>NC_141681.1:42909780-44157994 GCF_028749965.1 Puma concolor
GATGCCAGGGCCGGTGGGGAGAACAGGGGGATCTGACTGCCTGGGGTTGTGGATGTGAGCTGCTCTGGAGAAATGGGGTCCCACTTCTCCAGGGATCCTGTCTGATAGGGCCTTCAGGGTCCCGGGTGCCCCCCAAAGGGTCTGAAGAGAAGCAATCTCAATGTCAGAGGGGTCCGCCCACCCTCAGCCCCTGGGCACCCTCCTGAGACCGCCTCTGGGCACAAGGCACCAGCCACTCTGGGTGGGCTGGGCTGAGATCTGTCTCTGCTGCCCTGCTGCTCCCGAGCTGACAGCTGACATGAGTCATGGGGGGGGGGGGGGGGAGGGAGGGGGCGGGGCGGGGGAGTGCTGGGAGCCTCCAGTCTACCCAGCACCATTGCCAAGGGCCCTTACATCTGTTGGAGCTCTTTCCGAAGATGAAGATGGTGTGTTTTCTTGGGGTTCATCTTACAGAAGAGAGGAGTATAAAGTGAGGTTTCTCAGGGCCTCAGTTTGCTCCAGCCTGCCCTTGGGTGGGGACACAGTTAGCCTAGCTAAGCCTGGCCAGGCTGTGGGAAAGGAACGGGCTGTTGTCTGGGGGAGATGTGGCAGGGCTGAGGGTCCCATGGGCAGCTTCCAAGTGGATCTTCCTTCACACCTGGGCCTCCTTCCCTTCCCTTATCCAGAGGACACCCTCCCTCTTCCGCTGAGGCAAGAACCTGGGGGGTCTCACCTCAACTCCTCCCTATGCCCCGCCTCCCGTGAGCACCTAAATCTGGTCAATCCAATCAGACCCATGGCCCCAATCTTATAATGTCTTCTTGCGAAAATAAAATTCACAGCCGATATAACTTACCTTCATAAGTTAAAAAATCGATACCGTGTTCTAACTTCGAAACCAGGGAGAAATAAAAGGAAAGTAATGAATAACTTCATAATGTGTATTCGATTATGAAAAATGCTTGGGTATGATCTCCAGAGGACTCAGACGCTGCTGGTGATGCAGGAGCTTCGCAGCTAGAGCTGCTGCAGACACAGACAGGGATTGGCACAGCCTCCCAGGCTCAGATGCCCGCGGAGGCCACTGCATCTTGGGGACGTGATTTTACAAACCGGGGAGCAACGCTTGGTAAATTTCCAAATGAAACAAGATTCCCTCTCTGCTAGGTTTTCATGCGTGTTGCATCCCTAAGAACTTCTGTGTTGCAAAGTGGAAGTAGCTTCCAGACTCCGATCAATACTAACAGAGTTTTCACCTACAGCAGGATTCCTCAGCCACGACGCTAGGGACAGGCTGCTGCACCGTAAGATGTTGGGCAGCGTCCCTGGCCTCCACCTGCTACATGCTGGTAGCACCTCCACCCAGGTTGTGACCATCAGAAACGTCCCCACACGTTGCCAAAGTTCCCCCAAGTGGCAAAATCGCCCCCCGTTAGGAACCCCTGACCCATCTGAGTGTCCAGTGGAATATTTGCACGCTGTGTGGGATGCGGGTCATCTTGCCACGGGGCAGAACACTGCTCACATCCCAGGTCCCCACCGCCGATGCCTACAGCACCCCATTACCGCAGCACCCAGCGATTTCCCCTCCGTTTCTGAAATGCCTATGGGAGCAGCAAGTCACTGCTGAGAGCTTCTCACCTACCTGGTTCTCGAATCCAAGGCGGGGCGGGCAGCCATGCCCAGAAGCCCCTTCCTGGCACACTCTTAATACCTACTGTTCTGAATTCTCCCTGGGGCCCTGTCACCGCCCCCTCGCTGGCCCCTGCAGGGCCATCTGGCCCATCCCCACCACAGCCCCCATTGTCTCCAGGCTCCAGCCTCGCTCACCTCACCCCTGCTGCTGCTCCCTAATTCCAGCCTCCCCCTTCTCGTCTTTTCCTCACTCTTTTGCTCTGGGTTACCCTGGAGCTCCATTCAGGTCTGGAGGAGCTTTCTCTTCCAGAAGGAGGTGTCCTTCTTGGGGAGCCCTTCCTGAGCTGTCCCCTCCCCCGCATGGGCTGGGCTAGCATTTCCTTCCAGGTTTCCCAGTGCCCATGGGAGTATCCGGCCAGGCCACGTTTCTCCTCCGTCCCCCGCCCCCTCTCCACCACCTTCATCAGAGTCTGGCTCCAAGAAGGTGGCACGACTGAATCTGTGGTTCAGTTCAATTCTATTTTCATTCACGGAGGACTCCTGTACCCCCCACCACCACCACCACCACAAATCTGAAGGGGGTCATGCTAAGGGGTAACCTCTCCTGGGCTACACCATTGAAGCGGAGCAGCTTGGGAGCGACCTGGAATCTTGTCCCCCTGCCCAGAGCTTCTGCCCCTTCTCCTGTAGAAGTGGGGGGAGGGGCAGTAGGTGGACATTGGAATTTCTCCGGCCAAAAGTGCCAGGGAAAGACCTGCTCCAATCCAAGTGGAGCTGGGGCTGAGGGAAAGCACTAGGGAGGCAGAGGGGCACCCTGATTCCTACCAGGGAGGAGCCTTTAAGAGGCTGGCCTCCAGTCCAGCCTCTGGCACCTACCCTTTGTGGAGCCTGAACTCCCAGCTCCGGAGGTATTCTTGGGGCACAGAGCGTGGGCATGGGCAGCGGTCACAGGGACCTGGACTGGACTTTGCCTCATTTGTCCCTCCCCCCCACAACTCTGCATGCCCCTGACCCAGGTTCACACCACTCCTCAGCCCTGGGTGGCGACTCCATCCTGTCCTGTGGGTGTCCTGGCTGTTGGCACGCTTCCTCAGTGCCGTGCAGGGACTGGAGGCCAGGTTGGGGCGGGGGGGCGGATCAGGGAGGGGTGCACAGGTGGACAAGGCGTCGTCCAAGCTGTCAGGGTTGCGTGCACAGTGGTGAGGGACGTCTGGGTCCTGAGAGGAGGGAGGGAGAGACCCTGATCCCCAGAAGACTGGGAAGTGAGCTCCTTTCTCTGTTAGCGTTTGCCAGGTCTCAGTGCCCCCAGCTGCGAAATGGGGAAAGTGACCCTTGTCCTCCTGTCCTGGTTGCTATTGGAGAAGGCGGAGGGCATACCTGAAGTTGGTCTTTTCAGGCCCAGTGGGCTCTGGAGTCCCAGGCCCCAGGCAATGCCCTGTGCTCTGGGTCATGAGTGCCCCATGCCTCAGTTGGTTGGGCCGCCTACCAGGCCTTTCCCCCAGTTCCTCAGGCTCCTCTTGGTGACGCAGGCAGCTTGGCCCTGGCTCAGCTGAGGTTGCTTTTGGCTGATGTGGATGTACCCATTCCTGGGCCTGGCCTGGCTCCCACACCCCTTTCCCCTGCCCACTGTCCTCAAGAGTCTCCCCCCCGCCCCCGCCTCATTCATGTGGGCCTTGCCTGTGAGCTGGCTCTTCCTAGGCTTCTAGCTAGGGTGCCAACCTCCTGGGTGCCAACCTCCTGGGTCCTTGCTGGTCCTCGACCTTGGTCTTGTGCTTCTGGTCCAGGTTTGTGAGGCCCAGTGGGAGGAGATGGGCAGAGAATCCAAGGTGTCATTGAGCCCTGCCCTCCACGCCTCCCTCCCCAGGGTGGACCAGCTGGTCATGACGCACCTGGGGATGGGGTGGGGCTGGCTGGCAGGAGCTGGTCTTGGCGGGCACTGGAGAAGGCCCTCTGCCCAGAGGGTCTCAAGGACACCCCCTTGGGCCCCTCGTAGCATTGTCACCATGTGTGGGAGGGATGAGCCTTGAGAGAGGGTGTGAGAGTGACTGTGTGGGCGGGAGCCCCAGAGAGCCCGCTGGGGGGACGGGTCCGTGAGAATGTGAGTAGGTGGAGACCAAGGCCAGCAGTGCCCTTGCTATTTGGGACAGGTCCAGGGCAGGAGTTTTGGGATTGGGGACACAGTGCATCAGGAATACTGGCCACTAGGTGTCACCAGGAGCCCATGGGACAGAAGAAGCCTCCTGGTGAGTGGCCTGCGCCCCTTGTCTTCCCAGGTGTGCCCACTCCCACCGGCAGGGGCACTCCCTGGTCTGTCTGAGCATCCACCAGCAGCACTGAGCCGGTGGGGAGGCGGTGCCCCATCCAAAAGGAGACATTTTGCACGGAGGCGGCCCGTCCTACCTCCCGCCCACACAGACCCTGGCTGAGGACACAGCTGAGCGGGTGGGAAACAGCTCCTTGCCACCCAGCCCACTCCCCCCACCCCCCACCCCCCCCCCCCCCCCCCCCGGCCCTGCTGCTTTCTGCCGGCACCTCCAGGGGAGCCCTTTGACCTGCACCCTGGCCTGCCTGCTTGCCTGGGGAAGGAGGAGGGTAGAGTCCCACTGGCACCTGCCCACCTCTGTCCCCACCCAGGCCCAGCTTGGCAACTGGATTCCCAAGGCCCCATTCAGCCTCCTTCAGACCCAGCCCCCACCCCCTTCCATGCACTCACCGATGCCCTTGCCCATGCATTCATGCAACGTTCAACAAGGACCTACTGTGTGCCCGGCACTGGGGATCCAGCCACAAACAGGACAACTGGACTCCACCCTATGGAGCTTGCGAGCTGTAGAATATTAAAGTCGCCAAATAAATTAACCAGAGAATGTGTGATGGAGATGCTGTCACGTAGGAAATAAACCATGAAGTAACTGGGAGGGCTACTTTGGGGGGGGTTATGAACAGGTAAAGAGGAGAATCAGTCATGTGAACATTCAGGACAGGCAGCTGGAACAGCATGTGCAAAGACCCTGAGGCAGGAAAAAGCCAAACCTGTTATCAGTGAAACACTGAGGCCTTGTGTAGGGAGGGTGCAAGGATAGAGATTGGAGGGTGGGAGGAAACAGACCAGAAAGAGCTTCAGACCACATTGCCTTCTTCTCCCCAAGGACACTCAATGGGGAGAGGTCTCAGGGGCTATCCCTTCTGCAAGGTGGTGGAGCCTTCCTGCTGGAATGTGGCTGATGGGCCTGTTCTATTCAGAGCTCATGATGGCCACTGAAGAATAGGAGGGCCCTCATGCGGGACCTGAGAGGACCTGGCCCTCATATCTCCGTGGTCTGGGAAGCAGGTAAAACCCCAAGAGGGCCTTTCCCCATTGGTCGAGGGCTCCCCAGAGCAGGGCAGGGCAGGGCTGGTCTGTCTCAGTTCCCAGGCTCCTGGACACTCTTCTTGGCTGAGAACAAAAGGAGGGGGTAGGTCAGTCAGAGGGAAGGGTGCAGAGTTCCTGTCCCGAGTCTCTCCACTGCTCAACACCCCGTAACGTCTCTGCACCCTTCGGAATAAATCCAAAGACCTTCCCATGGCAATAGCCTTATATGCGGTCCCCTAATCCGGTTTACCTCATAAACTGTTCTTGTCCCCTGCTTGGCTCCAGACCCACTGCTCCTTAAGCAGGCACACTCCTGCCTCAGGGCCCCTGTCCTTATTGTTCTCTCCGCTTGAAATGCTGTTCCCAAATATCCTTAGGGCTCATTTCCTCACCTCCCTCAGATGTGCTCACATATCACCTTCTCGGGAAGTTTTCTCTGTTCATGCCTTTGCAGAGCATATCCCCAACCCCCTCTGTACTTTCTCCCCACAATGTCTTGCTTCTCTCCCTGACCACCATCGGAAAGTCTGTATGTTTAACTTCTTTCCTTTTATTGCCGCCTCCCCCACTACCTGCACTAAACCGTAAGCTCGGTGATCTGTTTTTTTCACTGGATCCAGCCCACCCAGCACAGTGGCAGCACACGGCAATAAATACTTATTGAGGGAGTGAATGAAGGAAGGAATGAATGGATGAGATGAAGTGGGACAAGCCTACCCCCATCCCTCCTGGCCGCCACCGGACATCCTTGGGTCTTAGCCCCCATCCACCTCCAGCAGAGCCCCGAGGTCCCCAGGCTTTGTCATGCTGGCATGTCCTGCCATCAGCCCTGGAGGGAATTTTAGGGAGGTGGCCCCCATGAGGGGCTTCCAAGGACCAATCTAAGCTGGAAGCGGTGGGCCAGACTGGGGGCCACAGTGGCAGAGCCACTGACCACGGCACATCTGTTTCTGCTTTATGCTCCTGTGAACCGCAAACCCCATTCAAGGGCTTCAGGCCCCCCTGCCTGGTGTGGACTGTGGGCGTCGTGATGTGCCCGACAGGTTGCAGGGAGCCACCGGGGGCACGTGGGAGGAGGCGGGAAACCTCACGGCGGGGAGGGACAGGCCACAGCTGTCCTGCGTGCTCTGGGGGTGGAGTCGGTGGACTCTCAGGGGGAGAAGCGCTGGTATCAGGGTCTCTCCAGGGCAAGGCCCCTGGGAGCTCCTCATACTCATGCCCTCTTACTGGAGGCTGTGAGTAAAAGGGCCCCACCAAAGGGCCAGGCCTCAGGGCACCCCAAGGCTGCTCAGCTCTGAGGTGGATGCCGTCCCTGTGTAGAGCCTCTTTTGGTTTCCAAGAGGTATTGAAACCAGAACCAGCCCCCCCCCCCAAAGTAATATTGAACACCTAGCAGGAGATGATGGGTTGAAACTCAATGAATTGTTCTAAAAGAAGGTCTGACTCCAGTACCCTCATAAACAGACTCCTAGAGCTGAAGGGTCAACATCTGGCCTAGGGATTTAAATATCTTTTTGGAGAAATGTCTTCACAAACCCAAGACTGAAAAACAATGCTCTTTTGGGGAGGAAGATGAGGCAGCACCAACTTTTGGGAACCCTTGGAGGGACCTATGGGAACCCCAGGGGTTCCCTGGAACGTGGTTTGAAAATCAGATACACCCACCTACTGCTCACTGCGGTGAAGGGGGCCCTTCCTCCCGACAATGGCTTGTAAAGCCAGTCTGCCGTGCCTGATGTTCCCAGTAGGGGTCACTGCTCGGAGGTGGTCCCAGGCGGGCCTGGTGGCAGCGAGGACAGCTCCAGACCCCAGTGGGCCACGGGCCTCAGCCTCGGTGCCAGTGACCTCTAGCCTAGGTATGCTCTGAGCCAGGGGCCACCGCATGCCTTCCCAGCGGACAGAGCTGCCCTCTGGCCCTGCAGCCAGCTTGGCCAGGGCTGATCAGGAGCCCTCAGCTGTAGGACAGCCGCCAGGGCCGGGGCCATCGGGACTGGTAAGGGTTTCTGGCTAAGGCCGGACGAAGCCATTCCAAGGGACAGCTGGAGTGTCTCTCCAGTCAGCACCTGGAAGGGGGCCAGGCCAGCCTCGGGCTTGGGCCAGACACATATGAGTACACTCACACACACACAGAATGTGCCCACGTGTGCCCACAGTCGCACGGTTCACACATGGATGCCAGTGCACGTTCACACACGTACCTGGTGCACGTAAACGCACCCACCCATAACATGGATACACACGAGCGTGGACTAACAAGCACGTGGATGTACGCACGTGCGGATACACATGCACGTGGACACAGGTGTGCCCGCCTCACTCCCCCCCCCCCCCACCCCGGGGCACGGATGGAGGAAACCCATTTGGGTCCAGTGTGTTCGGGGCGAGTTCAGCTGGGGGAGGTGGCCTTTCTCCCTCCAAGTCACGGCAGCGCCTCCTCTCCAGGCCAGCCTTGTCCCAGCCTGGACCCGTGGGTGGATGTGTGTGGGAGGAGTAAGGGGCAGCTGGGGTGTCTGGCGGCCTCTGGGACATCTCTCTGGGGTGGGAGGGAGCAGGAATTGCGCCTGTATCCTGGGGAAGTGAGCTGGGCATAGGGCCTGAGGCGAGAGTTGGGGGGGGGGGGGCGGTGCCTGACTCTGGAGGAGCTGTGCTCGCTGTCATTTTGGAGCATTCCAAACCCAGTCCCTAGGGCAGGTAAGATGTGGGAGGCTTTGCGGTTCACTGGGCTACAACCCCCTCCTTCGGGAAGTCAGCCCAGCCCTCAGCCCGCCGTCCTCTCCAAGGGGAGGTTGGGCTTATTGACTGTCATCTCAAATCTGAGAGGGCTTTGGGGGCTGGAGCACATGACCTCCTAGTCCTTGCTCTTCCCGGCCACACAGGCCCAGGCATGCTGGGCCATCAGCCCAAGGGCCATAACTGAAATCACCTGTGGCATGACAATTGGTTCCCCGCCTGTCGAGGGACCTAGAGCCATGAGCTGGCGCTCCGTAGCCCCCCAGCCCCTCATCCCAAGGAGCCCCCTCTGGGGTGGGCTCTCTTGAGTCCAGCTCGCTGACCAGCAGCCCATGCCCACAGCCCTGGGCAGGGGACACAATTCTGTCACCTCCCCCACCAGATCAATACCTCCGAGCCTGCTGTCAGCAAATCTTTGACCTCTGACCCGGCCACACAGTGTGACCCCTGAACCTACCGGTCTTTCCACCAATCCTTGCTCTGGTCTCTGGGGTGGCTGAGGAGAGGTGACTCCCGGCTACGGCCCCGGCTGTGAGGGGAAGGGAGTGTGTGGCTGTCAGCCTCCAAGGTCCAGCCTCTTCTCTTCACTCCACACTCAGGGCCCAAGTCAGCGGCCGCCCCTGGGGCCCTCCCTGGTAGGACCTCCCTGGCTGGCTAATAGGCTGGGCCTCGGAGCTGAATATGCCAGACAGCCAAGGGCTGTGAATGAAGGATTTGGAGTCCCTTCTGGGTACCTTCTGGGGCTCAGGGCTCCTGGGAGGTCAGGGGAGGGACTCCGGGCATCCTCTCTCCTATCTGAGGCCAGTAAAGGTGTCCCTCCCTACCGCCTCCCCCAAATTGCAATGCATCAGGCCAGGGGCCTGAGCCTCGGAACCCCCATCCTTATAGCATGGGTCTGGCTGAGAAGAACCCCCAGGATAGGGAGAGTGCAGCTGGGGATAGCATGTAGTCCCCATAACCCCCACAGCCGGGGCACCAGCCACAAGCCTCTGGGGGATTGGAGGGCCCCTGTCCTCCTATACAGGGGTCCCCCTTCCTGCAGCCAATCTCCCGGACCAATCTGGGTCCCAGCAGCCCTGACCCGAGAATGAGGAAGAGGCTGATCAGAGGCCCCCAAAGTGCTCCCTAGCCCCATCCCCTTCAGCTGGGCCAGGAGGGTCACTGCTCTGCCCTCCCTGTCCTGCCCGTCCAGCCTGCTCCAGCCCGTTGCCCCATTGAAATCCCCTGAACGACCCTGCAAAGCAATTTGGGGAATCCTGGGCTCCTACATGGACACCAGTACCTGAGACTCTGGCCTCAGGAGGTCTGGCCAGGACAACAGGACCACCAGGTCACGCACCATGTCACCCTTACCTGAGTGCCTGTCTTTGGACCTGTGGGTGCCTCCATGCCGGCTCCTGCTTCTAAGAAGAGACCTCTCCCCCACACAGGTGTTCCGAGAGCCACGGGGCCCAGCACCCCTCTGTCCTGGGTCCGTCTGTGTCTGCAGCAGGGGGAGGGGGAATGGCCCAGAAGCTCCAGTGATGAGACGCCTCCCCCATGCCTCCCCCCCACATACGCCAAGGTGAGGAAGAAGGTGGGTGAGGCAGGATGGACAGGGGCTCCGCACCAAGATGGGAAGGCAGCTGAGGAGTACTTGGAGGCATGAAGACATGCTGCCGATGAGGAAACCGAGGCTCAGAGAGACCGGAAGGGGAGTAGCCAGGAAGCGGGCTCAGGGTCAGGGAGTCCTCGTTTCTCCCCTGACTCCACCGGCCTCCCCCGAGACCCCCAGCAGGTGCCCTGGAGGAGGAATCCTGACCCACTGCAGGGCCCCCTCAGGCCCTGCCTATCTGCCTCCCTGGGCCACGTTCAGGAGCCGCGAGGGGCGGGCGTGTGGTCAGCAAGCCCTGAGGTCAGCGGGCGGGACAGGGGCATCCATAAGACCCCAGCACGGCATTCTGAGGCCCTTGGCCACCCTGCTGCCCCATCCAGGCAGTTTTCTGAGCTGTCTGGGAGCCTCATTTCTTCTTTACTTGGGACCTGGGCCAGGCAGGTGGGAACAGCCATGGGGTCCAGGACTAGTGGCCGGGAAAAACAGCAGTGGAGGTCACCTGTGCAGAGCGGTCCCTCTTTGCCCGCCTTGGGCTAAGCCTGCTGCCCGGTGACCCCACCCAGGCCCAGGGAACTAAGTCTCAGAGAAAGGAGTGACAGCCCCCCCTGGGAGATGGAGCTAGACTTGACCCCAAGGCCTGGAGTCACAGGCCTGTGAATAAGAAATCCTGCCAGAAGTGCAGACTGAGCGATGAGGGTCGAGGGTCACAGGCTACTCTTCTCCCTGCTGGGGGCCCAGGACCTGCCTGGCCTGCAGAGAGGGGACACGCGCCCCAGCTTGGTGGGCCTTTGCAGCTTTGGACAACGTGTAGACAGAAGAAGAGTGGGGTGCAGGTAGTTCCAGAGCCCTGGTCCCTGAGGCATGCCCGGCCTGCCCTGCACCCCCATGGGGACATAAGGACATAAGGACTCGGTGACCGCACAGGGGAGCCCAGGCTCTTCCTCATTCTAATGATCACCCCTGGGGCCCTTGCTGCTCCCCGCGGAGTCCCAGTGTTGGCACATGACATCCAGCCCAGATGGTCAAACCCACACTCTGACATATCCACACAGACCCACACCCCTACACACACCACACATAGATACACATGTCACACTGACGTGACCCGCAGACACACACAGACCAAGCTCTGACTCTGCCCACGTTTGTCACACACACACAGGCTCACAGCAGCCAAGTCACCCTGCGGGATCCCTGGGGCCACACAGGTTCCTGTCCCAGAAGTTCCCAGCCCCCACTGGGCAGAAAGTGGAGGTCAGAAAGGACGGGGTGTCCTGAGCTGAATGCCTGATGGGAGAAATTCAGAGGGAAAACGGGGGCTTCCGGGGGACCATGTCCCACAGGGTGTGGAGGAGGGGTGTCAGGGGCTTAAGGTGCCCTTTGGGGGGGAGGCCTGGGGCTGTATCCCCCCACAGCCTTCAGTCCCCCTACCTCCTGGGGACTGCCTTGAGGGGCCTCTCACCCCCTCCAGGACCAAATACCTCTCCCTCCCCCGCGGGGGATGGGTGCGCACCACAAAGGCCGGTCTTTGATTCCACACGTACCCTTTCATGGCTGATCTGAGGTGACCTGGCTGACCAACCCGGCTCAGATGGAGGGGCCCGTATCTCGTGCCCGGAACAAGGGGCCTGGGCAAAGACCCACCGTCTGCTTCTGGGCATGAAGAAAGCTTTTCCCAGACTCTGTGGCCAGGCCAGCCTTGGGTCCCAACCCTAAACTGGTGGAGATAGAGGTCCCTCTTGGAAGTCAGGGCCCCAGAGACCTCTGACCCACTGTCTCTGTCTGACATTCCATCCCTGGAGCCAGATTCTTCTGCTGTTAGTTACCCAAGGCTCCATTAAAATGTGAACGCCTCAAGGGCCATTCGGGAAGGGATTGAAGAGGGTGGGGGCGCTGAAGGCCAAGTGGGGCCTGGTGTGGGCTGGTTCCCAGGAGGCGCTGGTTTTCATCAGTCCTCTGGGGGTCTTCCCAGAAGTCAGGCCTGGTGGGCAGTGGGATTCTGAAGCCTCAAGCCTGCTGTCCTCTCCTTGGCTGGGGCCCAGAATGGCAGTGACAGGTTTGCAGAAGGTGAAGCAAGAACTGGGCTCCAGCTAATGCGATATTTCCTGGGGTGGCCTCCCTGCCCCCCCCCCCGGCAGAGTAGGGCAGTTACTGCCCATTGAGGGTCACCACTGCCCGTGTCAGTCACTGCCAGCAGAGGGTCAGCAATGGCAATGGGGGCAGCCACTAGGTCTTTGGAGCAGGGAGCTGGACACACAAAGATAGCAAAGGCCTTCAGGTTTCCTGAGAGGAGACCCCTGCCAGGTCCAGGGTCCAGCCCTAAGGGATGCTGAAGGTGAGGGGGCCCTTCTCTTAAGAAGCCCCCAAGCCTGGGTCAGATCGGCCCCCAGCCCTCCTCCTGGCCAGCTGCCCCAAACTCTGGCCCTTCTAGAGGGTGGCGGGCCAGCTTGCCTGCATGGGAGTTATGTTCGCAGGCAGGATGGGATGAAAATAGGGTGTGGTCTCCAGTGCCAGGTGGGTGCCGCCTGTCATTCTCCCCGGGTATGGGGGTGCCTGCTCCCACAGGGCCTGAGTCACCCACCGATGGCTGCTGGGAACCCTGTGTCCAGCCTCTGAGAAACATTGCGGGTTCTCCAGCCGGACGCCCCCAAGGCCGACTCAAAGGTCCGCACGCTCTGGCCTTGGGTCCCAGTTGGTCTGCAGCCACCTCTTGAAACTTCCCTCTTTGGGGCACCCATTAGGAACCAGACTGTGCCAAAGGCACCTGCTACTGTTCCACTTCATCTCCCCAGGATCCTTGCCAGGCAGGCCTGTGTTACAGGGGAGGAAGCCAAGGCCCAGAGGTCGGCTCAGGGTCCCAGAGCCAATAACTGGCAGTTGCAGGACTCGAATGTAAGACCGTCTCAGCCAAGGATCCAATTGTAAGGAGGTTGAGGCCCAGCCCTGAGGGGTGATTCTTGAGCCAAGACTTGAATGACTGGAAGGAGCCCACCAAGTCAATAGAAGAGGGAAGTGTGTACCAGACAGAGGGAATAGCTGGGGCAAAGGCCCTGTGGCAGGGACAGGTTTGGAGTGTTTGAGGAATAGACAGGAGCCAGGTAACAGTGGTTCTAAGATGTAGGCCACATCTGCCAGATGACCTGAGTCATCTGAGTCCCTAGATCGAAGTGAGGTGGGTGTCTGTCCTCAAGGCTGTGTTGTCACTTCCAGGTGCAGTCAGGAAAGATGTGCTGGACCTCACAGTGAGAGGACAGTTCCTGCATCCAAAGATTGGTATGTCTTAGGATGAGGACATTCCCCCCACGTCTTCCCAGAGGACAGGCTGGAGACAACAGGAAGTGACGACAGGGGGACTAGACCACAATAGATGGCTGGCCCGTCATCCTCTGTGCTCCAGGCCAACCCACGGGACCTTCTGGCCCCCTGTCTCAGGCACTGAGATGAGAGCTTCTCAGAGTGGTTGGAGCAATGGTAGGAGTTCTGGTTCTCCGGAGCCATCGGAACCTTTCTCTGACCAAGGGCAGCTGGAATGTGGCTGATCCTATGGACAGCCTCGGATACTGAGCAGTTCACGCTTCCTGCCTGCCCACCAGGGAAAGGGAGCCATAGAGCTGGTGTGGGAAGCACAGGTGAGTTTCCACTAACCCAGGGTGGGTGTCTCATAGGGGAAGAGAATGTAGAAGTCCAGACAGAAATGACCCAAGATAGTTTATAGGGGAGTTCACAGGGAGAGAAGTTGTATCTGGTGAGGGGCTGGGGAAAACACACCAAAGAGGTAGCATCTGAGAGGGGAGCCTAAAGAATGGGTCAGGTGGAATTGAGGGAAAGGGTGGCTCTCCCCAGAAGCCAGCATGTCTCCAGGGATCAAAGGGTCATTTTGTAGCTTTTGACCCTACTAGCATGATCTTATCAGATCCCAGACACAGAGAGGCTTCTCGGGCTTCTCTTGGCCACTTTACCTAGTTCTTCTCTGGACTGTATCTCAGTCTCTGACCTTGGCTTTCACCACTTTCCTGTCTAAAGGATCCAAAGTGAAGCTACCCTGCAAAAGACTAGTCTGGCCCGGCCTGCACCACCACCCATGACTTGGTTTGAAGACTCCTGATCTAATGAAAGCTACTTTCTCACCACAGATCCTGAGTCATGCCCAATTCTTTATGCCACTCTAGTTTAGTAGAGTACAGGATTCTTGGTGGGAAGTTATTTCCCTGAGCACCTGGAAGACATAGTTCTCTAGTTCTCTGGTATCCATTGCCGCAGACGAGAAGTCTGTTGTCAGTCGAAATGTCACTCCTTTGTCATAATCCCTCATTTCTTCCTCATCCACAAACATACCTCGTTTTATTATACCTCACTTTATTGCCCTTTGGAGATACTGGTTTTTTGTTTTTTGTTTTTGTTTTTTGTTTTTTTTTTATAAACTGAAGGTTTGTGACAACCCTTCATTGAGTGGGTCTAACCGCCATTTTTCCAACAGCACTTGCTTACTTTGCATCTTTGTGTCACATTTTGGTATTTTTTGCAATTTTTCAAACGTTTTCATTATTATTATATTTGTTATGGTGATCAATGATTATGACTTCCTGAAAGGTCAGACGATAGTACACATTTTTTTTAGTAATAAGGTATTTTTCTTAATTAAGGTATGTACATTATTTTTTATTAAAAGTTTCTTTAAGTTTATTTATTTTGAGAGACAGCAAGTGGAGGAGGGGCAGAGAGAGAGGGGAGAGAGAGGGAATCCCAAGAAGGCTCCGCACTGCCAGTGCAGAGCCCAATGAGGGGCTCGAACCCACAGAACTGCAAGACTATGTGCCGAAGTCACTTTTTTTTAATTTTATTTTTAATTTTTTAAAATTTACATCCAAATTAGTTAGCATATAGCGCCACAATGATTTCAGGAGGAGATTCCTTAGTGCCCCTGACCCATTTAGCCCATCCCCCCTCCCACAGCCCCTCCCACAACCCTGTTTGTTCTCCATATTTATGAGTCTCTTCTGTTTTGTCCGCCTCCCTGTTTTTATATTATTTTTGTTTCCCTTCCCTTATGTTCCTCTGTTTTGTCTCTTAAAGTCCTCATATGAGTGAAGTCATATGATTTTTGTCTTTCTCTAATTTCACCTGGCATAATACCCTCTAGTTCCATCCACGTAGTTGCAAATGGCAAGATTTCATTCTTTTTGATTGCCGAGCAATACTCCATTGTATAGATATACCACATCTTCTTTATCCATTCATCAGTTGATGGACATTTGGGCTCTTTCCATACTTTGGCTACTGTCGATAGTGCTGCTATAAACATGGGGGTTCACATGTCCCTTCAAAACAGCACACCTGTATCCCGTGGATAAATGCCTAGTAGTGCATTTATAAATACAGTATTGCTGCATTGTAGGGTAGTTCTATTTTTAGTTTTTTGGGGAACCTCCATACTGTTTTCCAGCGTGGCTGCACCAGCTTGCATTCCCACGAAGTCAGACACTTAACCAACTGAATCACCAGGCACCCAGGTATGCACGTTTTTTAAAGACACAATACTATTGCACACTTAAGAGGCTATGCTACAGTAAAAACATACTATTATATACACACTGGGAAACCAAAAAATTCATTTGACTGGCTAATTGCAATCTTTGCTTTATTGCAGTATACTGCCATATCTCTGAGGTATGCTGTACTTTTAAGATTGTCCTTTTGTCTTTTGCGTTTTGTAGTTTTACTATGGTGTGAATTAATTTTTACTATCATTCTTAGGACCCAATGTGAGGACTCATTCCTTAGTTCTGGAAATTTCTCAATCATTACATCTTGATTTTTTCCTGTTTTCACCCTGTGGAATTCTTATGATATGTATGTTAAATCTTCTTGGACCATTTTACTTTGTCCTCCAAGAAACTTTCAGTCTCATATTTTTTTATTTTTATATCTCTGTGCTGCATTTCATGAACTTTTCTTAGATGTGTTTTTTAATCTTCTCATCCACCACAACTAATTTGCTATGAATCCATCCACTGAGTATTTTACGTGACAATGACTATTTTATTTCCTTAGAAATCTGTTTTTTACGTTTAGATAATATTTTGATTATGTTTTCTACTCCCTCTTCTATCTCCTTGATAACTTAAAATATATATATTGTGTAGTCTTTTTCAAGTTGTTCTAATGCCTCTAAATCTAAGATCTCCTGCTGACATAGTGGCTTGCTTTTGGGGGTCATTCATAACCTCTTTTTATTGTGAGCTCATCTTCATTGGCAATCATTTCTTCCCCCTGTGGTAATTATTGGTAATTATCCCAGGCTGTGGAAGTGCCCATACCAGGTGAGTGGGAAGTAAGTTTCTTTCATGGTCCTGTATCTGCTTTTGTGTTATTTTCTAGGTTTGGGGTTCTAGAACCCCTGGATTGCATAATTTGAGTCCTACATTTATTCATGGCTCTGGCTAGGGTTTTGCTTTCTCCAAGGTGGCTACTTTTTCCCACTCCAGAGGATGAAAATCTTCATTGCACTGTCTTGGGTCAGCTTGGCAAGTCCCCTTTGTATGGGACAGTCTTTCCAGGCCTGGAGCTTCATGGAAGGGCTCAGTTCCAGCTCACCACCGCAGGGAGTCCCAGGCACATATCCTATCCTTGTCTCCTGCCCCGATTCTGAGGTCTCTCCCAGTCTCTCTGTCCTATGACCCTAACTCAGTGCCTCCATGGTCCTAAGGTGACTCAGTTCATACCCCACGGTAGTACATCTTGACCTTCTCTTCAGTGAAACCTCCCAGCTTCACCAGGGGCTCCTCTCTCTGGCCCCGGTTTCTGTGGCACAGTTATGCCCAGAACCTCAGAGGGAGCCCTACAGCACAGATTCCCCAGACACACCCTCTCACTTCCAAGAACCCCAGACTCTGACCAGCTATCGTCACTTCAGTCCATGACCTTCTAGCACAAAACTGTAAAACAGGCCAGTTGAGCCCTTGAACTTTCTAGCCATGGCAGCCAGAGCCTTCCATTGTTCCTTTCTCAGTGGTTCTTGACATGAGACAATTTTGTCCTCCCAGGGAATATCTGGCAATATCTGAAGACGGTCTTGACTGTTGCGGTTGGTGGGGAAATGTTACTGGCATCTAGTGAAGAGAGGCCGGGGTTGCCACTAAAGATTCTAGAAGGCACAGAACAGCCCTAACACACAGACTCAGCCTAGAATGTCAATAGTGCCGCTGCTGAGGAACTTTGAAGGCTGCTTCTGCCCTTTCTTACAAGTGGGTCCTGAATCCTCAGGGCAGGAGCCTTATGTTCACTAAGGGATGAAAACGGAGGGGAGCAGCCCGAGACCCTGGCCCCAAGGTATTCCCACCTCGGGGTTCAGAGGTGCCTCAGGACCTGCCGCAGGCTGAGAGTGCATCTATGGGAGGGTGAGTCTTATGGGAGCAGATGTGCGGACCGCTCCTGGCTGGCACACAGAGCCCCCTTTGGGCTAGGAGCTAGGGTGCGTCACACACACTCTGCCCTACCTGCCCACGAGGCCTCCTGCTCGGCTCCCTCCCCAGTGCAGCCTGCACGCGCTGGCCACACTTCCCTGTGTGATGTGGGGAGCAGGCATGCGGTCGTTGGAGCAGGCCAGGCCCTCCTGGGGTGGGTGAGGACATATCTCTGGTGCCATCTTTCCTGTTCTGATAAATAACTGATCTGTGGTTGAGGCAAGAAGGTCACCTCTGCCCAGGGAAGCTCAGGAACAAGCCACTTGTGACTGGTGGGAAGAACGTAGGGGTGGGGGCAGCGGGAAGTCTGCCTTCCCTGGCCACCAGGCTGCTGGGGGCAGATTTCAGAAAAGGGAAGTGCTGAGTTGGGGCAGCGCTTCCTGTGGTCGCCGGCAGTCAGGGCATCGGGGCGGGCAATGGCAAATCAGAGGGGTGTCTGCCCTGCCCCAAGAGGAGGCGAGGTGAGCCTTGCCTGGTCAGCAGGCCTGGGCCAGGAGGCCCCGGGCTGGGCACAGTCCGCTGCTGTCCTTCGCTTGTCCAGACTGGGCGTTTTGGGGAGGGAGGGACTTACTGAAACACCATGGGCCCCGCGGGACCCCTGTTTGGGAGCCTCCCGGAGCTCCCCCAGGACTTGGTCATTTGCCCCCTGCCTCTCCTGATCTCTAGACACCACCTGTCTTGTTCACGCACCTATTCTTTCTGCCCATCTCCAGACACTTGAGGGAAGGTTCCCTGACCCCCTTCCCTCCTGGGAAGCTCTCAGCGCCTGGCCTGGCTGCTCTGGGGAACCCCCTTCTTCCCAGAAGGGACGCCCGAGCCCAGGAACCTGCACTGTGCCTCCGGTGCCCCGCAAATGGGCAGCTATCTGTACTTTCTGTCCCTTGTACAAATGGGAGGGGGCTAGAACAGGGGCCTAGTTGCAAGGGAGGTGGCCAGGCCTCCAGAGTTCCCGGAGCCCATCTTCCCTCTCCTGAGCATCACAGAGCAGGAGCCCAGGTGCTGAGCCCGGAGCAGCGCCTGGCCTGGGAAGGGAACAGGGGGAGACTGGCTCCCCTCCAGGCCCAGCAGGGAGGGCTGCCGGCTCCCTGCTCACTGGTCCCTGACACCTTCCTCTGGCTTGAGTCCCACCCCGCCCCACCTTGGCTTTCCAGCCTCACTCTGGCCCCACCAGACCCCATCAGGATATAGATAAACCCAGGGGGTGGGAGCTACCCGGCCCCTTTGGCCCTGACTGAGCCCTGTGGGCAGGGAGCATGGCTCCCTCAGCCCCCCTGACCGTGCAGCCCACAGACCCAGCTGCCCCTCCTCTCCTCCTGAGGGTCTGAGAGCCAGCCGGGGCTCCCTGGGAGGTGAGAGTGGGGGTGTGGTGGGGTGTAGGGGATGGAGCTGCCACTCCTGCCTCCCAGGTCCTGGCCGGGTTGAGTCCACAAGACCAGCACCCTGTCCCACCCTGCTGTGCTCCGCCTCAGTCTCCCTCATGTGCTGTGCTCTGGGAGGACCAGGTCAGCCCTGCCCCCACGCCCTTGCTCTACTTTTGCCCCCCCTTTTCACCCTCCCCATCTCTCTTGACCTCAGGTCACCTCTTCTCCCTTTCTCTGTCTCTCACACTGTCTCTTCTGTTTTCTCTTTAGTAAGTTCCTCCTGCCCCCGGGACCCCCAGCCCCACTCTGTATATATTTATACATCCGTCAGTCTGTCTGCCTGTTGCTTTCTGTGTTTCTCTCCCTCCTTATCTCTCTTTCCCATCACCCCATCCTGACCCTAGCTCTTCTGTGTCTGTCTCTATCTCCCTGTCTCCCTGTCTCTCCTCTCCCCCTGCCCTCTCTCCCTCCACACTCACCCTGTCCCTGATCTTCCTCAGTCTCTATTGTCCAGGGCTCCCCACCCCCGATGCCCGCCCCCTCCCCCCCCCACCCCTGCGGGCAGCTCGGCTCCAGGCTTGGCAAGACCTGCCAGGGCATTTCTTAGCTGCCCATGGGCCCTTATCCTGTTATCAGTTGGAAATGAATCAGAGATTAGGAAACGGGGGAGTGGGGGTGTTATCGCCCGGTACACACGGGGTTCTCAGCTAATCTCTGGCGGCCCCGGGTTCGAGAGGAAATGCAGTTGCAACACCGAGCCCTTCTTACCGTCACTGTCATGTCCGCTGCAAGGCTGTGGGGACATGAGGTTGGAGAGGGGAGAGGGAAAGGGCTGGGGCTCTAGCCCGCTGCAGGAGTGTGCACACTCACACCTGTGCACGTGTGCACACACACTCACAGGCAGGCACGCACAGGGGAGCCTCTTGGACCTTCGCACGCCTCACCCGTCACCAAGCCTTACACCTCACCCTCCCGTCGCCTCTGCAAGCCCATCCCGGGGCCCCGGCCGCTGTCACTGTTCACTGGGTGGCTGCTCAGGCCTTGTCCCTTGCGCCCCTGCCCGCTTTCCTCCTAGCAGGTGGAATGGCCCTATTATTAAACAGCCACGGGACCGGCCAGTTTCCTAAGCCAGCCCTCTGGTGGTTCTCAGGATCAGTCGGCCGTTGTCACTGTGGCCTCCAGACGTGTGTGTCTAGCTCTTGCCCCCACTCTGTCCTCCCCCTGCCCCCACCCCTCCGCGCTTCAGCTGCCATTGTGCTGTCACCGCAGTCCCCTTACCACTCCTCAGCGCCCTGGCTTTTGTGCATGCTGTTCCCTCTGCCTGGAAAACTTTCTGCCACCTTCCACCAGCTGACACGCCCACAGCCGAGCCCACTCAGCTTTCGTGTGGCTTCCTTAGAGCATCGCAGGTCCCCATCAGGTCCCTTATCTCCGGGGCTCTGGCCCCTCACTCTCTGCCCTCATGGCATGGGTCTCCCTGTCCTCACTGAGACCAGCTCCTCCAGCTGGGATTCCTTGTTTCCTGTCCCCCTCCCTCCTGACTGTGGACAACGAGGCAGAGACCAAGTCCTCTGTCACCTGTCCAGTATCTGGCTTGGACCTGGCCCCACTAGGCGGTAGTGTGGACGGATGTGTAAACACACCCACCCAGAGACACGGACGCTCAGGCCTACACACAGAAACACACAAGCCCGTCCACACACGATGCACAGAGACTCCCACACAGACAGACACTCAGGCAGACTCACAGACGGAAAGACGCACACACACACGCCTGCTCTCCTCCAGGGGCTCAGCACATCTCACCAGCTGGTGGGCATCCCTGTGACACGGCTCCTGTGCGCCCCTGCCCCTGCCCCTCGGGTAGGACCCCCTGTCAGTGCAGACCTCCTGGACTCTGTTGCCCCTGGCCTTGGCTTCAGGGAACTCTTCCCGGGGTCCCAGGCTCCCTGGGGGCAGGATTCTCTGGGCCTTGGCAGAAGTCTAGCAGTGTAACTACTCATGACAAGTGGCTTTCAGGCCCAGTGCATGGTGTCCCGGCCAGCATTAGCTAGCACTGTGGTTAATACAGCGGCACAGCATTAAGCACCTCTTGGATGGCATTTTAATTTTTTTTTTTCAACGTTTATTTATTTTTGGGACAGAGAGAGACAGAGCATGAACGGGGGAGGGGCAGAGAGAGAGGGAGACACAGAATCGGAAACAGGCTCCAGGCTCTGAGCCATCAGCCCAGAGCCCGACGTGGGGCTCGAACTCACGGACCGCGAGATCGTGACCTGGCTGAAGTCGGACGCTTAACCGACTGCGCCACCCAGGCGCCCCTTGGATGGCATTTTAAAGAATAGTTATAGCGCAGGGAAAGGATTGGATGAGCGCACACGAAGTTGAAGCTCGGTGTTCTTCCCACAACGTTTTGCTTTCGGATTCAGTGCTGAAGTTAGTGTGAGTCAGGGTGTCTCTCCCAGCCTCAGGGAGGTTCCAGCTGGAAACAGGCTGCTACGGTGGCAGGTGAGGGTGAGGAACCGGGCCTGGGAGAGGGACAGCGGGCTATGGAGGGGGCAGGCCCGCAGACAGAGTGGCTGGTGAGGACAGAAGGCAGCCCAGCCCAGAGGTGGCGCACCCAGGGACCTCACCTTGTCTCCAGCTGGGGGCGGAGGTGGATGGGCTTCTGGCCGGGAGAAGCCAGACCAAGGGGTCTGCATTTCCTACAGCAGGAACGGGGCTTTGAAGCTTCGAGGCAGCTTGTCATCCAAAGCACCTACGAGCAGCTTCTCTTGTTCAAAGATGGCTTTGGCCATCATCACCACCCAGCTGAGAAAAGTGGTGAGTCCCTCCTCCGGGTTCTGCTCATCTCTGAGGGTCCCCTTATCAGTCCTCGCTTGACGAGAGCTTGCATTTCTGTTGTCACCAGGCCCTGAAAGAGGCGAACCAGAGACAGGTGCTCTGTCCACTGAGTCAGGGAGGCACGAGGGGACCCCTCTTTGACCTTTTTTAAAACTGAAAGGCATTTCCCCAGTTACTGACTCTCACCCCCTGCCAGCCACATACCGTCTTCCCCTGCAAAGGGTGCTCTCAAATGTTCCTTCCAAGGCAACCCTAGCAGCTTCTGGGTCCCTCTATCCTGATTTCCAGTTTTCTTTATCAGGCCCACGCCTTGCCCTTCTCCCAGACCCCACATTTACAGA
This sequence comes from Puma concolor, assembly GCF_028749965.1. NCBI lineage: Eukaryota > Metazoa > Chordata > Mammalia > Carnivora > Felidae > Puma > Puma concolor. Next base: position 42,931,080 of record NC_141681.1, read on the forward strand.
CGCATTGGTGAGCACGGCGTGTTTTGGGTGAACGCGGGAGGGGTTTCCACGGCACCCAAGTCTCCTTGCACCATTTTCGTGTCCCCCTCGGGGGGCTGGTGGCTGGCCTGGCGTCTCTTGGATGGAAATACTGAAGAGTCCTCGGCTGATCTGAGAAACGTGAGAACAGGGCTGGGAAAATCGGCCGTTTTTGTGGTTTGGGGGTTTGAAGCAAGTTTCACAACTGATCTCCCAAGAACATGGTCCAGTCAGATGCTCTCCCCGCCCGGGGGCCCATTTCCCCGCTGGCTCCGGTGCTGACCGCCCGCCTGGCTGGGTCCAGAGGGGAGGGCCGGGGCAGAGGCAAGGGGCTTTGCCCGCCTGCCGACCCACTCCCCGCTTTCCTTCTTTGGAGGTTGAGCTCAAGGAGCTAGAAGATGGAGCCATTTTGGGGGGTTCTTGTGGTTTCTGCCTCGTGCTTTGGCATCGGATGAGGTATCCACTCGGCACCCCCCACTTTCATCCTGGAAATATTTCTCAGGTGCCCCGGGGGCAGCTGTACCCTTAAAGCCTTCATTTGCGGGGACAAAAAGGCCAAGAAATTCTTCTGTTGCCATGCTCTTGGGCTGGAGCTGACGAGCGGTGGTACTGGGGGGACCTACCACGGGGGTGCAGGGAGAGAGGCCCACCCGCCACGGGTTCCGATGCCTCCCCTGCAGAGCACCCAGCTGGGCCAGGGAAGGGGTCCTCAAGGCCCGGCCCTGCCTCCAAGCGGCCTGGCCCCCGGATTGTCCTTCCCCACTCTGGGAAGTCCCCAGCTCCCTCAGGCCAGCTGGGGCAGAACTGAAATTGGTGACATCTGCCGCTCTGGCCCCTTGGCTCCAGCCCCCACCCACTCACCCCAGAGTCTCCCTGCAGGAGCCTCTGGACCCGGGAGGAACAACATGCCGGGCCCTCCCTGAGTGAGCACGGCTTTCTTGCCTTCCACACCCCCCGTCCCAGCCTGGGCCCTGCGTGGGCAGGACGCTCCCCACTGCTGGTGGTTGGGGTGAGATTCTGTACTCACCATCCCCCTGTTCAGGGGCACAGTGGCCGGGGCCCCTGCATGTTTCTCAGACACCCCATTTCCCATGCCACATAGCAGAAGGGGAGACTAAGGCACCAGGTGGGGACATTTCTGTTCCAGGACACAGTGGGAGGCAGTGGTGTGTAGGCGACAGAGCCCCGACATCCTGGCTCTGTCGAGGGGGCTGGGACCGTCCTGTGTGTAGTGACCAAGTCAGGGTGGGGCTGGCGATAGGGAAGCTGGGAAAACAGAGCCGGGGCTAGGAGTCACCAGACTTGCGGCCAGGGAGACAGGCCGTCGCGTGCTCCATCAGGGGAGTGGTCGGGTGGTCACGCGGACATGGTGGGTGGAGAAGAGTCAGGCCAGCCCCGTAGGGAGTCCTTCCTATATGACAACCCTCAGGGGCCAGGGAGAGGTGCATGGGCAGACACAAATGCCTGGGTGAATGGGAAGTCTCCAGCGGACGCATGGAGCCCTCTCAACAGAACCAGATAAGCTGGGACAATTGAACACACCCAGGAGGACAATTAGCCAGCATCTGAGAAACCCTCAGCGAGTCTGTCCTTCAGGGGGGTGTGGCTATGCACAGACAAGGACCGCAGTGCCGGGGTCAGGCAGAGATACGTAGCCACGGCTGCGCGTGTCGGGCCCAGGAAGGCTGGGGTGTTCTGGGTACATCTGCTGGGTGCCTGTGTCCCCTTCCCGTTCCCTATCCATATAGCCCCTCCCAGCTTCCTGTTTCTGTTTTGGGGCCACAGGAACTTCCTCTTCTCATCATGGTTCAAAATGGCTTGCTGGTCTCAGTTGGAGGCCCAGTAGGGGGGCTGGTCACCCCAGCCCGAGACAGCTGCAGAGGGAGGGAGAGAGGGGCTCTGCACCCCTGTATGAGGCAGGGCCGTGGAGGTGTGAACTGGGTCTCTGACCAAGCCTCTTCAGCTCCTTGGATGGATGGAGCCTCTGGTGTGAGTGCTGCTCAAGGCCAAGGTGGGCTGGATCCCACTGGAGTGACCTTGAACAGTTGCTGTATCCCCTTCTTGCCTCAGACAGAGGACCCAGAGGATCTCATGCCCTTCCCTTCTCCTTGCTTCCTCCCGGGCGTACCAGAACTTGACCTGGGCACTCACGGGCAGCACCACACTGGTCCACAGTGCACCTGCACACCCACGTGCACGTGTGGCCCCACCAGGAGCCGAGCTGCGGTGGGAGCGTGGCCTGAGAGTGCCCCTGTGTGTGACTACCTTGGTGAGTGTGTGGGGGGTCCTGTGGAATACGCACGTGTGTGTGAGTGTGCAAGTCTCCCTGGGTGAGTTCGCCTTTGTGCACGTCTAGAGGGCACCGTCTCCTTCCTCCCAACCGGTGCCCTGAGCAGAGCTTGTCCCCTAAATGAAGCTGAGCTTTGTCCTGCCAAGTCACTGAGCCCACCCTGGGGGGGGGGGGGGGACAGGATGAGGGAGTGAGCTTTCCTGATCCTGGGGACTCCTTAGTCTGAGTCTAAGGTGGGTGTGGGGCCCAGTTCTGCACAGGGCCCAGGGCTTGGGAGGCAGCCACGAGGTGAGCCATGGGAGGGATGTGCTAGGGATGTGCCAGGGAAGGGCCACAGGGCAGTCCTCAAGCGGCTATTTTGATCCCCCGGGGACAGAGGAGCAGCCCCAGGCAGGCCTGGGTACTTGTGAACACCCAGGGTCTGCGGATGGGGGCAAATGTGAACAAGGCTGCTGAGAACCTACACTCACACCAACCTCCTTGCTCATCTAGCTGGTCCGGGATGAACCTGAGGATCCGTATGCTTCCTCCCAGAGGCGGGGGCCAGGGTCAAGGTCAGGACAGTGCTGCCTCCCCAGCACTGCTGTCCAGCATTTCCCGAGCATTCTCTAAGTGCCAGACACCTCCTTTAATGCCGGATGGCCATCATCGTCCCTCACAGGCGAGCAGCATGTTGCCAGGAGTCTGCGGTGTGGGGACCCAGAGCTGGGCAGCCACACACCAAACTCTGGGCCTGGCTGCCTTCCTCCCACAGGGAGGGGAACCCAAGAATCCGGGGTCACCGAGTCCCACTACTCAGCACCTGGTTTGCGCTCCCCATTAGCACTGAGGGGCAGCAGTAGAACAAACACTCACCGATTGTTTACACGGAGGGCTTGGGGCCATAATTAAGTCTCCACGAATCTGCCCTTTATCAGCCAGGTATCTCGAGCGCCTCCAAAGGGGAAACATCCCGGAGCATCTAACAAAAGAAAGTTGGATGGGTTTTCAAACTTTTTTAAACCCTGAAGAATAGGCCTTTGTTGCCAACTCCCCTCCTGTGGCAGCCTGCCTGGTCCCTGGAATCCCCTGGGCTGGGGGCAGGACCAGGTGGCCCCAGCCTCAGCAGCCCCCACCCTGCTGAGCTGAGCCCCCAGACCTCACCCACCGGCGGTCTCCTCCAATTGCAGTGGTCCCCACGCTGGCTGTGGGCAGGGCGCCAGGAGTGGGATCCTGGGTTTGTCCCATCCTCTGCCCTCAGTGCCCCACCTCACCCTGCCAGATCCTGACATCCTTCCCTCGGCAGGCACCCTTGCCAGCCTGGAGCCACAGCCAGGCTGGTGATGAGGGGTGACCTCTGATTGCCCAAAGCCCCTGAGTTCCTGGCTCCCCACTACCCCCACTGGGTCTAGGCCTGTCATTCTCACCTTTGTTAAAGCTGTTTCCTCTACCTATAATCCTTTTTCCTGCTCCTGGCTTCCTAGCAAATTTCTATGGAAATTTTAAGACTTCGCTGGGGGTGGGGGTTGGGGCGTGCCTGGGTGTCTCAGCCGGTTAAACATCTGACTTCAGCTCAGGTCATGATCTCACGGTTCGTGGGTTCGAGTCCCGCATCGGGCTCTGTGCTGACAGCTCAGAGCCTGGAACCTGCCTCGGATTCTGTGTCTCCCTCCTTCTCTGCCCCTCCCCCACTCACACTCTGTCTCTCTCTCCTTCAAAAATAAATACACATTAAAAAAATTAAAAAAAAAAAAACTTAGCTGGGGCTTCATTCCTCCCAGGGAAGCTTCCATGCACTCCAGGCCAAGTTTCCTGTCCCTCCTCTGGGCTCCCTGTACTCTGCCCTTCACCCCCAAACAGTCTCATGCCCCTGGGTTTGTGTCCTTTGAGGGCAGATCCTGGGGCAGCCCCACGCCTGGCACAGAATAAGTGCTCAGTTCCTACTTACTGGAGCAAAGGAAGGAGGGGTGAGAAGGCACAGCCACCTCACCCAGTGATGGACTGTCACCCTTGGAATCCTCTGAGGGCAGCGCTGTTCACCCCACTTCACAAAGTGGGAAACAGAGCGCTGGGAGCAGAGACGACTTTGCCCTCAGCCAGTTGGATGGTGGGTGAGAGTTCAGGCAGTGAGCAGGGAGCCTTTTCCGTAAAGGTCACATGGTAAATACTTCAGGCCTTTCAGTCACTGCTGTGGCTGTTCACCTGCCACTGCAGGGCGGGTCCAGCGAGACAGTACCTAAGTGGCCAGGTGTGGCTGTGTTCCAATAAAACTTTATTTATGAATTTCATATCATTTTTACGTGTCATGAGATACGATTCTTCTTTTGACTTTTTCTAACCATTAAAAAATGTCAAAGTCAACCTTATCTCAGGCTGTGCAAAACCCGGTGGCAAGCCTGATTTGGTCTGGGACCCATGGTCGGCTAATAATCCACGTTTCCTGGGTGAGGACCAAGGGTGCTTTTCCCAGCCCGTCTGTGACGGTCCTGGTCAGTCCTACTTGGGGCCCCCAGCTCAAACATGGTGTGTGCACAACAAATGGAGTGAGCAAACAAATGAGTGAGCTAACTAACCTGCTATCTAACCAACTAACCAGTTAACTAAGGCTTTATCTCTTGGGCTCAGAGTTACTCCTTCCCATCTCTGGGCTTCCGTAGACCTGACTGACCCCTGTCCTCTGACCTATCTCATTGACCTCTTGCCCAACCCACCTTTCCGACCTCTGGTCAGGCCCTCGTCAACCCTCAAGTAGTCCAAGGTGGTGAGAACCTCAAGAGAAGCCCAGGGAGCGCCTAGAAGCTGGGAATGGGCACTCATTACTGCTGGGCTAAGGGTGTGGTCTCGGGGTCGTGTGTGCTGTGGGGGCTTTGAGGCTGGGAGGGTGGGCCTTGTACCTTAGGGGAGTGGAAACATTGTCAGGGCAGACAGGACACATTCCAGGCATCAGAATGTTCTGGACAACGGTGAAGACATAGGAGCTGCCAGAGCATGGGACCACAGTAAATCCAGGAGACTAGATACAAGGGGTCCTCTCTGCACAGGCTGACGACAGTCGGTGCCAAGCCTAATCCCACCAGGAGCAAAGAGTGTGGGTCCAAATTCTAACTTTAGCCCTAGCCCACTCAGCTGAGCCTGCCTGTCTGGTGTGAGTGAACCAGGAGGCTCCAGGAGGCCCCAGCACGCCTGGAACAGGCCTGCCCCCACATCTGACAGGTGGCCATTCCTATCTCAGATTCAGGCATTTGAGTTCAGGATGGCCCTCCATTCACTCACGCAACAAACACTGGTCAAAACCACCACCAACCTGTCAGTCAGGCCCCTTCAGGTTGTGGATGATACAGGCAAGGTTCTCACCTCGTGGAACTAACAGGGAAGATGCGTGATGAACAAGCAAGCAAGGCCAAGAGCAGGGCCATTTTGAAGAGCGTAATGTAGCACAGGGCAGTGTACCTGGGCAGTGACAGGGGATGCTTCAGGAGAGCCTCCCTGGGGAGGTAGCCGTAGGGCCTGGACCCAAAAGAGGCAAAGGGCCAGCCCAACAAAGATCCAGAGGGAACCACAGTGCAAAGTTCTGGAACAGGAGCAAGCTGCTTGAGCCACAGCCCCCAAGAAAGGGGCAGAGGAATGAGCATGGTGGCGGGGGTGTGGGTGGGGGTGGGGGGGTAGTCAGGCCACATAGGACCTTCCGGGTTGCTGCGGGAAGGGCAGCAGATCTAAAAGCCTGGAGAGCCTTTGAAGGGCTGGGCCAGCCTGGGAATGTGATCAGATTGATGTTTGCAACGATTCCTGGATGTTGCCACTGTTGTATGAGGAGCTGAGGATGGGGACGCCAGGGCAAGACTCCTGTCCCCAAACGCAGCAGGAGGCTGGTGTGTGGACAGGAGTCTGGGTCCCTGAAGGGGAGTCAAGGGCCAGGTCTCCTGCTGGAGCAGGCGCAGAAGGCTGGGCAGGCCGTGGGCGGTGGGCAGGCCCCGAGACTGCTGCTCTTGGCCTGACTCTGGCGTTGGCTTGGCGTGCAGCCGCGGGGGAGCCATGTGTGGGCACGTCCCGGGGCTGCCTGCCTGCCGCTGAGAGATAGGAGCCACAGGCAGACTGGCTCACCTGGGCCCGGCTCTCAGCACGGAGGAGGTGAGGTGGGTGCGGGGTGGAGGGGGCCTCCCTGGGCCCAGAAGCCAGTCCAGAGGACGGAGAGCCCCTCCACCCTCACCAGGCCTTTGCTCTCCCATCCAACCACTCCGTATTGAGGGCCCACCATGCACCAGCCCCCGCCCCCGTCACAGGGCCCATCTAGCCTCACAGACCTACAGGAAGTGGGTATCCGCATCTGGTCCAGGGCCAGTCTGAGATGGGCACCCCTCACCCCCACAGCAGGGCCACAGGGACCTCCAACCCCGGCCCAGTCCTGGCCAGGCTGAGGGATGTCAGCGACTGCCTCTCCTCTTCCCAGTCCCTATCTTCCAGGGGCACCAGGACAACCTGGGCAGCATCTGGCCCCAAAGACAGAACCGGGTTTGAGGTTTGAGGACCCAGTCTTGGTCTCAGACTTCTGGGGGTGCCAGGAGTAGGCTCCGGGGTGCTGTGTGGATGGTGTCTACAACAGAGGGCACCAAGCAACGTGAAGGCCACAGCCTGGCAGAGCAAAGTATGCGCGTAGGTGGGTCCGTGTCTGCGTGCATGCGTGAGGGCACGGCTCAGGCAGTTCTGGGCCTCCCAGTGGTTCCTGGGAGCAGGAAGGCCTGTGTGTGCATGTGTCTGTGTGCATACGTGTGACTGTGAATGTGTACATGTGGGTACATGTGACGATGTGGGCGCTTGTGTGTGCGTGCACCTCTGTGCCTGCGTGCGTGTGGGGGGCCAATGAGTACGCGTGCGTGCATACGTCCGTGTGTGCGCGTGTGACAACGGGTGTGCGATGAGTGTGCACACCTGTGTGCACATCTGTGCTTGTGAGCGTGTGTGCGTGTGGCCTGCACTCCTGGGGCTGGGGTGGCCCTTCCGCTCCAAGAGCTCCGAGAGTTCCGGGGCCTGTTTTCCAGCTCCCTCACCCTCCTTCTCTGTGAGTGTTGACTCAGGGAGGGACAGGCAGCCTTCTTTCAGGATTTCCTGGTTGGGTAGAAGTGGTGCCTTGAAAAGGGAACAATTGTGTCCTGAGTGGACGTTGAAGGGTCTGGGTCGTGCAGTGCTCTGCGGTGCCCAAGGCCACCGGGCCGTGTGCCCACCTGGGCCGGGTTTCCAGAGGCGGCTACAGAAAGGCTTTCCCATGAGCAAGCCCACGGGACACGCTTCAAGCCTTTCGCTAATGCTCCCCGACCTGGGCCTCGTAGCTTGAGGGGGTCTGGGTCCGGAGGCCCCCGTTACAGCTGTGAAGGGGAGGCCAGCGCTCCCTGCGGACAGAAAGGTGTAAGCAAAGGAGGACCCTCCTACCTCCCCAGGCACTGGCTGCCCTGGTTCCCCCACCAGCCTCGGCCAGGTTATTCGGATCCTCTTGCCCTGCACGGGCCCCATCCCCCAAAGCCTCGGCAGATAACATGAAAATCTTTCCAGGCTGCTGGTGTCACTCTAAGAGTGAGTGAAAAGTCCAAGGAAGGCTCCGTCATGCGGAGGCCGTCTGAAACACTGGCTCTTCCAGAAGGACCTGGAGCCTTGGCTCAACCGGGCGCTTGTGAGAAATGCAGAGTCCTGGGCTCTGTGGACCTGCTGAGCCAACACCTGGGCTTCAACACGGTCCCCTGAGGAGCTGTGGAGCCCAACACTCCTAGTGTCCCCCCCCCAACCTCCTTCCCCCCCCATCTTGGGTCAGGCTGAGGGCAAGGCTGCCCTGGGGCCGGGAAGCATTAGGGGTGGGGCTCCAGACCCGGAAGGGAACTGGAGAAGGTGGGCAGCCAGCCTGCCAGTGAGCCAGCCCTGGGAGAAGGCCTAATCTTCAGGACAAAGTGGGGATTTGCAGCCCAAAGGCTGCTAATAAGCTACAGCTCTTCTGTCAGCACCTGCTCTCTGGAGAGGGAAGAAACTGTCCCCAGGGCACAGGGAGCCGCCTGCCCTGCTCCTCTGGGAGGTGGTGGGAACCGGCCAATGGCTTGGAGTTCAGCTGTCCCTGAGCAGGGTCAGCACAAGCAATGGTCCCCATGGGGGGTCCCCAGAGAACTCGCAGTCCGGGCCCCCATGAGCTCAGGCCTGCGGTGCCCGTCCCCAACAGCACTGCCACCAAATCTCTCCCCTGCCAGCAAAACAGGCTTCCCCCTGACCCCTCGCACTCTCCTTCTGAAAGAGGTTTCCTCTGCCCTCTCCCACCGCAGCTGTGTGTGATAACCCAGACGCCGGGCTGTGGGAGGTGAACAGGAACCTGCCCCCCCGCCACCTTTGCCCGCCTTGGTGCCCCCAGGATCCGGGCACAGGCCTGCCCTGAGCTGGGAAGGAGGGCACAAGAGTCCCTGGGGGCTGCAGAGACTCAGTGCCTTGTGAGGCTGAGGCCAGGGGAGGGTTCCAGGGCTCTCCCTGCGCTGGGCAGCAGCGGGGATGGGGGTGGGGGTGGTGCCGGTCTCTGGCCCACACCACACTGAGCAGCCACGAGTTGGGAGGCCGTTAATAATTAACCCTGGGCCTGGGCCTTGACCTCGTGGGCCTCTGAGTAAACAGGACTTTCTGGCCAAGCGTCCGCAGCCTGCTGGAGCCTGCTGGGCCCCTCATGGCCTCTCTGCCCCTTGACCTTTTCGGGCCTTGTGGTCTAGGCCTCCTTCCCCCTCCTCAGTTGCCGAACTGGAGCAGTCTGCACGCGTGGGCCTCTCTGACCTTGCCCCAGGTCAACCTCCCACCTGTGCCCACCCCAGCACCTTTTCTGTCTGTACCCACCTCCCACCCCCAGCCTTGAAGGCCAGCATCTCTTCTTGGATGGAAATTTGCCAACAGAGTGTCTCAGCCAAGGTCTCGGCACAGCCCATCAATGCCGAACCTCTGTGGCCGGAGCGGGACTTGACGTCACTCTTATGGACTCTGATGTCTGGGCTATGTGTGATGTGTCAGACTCTGGGGCGGGGGGGGGGGGGGGGGGGGCGGTGCAGGCCAGGTAAGTGGTTCCAGTTGCATGGAGCAGCCCTGGTGACAGTCAGGATCATCTGTCAAAGGCTCACATTCTAGCTCCAGTTTTGCCCGAACTGGCTGTGTGACCCTTGGCCAGTGCCCTGACTCTCTCGGCCTCGGTTTCTCCATCTGTATAAGAAAAAACTGGACAGGTATCCCAGGGCTTGCCAGCTCCAGGATTCTGGACCCCATTTGGGCTTGGAGTGACTGAGGACAGGAACGGTGCATGTCCCATCCCACCCCAGGGACTCATGGACAGTCATCTGGTGGGCTCCTGCATTCCTGGCTGGCCAGCATCCACTTCCTGCCTCTAGGGAAGCCCCGGTGTTCTTTGGGGGAACCAGCCCTTGCCCTTTGTCAGGTCACATGGTTTGTTTAGGCAGGGCCGCTATAGCCCGGGGCTCCAGAAGTAGGTCATGTGCCCTGCCCATGGCCAATGGGTGTCAGCCCTGAGACTTTTGCTGGAAATACTGGGAAAAATTGTTTCCTTTGTCCAAAGTGGCAAAACGGGGGAATGCGAGCCAGTGGCTATGTCACTGGGAGCCTGCCGGAAGACAAAGGGACAGAAAGGGGGGCAGAGCTGACGCACGAGCACGTATTTCCACAGATGGACTCTTGCTGTGCGTGAAGCTGGTACCGCCCTGGGCTTTGCCTTTACGAGACCTGTTAAGTCCTTTTCTGCTCAAACCAGCACTATATGGGTTTTCTTCTTCATTCACATATTCTCACACCCTGCTCAGACCACGCAGGGAAGATGCCACAAACACACAATAGCCACAGGTACACACACCGCTCAGTCTGCACAGAAAGTGTGAGTGAAGAACAGGGCCGGTGGGGAAGACAGCCTGGCTGCTGTGAGGGGCTTGAGGGGAGAATGAGTGAGCACGGAGAAGGGCTGGGCCAGGCCAGGCAGTGACCGGCAGAGGACTTGGGCCCCGGGGAGCCATTGAGAATTTTGGATGAGGGGATGGTGGGTAAATGGTTGTGGCTCACCGACAAGGGAACGGATGTGTTTGTGCTTATGTGCACACACACACACATGCACGCACACACACACACTGACTTTTACAGGCAAGAAACATTCTGTGGTCCACCGTGGGAGCCCTTTGAGGGTCTGCTACTGCAGGGGCCTGGATCTGGTTCTGCACATGTGTGGGTCAGGGGCCTCTGGTCAGTCGGGCTCTCCATCTACCTGGGACGATGTGGTTTCCAGGAAGCCAAGGAGAAGGGGTGCCTCCTCTGCTCCACCATAGGGTAGGGGGCCATTGGGCCTCTGGAGGAGCAGAGGCTCAGCCCCACTGAAGCTCCTCAGGGCCCTCAAGGAGAGCTGGCTTCCTGGGCCTCCTGGGCCTCCTGGGCCTGGGCTCAGGGAGAGACCTTATCCTGGTGACCAGCCTGTCTCTACAACTGGCCAGTCGTGAGTCCCAGAGGCAGAGGGCTTCAGACGCATGTGCACACCATGCTTACCCGAGGACACACACACACACGAACACATAGGGCATAAAGATGATGCACTCTCGGATCACTACGGCTGTGAGCCCTGGGGTGGAGAGGTAGGGACCCTCTGGGTGGATGGGGAGTAGGGACAATAAGCAGGGAACCCCCACCTGCAAGGCCTTGCCTGGCACCTGGAGCTCCGGCCTGGGGAAAGCCTTCTTCACCAGCGGTGGGACCAGCTGGATCGGGGCTCTCGCCAAGCTGCTCTTCTGGCGCTTTCTCTGTTCCTCTTCTTTTCCCTGCCTTGGCCGTGGACTGTTTCAGCCCCTTCCCCATTTCTGCCTCCCGGCCCCTCCTCTCTCCAGTGCTTTCATTTTGTCTCCTGGAAGGGGCCCCCAAGAGAGAGCAGCCAGGCTCAGAGCTCGAGCCCCGCGGTCATCTGCCCAGCCCTCCTCTTCAGCTGCTCCCTGCCCTGCTTCCCCACTCTGGCCACAGCCCTCTCGTCCTTTGCCCTAGAACTGCCAGCACTCTGATGGGGGGGCAGTGGCTGCAGGCCTGGCTCCTCCCCCAGCTGCTGCAGCCCCCCTGCCCCCCTGGAGGCTGGCCATGGGGGTTGGGCCGTGGGGAGGCTGCGGAGCCAGGACACGTGTCCTGGCCCCACGCGGAACCCTTGCCCTGGCCACAGAGTCACACTGGTCAGGCCCAGCTCTGTCCCCTGAAATCCCTGGAGACGCAGGCAGCCATGGGCTCCCCCCTACCTCCAGGTTAGGAAACTGAGCCTGGCTCGGGGCAGGAGGCGGGAGGAAGCAGGATGTGGAGGAACCCCCAGGAGGAGCAAGGTCCAGCCAGCCGTGAAGTGGGAAGATGTGCCCCACACCCTGTCATCCCTTCAGTGAGGCCTCAAGGAAAAGCTGGCCCTGTAAGGGGGAGCAAGGGACCGTTTCATGGCTGTGGGCCTTGCCAGAGTGAAAGCAGGCACAGGGGCCTCCGTCAGGTGCAGTGGGAAAAGCACCTTCCGCCCTGGGAGTCACTGTGCTCATTGCTGCCGTCCTGGCCAGAGCTTGCTGGGGCCTGCCTCCAGGAAGCTCTCCCGGTCTGGACTGGAAGTGAGAAGAGCCCAACGCAGCCGGTCTTCATCCTCCTTAGGTTGAAAGTTGCAGGGACAGGACTGGGCCATCCATTCTGTCACCCAGCCTACCTGGGTCCCCGGGCTGGGCTGCCCAGTGGGGGCCGGGGCTGCGGTGGAGATGCCCTGACCGCACATCTCAAAACCTGGGGCAAGGCCCCAGCTTGTGATCACTGATGGGCTGGCGTTTGAGCCAGTCCCCTAGAAAGAAGTCCTTGGGTCTAGGGCTGCCAGTGGCTATAGCAGACGACCCTGGGCAGTGTCAGGAGATGCCAGGAGCTGGAGAAAGGGTGGGTGGGGGCAGCGATCACTCTAACGTGGTGTCAGGCTGCCTGGGTTCACATCTGGCTGGGTGTCTGATGGGTATTTTTCCCTCTTGAGTCTCAGCGGAAAGTCTGGAGTGGGACTCTCCTCCCCAGATTGTGGGGTATGATAATGTGGATAATACCCAGCGTGGCACACGCTTAGCCCTCGATCAACGTAGCCCATAGGCGGTTCAGGCCGACAGCCCTGGAGGACGGCGGAATCCAGGTCATTTTGGACAAGGCCTGTCAACAGGCAAAGGGAAACACTCCTGACTAAATCTGCCTTCCTGGGCCCCAGCATCCTCAAGGCACAAATATGCATACACACATGCATACACACACACATGTGCACACACACACACACACACAACTGGCTTCCCTCCCCAGGACCCAACCACCTGCTGGAAAACCAAGAACTGCCTTTTCAAAATAATGATTAAGAATCAGCATTGACTATTCAAACTGAAACTCCCCAAACCCTTCTCTGGGGTACCCAGCTCCTCTGGAGCCTGTGGGTAAAAAGCTCTTACCATAGTGGAAAAAGTAGTCTGCCGAAACGGAAATCTTCCTCAATTTAGCTGAGTCATTTTCTCGTGGTTAAGGAAGTCCAGATCACCTCTGGCCCTTCCCCTGATGCCCCTGGCCCAACCAGCCTAAAGGACCCCAATCCACACCCCCACCACGTCTGTGCCTAGCTAACCCCAGGGCCCTCCCAGCAGAGCCCCTGGCAGGAAGATACCCCAGCCCTCCTGCTGCTTCCTGCAGCTACTTCCTGCTTCTGGGTGGGCGTCCGGAGCCCTGGAGAACCAGGAACCAGGGGGGCACCCCAGAGAGGACTGTGGGCCACAGTGGGGGAGAAGGGGGCAGACCCATGGCCTGGGCGGCTCCCAGGGGGCCGCGCTCTGGGTGCCCCCGGACCCACTGTCTTGGGCTTCAGTGGGGCTCCCTACAGCCAGGGATGGGGTCTCATCCCGGATCTGAGGAGCCTGAGTCCAGGGGCTGACAGGTACCCAGTCAGGGTTTCCAGTTCAATGGAAGCTGGTGTTGGTTGGTGCCCCTGCCTGGCTGCAGGCTGTTGCCCCTCCCTTGGAGACTCCTAGGAAGCTTCCAGAGGCTGTTCTCTGGGAAGATGGAGGGTTGACGTGGTGGTGGGGGGGGGGCACCCTGGCGCAGCGGGGAAGGCCTTGAATGCACCAAACTGCGGTAGTTGTGCAGCAGGGAGGGGAGGCCGGCTCTGCGGATGATGTGTCCTCCTCGTGCCAGAAACCAGGGACCTCCTGGGATGGCCCTCTAGCTGAGCCCTGGGCTTCCCATCTGGGTGCTCTTCCTGGACCGACAGGGAGTCAGCAGGAACCTTGAGGCTGCCCACTTGTCTGCACTCAGCCTTCCCTCAGCTGACATGTGTCATGTGCCGTCTGGTGGCCGTCTGGTGCTCTGTGTCCTGCCTGAGAAGCGGGGACAGATATCCCTGGCCCAGGATTTCTGGGAAATTAAAGGAATGGTAGTAGGCAGTAGCCAGGAGGCCAAGCCCCGGTGTAGATGGCAGGCAGTTGACAATCCTGATGTATTTGGGGGATCAGAGGGTCCCAGGCGTAGTGAGACTAGGTGCCACTTCTTACCAACCTGGGGAGGAGCAGTGTAGCAGCAAGGACTGGGGGTACATCCCAGCTGGGTGTCCGAAGTCACCCGGTGGAGGTCCCCTTAGGCTCGAGTGTCAGGGTGGATGGAGGGCAACCAGCTGACGTTACCTGCATTCTGGAAGCTGTGGGAAGGGACCCAGGCCTGGAAAGACTAGAAGGCCTAGAGTGGATGGTGGTGCTATTGGGGTCCACGTGGGACCCCAAAACTGAAGGACCAGGAGCACTGCAGCAGATACCAGGGAGGCCCCCCTCCCCAGAGGGCCCCTCGGTCCATCTCAGTGCCCAGCAGGCATCTGCTGGCCCGGCCCTGGGGGCTGTGTTGCCCAAAGTCACCTCACACCCACTTGGACCGGGTCCTCCCCCAGGGCTCTGGGAGCCAGTGTTTGGGAAATTAGGTGAGGGGGGCCTGGGACTAGGGTGAGGAAGGGAACTATTTATGGCTAAAAGTCATCTTGAAATTTTCAACATATTTTTTATTTTTCAAAACAAAAGCTGTACACGTGGGGTGGGAGGGGGGTGAACCTAGCTTTGTGGGAAATGAGTCAGACAGCCATAAAATTGTGTTTTTCTGAGCTGAGGGGATTATTTTACATCTTGTGGCATGAACACACTGAAAGGAAGCCCTCGTCCTGGTCCCTGGCAGGCTTCCCTGCTTGCCAGCCTGGGCCTCCGCAGCTCCCTCCTCTCGTGAGCTGGGGGCTGTCACCCTCCCAGAAGAGGTGAATGCTGTAGCTGCTTCCGAAGGCCTCGCTTCTCACCTCCTAAGCCTCTCCCTTCTCCCTCCCTAACCTACCCCCCATTCTTTTAGGCAGGAACAAGGCCGTGAAGGGTGGTGGCCTCACAGTGGGTCCTGTCTTCACCATTTACAGTCTGAGAATCTGGCTAAGTCCAAAGGTCCTCAGAGAGCCTCCCACCCCTCATCTGGTGGCTGGCTGGTGTGGGACCACCCTCGGAGCAGCTGACAGGATACAAAGAGAGACTTAAGAGAGCACCTGCATACCATAGGTGCTCAGTAAAAGGCTTTCCTTCCCCACCGTCAAGCAGCATCCTTGAGCACAGGTGATGAGGGGCACCAGAGACAACCTGTTCCTTTGGGGGACTCTCCCAAGGCCAGAAGGACAGGAGCCCTTCCCTGTCACCAGCGTGCCCCACCCCCCACCCAGAGTCACTCCCCCCACCCCAGCTCTGGTCCCAGGCAGGGATCAGGAGGCAGAATCTCCATCCCGGGGGCTGGAGGATTCAGAAAGGTTAGGACCATAGAATTCTGGGGACCCACTGGGGACAGGACCCTGGCTTCAGGTTATAGCTTTCAACCCCTTATCTCCTCCCAGGCAGGTGATGGTTGGGACTAGTCAGGAGAGGCTCTCCCTGGAGCCCCTCTGAAGTCTCTCACCTGTCCCTCGCAGCCCTGCCTCCCCCGGCTGGAGCCACAGATCCCATGGACAGCCTGGGGCCCAGGAGACAGATGTCCTCCATGGGGAGAGACTGCTGGCAGCCTGGAGCAGGGCCAAAGTCAGGGAAAACGATGTGGGATCTGAATCACATTGACTGATTCCAGAAACCTACCACCTTCCTCCACCAGGATGGTGTGAGCCTGCTTTTTCTCCAGAAGCAATGGGAAAGAAGGTTCACTCTGTATAGATTCCATTTCTTCCCAGGCCAATGGCCAGTACATCAGACACCACTTGTTTTGCCTGTCTCGTTTTCCCCAATTCCAGCCACGACACCCAGATTTTCCTTGGAGAACCTCCCCTCCACTCTCATTCCATGTGGTGTGCATATAGCTGACCCTCTTCTAAATTGCCTGCTGGGGAAGGAGGGCGGTGAGAACGGGACTCAGGATCGGCCTGTTGGCATCTTCCACCCTCCCAGGCACACTGGCTGGTTCAGTGATGAGCCTATCGTCCAACAGAATCCAATTCCAGGACTTTAGACGGAACCGTTCAGAAACAGAAGCTCCGTTCTGGGTTGCTGGGTGTCAGTTTGGAGGCCTTGAGTTACTGGGAACCTCCAGGCACTGGAGACTCAGAGACCGAGCCGGCACAAAGGATGGCTAAACAAGGAGTTGGAGTGACAGAGAATTCTCCATGACGGTGTCTGGCGGATGGATCCAGCCATGCCTGAAGCCACATCCCCTCGTGGTTTGTTTTGCTGATGGCACTCGGATCTATGCCTGAGTCCCGGGCACAGAGGCGGGAGCTTTGGTGAGATGTGCCAATATCATTTGCTTCTTTCTACTTAGGCCACTCAGGCTGGGATTCTGCAAGTGTGGGTAAGCCAGTTACCTAGGGCTGAGGCCTAACACACAGCTGGGCTCACTGACCACGGAAGCCTGGATATGTGGGTGAGAAGGGAGTCTGGGGGTGACCCACACTGACTGCAACCCCCTGAGGAGACCACCCTCAAGGGTGAATTTGGGAGCAGACTTCACGGGAAGGAGCTGATGATTTTCCAGTGACTAAATTAAGAGAAAGAACCAGCAGCACATTCTTTTGCCTTCATCTTTCCATCTGTATGATGGGCACCCTGAGCCATAGAGAATCGATTGGTTAATTTTGTGAGATGTTTGTCAGCATTTCTAATGCTGGAATGGAAACTCCAGGCGGGCAGAAGTTTTGCCGAGTGTGGCTCAGCACTGTGCCCTAGAGCTGAGGAGACCCCTGCTCCGGAAATATTTGGTGAACGAAGGAAAAGTCTGGTATTCTCACACTCCCCTGCTTGAAATCCTCCAATGCCTTCCCACTGTAGTTAGAGTGTATGAAATCTAGATTTCTTCCTGTGTCCTATGAGTAGGGTAACTGTGTCATTTATTAAGCCATCAGGGATGCATTTTGTGAGTCAAAGGAATGCTATAAATGATTATTCTGGAACAGTGGGAGTAAACGGAGCTTCTCGAGCAAATGGAGAAGCAAAGCTACCCCACTCCGAGGCCCCCAGGAGCTGGTCTCTGCCCCTCCCCCTCATCCAGCCACTCTGACCTTCCCCTGGGACTTTGCTCTGTTTCTCTGCCTGGAGAAGCCATTCGAGTGCCTGGATCTTTCTCGTCACCTTGGTCTCCACCGGACACTGTCTCCTTAGGGGCCTTGCCTGACCACCCACCCACCCAGGCAACCTCGCCAGGGGATCTCGGTTCATTTTTCTCCCTCGCAGCTCCCGTCTCCAAAGCGAAAGTGAAGGGAAGCAAACTTCCTCTCAAGAGGTGGGGAAGCGAAAGGCAGAAGAGAGGGAGGGAATGGAGCTTGGCAGACCAGCCGGGCCGGGGTCCTTCCCAGAACCACCCACAGCACGGGGCATCCCAGAAATCAGATGCTCTCTGACCTTAGTCACTCAGACACTTCTTTTAAGATGTGTTTGGAACCGGAGTTTGAATGCGGATGCTGGGGCAGGACCCCAGCAGACACACACCCGGATTGCGTGGCCAGACAGAAGACACCAGCTCTGTTTATAATGTTCCTAATTACCTCTGTCCTCCCTGATACTGGGGTTCTATAAAATTGTCACAGCCGTGTTTGTCATTTGGCTCTGGCTCGCTGCGCACACACGCGGGTGTTTGTTTACGGAACACAGACGGCAGCCGGGCCTTCATGTGGGCTCTGACACCACCCCTTTGGCTGCCACGAGGGACTGGCCCCCCTCCAGAGTTCCCAGACAGATTTGCTTCTCCGGATTCTTTAAAGCCAAAAAAAAAAAAAAAAAAAAAAAAGCCCTGAGTTTGATGATCAGGGTCCTGGCAGAAAACCAAACTTACCCCTGATGGCTCCAGTGAAGGGATGTTAACAAAGGAACTGTTTGTGGGGGTATGAGCAGGGTTGAGGGAATCAAGAAGAGATGCTGGGGTCCCTAGAGACTAGCCACAGCAGCAGCTGTCACCACTGAGGGGCCCAAGGGCAAAGTGAGAGCTAGTGCCACCAGAACCCCGTGAGAACTGGGCCCATGGAGGGCAGAGGGTAGGCTACCCAGCAGAGCCCGGAGCCCTGGGGGCATGTAGATGGGGCGCTGAAGCAAGCAGAGAGCAGGGAAGAAACGCCCAACCTCTCTCTTCTCCTCCCTCTGATCTGCTGGTGTCTACCATTGGCCAAAACCAACAGGGAGCCAGAGGCCTGGGAGGCCCTCGGTGTGGCCCACACGAGCCAGACTCCCAGGGCAGAGAAGAGGTATGGTGTGGATCCAGGGGCAAACAAAAAATAAT
Source organism: Puma concolor (assembly GCF_028749965.1). Taxonomy (NCBI): domain Eukaryota; kingdom Metazoa; phylum Chordata; class Mammalia; order Carnivora; family Felidae; genus Puma; species Puma concolor. The sequence goes on from NC_141681.1 coordinate 42,949,141, forward strand.
CAGTATGGTTGGGTAACGCATTCTGGAACGCTTCTATGGTGCAAAATCTTATCCTGTAAACATCTCTTGAGTCCATCCACCTCTGTGCCACTAAGCCCCCTCACTGGCCTGACAAGTGCCCCACTGCCCACTGTAACCCACCTGCCACACTTCAGCATAGTGATCCTAATGAGCAAACCCAACCGCAATGCTCTCTGTGACTACTGTTGCCCTTGGGATGTTGACCAAAGTCTGAAACCCTGCTCGTGAGAGCCTGACAGTCTGGCCCAGCTGACCTCCAGCATCACCTCTTGTCCTCCATCCCCGACCTTGCTTCATGCACTGTGGCCACACTGGACACTTAGCAACACCTAGAATGTCATGATCCTTCCCACTTCTGAGGTCTGTGTATGCTGCTCCCTCTGCCTGGCTTCCCTACTTACAAATCCCTTCAGGTCCTTCAGAGCTCAGCTTAGAAGTCATATTCCTAAGGACAACTTCCGTGAGTCCACAAAGTGGGCGAAGGCTCTTTCTCATCACCCCTGAACATCCTTGCTTCACAATATGCGTCCCAGCTGTAATTAACTAATCAATTGAGTAATTGTCTGTTTGTTGTCTGTCTCCTCAGAGAGCCCGAGAGTGCCCCAAGAGTCCACTTTGTCTGTCTGGTTTCCTTGTCTGCTTCAGCACCGTGCCTGGCACATAGTAGGTGCTCCACAAATACTCGCTGAGTGACTGAAGGGAGAACTTCCAGCTCCCAGTGATGGCAGGCTAGATTACTTGCACCTATCTTGCGCTGAAATCAACTAAAAATGCTGCATAAATTTTTTAAAAATACGGTCAAAGCACAAAAGTGTTGCAGTATAAAAGGAATTTCCAGGCCAAAACCGAAGGGAAAAGGAATCCAGACAGGTAAGCAAGAGGAAAAGCCACTTTTTTTCTTGAGGTATTTTCTGATCCCAGTGAAACTGAGTTCTATTTTGACAGCCTCATGGAACGAGAGAGATAGAAATCAAACCCCAGGGCACATATAGGTGGGGCATATAATAAGATACCATCCCACATTGATGTGGGACTCTAAAGGGTTACACCCTCGGGGTAAGGGTGAACCAGAAGTAGACCAGCTCTCACAGGATCTTGCAATCTAAATTCTCATCTGGATGGGTTAGGGAAACTCAAGCCGTAAGGTTGATTGAGGTGGTCCTCAATCAAAAAACCAGTATTCTTTAACATTTGGCAGGAGCAAGTAAAAATGCTCTCCACGTAGGTGCTTTTGTCCTAAATTTCAAATTTTTCTTTCAGATAATTTTTTTTCTAAAACAATGACCAGCACACAGTCAAACATGATCAGACACACAAGAAATATAAGACACTAAGAGTAAACACTAGAAGAATCAACAGAACACCGAAATAGACCCTTATGACTTCAAATTATTGACTATAAAAGAACTGTGCATCTAATGTTTAAAGAAATAAGACATGCTTAAAAATAACTGCTGGGGGTCCACCTGGGTGGCTCAGTCAGTTAAACATCTGACTCTTGATTTCAGCTCAGGTCATGATCTTGCAGTTTGTGGGTTCGAGCCCTGCACTGGGGGCTCTCTGCTGGTGGTGCAGAGCTTGCTTCAGATCCTGTCTCCTTCTCTCTGCCCCTTCCCTGTTCATGCTCACCCTCTCCCTCTCAAAAATAAAATAAACATTACAAAAATAACTGCAGAGAATGGGAATTTATAAAAAGTGACATTGCAGGTCTGAAAAAAGAACCAAGATGAATCTCTAGAAATGAGAACTACAATAACCACCATCAAAAACCCAATGAATGGATGTAACAGCAGAGTAAACACAGCTAAGAAGGGAATTGGGGAATGAGAAATGTCAGAAGAAATGATCACAAATACAGTGCATAGAGACAAAAAGAGAATATGGAAGAGACAGCATGAGATAAAGAGGAAGAGAAGGTCTAACATACGTTTAATGTTATCCCCAAGAGAGTAGAGAAAAGAATTGGAACGGAGGCAGTGGTTTAAGTGTTAACAGGTAAGAATGTTTTGGAACCGATGAATGGGATGCATTGAACCACTTAACGATCAGCTATGGTTTGGTGATAGAACTCCATGTTTCAGACAACCCAGAGCTCAAAAGATACTGATAGGAGATTCTAGACCCAGTCTGTTCTTGGCCAAGGGCCATGATGTCATACAATACCAAGATCAATGTAGCAAAGGACACAAGAATAGGGTGAAAACTCAACCCTTGCCTGTCTCTGCCTCTGCAGCTCACCCCCAGCGGCATCCTCCTGTTCTTTCTTCCTCCTGCGGGCCTTACTGCCCAGTTACTGGGAGAGAGCAGAATGCCATTCCCTAGGGTCCCTTCACAGTCAATTGGGGGTGCAGTGGCATGGCTAGGTGGGGTGATGGAGGCCTCTGTCCCACGCTGATTCAGTACTGATGGTGCCATCCTCCTCCCAGATACTGTGATTCTTCTCTCCTCTGTCCCTAGTCTCCTTGTTCTGTGGATGGGCTCCAGTCTGAGGTCTCCGGGAGACTTGGGAGAGACTTATTGACCAGCTGGCTGATATAGTCTGGCCCTGGCTGGGGTGCCAGGATCTGAAAGAGGAGGGGATGCTAGAATGTCCCTTTGCAGCAGCTGAAGAAGGTTCAATGATGCCAGCACCACCTTAGTCCTCCAACATGGGCCAAGGAACACTAATGTTCCTGATTATCCAGCCCACCAGCACCACCTATGACCTGGATGGCAAGCTTCTAGAAGCTGGGCTCCAAGAGACAGGAAAGGAATCACCCGCGCCTGGGTCCTACAGCCCTCTGGCTTCTACCCCTGAGCTTTCTTGGGCAGGAGAGTGACCTGGCTGGCAGGCGGGTAGTTTGTTTCTGACTCACACTCCCCTCTTGGCTTCCAGGAGGCCTGGTCCAGGTCCTCCTCAGTGTGACTCGTCCTGGGATCAGGTTCTTGTGGTTGCTCTGTTCTGGAGGGACAGCCATTCATCATCTTGCCTCTGGGAATCCCGGCACACCTCTCAGACATGCTCAAACAGAGAGGCTGCCAAACCTGCGCCGGGTCACACAGCAGGTGTGTGGCGAGGCTGGGACACACACGGTCTCACGCCCCCGGTGGGTGGGAATGCAGGCCAAGCCCTTGTGTAACTAGCATCGGGACCTGAGTTCTGTGAGCAGCTCCACAGTGAAGGCTCACTGAGGCCCTGGTCCCGCCCTCGTCCCGCCCTCGTCCCGCCCTGGCCCTCCGGCATGTGCCAGACTCCCCCACCCCCAGCAGCAGGTGCCTCCAAACCTCTGTGCTGGGCCGGGAGGGGGAAGGGGGGTACCGGCCGCAAAGCCTTGTCTCACGGGGAAAGTAGAAAGAGACCATCAACTGCATCTCTCAGCCCATGACGAGTGAAGATGAGGGGAGTCATGTGGGCCCCCAAACCCGGCTCTGCGACGTCTCTGACACGCCAATCCAATTTCTGGAAATCTCCAAAATGTTCCAAACAATATGCAGCTGATTTAATTTTAAAAATTAAAAAACTAAAGGAAACTAAGTTGAGGAATGTTGGGTGGAGGCGGGGGAGGGGGGAGGGTGTCGTGGAATAAAGCCAAAGATGAGAGTCTTAGGAAAACACGAGGCTTTCACTCCCCTGGGTGGATTTGTGGGTGGAGAGGGTCAAACTATGCCACGGGTCGGGATGTGTAGGAGCCCAGGTGCTGATGTCGGCCCTGCCCTGGTCTTGTCGCTGGTCCTGAGAGTCAGGGCTCCTCGGCAAGCCCGGGGTGCAGCCGGTGAGGTAGGAGACCCGAGCTAGAAAGTTTGGCTCACACCCCCCAGGCAGCACTGCCCCACATAATTACATAAACTGCGCATCACTCAAGATGCTCATCGCGCCTCTGACACATTTCGGGCTGGGAGCCATCATCCCCACCTCCCCTCGACTCAGGGGCCTGGCCCATGACTCACATGCCTCCACCCCTCCCAGGTGAGACCGCTCCTCAAATAGAGGTCCAGCTTTGGTGAACTTGGGAATTGCTCTTGGAAGGACCCTACTGGGCACAACGAACGCTCCTCCAGCCCAAGGCTCAGAATCAGCCCCAAGTTCAGACGCACACAGCACACCCCTGCAGCCATGCCCGCGCCCACACGGCACCACTCTCCCCGGGGGACGCCCGCGGCCCGTGACTGCCCTCTCTCCTTTCTGCTGCGCCGCACCAAGCCCAGCGGACTGACGACTTACGGCCTCCTGGCCTCCCTCAATACCCACTGCCCTCCCTTGGTTCTGCAAGTGGCATCCAACTGTTTCCTGTGCTTGAGCACGGAGGTGGGGTGCCCGAGAGCTGCCTGTCTTCCTTGCCTGAGGAGTTTGCTCATTAACTTGAGTTACTCTCATGTTGGCGTTCCTGGCAGCGAAGGGAAACACAAGGCCGGTTTCCAGAGAGCTTTCCCGGTGGTGGCCCCAGCTCTGAGGAAGCTTGGTCAAGGCCGCCTCCCACCTGCCTCTGTGGCCCCTCCTCACCCCTCCAGGATCCCAGTCAGGTCTCCCCACAGGGCTGAGGGCAGCCCCTCTCCTCACTTCCTGGGCTCAAGCTAGTCAGGGCAAATGGGAGCTATTTGGCCCAAGTGCTGAGATGACCGAGTGGGGAAGGGAGGGCGGAAGAGGGGCGGGAGGTGTCTCCCCAACTCACACCACACATCCTCCTGCTCTCCTGCCACCAGCAAGGGGGAGGCAGGGCCACCTTACTCGCCGAGGTCCCAGATTTACAAATATGAGGGAGTTAATGCGGGGGGGGGGGGGGCGCCTGGGTGGCTCAGTTGGTTGAGTGTCGACTCTTGATTTTGGCTCAGGTCATGATCTCATGGTTTGTGAGTTCGAGGTCGGAGCCTGCTAGGGATTCTCTCTCTCCTTCCCTCTGCCCCTCCCTGCTCATGCTCTCTCTCTCTCTCTCTCTCAAAATAAACAAATAAACATTAAAAAAAAAAAAAGAAGGGAGTTAATGGGAGGCCTGTGAGGTTGCGGGGAGGGTTCTCTCAGGATTTGGGGGAGGCTGATGCCCCAGTGAGAATGTTTTCACTGACCAGAAGTCCTCACTGAGGATTCTGCACTTGTATCAAGAAGCTTTTCCTAGGACAAGCACACGGGCACCTTTGTTGGCTCCAGAGCTCTCAGTGAAGGCGAATTTGACCACTGGACTCAGCCTTCAAGGTCACTGGCAGGAGGGCTGTGCGCAGTGGAGAAGTTCATTAAGCGTTTTCTAAGCAGAGAAAAGGCATGGGGGGAAGGGGGTGGGGGAGGGGAACCGAAGCAACATTAAAATGGTTTCAATAATTTGGTTACTCTGGGTGCAAGGCTTCTGGCCTCATTATTCTGACGACTATCTCCTTCCGCGGGACTTTTCAGGGACCGGGGTGTGCCTTCCCCCACCCCCTCTGCCTCCTGCCCTAACACACAGTAATCTCGTTACCTTGAGCCAAATGTCTCACAAGCTTTGCCTGTTTACCTTTCACAACAACTGGATGACTGACGTGGTACTTGTTTTGCATACATTTTGCATAAAAGGAAACCGAAGCTCGGAGCAACAGACGCCACACAGTCAGTACCAGGCACAGCCAGGGCTCAGTGGGGGCCGGCCCCGCACGGCCCACCTGCCAGGGCCCAACCTGCTCAGGGGATGGGAGAAAGAGGAAACATTTATCACCCGTGAACAAATGGCTTTCTTCCAGAATCCAGCTCTCTGCATCCCTCAGGCATGTAGCAGGCCAGGACGTCTGGGTCTGATACATCTGCTTTCGGGAAAACTGCTAGCCTACTACGTGCCGAGCTCTGCAGGAGAGCGTCAGAGGCTTTCAGCCCGCGCTCCCCGTCCTTGGTCCCAGGCGGGTGGCGCTTGCAATACTGAATCAGACGTATATTTAAGCATCACAGACACCAGTGTCTTCAAATTGTTCCGCGATAAATCCTTTGTCCCGTGGACTTCTGGGGTAAGGCCAAATTAAACTGCTGCCAGGTAGGGCTCATTCCCTATAAATCAGTGGGAATGTGGTCACACGAATTTTAAATATCAGATTAAAATCAAATTAGTGGGAAAATTTGGAACAAATTGCCTTCAAGTACAGTGAATGAGTCTATTTTTAAAATGTTGCCGCACCAGGCAAAAGAGTGAAGCAAACACATTTCCTAACAGCGAGTCGACACCGTGATGGGAGTGATTTGTCATGCTTAGTCACTGTAATTGCTGCAGCAAAACTGAGGAATCAAATAAAACGTGTTTGCAAATTGTAAATCACTCCGGGAGGCTACTTCAGACGGGTCCTAACCTGATGTTGAAGGTCACAGCACCTCCCTCTGGGGCAGGCAGACATCTCTCTGACACCACCTTGTCCCTATTCCCCGGGCAGGGGCTGCGCCTTGGGTCCAGCCGAGACCATCGCCCAATGTGCTGGAGAGAAGGGCCGCCATAAATCAGCTGTATGTCCTCACCAGCATGGGTTCCTGGGGGGCACCCAGAGAGCGCTTGGGCTGGCTCCAGAGGGAGGTGGGGGGGCTCCCTGAGGCCTCCACGGCTGGGCCGGGAAGGGACAAAGGCCGCTCGAGGAGAGCCTTTCTTTCTGGTGAGAGGTTGGCGGCTATTTGCCAAGGAGGAGAAATATCTTCAGATCTAGAAGGCTTGGGACAGGCTGTGATGGCTCCCTTCAGGCCGTCTGGGTCACTGGGTGACATGCTCTGGCCCTAGACCACCATGTTTGGCCACTGGTGTTCCCATCCTCAGACCAAAGTCCCTCAATATTGACTTTGCCAGTCATCCTGGAGTGGGGACATAAGGGGAGATGCAGAGAAACCCTCTTTGCTCCCCGTGCATCTGAGCAGCTCCGGCAGCCCTGGGACATATTGCCCTGCCTCTCCCCAACCCTCTCCTCTCTTCCAGAAAGCTGACCATCTCTTGGGGGCTGGCTAGTCCCTGCTTCTGGGGCTAAACTAACCACACAGAAGTGCTGAGGATTACCTAGAATCGGATAGTTTACCTTTTTTAGGCCTCTCGTTGCCTCCCATAATGGTGAATCCTGGTTCCTCAAGCCACCCAGTGGACTCTTGAATGGAAAGGAGGGGTGAGGATGTTTGTTAAAGAAGGAGAGAGGTGAGTTGCAGAGAGATCCGTGCATTCAGACGCATGTGTTAAAGACGGGCTGCGGGCCAAACACGGGCCAAATTCAGCAGGAAGCCAAGAGAGGCAGGATCCCAGGCAAGTTCATGTAATTTGGTTTCAGGAGTTCATGGTGACCTTGGAGAGAACAGTTTCCCCGGAGGGTGAGGGTGATGGTGAAGGTAGAGGGTGGGGACAGGGAAGATGAAGGTCAGAGAATGGCTCTCTGGGTATGTAAAAACCACAAAGGACTTTTTTTTTTTTTTTTGGTAAAATTTTTTTTTTAACGTTTTATTTATTTTTGAGACAGAGAGAGACAGAGCATGAACGGGGGAGGGGCCGAGAGAGAGGGAGACACAGAATCGGAAGCAGGCTCCAGGCTCCGAGCCATCAGCCCAGAGCCCGACGCGGGGCTCGAACTCCCTGACCGCGAGATCGTGACCTGGGCTGAAGTCGGATGCTTAACCGACTGCGCCACCCAGGCGCCCCCCCCCCCCCCTTTTTTTTTTTTTTTTAACAAACCAATTTCCATCCCAACTTGATGGGTGTAAGAAAACTACCTCTTTAAGCCCACCTCAGGTGGGCCTCCAACTATGGTCTGGAAAATGGGGATAAGGAAAGGTCCTACTTCTTGGTTCTGCCTAGAAAAGTCTTCAGAACAGCAGAAGATTCTTTTCCTGTGGTCTTTGCCCAGCCCCTCTGGGCTTCTCATGGCAGCCAGGCAGTGTGAACCCCTGTGCCCTGCTCCCCTATCAGTCATGCCTGCTTCTGAGAGCTTAGCTACTCTTCTTGCCCCAAGTGCCCACCCTCTCTGAAATCAAAGGGGAGCTCCCGGGGCTTAGGCCCCACGGGGTTCCCGACACAACCTTCTGCTGTTGTCAGGCGTGGGCAGTGGGCTTGGGCGCAGTGAATAAAGAGAAAGGGCATCTTTGGAAGCTGTCACGCACGGAGTCCTGCTCCTAGTGGGTGGGGCCAGAAGGCTAGAAAAATAATAAATAAAAACAAAAGTGAAGGGAAGCAAAGCTCTTGGGTGCCAGAATGGGGCTGGCTGAGGCTGTGGCTGCCTGAGTAATGGGTTCCACATTTGTCTGGCTCTGTCTGCAGCGACCAGGATTGAGGATGCACAGTGGGCCTTGCAGGGGGCTGGAGGGGATAGCCCAGCTGTGGCCAGATCTAGGCATGCCCTTGTGATGGCCCCATCCCGGGCTGGCCACGACGTGGCTGAAGCATTGCTGCGAGCTCACGCTCTTGAACCCCGGCCTCCTTCCTACCCCGCCTGCAGCTCCTGGGTCCCTGCCGGCCTGCACAGATTGTTCGCGTTATTAATGCCGTTTTCCCAGAGATTCCATCTGGCTTTTTAATTGCTCTGGGATGGGGCTAGGATGCTTTGATAGTGAATTGGTATCTTTCCTATGTCTCTGCTTACGTCAAATGCTCCATCCACAGAGAGGGATTGGGGGAGGGGAGGGGGGGGGCGCGTCAAGAGAAGGGAGATAGCATAATCTCTCACAGAGACCAGAAAGATCTTTCAAAGGTGCTAGCGGTTTAGTTCTATTTAAGGAAAAGAAGAGAAAGCCCTTCCCCCACCCACCAGCATAGGAACTAAACGGACGCAATAGCGCCACCTCCACCACCAGCGCCGCCGTCCAGGCAAGGGACCCTACCCCGTGTGTGCAGAAAGTCTGCTGAGGAGCAACCTCGGGGTTTCTCCTCTCCCTTGACCGGCCTCCCTCTTTCTCTCCCCCCCGGCCCCCCTCTCCTCCCATGAAATCAGCAGCGTCTAGAGGAGGCCTGGCAGGTTTGTGCCTGGGAAGGAGGGGGCGGAAGACCTGGGAGGGGCAGACACTCCTCACCAGTCCGAGTGGCTCATCACAGGTGTCAGGGCCAAACCCCACGTTCACAAATTCCCAGGAGATCCAGGAGATAAGGGTGACATCCACGACAGCCAGAGCTAAACCATTGGGAGGCATCTGGCAGCAAAGAAGGTGTGCCTCCCTCTCTCCCTTCTACCTTTGCTTCCTCCCTGGAGGCTGGTTCCCCTGAACAGTGCTCTCAAGGGGCCACCAGGCTCAGACGGCCCACTGAGGGGTGAGGCCCCTGCTACCTCTCGTGAAAAAGTACAAGGCAGGGGCATCTAGGTGTGTTGGATTGGGTCCATGACCAGGTCTTAGATCAAACTGCTGCCTCCAGGAAGCCTTCCCTGGTGGCCTCTGTTCACACTGTGAGCTTCTCTTTATTGCACTTGTCACCCTGAAAACCCATCTTGGCGCCACAAACTGTGAGCTCTGGAGAGCAGGAGCCAAGTCCTCCTGTTCCCAGCTGGGTGACCCATCCTCGGCCCAGGCTCTGGCACACAGCGGGCATCCAGTAATACTTGGGGTGTGTTCAGTGCCAGGCTCTTGGAGTGGCTCTTCAGGAAGGCTGCAGTCAGGAGGGGAACCATGGGGGCCCTGCAGGAAGCAGTGGGTGGCAAAGAGCAGCTCTTCCCCAGGCGCCTCTCTGGCCAGGCCCAGAGTGCATGCTGGGCAAGTTTACCCCACACCACCCCCTCCCCTTGGCTGGCTGCTCTGTCTCCCGGGGGGCCCCACTGGGGGCCCCACTGGCCCCATTCCTTTCCTCGGGTTAGCTTTGGTTGGATCCGTCCTGTCCCAGCAAAGTCTGCCCTGGACCTCAGGATCTACAGTGGGAGGGGTGCCCTTTAGTAGACTGACAGCTTTGAAAGAGGAAACCCCGGGATATGGGGCAGGGAGAGGGGACAGGGAGGAGAGAGGGCAGGAGGGGTGTCCCTCCCCTGCTCATCCTGGGATCTGTTCTGGGGGCAAAGGGGGAGGCTGAGGTTTGGCCCCCTCAAACAAGAAAAACTGGAATTAGCACTGAACTCGGAGAGGGTTTGCTGGGGCCTAGCAAGCTGTGGCCTGCCCTAGGCCTCTAGGCGGGCGGCCGGGCTCTGCCTCCTTGGTTCCCAGGGCGGTGGGGCAGGCAGCCGCCTCCACACTGGGCTCGTGGCCTTTTCTCTGCCAAGGGCGGCCATGGGCGAGGAGGCGGCAAGACACAGGACAGAGAGGGCGGGGGCTGGGGCCGGAAGGGGGCAAATCACCCCTGTTAACCACGCAGGCAGGTAAAGCTGGAGCTCTCGGAATTTAAAGAGAGTGTGTAATTTCTTGAAACTGTCCCAGCCCGCATCGGCATACATGGTGAGCTGCTCCAGTGAACCCTCTTGGGGTGAAAACAGAAGGTAAAGAGGGTTTGCCTTTTACCCTCAGCGAGAGTAAACTCTGAAAGCTGTGGCTGCCTTCTGTGCTACTTCCTGCCAGGCCCTGTTCTAGCAGGCGTGAGGGTGGGCCCTCCTTCTGTTGGCTGTTACTGCTGCTAAGGGGGTGCCAGGGTGCCTGTCCTCACAGGGCAGCGGTCTGAGTAGGGAACTGGGTCCAGGATGGGCACGGTGGGGGGAGGGTGGACACTGGGGCTGGCTCTTTGCCAGGTGGTGTGGGTGAGGGACCACACAGCCACTGCAGGGATGGCGTGGGCCCCCTCCCTGGGGTGGGTTGGGGCAGGGCAGGTATGGAAGAAGGGATGGAGGGGTGCTCGGCCTTCAGGCTGCCCTTCAGGGCCCTGCCGGGGTAGACTGCAGCCTCGTGACCCAGAGCAAGTGGGGAGGGGTAGAGGGGCCTACCCCTCGAGGCCTCTCCCTGCCTTCCCAGGGTCCTGCTGGTGGGCTAGGGCAGGCCAGGCATGAACAAGGCTGCTATAGAGCTAGGGCAGCAGGTGATCGAGAAGCAAATGTGGCCAGAGGACCCCTGGAGCCTGGAGCTACTGGGCCAGGCCTATTCAAGTCCCACAGAGCCTGTGGCAACTTCGGGCAGAAGGACCCTTCTCTGAGCCCCTCTGCTCCTCCCAGGGGCTGATCAGAGGCCACACCAAGGCCCTATGACCTCCCCCTCAACCTCTCCCCGCCAGCCCCCAGGGGACTCTCTCTTCAGGCTTTGGGCTTTCTCGGCTTGGAGTCTATCCTCCTTCTGCCCTTTGTTTGCCTCGGTTGGGAGAAGTCACCCCCTTAATGTAAAGAAGGGCTCAGGATGGGAGAGCTAATGAAAGGCAGGATCTCAGCCAGAGAATATGCCGTGATTATTTACAAATGTGACCTGGCCCACAGAAAACCTTGGAAGTAGCTTTTCTGGTTTTAAAAAGACACCAACATTTACTTTGATATGTTTATATTATAGATATAATACATAAAACATCTAGCATGAAACTCTGCGTTCTCCCCAAAGAAGAGAACCAAGCTGTCCTTCCCTGCTCCCAGCCCCGCCGATCTGTGCATGCTGGCTGGAGGCCGCCTCCCTCCAGACCAGGAGCCAGGGCCTCTGGTGGGGGCAAGCCTGTGGGCAGCCCAGGCCAGAGGGGAGTGAGGCCCATAGCCTCACACCCCCTTCATCACCCCCCCCCCCCCCCGGGAAAGAGGAAGCCCACCTCACCTCTTTGGTTCCCTTGGGAGCAAAAGCAATCCCAAAAACCAAAAGGAAAGAGAGCCGCAGACCCTCCCTGCAGCTGCTGACAAAGAGTCTCATTTTGGCAAGTATCTGAGCAAAACCAAAACAAAACAAAAACCAAATAAAATGGTGGTTTAGCATAGACGTGCACATTCACATTGCTCAAGGCACCGCTGGGACACAGAGAGGCCAGATACAAGTGTTGATATCGGCTGATAAAGCAAAATATTTGGAAAGCTTCTCATAACTTCGGTCCCTCTGGGATGGACAGATTGTGCTTCATGTTTGTATGCAATGCTGGCAACATACAGTACAAGGCTGATGGTCCCAGTGTCCCTTCACCCCACCCCCACCCCCGACCAGATCTCTGGGTTTCCCTCTTCCACCAGGCCACCACTCCCATGAACACATGTCCTTACAGCTCACCCATGACCTAGCTTTCTGATCTGACTGGGGGCAGGGGGCTCCCACTGGTCACCTGGTGACCCCCCATCTCAGTGGGTTCTGCCCAGGGAAGCCCAGCCTGTCACAGGCTGGGAGATTAGAGGCAAGGAACTAGGGACCCTCCACCTTCATGTAGGACTAAGGGAACAACGTTCCAAGTCCCTGTATCTCCTCCCCTCCGAGGACAGGCATTGAGGAGCGGCTAGGGCTGGCTTGTTGGGATCCCTGCTCCCTGAACCTTTCTCCTGCCATAGGCCGCACATTGCCTTCTCTCATGGAGGCCTGCAGCCTCAGGAATGAGGCAGGAACCCTCCAAATAAAATGACAAGGCACGTATTTGCTCCACCTACTCGGTAGGAATCGGAGCGGTGAGTTTGCGTTTCCAAGGCACAAGGTTATTCCTTAATACTGGAGCTGCCGGGCTTCCGGCTGAGCCCCATGGCACTTCTCCTCTCCGGCAGGGAGAAACCACTGCCTGACCCCTCATCTTAGACGCACCGAATCTGGCGCAGAGGAAGGCAAGGGGCGCGCGCGGCAGGCCAGGCTTTCTGGCGGCACCGTAATCTCCTAGTCCCGGCCTGCGCCGCTGGGGCAGTCTTGAGATCCGGAGACCCGAAACCACTCCCTGGGTCCCAGCCAGCGGCCGGCCCAGGGCGGTCCCGCCGCCCCGCGTCTCACGCGCAGTTGCCCATGGCCTTGACCAGGGAGCTCTCGGGCAGCTGGCGGAAGATGCCCCGCAGCGTGTCCAGTTCGCGGCTCAGTTGTTCCACCCGCTTGCGCAGGCGGTCATTGTCACTGGTCAGCTCCAGCACCTTCTGCTGTGTCTCCACGTTGCGCTGCTTGGCCTTGTCCCGGCTCTTGCGCACCGCGATGTTGTTGCGCTCGCGCCGCACCCGGTACTCGTTGCTGTTCTTGTCCACCGACTTCTTGACTTTGCCCGCGCCGCCGCCGCCGCCGCCGCCGCCCGCGCGGAGGTCGGGGTGCGCGGCCGCCAGCCCCTTGAGCGCGCCGCCGGGGCCTGGCAAGCCAGCGGCACCGAGAGCCGGTGCTGGGTGAGGGCTGGGCACGGGCGTGGGCGGCGGCGTGGGGTGGCCGGGCTGCAGGTGCATGGTGGTCTGGCCGCAGTGCGCGATCTGGAACTGCAGGTGAGGGGCGGCCAGGTGCGCGGGCGGTGGGTGCGGGTGCTGCGGCGGCGGCGGCGGCGGCGGCTGGTAGGGGAAGAGGCCGGCCAGCGCCAGCTGCTTCGCCTCGTCCTCCTCGCGCGGCTCCTGCTTGATCACCAGCGGCCGCAACGCCGGCGCCCCGACGCGCTCGTACAGGGGCTCCAGCCTGCCGTCCAGGTAGCCGGCCGCGGCGCAGCCGTAGCCAGGAGGAGGGCCGTGCGTCCCTCCCGGCATCGCGGCGCCGCCGGGCCCCCCGGGGGCGCCCGTGTAGTCAAAGTCACCGCCGCCGGCTCCTGCGGGGGCCGCAGCCGCCTTGGCCTTCTCCTGCTGCCGGCTGTGCTGGAACAGGTCGGCCAGGAACTCGTCGTTGAAGGCGGCCGGGTCGATGTAGGCGCTGATGTCGATGGACGTCTCGTGTTCGCAGATGCCGCCCAGCGGCTCTGGGGCGGCAGGTGGGGCGGGGGGCTGCGCGGAGCCCGCGCCCCGGGGAAAGCCGAAGGCGGCGCTGCTGGGCGCGTGCGGGGGACTCTGGAGGTGGCTGCTCATCGGGGGCCGCGGCTCCGCCTCGTAGAAGTCGGCCGACTCCATGGGGGAGCTACAGTCCTCCCGGCATGGCGAGCCTCGGCGGCCTCCAGCCTGCGCGGGGCGCCTATGCTGCTGCCGACCACCCGGAGCCCCGACTCCCTCGCGCCCGCGCAGCTCCCGGTCGCTAATGGCCAGGCGCGCTCGGGACCCGCATTTATACCAGGGCGGCCTTCGCCCTCTAGTGTCCGACGGCGGAGCGGCGCCTCCTGGGTCTTAGCGCCTGCCTTCCGGAGGGGGCGGTGAGTGGGGCCAGAGCGCAGCGCCGGCCAGGAGAGGCCCCGGCTCAACGCCCACTAACCCCCTGCCCCGCCAGCCGAACCCGGACGCGCGCATGATGCCCCACCCTGGGCCGAGTTGTCGCCCCCGCACGCACGTGGTCGGTGACGGGGCCCCCTCCTCTAGCTTCCCCGAGGCACCCACTTGCAGCCAACGGTCGGGGAGCCCGGGAGCACCGAGACGCTGCGCGGAGGAGGGGGGTGGGCTGGTGGAGGGCCACTCTTGGTCTCTGAGTTACTGTGGCGCGGACTCGCTTTAAAAGCTAGAAATCGTCCTTTTCGGGGCCGGAGTCTCGGCTAGGCTGCGGCGTGGAGAAGGGGCCGGGGGTGGGGGGTAGGGAACAGCTTGGGACGTACTGGCCCAGCGCATACAGCTGCATGGAGAGGCGGAGGGCAGCGTCCTGGAGCGTGGTGATTTTGTGTCTCTATCTCTGATCTCCTGATGACCCCACCGATTCCACGCCGAAATACCTCTCCCCCGCTCCGTCTCTCGAAGCCCTCTGGGGTCCCAAGGGCTCTACAGCGCCGGGCACTAGGACCCCGCGGGGAGCGGAGGGAATGGGAGGCGGCTGCGGCCGCAAAGCCTGGAGGACCCGGCCGGTCCATCCGCTTGGGCTTGGAAAACTTTTTCTTTTTAATTACTTCTCCTAGCCGGAGCGCTAGGGTTGCTAGGCGCGGGGCTGGCGCTGCTACCCGGCTCTCGGCCGCCAATTTTTTTTTTTTTTTTCCTGCGGGACGGGCCGAGCTGGATTCCAGGGCTGGGGTACCGGGGCGAGGTGGGGCGCATAGAGGGAGGCGGAGAATTTGACTCCGGGACCGGGATCCCAAATCGGGATAAGAATCCACTGCAGCGTACCCCTTCCCATTCGGGTGGGCTCCAGGGCCGGAGCGGGAGTGTCAAAGGAGCCGGGGCCTCGGGAATCTTGGCGTCCGAGAGTCCCATCACCTACCGGGAAAACCCTGCCGAGTGGTACGCAGGGCGCTGTGTTCCGGGGATCTTGGGGAACAAGGCGGCCAGGCCCCGGTGCCCCTTGGGCGCCTCCTCCGCATTCACTGCAGCCGAAGGAAGGGGTTTAAGGCAGCGCGTCTTCCAGCCACGTGGCGCCTCGCTGGTTCTATACCGGGATCGCCGGCGGGCCAGGGGCGCAGCCGGACTGCACTGGGAGCCTCCTGGGCCGGCAGTTCGCTCCTGCCTCTACCCCCCACCGCCCCTTAAGATTGTGCGCTGGAGCCCGACACCGTCTGGGTGTTGGTCGGAGGTGTCCCTGTTTGAGAAAAGCGGGGCTGCGCAGGTCAAGACCCCCTCGCAGACGGCGGCCTTCCAGAGCCTGGCAAGGCGCCAGAGCCCTCCCCGGAGCCCTCAAGGAGGCGCCCCACAAAAGCACAGCCGGCCCCGGGAGGCCAAGCTTCCACTGTGGTCACTGTAAAGAAGCAGCTTCGTCTGGGGAACACATACTGTGCTTTAATCAAGTTCCTATTCAACATATTCCCAATGATTAATGGCCCAACTGCTTCATTTTTTTGGTCCAGGGCTCATACACAAGATATTTTAAGCTTTTGGCCTGGGAGTAAAAGTAAATATATTAAATAAATAACCTCTGTGAGCCCGGAGCAGCTCTCTGGGCCAGAGGCAGGACCCATTTCTGCACCAGGCCCCTGAGGAGACCTGGAAGAAACCTGAACACATGCAGTGAGATTTTCAGGTTTTTTTTTTTTTTTTTCTGCAGTGAGTGCTAAAAATAACAGCCGGTGGCAGGGTAGCAGCAAAGCACAAGCTCCTGAGAGTGTCCTGTTCCTAGCATGGACACCTGGTCTACTGCGCAGGGTTGCTGTTTCCAGCACAGGCAGCAAGAATGTGACCTCTTAGGATGGGAGGAAACCACAGAGGCTTTCTGGACAGCAGAGGAATAAGGCCTGATCGATAAGGGCGTGTAGGGGTAACGGGGGCACCAAGCGGGGCCCACATCCAGTGCCACGGGTCCTCACAGCGGAACCAGAATTCTCCCCAGGAGGCCTGCTCTGTGCAAGGTGCTCAGGGCCCCTGGATGAGTGAGAGGCGGCTCCCGCCCTCTCAGAGCTCTGGGCAGGAGATAGGTCGGCTCACAAGGTCTGCTCGGAGACAGTGGCCTTCCCACAGGACAGGTGACTCCAAAACCTCCCCTGGTTGGGGAGGGAAAGGGACACCCTCCCCTGGTGAATACGGGGCTCAAAGAGAAGCAGCAGCCACCTTTGTCTGGGGAGGTATTCTGGGCTAAATTGTGACCCCCCCCCCCATTCATATGTCGAAGCCCTATCCCCAGTATGACTGTATTCTGAGATGCAGTTTTTAGGAGGTAATAAGATTAAATGAAGTAAGGTTGGGGTTCTAATTTGATAGGCCTTATAAGAAAAGAAGGAAATCTCTCTCTCTCTCTCTGTCCCTTCCTGCCTCCCTTCCTCCCTCTGCCATGTGAGGACACAGAGAGAAGGCAGAGTGTGCAGGCCCGGAAGAGAGCTCTCACCAGAGTCCAACCATGCTAGCTAGCATCCTTGTCTGCAGCTTCCAGTCTCCAGAACTGTGAGAATATGAATGGCTGTTGTTTAAGCCACACAGTCTATGGTATTTTGTTATGGCACTTGTCTTACGAGCCAAGACAGGTGGTGAGAGAGGGTTTCATGCAGGAGTAGACCTTTGAGCTGCACCTTGAAGGATGAGCAGGAATTTGCTGGAAGGATGGGCAGACGGAACGGCAGGTGCAAAGGTGGAGAGGCTGCGAGTGAGTGCCTGGCATGTTCTGATAACAAAGGACAAGATGTGTGGCGGGCTGGAGTGCAGGGATTGCTGGGGAGGGGCCTAGATAAGGCTGGATCCACAGACAGGGCTGGGTTCATGGCCAAGGCCACTCCCAGTGAAGGAGAGAGCCATCTCAAAGGCTTTGGCTGTCCAGCTTTCAGCAGGCAAGCACTGTGATCCAATTTGAGTTCCTGAAAGGGCACTGTGGTAGAGGCTGGGCAGGGGAGGGTGGACCAGATGAAAAGCGATGGAGACCTGAGGCCCCAGGTGGGGGTGGAGGACAGGGATGGATTTGAATGTCAGGACTTGGGGTCTGGGTGGGGGCTGAATGCCTGGCTTTTGTCTGGGGGTACCATCCGCCGACATACGTAGCACAGAGAAAATAGAGGATCTCCTCCAAGCCCCTTGGGGTCAGCTGCAGGACACCCGCCTGCCCGCTTTGTGGCTCTGGAGAAAAGGGCAGTCGGCCAGGAACAGCCGCCAGGACCTACCTGCCATATTTTAGTTTTCCCTTTGAGGTCTAAGAGAACATCTAGGGGATGGAAGGAAGCGATTCGGGGGCAGGTAGTGGTCTGTGGGTCTGCGGTGCAGGAGTGTCCCGGAGCTGTCCAAGCCCTGATGCAAGAATTGGCTCTAGGTCCTGGGTGAGACCCCAGGGTTGTGGAACCACTTTCCATGGGAGGTGCCCACAGCTGGCAGGGGGTTGTGGCCTGATAGGATGCGTGGGCAGTCAGCATTTGGCTGGACTCCCTTGGGGGGGAGATGGCTGTGTGGCTCCCGCTCAACTGACATGGAGCCAGTAATAAGAGAAGCGCATAAATCCTCTCTCTGACCACCTTTACTATCCTTCTTTTTTGTCTTAATTTATGACACTTGGCAGTTCCCGAGGAGAGCCCTGAGGGAGAACTCTCCAAGTGCCTTGGCCTCAATGTGCTCAGCAGGCGGGGCCTCGGGACCGGGACCCACCCCAAGTCCCACAGGCTGCAGGCTCACCAGGGCCTGGCTTCTGCCACTGCAGGGGCCGGGGGAGAGGAGAGGAAGCTCTGGCTCTACTTTTTACAAAGGAGAAAATCAGCAACAGAAGTGAAAATGCATTTCATAGGTGTGAATTGTGCTCCAGCCAGCTCACAAGAGGAGGCTCTTCTGAGCTGGGGGAGGGCTGGTCCGGTGGGGAGAGGGGAGCTCCCACCTCCATGCATTGTGGTGCTGAGGGTTGGGTCCCCTGGGATGGAGCCTGATTCCAGGGTCATTCCCAGGGTTAACCATTCTGAGGAGACAAACGGAGGCCTGGGAAATTTTTTTGTTGTACTTTGATTCAACCTTCCTAATGCAATGCATACAAAAGAATTCGTATATAAGTTTGAGAGTTCATCAAATTCTGAAGAGCAAGACGGGAACCAACTTTAAGTTTTCTAGCTTTATCGAAAGCTTAATGGATAGGAGATTGGTCACTCCAAAGCAGGACTCATTAAGATAATAAATAAGGACTAAGAAAAGACAAAAGACAAGAACGCTATACTTTCCAGGCGCGGTTTGTGCTCTGACTAGGGAGCATGAGAATCTCATACAATATGTCTAATACAGTGTTTTAATAAAATGCTCTTAAAGACCTTCCTAAAACTTAGACACACAAAACAGAATGCAAGTTACTTTTTATGATAAATGCACTGGCTAATGAGTTTTATACTAATTCATTTTTATGTTTTAGATATTGGTGGGTACAGCAGATGCACCCAATGAACAGTCGATCAAGAGTCTTGTGTTTCTTACCAATAGCCTCTGGACACTTGGGGAAACCATTTTTATTCCTCAGTAGATTGTACATCCTAGCTCACCAGGAGGCCAGTTAAAATCTCTCACCCACCATTTACTAGCCGGGTGATCTCGGGCAAGTTGAATTTCTCTGAGCCTCTGTCTTCTTTTCTGTAAACTGGGGGCAATAATTCACTATAGTGCATTCTCAGCTGGTTCTCGGGCAAAGGCACTTAGAAGTCATACAGAACATTACTGGGCATAATCGCAATACCATGAACTGGAAATTCTTTAACTGTTAGGAAATGTCACTGTATTATATGTGTACCATATAAAACCATAACCATGAGTACTCAGATCCATAAAAGGCCCCTACTGTCAGATTCATCAGAATCAACTGTTTCCAGCTTTCTCTGAAGTTTCATTTACTGTCATGTATGTATGGATTTTTCCGCCTTGTTTGTTTATCTCATTTGCTTGCAACTTACCAACAGATAAGCAGTAGCAGGCAGTAAAAAAATTTAGAAAAAGAAAACTGAGTCAAAAATGAAAATTCAGGGGCGCCTGGGTGGCGCAGTCGGTTAAGCGTCCGACTTCAGCCAGGTCACGATCTCGCGGTCCGTGAGTTCGAGCCCCGCGTCGGGCTCTGGGCTGATGGCTCAGAGCCTGGAGCCTGTTTCAGATTCTGTGTCTCCCTCTCTCTCTGCCCCTCGCCCGTTCATGCTCTGTCTCTCTCTGTCCCAAAAATAAATAAACGTTGAAAAAAAAAATTAAAAAAAGAAAAAAAAAAAGAAAAGAAAATTCAGAGAATTCTATCCATTATCTTAATTTTGTTCAGCAAAGCAAGGAAAGTCTTATATTCTGTTTTGTTAGAAAACTCCGTTGGTAGCTGATGGACCCCGGAACTCCCCATCCAGTATTTGGAGAACACTGTAGGAAGCAAGCAGTGGATGTGGGCAGGCCCATTGCACATTCTTGTGGGATCTGGGACAAGAATACAAATGGCAGTCCACATACCATCTGTTTAAATACCAAAAGTTATCAGTCAAACGAACAGACTGGTAGATAAAATACGTTCTACCTTTCTGCCTTGACAAATAAATCTTTGTCATGTCCTGGAAGGCCAGGTTTGAATTTAGAAGTTGACTCTGGGACATGGTGCCGGGAGGGCCACCGCCTCCTTCTCTTCCTTCCTGGTGCCATCCTCCACTGGAGGGGTCCTTAGTCAGGTGGGAGTAGGTTCCCAGCACAGGCCTCCAACACTGCCGCCCCCCCCCTGAAAACTGCTGCCTTCCTGTCTCCCCTTGATGAGTGTGCCCACTGCTGAATGCCTGGTGAAAGGGCCCACGTAGGCCAAGGCAGCTGGCTCAGGGCTGTCTGGGCATGGCGTTTCTTGTCCAGTAGGCTCCTCACCCTGAGGGAAGGGAGCAGCAAGAGGAGGGCATGAGTGGGAGCCTCGTTCATGAGTCTAAGAATGGTCCTGGGGGTCTGCCCGGCAGGGTCTCGGCACCGTGGAGGGGGCCACACTCATTCCACATGAGCAGGAGGGCAGAGACGCCAGTGCTCCCGGCCTTGTCTGGAGGCCCCTGGCTCTACTTCTGTTGGAAGACACGTCTGTCAGCAATAATTCCAACCTTGTGTCCCCAGTTCAGCCCTTTTCTCCCTCTCACCGCAGACATCCTGGTTCCAGTGGCCCCCCTCCCCCACCGCAGCAGCCTCTAACCGGTCTCCCTGCCACCCTCCCTACCTCCTTGACCCCCAACTCTCCTCACAGAACAGCCGAGTTTCCCATTAGATGTGCATGCAGTCCATGTCCCTCACCTCTGTCAACCCCTGTGACCCCCACCCCCACCCCGCCTTCCAGGAGAGGTGCAGTGAATGTCCCAACGTGGCCGTGAGGCCCCGCGTGATTCGGCCCTCACCTCTCTTAGGGCCTCGGACTCCTCACTCCTCCCCGCTCCCCAGTCTGCTGTGTGCTAAGCTTAGCATCTCCCAGCCTCCAGGCGTTGCGCTTTGCTCTGCCGGCTCCTTGGAAGCTCCTTCCTGATGTTGGAGCAATTCCTTCCCTGTCATCTCAGTCTCACAGTCTCTCAGAGTCTCTCACATTCTCTCACATTCCCCAGGAGCTTCCTCTGAGGCCCGAGTTGCACAGTAGCCACCCCTCCCCCATCACTCCTGAGGCCATTGTGCGTTCTATTTTCCTCCTAGCACACTCTGGAAAATGGTCTTGTTTACTTATTTTACTTGTTCCCTGTCTGGCTTCCCCCAACTAGAATGCCAGCTCCACAAAGACAGGACCTTGTCTGTCCTGTTCTGCCTATTTCCAGAGCTACAACAGGCCTTGGCATATGGTAGAGCCTCAAATATTTGTCGAATGAACACAGAATGGATTCTATTCAAGAAAACTGCTACCCGGCCACCCTCCCAGAACTCAGTTCGTCCCCGAGCCTAGCAGAGCAGCTCAAGGGTGGCCCCGAAAGATGCTTGGGAAGACC
Organism: Puma concolor; assembly: GCF_028749965.1. Lineage (NCBI taxonomy): Eukaryota > Metazoa > Chordata > Mammalia > Carnivora > Felidae > Puma > Puma concolor. Next base: position 42,970,242 of record NC_141681.1, read on the forward strand.
CGACCCCCTAAGTTAGGGCTCCCCAAGGGCAGACCCATCCAGAGCCTCCTGAAGCCATGCCAGGCAGGACTGCCAGGGCCTGGAGAGTCCTCACAGTGCTTCTGGGCTAACTCATAAGAAGCCCCTTCAGGCAGATGTGGCCCCCAGGGGCTTGGCTGAGCAGAGAGTGCCTCTGCAGGGAGGCAAAATGGCCCCTTTCTCTGGAGAGATGTAGCCCAGCTAGGACACAAGGCTTGGTGCGGGGAGGCCTCCAGAACTGGGCTCGTTCGGGGAGTGCAAACCCTCAGTCCAGACGGCCTTGAAGCGCCCCTCTGCCTTGGCTGCAGAGAGCCCCTCTGCCTGTGGGGCACTGTTGGGAAGATGTCCCAGGAGAGCAAGACTTCGTCCTTAGGCATGGCTGGACATCAGAGCCACCGGAGAAAACGGGCCTTCCTCCCGGCAGGCTCCCATGGAAGGGAGGGGGTACTTCAGCAGGTGGACCTGCCGGAACCCCACTACTCAGGAGATGGGGTACGTTTCCCTCGCACTTCCGTGCACCCACCATATTGGCCCCATTCCTTCCGGCTGATTCCAAGGATTTATGTCTTCGGGTGCATCTTCAAACAGAAACAAACAGTTAAAAAAGAGTTTGCAAACGTTACCATTCTTGACACCCAGGATTCACCCCTACATGAAAAGAAGCAGGTTGGAGAACAGCATGTAGCTTCCCTTCTCTGGGGAAAAAAAAAAAAAATTATTAAAATATACATATAGTCAGTGTACAGAGAGAAGTTGGGAGAAATACACACCAAACTGTTAACAGTGGTGTTGCCTTTGTAGGACGAGAGAGAACTTGTTCTTTTTAATTTATACACTTGTGTATATTGGACTTTTTAAGCAGATGAGTATGTATCTATTACGTTTATAGTTTTATAAACTATAAAAATATTTTAAGTCACCTTAATTTTACAGTTTTATAATTTTTATAGTTTTATAAACTATAAAATGTTTTAAAGTCACCTTCATTTACTCTACAAATATATAATGCCACAATGGGTTGCATGGTTTCGTAAAAAACTTCAAAATGCTTTTGAATGACCCTATTTTCCATGTTAAAACATCCAAAAATGTGCCCTGAGAATAAATTGCTGTCTGACTTGTGAATTTGCTCATAGGGAGAATCTTACCTAGTCATAGCCACTGAATCACATTTAGTTCTATGTTTAACAAGTCAGCTTTATTTAAAATGAGAAAAGCTCAAGTATTTGTATATATAAAGAACTTCTACAAGTCAGTGTGAAAAAAAAATACCAATTCAAAAGAAAAAGGGCATTTACAGAGAGTTTATAAATAAAAAAACCCAGCAAATGCAAATGAATTTTAAACATGTTTAAAAATGCCGATTCTCTGAATAAAAGATATACAAATTAAAACTACACTGGTCAGGTGGGTAAAGATAAAAACGTCTGATAATTTGCTATACAGGTAAATGGCTAGAGCAAACAGGCAGGATTATATATTGATCCAGTCTCTCTGGAGAACAATTTAAAAATACCTAAGTTGAAAGTGTCATTAGCCCTTCTCTTAACAATTCCCCTTACAGAAATGTAATCCCATAAACTCTCACGTGTACAAAAGAGTTACATAGATGGGTATTGACCCAAGCACTATTTATAATTGCAAAAGGCTGGCTGAATGTCTGCCTGTTAATAGAAGACCGGATAAATAATCGTGGATAGCTGATTAATTATCCTCTGTGTCTTTGTGAAAAAGGATGAAAATCTATATGAACACATATGGAAAAAGCTCTGATATGTTCATTTACACACACATATGTATATAATATATGCATATATAAAAATACATATATACATACATAATATGTCAATATAAAATACACATACACACGTATATAAGTGTGTACATATGTATATATACAGTGCAGAAAACGTGTATAATATATCTCCATTTGTGTAAAAAGAAGGGGAAGGGCCTATACGTATGCTCATCTCTGTCTAGAACATCTCAGGAAGGGCACTGAGGCAGGAAAACTGGAGAAGGACTTGCAAGCAGGTTAGACATTTTTATTGTACATTAAGATATATAAATGAACTAAACAATAATTACCTCATAAGGAATTGGGGTTACTCCAAAAATTGCAAAACACGATTGCTGAATATTCCCCGAGAACACTAGTCTTGGGATAATATGAAGGGAGTGTAATTTAGTTTTTCTGTAACTGAACAGGACCGTATGACCATAAAAGCCCAAACTTTTCATTGCTGTCCCCAAGAAAATCTATAAACCGATCAGTTACAGTAAAATTCTTTCCTGCGACATGAACTCATTTACCCCAAATATGGGATTGAGCTTCCTGAGCATATTGATTTAAGCAGTTCAGGGACTGCGGGTGGGGCAGGGTTATCCCTTCCCATCCCTCCAATTGGTTCCGTCTCTGCCATTTTCAGTCAAAATTCCAAAGGTCACTTGGAAAGCACATAACCCACTAAGCTGTCCAGACACTCCCTTTTGGCTAGATAACCCCCCACGGCCCAGATCCCAGCTCAGTCTTGGGAACCAGGGGAGCGCTATTACAAAGCCTTGCTGCTTGGTCAATAACTTGGAGGTGACCCTGAAGAAATTGAGAGTTTCAGCGAGTGTATCTTTAGAATCTGATTTTTATTATAATCGATTAGAAAAATCCAGCTTACATTCCAAATGCAGTCATTTTATCATAGTCAAGGTGCAATAACAGTTAAACAAAAGCCAGTGTGAGTCATGCTCCTATAAAACTGTCTGCTAGCAGAGTTTGGCTTTTCTCTAAACGAGGGAAACTCAAAGTCAGGCAGCATAGAAAGGGGTTGTTCTGGCCTCTTACTGGGAGAAATTATTATAAGAAAAGCAGGTCACACAGGATCTGCCCAATGGCTCACTAACATGGAATGTGCACATTGATTGAATTCTTTGGTTGCCCAGCACCATTTGAACATCCTTCCAACATCCGGGGATGTCCCACCTCCCCACGCAGAAGCCAGAAACGCCCTCTTCCAGCTGGGATGAGGCATGTGAGGATGAACTGACAACGTACACACTGACAAGAGCCGTTGGCACGACTGAGAGGTGTGTAGGAACAGGTGCTGCTGGACTTCACTTTGGGAGAATGACCAAGAGTGTTTGGGGTGCTACACGTATGCAGGCTAGTCACACAGCCTCTACTCTGGATCCTCTGGTCTTCCTAGAGACGTTGCCAACTTCCTACCATTTTCTCGAACTCTTCTTTTTTTTTTTTTTTTTTTTTTTAAATTTTTTTCAACATTTATTTATTTTTGGGACAGAGAGAGACAGAGCATGAACGGGGGAGGGGCAGAGAGAGAGGGAGACACAGAATCGGAAACAGGCTCCAGGCTCTGAGCCATCAGCCCAGAGCCTGACGCGGGGCTCGAACTCACGGACCGCGAGATCTTGACCTGGCTGAAGTCGGACGCTTAACCGACTGCGCCACCCAGGCGCCCCTCGAACTCTTCTTTAACTTTATTCTCTTTAACTAGTTAGCGTGGATTCTGTTGGTTTTGCCCAGCTGGGATAAGTCTCTGACTTGGATGACTAACGAGACCTGGGCCAAGATCAAAGTCACAGCTGACTCCTTCCACCTTCTCTCTCCTGCTATGGCTTGGTCCTGGTAACTTGCCCTCTTTGCAAGCGGTGTCTCATAGCCAGATGAACGAAAACATGCTGTGGAGTAAGGGGCTGGTTTGAATGCCACTCATGCACAGTGACTTTGACAAGCAGCTTCACCTTTCTTGCTCAGTTTTATCATCTCTAAAATGGGAGTAATAAAGCCATCTTTGCCCCACAAAGGAGTTGTGAGGATTAAATACAATAACCCATTAATAGCTCTTAAATGTTGAGGATTAACTTTACCAATAAGGGTACAAAATAAGGCTAACATAGGGTGTTAGAAAATTCCCTATTGTAAATCTTAAAAATCAAAATCCCTTAACAATGAGATCTGGAGACCTAGCATTTTTTTTTTTTTCTGGCCAAAGACTTCTTTAGAATGAATCAACAAAAATAAAATGATATATCCAACTAGAAGCTCTGGACAAAATCTAAAACTCAACTACCTGAAGATACTGGAGAATGAAAAAAGCAGGCAGATGCTGGGGGAAAGTCGACACTTAGAAGAAAAAACCATCACAGTGTGAATTTCTTTAAAAAGCATTTATTGAGCCTCAGGGCGCCTGGGTGGTTCAGTTGGTTAAGTATCCAACTTCGGATCAGGTTGTGATCTCCTGGTTTGTGGGTTCGAGCCCAGTGTCGGGCTTTTTACTGACAGCTTGGAGCCTGCTTCAGATTTTGTGTCTCCCTCTCTCTCTGCGCCTCCCCTGCTCATATTCTCTCTCTCTCTCCATCAAAAATAAATAAACATTAAAAAAAAGATTTTTTTAAAAGCATTTATCCTCAAGGCAGGCCCCAGTCTCTGCAGGCAGGGCAGCTAAAATTCTGATAGGAAATCTATCAGTATTACTGGCTTGATGAAGAACCAGAGGACACAGTTTAGGACAACCTCAGTTACTGGAAAGTGGGGAAAGAGTATCCAAGAAAGGGGAGGTGGTGCCCAAATTCTGTGCACAAATTCTACCCAAGTCTCTGGTTGACTCCTAATCTGCACATGCATGGCACAGACACCAAGCAGCAGACAAGGCCACCCACCACAGAGGAGATAAAATTTACAGTGTGAATTCAGTCAAATTTACTGCATGGCAAAATCTGAATCAGCTTTTTTTCCAGAGGAACATTATACAGAATCCAGAGATTCTACAAAGCATCATTCACGATGTCTAGGATATAAAATATAATTTTCTAACCTTCCAGAAAAACAAGAAAACATCACTCATTCCAAAAAAAACCCCCAAAAAACAAAAAACACAACCAATGGAGACCAACCCCAACGTGATTCAGATACTGGAACAGCAGACAAGGATTTTAAAGTATTAACACTATGCCCAAGGATATATATATATAGGAAACATGGTTGTCCATTAAGAGAATAATAGAAAATCTCAGCAGAATATAAATCATAAAAAAGAACCAAGTAGAAATCCTAGAAATGAAAAAGTCAGTATTAGAAATGAAAATTGCAATATCAGAAATTTAAAAATTCACTTGATGGCTCTAAAAGCAGAAAAGAGGACAAAATAAAGACTCAGTAAAATTAAAGATAGTTCAATAGAAGTTATCCAGCCTGAAGATCATACATATTTTTTAAAAAGACTGAAAAAAAAATGAGCAGTTCCTAAAAGACCTGTGGGGTAATATCTAAAGATTTAACACACATGTAATTGGAGCCCTAGAAGGAGAGGAGAGAAAAAAAATGGGACTGAAAATGCTTGAAGAAATAGTGAAAGAAATGGCTAAATTTGGCAAAGGCAAACGTTTATAGATTCAAAATGCTCAGGAAACTCCAAAGCAGGATCTTGAAAACAACAACATGCTTAGGGACGTTGTAGTCAAATTGCTGAAAACTGGATGAAAACAAAATCTTGAAAGTAGTCAGATAAGCCAAACCATAAGAGACTCTTAAAAACTGAGAACAAACTGAGGGTTGATGGGGGGTGGGAGGGTGGGGAGGGTGGGTGATGGGTATTGAGGAGGTTTAGGGATGAGCACTGGGTGTTGTATGGAAACCGATTTGACAATAAATTTCATATATTGAAAAAAAAAATGAAAAAAAGATGACACATTACATTCAGGGAAACAAACACTCAAGTGACCTTGGACTTCTATCAGAAACAAAGGAGACTGGAAGGCAGTGGAACAACATCTTTAAAGTGCTGGTGGGAAAGAAAAAAAGGTCTACCCAGAAATCTAGATCTAGTGAATATATCCTTCAAGAATAAAGGTGAAATAAAGATATTTTTAGGTTAAAGAAAAGCTAAGAGGATTTGTCAGCAGCCAACCTGTACTGCAAGAAATGCTAAAGAAAGTTTGTCACACTGAAGGAAAGTGAAACCAGATGGAAACCCAGATCTTCAGGATGAAATGAATGTCATTGGGAATGATAAATATGTGGATAAATATAAAAGATGGTTTTTGTCCTTCATTTCTTTAAAATATAAATAATTGTTTAAAGCAAAAAAAAAAACCCATAACATGGTATTATGAGGTTTATAATGTATGTGGATGTAATAATTACAACAATTATAGCATAAAGTTTAGGGGCTATAAATGGACCTATATGATTGCAAGGTTTCTACATTTTATGTGAAGTGGTGCAATATAAATTCTTAGCAGACTATGAAAAACTGAGGATGTATATTGTAATCCTAGAGCAATAACTAAAAAGTAAAGCAAAAAGACATAGGTACAAAACCCAATAGGCAAGTTAAAATGGAATTCTAAAATATTCAGTTACTCAAAAGGAAGGAAGAGAAACAGAAAAAGAAATGGAAGGGGTGAGCAGAAAACAAATAGTAAAATTATAGGCTTAAATCTAACTATATAAATAATTATATTAAATAAAAAGGACTAGTATTCTAATTAAAAGGCAGAGGTTGTCAGAATGAATAAAAGTGCAAGGCCCAATTATATGCTGCCGAGGAGCAATGCGCTTTAAATTTTTTTTTTTTTAACGTTTATTTATTTTTGAGACAGAGAGAGACAGCATGAACAGGGGAGGGTCAGAGAGAGGGAGACACAGAATCTGAAACAGGCTCTAAGCTCTGAGCAGTCAGCACAGAGCCTGACGCGGGGCTTGAACTCACGGACCACGAGATCATGACCTGAGCCGAAGTCCGCCGCTTAACCGACTGAGCCACCCAGGCGCCCCAAGCAATGCGCTTTAAATATAAAGACTCAAACAGGTTGAAAAATCAATGGATGGGAAAAGATATATCATGTAAACCTTAAACATAAGAAGGTTAGAGTGATTATAAAAACATCAGTAAAATAGTATTAAAGGCAAAGAGTATTACCAGAAAAGGGGATGCTTCATAATGATATAAAGGTCAATACATTATAAAGATATGATTATCATAAATGTGTATGCACCTGATAATGGAGCCTCAAAATACATAAAGTAAAAATTGATAGAACAAAAGGATGTGACTGGAGGTTGAGAATAGGAGAAGATTTTTTAATTTCAATTTTATATACTTCTTATGGCTTAAATTTTAATACCAAATATATGTCTGTTCTATCATCATCATCACCATCATCATAGATTTCCAGATAGATGAAAGGGAAAGCCATTCTAGTAAAGGCCACACGTGTGCCACTGCAGGCATCAGGGTGGCTGGTGTACCTGGGGACTGTAGATTTCTGGCATGCCTGAAATATAGAGTTGGGTTGGTATTGCTGAGGAGGGATAAAAGATAAGCAGCAGATGAGTAGAAGCGAGACTTGGAAGAGCCTTATAAGTATATTAAGGAATTTGAGCTTTATCTCATGGTCATGGATAGTCACTGAAGTGTTTTTCAAAAGGAGGCGAGAGAATCATGTTTGATTTTTAGACGGCTGATTCTCACTTAAAGTTGGAGGATACGTTAAAGGAGATCAGAGTAAAGGCAGAGTGGCTTCTGGAAGATGCTTCAGTAATGCAGATTAGAAATGCTATAGGCCTAAATTGTTCCACATAGATGGAGAAGGAAGTATTGTTTTGAAAGGTTCCGTAGGAAGCAATAGAGTGAGAATTTGGCAATTCTGGATCCAGATGATGACACACACTGACATCTATGAACTCCTGAAGTTGTGTTATGAAGCCACTTGGTGAGTGCTACTTTATTCCCATTTTCCCATGAAATAATAATAACATAGTAATTAATACACCATTTAAAAAGTTTATTTTATTCAACACAATCCCTATCAGAATCTCTGCTGGCTTCTTTGTAGAAATTGACATACTGATCCTAAAACTTATATGCAACTCAAGGAACCCAGAGTATCCCAAACAATCTTGAAAAGAAAAATAATATTTGGAGGACTTAACGCTGTCTAATTTCAAAATTTATTACAAAGCAAAAGTAATTGAGACAGTGAGGGTACTGGCATAAGGATAGATGGATCAATAGAATGAAATTAAGAGCCCAGAAATAAACCCATGTGTCTATGGTAAGTCGATGTTTTGACAAGGGTGGCAAGACTATTCAGTGGGGGAGAGAATAGTCTCTTCAACAAATGGTGCTAGGACAGGTGGCTATCTATATACAAAAGAATGAAGTCAGACCCCTACTTCATACTATATACAAATATTACCTCAAAACTGATCAAATACCTAAATGGAAGAACAAAAACTATAAAAGGGAAACAAGAAAACACAGGAGTAAAGCTTGATGACCTTGGATTAGGCAGTGATTTCTCAGGACACTAAAAGCACAAGCAGCAAAAGAAACATTGGTAAATGTCACTTTATCACAATTAAAAACTTGTGTGCTTCAAATGACACTGTTAAGAAAGCACAAAGATAGCCTACACAATGGAGAAAATAAGTGCAAATCATATCTCTGATAAGGGACTTATGTCTAGAATGAAAAAACTCTTAGAACTCAACAACAAAATTAATCCATTACAAATGGGCTAGTGATTGGAACAAATATTTCTCTAAAGACAGTATACAAATGGTCAATGTGTACATGAAAAGGTGTTAAATATTACTGATGACCAGAGAAACACAAATAAAAACCTCAACAAGAAACCAGCTCACAAAAAAATATTAGGATGGCTATAATCAAAAGTCAGATAATGAGGGCTGGTGAGGATGTGGAGAACTTGGAATTCATACACTGCTGGTGGGGCAGCCACATTAGAAGACAGTCTGGTAGTTCTTCATAAACACAGATCTCCCATTTGACCCAGCAACTCCACACTTTGGTATATACCTAAGAAAAATAAAAACGTACGTCCACACAAAACTTGTACATGGATATTCACAGTAGCATTATTTATAATCGCCCAAAGGTGTAACCAACCCAAATGCCCACCACCTGCTGAATGGTATAGACAAAGTGTGGTATATCCACACAATGGAATATTATTTGGCCATGCAAAGGAATGAAGTCTTGACACATCTACTACACAGATGAACTTGGAAAATATTATGTTAACTGAAAGAAGCCAGTTACAAAAGACTGCATATTATATGATTCCATTTGTATGAAGTGTGCAAAATGGGGAACTCTATGGAGACACAAATCTATGGTTACCTAGGACTGGGAAGATAGGATGGGGGTAGGGGTGGTAGCCAAAGAGTGCATGGTTTTTTTGAGGCTGAAGAAAATGTTCGGTAATTGTGATGTGATGGTAGTTGCACAACTCTGTGAATATACTAGGAATCATCAAGCTGTACATTTTGAATGGGTGAATTGTGCGGTATGGGAATTACATCTCAATAGAGCAGCAATTGGTAAATTTACAGAAGAAAAACGTTCATTTTATCTGGAATTTTTAAAAGTATGCAGCTAATAAATGTATATTTCACACTTAAGACTTCCAAAATAGAGCAGGATGTAAAGGGACAAAAAACTAAATTGCCATCTATCCCCCAGTTCTAATCCTACTGCAGTGTTGAGCGGAAGTCACTGTTATCAGTTTAATGCAAATCCCTCTTCACATTTTTCTTTGTATTTGCATATATATGAACATAAACAAGATATCGTTCACAATTCCATTCTGGAATTAAAAAATAAGAGCATCGGGGCACCTGGGTGGCTCAGTCAGTTAAGCCTCTGACTCTTGATTTCGGCTCAGGTCTTGATACAAGGGTTGTGAGTTCAAGCCCCATGCTGGGCTCTGCGCTGGGCATGAAGCCTACTTAAATAAATAAATAAAAATTAAAAACAAACAAACAAACAAGAGACTTCATGCTGTATTGTATTCATGTATTGTTCTGCTGCTTACTATTTTCATTTAATGCTGTGTTTTGGGAATCCTTCCATGTCATTATGAATAGATCTTCCTTTTACAAAAATACTGCATAGTTTTTACATAGTATTGCGTCCGTAAAGATGTATATAGGCTGAATACTTAATAATGGAAGTATTGGGCTGAAGGGTATGGGGTTTAAAATTTGGCAGCTACTGTAAATTATCCTCTAAAAAGCCTGTAAAATTTCCACCCACCCACCCATAGTGATTATATATGCCCTTCTCTACACCTATGCCTGTAAAATTTCCACCCACCCACCAATAGTGATTATATATGCCCTTCTCTACACCTATGCCAACAACGTGGCTATTGTTAGCACTTTCAAATTTTATTTGTTTGATATCTCATTGTTGTTTTCACTTCTGTTTTCCTGATTCCTTGTTAGGGTAAGGAATTTGAATTCCCTAATGTTTTCACCCTGAGTTATTTTTCTAAGATATTTTGTATATATTTTTCACATCCCTTTAAACAAATTTTTTAGCCTTCTTATTTATCCTGAATTTTCTTTTGTAAATAGCAAATGGGTTTTTCTTGACTGTAGTTCTCATCGATTTGCCTGATCTGAGAGCTGGAGAAAAGGAAAATGCAAAACTTAATAAAGAATCTGTTAATGACAAATCACTAAGACTAAAGTTTCAAAGTCTGTCTTTATAGCCAGTTGTATGGTATCTTAGGTTTGCTGTAAAATTAAAGTTTTAGAGTTGGTTTATATAGAACATTTAAAATTTTATCATAGGGTATTCCTCTTTTAAAAACACATTCCCCCAATTCTCTGACCCTTCTCTCACGAAAGGTGGGATCTAACTTTCCTCCCTTAGAATGTGAGCTGGCCTTAGTGACTCACGGCTAACAAACAGACGGAAGTGATGCTGTGTGGCTTCCAGCTTCCCCTTGGCTCTTTGTGTGTTGGGATGCCTCCCTGGGAACCCAGCCACCGGGTTGTGAGGAATCCCAGGCCACGTGGAGAGCCCCACACGAGGGGAAAGCGGGCTTCCTGGCAACAGCTGGCACCAACTATCAGCCCAGGTTTCGAGTCTTCAAACTGAGGCCATCAAGAGTAGACAGGCCATTTCCACTGGATCCTGTCCCCGTGCCCACCCCTCAGAACCTCTGAGCAAAATAAATAGTTTTGTGCCACGAAGTTTTGGGGTCATTTATTACGCAGCCATAGTAACCGGTATATTTATCAGCAAAGATAGCTTTAGAGGTGTTCCTCAGCACCTTCCAACTGGGATGGAAAAGAGAAGACAGCTTTGCTGAGAAATTTTACTATATTTTTCCAGTAACTCACTCATCTACTTTCCTCAATGAGATTCGTTTAGACCTGTTTCTACCATCTTCTTTTGGGTTTTCTCTTTCTATTTCTGAATAGAAGTTTTTTTTTGTTTTTTTTTTTTCTGGGACGCCTGGCTGGCTCGGTCAGAAGAGCATGTGATTCTTGATCTCAGGGTAGTGAGTTTGAGACCCACGTTGGGTGCAAAAATGACTTAAATAAACAAAACCTTTTTTAAAAAAGACATTTTTTCTTATCTTTTTTCATTTTTATTTTTATTTATTTATTTTTTTAAAGTTTATTTATTTTGAGAGAGAGAGAGAGAGTGCACGTGGTAGGGGCAGAGAGAGAGAGGGGAGAGAGCGAATTCCAAGCAAGTGGGGCTTGAACTCACAAACCGTGAGATCATGACCTGAGCCGAAATCAAGAGTTGGACCCTTAACCGACTGAGCCACCCAGGCGACCCCCCCCTTTTTTTTTTTTTTCATTTTTAAAAACCTTTTACTGGCTTTGATGAAAAGCCTTTTATGTTGCTTTTACTTTTCTTCTCCCATTCTTTGCTCTCTGGGAATTAGAAATATGGAGAGTTTATATGTCATCTCTTCTTCTAGGATTATGATTACATTTTTAAAGTTTGTTTGTTTATTTTGAGAGAGACAGAGACAGTGTGAGTGGGGGAGGGGCAGAGAGAGATGGAGACAAGGAATCCCAAGCAGGCTCTGCACCGTCAGTGCAGACGAGCCCCACGTGGGGCTGGAACCCAGGAAACCATGAGACCATGACCTGAATGGAACCCACAAAACTGTGAGATCATGACCTGAGCTGAAACCAAGAGTCAGATGCTTAACCGGCAGAGCCTCCCAGGCGCCCCATGATTACATTTTTTAACACGCGTTTTCTCTCAGTGTCTATATCCTTCCCTGAACAAGATGAAGAACTTACTGGGCTTTCACTTCCTTCCGCCCTCTCTTTCCCGCCATCTTTCATGTTTACACGATCTGTGCCTGAGTTTCAACTGTCTTGTAAAAAACCAGCCAGCAATGATTGGCATTTAATTATATGCACACCCTCTGCCCCCGATTCTTCGCTCGTCACTGGTTTTAGTATCTTTCTCGTGGGTTCATTTTCTCACTTGCTGGATTTTGCCTTCTGGCAAATTTTCAGGGTTGTCTGGGAGCGTAAACTTTATGAATCTTGGGATGACTTGAATACGTCTTTATTTTGTGCTCTCCATTTGAGTGCTGCTCAGCCTTGGTAGAGAGCTCTGGGTTCGAAAGCTGAACTCTTTCCAGAACTGCCGATGTGGTAGTTCACTGTCTGATGCCACCGTGTTGCCAGGGAGACACAAGGCTGAGACACGGTCATTCCTTTGTGGGGATTCTGGTAACCCCTCTCCCCCTGTCTCGTGGAGGATTTTCTCATTATTTTCGGTACGCTGAATTTCACGAGATGAGCTCTTTCTTCACTGTTCTTAGCAACCCAAGGACCATTTCCTCTCTTCGGCTCTGTGATTGCTTCTCTCCCAATCTCTGTCTCTCTCTCTCCATTCCTCTCCTGTTCCCCTTCCTGCGTCTTCACTCTGCCAGTGTCCCACTCTAGTCCCATGGGATGCAACCCTCTCACCTGCCTGCCACCTGATTGGCACCTGTCTTCCCCGTCCTTTGTGAGGACGCAGGTGGCCTCCTCCCTCCCAGGTCAAGGCCTTTCCTCCTGCTCTGGACCCATTGCCCTCTCCCGCTCAGGGGCCCGTCGGTGAGCATCCAGGCCCAGGCTCATGCCCCCACTAAGGAAACCAAGAGCCTCTCTCTCTCTCTCTCTCTCTCTCCACCAGTTCCACGTCCGACCACCTCCCTATTTCTCAACCAAGTTTCTTGACAGCATTGTCTCCATGAGCCCCCTCTTCTTCTTCATCTTTCATTAGTTTGCTCATGTGGTCAAGTCCACTCCCACAGCCCAGGTGCGTTCCTGAAGCTGGTCTGGGGGAGGTGCCTTCCGCCCCATGGGGCAGTCAGCCCTCCGTCCTCGCTGATTTTCCTTCCTAGAAACACCTCCACCTTCTCTTGTTGGAACACTTTCTTCCTTCAGCTTCAATCTGCTGTTTCTCAGTCCTCTTTATGGGCTCCTCCTTTCTGAGGTCCCAGCCTCAGCCACCCCCTCTTCTCTCTCTGCACTCTTTTCCTGGGGGACGTCACCCTCTCCCCTGGCGTTAAGTGCCATCTGCATGCTGTTGAGTTGCAGATCTGTGTCTCCAGCCCAATGCCAAGTCTGAGCTCCGTCTTCCAGCATCTCACCTGTGCCTCTGGTTGTTTCTCAGGATCTCAGAGTTGACAGGTCTAAGACTTGACCTTGTTTTCTCTCCTTCTCTCCAACTTACTTAAGCCCAAATCCCAGGAGTCAATTCCCACATCTCCTTTTCTCTGACTGCTCCGTGTCTGATCTCTTAGCATCATCTGTTGACGGTATTACCTTTCATTATGACTCAACATGTGTGTATCAGGCTCTCCTTCTGCCCAAAGCCATTACCCTAGTCCAAACCTCCAGCTCTCACCAGGACCATAATATTCCTCTCGCTGGGCTCCTTGTTTCCGGTCCTGCTTCCTTATAATGCATCTTCCATCCAGCAGCTACAGACCTCTTTCCAAAAACACAATCCAGCTCACCGAAGTTATTTTGCACCTAAAATAAATCCTACAAATTCTTCCCTAATCTGGCTCCTGCTCCATCTAATGGCATGTTCTGCCATCCCCCAGCCCTGTCCCCACACCTTCATTCACTCACTGTGGCTTTTTTTTTACCTCCAGCCTTTCACAGCAGGTGCTGAAGCATCACTCCATTTGGCAGGGAATTTGACAGTTGAGGAGGAGATGGGGCACGGTGCCCAAGGATGCGGCAAATTGGATGCATTCTCCCGTGACATGATGAAGGGTATTTAGTTTTCTGACTTAGGACTAAAAGAGGCCTGAGAGATCTATGCCGGAAAAGTCCTTGCAATACACATGGCAGGTGGAAGGTTAAGATCCACCATGTGCAAAGATCCTCAACTTGGGAGGAAAACCACAAACAACCCAATAGAAAAATGGGCAGGGGGCTCAACAAGCTTCTCACGGAAGAGGAATTCAAAGAGTCAGTAAACACGCAAAGAAACTGACGTATGTGTCTGTTTTCTAAGCCCATGAGATTGGCACAAATAACAGAGTGGTTGGCGAGAGTGTGTGAAATCAGACACTCTTGCACATTGTTGGTAGAAACATGAACTGCAGCAATGCTCTGGGGGAAATAATCTGGCAATGTCTGTTAAAATTAAAATGCATGTCCCTCTTGACCCAGAAATGACACTATTCGGAATCTATCGTGTAGGTATAACATTACCAGCCTGGAAGTATATTTAGCCCAAGATGGCATTTTGGCAACTGTTTGTAATATCAAAAAATTAAAAGGGAGGTTAGAAAAAAGATTGCAACAAAATGGAAAATTGTTCACGGTATCAGGTTAAGTCAAATGGGAAGATATAAAATTAGGTGGACATTACTACACATTTGCCAGCATGGACCGAGCATATGGACAAGAATATGTAGAAATATTGATTTAGATAGCCGGTGGGATTGTGGGGGATCTTTGCCCTAAATGTCTGTTGCTATTATACCACTGTTTTGCCAATAATGTAACTTTTTCAAAACACGTATGGTGAGTCCTGGAAGTGATGGTTGTTCGTGGGTAAAGGTTAATTTGCCTCGAAGCCTGTTTTAAGGTTTTCGAGTTATTCTTTGGGAAGCCGCGAGTGGTGGACAGGGTTGGGGCTTGGGAGTGCTAGAGGTGGGTGTGGAGGCGGAGGGGGAGAAGGTGGAGGTTAGAGAGGAGTCCAGGTGCTGGGGGTGGGGGTCGCTGCCACTCTCTCTGTATTGGCTGGGTGAGGATCAGATCTGGGGCAGCAGAGAAGGAAGGCAGGAGGCTGATTCAGAAAGCCATTCAGAAGAAACCAGCCAACCAGGTAAGTGAAGAGAAAGAGAGAAGGAGCGAAGCCTTACGTGGGCAGGGGAAGTTTTTAAAGAGGTAGGGTGGGAGGAGGAACGTAAGAGTTCAATTTCAGACAGGCTGAATTTGAAATTCACGAGTTTTCTGAACTCCGTTTGGAACGGGGAAATGTTTTCTTTGAATGACAAAGTTTAATATATATATATACTTTGAATATAAACTTTGACAAAGTTTAATATATATATATATACACAAATATATATACATATATATATTTTATATAAAAGTTTAATATATATACACAAATATATACATATATATGTATGTATATTATATATACATATACATGTATATGTATATATACACATATATATTTGTGTATATATATATATTAAACTTTGTCATATATATATTTTGTCATATATATGTATATATATATATATATATATATATATATATATATATATATATTTGGGGAGCCAGAGACTGAACATTGTTCAATGATTTGATTGACCTGTAGAAAGATTGAACTTTCCCTCCAATGAGACAAACTACTTTCAGCAGAGAGGTTTCCAAAAATAGCACTTCCTCACTTTCTGGTACAGCTTTATCTTAGTTTTTCGGTCTAATATTGCACCCAGATTCTTCTTTTTGGATCTTTGTAATATGACTAGCATATTATCCCTACTTAACACAGTTCTTCACAAAAAGAATTCCCTTGCTGGTGGTGCCCACTGTGTAGCTGTAAACAGTGGACACCAATGACCCAAACTACCCCTTGGAGCTTTCGTCTTTGCTATGGACCAATTCCTCCATTCTTTTAATAACTTTGGTTCCTCTTTAGAGTCTGTCAGCCTATTCCCTACATACTTGTGGTAGAAAGTGGCTCTAGCTAAGCACTGTTTTCTGGGTGTGGTTCCTCTGCACTTCCCTCATCTGGGCGCCATGGTTCTTGGCGGCTCTTTCGGGTTCTCTGGCATGAGCGGGTCTGTGACCTTCTCCTGCAAGGCACTCTTCAATTCCACCCACCAACTGCGGCTACTTTCCATGCCCTCTGCCACGGGTCACAGATTCACACCTTCCAAGTCAGTTGTGAGCGTTAAAGCATCCAAGATTGCCTGCTAGGGTGGCTATAGGAATTTAAAAAAGGAAAAGAGCAAAGGTCATCGAGGATGTAGTGAAATCGGAATGCTCACACATCACACTGCTGGGAATGCCAACTGGGGCAGCTGCGTGAAAGGCAGTGTGACGTTTCCTCGAAACATTAAAAATAGAATTACCATATGATCCAACGATTCTACTTCCGGGTATGTCATCGAAAGAATTGAAAGCAGGTCTCAGAGAGCTACTTCTACACCCGTATTCATAGCGACATTATTCATAATAGCCAAAATGTGGAAGCATTCCAAGTAACCGTATGCAGACTGTGGCATATCCGTACAATGGATTACTATTCAGCCTTAAAAAAGAAAGGAAATTCTGACACATGCTGTAACCTGGATGAATCTTGAGGACGTAATGCTAAGTGACATAAGCCGGTCACAAAAAGTTGAATGATGTGGGATTCCACCTCTAGGAGGTGCAGAGAGTCATCGAAATCAGAGACACAGAAAATAGAAAGGTGGCTGTCAGGAGCTACAGGGAGGCTGGAGTGGAGAGTTGTTTAATGGGTATAGAGTTTCCGTTTTGCAAGATGAAAAGAGTTCTGGAGATGGGCTGCACAACAATGTGGATGAACTTAATACTACTGAATTCCATACCTCAAAATGGCAAAAATGGTAAATTTTATGTCAAGTGTCTTTTACCACAATCAACAACTTTTTGAAAAATTAAAAAAAAAAAAAAAAAAAAAAAAAAAAGGAAAGAAGGAGTGGAGCTAGGATCCAAATCCAGGTCACCCGATGACAATGCCTATTCTTAACACTAGGCTATGCTAGCCCTACAGGTAACCGGACCCATGTACCTCGGAAGGCAGGTTACCTGTCACCCACTCTTGTCAGAGCATGCCCTTGGAGGAGTCATTCCCCAACCCAAGCAGCTTATTGATGGATGCCTCCTATGTACATTCAGAGCCCCCTTTTCTTCACGACTCCTGCCCAGAGACGTTCTGGTAAACCCATTTCTGTATGTCCATTTACCTTCTCAGGATCAGAGCCCCAGCAGCCAGCCGGCTGGGCCATCCTCAATCAGGATAACACAAGCAGCACCATCTTCTAACATATTAAAGCCTTGTGAGTAGACGACACACAGCCCCAAGACCCACCTCCCAGAATTCACCCACCTTTGTTATTTGTGTGTTCATTTAGCTTCCTCGTGCCTGTAAGTTTCTTCCGAGATAATCATCTGTGCCCCGGGGACTCTTACCAGCCCTGTGTTCGTGAAAGCTTTTCTGCATGGGCCAAGAGTATTCTGTTCATTCTTTTTACCTTACGCATTCTTCGAAGGTAGGATCTTGTCTCGTACCTCCCACAATATTGCCACCATGTTTACACACATAACAGGCATCTTTAAGAGAACAACATAGAGATGTTTAAACTTGACAAGAGTAGAGAAAATAGAGAATATACTCATGTGCTCATCACACTGAGCCAACATTTTTATATTCTCGATACCTAACAAACATTTAAGAAACATACGTCATGAGATAATAGCATTGAATGGTTATAGTCCAAAAATTGAGAGTTTGAATTACAAGGAAGAGCTTCTTGGAAAAACTTCTTGGTAGGTACATTCAGCTTCTTGATAGGTGACACTATGGAATACACTATTTCTACATAGGTAGGCCAGATTTTACCTGTGTAAGATCATTTATACCTAATTCTGTCTAATGATAATCTGGAGATGGGCTAAATTACCTCTTAATGTATTTTCCCATTTCTAAGTCCAGAATGCCATAGGCTCTCTGTTTACAAGCAACAGAAACTGAGTCTGGTTAACTTAAACCAAACAATCTACTGAAAAGATTTGGAGAAGCTCATAGAACCCAAGGAAAAAACAGGATAACCTTGTAAAGGACAGCCAACAAGGCAACTCCAGGGCTCCAGGGAGCAGGAACCCATTGGCAGTCTATCCTGGGTGCTGCTACTGTCCAGATGAATTAGCACCAGCCATTCTCGGCTTGTCACTCCTGTCACCGCTTGAATTCCCAAGAGACAACGTCCCCTTTTGAATTCCCAGCAGAGAATGTTGATTGCTCTAACCTGGGCATGTGTCCAAGCACACGTTCAGTCAATCACCATGATTCTCATTTGGCCAGGCCAGGCTGGTTCCCCAAAGAAGAATCTTGTACTGTTATCAAAAGAATCCATGAGAGATAACAAGGGTGATCAAAGTTCACCCAAAGACCCACTAGCACTTTTCCTTGACCAAACCTTCCAGCTTGATGTCTTGTGAACTTGATTTGTCTTATGGGGCTCCAGATAGGGCTTTACTTTTTAAAATGTTAAGTAGTTTTTAACTAATCCCTAAGATACTATCACCCTCTGTGATATTGTCTCCCAGTCCTCTCCAACCTTTTGCAGAATAGCTAGTGTTCACAAGAGTATAAATCTGCCATTTTTATTTCAATTTCAGTTGATTTCACTTTATGTAATCAATAAATGCTTGGACTCTACACACAAGTAGCTTTCTTTTGGCAAATTGCATTATGCTTTCCTATTTAAAATTTTTTAAATGTGTATTCATTTTCGAAAGACAGAGAGAGACAGAGCACAAGCAGGGGTGGGGCGGAGAGAGAAGGGAACACAGAATCTGAAGCAGGCTCTGAGCTGTCAGCACAGAGCCCGACACAGGGCTTGAACTCACGATCATGACCTGAGCCGAAGTCAGATGCTCAACCGACTAAGCCACCCAGGCGCCCCTACATTATGCTTTCCTATTAATTTTTTTCTAATCTCAAAGTTGTCATCCTTATGTTCGACTCTTCTTTAGTAAGTGGTGGTCATGACACTGGGACTCCCCTATGAATTCAGTGATGCTCTGTTCAAAGACTACTTCATGCGAGGTCCTAATATGAATATTTAATGAGGAAAAGTTCTGTAAAGTGAAGCATTCTTCTTATTCTTTGTTTCAAAAGGATTTATTCACATTTTATGCATTTTTAAAAGAATACATGAATAGAAATTTTAAGGAAAGGGGGTAGAAGAAATCGAATCGGTAGAATTACTGTAAAAATTTTCCATTTTCCTTTTCTTTGTCATTACTATCCTGTACTTAGGTCCTTCAGCTGGTCTTTGAGTCAAAACCTTGTGGACTGGGTTGAATACACACCTTCGGTTATGATAAGCCTGTGTTTACCCCATCAATTAAAATTGGGATTGTCCCAAAGAAGATTCCAGGTTGCTGGTAGAATCCGTTCTTCAGAATCCCTTCCTCTTGTTTCGTTTCCTTTTTATCCCTTTTCCTTTTACTTTGAGAGGGTTTTTTTTTTTTTTTTTTCCTTCAAATCTTCTGGTTATAGCCGTTCTTAGAAAACATTTGCTATATTTTCCTGGCTTTGGGCAAGGCACCTAAACTCACTCTGATCTTTCATTATTTTATTCAACACACTACGCTCACCATTTTCAGGATGGTCTAGAGTCCACCCGGGGTTCACAGAAATGCACAGCATTCAAGTGTGAGCTCCGTGAGGGCTAAGTATACCATGCCATTGGAGAGAAAGATGGTTTCTTTCCTTTTTTACCTGAGAATCTTTTTTTTTTTATTTTTACCTGAGAGTCTCTAGACAAATGGATAATTTCCATCAACAAATTATTTTTTTCTGCAAATTTTCCACGAGCCAGCTTCTCCCATTGTGCCACCTACACCTTGGCTGATAGAGTTCTGTTCCTTAGCTGAAGAATGCTTTCAGGAGCACAGGTCGGGGCCACTCTAGACCAGTGCCGTCCTATAGAAATAGAACATGAGCCACATATGTAATTAAAACTTTTCTGATAGCCATATTTAAAAAGTAAAAAGAAACAATTGAAAGTAATTTTAATTTACACAATCACATAAAAATATTTCAACATGAAATCAACATAACAATTATTGCTAAGATAGTTTATAGTGCCCCCCCCACCAGTCTTACCGAGATATAATTGACATATAACATTGTATAAGTTTAACCTGTACAACATGGTGATTTGATATATATATGTTACGAAATTTCAGGGTTTTTTTTGTGCAAAGTATTCAAAACCTGGTGTGCATTTTACACCGAGAACGCATCTTAATTTAGACACTAAATTTTTATTGGAAATGACTGATCTGTATTTTAATTTCGTGAAAGTGACAGTTGAAAACAGGTTCACAAACCGGCATGTTTAAAATGCCTCCAATCACTGAATCAGGTATTGGTTCTAAATTTTAAACATAAATTAAAGTGAAATAAAATTGAAAATGTGGCTCCTTAGTTTCAACGAGCTACCCTTTTTTAAAAAGTTTATTTATTTAGTTTTGAGAGTAGGGGAGGGGCGGGGGTGGGGAACAGAGGATCCAAAGCAGGCTCTGCACTGACAGCAGAGGCCCCATGCAGGGCTCAAACTCACCAACTGCGAGGTGACCTGAGCTGAAGTCGGATGCTTAACCAACTGAGCCGCCTACCTGAGGGGGTCCTGAGCACCCCTCAATTAGCCATGCTTAAGTGCTGGTTTGGGGGATACTTATTACTCAAAGTATGGTCCAGGGACCCGCAGAAGTGGCATCACCTGGGACCTTGTTAGAGCTGTAGCCCCACTGTATCTCAGAAGCTAGTTCTCTAGCATTCAACGGCACATTAAAGCTTAAAAAGGTTACTCTAGACCCGGGTCAGTAAAATTTTCCCATGATGGGCCATACATTTGGGCTTTGTGTACCACAGATAATCTCTCTTGCTTATTCTTCTTTGATTGATTGACTGATTTTTACAAACACTAAAAATGTAAAAATTATTCTTAGCTCATGGGCCAAATAAAAACAGGCTATAAACCACACCTGGCAAAAACAAGCTGTAGGCCACATTTGACCCAATACAGGCCATAGTTTGCTAATCCTTATCTAGACCAAAATGGATAAAAGAACAAAAGAATCAGAAAAGAGTCTTTTCTGGTGACCCAGTTACCTGGTATGTTCTCATCATAATAAACAAATGTAATTAAAAGGATACCATGAATTTTATAGAGCACATTTGCCATTCCCTATCCAAACATAAATATGTTACCCTTCGACCCACACATACCACTTTCAGACATTTTTTGTACAGAAAAAAATGCAATTATACACACACACACACACACACACGCAGCCACACACAACGTAGCAATTATATATGGTCAAAGATATCCATTGCAGCATTGTTTGTAGAAGCAAAATATTGGAAATATTGTAAATGTCCATCAACAAACATTCTAATAAGTTATGATGTCTCCGTTACCACAATACACTCTACAGTTGTTAGAAGAAATGAAGTTGATCTGCATAAAAGGACACGAGATTTGTCCAGGACATATTGTTAATTGAAAATAAAATTACAGAACAGCATATTCTCGTCATAAAAATTGAAATACACATGTGCAAACCTGCACCCCCACAACCCAAATTAGTTCAGCGATTACCCCCATGGAGTGAGAGCTGGGATAAAGGGGCAGAAGGAACAGCGAACTTTCACTCTTTGCTTTATACCTGACTGTATTATATTAATAATTCAATAGGCATGCATTATTTCCGTAATAAAAGTATTTTTAAAAGGTGACTCTGATTTGAGGGCATATGGCCACAAATACTTTATATTCTTTGCGGTTCTCCCTATTTGTAGTAAAGCATATGAGCATACACCTAAAAAATTAACCACGTCAGTCTTTTTCATTTCTGGTAATGTGGGTCAGACTCCCAGAGAGGAAGGAAGTTGAGATGAGCCCAACAGTCTGCAGCTCTTTTCTCCTTGAAGCATTTCCTGATTCGAAATCAAATGGAAGTGCGTACTGAAGTCACCTAGTCAATGACTAGGAATCTGGGAAACCAAGCGGAACTTTCGGCAGAATTTAAACTTTCACTTGAAGTCTAGGAGGGGGCTACGCTTGACAAAGTCTATACTGGAGACAGACACCCCTCTCAAAAAACTGAACACACACGTAGACATCTTTCAATCCCAAACTAGAGTAAGGTCATTAGCTCTCGCTCCACTTGCCTGCCAGGAGGTAAAATTAAGTCCTCTTGAAGTGTGGTAACATCCACCAGAGGGCCAAATTATCTGCATACTCTGTCATGCGTAATAACTTGTGTCCAATCTAATATTGCCAAGATGTCAGGTGACAGTACGAAATGGCCAAAACTGAAAGAAAATAGAGAGCAGATGGAAAAATAGACAATAATAAATGAAACTTAAAAATAAAAGAAAATAGTAGATGGGAAGTACCGTAAGCAGACCCTGAAGGGATCCATATACTGCAGTGATCAGAAATGGACTTTAAAATACCTGATTGAGGTACTAGCTAGAATAAGGGGAGAAAAGGAAGTTAAAGGTATAATTATAGAAAAAAAATAAGACTCTCATTATTTATAGACAACATGATGGTGTATGTAGGAAGTCCAAAAGAGTATAGAGACAAACTACTAAAATTCGCATGTGAATTTAAAGAAAGTTACTAAATCAAGTTCAATATAAAATTTTTTTGTATGTGTCTCTCAGCAACAAACACATTTAAAATGTCACACGGAAGAGTATAAAAACATCAAACTACCTGGAAATAAATCTAATGAAAGATTCTAAGTGCTATAATATTACCCTAGCAACTACAAAACATTACTGAGAAAAATTTATAAAGGTCTAAATATATGAAAATATATGAGATGTTTATGGATTAGAAGACTCAACATAATAAACACTTAATTCTGTCCTGTAGTAATCAATAAATTCAATGTCATGTCAGTTAAAATCCCAGATGTGTTCGTGTGTGTGTTTACTAAAATGGGTAGACTTATTCTAAAATTATATGGAAATCGTAGTCAAGGTAATTCTGAGAAAGAACAAAGCTAAGAACTTACATTATTAAACATCGAAACCTATTTAAAGCTATGTAAGCTGTAATTAAGATAGTACGGTATTGGCACAAGGACAAATGAGCCGGTGGAAGACTATGTAGAATCCAGAAACAGCCACACATACCATTAACCGATTTATGACAAAGGCCGTATAAGAGTGCAGTGAGGAAAGGATTACCTTTTCAACATATGACATTGAACCAATCAGGTATCTATACAGAAAAATATATATTCCTACTCCCCTCTCATCTTTTATCATGGTCAGTAAACATAGGAAAAGATGCCCAACTTCATCCAATATCAATGATGACAACTGCTTTGGGAAAATAGCTTGGCAGCATCTGCTACGGTTGAACATATGAATATCTATGGCCCAGCAATTCTACTTCTAGCTATACACCCATCAGAAATGCATGCAAATGTTCACCTAAAGGTACGTGCTAAAATATTTCCTAACAGCACTATCTGTAATAATGCCAAGCTGGAAACTACCAAATGCCCCTCGACCACTGCATGGATAAATCCATGAAATACTATATAGTGATAAGAATGAATTATGCATATCTAGATAAACAATAGGGACAAATTTCACAAAAATAATATTGCACAAAAGAAGCCTGACACAAAAGAGGACATATATGATGGGTAGAGGCTAAGGTGGCCCTCAGTCATTTTTCTTTCTGGTATTTATGCCCTTGGTTAACTACTTCTCCCCTTCCCAAGTATGGACTGGACCTTGTGACTCGCTTTTTTTTTTTTTTTTTTTAAAGTTTATTTCTTTTAAGAGAGACAAAGACAGTGCAAATGGGAGAGGGGCAGAGAGAGAGAGACAGAATCCTAATGCAGGATTTGAACTCACGAAACTGTGAGATAATGACCTGGGCTGAAGCCAAGAGTCAGACACTTAACATACAGAGCCACACGGGCGCCCCGCTTGTGACTCACTTCTATTGAATAAAATGTGACAAAAGTGATAAAAATGTCACTTTCGACATGAGGTTGCAAAAAACTTTGGCTTCTATCCTGGGCGCTCTCTTTATTTTCTCACTGCGAGGAAAGCTGTTGCTGTATTGTGGGTTGTCCAGTGGAGAGGCTCATGTGGCAAGGAACTTAGCTGGGGGGGGGGGGGGGGTCTCAGTCCAACAGCTGAAGGATCTGAATCCTGTTAAAAATCTGCCACTGGACTTTGATCTTCCCCACGTTGAGCCTCCAGATGAGGCCACAGTCACGGCTGACAATCTGACTGTGAATTCAGGAGAGACCTTGGGTCAGAGCTACCCAGTCAAGCCACGTGTGGTTTCCTGACCCACGGAAACTGTGAAATCATAAGTGTTTGTTGTTTTAAGTGGCAAAATTCGGGGTTAATTTATCATACATGGGCTCAGTGACATGGGTTCCCACTCACCGGGGTCAAACTGGCTATGGCCACCACGGAGTGTCCAATCTGCCAGCAGCAGAAACTAACATGAGTCCCTGCTATGGCATTGTTCCCCAGGGAGGTCAGCCGGATACCTGATAGGTTGTTTTCATTGAAGAACTTCCAACGTGGAATTTTGTTCTTACCGGAGTAGACATTGTCTCTGGGAATATGGATTTTCCTCCCCTGTGCACAAGGCTCCCACCAAAACTACCATCTGTGGACCAACAGAATTCACCATCACGGTATCCCACACAGAATTTCTTCAGATCTAAGAACTCACTTCACAGCAACAGAAGGGCAGCGGTGGGCCCGCGCTCATGGATGTCGCTGGTCTTAGCACGCTTCCCACCATCTCGAAGTAGCTGGTTTAGTAGATGGTGGAATGGCCTGTTGAAGGCTCAAATCTTGCAGGGCTGGGGCGAGGTTCTCAAGAAGAGATAAAGTAGTGTGAATCAACATCCTATGCATGGTGCTGTTTCCTCTGCAGCCAGGATTCACAGGTCTAGGAATCAAGGGGAGATGATGGGAGGGGCACTACTTACCTTTATCCCTGGTGACCCACTAGCAAAATGTTTGTTTCCTGCTCTTGCAAATGTACGTTCTGTTGGCCCAGAGGTCTTAGTTCCAAAGGGAGGAATGCTTCCACCAGAAGACACAATGATTCCATTGAACTGGATGTTAAGACTGCCACCTGGCCACTTTGGACTCCTTGTTCCTCTGAATCAACAGGCAAAGAAAGGAGTTACTGTGTTGGCTGGGGTGATTGATCTCGATCACCACGGGGAAGTTGAACTGTACTCCACCAGGAGGTAAGGAAGAATATGTCTGGAATACAGGAGATCCCTTAGGGCATCTCTTAGTTACCCTGCCCTGTGATGAAGGTCAATGGAAAAGTACAACCCAATCCAGGCAGGATGATTAATGGCCCCGACCCTTCACAAATGAAGGTTCGGGTCACCCCCGCAGGTAAAGACCCATGACCAGCTGAGGTGCTAAGCTGAAGGCAAAGGTAGGAGGAGGTAGTTATAAACACCAGCTATAACCATATAGCCGGTTACAGAAATGAGGACTGTCATTGTCCTGAGTATTTCCTCCTTATTTTGTTATGAATGTGTGTGCGCATGCATGTGTGTATGTGTGTGTAGCAAATGTCTTTCAAATGCCAAAATGTTTTCCTCCCTGTCTCATTCTCTTTAATGTAACATAAAGTATATTGACTTTATACTATAGTACTTAAGTGCTGTTCATTTTATATCATAGAATTTAAGTTACAGGATATCACAGAGAAGAGTAAACACCACTCAAGGACTTCACCTCCTCTTGTGGGAAAGGTGTTCATGTGTTTTCAGTTGTATGCAGAGTAGTCGCATCCTGTTAAGTGGATTTATGACCTTGTTATTGTCTTTATTTGGAGATTCACTATGGGATAAGATATGCCATAGGTCAGGTGCCAAGTTGACAAGGGGTAGGACCTGTGGTGGTTAATTTCATGGAGAAGTATGGAGAGAGGGAAAACATAGAAGATGCAGAAAATAACGTGAAAGACATTTTGAAAACGTTTAACATCATATAATGGGGGCCCCAGAACAAGAGGAAAGAGTGGATTTCAAGCTGGCTAGATAAAAAGAAAGCCACTCCTAGGCACATCATAGTGAAGATTCTAAAATTTACGATAACGAGAAATCTGAAAAGCGTCTGGAGAAAGAAAGACACCTTTTCTTCAAAAGGAACAAAAAAATTGACAGCGCAGTTTTTGATAGTAAGAATAAAAGTCAGAAAAAAAAAAAAAAACGCACGCAAGCATGAGAAAAATAGTTCCAGAGTTAAAGGTAGAAATTCAGGAAAGATTAAGGAGTGACAGAAAGAGAAAACGTGTGTGTATAGCTGAGTGAATGCTGGCTGCATAAAACAAAAATAACAATGACTGATGAGTTTTATATACATGTAGAATAAAAACATATGACAATACCACGAAAGATGGGAGGGGAATTCATCAGAGCAGACCTGCAACAAAGACCTGAATTTATGTAATTCATTCAGGGAACTTAACCCAGATAATATCACTGTGGGCCCGGGGAAGGGAGGTGGGGAAAGGAAGGGAACAAGAAGTGTGCAGAATCCAGCCATTTGTCACTATGAGAAATCGGAGCTGCATCCTGCTTGGACCAGAGGGGAACAGGCACCTCAGGGTTAATCCCACCCGAGGGGCAAAGACGCTATGATATTTGCCCACTGTCTCTGGTCAGTAATTGGTTGAGGGCTACCTCTAAGCACTTT
Organism: Puma concolor; assembly: GCF_028749965.1. Taxonomy (NCBI): domain Eukaryota; kingdom Metazoa; phylum Chordata; class Mammalia; order Carnivora; family Felidae; genus Puma; species Puma concolor. The sequence continues at coordinate 42,997,082 of NC_141681.1, forward strand.
GAATTTTCCTGCCACATGGAGTCTGCCCTGCATCCAGCATCCAAAACAAGCCCTCCAGCCAGGTTAAGTCACAGAGGCTGGAGGCTGTACATAGAGCCAGTAGGCATGGTAAGCACCGTGGACGTTTAGGTGGGCAGAGAAAGTTCTACAGGAAAAGAGGAGAGCTCGAAAATTCAAAATTTATTTTTAGCCATCCAGGAACACATAAGCAAACTAATTTACATTAGACTCTAATATAGAAGATGCATATTATAATCTTCAGATTTTCAAGAGTAAAATTGTATGTATTTGGCAATAGACAATTCTGCAATGTAGTAGAAGGGAAAATGTGTTGATAAAATGGCTTCATCAAAAAGAAGATTTTAAAAATTGAAAAGATGAACACGGAAGAATGGAATGATGGGGCGTCTGGGTGGCTCAGTTGGTTGAGTGTTGGACTCTTGATTTCAGCTCAGGTCATGATCCCAGAGTCATGGGATCGAGTCCTGAATCAGGCTCCGCGGTGAGCGTGGAGCCTACTTAAGATCCTCTCTCTCTCTCTCTCTCTCTCTCTCTCTCTCCCTGTGTCCCTCATCCACTTGTGTTCTCTCTTTCTAAAAAAAAAAAAAAAAATGAAGAATGATGAACGGAGGGCACCTACTTAATGGTAGATTTTAATCTTGATGCATCACGAATTGCAAAAACGTGAAAGGATTAAGTATTTCAATCAAAAGACATGGGGGCGCCTGGGTGGCGCAGTCGGTTAAGCGTCCGACTTCAGCCAGGTCACGATCTCGCGGTCTGTGAGTTCGAGCCCCGCGTCGGGCTCTGGGCTGATGGCTCAGAGCCTGGAGCCTGTTTCCCATTCTGTGTCTCCCTCTCTCTCTGCCCCTCCCCCGTTCATGCTCTGTCTCTCTCTGTCCCAAAAATAAATAAACGTTGAAAAAAAAAAAATTTAAAAAAAGACAAAGCTGATCAGATTGAAAAATAAGGCACAATACAACTAAATGCTGCTTACAAGAGACACACTTTCAATATAGAATCCAGAAAAACTGAAAATAAAAAGATGGGAAATACAGACACTGTAAACCTCAACCAAAACAAATTGGGTGCATCTTACTAATAACCCACAAAATAGATGCTAAGACAGGATGTATTTATTACTAGGGCAAAAGAGGGATAATGAGAAAAGAGATAGGACAATTTAAATTTGTGTGCATCGAATCACAAACCTCAATATGTCTAAAGCAAATGAACGAACAAAAAGGTGAGTCACATTCATTGTGAGAAAGTTTTAGCACGTGTCTATCATTTTCTTATTTTATTTAAAAAAATGTTTAACATTTATTTATTTTTGAGAGACAGAGAGAGGCAGAGCATGAACAGGGGAGGGGGAGAGAGAGAGAGATACAGAATCCAAAGCAGGCTCCAGGCTCTGAGCTGTTTGTTAGCACAGAGCCTGATGCGGGGCTTGAACTCACAAACTGTGACACCATGACCTGAGCTGAAGTCGGACGCTCAACCGACTGAGCCACCCAGGCACCCCTAGCACATGTCTATCATTAACTGATAGGCAATACAGAACCAATAAGGACATGTAATATGTAAACAACAAGATTAACAAACTTAATCTAATTAGCACATATAAAATATTGCTTCCGATATCTGAAGCATACACATTCTTTTTTTTTTAACGTTTATTTATTTTTAAGAGAAAAAGAAAGACAGAAGGCAAACAAGAGAGGGACAGAGAGAGAGGGAGACACAGAATCTGAAGCAGACTCCAGGCTCTGAACCGTCAGCACAGAGCCTGACATGGAGCTTGAACTCACGAGCCATGAGATCATGACCTGAGCCGAAGTTGGACATTAACCTAACCGACTGAGCCACCCAGGTGCCCCTGAAAAATACACATTCTATTCAAGAACACTATAACATTTACCAAAATTAGCCAGACAGGAGATGTTTTCTTACTACAATGGAATTAAGCTAGAAATCAATAATAAGTAAAACAATGCCAACCCCCCACCCCCAAATGTTGGAAATGAAGAAACACTTAAAAATCGAGTGCTTCGGGGCACCAGGGTGGCTCAGTCAACTTTGGCTCAGGTCATGACCTTGCAGTTTGTGAATTCCAACCTCATATCGGGTTCTGTGCCGACAACTTGGAGCCTGGAGCCTGCTTCAGATTCTGTGTCTCCCTCTCTCTGCCCCTCCCATGCTCGTGCTCTGTCTCTCTCTGTCTCTCAAAAATAAATTTTAAAAAAAGTTTAAAAAAATTTTTAAAAATCAATGAGTCAAAGAAGAAATTGCAATAAAAATTGGAAAATACTTTAAACAGAATGATAATAAAATTATGATGTAATAAAATGATTGGACAAAGATAAAACTGTGCTTTCTATATATAGCCTTACGTGTTTATGTTAGAAAAGAAGGCTGAAAATTAATGATAGAAGTATCCATTTCAAATGCTAGAAAAAGAACTGTACATAAACTCAAAGAAAGTACATGGAAAGAAATAATAAAGATTAGAATAGAAACAGTGACATTAAAAACACCTGTATATTAAAGAAAGATAAAAATTTGTTCTTTGAAAAGAATATTAAAACCTATAAACTCCTTGCAGGACTAATCAAGAAGAGAGAAAAATCACAAATTATCATCATGACAATGAATTTGGAACGTTAGATGAAGTTTCGAAAAAAAAACAAAAAACCTTCCAAGAGTGACAAAGAAGGAAATAGAAAAAATCGGAATAATCTTGTATCTATTTAATAAATCAAATTCATGATTAAAAACCTTCCCACAAAGAAAACTCCAGGTCCAGATGGCTTTACTAGTGAATTCTACTAAACATTCAAGGAGAATAAATGTTATTTTCCAGGGACTACTTAAGGAGAAAGCACTTCCCAACTTGTTTTATGAGACGTCCCTCAGACTGAAGTCCACGGCCGTAACAACAATGGACACTGACCCTTCTCCCACCGAAGCTACTGTCAGCTTCTCAATGAGCTGCCTGCAGAAGGGTCTCACTGTTAAACCCAGCACTGCCTGCATTGCAGCCTGCTTCACCCTCCCCACTCCTGAGAAGGGTAAGCACCAGAGCACATTCACCTGATCAAAGCAAGAGCCACACTGTTAGGAAGACAAACCAGTAACTTTGACTCCAAAACTCACAAGGATATTATAAGAAAAGTATAAGCCAATCTCTTTCATAAGTTTAGATGTAAAAATCTTGAACAAAATATTATTAAGCTAAATCCAGCAATATAGCAAAAGGATAACATGTAATGACCAAGATCTAAAGAAATGTAGGGATATACCATGCTCATGAATTGGAAAACCCAATTTTGTAATGTTAATTCTCCTCCAGTTCAATGCAATCCAAATTAAAAAAAAAAAAAGGTGTTTAGGGAAGTTGGTAAGCTGATTCTAAATTTACATAATACAAAGCGCTAAAAATAGCAGAGACAGTCTTGAGAAAGAATGAATTTGGAGGATTTATACTGCCAGGTAACAAGACTTACTATAATGATACAATGATATGATGGCATGATATTGACACAAAGATAGACCAACGAACAGGATAGACAGTCTGTAAATCCACACACACATAGATACTTACTTCATGATAAACATGACAAATGCAGAGCTGTAAGGAAAGAATGGCTTTTGCAATAAATGGTGCTAGATCAATTGGATATCTTCATAGGAAAAAAAAAATGAATCTTGACCATTACCCTAGGTTACATGTAAAAATGATTTCTTGTCATATTGGTGACCTAAATATGAAAGTTAGAACCAACAATGTTTCTGGAAGAAAATACAGGAGAAGATCTACGTTACCATGAGACAGGCAAAGCTTTCCTAAACAGAACACAAAACATAAAATCGTGTTGGTTGTGTTGATAAATTGGATTATATTAAAACTAGGAACTTATCCTTATCAAAAGACACTCGTAAAAGAATTGTAAGGCAAGCCACAGAATGGGAGAAGATATTTGCTGACTTATGTCTGACAAAGGACTTACAAACAGGACACATAAAGACCTCTCACAAATAAAAAAAAAGACATCCCAGTAGAAAAAGATTTGGGTTGGCAGTTCATCAGAGGCTCTCCAAATGGTCAATAAACATGGAAAAGGTTGCTCTATTCTGTTAGGTGTCAGGGAAACGCAAATTAATAGGATAATGAATTATCACTGTATACCCCACTAAAACAAAAATGACCATACCACATGTTCGTGAAGATGTGGAATGGGGTGTATTCATTGGGTAGGGCTGCTGTAACCAAGTACTGCAGACTGAGTGGCTTAAGCAACAGAAATCTATTTCCTCACGATTTTGGAGTCTAGAAGTCCAAGATCAAGGTGTCAGCTGGTTGGCTTATGAGCACCTCTCTCCTTGGCTTCTAGGAACCATCTTCTCCCTGTGTCTTCACATGGTCTTCTTCAGTGTGTATCTGTGTCCTAATTGCCTTTTCTTATAAGGACAGTTGTCCTGGATCACAGGCCACTCTGATGACTACTTAATTACCTCTTTAAAGACCCTGTCTCCAAATACAGTCACATTCTAAAGAACAGGGGAGTTAGGGCTTCAACGTATGAATTTTAGGAGGATAGGATTCAGCCCAAAACCTGGAGCAGCTGACCCTCTCATGAACCGGGAGTGTGGATTGATGTAACTTCTTTGGAAAATGGCTGGGCAACATCGACTAAAACTGAAAGGCACACATATCCTGTTATGGTAAGATCCCCTCCCTAAGGAAAGAAAAAACCCCACAAAACCTCAAGGCAACCTGGCTATACACATACATGACAACATCCCTCATGACCTTGTAACCTGAGACCACTTAATCAGACTGCATGCTTGTGGGTTACCACATATAGAAGACAGAGAAGTAGAAAATATATAAAAAAAAAACTACGCCACATGGCATTCGGGGCTCAGTTCTTCGGGTACGAACCCAACTGAACCATGCTGACAAGAATAAAGTTGCTTCCTGGGGGAGAAAAAAAGCCTCGGTGTCATGACTCTGTGTGAGAATCCTGCTACACTGTGTCCAGAGACGATTCCATTTCTAGGTGTACACGCAACAGAAATGCAGATGCATGCGTAACAAAAGACATGTACAAGAAGGCTCATGAAGATAGTTGCCCCAAGTGGAGACAAACCAAATACCCAAACCAAATATTTATGAGTACGTAAAATCTGGCATGTTCACACAATAGAATTCTATAGAATAATAAAGATGAACTGTCTGTCGGTACTCCCAACATAGGTGAATCTCCTGAACATAATGTTGAGTGAAAGGAGCCAGACATGAAAGCATACATCCTGCACATTCTAGAGAATTGCGTTTACATCAAGTTCAAAAATAAGCAAAACTACTCCATGGGGTTCCAGGAGGAGGGAAGGAGAGTGACTGGAGGTCAGGAAACAGGAGCGGGCTTCTGTTCCCTGATCTGGGTGCTAACCTGGTACAATGTCATCGAGCTGGCCCTTAGGGTTTGTGCAGTTTTCCTTAGTATATCAGTTCATTAAAAAAGATAAAGCCCCTAACCCAGCCTGATAGTGGTCTGCAACTGATTTAAAAAGCCACCTCTGGGGGCGCCTGGGTGGCTCAGTTGGTTAAGCACCAAAACTCTTGATTTTGGCTCAGGTCATTATCTCAAGGTTTCTAAAGATCGAGCACCCCTGCTCCCACCGTGAGGCTCTGAGCAGACATCGAGGACCCTGCTTGGAATTCTCTCTCTCCCTCTCTCTCTCTCTGCCCCTCCCCCATTCACACACGTGTGTGTGTGTATGTGTGTGCGTGTGTGTGTGTGTGTGTGTGTGTGTGTGTGTGTGTGTGTATGCGCGGGCACGTGTGCGTTTCTCTCAAAATAAATAAATAAACGGGAAAAAATTAAAATAAAATTAAAAGCCACCTTGTCAGGACAATCCCAGTATCCCTGTTTTCTTTTTTTTTTTTCTAATTTTTTTTTTCAACGTTTATTTATTTATTTTTGGGACAGAGAGAGACAGAGCATGAACAGGGGAGGGGCAGAGAGAGAGGGAGACACAGAGTTGGAAACAGGCTCCAGGCTCGGAGCCATCAGCCCAGAGCCTGACGCGGGGCTCGAACTCACGGAGCGCAAGATCGTGACCTGGCTGAAGTCGGACGCTTAACCGACTGCGCCACCCAGGCGCCCCCCAGTATCCCTGTTTTCTGTCCGTGCCAGGTGGAGGCCACCAGGATGGACTGGCATTATTCTCTCCTAGCTTCTGACACCACTTGTAATTCAGGTCCTCAGCAAGTTTGGGAAATTTCTCCCCAAAGACTACACCTCTCATGATCAAAGGAACATTACGTTGACTATTCTTAGAAAGAGGAGCTTAGATGAGGGAATACTTTTTATGATGGCATCGAGGAGGGATTCGGGAAAGAAAAGAGCTTGGGTAAACAAGACAGGAAGAGTTCAACAAATTTACCCAGACAACGTCTTGATCCCCGAAGGATCTAAAACTCATTTTCAGCTCAGATCCCTCTTAAGGGCTTGGATTCTTTATTCCCAACTGATTATTCAGCTGAATTTGGGCATTAGGTGTCCCAAAGCTGGCTGAGTGTGCCATTTCCAAAGCCCTCTCTTCCCCGCCTCTTTCTGGCGCCACAGGGCGGAGCTGAGCACTGGGAGCCGAGGCTGTTAGTGTCTCTAGTTTTGATGTAAAAGGGTAAACAACAGCAACAACAACAAACCGAGCTAACTGGAGTTACCTTTAGAACACTTAAGATTTGGCATCTGTGTTCCTCATGTTGATTCTGGGAGGGTTCTGTATCAAAACTAGAATTATTTTCATAATAATCTCGGTTTTATGAATATCCCAGTAATTGCAGGTGGGAATTTCCTTCTATGCTGGTGCCTCCTTGGCCCAAGGCCATGACTCTTGCTTTTCCAGGTTAAGGAGAGCAAAATCCTGGCAAGGGTCAAGGGTGCCTTTGGAAATAGGGATGATGGGTCCTAAACCCGTACAAGAGGACAATCTATTCCCAGGTGTATCCCACTCACTCTTGTTTGGACACACTTTGGATCAACAGGCCCCTTGAAAAACAGAATTCATTAAGTATGTAATTTGGGGGGGTTTACTTAAAATTTCAAAATTTTACAAAAATCTCCCCGCAGGAACAAATTTCATGTCAAGAGGCAGGAATGTGCTTTTTTCCTTAGTATAAGTCAGGCTGCCTCTCTGAGCACATATCCATATATAATCCTTGGGAAAGAGGGCTGGGAGGAAGGGAGAAGACATTTCCCCAAAGAATGACTGTAATTACATCCACGATACCACGTCCTAAGAGGAAAAAACGAACCTGGCAGCTTTCAGAGTAATGTGACACCTGCAGAAAGCCATTCTAGATCATTGTTTTCTTTTGGCACATTTGGGGGGGGGGTTTGATTTTCTTGATTGATCTACACATCTGCTCCCACATGGCCTTCTCACCCAGGCCCACCTTCGCCATGCTACTTAAATGTACTCAGTGCCACAACCTTTCCTCCTTACGCTGTTCCTCTTCCCACCCACAGTATTTACCACCTTTCACTACAGTGATGAATGTGACCCCAGGAAGGCAAGGACCTCCTTCCGGATTGTACATACTGGTACATACTAAATGCCTAGGAGTGACCCTTGCACACAACGAGCGCTCAGTAGATGCTTGCGGACAACTTGAGAATTCAGTACCTTCGTTAACCGAGTGCCAAGCCTCCTCGTCTTCTTGCCTCATCTCAGACTGAAAACTTTGATGAAAAACTCTTTGCTGGAAGGCAGAAATAGACCCATACATACAGAGAGCAAACTGATGGTGGCCAGAGGGGAAGGGCGGGGGTGGGGGGGCGGAAATGGGGAAGGGGATAGGAGATACAGGCTTTCCTTAATGAGATGAGTCAGTCACGGAGAACGGAAGGTACAGCATTGGGGACATAGCCAATGGTACTATAATAGTGTTGTGTGGTGACAGACGGTAGCTAGACCTGGGGTGACCATAGCATAACGTATCGATGTGTCCAATCACTATGCTGTATGCCTGAAACTAACATAACATTGTATGTCAATTGTACTTCAATGAAAGAAAGAAGTCTTTGTTGTTATCTAAAGGATATGGATATTTTCCAGATACAGGATCAGGTTGCACTTCCCCCCCTTTTCCAATATCTTTTAAAATATTTTTTTAATGTTTATTTATTTGTGTGTGTGTGTGTGTGTGTGTGTGTGAGAGAGAGAGAGAGAGAGAGAGAGAGAGAGAGAGAGAGAATGGGGAAGGGGCAGAGAGAGAGAGAGAGAGAGAGAGAGAGAGAGAGGATCCAGAACGGGCTCCATGCTGACAGCAGCAGAGAGCCCAATGTGAGGCTCAAACTCATGAACCACGAGATCATGACCTGTGCTGAAGTCAGACTCTTAACCGGTTGAGCTGCCCAGGCACCCCTAAAATAAATTACTAATAAATGCTAATCTCATATTAAGGTATAAAAATCTGGAAATTAAAAAAAACCTTATGTATGTAATACATACATCCTCTGTGACGTAAAGCAAATTTGGGGTTAAACGAAGATTCTCTAAAGACGAGCTCAAAGACACAACACATTTGTCTTTAATCACGGCATGAAGTGTCTGTTTGAGGAACACCATATGAAACAGCCCATATCCAATTATCATTGTTAAAATTGTGCATTGGATGCCTGGTATGTGCCAGGCCTCACATTTTCCCAACACCCTTCAGGATAGGTATTATCATCTATAGGTGAGGAAACTGAGGCCCCCAAAGAAGAAATAACGGGCCCAAGGTCACATGGATTTCAGACGATAATATGGTTTGTTCAACTCCAGGGTTTACCCGCAGACACTGGCTAGCTCTCCAGAAAAGCGCTCAATGCCCTTTCACTTGATATTCACATATGTCATTGGTTTCATATTCTTAGTCAACACATATGTTTTGAGTAATTGTTGTGTTCTCAGCACTGTGCGGGCTTCCTTGGAGATCACTGTAAGAAGCTTGCCATCTCGCTGGGAGGCACTCACGAACCCCGGGGAGACCATGTGAACGGATGGATGAGTGGGACCCACGTGGATGCTGTAAGAGTTCTGAAGAGGGAGGAGCCCTCGTGGGCCGGGCTCCCAGCCTTAATCATGGGGTGCCCCTTTGCCATCTCGGCCAGGCAGGGCCATGGGTTGAGTTTGGAGCCCAGCTTCTATCCCCCCTCACAGTGGCACCTCAATCCTCATGAGAAGTGACCTTTCCCACCGCTTGGTCTCTCCACGGGGGTGACCGTAGGTCACTGCCTCCTGCTGAAATCCTTCCTCTCTTGGATACTGGTGGGGTGAGGGGGCATGGGACAGCTGACAGATCTTGAGTGAGTGACACAAGGATGGCAGGCCACCCATAGGCAGCAATGACTGTGGTGGGTAGAAGTTAAACCCAACCAGCCACACCTTGATTGGCTGCTCCGGGGATGAAACAGTGATGCAGGCACCCCCTCCCCCCCGCCCCCGCCTGAGAACGGGGGAGGGGCGTTCCTATCAAGTCTGGGAGCCCACGAGATCTTCCCGCCAACCCCTTTGCAGTTGTCCTAAATTTATTGTCCATTCTTTACTGGAAAGGAGTATTTTTCCGTTATCCTTTGTCCTGAACTTAACATTGATGGATATGGTTCATGAAAAAGAACATTCTAGAGACGCCCATCACTGAATCAGAGGGTGAAGCCTGCTTTAGGAAAATTGTTGGTCACTTACAGAGATGCTTTCTCCATCAGTTGAAGTGTGTCTGATTCTTACTGAATAAAGCTGAGAAATTTCAGTGTTTTCTTTATTCCCCTGAAGTTACCTGAAGCTTGGTGAGCACGGAAGAAGCCACCAGGAGTCACGGAGTCATGAGGGCCCTCAGGCCCTCCAAGCGGACCGGGGCACTGGCTGAGGCGGCAAGGAAGGTAATGCCAGGGCCAGGGTGCCCGGGGGTGGGGGGGGGTGGGGTGCTGCTCATCTTGCCCTATCCGATGGTGCAGGGAGAGGCTTTCCTATATTTTGGGCCCAGATCACAAGATCTTATCTGCAAAACCATGGCACTCTGCCTGGTCTTGAAACCATCAAAGAACTAAGCCCGGAATGACCCACTTACTGGGTGAATGAAGGCTGCTTGCCCTGGCACTGTTCATTACCTTCCACGGTGTGATGTGTTCATTCACAGAGTATATTTTCAGAGCACATCTGCCCCTTTAAACGCTCTGCACCCGTAACTACAGCGTGGAACTATAATTTGAATTCATCAAAGCCAATTATTCCAGTTCCTTTTTTTCAACTCAGAGTTTTTTCTTTTTTATTTTAAGTTGTCATGGGAAAATAATTCTTAATAAATCCCTTTAAGCACAGGCAACTAGGGCAATTACTGACATTTTAAGAATTACTGAAACATTTTAAGGTTTTATGATTTATGTTCCAAAAGACATAAGCAATCCTTTCTTCTTCTTCTTCTTTTTGGAAGAGCTTCAGTTAATTTCAAGGACAGACACTGGGCACACAGACTGTTCAAATCTAATTAATTATCTGGCTTTGCCCACAACAGTCACACCTTCAAAACATTGAGGTTGTAGCTAATCATCTGAAATTCTCCCACACTGAAATAATTGCACACACCCTTTTGGGTCATGACAGATATATGTACTGGGTGAATTACAAGAAGGAAAGGCACACCCCCAGAGGGAAATCAAGTTTTGTTTGTTAGTGACTCATCAATTTAGTCATGTATTAAATATTCAATATCTGATGTAAAACATTTAAATCCTGAGGTAGTACCTTGAAGCAAAAATATACAAGTCTGGGGGTGCCTGGGTGGCTCAGTCGGTTGAGCATCCAACTCATGATTTCAGCTCCAGTCATGATCCCAGGGTCATGGGATAGAGCCCTGCATCGGGGGTCCATGCTGAGCATGGAGACTGCTTGGGATTCTCTCTCTCTCTCTCTCTCTCTCTCTCTCTCTCTCTCTCTCTCTCCTCTTCCTCCCCCTCCTCTGCCCTTCCCCCTGCTTGCATGCAGGTGCACGCAGGTTCTCTCTCTCTAAAATAAAAGGAAGAAAAAGAATACACAAGTTGGGTTATCCAACTGCATTAGTTTTTTTATACCCTAAATTAGATTAGAAAATCCCACATCTGGGGAAAGCAATGCTGGAAAGGTCCCACGGATGGCATGACTCAGAAATCCAGCCTCAAACCAGGTGAGGCTGGATGGTGGGTTCCTTTCAGTTTCTGATCAACAGGAAGCTGAAGGCCAGTGACCATTGACCATCGAAGATATCTACCCTATGCCCAAATGGCATTCGCTTGGCGTTAATTTACTGCATTAGAATGTGCATCGAGAAATGAACAGCTTATGACTCATACTTGCATTTAACCTAAAAAATACTTTATTTTTCCATGCATCGAGACATTTCAGAAATAGAATAAGAGAAAAAAAAAAAATTGACCGTGAAACCTAAAAACTAGAATGTGGCAGCCGTACGTTAATCACTGTTGACAGCCAAACCCTTCCAGTCTACCCTGTGAAAAGGCAGTACACCAGGCTAAAAAATAATACCATAAATTCTGTCAGAGTCACAGCTGAGTGGTGGTATGTAGGTCTGGAGTACAAATACAAAAATAAGTGCTAGAACAGGCCATGACATGCCACGTGCACTATCAGAGGCCTCTTTTCTTTGGCACAGAAGTTTGGAATCCACTGCTCCACGGAAAAAAATGCCTGTCAATCCAAACTCTGGACACGGATACTGGATGCCAACTCAGTGATAACTTTCATGTGCGAATCAAGTGGTTTCTAAAAGGCAAGAGAGCTGTCCCTGTGAGGCTTAGATACTGCTGCCAAGGGGGCATCGTCCAGCCCTGTTTCCTACACCTGTCAGCTAGAATCAAGAGAAGCTGGTTTCCACTGACGAGGATGGTCAGGCAAGGGAGAGGTGAGCAGCTAAGGTTAGGCATATTAATACAAAAGCTGGACATAGCAGGCAAAAGGCTGAGTTCCACCTGATTATCACTGATGATTCAGGAGAAATCAGTGTTTGGGTCCGCATGGCTGAAAATCTGCCATACTGTCTATAGGGCTTGGGACTGCCTAGGGCCCATCTTCCATTTTCCAGTGCACGGTGGGCCAGGAGGCCACCCCAGCGCCAAGCCCTTCTGGTGGGGGGCCAGGGCAGTAGTTAACTCCATCTTCGAGTTGTTCCCCTGGTCCCAAAGTGCCCCAGCCTCTTGCCTTCACCTTTACAGCAATCAGAACTTCACACTAAGCAACCAGTTGTTGAAAAAAGGTTCATTTGTGGGAGGTCCTCATTATCCTAGGAGAAATAATACTACATGAACATGAGCACGCGCGCACACACACACACACACACACACACACACACACACAATTGGAGTGAATCTACTTAAGACAGGAACCAATATTTCATAATATAGTGAAAAAAGATATGATGGGGCTTTGCTTTGAAAATTAAACAAGCATTACAAAAGTCAATTTTATTTTACATTTCAAAAAACTTGGGGTATAATTGCAATTATGCACAGTTCTTAAAATGTTGATGGGGGAGGTTCCACTTATGGTGCGTGATGGTACTGTATGGATTTCCCCTTAGACTGTCTCAGCGTGATGACAAAGGGGGCACTTTATTACTTTTCCCAAGAGCTTCCCTTGGCTTTAAACTCATTCTCTTCCATGCCAGTATTCTTTATCTCTCGGTTTCCCTTCCTCAGTTGGTAACCTGCCTGAATTTTGCCCCATCCACCCCGGTTGTGGACTCTGCTTGTGATACAATCAATATGGCTTTCACAGACTGTGTGAAATCTGGCCCTTTTCTGCAATGTCACATCAGGTTAGATTTGTTGTATGTGTATACCAGTCCATTGCCAAGGAGACTGACCCTTCGAAATGGTCACACGAAAAACAAGATCACTCCCCTGCTGGGTCAGGAGATGTGTAAGGGAAAATTCATTTTAACCATGGCAAACTCATCATCCATGGCCACTCATATTTTCATGTCATGATTATCTTGGATTCTCTGAGCAACTTTGTAAATATCGGGCTTCGGATAAAGAAATCCCCTTTTACTTCCCAGAACTGAAAGATGACCCATTTATTCTTTTCCAACAATACAAGCCTAATCTTGAACCAAAGCCTAAAACCATAAATTTTCCTGAGTAACTAAAGCTTTGGCTCTATCATCAAAATTTATTATATACTGTTCTCATAATTATTTTCTAAGCATAACTGAAATTACCATTTTTTATTATATCCAAAAGACATATTCTACCCGGAAGATTTTTTTAAAGACTATTTTTCTTTTGATTGGTAAGTTATTTGATTATTTTCTTGGTTCTTTTATTTAACATCTAGTTTTATTGCATTGTAGACAATAGAAGTTCTACTTTTTTGGAACATATTCACATTTACTTTATTGCCTAATGTAAATTTTTATGTGTGTGAATGCTTCATGGGTATTTGAAAAGAATGCGTGTTTTTTGACCAGTACAGCACTGATACATTTTATGTGTTAAATCACAGTTATATGTTGTTATTCAGCCTTCCATGTCTTTTTAAAATAACATACTTCTTTTTTTTTTTTCAACGTTTTTATTTATTTTTGGGACAGAGAGAGACAGAGCATGAACGGGGGAGGGGCAGAGAGAGAGGGAGACACAGAATGGGAAACAGGCTCCAGGCTCTGAGCCATCAGCCCAGAGCCTGACGCGGGGCTCGAACTCCCGGACGGCGAGATCGTGACCTGGCTGAAGTCGGACGCTTAACCGACTGCGCCACCCAGGCGCCCCTAAAATAACATACTTCTTGAGACACAATTCACATACCATCCCATTCACTGATTTGAGGTACATAATTCAAAGTTTTCTGGCGTACTCACAAGGCTGTACAACAACCACCATATCCTAATTTTAACCCAACATCAAAATCTACTTCAGAGTTATAATGACTTAGTCCCAATGAAATAGAGACATTTTAATCCTAAAAAGCTTCATTCTGTCCCCTCTTTATGCTATTATTATTATAAATATTATGTCTTTATATGTTAAAAGCTCAATAATGCATTGTTAAAATTAATGCATTATGTTGTCTTATGCATTTGAAAGAAACAGAGAAGAAAGAAAGCAAGTACAGTTGACCCTTGAACAACTCAGGTTTGAACTGCACGGGTCCACTGATAGGCAGATTTTTTACAGTACAGTCCTGAAAATGTATTTTCTCCTCCTTATGATTTTCTTAATAACATTTTCTTTTCCCTAGCTTACTTTATTGTAAGGATATAGTATATAGAACATATAACATACAAAACATGTGTTAATCGATGGTATATGCTTTCAGTAAGGCTTCCGGGCAACAGTAGGCTATTAGTAAAGTCTGAGAAGAATCCAAAGTTATATGCAGATTGTCAACTACACTGGGGTCAGTGCCCCTCACCCCTGCATTGTTCAAGGGAAAGCTGTATATATTTGTAGAGTTGTTGTATTACCTTCTTATTTCCCCTTTCTGGTTCTCTACTGTAAGATTTGGATTATCCCCTTGTGTCCTTTCCTTACCCCTATATAGCTTTGCTCCCACTTTCCTTCTATGTAAAGTTATTGTCAAGTATATTCTATTTCTATATCTTGTAGACCTAACAATACAATTATATACACATTGCTTTACAAATCAGTTTAGGGAAAACAGGAGAAGAAATATACAGTTATATGCTGTCTTTTGCAATTGCTGAGTAATTACCTTTACCAAGGCTCTGTGTGTGTGTGTGTGTGTGTGTGTGTGTGTGTGTGCACATGTGCACATTCAATTTACTGTGTGAAATCACTTACTTCTGCCTGAATGCTTTTTGTCAGCCAGGTGTGCTATCAACAAATTCTGTCAGGTTTTGTGTATCTGGGAATGTCTTTATTTTGTCTTCATTTTTTAAAGATAATTTTACTGGGTATAAGATTATTGTTTGACAATATTTTACTTTCAGCACTTCGAATATATCATCCCACTTATCTCCAGCTTCCACTCTTTCTTTTTTTATTTTTTATTTTAAAAAAAAAATTTTTTTTTTCAACGTTTATTTATTTTTGGGACAGAGAGAGACAGAGCATGAACGGGGGAGGGGCAGAGAAAGAGGGAGACACAGAATGGGAAACAGGCTCCAGGCTCTGAGCCATCAGCCCAGAGCCTGACGCGGGGCTCGAACTCACGGACCGTGAGATCGTGACCTGGCTGAAGTCGGACGCTTAACCGACTGCGCCACCCAGGCGCCCCGAGCTTCCACTCTTTCTGATTAAAAATCTGCTGCTAATCTTCCTAGGGACTCCTTGTACATGACGAGCTGTTTTCTTTTGTTGCTTTAATGATTTTATCTTTGTCTTTGTCCTGCAACATTTTTACTCTGATGCGTCTGGGTGTGGATATCTTTGTTTATCATACCTGGAGTTTGTTGAGCTTCCTGGCTACATAGATTCATGTCTTTCATCAAATTTGGGAAGTTTTAGCCATTGTTTTTACAAATACTTTTAATGTTCCTTTCTCTCTATTTCAGCAAATTCCTTTATGTGTATGTTGGTGCATATAATGCTGTCTCACATTTTCCCAAGACTCTGTTAATATTTTTGCTTTCTTCTTTATTATTATTATTTTCTTACTCTCTGTGGATAGATATTGATCTATCTTTAATTTTGCTGATTTGCTTCTGCCAACTCAAATCTTTTGTTGAGCCTGCCTCTCTAGAGAAGTTTTTGTTTTGATGATTGTACTTCTCAACTCCAGAATTTCTGTGTTGCTGCTTAAGTAATTTTCTCTTTATTGCTGTTCTCTATTTGATGAGACATTGCTATCATCCTCTCCTTGAATTCTTTTTTTTTTTAATTTTTTTAATGTTTACTTATTTTTTGAGAGAGAGACAGAGTGTGACCGGGGGAGGAGCAGAGACAGAATGGGGGACACAGAATACGAAGCAGGCTTCAGGCTCCGAGCTGTCAGCACGGAGCCCCACGCAGTGCTCGAACTCACGGACTGCGAGATCATGACCTGAGTTGAAGTTGGACGCCTAACCAACTGAGCCTTCCAGGCACCCCACCTTGAATTCTTCAAGCATGATCTCCTTTAGGTCTTTGAACAGATTTATAATAACTGCTTTTAAGTTTTTGTCTATTTCACCATCTAGGCCCCTTCGTTTCTGTATCTTTTAAAATATTTATCTCCTTGACCTGTCCAAAAAATAAGAGGTATACTAAAATATTCCACTAAAAATGTAGTTTTGGATTTTCCCCTTATATTTCTAACTTCTAGCTTTACAAATTCTGATCCTGTTACTGGGGAAAAAAAGCTTTTTCTTTTCATTTTGGTGTTTATTATTATTATTTTAATGTTTATTTATTTATTTTTAGAGAGGGGGAAGGGGCAGAGAGAGAGAGGGAAAGAGAGAATCCCAAGCAGGCTCTACACTCTCAGCGCAGAGCTCAGTGTGGGGCTTGAACTCATGAACCATGAGATCATGACCTGAGCTGAAATCAAGAGTCAGATGCTGGGCCAAGACTGAGCCACTCAGGCACCCCTCTATTTTGGTATTTTTAAACACTGAGCAGCTATAAATTAATATTTGACATAATGAATACCAGACTATGTACCCATCAAATTTAAGGAAAAGAACATTTTTTTTTCTAATTTTTTCACTTTTTATTTGAAAGAACGATTTTGGAACATTTATAATACCAGATATAAAAACATTATTATGCTACCATAATATATCATCATGCTATTAGCACAAGCATAGACAAACAGACCAATGGAACACAACAGAGAGTCTGGAAATAAATCCACACATATACGGACACCTCATTAATAATAAAAGCGACACATGCCAAGTAATAGATTTGATTTATAAAGCTCATATATTAACAGTCATCCTGTGTGTGTTATATACATTACAAATATTTTTCCCAGTTTCTTTTCTTGGTTATACATTGTTTTGTGTTTGTTTTTTTTTAGTTTGTACGTGGTCAAATTTATTGATATTTTCTTTTTGGAATTCTAGGTCTCATGAATTATTTAGGAGAAACTTCCCCGATCTGTGTACGTAGGAGAATATTTTACTCTATTGACCTGGAAAGTTTTTTCCAATACTTGGATCCTTGATTCGTCCAGAACTTCTTTCCTGAATAATGCGTGATAGGCACCTAACAAATACCAGTTGTCACTTCCACGTCTATTGGCTGATCCTTTTCTCCCCTCAGGAGCTTAAAGGGCCACATTTTTCATCTTCTAAATGCCCACATGTAACTGCTGCTTTGGGGTTTTCTATTCTGTTCCACTGGTCTATCCGTCTAGTCTTGGGCCAATATCACACTGTTTCAATAGCTACGACTTAATGATATAGTTTGATTTTTTTTAGTAGGACAATGTCTCTTCAGTACTTTTTCCTAAGCCTGTAATGAATCCAGAGGGTACTGTCTAAGGTCTTCTGAGTCTAGATACACTGAGGCCAGGCAGAACACGTAGATTAGATTTAAGAGAAATATCTTTGGTGCTGGCCTTCATAGCGATGTGGTCCCGCACCCTCCCTTCCCCTCAGGGAACAGCTCCTGTCCGTCCTGTGTTTAAACATGCCTGTCCCTCTCGCTCTCTCACACACACACCCTCTCACTCCAGACTTCCCTGCAGCAATCCTGCCACCACCTCTTGCTCAAAGTCACACTTGTAGAAAAAAGTTGTCCAAACTCATCGTTTCTTCTCCTCCCACTCATTTCTCAGTCTGCTGCAAAAGTCACCTGTCACCTGTTTAATCTTTCCTAATATTCTTGCCTCTGATCTTGCTCTCCTTCGATCTGCTTCTCACTGTAGCAGCCAGAATAATCCTTTTAAGATGCAAATCTGGACACATTATCCCCTTCCTTGAAATGCTTTCATGACTTCTTATTAATCTCAAGATAAGATCCCGGGTGCCTGGGTGGCTCAGTTGTTAAGCGTCGGACTTCAGCTCAGGTCGTGATCTCAAGGTTCGTGGGTTCAAGCCCCACGTCAGATTCTGTGCTGACAGCTCAGAGCCTGGAGCCTGCTTCGGATTCTGTGCCTCCCTCTCTCTCTGCCCTTTACCCACTCACTCTCTCTCTCTCTCTCTCTTAAAGATGAATAAACATTAAAAATAATAACAATAAAAGATAAGATCCAAACTCCTTGGCAAGGCCTCCACCATCAGTCTCGTTCATCTCCTCAGCTTTCTCCAGCCCTGGACTCTGATCACACCTTGCTTCTCACTGTCCCTGACACGCTCTCTGTGCCTCATCTGGTCTTTCTGGTCTTTCATTCTGCACCTGTGCCCAGCTAACCCACACTGACCTCCTGCACTTCAGCAAGAAGATGGGAAGACTTTCCTGATCACCACTCCAAGACCAAGTGACGCCTCCTTTTTTGTGTCTCCCTGGCACCTCGTACTTATCCCTTGTACTTATCCTTACCGTATCACACTGTTTATTTCTCTCTGCCTGCAGCAAGACTGAAAACTCTAGAGAGCAGGGATCATTTATTTCTTAACCACCATCTAATACCAACAACTAGCAAAGTGTTTAGCACGTAGCAGGTGGACTACAGATATCAAAATAAATGAATAAATAACTCCTGTGATAGCTTGGAAGGTCAACATCATCTGTGACCTTTTTTCTTTAAACTAAAGATGGTTCTGTATTTTTATGGTGGTGAAAAACACATACCATAAAAGTGCACCATCTTAACCATTTTTTAAAAGTTTTTATTTATTTATTTTGAGGGAGAATAAGCACGAGTGGGAGAGGGGCAGAGAGAGAGAGGGAGGGAGAGAATCCCAAGTAGGCTCCCTGCTGACAATATGGAGCCTGAGGCAGGGCTCGAACCCACAAACCGTGAGATCATGACCTCAGCCAGAATCCAGAGTTGGACGCTTAACGGACTGAGCCACCCAGGTGGCCCAGTCATCTTAACCATTTTTAAAGGTACAGTTGAGGGGCGCCTGCGTGGCGCAGTCAGTTAAGCGTCCGACTTCAGCCAGGTCACGATCTCGCGGTCCGGGAGTTCGAGCCCCGCGTCAGGCTCTGGGCTGATGGCTCAGAGCCTGGAGCCTGTTTCCGATTCTGTGTCTCCCTCTCTCTCTGCCCCTCCCCCGTTCATGCTCTGTCTCTCTCTGTCCCAAAAATAAATAAACGTAAAAAAAAAAAAAAAAAGGTACAGTTGAGTAGGGTGAAAGTATATTTACATTGTTGCAAAATAGATCTCCAGAACTTCGTTACACAACAATTACTCTTTTTCCTCTTCTGCCAGCCCCTTGTGACCACCGCATTACAGTCCTGTATCTATGAATTCGACTCCTTTAGATACCTCATGCAGTGGGATTGTTCAGTATTTGTCATTTTATGACTGACCTATTTCACTTAGCATCATAACTCCAAGTTTCAGCCATGTAGCATGTTTATAGGATTTTCCCTTTCTTTCTTTCTTTCTTTCTTTCTTTCTTTCTTTCTTTCCTTCTTCCTTTCTCTCAAGAGCAAGTGGGGGAGGGGCAAAGGGAGAGGGAGAGAGGGAATCTTAAGCAGGCTCCACACCGAGCACAGAGCCCGACTCAGGGCTCGATCATGACCTGAGCCAAAATCAAGAGCTGGACGCTTAAATGACTGAGCCACCCAGTTGCTCCTGGATTTCAAGGCTGCACAGTATTCTATCGTATAGATGTAACACATTTTGTTTATCCATTTATCCCTGATGGATATTTGGTTTTCTTCCACCCATTGATGACTTTTTATGATTTTCTGCAGTATTTATAATTCTGTTTTTTAAAATAAGTTTCTGATCCTGCAACATTCAAATATAGTACTTCAGATAATATAAGCATACATATGCCTTCTAGATATACAAAAGGCTTTATTGAATATAATATTTTGTTATTGTTATAAAATTATTCATACTCTTTCTAATAAGAATATTATCATTATAATGCATATATTTTAATATATATTTCACTCTATAAATCCTTGTTAAAAACAAGAACACTTATATAAGATTAGGTATCAGGGGCACCTGGGTGGCTCAGTCGGTTGAGCGTCCGACTTCGGCTCAGGTCATGATCTCACGGTCAGTGGGTTCGAGCCCCGCATCGGGCTCTGTGCTGACAGCTCAGAGCCTGGAGCCCATTTCAGATTCTGTGTCTCCCTCTCTCTCCGCCCCTCCCCTGTTCATGCTCTGTCTCTCTCTGTCTCAAAAATAAATAAACGTTAAAAAATTAAAAAAAAAAAGATTAGGTATCAATCAGTTAAATTTACATAGAAGAGTGAATCTACAAAGATTTATCTTTATAAGTTCAATCTAACTTCTTAGAAGTATAAAATTCTTACCTGAGAATCTGCAACTATATATATAACTATAATATAAATAAATAATATATAAATGCGTGTGTAGAAAATCATTCAATAATTGGGACATAATATCACATATGATATACAATACATTTGTAGATATCTTCCAAAGCTAAGTGTGTATCTCTTTTTGAAAGAAGGAACACACGTAATTAATCTTGATTTTGTTCAAACAACAGGCAGCCCAGAGGAGAACATTTTTAATCAACACCTGAGATCAGGTGGGGAAGGATAGAGTTCCGTGCACTAATGGTCAAATTATAGTGCAATCCATACAAATAGGAATTCGGTTTCTCAAGGGATAAAAAGACAAAAGAAAGAAAGATGACTTAAAAAAAAATCCAGTCACAATCCTGTTCCTTTAAGGCAATTACCCACATTAGGCATATCCTTTCCAAGCATCACCTTCATTTCTTCTCGTTGATTTTTGAGAATTTGGTCACCACTGGTTGGGGCTAATTCAAATGGACATTTAGATCAGTTCTTTATCTGCTGTTGTAAACAATGATGTAATGTACTTCCTTGTACCTTTGCATGCATATGTAATGATATTCTTAGAATAAATGGCCAGGTCAAAGGGTATGTGCACCTCTAGGATTTTTATCTCAAATTGCCAAACGGCCTTCCAGAAAGATTTTTAAAAATTACTTTCCCACTGACCATATTTGAAGTGCCAACTTATCTTCTCACTAATGTGATTTATTAATATTCTTTTTGATTATTTATAATCACAGATAGAGTATGATATCTCATTGATTTAATTTGTATTTGCTTAATAATATATTTTTTCGTGTCTCAGGCCATCAGTATTTCTTGTGAAATGCTTGTTCATGTCGCCTACCTTTGTTAATATCAGGGTGTTCATCTTCTGATGATTGATCTTCAAGTTTCTGGCATGATTAGGAAATTTATACCTTGTTATATGCTGCCAATACTGCTTCAGCTTCTCAGTGGTTACTAATTTTATTTATAGTATTTTTTTATATCTGGAAGTTTTAACTATTTTGATAAATTTTGTCAATGGTTTTCTTTGTCTTTTTTTCTTTTTTTTTTTTTTTGAACTGGGAGTCAACGTTAAGTAACCTCCATGTGGCGGGTGCCTGTCCCATAGGGAAGCAACTTGCTGGCCTCTAAGAGAGCTTTGGGGCAGGAGCTGAGTGCTAATCAGGGAAATTTTTCTTGCTGTCTTTTGTGCTTTCAGAAAGTCTTACTTCCTGCTGGCCAATTGGCTCCTCTGTGGCAGCAATAACCAGTGATATTTGCCTAACAACGCAGTGGGTGGCACAGGGGGTGAGGGAGGGGTGTCTGTCTCTTCAGTACAATGGCTGCTTCTATTCCCGAACCCCCAGAAAAAGTTGATCTGACCATGGAACAAGGATCAAAATTAGAAAATTAACACTGACAAGGTCATAACTTTGGGCACTTGGTTAAGATAGTATCCTCCAGGTTTCTCCAATGTAAGGTTATTATTTTCCCCATTGTGATTAATAAGTATCTTGTGGGGAGGTACTTTGAGAATTGGCAAACATCTTGTTTCTCATATTTTCACCCATTGATTTTAACGTTCATTGATAATTCACTCCCACAATGGTTATTACGGTAGTGTTTGTCTAAAGGTGATTTGCTATTTCAATAATTCTTTCTACATTTACGAATCGGAATTTGCTGTAAGGAAGAGCTGTTTCTTTCCTGTGATTTATTTGGCTATTCAGTTATTTATTTATGTCAGTGTGAACCATAGCTATTTCGTTTACTCTGCAACTTATAATTCATTACTATTATTTATTTTGTTAGTCACATGCCCCAGATTTGGCCATTGGGAAACTCCTTCAAATCAACTCCTATAATTCTTGTGATATATGTCTCCATCATTTTTTGAGCATTTCTTTACTTCCTGGCACTACAAGATGTTCCAGATTCTTCTTGTGTTTTCCCTGCCCAGTTCTAGAATCAACCACTTTACCGATGAACCCTACTTCCTCTCCTTGAAGGAAGATATTTAATTTTTTTTTTTCAACGTTTTATTTATTTTTGGGACAGAGAGAGACAGAGCATGAACGGGGGAGGGGCAGAGAGAGAGGGAGACACAGAATCGGAAACAGGCTCCAGGCTCCGAGCCATCAGCCCAGAGCCTGACGCGGGGCTCGAATTCACGGACCGCGAGATCGTGACCTGGCTGAAGTCGGACGCTTAACCGACTGCGCCACCCAGGCGCCCCGAAGGAAGATATTTAGACACCATGATTTGGTCTCTAGGTGGGATCATTGCTACCAGGGTGTTTTTGTTTTTAGATCCTTTCAGTGGATAAGGCTAGAGAATATACATAACTATATTCTCACATACACCTATACACATCTGTATTTCTAGATCCTTCAATCTGTATATATACTACAAATCATGAATTCATTCTGATAACCTCAGATTCCAGCCCCACACCAACCGGATTCATTCCAGCTTTCCTTTCCCCTTATGAGTAATTTCTTTCTCCAACGGTGAGAAATGTGCTCTTGTTATTCAAATGTATTTACGTGTTTGCTCAGTCCAAGCATGTATATAAAATAGTTTCACAACCGCTACCATGCCCCTTTGAAAAATTTAGCAACTAGTGCATATTATTTGCATACAGTCCTTTTTTTTTTTTTTTAATTTTTTTTTTCAACGTTTATTTATTTTGGGGACAGAGAGAGACAGAGCATGAACGGGCGAGGGGCAGAGAGAGAGGGAGACACAGAATCGGAAACAGGCTCCAGGCTCTGAGCCATCAGCCCAGAGCCCGACGCGGGGCTCGAACTCACAGACCGCGAGATCGTGACCTGGCTGAAGTCGGACGCTTAACCGACTGCGCCACCCAGGCGCCCCTGCATACAGTCCTTTTTGTATTTAGCCTTATCCAAACAAAATACTACTTTCTAAAGTTATTCAGGTTAGTTCTTTTCATTGCCACTGCATGGTTATGTTGGTCATTGGTAGTGCAGTTAGGTTCATTGGTTACTATTTGTATTTTACTTTGGGTTCTTCCCTCACCCTGTTTGGTGTTAACTATCTTTTTATTTCTAGGGCATGTGAAACTTTACCATGGTTCTCAGAATCAGAGCTATGCAGAAAGGTACACTTACTCTCCCCCTCATCTATTCTACCCCTTTTCCAATTCCCATCCGCCCTTGTAGATAATCCATCTCATTAGTTTCTGGTTTATTCATCCTGTATTTCAATTGCATAAATGATCCCCTCCCTAATCTTGATGGCAAATGGACGAATATCGTAGCCAAGGCTTTAAAGGACATGGCATTGAAGAGTACACATTTCTCAAGGTGGAAGGTGTGGGTCAGTTCAACAGGTAAGCTACTTAGACCAGAAGAGGTGCTAGGCAAGGGTGAGGAAACTCTAGGATGGGTGGTAGGGGAGGCAGGTGATGAACATTGATGTAGCTTTGAGGTCATCTGCAGCATTAGGAACTGTAAATCATCTACTAGCTCTCTTCTGGAAAATTCTTCCAGAGAGTGAGACCATCCAGAATCCTAGAGAAGCTATTCACAGGTGAGATTAATATATTATTAGTAATAAGTGGATTCATGCCATGCAACAGGTGGACAATAGCAGGAGTCATGGTGAACTCCCAGGTTTCAGGTTCTCCATTCAAGACAGAGACACTCATTCCCCCGGCTGTGTTTTCTAAAGCCTCCTAAGTACCTGGCAGAGTGTTACGTACATAAAACAGAACCTTCCCTTTCTATAAGAACAGAGTATAACAGACAAGACAATAGCAGAAGGCACAAGAGTGTGCATGTTACTATTACATCACATACCACCGAGAAGAAAAAGGAGGGCCAGCGAGAACTTGAACGGCCAGCACAGTTGAGACGTGGCCTTGGGGCTTGAGGGGTGGGGAGGATTTGGACACATAGGACTGGGAAGGAAGGGCCCACTGGGTGGGAACCAAGATTAGGGGGCATTTCTAGCTCTCCTCCATCATTTTCCACTTCCCTTCCCCTTTGTTCTCTGCCCGAGACACACTCTGACCTCATAATCTGTTCTGGCTGCTGCACCTTTGGTTTCACCTATAGTTTAGCCAAGAGAAATCCACAATTTTTTGAAAGGAAATGTACTATTCTGGCTCTCAAGTTTGTCTAGGCCCTCCCATGTATAGGTTCATTTGGGTCTTTTTAACAGTAATAGAACAAATCTCCAACCTCCATCACCAAGATTTCTTAGCCAGCTCCTGGAACCTCACCATCAACATCTCCTATCATCAAAGTCTCTTGAAGGCAGGCCTTTGAGCACAGCCTCTGCTTCAGCCTCTTCTTTGCAGAGTTGATCCCACAGGCCAAGGGGCCTGAGTCCTGACCTTTACAAGAGCACAAATTCTAGAGGCATCAAAGTAGCTCCACTGGGCTGAAGAAATGGGGTCGTTCATAGAGGTGGGGGGAAATGTTCCTCTCTTCATAAGGACTGTGAAATAGTGCTCGCTTCTCCAAATCTCAGATTTCCCCCCAGAAACCTTTGCAAAGAAGAAGGAAATGACAAATCCCGCCTTCCTCTTCCAGCCAAAACCTTGAGATTTGTGTGCATGGATGGGTGCTACTGGCTCCACCCACCGAGCCCAGGCAAATCTGAATCCCAGTTTAGGATCACACAGGAACTGATTACTACAGGAATCTAAAAGAAAAGTAAAATGAAAATGGAAGAAACAATGACAAAGACCTAGCAGTGGACACAGATTCCTGATTCTAAGCCAAGGAATATGGCCTACAAGCCCACCTAGCCCGGCTTGTGCTTCCTCGACCTTATTCTTGTCTGTTGAGCACCAGCCCCCTGCCTCCCCAGCCCCAGCACCTTGCTCTGTAGGATGGCCAGCACTGGCACAGAGTGGGGACTCTTTATCACTAGAGACAGATGAGAAAGAGGGAGGAACGAGTCAATGAGGGCAACTGCATCCCTCTGTCTGGTGGCTTCTCAGCTCAGCCTTGCGGCTTCCAGTGATCCACCTGGCATCTGGACCTTAGCGTGGGGATGGGGCTTCCTCGCTAGCCCAAAGATGGCTCCCAAGGCTTCAGCATGATCTCGCAGACCCCAGGTGGTCTCCCTTCACCTTGTCTTCCCTCTTTCCCACTTTCCTCCTCTCCTGGAGGAGCTCCTATAATTCTGTTGACCCTCTGGTTCCATTTCTCTGTACGTCTTGGGTTTGCCAAGCAAAAGCACAGTCACCATTAGTGGTCAAGGTAAGAAGTGGGGCTCAAGGATCTTCCACTGAGCTCAACTTCTTATCCATTTGGCTGAAGTCTGGGCTTCATCTGATGTTAATGTTTTCAAGTGTCCTGTTTTATGTTAATATTAATGCTGCAGTGTACCACAAATGCTTTTTTAAAAATCTAAATATTCTTTTTTTTAGGATAATTTTAGATTTAAAAATATTGAGAAGATAGGACTGAGATTTCCCATTTACTCTGAAGTCAGTTTCCCCTATGATTAACATCTTACATGAGTTTTTGTTATAACGAACCAATTTTGGCAAGTCAGCAAATGAACAAAGTACATACTTATTGGGATTTCCTTAATTTTTACCCAGTAGCCCTTTTTGGTTGCAGGATTCCATCTGGGATATCACATTACATTTAGTTGTCATGTCTCCTTAGGATTCTCCAGACGTCCTCTTTCCTTTTTTTTTTTTTTTAATTTTTTTTAACGTTTATTTATTTTTGAGACAGAGAGAGACAGAGCATGAACAGGGGAGGAGCAGAGAGAGATGGAGACACAGAATCTGAAACAGGCTCCAGGCTCTGAGCTGTCAGCACAGAGCCCGACGCGGGGCTCGTACTCACGGACCGTGAGATCATGACCTGAGCCGAAGTCGGACGCTTAACCAACCAAGCTACCCAGGCGCCCCCAACTTTCCTTGTTTTTTGTGATGTTGGCAGTTTTGAGGAGTATTGCTTAGGTATCCTGTGGAATGCCCTTCTGTTGGAATTTGTCTGGTGTTTTTCTCACGGTTAGACTGAGGTCGTGAGGTCTGGGGAGGAAAATCGAAGAGGTCAAGTGCCATCTTCACCTCATTATACCAACAGAGCTTACGACCATTGATGTTGACCTTGGTCACCTGGCTGTAGTAGTGATTGTCGGTTTTCTCCGCTGTAAAGTTCCTCTTTATTTTTCCCTTTCACGCTCTACTTTCCAGAAGGAAGTTGCTGTGTGTAGCCCACTTAAGGTGTCGGGAGTTACACTCCACCATCTATGGGTGGAGTATTTCTGTAAACTATATGGAATTCTTCTGCATGGGAGATTTGTCTCTTCTTTGACATTTATTTGCTCAATCACTTATTTATATCAACATATTTATTTTATACTTTGGATTATAATCCAATATCACGTCATTTATTTTGCCACTCAAATTGGCATTGGGTCTCTTTGGGCACCAGGGCCTCTTTCATTTGGCTCCTGTGACCTTTGACATACTATTGTGGAGTCAATGTTTGTGCCCTTCCCCATGCAAATGTTGGAGCCCTGCAGATGTGATGGCATTTAGAAATCAGGAGAATTCCAAGGAGGCTCCATACTCAGTGCAGAGCCCAATGCAGGGCTTGATCCCATGACCATGAGATTGTGACCTGAGCTGAAACCAAGAGATGGCCACTCAACTGAATGAACCCAGGTGCCCCCGGCAGATGACATTCTTAAATGCACAAGTGACATATCTTAACTCACACGATAATGAAATCTGACATGTGGTAAAGTGCTTTATAATGGACACTCATAGTATGTACTTACTAACTGTTCAAGTTTAAATTATGTCAGATTTTTCTCTTTTATGAACTGGGCCGGTTATGAAAGTTAGGGTGTCCTAAGGATAGGGAGCATATCACAGGGGAAAGAACGTAGCAGTCAGCCTGAGTGACTAAGGCTCCATCAGAGTGACCACAGTTTGATCTGCCATTTGAAGTGGATATTGATGGATTTGTCTGCTCAGCACTCCTTTTCCCCAAAGGAAGTGCCTCGTCCACTCCCTCCAGAGCCATCATGTTAGTACATCGTGACCTGTTCCTGGCCATTTGATTATTCCAGGGATAAGCACTAGACCCAGCTGGGCCAATTCCAGAGTCCTTACTTAAGACTTTTGTAACAGGAACTTAAGAGAGTTGGCTTTATTTTAGTGACCAAAACTGTGGACATCGAGGCTGTCAGTGATCAGGTGAAGAAAGCTGGTGTGCAAGCAGGAAGAATAATAAAACCAACAGGCACACACATACACACACACAGAAAGACAGAGACAGAAATGAAGACATTTGATTATTTGAGTTCTTGATTCTGATATGGCATGGGTATTTCATGAAGTATGCCCTCAAATCTTTAACCAAGTCCTTCTTTATGCTCAGGCTAGTCAGGGATGGTTTTCAGTTACTTTCAATCAAAAGAGCCCTTACCAATGCGGAATGATTGACAATCACTGTCATATTATTGCATATTATTATACCATGATAAATATCTACTGAGATGCAACCAGTGACATTGTTTCAATATTCAAAATACAGATATGACCCAGATCTCCTATCAAAGACAGTTAATTTTGTATATTATTTTTCAGAAAGTTTCCAAATATAAATCTATAAGTACTTAAGTATTACCATAACTACTTAAGACACATTTTCGATAAATGCTAAAGTTTACATAGCAAACTTTTATTGATCTGGCTTTCTAAACAATAAGAGATTTGAAATTATTAAAATTGTCCTCACTCTACTTTATGGAAACTAATGAACTAAGATGTGGTAACTAAGGAAAAAAACATTCTAAAAAACACCTTTTGGGATACACTATAGGGTCAACATCAGCACCTTTGATAGTATGTGTATGTCAGTGACTGAATCATCAAAGCTGTATTAAGCACAGCTTGACCTTGTTTTGAACTGTATTTTAGTGTACTATAATTCTACACTGTAACTTGATAATTCATCATGGTAATAATAGCTACCGTGTACCAGACAGGCACTGTTCTAGGGGCCAAACACATATTAACTTTTTAACCCCCCCACAGCAATCTTATTGGGTACAGTTGTTATGCCCATTTACAGGTGATGGAGAGGTTACGTAATTTACCCAAGGTCACACAACCATTAAGAGGGGAAGCACAGGGCGAACCCGTCAGGTAACTAAGATAGTTAATCACAGTCGCTCTCAGGTAAATAGCGTAATCAACTAACAAGACATCCTACTTCTAAGGTCCTTTAGAGGAGATTTTAACGTACTACTTGCTTACAAATTCTTTGGATTTGTAGACTACGACTTGGGTATCAGTGAGGCAGAGCTCTGTGCAGGAGATCTTTTGTTATGAGAGCTTAGGGCTCTGTGACTTGGAAGAAAGCCCCACGGTGGATCTCAAGCCAGAGACAGCCTCCACCAGGCTCTGTTCGTTTCCTCATGGTGAGAGCAAATCTTTCCAAGGCCTTCCATCTCTTCTAGGGTAGAAATCAGAACCTTTCCTGGGCCACAGGCTTTATCAATCTCACCAGTCTCCACTGGGGCACTGTGCGTCAGCCACTCTGGCCTCACACTTCTCCCATCATAAAACCTTTAGAGAAGACATTCCCTCTGATTGGTCCGTCCTCTTCATCCACACCCCACAGCCAAATCCAACTCGTCTTTCAGGCCTTCCCTGCCCCACAGACCACATTTGGTTCCTTTCTTTTGATCTCACAGCATCTTATTTATGAAAATAGCAACAGAAAAGTTGTGGAAGTACTGAATGTCTGTCTCCTTGGCTGTGAGTGTGAACTTCATGTAGGCAAGGGCTATGTTTTGCTTGTTCGTTGCTGAATCCCCATCACTTAGCCCACAGCTTAGCACGTAGTTGGCACCAAATAAATACTTGTAAACTAAGGAGACTTTCCAGCCACCACCTGAAGAGGAAATAAATATTAGAGTCTCCTTGGCATTGACAAGACCTGCTCTGCTGAGTGTGGAAGAAGGCCTGCCCAGAGAATGCTAGAGCAGCTTGGCAGAGTGGTTAGCAAGCCACAGGAAAATGAGTAGATCTATAAAAAAATTTTTCCCTGTATAACTTGCGATTAACAAATGGTGAGGGTAAAAATTATGATTTTTGTGAGCAATGAAACAATCCAGTGTTCATAGTGCTAACATCTCAATCAAAGAAATTTCAAATCAGAACACTGAGGGTCAAAGTAAAAGAAACAGTGGTTTTGGTGATACTGTGTCTTGCCTACCGAGGATGGTTCTATGGTTATCGCTGTTCACTTTTAGTTGCAGCACTTTTTTTTATCTTTATGTTTTTTTCAAAGGTTTTATCATCTCTTTAACTGATTCCTCGAAACAATCTTGTGCGGAGAGCCGGTGCCATGGCCTGGGCGATGAAGAAATGTTTCCTCTTTCAAAGACTCTTATTTTTTGGACGATAAGAATTGCTAAAGAGGAAGCAATCAAACCTATCGCGCTGGCTCTGCCCTCCGCCCAGCGCGCTGCTTCCTGGTTTTAAAACGCTTTCAGATCCTCCTGTGAAGTGTCTTGGTTAAGTTAAACTGGACTGCCCCGCGTTTTTTGAGATGCCGTCTCTCATCCTGTTCACTTGGCACACGGCACACGGGAATCGATCGCGGAAATCCGATCGTTCCCTGGTGACAACGAACCTCGGTCTGCCGCGCTCACCAATGTGTTATCAGCACTACCCCTACGCTGGGAAAACGCCACTTCACTCGTTTCCCGGCAAGCTTGCAGCTGCCGTCAGTGCTGCGAAGTCCTGCCCTGTCCAAGCTCCGTCGGGCGCCGGGCGTCCCGGGAGGGCGTCTCGGGGGCCGCTCTGGGGACCGTTCAGGCGAGGGGCGCCCAGAGGGCCTCCCAGAGGACTCGGCGAAACCCAGGCGAACGTCGGTGATTCAAAAACACCTCAGGAAGTCGTGCTTCCCAAAGACAGGTGCTGCCTTCGCAAGGCTACAGCTCCCCAGCGCCTCCAGCTCTCACAGATCTTCTCTCGCCTCTGGTTTCCCACAGCCCGGGGCCGCCGCTCCGCGCGAACAGCGAAGGATGCGGGCGGTGCCAGGAGCTGCTGGCCTACCCCCGCCACACCCTCCGGCCTCGCCGCTGCGCGGCCAACGCCTCCGCCACGTGCCCGCCTCCCGCAGCCAGGACGCCCACGATTGGCTGGCGGCGCTGCCCGTCGTGAGGGGAGGGCGCGGCGCCCGCAGGCCGGCGCGCCTATTGGTCGTGGCGGCGGCGGCAGCGCGCGCGGTCGGCGTGAGGCGGGGAAGCCGGTGGCGGCGGCGGCGGCGGAACGGGCGGAGGCTGCCGGTTTCGTAACCGTCGCTCCTCCTCGCTGGCTCGCGGGCTGCGAGGCCTGGGTCCGTCGGGCCGCGCCGCGCGGGGCCGCTCGGAGTGGAGGCCGCCTGGGGGCGGGCGGGCGGGCTGGAGGCGCAGGTAAGGAGGCCGCGGGCGGGCGGGATGAGGGAAGAGGAGGAGGCCGCGGCGGAGCCGGCCGCTCGCGTGGGCGCCGGCCGGGCCCGAGGAACCTCGGCCCGGCCTGAGGAGGCCGGCTCGCCGGGAAGGCCCCGCGCGGCCCGCGGCGCGGGCGGCGGCCCCGCGCGGCGTCTGATGCAACCTGCCGGCAACACCCGGCGGGGCCGCTGAGCTCATCCCTGGCCGTGGCCCAGGGCCGCGGCGCCGCCCGCCGACCCCCGCGCTCCCCGGGCGCCCCTCGCTGCCGGCCCGGGACAGGACGGGGCGGGGGACGAGGTGTGCCCCCTCCGGAACCCGGCCTCTTTTGGGGAAACGGGCATTGGTGACAAGCTAGGCTCGTATTGGCCCCCGGGGATAAAGGGTGTTCCCAGAATAGCAAGAGGAGGACCGTGCCTTACCGTAGCGCCACTTCGGAAATTGCCCGCCCCTCCAGAACTGCTTGGCGAGGGGTAGACGAGACTTCTGTTCAGAAGTTAGGAGGGTGATAAAGTGGGCAGGGAAGGCGGCTGATTTTTATTAAATACACGACTTTACAGAAATGATCCTGCGCTTACTTAGGGAGCTGTAATTTGAATATCCTGCAGTTCACTGCTGAATATAGGTTAGATGAACGGGCAGCAACCACGAGTTGAATAGAAAAGAGAAGGGCAAGGAATGAAGCGCTTCATTAGCATGTTGGAGGGAACACAGTAAAGAAAATCGCTAGCAGAGGTGTCTAGATGAACGGAATGGAAATGCATATTTGGGGGGAAGGATAATCTGTTCTTCCAAGGAGGCTTGTATGTTTTCATTTTTGAGAAGGTTTGTTTTGTTTTCCTTTTGTCTGAGGTTTGTGCTGTAATCTGGCACCTTAAAATGTGTCAGTTTCAGAAAGGTTTTAAGGTTAGTGGGTTACACAAAAATTGGTAGTTTTCTCTCCGAGCCTGCACTCAGGGAATTCTTATGTGAAGAGATTGTCCTAAATTCAGATAGGATACGCGACTCCCAAATAAATTTTGGAAAGAAAATACTACAGGGGTTTGCTTTCCTAAGAAATTGTGCCTCTAAAAGTTCTTGATATTGAAAAGTTAAAATCTGGTCACTGTTACCACTTGATTAGTATTTGGCATGAGCTATTCTTAAAGTCTATTCTCTGGTTCTGGAAACACTTACTGTAAACATGGCTAAATAATTACAGGATGCTAGTGAGCTGAAGAATTTCTCAGTTTCTTGATTTCCTGCTTCTGGTGGGTCTACTTGGCTTAATCAGTTGTTTGTAAATACCTGCCTAAAAAACAGGTGAAGACAAAATTTCATTTTTTTCATAATATCCTTTAAATTCTCAAGAGCACATCATTGACTGTCAGCAGTTGTCTGATCTTGGAGAGGTGGGTTCGTCTGTAGGGATTTGAACAGCACATGGTGAGGCCCTGGTAAAGACAACTAGGACCTCATGGGGCTGAATTAGGTCTTATGGTCTAGGATTGCCTCACCTGATCACAGTAATGTAAATATAGGTAGCCACAATTCCAAATTTATTGGGTATTCTTGGGAGGGAGTGCTTCCATGGGTTCTTGTAGGTACATTGGTTTCCTACCTTTTTGGTTTTCCAGCCCTGTTGGTTAAAAAAAATTTTTTTTAAGCATGATTTCCTAATGGAGGTATATTTATAAACAATGTGTGTACTCTTTTTTTTTTTTTTTGTATGTTGTAAACCTAACAGAAGTAGATTAAAAAGGTAACGTTAAAAAAAAGACAAGTGAACATAACATTTGCTCCATACTCTAGTGGACTGCTTATGCACCCCCAAAGGGATGTACCCTCCTTCGTGGACCCCTGTTTTGGGTCATGAAGCAAGCAGTGGCAACTAAATAGAAATCCTGCTCCTTTGGGCATGTATGGACTTTGCTTACCTTTACATCTCTTGCAGTATGGAGTTGTCAGACCCTGGCAACAGATGCCTAAGAACTTGAGATTATTAATTGGAACGCATAACTGGGCTAAGTAGAAAAGCAAGTTCTCAACTGAAATAAAGCAAAGACCAGACTACAAATGATGTTCACTGTATAGACTGGGTACTCAAAGGAGCAAGTGGAATTATATTTTTATTTTCATGTACACCTTTAAGAAAGACCCAAGAACCTAAGGAAGTAAGACCATAATGTCTTAACACTCCTGATTTAATTGTGGTTGTTTTAAGAGATTCCAGTACTAGAGAACCTATCTCATTTCTCTATATGATGTTTATAAAAATAAATATTTTCTTTTAGCCAGTATTTGACACATTTCCCCCTTTTAAAATTATTTTCATTTTATTTTATTCCTTTTTATTATTTAAAAAAACTTTTTTTTAATGCTTATTTATTTTTGAGAGAGAGAGAGAATCCGAAGCAGTCTCCAGGTTCTGAGCTATCAGCACAGAGCCCGATGAAGGGCTCGAACTCAAGAACTGTGAGATCATGACCTGAGCGGAAGTCGGACGCTTGGTATGGTTTACAACAGACAAAAAAAACCGACTGAGCCACCCAGGCGCCCCTCATCATATTTATTTTAGATAGAGAGAGAGTGAAAGTAGGGGAGAGGGGAGGGGGGAGGGAAGGAGAGAGAGAGACAGAATATGAATGAATGAATGAATGAATCTTAAGCAGGCTCTACACTGAGCGTGGAGCCTGATACAGGGCTCGATCCCATGACTCTGGGGTTAAGACCTGAACTGAAATCAAGAGTGGGACGCTCAATCGACTGAGCCAGCCAGGAGCCCCTCGACAGATATTTCTTGGGCCCCACCACTATATGGCTCGCCCTGCACTACTAGATGCTGAGCGTGTGGACATGAAGACAGATCGCTGCCTCTAGCTTAGTCTCCAGGGAGAGCTGGCATTGACAGAGAAACTGGGGGAACCACCTGGACAGCAGTACAAAGAAAAGAGAATGCAGGACCATTTAGGGGGTTGATAGTGGTTCAGTGTTGTTGAGGTGTGAAGTGTAAGGGAGCAAGGGCTGGAGAGAGAGTTGATACCTTCAATCTGATCCTACACACTGGAGCAGGTTGGAGTGTTCGATTGCTCTGGAGGCAGTGGTTGGAGGGAACAGCTAAACCAGAGGAGACCAGTGCCCCTTGAGAGATGATGTCAGCCTGAGGTAATTAATTCTGTGGCATTTGGATGGAGAAGGTGGTGGGTTGTAAGTTTTTGGGAGCTGGGTGGGTAGCCTTGTCACATACCAGTGATTGTAAAGATTTGGTGTCAGGGAGAAACATCTATAGTGTTTTGGAGTGTGGACATTCACTGAGGAGATTGGAGTTAAAAGTTTATTTTGGGGGGCATGGGGAGGAATATCTGGTTGTACGTATGTGAAAAAAGATGACAGGAGGATTAGGAAAATTCTTGATAAGTTTATTTTCCCAGATGAAACTTGAGAGAAATTTGTTTTACTCATTCTGGCTGCTCTTCGTTTTCAGTGTGTTGCTGATTTCGATGAACACTCCTTGAATTAAAAAATTTGAATTAAAAAAAAAATGCACCTCCTCATTGTGAATCTGCAGCAGTGGCTCTCACACTTCATCACTTCAGGGTCCCGTTGAAACAGGATTGCCTGGGCCTATTCCTGAAGCTCCCAATCCTTCTGTCTGGGCAGCCCGAGAATTTGCATTTCTCACAAGTTCCCAAATGCTGCTGCTGCTGGTCCGCACTTTGAGAATAACTGCTCAGTTTTTCTGCTCCTCCCTGCTCGAATGATTCACATGTAAGGAAATAAGGCGCCGCCCTGCTTCCTGTAGAATGAACTTTGGAATAGTATTTGTCTACGCAGGAGCCAGAGTTTCATTTGGGATTGAATATCCAGGTTTGAAATAAACTAGTATTTTTTTGCCCATCGTAGGTGCTCAATAAGTGTTTGTGGAAGGAACAAGAGCGTAAGTGACAGTGTAAACTGGGCAACTTTTGGAGGCAGCTATTTTGCTTGTGTAAAAACAGTTGATACTCTGGAGTCAGCTTTTTTGGACCACTTGGCTCTGACCCCCTTTACTTGATTCATTTTCCTTAATGGATATTTTTTTCACTTAAACTTTCTTGGCTTTGGTTGAGGAACTTTAAAACAACAACATTTTTTTTTTTTCAATTTTTTTTTTCAACATTTATTTATTTTTGGGACAGAGAGAGACAGAGCATGAACAGGGGAGGGGCAGAGAGAGAGGGAGACACAGAATCGGAAACAGGCTCCAGGCTCTGAGCCATCAGCCCAGAGCCTGACGCGGGGCTCGAACTCACGGACCGCGAGATCGTGACCTGGCTGAAGTCGGACGCTTAACCGACTGCGCCACCCAGGCGCCCCAAAACAACAACATTTTTAAAGTTCTTAATATTTCTGAGTTTTCGTTGCTTACGTTTTTACCAATTTGATAATTACTCTTTGTTTTTCAAGCCAAAGGGCACATTTTCAAAGTCCCCCCTAGTATGTTCAGCCTACTATGTTCAGCCCCTCTACTGTGAGTCAGACTGAGGTAAAAAGAGCTCTTCTCTATTCCTGTATCTCTGGGTACCAAAATGGACATGAACGTCACTGAATTTGGAACCGGTGTTAAAATCTTTTAGTGATTTGGGCATAAAAAGCCGAGCATAAGGCAGGAAGAAAAGACTTTTTAGTACTGAAGTTCATGGTATATTTTCAGAGTCAGAAGGCATCTTACCATTCTACATCCCTCATTTGCAGATGGGGAAATCAAGGCCCCAAGAAGGAAAGGATATAGGTTCCGAGCAAAAGAGGGGAGCCAGAGCCAAGACAGTATTGACCTGGTTCCTCCTGGTCTGTACTTCTTTGGATCATTCTTATCTTTGTGTTGTCTATAGATTAGTTTTATTTTTTTTTTTTAATTTTTTTTTTCAACGTTTATTTATTTTTGGGACAGAGAGAGACAGAGCATGAACGGGGGAGGGGCAGAGAGAGAGGGACACACAGAATCGGAAACAGGCTCCAGGCTCTGAGCCATCAGCCCAGAGCCTGATGCGGGGCTCGAACTCACGGACCGCGAGATCGTGACCTGGCTGAAGTCGGACGCTTAACTGACGGCGCCACCCAGGCGCCCCTAGATTAGTTTTAAAGATTAAAAACATAATTGGCATATGAAAAGTTAAAAAGTTAAAGAAGATGACCATGATTATGATAGTTGAAACAATCCCAGGAGAAGTGTTAAACACGTTTTTAAAAATTGACTAAAATATTATGCCCACTTTACACCAAATAAGCAATAATGTTGATGGCCACTAACACTTTTAGTGGTAAGGTGGCTCAAATTAATACTGAACTGCCACTGTTTAACTGGAAGAAAAATAGGCAACATAGTAAATTATCAAAGGAGATTGTGAAATGTCCACTACTGAAGATAGACTTGGAGTAGATATCGTCCATGGTTTGGAAGGAAGCTTTCTTTTTTTGCCTTATATTGGAGTGAGAACAGATGGCTCACTAGCTCAGGGCTGCCTGCATGGCTTTGGAGACCATTGAAAGTAAGGATATAGCGACTTTCTAAAAGGAAAGATTTTTAAAAAGCAGGCCAGTAAACAGTGTTTTATACGGAAATGCCCAGCTAAAAGTTTGGGTGAAGCTTCTGGTGTTTACTAACTGAGCTTAAGAACTATGAGGTGTACTCATTTGAGGCATTTCAGAATTCTGGCCCCAGGTTTTTTCCACTGATGTAGTTTTGGCAGTTTTGTGAAAAGAAGACAGGATAGTTTTATGGTTCATAACATCGCTTTCTGAATTTCCAAGAGTAAGTTGATTTCTTGCTGGACGTGGCTCAGCAGCTTAGTCAGTTTGTCTTGAAGTGGCCTCAGGATAGGATAGGTATCCTTTTGACACCTCTTGAGGCAATTGTAGGGGCCTAGTTGGACTCACAGTCATCCACACACGACCAGTTTCCGAAACTGTGGCTTCATTTCTACGGGCGGCACTGCCGTGGCACTTGGAGTCGGCGTTTCCCCTGAGCCCCTTCTTCAGTGGGCCGTGGGTGTGGGCACTGCCGCTGCTCGGCCTCTGTCTGGCCTCAGCCCCAGGCTTGCTCTGCTTTGGATGCATCTTTAAGGCTTTTATGTCTCTCGTTGCAGTTCAGGTTGCCCACGTTTAGATGTGTTTATTACGTCAAGAAGAAAAAAAGTACTGTTAGAAGAAGCATGTTGGGGTGGGACAGCAGACTGGGTGTCTCAGAGCTCCTAAGTCTAGGATCCAAGAAACAAACTTAGGAAATCTATGTAAACTACTTCTCTTTGAGGCACTAAATAAATAAATAAATAAATGAATAAATAAAAACAAGCCAACACCGCCCGCCCCCGCTTTTCAGAATATCCCATAAAGATGTACTCTGGGAGGAGAGGCCAGTCCTCGATGACTCCGTCCCTGTATGTCGGCATCAGGAGTGTGCGGCGACCCTGATGAGTAGTGGGGACCGGGCGCTGCGCTGCAGTACGCTTGTTTGACGTGAGCGGACAATCGAAACTTTTCTCCCCTTCTTTGCAGGTGTCTCTTCTATCATAATTGAACTCAGGTTTTCCATGTTTAACCCAAACATCTCATTTCTCTCTGGCAGATTGCCAAGTGCTATTAGTTCATATGTGCTACCTAATTAGCGGTATTCTTTTGTTTTTCCTTCCATTTTTGATAACAGTCACAGATGGGTAGTACCCTCAGGGGTTCAGGTGGGCTGGATTTGGCCTTATGGTGCTTCTGTACTAACTCACCTTTCTAAATTAAATGATTTAGACTTCTGAAACATTGGAACAGTTGGCAGTTGCTGTAGACTTTTCTCAGTATAATCAATTAATGTTGGCCTGCTGTTAGGTACTTGCAAGTTTAATCTCATTTGATCTTGTCATTTCAAACATTTTAATGCAATTTATTTTTTAACTAGGTACATGTGAAGATTTCTTGGCAGCTTAGTGTGGAAACCGTTGATCACCTTGCCCTCATTTCTACCTGTTCCGTGTCAGCAAGAGAGCGTGCCCAAATGAGCAAGATAGCACAGCAGAACAGCACTCCTGGAATAAGTGTTATTCATACTCAGGCTCATGCCAGCGGCTTACAGCAGGTTCCTCAGCTGGTGCCTGCCGGCTCTGGGGGAGGGGGCAAAGCCGCGCCTCCGAGCAAGCAAAGCAAAAAGAGCTCGCCCATGGATCGAAACAGTGATGAGTATCGGCAGCGCAGAGAGAGGAACAACATGGCTGTGAAAAAGAGCCGGTTGAAAAGCAAGCAGAAGGCACAGGATACACTGCAGAGGGTGAATCAGCTCAAAGAAGAGAATGAACGGTTGGAAGCAAAAATTAAATTGCTGACTAAGGAATTAAGCGTACTGAAAGACTTGTTTCTTGAGCACGCACACAACCTTGCAGATAACGTGCAACCTGGTGGCACTGAAAATACAACAACAACTCCTGATAATGCAGGACAGTAGACCTCACCCCTTCCAAGTTCACGGTTTGTGGCTTGAACGTTAAAGGTGTGACTACCTACACCACTCGTATCAATGGCCGAACGTTGTCTTGTTCCATTATTCAAAGATCCATTGAAGGTTGTTTTCTAGGATCAGCACTGAAGAGTTGATTAGCTAAGAATGTTAGCCATGTAATTTGAATATCTAGTTTTAAATGATACGGATTTTTTTGTGGGGATAAAACAAAGTTTTAAGGTATATGGTAAAAAAAAAAAAAAAAATCCTGGACCTCGATGTTCTTAATAAATCCTCACTTCCCAAGAAATGCTTCTTTTCTAGGTTGATAAAAGGAACAGGGAACCGGCAGGTCCTGCAGGAGGTTCTTGGTTTTATTGGAGATGGTTAATTGGACTAAGAAAGTTGAATGCCATTTGGTTGATCTATTTGTGATTTTTTTTTTTTCTAAATTATGTACTAAAATTCCTTAGGGCTATAGAAATCAATCACTTTGTGATTTGGAGTGATTCTATGTATAGCATAACCCTTGTTTTAGCACAATTAGTATTGTTTCCCCAACAAGTACAAGTTTCTGAGTAGCAATGCCATGTTAAATAAGCCCCATTGTGTTTTAAAGGCAGTATACAGCCAGTTGGCTTAAAAATACAAATAATTAGGAGGTGAATAGGTTTTTTAAAAATAAGAGTAAAGCATATTAGAATTATGCTTTTGGGACACCTTTGGGTTATTGGATTGGTGTTATTTTGTTTTCTAACAACAACAATAAACCAAAAGACAGCTCTGGTTTAGAGAAACCTGTGCACCAAAATTTTTGTTTCTGTAGATGCTAGTCAAGTAAGCATTTTTAAGTTACCATTTTGACAGCCAGGTTAGTAGACAGAATGCCTTGTTTACCGATTGAGATTTAGGTAGTTTCTTCTATGTCCAAATATCTGCAATGGGGCCATGATTTTTAAAGGCAGAAATGTCTTGGTAAGGATCATTTGGCATTTGATCCTAACCAGGTGATTATCAGAAAAATACATCATCAACTCTAGGCCATCTCCCCAAATAGTATAGTCTAAGAAAACTTGAAAATGTAAGGTTTAACCTTTAATTTATTTCACATAAATACATCTTTTTATATTGTTCTTGTGACATTTCTTTTTCTAGTTAGTGGGCTATTCTAGACTTTTTGTACCACTGCTTCTGTTTGTTTATTTGTATGCTTTGTGTCCCATAAATTATTTTAGAAAGAAAATACTGATAAAACTCAGGATATTGACATTTTTGTCGAGACTAAAAAATGGCGATTACTAAAGTTGGGGAATCTCTAGAGTTTGGTTTGTATCAGTGTTGGTAGTTTTGATCGTCCGTGTTGATTTCTCTTCTTTTTTCTTTCTTCCTTTTTTTTTTGTTTTTTTTTTTAGCACAATTCTAGCTCAGATTTGTTGGTGTGTGTGTGTCGGTGTGTGTGTGTCAGTATCAGTCTAGGCTGGTGACAAGAGTCTGAGTCACCTCTGAGTCACCTCTGGTTAAAACATTTGTGTTACCAGGTATCTCATTTGAACATGGTCACCTTTTGGCCACATTGTTGTTTTGCGCTAGGACTTGGAACAGTTTAACCAGGATGTAACTCAGGTCGCACCCTTAGGTTGGTCTGTGCTCTTTTGGGCAGGCGAAGATAACATGGTGACCTGCGATTCAACAGAGCCATCACTGTGTCCATGGAGCCTCTTCCGCATGTGACTAGGACCCAGTGCTGTTCCAGGAGAGCCACCGTCCCCGGAGGCTTCACTCCCTGGACAGCCAGGAGACAGGATCGGGGTTTCTATTAGGGTCCAACCCCAATGTACTTTGGCTGGAGTATCAGTGTACTTACAGGTTGATGGATTTTTTTTTTTTTTGCCTAACTAGGAGATAGCCCCAGAATCCTACTGTATCTTTAATAGCTGACCCATGTTCTATAATTAACCTTATTAGAGGTACAGTTAGGCCACTTGAATCTTTAAGCACCTAGAAAGGTGTTACATTAAATCTCTTGTTTACTAAAAACTGTGTTTCAGAAGTTGATGTCCCTGTGGAATTTATGGTTACCAATTATATGGATTGAGTTAACTTGGAAAAAGAAGTTGTAGGGAAATCATTAGGGGTGTACACTTGATATTTCAAATCAGAACACAAGATTGAAACTTTTGGAAAAATTGACTCAAGCTTTCCTGTTACCTATGCAAACAAGAACTTTAGCACAAACAGTCATGTATTCGTAGAACAAAAATGTTAACCGTTGTCTTGACTGTCTTACTGAAGTGTTTGGGATTGAAAGTTTTTAGTTTGATAGATTCATTAGTGTAAAATTGAGGGAAACCAAGTATGGGGAATGGGTACGTTTAGAGCTTTGGGAATTGTAAAATGACTTTTGTAACTTTTGTTCTGTAGGTTACATACGAACCGTTAGGATTTGATCTGCCTTTGCAGGCGGGTCCAGTGGTTTAGGAATTAGGCTTTCGTGTAAATTTCTAGCTGCGTCTGAGTCTCCGGAGATAGGCGCTCTCTGGCCGGTGTTGGCTGCAGGTGGGGAGATCAGAGCTCTTCTGCTGTCTGGCCCCTTTCAGTTATTGGGATGTGAGCTTAGATACTTAGGATTCTTACTAAGAAGTAGTAAGATGTTAACAGCATATGACCAGATTTTTGAAATTCGGGTCATGAGTGTGAAATTCTGAAATTTACGTTTAAAAAAAGGTAGTATTTGCAATTTAATAATTGGTATTAAAAGAAATCAGCTTTTGATGTTTCTTAATCCTCATTAGAGGCTTGAAACTTTGTACCTGAACCACCCAGTTAGCACTCAGAGTGCTTTTTGATGCCTTAGAAATAGGAAGCAATTTTTTGTTTGACAAAAGCTAGGGAGGAGAAAGTTCATTCTATAGCTGTTAGATCTGCCTCTCAGGAAAAAGCCCTTAACTTGTTCTTTTGTTCCTGGCTTTCCTCAGTTTGTGAGATTACTCTATTTTTTTAAATATAATTTTATTTCTTTCAATGAATATGAAATAAAAACACACTTTGGAATAATGACTGCATTTCACTGTGGGTTTCTTTATGTTCCATACCAGGGAAGTAGTCCAGGTGTTGGCTCTGCAGAGCAGGCGGTGCGGTCTCTCCCGTTTCCAGCCCAGGGCAGGGGTGAAGGCAGGGGAGCGTGGGGGACAAGCAGGGGTGCTTCTGTCCAAGCCTAGATTTCCCTGAATGGCCAGGAACATCATCTCCTGCGAAGATGGAGCGCCTCTCTAGTCACATGCTTTGTCGAGTGGTCTAATCCCTGCGAGTGTGCTAGACTAGGGGAGGCCGAGCTGGCATTTCCTGCGCAGACACCTGGTGTCTCGGTGTGTGGTTCCCATTCACACAGTGGTAGGAGGTTCGTTCTTCAGGTTCTGAGGTAGACGGGGATGTCTTTCCCCTAACAGTGCAATTTGTGGTACGTACACCATCTTCATTTACATGGTGCCAGTGTCTACAAAAGTGAATAAATACTGAATCCATGCTGACTTGAGTGTCTCAAGGGAAGATGTCATTTA
The DNA here is from genome assembly GCF_028749965.1 of Puma concolor. Lineage (NCBI taxonomy): Eukaryota > Metazoa > Chordata > Mammalia > Carnivora > Felidae > Puma > Puma concolor. The sequence goes on from NC_141681.1 coordinate 43,038,910, forward strand.
GATACGTCTGTGATCCTTCAGCTATTCTCAGATTTTGGGAAATAGGTTTCCACTCACTGCCTCTTAATGAAAATTGTAGTGCAGTAATTATTTCTGTGGGTAGGACGTCCTGTCTTGAGTTTTATATAGAGGTGATTTGTGAAGGTGCCAGCTGTTTTTTAATAAAAGCACTTTTGGACCTGCTCGGTCAGTGTGTAGAGTCCATATGGCTTTTACTTGTCTTCAGACCACCAATCCTGAATGTTCTTTCACTGCCACACCCACTCCTCAAAGAGCTCTAGGCCTGCAAGTTAGGCAGGGGTGCCCCGGGGGGCTGGGGTTGCAGAACTGGGCTTCGAGGCAAAGGGGGTTGTGCTGGTTTGTAGCTCAGATAACTGGGTCTGGCCACACCCTCTGAAGCAGCTGTTAGAGCCAGGTGCCTTCCCACATCCCCGCCTCTCAGTCCTACCCCCTAAATGTGCCTCTCGAACCTGTCTGCTCCCCTCCCCTCCCCCGCCTTCTGCAGAGCCATCATCCGCTCCTGTCTGAACTTTGTCTCCTTGGACCATTGCATGCTCTCCAGAACCTTCTGTCATTCCCCACTGCACCCAGTGAGGCCCGGTCTCCTTGCGATGTGGCTCCATTTGGTCTTGTTGACTTAACATCCCTCCATTTTCTAGCCCTCGTGTCTTTGCTGTGGCTGCAGGGCTTTTCCAAGCTCTCTTTACTCCTTGGAACAGCTCAGGTCTGGATGCCTCCTCTTCGCCTTGTTTTTCACTTTGAACCCTTCCTATCTCAGCCCCACCCTGGCTTTCTAGACAAGGTCAGTCCTGTTACTTCCCTTCATGGCACTTTTCAGTGTATAAGATCATGTATTTGCAGCCTCCTTGGGATTCTCTCTCCCTCTCTGCCCCTCCCCCGCTCGTGCATACTCTCTCAAAATAAACAAACCTGAAAAAAAAAAAAGATATATTTGTGCTTGTTTGTTCAAGGCGGCGAAGTCTCTCAGTAAACTACAGGCTCGGAGAGCAGGGAATCATGTTTTTATACTATACTGGCACATAGTGGATGTTCAATTATTTATTGAATGAATACCTAGACCCTTCCAGGGTTTCAGAAAGCCTTGTTTAGTGCTGTTCAGCTTTCTGGAAGGGTCTCTAATGTATTTCTGAAGCTGTATGGGTTTTTGCAGAGGTTTGGAGACTTGAGTTGGGTGCTGCCTCCGGAACACGGGGTGGAGGGGAGATCTGTTGCCGCCCCCCCCACCCCCACCCCGAGCCCTGCACCAGCAGAGAATGCCCTTTGCCTTACTGACCTGGGCAAAAGCAGTCATACTATGCTCCCAGTGTCCCTCTTGGACAAAGAACATTCAGTGACTGAGATTTTTCTTTATGCTTTTTACCTTCTTGAGAATCATGGGAAATGGGCAGTTTGGAGAGGAGATGTCCCAAGGAAAGGAAGGACAAAGATATATAATACATTCAGCTATGTTTTTTAATGAACACCAACTAAACTATCCATTTTCAGTTTCCACCTAACCACCACTGATTCTATCCTGGCGGTGGGCGAATTGAAACCCTGTATGCCACAATGTGTCTCAGGTACAGCTGGGCTGGAGAAACGTTTGGTGAACTCAAACTCCTGACACTCAAGACTGTCGTTACTCAAACCGCTCAGTGTCACCAAGAACTTAGGGGCTGTCTGTGCACCAGCAGAAAACCTGAAAAAATGGTGGTTACAAATCTGAGAAGCAGGGTGCCTGGGTGGCTCAGTCGGCTAAGCATCTGACTCGATTTTGGCTCAGGTCACGATCTCACGGTTGGTGAGTTCGAGCCCCACATTGGGCTCTGTGCGGATAGCGTGGGGCCTGCTTGGGACTCCCTCTCCCTCCCTCTCTGCTCCTCCCCAGCTCACACATAAGATAAACTTAAAAAAAAAAGTCTGAGAAGCAAACAGGAAAAATGGTTTCGTTTTAACTTGGTCACTTCACGAGCACTTTTGCGTGCCTGTCGCAGGAAGAAATCACCTGTACTAAACGTTTCAGTGACTTTTCAAGGCATCTAGCTTGGGCCACAGAGTTTTCCACCCCATGGTGGTTTCACCTCTGGTGTCCTGTCTTATGTGCCCTTCATCTTGGCCTGGAAAGTCCTGGATGACGGCACCGTGAGGAGACAAACCTGGACCGGTTTGGCACAGAATCCCCAGCCCCGGGTTCTGCGGGAGTGCGGAGCTGGGCCAGCAGAGGTAAGGACAGGCATTCTGCCCTCGGCAGGGACCAGGCCCCGCCGGCCTTGAAGTCTCCTTGCTGGAGAGGAATCTGGCCTGTGGGTTTACGCTTAGGGAAGACGTGGTCTCAGCAAACACGGAGGCCACGAGAAAGCTCACCACTGCCGTGGAGCTGAGCTGGGGGGCAGTGTCTCTCGGGCAGATGCCGGCTTGGCCAGCACGTCCGGTGTGAAAAGGAAGTCAAGGCAAGGGAATCTCTGCAAGTCTCAAGTTTTAACTATGCCTTAAGTGCCCCCTTCAGAAACGCAGCTTTGAGGCTGTAGCCGTATCAGAAAGGCTTCTTCCTCTACCGCTTCACCTTCTCCCGTGCAAAGGCGCGTGGAGGCCGGCTCCAGCTACGCGCCCAGCACCAGGCGCTCTGCATCGTCAGCGCCTACGTCCTAGGTCCGGCCACGCGTGCTCATCTGCAAAGGGAGAAAGGACAGAGAGGGAGCCGCGCACAAAGGCCCATTTTTGGAAACTTTATTGCAAGTTCCATTCTGCATATTGATTTTTGAGAGAAAACACTGGAAATGGATCTTCCCTGAGCAGAGGAATACAAATGACAGCAAGACACATTTTAGTTGCTATTAAAGAACAGAACTGTTTTTCATTAGCATTTCAAAAGCCACTGTCATTCAAGCAAAGTAATAGCAGACTGAGGTGTGATCTTGCAGAAGGTTAAGAAAGATTTTCCCCCGAGGAAACAGCATGATCAAACACGGACCCAGCCACGTGATTTCCGAGTGCCCATCTGGCCCCTGGAGGGCCCGTCGTGAAGAAAGGTTGCCAGGCTGGGTCCCTGGTCCCACTGGGTGCTCCCAGCTGGCTCTATTTGGGGCCAGAGAAGGGAGTAAAGGCCTTGTCGCTGCCTGCCATGCACGCTTCGATCTCCTCCACTGTGCGGGGCACACAGGTCAGCAGTTCCATGCCGCTGTCGGTCACCACGACGTCCTCCTCGATACGGACCTGGCTCGGAACGGCAGACACTCAGTATTCCTGAGCTTGGCCTCGTGCACCAGATTAGAGTGTCAGAGGGGCCCCTTCTCAGGAGCGGTCTGTCCTGCCCCTGATGGAAGGGGCTGGCCTCCGGGCTTCCGGCGGAGGCCGCGGAGGGGAAGGCTCCTCCCATGGGGCCATCTGCTCTCGCCACCTGCCCACCCCGTCTGCGACAGACCAGGAGAAAGGACGGGCCCGGGGTCCTTGTCAAGTGAGGAAGCGAAGATCATCCCTCCTCCCGCTAGGGCTCCTGTGTCAGGACAAAGAGGCGACCGCGGCAGCATGCCCTAGGGGGATGTTCTGGAATCAGAGACCCGGGGCCTGTGGGCACTCACCCCGCCAAATCCGCGGAAGCGCTGCAGGACCTCACGGTTGAAGAAGCAGGCACGGGCCGGGTCCGCCAGGGCCTCGTCCAGGAGGTGGTCGATGAAGTAGATGCCCGGCTCCACGGTGAGCACCATGCCGGGCTCCAGGTGCCGAGTGGTGCGCAGGCTGCGCAGGCCGGGCTCATCGATGCGCTCCACGCCCTGCGCGGACAGGAAGGCCACGGGGGCCTGAGGAGGGCTGGCTCCACCCCGAGCGTCTGCGCTCCCCGGAGCTGCGAGGGAGGCTTTGTGCTCCGGAGGGGCTCTGGCCCAGGCTGCCCCTTGCTGGGCCGTGCCCCGAGCGCTTCGGTAAGACCCTCTACTCCCTGCAGACTCTGCCCGCCCCCCCCCCCCCAATACCCCCGGAAGCGCCTGCGGGAGCCCCGGGGACAACCGGCGCGCACACACCCAGGGCCGCCCGCCCGTGCTGGCCGTGCGGCCGCCTGGGGTCCGGCTGCCCTCACGCAGGCCTCTCCTCGCCAGAGGAACGGCAGAAGCCAAACTCGTGAAGCCAAAAAAGCTCTTAGGGAGGCTGCGGGGCTTCCCGTACCACATCTTTTCCTTCCAGGCGGCTCACTTGGAAAGCGGCCCCGGCGGTGCTGGGCGCTGCTCCCCCAGACCCAGGTCTCCCGTGTGGCCTTCCAGGAGGGGGGCCAGGTGCCGTCAGCAGGACGGCCCCACGCACATGCTCAGATGCACGTGGAGGAGGCCACGTGGGCGCCCCTAAGGAATGGCTGCCCGCCTCCCTGCAGAGGCACCCTCTCCCCACAAACGCACACCTGGCCCGGGCCTCTCGACTCTCACGGCGTAGCCAACACCCGTGTCCCCGGGTCCCTGAGGCCCGGGGCCAGGGAGCAAGCGGGCAGCGAGCAAGCTCTGGGGCCGGGCTGCGGGCTTGCCCCGCCCCGCCTGCGGCTCTTCCCTGGAAGCCCAGCTGCTGGACACGGAGCTGTCATTTCTGACTGTTTAGGGGCCAAGAACATCAGACTTCAATTAGCGGTTCATGTAAGGTAACCAGAAACAGGCTGGCTCGGCCTCCACAGCTGGGCACAGCAGGGAAGGCTGTGACCGGGATTCCACGAGGGTGGGGACAGAAATGCGTGTGCAGCCACTCTGGCATGAGCTGGGCTGGGGCGGAGGTGATGAGGGGACGTTAAGGCACTGTGACCCCTGATGAGTCATGCTTTGGGTACAGACGCCTATCTGGTGTGGTACCGGGTCCCGTGACACTTTTTGCCCGGATGGGCTGGCGACACGGAAGGGCCCAGCCTGGAATGTCGGTCCCCGTGCTCAGGTGGGAGGTGCTCGCAGGGCAGGGCCTTCTGCCACCTGCAGTCTGTGGCTGCCCCCGGGCACCCTCTCCCTGTCCCTCACCTTCGTGCCACCCGAGCACCTATCCCTTTCCCTCCACTCCAAGGGCGGCAAAGCCAGGGCCCTGGCAGAGGCAGAAACCTGGCCAGGTCGTGTCTCCCCGTCCTCCTTTGGTCACTGTGTGCCCGCACCGAGCCACTCCGTGGGTGTGCCCAGGGGAGGGGCCGTCTACGCAGGCCTCCGGAAAATTCCAGGACCACCACCCAGACTGCAGGTGAGGGGGGGAAGGGACCCTGGGGGGCAGGAGACTATGCTGGCCCCGACCTCTACCCCTTCAGAGCACTGGCTCTCAGGAGTCTCCCCACAAGAACGCCCGTCCGAGCGGGGCCGGGAGAAGCATGGGGGCTGGGCAGGGGAGAGCAGGCCCCACGAAGGGGAGAGGCCGAAGCCCCGGCCCCTCCAGCCCAGGGACCCGAGCCTTGTGGGGAGCGGGGGCGCCTGCCCGTGCCGCACCCACACCGGCTTCCGCTGGGGCAGAGGGCTGGATGGGGCCTCCGCTTTGACTGGGCTCTGAGCAGAGGGGACCCAGATGTGTCTGCAGGCCTGAAATAAAACAAATGACTTTTATAGGAAAAGCCATATTTTTTCTACAATGTTTATCTGTCAAAAGAATAGACTCTGTGAGCACAAAGGGCTGCTTACTGGAAAAGATAAAAGCAGTTTGCTGCCAATTTTCTCTGGTGGAAAAAAAGAGTCCTGGCGACTAATGAATAACGAACCTCAGTTAACAATGTCTGGAAGGCCCTGCTCTTGGCTCCCTGTGCACAGTGTGATGGATAGAAATTAGGAAATTAAAACTGATTTTGTTTCTCCAAATTTAACTGTTTACACTTGAGGAAAAAATAATTGAATAATAATGCTTCTCTTGAGCAATTTTTCCCCCCAAAAATCGTTCTTGGTGCTTTCAAAATACCCTGCAGCCAACAGGCCAAGCCTAGTCTTGGCTAACTGGCTGGTGGGCCCCAGGGTGTGCACCGATTGCATAATCAGCCCCCTGCACCTTGGGCACCGGGCCAGGCGGCAGGGCCCGGCTCACCCCCACCCACCCGGGGCCCGGAAAGACCACAGCCACCTGCCGGGCAGGGCCTCCCCAAGGCTGGCTGCAAGCACCCTCTGGGTGGTCCTTTCGAGACTCGGTTGGTAGGAGGAGGAGGGGAAAGCCTCGTCTGGAAATGCCCACGGAAGCCTCCCTCCCCTGCCAAGGGTGCCTCTAGCGCCTGCAGACGAGGAGGCCACGGGGTGTGCTGGCCCAGGGGCTGGGTCTGCTGCTGGGCTTGTGAGGGGTGCTGGGCTCTGCTAGTCCCTGGAAGGCCCAGGGCCAGCCATGGTGCCTCACCACCCCCACCCGAAAGAAGCCAGAGGCAGGGGACAAAAGGGCCGCAGCGCCAGCCCCATCACTAAGAGCCAGCTCTGGGGTCCCCACTGCTCTCTGGGGACCCCGCGTGCCGCACACTGGCCACCTCCCACCCTTCGGGGCAGCTGTCACCCCCAGCGCACAGCCTGGGGCTCACCAGGCAGGGCACACCCACCTGGCACTAGGTCCTGAGGTGGCAGCCGCCAGGGGAGGCGCACTCCGGGAAACACCCCCGCAGCCGCCTGAACCAGGACCGACCAATGGGTGGAGGGACAGGAGGGGTGGGGGGCCTTGTGGGACCCACTACACTGCAGCTGATCCCAGAGCCCCGACCCACCGTGGGCAGGGCCAGCTCAGCTACCGCTCACGGGCAGGCCCCTGGCTGACGTGTCCACACTGACCTCGGGGTAGCCTCCCACGTCGTGCACGTCAATGCCCAGGAAGTGGCCGAGCCCGTGAGGCATGAACACAGCTCCCAGGTGGGCCTGGACCATGGCGTCGACGCTACCGCTCAGGACTCCGATGCGGGCCAGCTCCTCCAGGTGGATGCGGTCAGCCAGGCGGTGCATGTCAGGCCACCAGACCCCTGCGGCTCCAAAGGAGGCTGCAATGAGCTGCGGGGACTGGCAGTCCGGCTGGGGCTCCCCAAGGGAAAGTCTGGGGGACACGTGGAGCCCTTGCACTGGCTGAGGCAGGACGGCCGGAAGTGAGTGGTGAGGGTGCCGCAGCTGGGGACCCCGAGACCCTTCCTCTGTCTCCGTTGTGCCCTCAGGGGCAGGCTCCTGTCACCCGTGGCCGGGCGTCCAGCTTAGGTCTACTCCCCAGCCCGTGGCGTGTCTGCCCGCGGCCAGTGCGTGCTTCCGGGGCCAGCGAGCCCAGGAAGGTTCCTGAGCATCAGGAGGAGAAAAGCACATGTCCCCCACAGATGTGGGGCTGCCTCAGTGAGCCCCAAATCAAAGCTCAGGGCCTCAGGCTGTGGGGCGAGGGCATGGCTGCACACCCCCAGGCGGGGCTGAATCACCCCTGGAGCCACTGTGGGGAGCAAAGGTTTCGGGGTGAAGGTGCAGCTGGCACGAGCTAGCACGGCCTCGTGGGCTGGCCGGCAGGGGTCTGTGGCTCCGCCTGCCATGAGCCAGGGTTGACCGTCTCCACGGCAGCCCAGACATCCGGGCCCCAGACTGCTAATCCAACTCATCTTTGCCCCACGCTTCTGGGGCAAAGGTCACCGGGGAGAGCATGTCCCCAGGCACTGAGTTTCCAGGCAAGCAAGCTCAGGGGCTCTGTCCAAGGTTCTCAGGCAGCCACCCTCAAACAGCCTTGGCCATCGCGGGGGTACGCCGGCCCTCCCCACTGGGCTGGCGGGGTCCCACTCCAACCTCACTCCAGGGCACTGGGCACTCCAACTAAGTACCACACAAGGACTGAGGTTGGTGAAGCTCCCTGCCCCACGCCACAGGGCTGATTTGGGGGCAGGCCACATGCTGGCTGACGCCGTGGGCCAGGACACGTGGGGCCAGGCAGACGTGGGGGCGTACACCCCTGAGCAGTGATCCAGCCAGAGGGGGCCAGTGCCAACCCTTGCGGCCTCCTCCCTGCGGGGAGCGACACTGGCTCCCAAGTGGCACCCCCATGACGCCCTGCCCTCCACATCCACCAGCACGGATGATGGCAGCTGCAGAGGGGCGCCCTGGCATCCCGCACCATTGGGAACCTGCACGGACCCCACGCCCACAAGGGCTGGACCAGCAGGTCTGGGCTCAGGGCTCCGAACCTCTGTGGCTGGCAGAAGGTAGCCCAAGGGCTCGATCCAGGGGTAGAGAGGGGGGCCCACTCTGGGACACAGGGCATCACCCTCCAGGCACTGGCTGGGCACCAGTCCTCCACCTGGGCCCCCTTTCCCGCCAGGGATGGAGACCCCACAGTTGGGGTCTTGGGCTGGCTGGAGGCACAGCGCTGACCCATCCTCCTGGATCCCTGTGGGCCAGGCTCTGAGCAGTCGGCGAGGGCTGCACCCCGGCCAGTTCATAGGGTGGGAGTCGGCCCAGGGCCCAAGGTGCAGGGAGGCCGAGGGGGGAAGCCCCGTCTCTAGAGACAGACAGCCTCCTTGGAGTCCAGCTCCTGAGGCCTGACCTGCCTCGGCCCACAGAGTGCCACGGTGGTGGCGGCATCCTAGGGTCTGGCTTTACCCACTCAAGCAGCGGGGAGAGCCCGGTTCAAAGCCCTGACGGCAGAGTCAAGGTGGGCAGCTTTCCTCCGAAAGTTGGACATCCTGAAATGGAGGGCTGGGTACTGGATCCCAGCTCAGCTGCTAATGCACTTCTGGGAGCCTCAGATGCCTCCCTTTGTCAAACAGCTGCAATGCTGGCCCTAGAAGACTGGCCACAGAGACTCTGGCATCTACTGGGGGACCGGGTCAGTAACCCCCGCAAAACTGTCGGCCAATATTCATCTGTTGCTTATGGCCCAGCCAGACCCTACTTCAACGCTGGATGTCCGCCGTGCTCCTGGGGTACCAGCCAAGCCTGCCCCGGCCTCGGCTCCCCGCTCCCCCGAGGCCGACGCACCCCACCTCGCCCTCCCCAGGCCGGGCCACCTGTTACAGCCGCACACAGGCCGCTTGGAGTGAGACCCACTGCTCAGGTCTCGACATATGTGGGCCCTGCCCTGGAGGGACCTTCCCGAGCACTCTCTCCACCGTCCTGGTTATTGCCCTCCTAGCACCTTGTTCCCTGGACGGGTCTGCCTGCTGGCTCCTCGCACCTCAGGACCAGAGAGCTTGCTGGTTCAGGGGCAAAAACACAGCAGCTCTTCCGCAAGTTGTGCTCCCGCCCAGATCCCCTGGGCCTGAAAGTGCCCCCAGGCAGCTCTGCAAACTCTCCCGGCCCGCCTGGCCCTGGGGCTGAGGAAGGGCATCCTGCACCCCGACTCCAGGGCAGCTCCGTTTCTCTTGGAAAGGGGCCTTTTCCGGTGGCCAAAGGGAAGCCCCAGGAAGCGGCCTGACGTCAAGCCTGGCTGGCTTCCAAGTGGGCTGCGGCCTCGGCAGAGGGGAGTCAGGTATAAATCATGCTCCGCCGGCAGCTCGGCTCCTCTCCTGTCCTCTTGGGGCCAGACGCGAGGGCCCAGGCGGTCCCCACGGCGCCTCCAGTCTTCTTCGCCTGTGTCCTCGGGGCCGGCCCTGCACACGCTCTCGTGGCTGGCAGTGGGGCTGCTGCCTGTGTGTGGTTAGGGTTGTGACAGTGATCCAACCTCCAGCAACTTGGCCTCAGCGTCTGGCCCGGATGGTGGTTACGACACCCTCCGCCAGGACAGGGGCCCTGAAGTGTGTGAAGGTTGCCGTCCTTGGGCTGGGTCGGAGGAGTGGATGCAAACCAGGGGACCTCAGGCTCCCCCACAACCTCAGCAGCTCACAGGCACCTCGGGGCCCATGTGGCCAGCTCGAAGCTCAGCGGTCCCCTAAGCCTGCTCGGGTTGGGGATGCCACACTGGGGACCACACTGCAGACTGGGCGTCGGTGGCCCTGCCCGCCCTCCCACCTCCGGCAAGCCCCAAAGCTTTGTCCCACCTTCCCTGAAACATCTCTGGAATCTAGACCCTGACCTTTCCTGGACTCCTGCCTGTTTCCTCCCCAACCCTTGCAAGGCCTCATTTCCCTGCATCCTGCTTAGAACGCGGGAGCATCCTGCCCTGAGGACAGAGCCACGTACGTGTACCTCAGCCCGGCCTTCTCCAGGCTCACTGCCCTCCACCCCTGGGCCCACGACCCTCGTGCCGGCGCTTCCCTGTGCTTTCCACCTGCTGGCCCCTCAGCTGGTACCACCTCTCCAAAGTCCTCACCTTCTCACACTCTCTCCTGTGAGCCTGTGTTAAGGCCTTCTCCAGGAAGCCCTCCCTGACTGCCCCTTCCTGTGCTGTCAGAGCTCTTCCCACCAGTGGACAGCACGCTGGCCAGCTGTGGCTTGGTCAAAGCCTCTGAGCCCTGGGAGGAGGGCCCTGTGTCCTGTTCCATGCCTGGCAAATGTGTGGCCTGAGCAGGAGCCCCGGCCCCCCCTCATGGCTCTCTCCTGCAGCCAGTGCTGTGACCTCATGGGTCCAGAATCCAGGTGTGAGCCCCCCACACTGCTCCTCTGTGCACTCAGACCCTGGGGTGCCAGGGTAGCATCTAGGTTTGTGCCCGTAATCCGGCCGTTGGCTCAGAGAGACCAGAGAGCCCTGGTGCCCGGGCCCCAGGTCACAGGCTGATCTGTGCCCACCTGGCCCCCTTTCCCCACACCTTTCCCCAACGGGCCAGGGTCCAGGTTGGCCCCTGGGAGCCTCAGCGGCATCCCTCACTGCCTGAGGCCTCCCGTCCAGAGTGCGGCAGCCCCAGGGGCTCGGCCAGAGCTCAGCCAGGAGGGCCCGGAGAGCTGAATCCTCACTGCTACTTCCAGACAAAGAGCTCACTTCATCCAAAGACAATGGCCCTCGGGAGACCACGTGTGCGCCAGACCCTGGGGGTGCCGCAAGGAAGGCGCAGGGCCTGGTCCCAGGGCAGGCCCCGTGGGCTGCAGGGAGCCGTCTGGTGGGCCAAACTGGCGCAGGGCTGAGGGCCTCCAGCCCACCCCACCGCAGACCCGGCTGCTGCCAGGATCTCTGGGGACCCATTCACCCTGCGGAAGGGCAGGGGGCGGCATGCGCCCTGGGGCTGCAGGCGCCTCGATGCTGAGTGGAGCGCGGTTGCCTCTCAAAGTCTCCGCACGCTCCCCCTCCCCGCAACCCCCAACCTTGGCCAACAGCCTGAGGGAGTAAATGAGGCCAGGGAGGGTGGGAACTTGTCCACCATCCTCCAGCCAGCAGGGGGGCCTCTCAGGGCCCTCCCCAGACAGCCTCCTCTGTCCCGGCTCTTGCCACAGAGGGCGCCCGCAGACCGGGAGGCACACTGTCCCACACCCTTCCGCTCCTAGCCATCTCCAAGAAGGGGCCTGAGGGGAGCCCAGCCACTCCTGACCCTGTTCCCACCCGGCAGGGAGGCAGAGCTGGCAAAGGCACCCGGACCACAGGCCACAGCCGACACGCGTTGTGCCACGCGGGCCGGCACAGCTCCGGGTGCCCTCCTCCTGCTTGGTCACCTGGTGGCTCCACAGCGTCCTCTCTTGCCGCCTGGGCTGCTCTGGGGGCAGTCTGCTTCTGACTCTGTGCTGGCTGCACCGGCCCCCGCCCCCAGGTGGCCAGAGCCCGGACACCAGCCGGGCCAGGAGCTGCACACAACTGCACGAGCGCAACGATGAAGGGCTTGTTCATACAGACCCGCCGCTTTCACAGCCGTGGGCAGCGGGGCCCAGAGCCGAGCGAGCAGTCTACACTGCCTCTGTGGGGCCCTGTGGCGGTGCGGGCTCAGGAGGGCGGACCTGTAGCCTAAGCGGGGGAGGCCAGGGTGGGCAGGTGAGCACAGAGGGACACGGAGGGGAATCGAGTGCTGGAAGCGGCAAGAAGTGCCCTCAGTGCTCCATGGTGGCCGGAGGGACAAGGGACGGAGAATGCACGATGGACAGCAGTCTTTGGGGCGCTCCTGCTTGGGTTCACCCCAGGCCTCCCTCACAGGCACCCATGGAGACTCCCTGGTACCCATGGAGACAGGGTGGTCTGCACGGGGTGGGCCGCTTGCCCCAACACAGGAGCCAGGGAGAGCTTCAGTTCCACCCAGCCATGGCGGCCAGGCCCCTGCCGTAGGACTGGAGTGGGGGCCACCTTCCCAGGTACGGCCCCTCTGAGTGGGCTCAGCCACCCTCCCCTGGCTGTCTGGGTGACAGGGAGGGAGGCCCCGACGCTGACCCAGGGTTCTGTGTGTTCTGACACACAGAACGCCTTCGGGGTTCTGGTCCTTCTGCGCTTCTCCTCTGGGCACCTCACTGCCACTCTGGTGTCTTTATTTCCGCTTCCCTGGAAGGTTGTCGGAAGCAGCTGTGCAGTCTCAGCAGGTGTGTGTCTTGGCCCAGCAGCTGGACCCACAAACCAGGGGCATTTCCGCTAGGACAGGACGTGGGGCTGACCTGGCCACGGCCTCCTCGCAGCTCTGGGGAGATGAGCTGTCCCCACGTGAGCAGCTCTGTGGGCACAGCTCGGCCTGCCTGGCGTGGGAGCCGACAGAGTCGGCCCTCGGGCACTGTCAGTTGTGTCGCGATCCCCAGTATCCGTGGGAGAGGTGGGGGCTACAGCAGGGATCCGTTCCCACCCCGCACCCAAGGGAACCTCCAGGCCCCAGCACAGGCCCAGCCTGTGCCCCACTGTGCGCTGGGGGAGGACCACCCCGCCCAGTCTGTGCAGACCAGCTCCGCCGAGCCCAGCCTTCTGCCTGCCCCCAGAGGGACGTGGCCAGGCACATCCAGGGCACAGAGCACCAGGCCTTTCTCAGTGCAACTGGCCGGGGGCCCTGGGGACAGCGGGCCCGACTACTTTCTGGGCAGAATGAGGACCGCTTTGTCAGCCGTCGGCCAGGACGCCCACCTGGGAAGCGCTACCCAGGTGTGAGCAGACTCTCCCGAGGGTGGGGGTGCTGCCAGGTAGGCCGGGCTGGGGGCACAGTGTGGGGAGCACAGCGGAGGGAGCCCCTTGCCCAGTCCTGGAGGTATGCCCGGGGGCTGCGGGCGGCTGTGCTCACAGACGCCAGGGAGCACGCCACAGCCCATGGCTAGTGTTGTTCAAAACTGAACAAACCCTTCTCATTGTGGTGTCGAGGGAGCAGGAAGGGCCATGCCCCTCGGGGTGATGGGTGACCGCTTCTCGAGGCTGGACCTCACTGGGAATAGGGGATGTGTTCCCTGGTTTAAAGGTCAGAAACACCCCGCGCCCACCAGCACGCTCTTCTGCTGCCCGGCTTCCAGCGCCCCTCCTACGCCTCCTCCGGGGATTTGCAGGCACTTTTACACTCCCTTCTTTTATACAAAAGGGGGCCATCGGCCACTCCATCCTCCACTTTTCTGACAACTCAACAACCATCCTGGAGGTTCCCATGTTAATACTCAGTGGCCGCCAAGGCTTTAAAAAAAATTTTTTTTAAGTAGGCATCACGCCCAGCATGTGTGGGGCTCGAACTCACGACCCTGAGATCAAGACCTGAGCCAAGATCAAGAGTTGGACACTCAACCGACTGAGTCACCTAGATGCCCCGTGACCTTGGCTTTTTCAAAAATTAACAGAAGATGCTGCCTCCTTCTGCAGCTGCTGAAACACGCAGGTCCCATCACCTAGTCACCCCAGCAGGGGCTTAACTTTTAAGCTTTCCTTTCGGGTTGAGCTCCCCGTATTGGGACCACCGAGCTCTGTTCTTGCTGGATGAGTGAGGGGGCCGGGCTGGGGTCCGTCAGTGTCCCTTTGTGGCTCCCTAACCTCTGGTGGGGTTAGGTGGGGGGCTCTGCGGCCAGACGGGGGCCATCCGGAAAGGCCCGCTCAGTTTGCCTCCGAAAGTGACAGTTGCTGAGGAACCCTCAAAAGCAGCTCTTGGCCTGATGACCGAGGCTGTAACTCATCCCAACAACGGGCAGTGGGGGCCCCGGGGCCGTTTAGCCAACATAGAGCCATCAGCCTCAAGAGGCCACATCCTGGGGATTTTATAGTTTGGGGATCTTTTCTTTTCCTGAATAAAGGCTCCATGGAGGGATGCCAGTCTGACTGCCATAGTCCCTCTGAGTTCAGAATGAGCTTAGAGTCCAGCCTTCGAGGGTGTCATGGCCAGGTCCCCAGAGGACTCTGTGGCAGCCACTCACCATTCCCCAGACACTGGGGAGACACTCGGCCCACGCCAGAGCCAGCTGCGGCCTGAACAGAAGGGCGCCCTGACGTCCAACCAAATGCCAGTGTTGGCATTTGCTGATCAAGCCCTCTCTGGAGTGGACCCTGCTCCAGGAGAGGACAGCGGACATGCTGACATTCCAGTGGCCACTGCGACCAGGGGTTCTTGCTGGTGGAGAGTAGCAGGTGGGACTTGGGGTGACCTTGGGCTGAGCTCCCCGATTCCCAGCTCTGTCTCTCCTTGCTGGCCGGCCTCCTTTCCTAGGACTGCTCCTGGGGATCTGACACCGCCTGGAGTCTTGGCCAGCTGAGCTCCTCCAGTGACGGGGGACCGAGTCAGGCTGTGCAGTGCAGGACCTGCCCCACAACCACCAGTGCCCTTACCTGGCTTCATGGCGCTCATGACAGCGCGGCAGCTCCGCAGCACCGCCTCATAGATGGCCTTCTGGTCTGCGGTGAACTTGCCGTTGGCGGGGAAGGAGCAGGTGATGTCGGAAGAGAAGCAGTAATACTCCCCACCCATGTCGAACAGGCTGCAGGGAGAGGAAGGTGTGAGGTAGGGGGTGCTCTCCCGCCCTCCAACTCTCCACCGTGCGGCTCAAGGGCAGCCTGTCGGACCCTGGAGGCACCGGGCGCTGAGCCCGAGCCATCTTGCTGGGTCACCAGTGCAGGAAGCAGTATGGGGCCTCCCACCCCAGTGCATCTTCACGGTGCCATCAGCAGAGACCTCTGACCCCAGAGCAGGGAAGCCTGGAGTGGGGCCGATCCCACACACATACCCCTGCCCTCCAAGGCCTATGGACGCCCAGCTGTGGGGACTGACTTGGAGAATGAGGAAGGGGCAGACAGGTCCCCAGGCCCTGACGCAGCATCTGGCCTCCATGCACTGCTCATGGGAGCCGTGCAGGGGCCGTGGGGAGGAATGCCCCCATCCAACAGACAAGTGGGATAAGGACCACCACCCAGCTCTCCTGGGCCTTCGTGTCTGAGTGAAAGCTCAGCCAGTGTCTCTGTCCCAGCACGGAGGTCCCCCGACCGGAGGACCCTGCTGGGATAGCACAGATGTGCTCTTCCAGGGCCTGAGGGAAGAGCAGGGAGGACCTGGCAGAGGACGGTCCTCACACGCAGCAGGGTGCCCTGGCATCCCAGTGGCAGGGGAGGGACCAGCGGGCACAGGCAGAGGTGGAGAGTAGGAAGGCTGCAGAGGCCCTGAGCCGGGGTCTGTGAGCCAGCAAACAGGATAGTGCCAGAGTCCGGAGGACAGGCCGGCTGGGCCTGCCCTCTGGACCCCCTGTGACAGGGCCCAGCGTGGCAGGGCTAGGAGGGGGTGGGGTGGGCCACTCCACCACCCTTGCTGCCTGCCCGGGCCTCAGGGCCCTCGCGGGTCAAGGGCAGGAAGGAATCCTGCCCTGCACCCCCATGGCGGAACGCAGCAGGTCATGCGAAGGGCTGCTGGGTCACCACGCCAGAGGGGCCCCGGATGAGAGCAGTGAGGGGGGCACAGACCGAGCCCCCCTCCACATCCCATCCCACCCGAGCACCTCGGCAGGGTGTTTGGCAGCAGGCACACAGGGGGCCCCACCAGCACCCCCAGCCACTTCATCAGCCAAGCCATGACGCTCATGGTGACAAAACCGATTGAGGGCCACTGGTCTAGCCCCAGGCCCAGGATTCTGCTGAGTCTTCAGTGCCAGGTGGCCACAGAGTCGGGAGGAGCTGAGGGGTGGTGGGGCTGCCCTCTGCGACGGTGCCCGGCTCTGTCCTCAGCTTCTCCTGGGGGTCGGTCTGCAGCTGCACAGGTCCTGGCAAACCTGAGCCAGGGGCAGAGCTGTGCCTTCCACCGGGGCCTCTCCCCCAAACCCAAATCCTCGGGGTGAACACCACCATCCACAAACATTCCAGGGGCTGCCTGCGAGCCTGCCTTTGGGGCCCTGACCCCAAATGACAGAGCAGGGGGTCCCTGGCCCTGCTGGTGGAGCAGGGGGTCGGGTCATGTGGCCTGACAGGAAGCACCAGCTACTCCAAAGAAACAGATCTTTGGAGAAGAAAAACTTGAATGCTCAGGATCCCTGGACACTTTGCTGGAATCCAAAGTCCCCAGCCAGGCACTTTTTAATCTCCTGTCTTTTTCCTATTGCAAAACACCATAAACAGTGTCAACAGTGCAAAAAGCAGGAGATAACACCTCAGGTGATTCTCCGGGAGTGGGGGGGGAGCCCCAACCAGGATGGCACAGGAACTTCAGGCTGGGTCAAAGTCATAGACTCCAGCAGACTCTGCTTGGGGCAGGCTGACGGGGAGGACCTGGGCCTCACTAGAGGTGACTTGAAGATGAAACAGAGAGGCCTTGAGCAGACACGCCCAGGCATCTGCTCCCTGGGAAGCTCCAGATGCAACAGGGTGTTTGGGCCAACAGCTACCTGTAGCTTTACTCCTTCCAGGGGCACACTCACAGAGCTGGGTGGGAGGGCGGCTTAGCCCTAACCTGCTGGGAAAGTGAGGCTCTGAACACTGATCCAGCAAAGTCCCATGTCGGAGTCAGAAGCTCAGAGCCCAGGGATGGGCTCTCTTGTCCTGGCTCCAGCACTGGGTCTCAGGGCCTCAGCTTTGCTTCCTTTAAGATGAAGATGCCTCCACGGCTGCAGGTTTGTGTCCTTTTAGGGCCGATGTATAGAAAGGCGTGGGGAGCACGTCTGTGTGGGGCCATGGTCCAGTTTCACTCGGGGAGCAGAGCATTTTCATTGGGGCCCCTCAGAGGCAAGAAAAGAAAAATCGTTTGTGGTTTGTGGATTCAGAACGTCCAAGAATGGCCTGAGCAGACGGGACAGAGCCGGGAGCTTGGGGGACACAGACTCCTGGGGGCCACCACATCGGCAGCACCCCCCCGGCAGAGGGCTCTATTGGTCCGTCTGGTCTCAAACAAAAACAGAAATTGAACTATTTAAAAAACGAGGAAGCCCACAAAAGCGCATGGAACACTGGAGTCATCTAGAGCAGCAAAAACAAGACGCTTCTCCTCGGCAGACAAGACTCCTGACCAAGTTTTCCAAAAACTCTCCTCAAAAACACAGAACATGGGACAGTGGGTGCTGGGAGCTCCTCAGCCAGCCTGGCCTTACTGTTCAGATTCTAGAAGACTTTGCTTGTATTTTTTGTTTGAAAATCATCTGCTTACTGTAGAAGGAAGTATACGCCCAGTCGGCCAGCTCCATCCTGCCCAGCGACGCGCGGGGCACGGGGCTGGAGTCTATTTTCGTGTTCTCAGTTCCCTATCTTTCTCTGCCCCCCCTTTTTTTTCTAAACCCCCCTCAGAGTTCCTACACACATAAGTTATTCACATTCAAGCTGCTCTGGAATCCAGGGACGAAAGCTATCTCTTTCATAAATCATCTCCCTCCAGCTCCTCTGTGTCCATTTCATCCGCCCTCTGAGCGCAAAGTGACAATGGGGAATTCGGTCATACTTTGGCTCCACCAAGCGCTCAGGATCCCTCCTCCCCGGCTGCCTGGGGACACCCACCAGGGCCGCTACCTTCTTTGGCTGAGTGAACGCGTATGATAATCTAAGACATCTGGGGAGATATTACACATCTCTAAGCAATACGCTGGCGTCTCTTTCCTCACATGTGTTTATCTGGTTCTATTTCTGGCCGGGATGAGAGGTTCTGTCTGCCCTTGGCTCCTCCCCAGCAGCCTCATGCCCGGGCTACCCGCCACCATTGGCTCAGCCAGACCCTCCCTAAGCCCCTACCTCAGCTCCCCTGGCCCCACTGCAGAGGCCGGCCGGCCTACAGGCAGAAGGCCTCTGAGATGGTTCGGCCAGCTTGGGCCGCATCTTGGGGAAACGCTGCTGTGCACGGACAAGGCTCCCTGCGCTCGGTAGGTAGCTTCACTTCAACCTCCCGAGCTGTGGCCTAGCCCTCGGCCACCTCTCACTCAGGACCGGCACTGTGCATGCACACAGGGCTCTATGCGATGGCAGGAGCATTTCAGATCGCGATTTGCAGTTGCCCCAGCCTGCGTTCCAGGCGAGGCCAGGGGATTTCTGAGAAGTCGGAAACTCCTGCTTCCCTCCAGGCCTCAGGGTGAGAGAGGAAGACGTACTAGTCGCTTTCCCGCTGATGTACTCCAGTGGGCAGCCCCTCCAGATGAAGCACACGGGCTGCCTGCCCGCCTCCAGCCCAACCTTCTGTGGAGTGCCAAGGCCCTGATGGGACCAGCGGGGCAAAGGCCATCACTTGGAGGCCGCGGGCTGACTCATCAAGCAGACCTCTCCCCACACCTTCTAGGCATCCCTGCTCCACACCCTGCTCCACGGGGCGACTGCTCCCATGGGGCCCAGGCAGACAGGAAAGTTGCCCAAGCAACCACCCCCAGGAACCCAGAGCTGGTGATCCCTGGTACCCATGGTAACAAAAGCAGGCACAGGCTGGGGGCGTCCTGTGTGTCTGGAGAGAACTGCTATTCCCATTCTACGGATGACGTGGAGAGAAGCAGAGCACCGGTGAGGGGTCAAGTCCCCAGGAAGGACACTGCATGGCACCAGGCCTGATGTGTGGGTGGGACACAGTGCCCACCCAAGCCCTTGCCGCCACCGAAGCACCGTGGACAAAGCCTGGGCGTCAGGGCAGTGGCCTCCGCCAAGGAGGGACTCAGTCGGTGTCACGAGCACAGCACATGGTTCATTTCACTTTTTTGGAGTGCAGTGTCCCATGATGTGTGTGAGCACCCAGGCTGTCTGGACCAGTGCTTTTCAAACTGTGGGTGGTGAAGTCAACAGAGTGTGGGGTATAGGCCAGGATGTAACAGACAGAAAGCATGTGGTAGGGGGATCTGATTATAACTGGGGCTGGGTTAGAACATCAAGGATACATCTAACTGGGCAGAAGGCTGAAGGTTACAGCCACCGGTCTGGCTGTCCAGGCTAGCAGGGCCTTTGCCCTCCTGACAGTGTTCTCTTGCCCTGAGGCTTGGGCACGTCCGTAAGACCATCAAAAACTCAGGATGGGGCTGCCGGGTGAAAATCAAGGGTTCCCCTGTGCAAACAGCAAGGGGAGAGGGGTCTGGGCTGGGCCTGGCACCAGGGAGTAGGCCCTGGAGGTGACACTTGTTCTCTGAGGTCAGCCAGGGCATCAGGCACCAGGACAAGTGGGGCCTAGAACCCAGCCCAGACGTTCCACCAGCTGGGGAGGAGCCCCCAGGCACAGACTCACCCCTCCCTGTGGCCGCAGAACGGTCCTGTCAGCCTGTGGGATGCCAAGGGGGCGGCTGGGGCCCTGGATGAGCGGCAGCCCCCCTCCCCCATGGCCTGCAGGGTGTCCCATGGATGCAGGCTGCTGCCCATGGCACGGTGGCCCAGGATAGAGGGAGCGAGGTAGGGTCACTTCCCCAAGCAGTTTCACGCCTAGCCCACATCTAACCTGCGGGACTGACTGGGAATGAGACAAGGGAAGGAAGGAGTTGGCGGTAATGGTGCTGGTGGCAGGAAAGGGTGGCCAGGTAGGGAAAGAACCTGCCTGGGCCATGGCCCCTCACAGGCCAGTCCCCTCATCTATGGAAGGAAAGGACGGGGCAGCTTGGGGCTGTGACATGGGCAGCAGGAGCAGTAGCATGTGTCACTGACATGCCAGCAATAGGTCAGAGGTCTCCAGGGGCTTCCCTGTGAGGAAAACCCTGGTTTCTCCAGGCAAAAAGAAGGGGGCTTTGGCCACTGTGTGCTGTGTCCCCACCTCTGCGTTAGCAGGGTAAGGCAAGAGAGAACCAGGGCTTCAGGCTGACCATCATCAGGGCGAAGAGAAACAGGGGTCCCTGTCTGCTGACAGGAGAGGAGAGGAGAGGAGAGGCGGGGAGAGGATACTGCATGGGGCCGGACAGGCCTCTCTCCCCGAAAGTGGGCTGGCTCCCATGCCCCAGGGGCACACAGGAGAACTGCCAGCAGGGAGGAGGCCCGCCCACACATCCTGAGACAACACTGCCCTCTTCTGGCCAGTGCTGGGAGATCCGGCTCGGTACCCACATGCTGCCTGCAGCTGGGCCACCCAGGCCTGGTGATCCTTAGGTGTTCTAGAAGGTTCTCAGAGGGAACACAGGGCATGCTACCTCAGGAACCATTGCTCCGCTCCCTGATCAAATGGATGGAAGCAGCAGCTGAGGAGGGGTGTCCTGGCCGTTTTCCAAATCAGAACCCATTGGAGGCACAGCCTGGCCCCCTCCTGCTGAGGGCCCCAGGGGAGGCGGGAAGGCTGCCAGGCCAGGCTCAGACCCAGGAGTTCAGCACAAGAGAGGGTCCAACCCTGGGTGTACTGCTTCCGGGTGGACTTGAACATGGACAGTGGTGCTCCCTGGGTGCACGTCCATCCACTTTGGGACTTTGGTTTCTGGGAAGCCAGTGCAGTACATGGGAGCTATGTCTCTCCTCACACCCACCTGGCAGGGGCTGATTTGGTGAGGAGGGGTCTTCTGGGGATCCCCCCCAGGATGGGTGTCCAATGACAGTAGCCACCACCTCTTGTGTGAGCATGTGAAAAGCATTAATTAGCAAGTTTCCCACACTCCTGCCACCCTGGTTTACAAGGTCTGCCACTTGCCTCAAACTCCAAAACAGAAAGCAGCTAATGGCTCCTCTGGGATAGTGATGGGGAGATGGGGTTCCCGGTGAAAGGGCTCTAAGCCCAGGGCAAAGCCCCAAGAGGTCCCACAAGAGGCCTCACGGTCCTGAGTGAGCTGAGTACTAGGGCCCCAGCAATCTGAAGCCACATCAAGGTCACGCAGAGCAAGCAGGACAGCATCTAGCAGAGAGAAATGGGACGGGGCCCACGGAGTCGGCAGGCCCTTCCTTCTCAGCTCTGGGTGACAAAGCTGATGTGCAGGGAGAAGCAGCATGCCTAACCTATAAGCCCCAATTCACAGGGAGACGACGGAGGCCAACAGCGGTCATGGCCCAGCTCCTAGGAAGGTGCTGGTACTGGAGGGACAGAGGCATGGGCGGTGGGCCGGGCCCAGCTGGCTTCATGCTCTACTTGGCACACACCTTGAGGACAGGGCTGGGGCTGAAAACATACAACAGGCCTTGAGACTCGAGAGCTGTCTGGCTCAGGGTCTGCCGGTGGCTCTCACCGCCAGTCTGTCATGGAGCCAGCTGCTGGAAAATGGCCTCAGGGCCCCGGAGCACAGGTATAAGCCCCAGACTGCTGGCTCTGAGGATGGCCACCATCGCAGCTCTCACCTGCCAAGGCCATGCTGTGCCAGGCTCCCCACTCAACACTGTGTATTCTCCCAGAGATAGGTGCCCTATCACCCCGTGACTGATGGAGAAGCTGAGGCTCAGGGTACCAGCCACTCAGCTGGGGAGGGGGAGGGCAGGGGCATCATCACACAGCCCGGGCTCTCTAAGGCTCCCTGTAGGGGTGCGGGGGCACGTGTGGGACTGCGAGGAGAAGGATGGAAAGGCTGGCTACCTCAGCCCTACCCCCACCTTCTCCAGTACAGCCTGACTGCCCCGGCCCAGCTCTGACCCCAAACAGCCCCTCACTAAACGTTCAAACATCTCTGGGGCATTTTCCCCTGACTTCAGGGGACTGAAGCACCCAGAGCGTGCCAGCCGGTGGGCACCTGGAATAGCCGTGGCTCTGGGAGACACTCAGCTTCAGGAGAAACTCTGTGCTATGCTCATATTTTGGTTTCATACCTTATGATAAAGTATTGTGGTTTTTATGTTGGGATAACAGAGTGATTTATTATTTACCGAACACAGTAGGCACTCGGCAGATCAATTTCAATAAAACAATGGATTATAAATGCCGCCAGCAATCTGGCAGCAGCAGTAATCAACAAAACATGTTGTTCTAAATGCTGCATAATAAATTGACTATAATAAACTCATAATTATTCTACTGGCTACATTTCAAAGTTAGTACGAGAAAAATAAAATCACCAATTTGGACTTGGCATTAACATCCGTGGGATTCCTGGATCGCTCTCCTCTCTTAGCTGCAAGCGGCAGATGCAGGTGCCATGTGCTCCCACGAGGGCCAAGGCCACATCTGGGCCGTGTGGAAACCTGATCTATGCTGCGCCCCGGTCAGCCGGGCCCCACCCCAGCAGTGGCCACCCCAGGAACACAGCCGTGACCAGCCTCTCCTGGGGTGAGGATCATACTGGGGGCAGATAAAGAGGAGAGCAGAGAAGCAGACAGCCCTCTGGGGTATGCCAAACTCACAGAGGAGAAAAACTCATGGCCACATGATGCTGCCACAGGGCCCTCCGGCAGGCCAGAGCTGGTCCAATGACAGCTGAAACCTGCTGGTAGGGCTAGGTCTCTGCCTCTGCCCGAGGACTGATTCCCACATCCTGGCCTCCAGGCCCAGCCAGAATGGGCTGCACAAAGAGCATTAGGAAATGTTGCAGGAGGCAAGAGTGCCTGGGGATGCCAGGTGGTTTCTTGGGGCCACGAGTGGCTCAGCCATGGCCCAGAGGGCAGAGCCCTCCCCTGTCTTTCCTTCGTCTCCAGCTGAGCCAAGTCTGAAGCAGCCAACTCCCTCCCCAAATCCTTCTGGCTCTGCACCTGGACCCTCCTTGTGTCTCAGTGACCTCACCTACACGTGGAGATGGGCAGTGGGACACAGGGTGGGGACAGGGTGAGAAAATCTACCCAAAGGGATGTCCCTGGTGCCAGGCACTGGGGAGACTTCTGTCAAGGTTTTTGCATGCCCTTAGCCCCTATGCCTGGAATGACTCGGGAAGGGTGCAGCCACTTTGGGTGCCCCCCCTCTGTATGTTCTGGTCCCTGCCCTGCCGGCCCAGGCCCCTGGGAAAGGGCACATGAGCTCAGCACCTGCGTTTCTGACATGTCTCTTTTATCCCTCCATGTAGTCTTGAGAGGCATGTGCCACCTCCACCAACAGAAAAGTAAACTGAGGCTCTGGGAGGGAGCTAAGTGACTCTGTTTCCTCCCAGAAGGCTGAGCTGGGCTCTTGCCAACAGTGGCCCTACCCAGAACATCCCGTCCAGCCGCTGACCCGGGTGAGCGCAGCTAGTCACGGAGCCTGCAGTGCCCCTGGCAAGGACACCCTGGGATTGGGTGGGCTTCTGCAAACACATAGCGACAGCTCAGAACATGGCTCATGCCCCGCAGTGGATGTGGACCAGGGACCCCTGCGTGCAGGCTCCCCTCCACCCCAATGCAGGGCTGAGCTACACGTGCGTGAAGCCAGGTTCAGGTTCAGGCCAGCGTGCAGGCATCGCCAGAGCTCTAGCTCGGGAATTGAGCCCAGCAGGGCAACGCCCACACTCTGAGAAGCAGCAGGATACCGACTGGAAGCAGGCTTGCTGAAATCTTGCTCAGGTGCCCTGGCAACCAGGAGGCGAAGGCACCAGAGAACCAGGTGGGACAGTCCGTGTCCCCCACTCTGCCCATGTGTCGGTGACCACAGCAAAGATGCCTCCAGGCTAAGGCAGGGTGGCGACGTGGGGCTTGCAGCCTTTAACTGGTTCTCAGTAGCCCTGTGGCAGCCTGGGCTGACCCTGCCTGATATGTGGGTGCTGGAGAGGAGAAGCAGGGAATGCCCAGTGCCCATGAGCTGAAGAGAGAGCTGGTCCAGGTCAGCAAGGTCACAGACCCCTCCCGAGGCCTGGAGCAGCTGTCTGGAGAGGAGCGGCATATGCTCAGCATGAGCCCTACAGACCGGGATCGTGGGCAAGATGTATGATTCTGCCAACAGGGGCCAGTCCATCGGAGGGGTGGGGGCTGCAGATCCCGCCCACGCCTGCTTAGTCAGGGCTCCACGGGATGCTGTGAGCACTGTAAGCTGTGCTCAGAAAAGCCCTGCAAACAGTCTTGAAGGTCAAGCACTGCCTCTGACCTCCTGGGCTAATGGCCATTTATGGATGGCTGAGGCTGGCAGGATTCAGAGGGGGCGAGGCTCCCTCCGGGTCTTCCCTGATCCAGACTAGGTGCCCACCCTCCTGGTACCGAGACAGAGGTGTGAGTGTGGCAGGTACGGGGCAGGGGCTGGGGGCCACCTTGGGCCCCCAGCACAGGGCCCTCCACATCCTCTTTCCCTGATGATGGACAGAAGGTGCCATGCAGGTGGGGGGCCCTGGCAAAGAAGTTTGGGCCCAGGGCAGGCCTGGGGGCCTCACTGTGCTCAGCCTTCCCAGGGTGGGGACCAAGAGATCCCAGTCTGTTCCCCTTGAGGTGGAGCCCCACTGCGGCCCTGCGGGTCACACGCAGAACCAGGGCAGGGGCGCCTCAGGGCTGGCCTCACTCACCACATGTCTCCGTCCTGGATGGTCCGGTCGTTGGGGGCCCCGGCATGTCCATAGTGCAGCACGGCCGAATTCTCACCACTGCACAGCAACCAGGGGAGGTCAACAGCCCATCTTCGCCCAGCAGGCCCCGGAGGGGGCACCCCACCCTGCCCTGTGGGCACTACCGCCCACCCTCCAGCAGAGGCCCAGTGTGGGCTGTATCAGGCCCACAGTCTGAGGTGCGGGCGGGGAGCACACCGGCCCCGGCACCTGTAGCCATACAGCTGGTGGAAGCCTCTGAGTGCACGGTTCACAGCGCTGCCACCGTCAGGGCTTCCCCAGGTCAGTGCTGTTTGGGCAGGTGCCCTTGGGCCTGGGGATGTGGGACTGGTAGGGGGGACAAGGGTCTGAAACCCAGGGAAGGGAGTTTGAGGAAGCCCTCTTGTCCTGGCGGAGGGAGAGGGGAGACCCATGTCAGGGGCCACCATGCTGCAAGGCTGCCTCCTCTGCTCGAGACTGCTTCCCTAATGAGCGATGCCTTTAAGAAAAAAAGGACTTTTAAGTCTGTCCAAAGGAAAAAAAAAAACCCACCTGGGTGTAATATTTATGGCCCTGTTCGGGAGTCTCAGGAATCATAAAAGTAGAAATAATGATTTTTCTCTCTATCCACCAGAGAAGAACATTTCCAAAGACTGAGATGTTCACATGTATTATTCATGTGCCGAGGACGTGCACATCAGCAGAGCTGCAGGCTCCGTCCTGGCTGGGCAGAGGCCAGACCCTCTGACCCAGGGGGGCAGAGCAGGGGGAGACTGGCTGGGGCGAGCCTGGGAGAGGAGGGGCCACCCGCAGCCAGGTTGTGCCCCTCAAAGACACACACCTAGGGTGACACATGCAGACACACAGACACGCAACACGGCACACTCGGGAAGCCTGGGTGGCTCGGTTGGTTAAGTGTCCAGCTTCGGCTCAGGTCATGATCTCATGGTTTGTGAGTTTGAGCCCCGTGTCGGGCTCTGTGCTGACAGCTCAGAGCCTGGAGCCTGCTTCCCATTCTGTGTCTCCCTCTCTCTCTGCCCCTTTCCCGCTCACACTGTGTCTCTCTCTCAAAAATAAACATTTAAAAAAATATACAAAAAAAAAATAGTACACACTAACAACCATGAGCCGCCCCATACTCATGGTCATTTGTACCCCATGCCTTCAGCCACCGTGCAGGTGACACACACACAGAGACTCAGAGCTCCCTGCCTCAGCCACAGTGTGCCACATGCAGAGATACCTAGAGTGACACCCCCTACCGCAGAGACCCAGACTCAACCACAGTGGTGATGTTCCTTACACAGCCACACTGACAACCATGCATGTGCGCGCGCGTATACACACACACACACACACACACACACACACACACACACACACAACCACGGCCTCCTGCACTGACAGAGCTCCTTCCACCTCTGCTGCACACAAAAGCCATCACAGGGTAAAGCCACGTCCTGGCCCCCACACGCTGGGTGTGTGTTTGCGTGGAGGTGACGAGGAAGGCCAGCCAGCAGCCCCAGGGGAGCGGCCATCCTGGAGGAGGCCAGGAAGGGCACGGCAGTGAGGGGGCCACCCCGGCTGGGGGCCTCAGGAGAGGAGAACAATTTCCAAGTGGAAGCGGGCACTCATGTGGGCACGGTAGTGAGCAGGCGTGCCTGAGCTCAGGGGGGCGGCGGGGTCGCCTCGCCTTCTCACGACCTCCTTCCTCCATTGTTCCCACTTACCTGCCGCAGATGCAGGTGTAGGAGCTGTGGCGCATGCCACCCCGGGAGTAGCAGTAGTGCTCGAAGAGGCTGCAGGGGAAGGAAGGAAGGAAGTCAGGGTGCGGTTGCCAGAGCGTGCACAGCCCCCGCCCCAGGAAAACCTTCAGCCCAAGCCTTGCTTGGCTGCACCCGCAGGAGGGCCTGAGCGACCCTGCATGGGTCCACGGGGCTCATAGCCTAGAGCCCAGGGTTGGCCACAGGCCACAAGAGCACAGAGGCCAGTGAGGACAGGGAGCAAAACTAGAGAAGCCACCCCACCTCCTGGGCCCCCTGAGAAGCGGGGCCTACTGCTGTTTCTGCGGGGCTGGAGGGAGGGTCTCCCTGTGACTCCCAGGTCCAGTGGCCACGACCCACCCCACCAGGAGGGGCTGGACACATGGCCAGGGAGGGACATGAACTCTCCAGGCCCCAAGCTGGACTCAGATGGCCCTGGGCCTGACCCCGGGGAGGGGCACAGGGAAAAGAGAGCAGGAACCACTGGGCACTGGCCTGGGGGACAGGATTGAGGGGCAGGCCCTCATGCAGACCGAGCAGGGCAGAGCCATCTCTGGTCACAGGTAGAGGGGGTGGAGAGAGGCAGGGTCTGAGGACAGGCCCTGTTTCCCGTCCTCAGGCCAAGCAGCAAACAGGCTGGCCTCGTGGACCAGCTCCTAGCCTGGGAAGGGGAGGCCAGAAACAAAGTCTGGAGGGAAAGATGAGACCCTAGAGGGGGCAGCCAGCCCCCAGGCCGAGCCCAGAACCAGAGCCTGGGGAGGCCTCCGGGCATGCAGGATGTCTGCAGACCCCTGAAAGCCCAGGAATGTAACAAAGGTCAGAGGGTAAGCCACCCTTGGCAAAGGTCTGGGCCCTGTCCCTGTCCCCCTGCCCCCACCCAAGGGGCAGATCCTGGAGATGACTGCAGGGGCTATTGGACCCGACCAGCCACATCAACACCACATTAGGAGCAATGAACCCCAGGGGACCACGCTGCCAAGAGCTCTGGGGAGGCCACGACCCTGCCCATACCCCCACCATAAGCCCCAGGATCTGGGGTAGGAGCTGGTCCTGGCATGGGACGCTGTGCTCTAAGAGCTCAGTGTCTCCAGGCCTCACCCCCTTCCTCAGGTCCAGCCCTCCCGCATCCCTGGCAGAGAAGCAGGTCCGGGGGAGGGGGGGCCCAGGGGGGGTCCACCCCTACCCCACCCACTGGCCACCAGGGCAGGGGACCAAGCACGGGGCTGTGCCGCTGTCCCTGTCCTCAGCACACCGAGGCCGCCCATGGGCACGCTAAGCAGCAATCCTGCCCTGTGCATTCTAGGCCTGTTTTGGAGAATGTCTGTATGGAGGAGTCTAATCTTCCAGGCACTGTAAACACCAATTATGTATAATTGTGATGACTGGGTATTAAGTAGTTGTCATGCAGGAGTGGTTCTGCTACATTCAGTCGGCTTTCAGACTTGCTTTACAAACCTCCGGGATAATTGGGTATCTGTGAGCGAACTATTTCCTCAACATAAAGGATTTCAGGAACTGCCAGGGAGGCGAGGAAGGGCGCACACGTCCCCTTATCGGTGCCCTGCATTCACCAGAGAAAGCACTCTGGTGGCTCTGGTGGCCGCCACCGACTCCCACCTCCGTCCCAGAGACCATGGGGGGCGGCAAGACGGAGTCACAGCCCCGAGTGTGGCCACAGCCCGGCCCATTCCTCCATGGGGCAGGCAAGCCTGCCCCGGGCAGCCTTGGACACCAGCGGTGCACCACCTCTGCTCCCAGCCTAGAGACCAGGGCCTCGGACGCCAGGCTTCCACACAGCAAGCCCACAGCGAGTGGAGAAGGCCCAAGCCACCACGGAGCTGCAATGCTCCCTTAGCTTTGGAAGACACAACCGTGCCTGGTCAGAAGCAGACCTTGGGGCTGCACGGCCATTCTCCAGGTGATGGGAACAGCGGGCCTCTCCTGGGGTCGGGGGACAGGCAGACAAGTGCAGGCTGTGGGAGCCACCAGTGTCAGGAAGGACAGGCAGAGGGACAGCTGTGCCACCTGCACGTGCAGGTGACTAAACAGGAACATTCTGCGGCAGCCTGAGCACGAGGGGTGGGTGCCTTGTCTCCCTCCTCTGCAGCCAGACTCCGCGGCCTGCCATGTAATCTACTCAGTGGAAGCAGCCCTCGCGGCACACCCCTGGCTTCCATTTAAGAAAAAAGGACTTTCGGGGGCACCTGCGTGGCTCAGTAGGTTAAGCATCCGGCTTCAGCTCAGGTCATGATCTCACGGTTTGTGGGTTCAGGCCCTGCATCAAGCTCTATGCTGACAGCTCGGAGCCTGGAGCATGCTTTGGATTCTGTATTTCCCTCTTTCTCTGCCCGTCCCCTGCTCATGCTCTGTCTCTCTGAGTCTCTCAAAAATAAACAAACATTAAAAAAAAGAAAAAAAAAAAAGAAAAAGAAAAAAGGACTTTTGGGTAAAAGGCGTAGCTTACAGAAGCACCAAACTAAGCAATGGCTGACCCAGTTTTCACCCGCAGATTGCAGCCCGGCTCTGGGTCATTCTCCAGACACGGGGACAATCCCACACAGTGATAAGGAAGAGGAGAACCACCACAAGCTGAAAAGTCACTCTAGCTGAAAATGATTTGAAGTTCTTCAAACTGGACTTCAGCACCTAATTTAACTTTTCTGATATGATGTGAGGACCAACTGGTGACGATAACAGGTGAATGCAACAGGCCCACATTTTCTGCTCCCACACCTCAGAGGCCCCTCTCTCTGGGACCTCGGGTGTTCAAGTTCTGGGACAAGTGCAATGGCTCAGGGGGCTCATGGAGAGATGTGAGTCCGACATATTTCTGATTTTCAAGGGGTAGGGGTGAGCAGTGGGTGCTCCAGCTGGGGCCACATCAGTGACACGAAGTTCCTGCAGAGCGTGGTAAGCATCGGCCACGAGGACAGACCACAGCAGAGCCACCTGTTCCCACTGCACAGTTCACAGACCAAGGTGGCAATAGAAGGGCAATTACTAAAGATCCTTCTAGAACCTTACGGAAAATATGGCAAACTGTGAACCGGATGAGGGTCCAGGTGACTTATAACCATAGGAGCTTAACTACGGACTGACGCAAGTCTACAGCCAAATTCGGCCATAGGCTACCAATTAGCCCCTCTAGAGCCACAAGGAGATGACGGCAGAGTCCGTGGCTGGAAATCCTCCTTCTCCCACACTCAGAGGTGCTACGTAAAAGAGAATACGCAGAGCCACGTTCATAGGACAGGAAGGAAGGTGGGGCCAGAAGGAAGAGGGAGCTGTCAATCTCGGGAAGCTGGAGGCCTTGGCCTTGCACTGCCATGTGGGGCTGGCGACAAGGCCTCAAGGACATAAGAAGTAGTGGAACAGAACTGAGACCCTGCCCCCACACGCGGCTGTGGACCCAGGCAGGGATGCACCCTCAGCAGAAGGGCAGGCTTGGAGAAAACTCGCCAGCGTCATAACAGGCAATCAGGAAGCCTGCCTGGGCTTTGGGAATGAAACAAAATACATGCCCTCCCTCAGAATTCATAGTGTAGGCCTGTCCTCCATGGGGTTCAGGTTCCCGGTTTTGGAAACCCCCACCCCCACCCCAAGCCAAGAAATGAGCAGAAAGCTATGTTCCTGACTGGTGATGCCTGGAGCACCCGCACCCAGCAGGGGCAGACACAGAACCAACTGGGCTGTCACACCCTCGACCCAGGCCAGCCAAGATCTGTGCACACGGACATGCACATGCACATGTGCACACACACACACACACACACACACACACACACTGAGGATGAACTCACAATCCGAAAATAGTCCACAAGAGTTGTCTTCTGCTAACAGAACCGTCAGATGGAGACTGTACACATCGTTTAAAATAACTGGCGCCTAAACCTGGAGCAGGCAGACAGAACAGGCAGGGCTTGTGAAGAACCACAGCGAAACTCCTGGAGGTGACCAGTCTGTCCATAAGGAGACGGGGGCAAGAGGCCAGGCAGTGGTGCTGGAGGCCCAGAGATCACCTCTGCTTGCTTTTTCCATCTGCGGCTCTCCCGTGTGTCACAGTGTCCTGCCGGGCCTGACTGCCCTGCTCCCTCCTGTTCTACCTGCACAGAGCACCTGACCAGGCACCGGGTATGTGGCCCAGCCACCACTGCCTCCCCACCCCCCCCCCCCCCCCCCCCGCCTCCCGCAGCAGGAGGGCTTCCTGAGGAGCAGAGGGAAGCAGGGGTCTCTCACACCCCTGCCACTCTGTGGCCCCTGACGCTCCCCCAGCATGGCCATTCCCCAAACTGTAAATTTATACTCCTTGCCTATAAATATCTCCCAAGAAAGACACAAGTGGAAAATGCTTTGTATCCAGGCATCAATGAGAACCTTTCAGTAACCTGGGAGAGTCTGTGCTGTGAATAACGAGGTGGATGGAGCCACCACAGCGACAGAGGGGCAGGCCCATTTGTCAGTGCCTAGAGTGACGAATGGGGCAGGGAGAGCAGATGGCCTCGGCCGGATCTGCAGGAAAGGTGTCTCCAGGGACAGCACTGTGGGTCTCCGCCGGGGCCTGCAAATCCAGCCCACGGAACCTTCCTGGGCACACGGCCCAGCTCCTGCCCCCTGAGGTTTATCACCTGATGAGGAGATAGCCACAGCCCTATAAAAATGCATGAGCTGCCCAAGATAATGGCAGAAGGGCTGCCCCGGGCAGCCGGTGTCAGTGAGCTATCAGTGCAAGCGTGAGCACTGGCAGGCCAGCCAGGGAGGTCAGCGGGGGCCACATCAGCCCCCTCCCAGGCGGGGCCCTGCTGCACGTCGGTTCCCGGGAGGCCAAGCCAGGAACAGGAGAGTGGAAGGGAAGCTGAGCAGGCTGGTGCAGGCCACTCGTCAGAGCTGCGGGTCTAGGAGAGTGAGCAGTGAGGACACAGGGTTATTGTGTGTGGGCCGAGGCACTCCGAGCTAAATGCGGGGTCCTCCTGGGCCAGGGTGCACCCCACACCCACTGTTACTGCGGTCGCAGGCGGGTGCCCCACGTTTTCTCCTGGCAGAGGCAGGTTCCAGTTGCTTAGGCCTGTAGGTTCCCTACCCTGTCTGTGCCCCATAGTCCTTGCTCTGGGCCACATGCCTCCCGGGGCACTGTTCCGTTCTGACACTGAAGTCAAATCCTAGCTCTCTGCCACTTACCAGCTGTATGGCCGTTCCGTGACTCAGTTTCCTTATCTGTAAAATAGCATAAGAGTACCTCCCACAGAGTTGTTGTATCACTTAGGTGACATTATACATATAAAGTACATAACACACCAAGGCCTATGTACAGGACGCATTAGCTGTCACTGTTGTCATGGTTCAGGGGCCTCAAAGGGAGTCACACAGCAAGGATCCCTCGCTGAAGGAAAAGAGGCTGGGCTTGGAGCGTCTCTTGCCTACTCCTTTAAAGCCAAACAGAATCCCTCCATGGCCGGACACTGGCGCCCGCATATTCCAGAGCAGCCAGGGTCTCCATGGGCGCCCACCAGCCCCACACGCAGGTGGACACGTGCAGCATCCCTATGACCGACATGCACACGGGGCTTCCCCTGACACGGGGCATCTCAGCCGCCTCTGTCCTGCTCACACATCCTGAAGTCTCCCCTCCTCGGGGAAGAACCAGGGCCTCGGGGGATAAGAAGAGAGAGGAGTGGGGGTGTCTCATGATGTTTGGGGCAATGACTATGCTCTGTGCAGTTATCACAGCACTGAGTTACTTTTCATTCACATTTCTTCTGTTTAATTACTCTTAGTTTTGGGGTAGAAATGACCACAGCTGTGTAATGAATGTGATATTGCCTTTTGCAGATCTAGCTACTAAAAGAAAATTCTTGGTAAGTAAGGAAACCACAGTCCCACAGAGAGGAGTCATGACAACCACCCGGAGGCGACTGGAGGGTTTTCCTGTTTTCCCAAAGTGGAGGCAGCAGCCACAGAGGATCCAGACCCAGAGGAGAGGTTTCTAGTAGGATGAGAACAGCTTTCCCGGGGAGCCGGAAGCACAGACCACATTGTTTTTGAATTTCCGGGGAAGGGTGGATGCTGTTTGGCTCACTTCTTCCGGGGGTGATCAGATGTCATCAGAACGCACCCAGCAGGAGGGCCCCCATCCCGCCCTCATAATTGTTGCCATGCAGCGTGGTTCCAGCCACCCATCCAGGGCACGGCCCAAATTCCCGGGGGGATCCCAGCTTCCGTGACGGAGTTCTCTGTGGGCCTTCTGAGGGGTGGGTTCGGGCTTGGTGGTGGTGAACTGAGAGGCTGTCCTGTCCATCTCCCTCCCCAGAACCCCAGTGAAGAAGGACACAGGGCAAGCTAGGGAGCCACCGCCGAGGGGTTTTAAATGAGCGAGGAGCATCCACACAGTCTGTCACCAAGAAGGGACTGCCTTCAAGCCTTGGACTGAACCCAGACGTGCGTTAGTAATAAAACCAGAGCTCAAGGCACAGCTTGTGAGACTTGGCACCACCAGAGACACAGACCATGTGTAACGGCTGTGGTGGCTGTCTCCGTCAGCAGCAGTTCCTTCTGCCTGATGCTCCCCGAATCCCTTCCTGCTGCCCCACCTGGGTCCCGGACTGGGGACAGTGACACCCTCCCGGCCAGGACCTCCCACGGCCTGTAACAGAAACCGAACAGTCACCAGCAGCCTTCAGTTTTCCACAGTTGTTGGTGGGAAGGAGCGATGTTCCTACTTTGTGGATGGAAGAATCTGTGGCTCAGACAGGTGGCGTGCTGTGGTCAGGGAACCCACCGCATCTGTGTCTGAGCTTGGCGTCTCAGCAGGGTTTCTGACCCCGATGCGCCCAAAGCCTCAGGCCTGTTAGTGGTGCACGTGCGGGAACAGCACCTGCCTCGGCGGGGCGAGGCGACCCGCTCTGCAAATGCTGGTGGTGGATGGTGCCACACCGTGCCTTCCAGGGCCCTGGCCTCACACATGTGCACAGGGCCCCACCCGATCCCGGGCCAAGGCCGGCCACCCTGGGACAGCGCCCCAGGCAGGACGGTGCAACATACGAGCTGGTGCTCCAGGAGAGGCCCCTGGGACGCAGAGGCCCCGCAAGGGAAGATTCCACCAACCAGAGGCAAGGGCAGCAGCAAAGACAGGGTCACGGCGGGAAGACGAGGAGCACCAGAGAGAAGCCACTCACTCTCTCCCTGAGAGCAGCGTTATCAAGGTACGAGATAATTAGCATTTTAATTGGATAATTGGGAATTCTAAATTGCCTATCTTGTATTAAGCATAACTGAGGACATAACATGACATTCAATTAACAAATATTCCTCTTTATTCTTGACATGCTTGATTAGGTTGAATTTCTGAGTTCTTCGGTATCAGTTACTGGATAAAGCCCTGGCCACGTCAGACTGCTAATAAACGCAAATCATATATATACATATATGTATATACATATGAATATATGTATACATACATATATGTATACATATATTCATATGTATATACATATATGTATACATATATATGTATATATACATATATGTATACATATATGTATATATGTATATATGCATATATGTATATATATGAATATATGTATACATATATGTATATATGTATACATATATGTATATATGAATATATGTATACATATATGTATATATATGAATATATGTATACATATATATATGAATATATGTATATATATGAATATATGTATATATATGAATATATGTATATATATGAATATATATGAATATATGTATATATATATGAATATACATATATATGTAAATATGGAAAAGATTTTAGAAATTCTCTACACAAAGAAAAAACTCACCCATAATCTTATGCCCCAGAGATAACCTCTATCAGATATTTTGTTGACCATCCTTCCAGGCATTTTTTTAATGCAATAAACACAGATTTAAAATTTTTTTCCATTTTATATTTCTAAAGCTTATTATTAATTTATTTTGAGAGAGAGAATGCACGTGTGAGTGGGGGAAGGGCAGAGAGAGAGAGAGAGAGGGAGAGAGAGAATCCCAAGCAGGCTCCAAATGTTGCAGGGTTCGAACTCACAAACTATGAGATCATGACCTGAGCCCAAATCAAGAGTTGGACGCTTACTGACCAAGCCACCCAGGCACCCCTTAAACACAGATTTTCAAAAATAATAACTCTATACTAAAATAGTAAAACTGTTTTTTAAGTCACTTTTTGACTGATGTCTGATCTGACATGCATACAGAAAAGGACTACAATCGGGGCACCTGGGTGGTTCAGTAGGTTGAGCGTCTGACTCTTGATTTTGGCTCAGGTCATGATCCCAGGGTTGTGGGATTGAGCCCCACATCTGGCTTTGCGCTGAGTGTGGAGCCTGCTTAAGATTCTCTCTCTCTCCCTCTCCCTCTCTCCCTCTCTCCCTCCCTCCGCTCCTGTCCCCGCCTTGCGCACTCTCTAAAACAAAAAATGAAAAAGAAAAGAAAAAGAAAATGACTACAGTCCTAAGGACCCAGCACAGTGACCTGTCACAAAGTGAGCACCCCCATCCAATGTGCCCAGCACCCAGGGGCCCCTCCCAGTCAGACCTCACTCCCAGGGGGGTGGCCTGACTTCCAACACTGCAGGTTAATTTCGCCTGTTTTTGAACTTTATGTAAGTGGAATCAAACAGCATGGCCTCTCTGTCGGCTTCCTCCGCTGCTCCCCAATAATGCTAGGTGGTGCCAGGTGGTGGGTACTTGTCGTCGTGCGTTCTCATTGTCGGTAGTGTTCCACTGGTTCCGCTCTGCTGCTGCTGAACATTTTGGCTGTTTCCAGACTGCAGCTCTCACAGGCGGTGCTGCTGTGGACATCCTGGATCGGTCTTTGGGGGGCAGGGCACATGCACCTCCACCGAGCACACTCCGGGGTGGACATGCTGTCACCGGATTTTGTGTGGGCTCAGGGTTAGCGGGTAACACCAGTCTCTCCAGGTACTGTATCAATTTATTCACCGGCTCATAACTTCCTCCTGTGCACGGGGCCCTGTGTGCAGGGCCCAAAAGAGTGGAGAATGGCCCCACCCAGTCCTGGACGAAGGCTGGGATATTTCAGGGAAGGTTCTTGCTAAAGCAAGAATGTTTTCCCCTGTCAATAGATACATGTCTATACTATTTTTATTTTTAGGGCTGTCCCTCTGTCCAGAGTCTGACTACTTCTCCCCACTAATGCTGGTGCGGGCCACGTTCTTCTCTCGCAGGTTGATGGTGACGTTGGTGTGGCTGGTCTCCCTGCTTCAGCCCTTGTCCTCTACAGAGGGCTCCTTCTTCATGGAGTCCTGGCTTCCCAGGAGCTGCCCACCTTCCTCTCACTTCCCAGTCTCCCCTCATCTTCTCCATCTGTCTCCTTGCTATTCCTGGGACCGCTGGGCAAGCTCCCACCTCAGCACCACTAGATGAGCCCCATTCTCTCTGCCTGGAATGTCTGCCCCACAGATTCATAGATTGCTCCCTACTTCAGGACTCTCCTCCAATGTCCCCTTCTCAGGGATGCCTGTCCTGAGCTTCCTGGACAAAGGACTCCCTCCCCTATAGCCCTCACCATCTAACTTTTATCCATCCGGCCTTACCTCCATTAGGCTAGGGTTCTATTTTACGTTCACTCTAGTATCTCCTGGGCCCAGAATAGTGCCTGGCACACAGGCGCTTCTTGGTACGTTTCTGTTCAGTGGCTGAATAGTAAATGCTTGCGTGGGCAATACCACGGCCTATAATTTACTCAACCAATTTCACGCTGTTGGATATCTAGGTTGCTTCCACCTCCGTGTTACAATGGACACCCATGGCCATACGCCTGTCGCTGTCTTTGGACTAAATTCCTAGAAGGAGAATTACATGGGCACATTTGGAGCCTCAGAGCCTGTTGTGCCAAACAGACCCCAAAAGGTTCATAAGGATTTTCAGGGTCCTGAACGGTGCCCCATGGGGCCTGTCTGCCCACTGAACCGTGAATCTGGTGGGCAAAACACAAAAGTATTTTGTTTTTCATTGATTAAGTAGCAAGTTTACATGTTTATTTCCTCATATTTCTTCCTTGCTGAATGGCTCATTTCTTTTTTAGGAAGCTAGACGCTCAGTTTTCTCTTATTGATCCTTACGGGATTTATATATGAAGGATACTAGCTAATGGTTTTTTTTTTTTTTTTTTTTTTTTAATTTTTTTTTTCAACGTTTATTTATTTTTGGGACAGAGAGAGACAGAGCATGAACGGGGGAGGGGCAGAGAGAGGGAGACACAGAATCGGAAACAGGCTCCAGGCTCTGAGCCATCAGCCCAGAGCCCGACGCGGGGCTCGAACTCACGGACTGCGAGATCGTGACCTGGCTGAAGTCGGACGCTTAACCGACTGCGCCACCCAGGCGCCCCCTAGCTAATGGTTTTGACCATCATCTATGTAGCATGCAGCCGGCCCATGCTGACCCTCTCTAGTGCCTTCTTGGATGATTCCCTGGAAGAAGGGCAGGGCAGCCGGGGCAGGGGCTACACACAAGGGCAGGGATGACTGGTGCCCTGAATGTGACAACATACAGGAAGACAAAACCTGGAGCCTGCAGCGCACGGCTCGAGTGGAAAATTCTGTATCTGTGAGCCCCGACTCCTTTGGGGCTGACGTCTTGAACAAGTGAGAGGGCCCCAGCTTTGGGAGGCCCCTGGAGAGCTTTGTAAATGTTTACCGGTGCAACTGACAACGATCTGCCTTAATCTGGGATCAGTGTCTGCTCACATCTGACCCAACCTCACCAGCCCTTGCCAATGTCATCAATAACACTCTTTTCGGCCCCAAATGGAAAACTCTCCCTTGAAAAAATGCACCAGGCCATGCTAGGAATCATCCACAGAGGCTTGGAAGGGGTAGAGGGAGATAATACTTATTCAACACAATCTAGAGGCTACTCTCCCTCCAAAGGATGCTTGCACCCCCACCTCCCCTCCCCAGAAAGGTGCAGGGGAAGGAAGCAGGCACATGGGGCACCTTCAGGAAGAATGATGGGGGGGGGGGGCTTCCTGTGAGCTAGTATTTCCCATGGCATGACAAAAGTCCACAAGATGACATTATAGGGTAGACTGACAAACAGGTTTTATGCATTAGGTATTTATTTTAAAGTGTTCCGCTCCATTTATGGCAAATTATACTGAGTTTCACTCACGACAGGGATATAAAGCTTTCTTTTAAAGGATATTTAAAGGAAAAAAAAGCAAAGAAACTATTAAGCAAATAGTACTACAAGTGAGACCAGGATTTGGCAGATGGTGAGAGCGTGTCACGTGCCCGATGCTGGGGGTTTCTGCTTCTCTGAGGAAAAGCCCGTTTTTAGTTCTGGGTGAGAATATATTGGTCCAGAAGCTCCCTGCCAGAGAGCACCTGCTGGTCTTTGAAAAACAGCTGGTGGGAGGGACTGAAACAGAACCCAGTCTTTCCTGTACCCCCACTTGCTCCTGTCCCTGGCCCAGCAGCCTTGGACCCTGGGCCACCGCGGACCCCAAGGGCAAATGCCACACGGGCTCCTCTGTCCTTAGCACCTGGGGTGAGGAGAGGTGTCGGGGAACAAGGCCACGTCCAGCAAATCTGGCCGCCAAGGGCCTCGGACGAGCAGATGCCAAGTTCGTACCACGTTGCTCTGCTCCGCCACTGACTGAAGACGAGGAAGAGCTTCCCCGTGGCCTGAATCCTGGCTGGAGCCTTACTTGGCACTGTTTCCGCCTTCCTTTATTTAATAGCTCCTCATAAAGCCGGGTCATTAGACAGAGGCTGTTCAGGGCAATGACTCTCTCGAACGCCCACGCGGGACCACAGGTGAACAGCACCTCGGGTGCCTGGCGGCTCCCGCTCGCCTGCGGCTCCCTTTGGAGGCACCACTCGCCAGGAGGTCCCACGCCCCCAAATTCCCGCCACCACCAGTGGAAGAAGCAAAACTTGCGCTCTTTCACCACACGGGTGCTTCCTAAATACCAATCCTGCGGAAGACGAGGGTCCGGGATTCCACTCGGTGCACTCAGGACAAGACCCCTCATCATCCCTTCTAGAGAAAGAGAGGGCTTTGCTCCTCGAATGCCCCCAGGGTGGGTGTCTTGGTTCTACAGAGCCTGGTGCTACTTGATTTCCAAACATCGAATTTCTTTCTCAGTCCCATAAAGTATTTCATAAATTTGCCGTTTCCCATGTAACTTTCCTGGAAAGAACCATTTCACATCAATGCCTTTCTAAAGTGGCGCTCCAAAGTATCGGCTGGCTCTCCCCATCCCGTCTCCAGCTCTGGCCAGCCCTCTGGGGCTCGCTCCCCTCTTCTGAATGAGTCACCCTCTGGGTCTCACTGGTGTCCACATGTTGCCTCCCAAACGCCCTCTGCTCCAGGCTCTGACGCCAGCCGGGCCCAGCTGCGCACACACAGACCATTCGAGGTGTTTGAAGCACAGGACACTAAATACAGGGACCTGGCAGGGAGGATCACTGCGCAGCAGAAGGCTGGGGCCACCTTTAGGCGGGAGGACCCAGGAGAGTCCCATCACTGCAGGATCCTGGTCACCTGCAAGAAGTGAGAAGCATGGCCGCCTCACCAGGTGAGCACTCCCCCAGGGACCTAAGACACAGTGTGTCCTCTTTGAGAACATTCTCCCAAGCTCCCGGGAACCAAAAAGCCCAGGTTGGAGCCAAACCGGCAATGGAAGGAGGCCCAGACACCGTCGGGCAGGCCTGGATGGGCCCTTGGTGGAGACAGCCCTTTCTACTCCAGCATATGGGCTACTCTGCCTGGGCTGCCGAAAACCCTCTTCTAACGAGCCTTCGCGTCCCCGCTCACAACTCCAAACGTTATTTCAGACACACTTGGCTGAAGGAACAACGGCAATGCTATTTATCACTTTGAAAGTCTTTATCCACTTAAGATGATAAATGGGGAAAGCATTCAGGCTGCCCCTGTAGAAAGATCAGCCCTGAAAAGAGGAGGCACTGCCACGGGGGATGCTCCACAAGCACGGGCTAGGGAGGGGGGCGGACAACGGGGCAGCGGGCTCGACTTTCCCGGGCCCCAGGGCCTCAGCACCAGCTCACGTCACATGGGCAGGTGGTGGCTGGGGGGACGGCCACGGGTGCTCTCCACCTGCTCCCAACCTGTTGCAGGACGTCCACTCTGGGTCCATAGGGAACAGGTGAGGTGACTTAAGAACTCGTTCTCTACTCTGGGCCTTTCCCCTGCTGAGTTCCTGCAGATGAAGGGCAGGTTCATGAAAGTACTCCTCCAAACCCCGTGAACTAAAAATTTCTGTAACGTAAACCTGTTTATCAATAGCTAATTAATAAGGTCTAAGTCCTATGATGACAGGGTGATTAAAAGGTTTCTGAAATAATCCATTTTTAATTAAAATGCGACCCTCTCTTGGTTTCTGGATAGATTCAAAAGAAAGCCTTAACAGATGTCTTGTTTTTAAATACACATTATATGAAGCCAATAATTAGAAGAATTCATGCTTTTAATTATATTTTAATTATTCTTTGCCTATTGATGCAAAGTTAAATATTCTTTCTTTATGGTACTAATAGTGCTAACCAAAGCCAGCAGACAGCTAGCAGGAAGTTTTGCAGGTGTGAGTCCCATTTCAGAGAGCTGTGTAGCAAGCAGCAAAGGCACTTTGGAACTCTGCCTTCATCCGGATGGCAATCTACTTCTGGTGAACCGCATGGTCTGGAGGTGCTCTCCTGGCTCCTGGTCCGTAAGAGTCGTGCTCCAGGGCAGAAGCACCAGCCACGTGATAGGAGGGTCTGGGTCTCCCCCTCTCCTGTCCAGCCACGAGGCAGAAAAGTCCCGTGGCTTCTCCATCCCCTTCCTGCACAAACCGTGAAGCACCTCACCAGGGCAACCCACACAAGCAACCAAATCGCCCACCAAAATTCAAAAAGCTTACAAAATGCGATGAGAACTTGGAGGAGGGGGCAGAGAGAGTCACAGTGTCATGGTGTGCTTCCCCGTCTGCCATGCTGGCCACTGTGGGGAGCATCCATACAGCCCAGCGTGCCCTGAGCACTCTGTTCCAGGGTCTCCCTGACTCCAGCACAAGCCCTGCCCCCACTGCAGCACGCTGTTGGCTCCCCTCCCACCAGGATTGCTGCAGCCCCACCTCACTGGTCCCTTGAGTCCAACTGGCTGCTCTGCTGGCCTCGAACCAGGTCCCCTCATGGCCCACCTGCCTGCCCAAGAGGTGGTGGCTGGGGGGAGTTCTCAGTGGCCTCTCCCCCCTTTCACCATCAAAAGCCCTTCCTAGGTCAGCCTCCTTCTCCTCCCTCACCACACACCCTTCATGGCTTTCACTTTTGCATATGGCTATGCTATGGCACCTGTCCTTTTTCCTTACCGGTCTCGAAGGGAACCCCTAGACGTAGGCCCAAGGCACCCTATACCTGAGGCTGGGCACACAGTAGGTCCTCAGTAAACATCTGAGCAAAGGGTAACAGATGGCAGGGACAGCTGTCCTGAACATACCTAATGGTCAAACAGAACACACACACACACACACACACACACGCACACACACACACGCACACGAGCACATGCATGTGTACACACACATACACGTGGCATTAACCCCCAGCTTCCCAGGAGGTGGCCTTTCTCTCTCCCCTCTCAACAGGGGCAGAGCTGGGCAACGGAAGCAGCCCTGACACTGGTGAAGGACAGCCGTGGGGCCTGCTTCAGGCTACAGCATGGCCGGGAATAAACAGTCACTGCGCTGACCCAGTGAGATTTGGGTTTTTGTTGTTAGTGCAGCAAAGGCTATCCTATGCTGACTAACACATGTAGTGGGCTTACCTGCCAATTCACAGGGGGCAAAAATGTCAGCATCCTTCTTACTCGTTACTTTTAAATGCACTGTAGGTAGACTAAAGAGTGTAAGTATGAAAAACAAAACCATGTGGATGCATGGATTTGTCATACTATCCACACCAGTGTTGAAATATTTCATAACTGTAAAGTTTCTAAAGAAACTCATAAAATCATAAGGATAGGAGAAGGCATATGCAAATAGTTGAATTGTTTAGAGGCAGCAGAAGAGGCCTACGTACTCATGCAAAAGACACCAACTCTACAGGAAAGGATGAATTTAACCATTTATCAAATGGTCAAAGCTACGTAAGAAACTAGGAAAAATATTTTGACAAATAAAACTGAACATGAAGAGCACATGAAGTGCTCTTACAGATCAGTAAGTCAACCACGAATGTCCCAATAGCAAATTGTGCCAAGGACAGACAAGCCACAAAGACAAACGCCAGAGAAATACCTGCAAGAGAAGTGTCACCTCTCTGGTAATCATTGTTTCCCTTATCAGATTGGTAAAGATGAAAAACAATAAAAAATAAAAACAGCACAGTTAACTTTGAGGGCCAAGTGCACTCGTGTGTGTGTGTGTGTCTGTGTGTGTCTGTGTGTGTGTGCACCTGGCTCAGTGGTAGAGAGCATGGGTTCTACAGAGAGGCTGCCTGGCTCCTCCAAGACCCATCTGGCCTCTGTGGGATTGTGGGCCAGTTGCTGAAAGCCTTGGCCCTTACAGGCTTGGTGTCCGATCAAGTGCAGAAGGTAGGTCTCCTCACCTCAGGGGATTAGATGAGAAAATTTCTAGGAAGCACACAGTATGTGCTCACCGGACATGAACGTCATTGACAGCTATGAGGGAGAACAAGTTCCAGAGGACCAGACGGGCTCCGTGCATCAAAATGTCCCCCAGCGATTCCACTTGCGGAACCTACCCCGAAGACATGACCAGCTGAGATGGAGAAGAGATGGAGAGATAAGGTCGATCACTGCAGTGTCGTTCACACTGGGAAGCCACTGCCGGTGCAGGACCTGAGTGAGCGGAGATGGCGGGGGCCCCACAGGTGCGCCGTGCCCTGGCTCAGAGACGGAGGAGACAGCCACTTTGCACAGGAGGAAGAACAAACTCTGCCCTAGCGTGATCCCAGAAGATCAAAGTCCGTTTGTCTGTGCCCCTGGTGAGACCCAGAAGCATGTTTGCTAGAGCAACAGGGGTTAGCGAGCCTCTGCATCACAGGGTTTTCTTGTATCTTGTTCATAATGTTCTGTACTAATTTTCCTACTGGAACAGGTAATATCCTTTTATCAGACAAAGCCATTTCACTTTGAAAATATTGTTTTGGAAGAAACAGAAGCTCCCTGTTAAAGACCAGCTGGCCTACACCCAGCCTTGCCCTGCTGGCCTGCCCAGGACTGGTGAGGTGCTGGCCCAGCGGACACAACCCATGCAGCCGCGATCCGGGACGACTCCGCGAAGCTGCCACAAGGGGTCGCCAATGCACACCGCCTGCCACTACTGGCACAGAGCATCTGGAGAAACCTCAGCCAGGCTTGAGGGCCTGCAACGCAGAAACTAACTCTGTAGGCAAGACTCTCGGGTATGGGGTGTGGAGAATCCGAGACACAAGAAGGTCTTGCCAGTGAGCCCTGCTTCAAAAGCGCACTCAACTTCCTTTCTTCTCTGGAGTCAGATTCTGTGGCCAAACCCATGTCTGCACAGAGGTCTCCCTCCTGCAGGGGGACACTTGGGGATGTCAGAGACTGGCTGGAAAACAGTGCTGCCTGCTTCTGCTGGCTGCCCACTGCACAAATGCTGCCCACCCCTCAGGGAAACACGGAGGGCTTGGGGCCCCCCTGGAGTGAAGAGAGCAAGAGACAGGATGGGGCCAAACGTGCAGCCCAGAAGGACAGAATTAAGACACAAATCTGCCTCCCGTGCTCTCCATCTCCCCTAGGGGCAGAAGGAAGCTTCCCTGCCCAGGGGGACTGTGCTGCTCCACAGAAGCAAGCCTGCCATTGTAAACAGATTCAGCAGGCACAGGGCAAATCACCTAGAACACACACAACATGACATTCACCAAATGCTCCTGGAAAGAACTCGGATTCAGCAAACAGCTCAGATCTGAGTGGACTTCCATTCGCAGCTTCGGAATCCCCTAATGGAATGCACTGGGGCCTGGCAAAGGTGGGATGCCGGGGCTCCCTGCACAGGCAGCCCGGAGACAGTGGCCCTAACGTTGCCCGAGTCACAGGCACACATCCCCCAGAGGCGCCCTGCCCCCGCCCCCCTGCCGTACTGACCCACAGCCACGCCGGGTGAGGGGTGTCAGCCCTCCAGCGCCTGCAGCAGGGTGCTGTGGGGGCAAACACTTGAAGGGAATTGTTTCTACCCCACTAGTTCTGGAACGACCAGGGATCCCCAGGGCCCTGGGAGCTACACAAACACTTCTATCCCGTGTGAACTGGCTTGCCTTTCCTGGCCTTCCTCGCCTCGGGCACAGAACAAACTCAGCGATGCCTCAAAGCGCCAGCCTGCCCGGAAACTTCAATAACTAGGGAAGGAGAGTTCTTTATGAAATTTTTGTAGTCTGGCTGCTAGTTCTCACCTTTCAGTGTGAGCAGGTGTTTTATCCTTAAACTACAGAGCCAGAGCTCTCCCTCCCTACTAAGGGGGCATTCCCACTGAACAAACACAGGGCACACCAAGGCCCTTGAGACTGTCTTAGAATAATGATGCCCATTTTGTACCTCCAGGGGACTTAACTAATTTAACAGGCAATTTTAATAATAAGTATATATTAATTCTACATTCCCTTTTTACCTATTTCTGTGACTATGAACTGTTAGGAATTAGGCAATATATTACAATAGGCTTCTAGGGACTTTTTATTAACTAATGCCCCATATTTAAAAACCTTCCTGTCAAATGAGAAACATTAAGAAATGCGGTCCCTTTTATAATTGCTTCTAATAGACTCAATATTCAGGTCCTGGCCTTAACAGACAGCCGGGGAGGTACTTCCCCAAATTGCATTTAACTTTTCATTTTCTTTCTGTCACTGGCCAACAGAATAATTCTGAAAGCACACAAATGGTCATTTTACTATGTCAGCCTGTAGCTCTCGAGAGGCCTATAAATTTGCAAAGTATGAGGACGGCTCACGATAAGGGACAGACAGCA
Source organism: Puma concolor (assembly GCF_028749965.1). Taxonomy (NCBI): domain Eukaryota; kingdom Metazoa; phylum Chordata; class Mammalia; order Carnivora; family Felidae; genus Puma; species Puma concolor. The sequence goes on from NC_141681.1 coordinate 43,083,062, forward strand.
GCCTTCCTACCCAGACTGTCACTGCAGTCACCCTGCTTTGTAGGTTTGCTCTTTGCTTTTTGGTTTCTTTGGTAAACCTATTTATTGAAATAGAACACCTACAGAAGAGTACAAACATCTTAGGTGTCCCAGACTGATGACAGTTCACAAACAGATCCCTTTGATCAAGATCCAGAACATTCCCGGTCTGGCAGGTGCCAACCCCGCCTCTTCCCTCTGCCCCTCTGCTCCTCCACCACATTGAAGTTTTGCCTGTTGGGGAGCTTCATGTAAGTGGGGTGATACAGCAGAGGCCCTTGAGTTTGGCTTCTCGTGCCAGACATGGCCCGCATGAGAGCTGTCCGCCCGTGGTCTTGTGCACAGCGACAACCTGGCTGTCCCCACCACTCAGCAGTACTCGTCAAATGAACACGCCACAGTTTATTCATCTCTGCGGGAAGGCTTTGGGTGCCCCCGGTGTTAGAGTACGCCCTGTCCGTGCACGGAACGTTCTCGCACACATCTCTGGCCATGTCTGCTGTGTACTAAGCGGAAACGCTGGTTGCCAGGCATGGAGTGCTCAGCTTTGGTGATGCTGCTGGCTCTCTCCCAGTGATGGTTCCGGCACCTCTGCTCTTTATGTTCACTATTCTTCCTTAACAGGGAAGAAGGTTTCAAGCCCATGCCTTTATGAACCAGAGGCTTGAACCTGAGTGTGAGGCACCGGAGTCCCTGGGAGCTGCAGGGACCCTCCTGCCTTCCTTGACCATCTTTCCCGTGGCAAGACCTTACCCACAGGACAACAGCGCAGTGGCCTTCCCTCCACCCCAGGGCAGGACCACACATTTGTAAGAAACAAAGAGCTGCGGATGGCTTCCGATGCCCCCTCGGAGGTACCTGTCTTTCCACCAGTAGACGCCTCAGCAGAAATGGAAACTTAATCAGGAATAAGGAAGGGGGAGTGAAACACACAAACCAGTTCAACTACAGAAGAAAGCTGCCAGCTGAGGGCACCCAGAAGTGGCTGGGAAAGGTCACACCTCAGGAACAGGGTCAGGAAGGAGCCAGGTGGAGGAAGAGGACGTCCAGCAGGCAGCAAGTGAGGCCCAGTCCTCTCAGGCCTGCCCTCCCTGCTTCCGATAAAGGACTGAGATGGGGCAGGCGGGGGCTGTAACACTAGACGGTCATAGACATTTGAGGACAGCAGAGACAAGGAGCCCAGACAGACATCAGCTCCCACGGGGAAGGAGCCCCAGGGCGCGAGTCTGTTGCACCATGAGAGACAGGGAGGGATGCTCAGGGGTGGGGTGGGACAAAGGAGGTGTTGGGGCAGCCAAGTTCGGGCAGCTGAGGTGACGGCTCCCTTGTCTACTCCGCACTTTCAGGCAGAGGAGAGAAAAGGCCCAGCCCCCCAGGACTGTCCCAGTAAAGCCACCAAGCTGAGGAGGATCCTTTGTTTTCATTTCCAAATTCAAAGGGCCCTGGGCTAGGCTAAGCCAGGGTCTGATCCTGACTCAAAGCCATAAGGGACCCTGGTGAGCCCAACACAGAGGAGCCTCAGCTGTGGCAGCCCAGGGGGCTGGGAAAATTGAGGCCCCAGAAGCCAGTTTCAGAAGTTTATGAATAATAAATGCAATTAATGTGATGGAAAACAGAATCTGGAAGCTAAGCTGAGGCCCCAGGGCGGGTGACTCACCAGGTCACCCTCCCTTGTCACATCTCTGCCCAAGACTCTCAGAATAGACAGGTGGTATGGAGGCGGGGCATCAATCCCTCATCTGGCTATAACCCAGAACAGAGGACAATTGAGGCCTGGGTCTGGCTAGAGGACAAAGGCTAGAGAACCACCCCCCCCTTCTCTAGCCCCGGGCACAGTGCACCAGGTGGTAGGCTCCTAGCCCGAATATGTCTCTCTGGCCTCAGTTCCCTTCACTGTCAAATGGGGATGACAAACATACTTTGGATGTTGTCACGTAAGTGCTGACCTCAGAATCTCCAAAGGCTGCAAGCAGAGGACTGCCCCGGGCCCTCACACGACATTCCCATGGTGTCCCCCACTTGGGCTCTGACACCAGCTCCACATTGAGGGCCTCCTGCTAGTCTGAGGCCCATTCGCATGGCGGTGTCCCCTTCAGGCTCTCAGTAGGTCCTCTGCCTGCCTCGTGCAGGAGGAGGGGAGCAGGTGTGGAGGAAGGTGCTGGCCTCCAGGAAGCAGTGAGGAAGAAGACAGGCGGGAAGATCAGGGGGAGGAGAGGAAGAACCTGAGGTTCAACCGGCCCAGAGCTCCCCCTGACTTCCCAACCCCAGGCTGGTTTCAGGGTTCTGCTCTGGCCTAGGGGAAGTGGGGGAAAAGGATGGGGTGGGGGGAGGGACGGGCTCTAAGTGCCTCACTTGAGGCTGGCACGAGCTTTCTTCCGTGTCTCCCACTGGCCCAGGGCAGGGTGCTCCTGCTTGACAGGCTGGACACAGCCACGAGCTCCAGGCGGCCTGAGGCTGAGGAGACACTTACCCCACCACGGGCCACAAGCCTGGTGCCCCCGGGAGGCCTCGGCAGATGCCGCAGACCCTCCTCACTCTCCCCACGAGGGCGCCAGGGCCGTCCATGAAGATGGGTGAGGTATTACCAGGAAGGCTCTCTCACTTACTACAAATTGCGCCTTTATGGGAAAATCAATGACACTGCCTCCTTGGTCTTCCACACTTGTTGCTGGTCTAAAGTAATTACTCGGCAGGGCGACAGGCCGGAACTGGACTGGTGTTCCCGGGAGCGCCCGCTGGCCCCCAGCCCTGCAGCCTGGGGAGCCCAGGAAGGGAAGCTGTCTGGAGAGCTCCATCCATCACACCCGGCTCTCTGTGCTTGCTCCTCGGGTCTGCTGGAAACACACATACTGTGTGCCAGCCACGAGGTGCCATGATCGCGGGGTGAGCAGGGCGGATCCAGGCCCTCTGTCCAGAGAGAGACAGAGGTTCCCTGAGTGAAGGTGCACAAGGCAGAAACCATGTGGGGAGGGGACCCGTGGGAAGACTCCCTGGAGGAGGAGGTCAGCAGAGAGGGCAGAGCAAATGGGAAATCCAGAGGCAGAGAGATGTAGGGCATGTGAAAGGAACAGCAGCAAGGCCCGAGGAGACAGCCGGAGCTCGGGGGGTGGCACAGAAAGCAAAGAGGCGGGGGACCCGAGGATGTGGCCTGGGAGGCCAGAGAAAAAAAGCCCCTTCCGCCTCCGACCCTCAGAATGGCCGTGGCAACCCTTCCCGGCAAAGCCACTCTGAACGCTAACTTCTCGCTATAGTCTACCTCTTTCTTCCAAGATTTCTTTAAATGATAGCTTGTTTAACTACCAACATCAATTGGCCGGCAATTGCATGAACAAATGCTTCTCTGCTTGTCTCCAAGTTCAGCCACTTTTATTTGTCCCCGAGTATTTGGCAGGAACCAGTTACATCAATAAAGAAACGTCAATTTTTAACAGCCACATGAGATGCAAAAGCTTCAGATGGATTTTTCGTCAGCAAACAGGGCGCCTGGAGGAACAGTTATTAACAGCCATTGGAGACACACGGGCAGGCCCGGGAGACAGGGCTCCAGATTTAGCCTGGATTAAGGAGCCACTGCAGGCACCGGACCTCTCGACATCATAAATAATGCTGAAATTTTACACTGTGGTTGAACTCCTCGTTGTCACATCGTTTAGTCGCGGGGTGTGTGACGCTCTATAGCAAACTGACAAATCTCTTTCTCAACTGCTAAGTGGATAGAGCCCATCGGAATAAATCCAACCAAATTGCCCGCTACAGGTGAGCAGGCAGCGACACAAGGCAGAGAATGTGCAGAGGGTGGTGGCATCAGAAACAGCTTGGACAGTGATTTCCGGAGGCACCTGGACTGTGCGGTGAGGGGCCTGTCTTCTCGGTGCCCCTTGCCATTTACTGCCACATTGCCTTATGGTTGGAAGAGGTGGGGTTGCAAACCCTCAATAAGACAGGAGTCTGATGCCCAGGCTCTCCCCCAAAACAGCCGGGTCGCAGCTGAGCTAATGACAGGGCAGAGAAAAGTAATATAGGCAGAATAACGTAGTGACGTGTCTCACCATGAAATATGAGGATGGGGAAGTGTGTTCATATAACGGGTGATCCTCCTGGAGAGCCGGAAATAACCCTCTGAGTCCTACAGGCTGGACCACTGCCCAGACGGAAGTCCCACGGACATCACTGACCAAAGAGACTTCAGGAAGCATTGGGGGAACTGAGGCAGGATCTCAGAGGGCAGCCCCTGGGCACTGGGTTTCTGGTACACACACTCAGCTGAGCACAGGGTAAAGAGACCCATCTGCTCCCTGGGACTGGAGAAGCGTCCCAGCGGCAGGGATGCTACACCTCAATGGGGCACCCCCTCTGCCAGGCCCACGCTGTGCCTGTTCGGCGGGAGAAAGAGTGCCCGTCTTACGATCCCACCCTGGCTCAGAGCCCCAACCAACACAGCGGGGTGCTTCCTCTCTTGGGCCAGACTGGCCTAACTTTGTGGTCATCAGACAATGGAACCTGCAGGGCACCAAGAGGCAGATCAAAGGGTTCCACTGGCCCTGCAGCCCGATAACATGAAAAGGCCAGACCACACCAACAGCCCAGCTCTGGCAGGGCAGCTGTCCTGGAGGAAAATGTTCTTTCTGCACTGGTTGCTCTCCTCAGAGTGGTAGACTGGAGCCTCATAATGGCAGATCTCTGGGACTGACGGGTGGTGGTCCCTCCCCATTCTTTAACAGGAACACAGGAAACAAGCAGAATGCTTTCCAGCAAAAAGGGATCTGTTCTCCAGGACAAGCTGGTGGCACCATTCTCCTCCCTGAAGTGCAAAAGCGTCTGTTCTTGGAAGGGACCTGGAGTAGAGGTTTGGGGTCATGGCCCAAGGAGGAAAAAGTGTGGTGTTGCTGGGGCCCCCATAACCTGGCATGTCTCACATGCACTCACAGCCCTCAGAGTATTTGGGCTGGGGCTGGGTCCTGCACTTCCTGGCCCCGTACCTGCCCTGGGCTGGGCTCTTAAGCTTTCGGGGGCCATGACCTCTGCCTGGATTGGGAGCCTCCAAATCCTCTCCCAGAGGGGCCAAACCTCAGGCAAAGTTGGGTCAACACCAAGGCTTTCTCCCCTGTGCACAAGGGCAGTGGGAAGGGGGGCCCAGGCACGGGCAGGCTGGCCTCTGTGCAGACTGGTTGGAATGCCTATTGAACCCCCCTGGGCATCTGGGTCTACTGCGGGACCCAAGCCATTGGTCTTAGCTTCTGAGAGCTCTCTGCAAAGGAGACGCTCAAGGTAAAAGGGACCTGAAGCAAACATGACCGCTACAGCTGGTTCCTCCTCTGTCTGCAGTCACGGAGCGCATCAGTGTCCTCCTGAAGGGTGGCTGGCGCCCCCGACGGTCAGCCTGCTCTGTGACTACATCGGCTCACTTCCTCTCAGGTGCTACGACCCTCGGGCTTCGATTAATGCCTCGTATAAACCCTCCAGAGCAAATGCCAAACTTTACAAGATGAGGTTCCAAGAAGTGTCCTTAATGATTTTATGCTGGCTTTTCCTCAAGCACAGCAATGGTCCATTTATAACGACTCTAAATGACATCCAGTGGGACCTGTCGTAAGATGGGTGACCTTGGCTGGAAAGGAACTTGCCCCACATGCTCCTCTGATCTTCCACTGCTGCCTCAACTTCCCCAGGCACAGGTGGTCTGGACTCTTCTTCCAGCGTTCCCCACCTCACTTAGTAGCAACTCTATCCTTCCACGTGCTCAAGTCAAAAACCCTGGAGTCACCCTTGATGTGACAGCAAATGCTGCTGGCTCTACCCGGTCCGGAGTGGATTTCCTGAGCATCGCTGGGCCACCAGGTTCACCAGGCCTGGCATAAAATATGCCCAGAACTTGCCTGCTTCTCCCCTCCAACACTCTGACTCCAGGCTGGTGCCCTGTCACCTGTCAGCCCTTAGGGGCCTCCTCACTGGTCCCCCTGCAGTCAGCTCTCCGGTGACCACCAGACCAAGTCCCTCCTCTGCTCGACCTCCAGCCCCAGCCCCGGTCCCTCTTCTCTGCCACTCAGGCCTCTCCTGACACCCCAGGGCTCAGCCCCCCAGCACCTCCAGGTCTTGTTGGACCTCTACACAAGGCCTTCAATGCCACCCTACTCAAAACCGCAAACCACTCCCAGGACTCCCTCTGTTATCTTTCCTGGTTTTATTCTTCCCTGGTATTTGCTACCACCAAAAATGCTGTACATTTTACTTATTTATTTTGTTTATCTCCCCTCTGGAGCTTCACAGACAGGTTTTCTTCTGTTCTGTCTCCCTGCTCCTAGAACAGTGCCTGGCAGCTGTAGTTACCCAATAAATTTTTATAACCCAACGAACTGGCACAGGCAGGCTGGGAATGAGCCAGTACTCACTGGCCCACACGTGACCTGCTTGCCAAGAACAGAGGTGTGTGGCAGGGGGTGGGGGGGGGAGGGCATGTGTCAGCCTGCTCGGCCGAGAGCTACAAGAAAGTCAAGAGAGTTTCTGCTGTGCTCCAGGCAAGCCATCTGCATGATCGAATCGGAGCTCCCTGAGCTGGACAACCCTAGGTGCAATTCCTAGCAAGGTTCGGCTGCACCAACTACATCTGGAAATGTTTTGGAAAATCCTGGTCTTGTAGGGACAATGAGTCCGGTTTATGCAGGTTCCATCAAGCCCACAGAGATCAGCTCTGGCTTTCCCAGACCTCCTGAGATGGCATCGTAAATCTGCCTTCAAAAATGCCCTGGCATTTCACCTCTTGCTCATCAGCCTGGCCAGCCCTGGGGCCACCTGTGAGCGATTGCCACACGTGCCACATTGCAACACCAGCACACGCCCCTTATCTGCCAGCGCAGGGGCACAGATCCAATTCCCCGATAACCACTGGGCCATCGGGTTCACCAGGGCCAGTGACCACATCCACAGGAAGGGAGGCTGCCTGGAAGGGTGCACGGCCAGGGGTGAGGTGGGGGGTGGGACACGACCTTGTTCTGACACACATGACTTTGGCCCCAGTCGGGTGGACGCTACTTGGACCCTGAGTCCTCCGAGGGGTGAGTGAGGAGCCATCCTTCCCTACCACCAGAGGAGGAACAGGAACGTTTATTGAGCACCTGCTCTGTGCCAGGCCACCCTAGGCCCTGGGGCTCTGACTGCAGCCTGGAACCTGCTGGGCCTGGGCTCCTGGGACACCGTCCATCCCTGCCAGTGACCTCTGCCTACCCCTCCAACTGCTTTGTTCCAGACTTGTTACCTGTGCAGGGTCACAGACAAGAGGCTGCAGCAACCTCTGAAGGCCACACCTGGCTCTCAGGCAACGGCTCCTGGGCTTTCTGGCTGAGGCTGACCCTGGCCGGGGTGGGGGCAGGGGTGAGCTAAGCCTCCTACCCCTTCCTAGGCAGGGGTGGAAACTTCTACCTTAGGTCGAGGTGGCCAGATTCTGCCCCGATTCTGGCTTTAGGTTATATGTCACCATAATTCAGACCATCAACATTTTGCCCTTTCTAATTTTTACAGGTGTTTTAAAAACCAGGACCCCTTCCCCTCCCCCCCACCCCCCCAAACGAGACAACCGGGCCTCTGTGGTGCCCTGCGTCCTACAGTGGGAGCTGCTAGGCTTTGAATCCTGGCTCATCTGCCTGCCAAAGGTATGACCTCATCAAGTGACTCGGCCTCTTTGTCCCGCACTTTCCTGGCCCACGGAAGGGACTGAACAGTAGTCCCTACCCTTGAGCAGAGAAGAGCAAGGGGCCCAGACCAGGCTGCTGTGTGATCAGACCTCAGAAAATGCTGCCACCACTGCCGCTGTCCCCGGAACTACACCCCACGGAAGCAGGGCCATCCCTTTGCGTTGTGTCCCCAGAGCTCAGGACAATGGCAAACGCTTGTGAGAGAGGAGTGGTCTGACCGAGGGGACATGCCCCAGCCTCATGGGTTTTGCGTCTTACATGCTGGTCCAAGAACTCCTCCCCAACTTCCCCTTGCCTCTCCTGGAAATCACCATCTTCCTGTCCCCACATGTCACCACTGTGTCACTTCTAAGACCCCAGAACTACTGCCCCTGGCTCCTCCCTGCTCTTCTACCTGGATGGCGACCGCAGATTTGTACCCTGTCCCCGGGAAAGTTGTTGGGTGTTGTCAAAAGACTCACCTACTGCCTGCCCTGGTTCCTGTGCCTCTTGCCCAGGGCCAAGGGGGACCTCCAAGGGCCAAGCCTGTGCGCACACACACACACACACACACACACGCCTGTGGCCCCAGGCAGGGAGTGTGAGGAGGTGTGCTTAGTGGGTATGCACACCACACACACACTTGTTGGAGGCTGGGGCACTGAAATACAGCCAGGCCCTGACTGAAAGTACAGCACCAGGGCCCGGGGGATCTCTCTCCCGTCCAAATCCAAGGGCCTCATAAAAGCACAGCCCGAAGGCAGAGTCTCTGCCATTTTAGGCAGGAAATATGACTGGGAGGCAGGAGGCAGGACAGAAACCAGACAATGGGCGCCAGGGGGAGCAAAACCGGGTCTGCGCAGCACGGCCCGAAGCCACCAGGCAGCCAAGCCAGAAGTGGGGGACTCACTGCCATTCCTCCTCTCCCCTCTCCCCACCGTCTGTGAGTCCTCAGCTCCTGCTCCAAACTCACCCCCCACCCGCCCTCTCCTCCCACAGCAGCCTCCCTGCCTGCTGCCCTCTGTCTACTTGCCACCCAAAGCCACAGTTTCAGCTGGTCAGGTCCCTCCCCCGTCACAGAAACCTCTGAGGGGCATCTCACTGAGACCTCGCCCCGCCACCAACTCCTCTCTTAGCTGCCAGGCCCCACCCACTGTGCCCTCTGACCACCCGGCAAGTGCCGGCTAGCTCCTCGCCCCCTCTCAGTCTCAGCTTGAGGGTCATGCTGGGCCAAGACAGCTCCCTGTTCTTTCCTGGACTCCAACTTCCCACCACGTGTCATTCTCCTGCTTGTCTGTCTCCCCCTCTGGAATATCAGCCGGGAATCTGCCCCCCACCACCCGCCCACCCCGGGCCAGCCCAAGCCCTTCAGAATGCCAGTACTGCTGAGTTACCTAATGAACCAGCAGACAGGAAACCAGGCCTGATTTCTGCAGGGAGCAAAGGCAGTTATGTATGGGCTGAGTTGTGTCCCCAAGAATTCTTATGTGGAGGTCCTAACCCCACTCCATCAGAATGTGACCGTATTGGGAGATGGGCCTTTGAGGAGGGGATTAAGTTAAACTGAAATCTTTAGTGGGGCCCTAATCCAGTCTGACTGGTGTCCTTATAAAAAGAGGAAATTAACACAGAGACACCAGGATGTGTGCCCACGGAGGAAAGGCCACGTGAGGACACCAAAAGAAGGCAGCCTTCTGCTGGCCAGGGGCATAGGCCTCAGAAGAAATCAAATCTACTGACACCTTGATCTGAAACTTCTAGCCTCCAGGACTACAGGAAAATAAACTTCTGTTGTTTAAGCCCCTCCGTCTATGGTACGTTGTAATGGCAACCCTAGCAAACAAGGTACCTTCGGGACAGAGGGATGAGAATGGGCTCCAGAGGGAGGGAGGCTGTGGCCACAAACCACCAGGCCTGAAATCACCCATGACCTGAAAGCTGAACTAGAGTCCTGCCAGGGTCAAAGCCAAGACCTTGGAGGAGCGGGGAGGAGGGGGAAGGGGAGGAGGAGGGAGAGGAGGAGGAGGGGGAAGGGGAGGAGGAGGGAGAGGAAGTGGAGGGGGAAGGGGAGGAGGAGGGAGAGGAGGGGGGAGGGAGAGGGAGAAGAGGAGGGAGAAGGGAGGGGGAGGGAGAGGCGGAGGGGGAGGGAGGGGGGAGGAGGGAGAGGAGGGGGAGGTGGAGAAGGAGGAGGAGGAGGGGGAGGGAGAGGGAGAAGAGGAGGGGGAAAGGAGGGAGAGGAGGGGGAGGGAGGGGGAGGAGGGAGAGGAGGGGGAGGGAGGGGGGAGGAGGGAGGGAGAGGAGGGGGAGGGAGGGGGGAGGAGGGAGGGAGAGGAGGGGGAGGGAGGGGGGAGGAGGGAGAGGAGGGGGAGGGAGGGGGAGGAGGGAGAGGAGGGGGAGGGAGGGGGGAGGAGGGAGAGGAGGGGGAGGGAGGGGGGAGGAGGGAGAGGAGGGGGAGGGGGAGGCGGCGGGGAGACGGAGGATGTGAGGAGCCCCTCCCTCAGGCCAGCTCCAGCCACAGCTGTGTGGCCTGCAAGGAGGGGCCGGGATCTCTGTGGCAGAAAAGTGAAGTGGACCCACCGCCAGCCCGTCCCCAGCCCCACAAGGAAGGACTGCCAGTGCGGAGCGTGCAGACCGTAACCTCTTGGAGATTCATTTCTTGCCTCTTCAAAGCATTATAGATTGATTGCCAAGTCTTGCCGTAAATCAAAAGAAAGTCACTACTCATTACCTACTTAGAATTCCCGGAGTTCTTCCTGGGAAACCATTTCTCAGCTGTTTGATCTCTGAGCCACCAGCACTATCTCTAGGCATGCCACCCATCACGGCAGCCACCAGACACTTTCTTCTTCCAGGCTCCTTTCTCAGCACCTAGATGAATTTCCACCTTTCTCAGTTTCAAGAAGAGCTGCCAAGACAAATGATTCAAAGACTCCAGGACTCCAGCTCACGCTGAAAATATATGGACTGCGTACAGCCTGTTTGGAAACATCCCACGCCGGAGGGAAAGGCACGAACCACACTCGTGTCGGACAGGTCATGCTGGCGGCCAGGCCCCAGACTCACCAGGACACCAGGACGCTCTCTTGTGTCCTTTTGCTTGTGGGACAGTGACACTTGTCCAGCTTCAGCTAGCAGCAGCTGCCCTTTCCCTGGTCAAGACCCTCCTACCCCTGAGCAGAATGTCCCCAAGGGCCCCAGGAACTCACTAGCTGGCCGGGGCTAGTAGGAGCAAGGAAGTGCCTCACTGGAAACTGTGCATCCAGGAGGGGCCTCCTTCCCAGTCCTGCAGCTGGTACCATCTTCCCAAGGAACCCCTGCCCCAAAAGGGCTCCTTCACCCCTCAAGAGACCAAGTGGTGCTCGGCCGACATCAGCTTCCCCCACCCAGAGTGTCTGTCTCTACATCCACCAGCCGGCTCCAGCAAGAGCAGTCAAACCCCACTTCTCTTGCTGGGATGAACAGCAAGACAAAGTAACACAGCAAAAACTAAGTCCGGCCGGGCCCTGACCCCTAACAGCCACCAGGCGTGTGCTGTGGCGGGGGGCTGGACGGGCAGGGCCTTCCACCAACGAGCCCCAGTCACCCCTGGCTGGAGGGCAGGGGACAGTGCACCTGGATCTTGCCAGGAAACCTGGAAGACCCGCCCGGGCAGCCCACAGTGCTGTTCCTGAAGGTCATGAAATGGGGGCAGCCCCAGCCCAGGCCCAGACACAGGTCAACAACCACCACTCACGAACAGGGGAGCCAGAGTACTGTCACACGCGAGGGTGTGTGGCACACTCACAGAGGGCGGCCCCAGGGGAAGGCACAACGCAAGAGCAGAGGGGGCGGGGGAGGTGCGGGCGCTTGTGCTGCGCCACCAGAGCACCGTCTTTTCTAACAAAACCGTAGAATGCACATGAATGCGGCCGGCTGGGCCTGTGAGGAGTGGTGCCGGAGCTGGGAGAAGCCAGCCTTCACGGCCGGGGTCTCGCCCAAGGGCAGTGGCTGCCATCTCATTCCGCTCGGAGAAGCGGGGAGCAGGAGAAGACCTTGGAGCACGGCAGCGCCAGAGGCCCGGGAGGAGCCTGCGATGTTCCACGGTGACAACGTGGAAGCCCAGACCCCCTGGCCTGCCACCACCAGCAGCCATCAGCGGCCTGGCTTGCAGACGCCTGCATCTCTCCTGGACCCAAGTACCACGTGTGGGGTCCCGCATCGGCGAGGGCTGCAGGAGAACAGCAGTAGAGTGGGGCAGAGCTGCCCCAGCCCCTCTGACCGGCCACCCCGACCCCACACCCTCCTCTGGGGCGGCCGCAAGTGGAGGCAGCCGGGGCGAGGACGGCAGCCTGGACTTCGGTGACCACTGGAGGAAGCCGGAAGGCTCGCACTGACTGCACGCACCATCTAGCCTGCACACCAGAGACCAAGGGGAGCCGCGACGCAGGCCAGCAGCCGGTCTGGCCTGGGACTGGGGGCCCTGGGCGACTTGTGTGGGACACGAGCCTGGCTTCACAGAGAACCCAGCACCTAGAGCCTGTCGTTGGGGCCTCTAAGTGGAAAATCCCTCTCTGTGGTTTCATCAAAAACTACCTCCAGGTTTCAAGAGCAGACATGCCTGCTGGCAGATAGGGAAACGGGCTTTCTGAGTTCCTGGATTCAACCCTTCATGACATCTACAGAATTCTGAGTTAGGAGGGGAAAACTCCCAGCCCAGAATAATTGCTCCCACAGGGAGCATCTTTCTGCACCAGCATGTAATAGGCCTGGATGAGAATTTTCTAAAGACCGGCACCAAACCTCACCATATGATCACAACTGTCTGCCTACTCTGGGCGCGACACCCGGACAAAGGCTCCTACTGGACAGCTCTGCGCTGACGCTCCTGGGACTTGGGAGCCCTGCTCTCTGGTGGTCAGAACTGAACAGGACTACTCCCCCTCCCCGATGGACACGGGTCCACAGGCCGCATCCCCACCCCTCCTGCCTGCCACTGGGCTCCTTCAGGGGGTGCAGGGAAAGAAAGGCTCTTCCGGGGTGGGGGTGAGGCCTGGGGGCACCTGGCAGGTAACCTGTAAAAGACTGAAGCCAACCAGAAATTTACACACGAAACATGAGAAACAGTCTTTTTTTCCCCCTACAGCTCTCCCATTTTTCTTAAAATACATGACCCTTTGGCTCTTATTTTTCCTGCTTTTGATAGAGACGTTGGTATGAGAAATCTTTCTTGACTCTGAAAGCAGCTGCGGCCTCAGAGTGATGAAAAGGGTGATGGAAGAGGGCCGCCTGGCGCTGGGGGGAGTGGGGAGTGACAGGGTGGGGTGGGGTCTGTGGTGGGTGCCTGTAGCTACTCAGTGCCCACTGGGTTGCTACTCCTTGGGAACTTCAGCCCAAGGTTACCATCCATTTCAATTTCTAGGAAAAGCCAGAAAAGTCTCCTGAGTTTTCATTATTGAGGCTAAACAACCAGAACAAACCCAAAAACCCCACTGTGTGAGCCCAAGGAAAGCCACCTATGTCCTAGAGTCTAGCCCAGAGGCTACCAGTTTACAAACTCTGGCCTTTGTCTTGCTAGAAAATTCCTCCTTGGGAGTGAGAAGTGGGGACACCCAGGGTCTTCCCACCAGGACCCTAACCTGACAGAAGCTTCTGGAAGCCCACGGGAGCTACAGGCAAGTCTCACATGGGCCCCAGAGGGTAAGGCAGGCCAGCTAATGGGGTGTGGCCAAAGCCAACTCAGCCAACTCAATGGTCCGCTACAGAGAAGAAGAGGTCTTCTACCGCCACCAAGAGAAGGCTCAGCATTGCTACAGCCGGACCAAAGTCGTGGTAGCCAAGTCATAAACAAGGATAAGTAGTGAGCAGTAGAGCCGGTATATGGCGGTTACCATAAGTGAATGAGAAGAGAAGCAGGAGAACTTTCTACTGGTGCAGAAGTGGGAATCATGACAGAAAAGATAAGGGCCAGAGGAGGCATCCAGGGGACCCCATGCAGAGCAGGAATTTAAAAGGAAGATCCTGAAGTGAGGAAAGGTTTCATTGTTCAGATTAAAGAACCAGATCTTGGGGCGCCTGGGCGGCTCAGTTGGTTAAGCATCACACTCTTGATTTCGGCTCAGGTCATGATCCCAGGGTCGTGGGATTGAGCTCCATGTCGGGCACCGTGCTGAGCATGGAGCCTGGTTGGGTGTCTTTCTTTCCTCTCTGCCCCCACCCCTCATGTTTTCTCTCTCTCAAAATAAATGAACAAACATTAAAAAAAAAAAAGAAAAAGAACCAGATCCTAGGCTCACAGGGACAACTCTAATCCTGTCTGCATGGCTTCTGGCCCCCAAACAGGTCACCACATTAGCTTCTGTAACTGAGAAGGAAGCCACAGAGAAACTGGGGAGTGACGTCTGTCAGAGTGACATGATAAATAATAGTATCCCAGGTCTCGGATAATGTGACCCAAGAGGATAAATGCCCCTGGGGAGTGACCAGGGAGATAACAGGAAACACACAGGTGTGATATTCCCACTTGAGTGTGCAAACAGCCACCACTGCTGGCCTGTCCTGCATGGACAGACCAGCCTTGCTTGTGGCCAAGCTGCTCCTGACTCCACAGGGCTGTTGCTGACATCACAGGACCTATCACCTAGATCACAGTCAACCTGCTGTGTCCTCTACCCCGTCTGGTCTGTGTGTGATGTATGATGCTCTACCCGCCACTGGCCTAAGTCAGAACACACCTGATCTATGTCTCGACCCTTGAACCGTGTGGCCCTCCGTACCCCCCAAGACCCTTGCTGACCACTGGCTGCAGAACTGTATGCTAACGCAAAGAGCTCACACCTCTTCTCAAGGGGACGCCTTTGCCTGGGCCTTCAGGCCAGCTGGCAAGGCTGGTGGGATTCTGACACCCTAAGTACGGCTGGAGCCCAGACCAGCACCAAGAAACAGCACCAATCCTTGGGAAATCCCGTCACCCTCAGAATAAAGAAAGACTCCTATAAGCATCAAGGCAAGAAAATTACAAAGTTCCCTAGAAAGGAGAAAGAAGATGATTTGCCTAAGATCTCTGGCAACAATGGAGGGTATGGTTTCATGGAATGAAGATTCAATACCCAGTGAAACCATCCTTCACAGAGGAGGCAGCAGAAAAACTCTCCGATGTGCAAGGTCAAAGCGAAAGCATTCAAGGAAAGGAAAAACATGGTACAAAACAGGGGTCCACACTGGATTCAGTGAGACAGTGCTAATTCTGAACTGTTACAAACATGATTATAAAACAACACAAATGTTGAAAATAACTGCTGGAAAGAGAAGTCAGATAGTAAAAAACTGGAAGGCAGAGGTGGTGGGGGAGGATAAAGAGTAAAACCATGCTGAATGTCTCATTTTTCAAAGTGAAGAATCGATATTTTTCACAGAGGTAGAGACTATAGAGAAACACAGGGCCTTTCTTCTTAATTTAAAAGTAACTCTACACCAAAAGTGGAATGTGTAGAACAAAGAAAACTTCAGCAACTTTCCAGAATGACAAAAAAATTTAAAATCCTGAAAGGTGGTACAGAGCCAGAAAGCACCAAAGCGCATGAGAGAGGAAACCTTCTGGTCATCAAGACGGATGCAAATGGCTCTCCTAACACCTAGGGGCCCTCCATCTGGAACACAAAAACTGTAGCTGAGAAAGTTAAAAGCAAGAGTAAGCAAAGATACACCAGGAAAATGCAAACACACACACACACACCCACCCACCCACACACACACGCACACACACACACACACACAACACACACACACACACACACACACTTAATATCAAAACCAGTAGCAGATAAAGTCAAATTCAAGACAAAAAAGATTAATTAGGTCAACAGGGGTTCCTCGAAGCTGTACAAAAGTAAAATACAAAATAAAAAACATAACAACCATGGGAATGAATAAAACACAAAAATCTGTTAAGAACCACAGAGGAATTCATAAAACCACCTCTCTTAATCCTAGAGAAAATGTACAAAATTAAGGGACGAGGCAGAAAACTGGAATAAGATGAGAAACCATACATCAAAGCATGTACTCTAAAAATACAAAATTAACATTTTCCAATAAATGTTTAATGTTTGATTTTATCCCATAAAATACTGACAAAAATAATTTTAAATAGGTCACAAAGAAAAATCTCAAAATTAAGGAAAATAAAATTTACATAGACTACACTTTTTTTTTCTTAATTTTTTTTTAACATTTATTTGTTTTCAAGAGATGGAAAGAGGGAGTGCGAGTGGGGGAGGGGCAGAGAGAGAAGGAGACATCAAATCCGAAGCAGGCTCCAGGCTCTGAGCTGTCAGTGCAGAGACCGATATGGGGCTCGAACCCACTAACCGTGAGATCATGACCTGAGCTTAAGCCGGATGCTTAACCGACTGAGCCACCCAGGTGCCCCTACATTTTCTAACTCCAGTGGAAACCAGTAACCAAAAGTTAACCAAGAAAATTAACCAACCACATCTATCTGGAAATGAGAAGAAATGCTCTTAGTCCATTTCTTAGGTCAAAAATCAAATCAGCTAAAACTTCTTAGGATATGGTAAAGGCAGCATTCAAAAATATATGAGCCAAAATTCATTTATTACTCAACAAGAAGAAGATTGGAAAAAAATGAAGTTTCAACTGAAGAAGTTTAAAGACAGATGTTCATAACGAGGTCAGGAAGGGAGGAGAAAGGAACAAGCATAAAACTGGGGATCTAGGAGGCAGATCAGCAGTGGAGCTGATAATTACATCTGGAAGCTGATTGTATGAAGATACCATCAAAGTGGCCACACAAAGCTTCCCCATACAGAAAGAGCAGGCAGTCAGGAACAGGAAAGGAAACGTAACTAACAGACACAGAGCAGGTTTTCACATTTAACATAATAAAATAACCCGGTTCTAATAAGTTCAAAATTCTTGATGAGAATAAAAACGTTCCAAGAACTAGTTTAATATTACATGTCAACTATACTTCAATTTAGAAAAATAGATAAGGGGCGCCTGGGCGGCTCAGTCGGTTAAACGTCCGACTTCAGCTCAGGTCACAATCTCGCAGTTCGTGGGTTTGAGCCCTGCATCGGGCTCTGTGCTGACAGCTCGGAGCCTGGAACCTGCTTAGGATTCTGTGTCTCTCTCTCTCTTTCTCTCTCTCTGCCCCTCCCTGACTCATGCTCTGTCTCTCTTACTCTCAAAAATAAATTAAAAATAAATAAATAAAAGATGGGGCGCCAGGGTGGCTCAGTCAGTTAAGCATCTGACTTCAGCTCAGGTTATGATCTCACGGTTCGTGGGTCAAGCCCCACATTGGACTCTGCTGTCAGCACAGAGCTCACTTCAGATTCTCTGTCCCTCTCTCTCTGCCCCTTCCCCATTTATTCTTTCTTAAAATAAATTTGAAAGAAAGAAACAAAGAAACAAAGAAAGAAACAAACAAAGAAAGAAAATGATAAAAAAGAAAAACACCCTTCCAGGAAAATGTACTATACGAACTCTAAGAGGAATAAAGGATAAAGTCAGCATAATACTTAGCATAATACTCTCCAACTCTATCCATGTTGTTGCAAAGCCCCTCTGCTTTCTAAACTGTTCTAGAAAACAGAAAAATGTGAAGAACTTCCCAAATCACAATCTCAAAAACCCTGTTCTCAAAATATGGCAAAGGGAGTTAAACAAAAAAAAAATGTGTAGCTCGATCCTCTACTTTGAGCCTTTATAGTAAAAGAGTTAACAACAAAACAGTCCTGGTGATGCGGACTAGATGCCAGGCCTGCTCTACATACTGTCCACATAATGATTCACTGGGTCCTCCGAATCATCCTATGAAACGCTGTTATTACCTTGTTCCCAGATGAGGAAACTGAGGCACAATGAATGGCAGAACTGGTATTCAGATGCGGGGCGCACCAGTCTCCGGAGGCCGTGCTCTAACCACCACTCTTTACTGCCTCCCCATCTCAGTCATGCGGCTTGTTACAGCAGAAATCCGCCGTGACGAAGCAGTGCGTGACACAGACGCCACACTAGCTCCCCACCAGGAGGTCCCCGCAGAAAATCCACCTAAGGTACACCTAGTGCCCGATCCTGGCGTCTCATGCCCCGCTCCGATAAAAGGAACTGCGGCTCCTCGGAGAAATGGCTGATTCTAGGGCTGGAGCGGGGAACACACAAAATGAGCCTGGAGCATCCTGCCGAGCCAGAAAGTAAGACAGAGCTCAGAAAGCAAACTGACCGGGGGTGGGTGATGTCAGAGGGACACAGGAGCCTAACTGAAAGAGCCCCCGATGCTCAAAGCTAGAATGACTTGAGCAAGAAAATAAATAACAGCAGATTCTAACTCAAAGTAGAAAATAATCAGCTATGAATCCATATAGATAGAAAATAGTCCATAAATGAGTGATTCAGCAAATACACAAACGGAGAAGAAGAGACAAATCCCTACACAGAAGAATTACAGACAGCATATGTAGACGCTTCCAAACCAAGAGGACAGAGCACAACGCGGTATGGGAGGGGGGAAAGAGAAGCTTATGGTGGAGAAACTTGACAAACACTGCCTGTTAGGTGAGGGAGGTCAACACCAGGGATAAGTGAGGTTGACAGCACGGAGCCCTGATACGACACGATGCCAAGAGGCACTCTGCTTCTGTGGTCTTCCTCCCGATGACCCATGACCCCAGTGTAA
Organism: Puma concolor; assembly: GCF_028749965.1. Taxonomy (NCBI): domain Eukaryota; kingdom Metazoa; phylum Chordata; class Mammalia; order Carnivora; family Felidae; genus Puma; species Puma concolor. The sequence goes on from NC_141681.1 coordinate 43,101,425, forward strand.
CCCTGAGAAAGACATCAGAAAAACGAAAACTGAAGGATCTTGTACAAAGTATCTGACCAGCATGCCTCAAAACTGTCAAGGTCATCAAAAGTTAAGGGCATCTGGGAAACTGTCACAGCCAAGAGGAGCCTAAGGAGACCGGACAACCAAAGACAGTGGGTGTCCTGGGTGGGATCCTGGAACAGGAAAGGACTATCAGGTAGAAGGTAAGGAAAACGGAATAAAGTGTGGACTTCAGATAGTAATAATGTGTCAACGTTGTCCACGAGCTGTGACGAATGTGCCAATCATGTTTAACGACGGGGAAATGGGTATGGGGTATGCCTGAACTAGCTAATATACTTGTAAGTTTTCTGTGATCCAAAACTATCATAAAATTAAAAGTTTATCAATTCCTCGAAACACATATACACAAAAAGGCCAAGGGAGACGCCAAAAAGGCATCTGACAAAATTCAACATCTTTTCCTGATAAAATCTTCTCATAAGTCAGGAAGAAAATACTACTTCCGTAAGCTGATGATATCTATTTATGAGAAGTCAACGGTCAGAATCGGGTTCAATGGTGAAATACTACAGGAAAATCCATACAGATGCCTGCGGGCACCGCTGCTACTTACCAGGATTCTCAGGGGGCAATTTCCCGAGCATTTGAAGAGTAAATGCCTATTTCTATTGGCTTTGTCCCCAAAAGCTCTAACTAGGGCTGCATCAACCAGGCTGCTTATTTGCAGGAAGCCTTTGTCTCTGGTTCTTTGTCCACATTTTCCGGCCGAATACCAGACCTGTTTGCACCCTAAATGCACCCATTTTCCAGTTACTCTTGTGGGCAAAACGCACTACCTTGCTTTAAGCCTCAGAGGCCCACAGCCCCTCCACCACCAAGGTCCCAGCTACGCTTTCAGACACGGGGTCTGCTGAACCTCACAGAGAGAGCTACTCCCCTCCCTCATGTCTGGTCGTGTGGACACAGAAGGCTGGTGGGCACGCGGGACCTGCCCTGCCCAGTACGGGATGGCCCAGGATGAGGCAAAGCCTGTTCTGAACACTGAGGAATTGTCTCCCCAAGGTGGGCCTGCCTCTTAGAAAGGGCTTGCTCAGCTCACTGAGGTACAGCCAGCTGGGTGCAGTTTCGTGGGCTGCCTTCCTGAAGGGTGTACCAAACAGATGGGGGTTTCCTGACCCCTCTCGTGGTAGGCCGAGTGTGGCCTGCCTCCAACAGCCAAGGAAGTGCTGGCAGGAAACCTGCATCAGCCTCACAACACAAGGCAAAGAACGGGTTCCGCCACACCCAGACCTGGGGTCTCAGCAGGCCCTTTATGAGCCAGCCGTGCCGTGGCTTCGTCCCTCAAGGTGGCCAGTGGACAGAGGATGTGTCTGCCATGGAGGGGACAGGACATGCCCACGACAGTGACCAGGCCCACAGAGAAGGCCTGTCACATCCGTTCTCACCCAGGGGGGCTCAGGGTCAGAGGCTGACTGGACCCACACCTGCCCCAAAGGCCCCGAGCAAAACTCTAGCACCTTCATGGAGGAAATTAAACTGAGGGTGGCCTTATTGACACCCAGGCTTGCCTAGAGGGAGACCACATTAGGTCAGACCACTCCCAGGGGACTGAAAGCTATACATCTCCAGAGCCTCCAAGAAGGAGGAGAATACGGGCTTCCTGGTAACATCCATCACCAGTGAAACCTGGATCCTCTGCACGACCCATAAGGGGCACGGCCAGAGCCATGCAGGGCCATGTCTGACCACCACATCCAGCACGGAGAGCCCCCGGCAAGACCCAGAGCCAGAGTGGGGCACGCGGGTCCAGGCACCTGAGAGATGGTCCTTCGGGGATTACAGGGCACCGGGAGGGCTGGACAAAGAGGGAGCTAATCTGAGAAAGCCTGGCAGTCTCAGGACACCTGGAAATGCAGCCCCTGCAGATATAACAGAGAAGCTGGGGAGTCTGTGGGTCCTGTGGGGGAGCTGGGAGTGAGGGATGAGCTCGGGGGTCACCTGTGCCTGGTGAGGCCTAGGGCTCGGGTCAGGGGGCAGGACAGGGAAAAGCAGCTTGTCTGCGCCAGCTGCCTGTGTTTCTACAGCCATAATCGCCGCGAGTTGTGGCTTGTGGTTGTGGCGTTTTCCTGAAAACTCTCCCATCTTCCAATTATCCTCACTGCAGTTAAGCGTTCTAGTCCTCAAAAAAAGAAAAAAAAACCGGACTTATTTTACAACAACACAGCAAGGGTTCTGCAACCTGCTCCCTGGAGTGGGTGAACTGAAAGACCCAGCACCGCACAGCTTACATGGAGAGAGAGAGAGAGAGAGAGAGAGTGTGTGAGTGTGTGTGTGTGTGTGTGTGGGGGGGGTGTATATGTGGGTGCAGGTGTGAGTGTATATGGTGTGTGAGCGGTGTGGTATACAAGGTGGTGCACGATGTGGGGGGGGTGTGTGCACAGTACTTTGTAACTGTGTGTGTGATACGTGTGTCTGTGTGGTGTGAGTGATGGGGCGTGTAGTGTGCGTATGTGTGGCATATGTATGCGTGGTATAGGTGGGTGGTGTGGGGGGGTGTATAGGTCTGTGGGGAGTGTGTGTGGTGTCAGTGGGTGATGTCTGTGTGCGTGCACACACGGGCGCACAGCGTCAGGGGAGGAGACCCTTCCGCTTGGCCCCCATCTCCCATGCCCGGTCTGGACTCAGAGGGCACACCGAGCGCACAGAATCATGACTCACTCGGTCCTGCCGGAGGGCAGGGGAGGTAAGACGACCTCAGAGCGGCCAGCACAGCGGAGCGAGTTCTTCAGCAACCAAGGAGGCTACTGGTGTGGGCTGCTGTGGGGACACAACAGCAGGGGAAAACCCAGGCCTTGTCAAGGGTCTCCAGGCAGGGTCGGGGGCGTCTGCCAAGAAGGACCCCAGCCCGGGGAGGAGGACGGACAGCCATGCAGTCCCCCAGCACACCTCACAGACCTTCTGCCTTTAAATCCCTCCCACGACCCCCACGGAAGTGGTCACGGGAGAGCCCCAAATGCCCCATTCACAGCCTGGAGAGAAAGCATAATTTCAATTAAGGTCCCAGGCTGTCCAAAACATCGTTATTAATCTCCTTGTGGCAAACGTGAGCCGGGACCTGCTTACGCAGCCAATTGAGCCTGCTCTAAATTAGCGTTTGCAGGTAACTGGTTCTGCCGCCAGCCCCACACCAGCCGGCTACAAGCTGGTTATGCCTCTAACGTGAAATAATATGAGGCGGTAAAATGGACAGCCTGGTTGGGCCTGCACTCAGGTGCCCTTGGCGCCCGATTTACCCACACATTAACGTCTTGCTTTAACACAATTTACTATACCTCAACTGCAGAAAATGATGTTCGTTCCCTCTGAAAACCCTACTCACAGGCACAGCCCAGAGGAAAGGGGGATCCTAATAAACGCCATCAGCTCACTTTTTCTTGTAACATGCCCTCAAGATTTTATAACAAACCTTTGATTATAAAACAGACAAACAAAGATGAGGACCGGGTTTCCAGGCCAGCATCTCTTTGGCCTGAGTCTGGGCACCACTGCCCTGATGGTCTGCCCTCTTCTGAGAAAATCAGCCCGTCTCAACCCCCCATCCCCTGGGCAGGCTCCCACCCTGCCCCCAAGTCCTGACACACAGGAGTCCTTGCTCGTCTTGCCCTGTGTCCCTCTGTGGGGCTGGTCAGGCTCCTGGCACAATGTCCAGCAGGTTCCAGGGATGCTGTTTTGGGCCCGTGGATCAGCAGCCTGCACAGGAACCTGGGCTCCCTGGGCCTTCCCGGGCATCGGTCCAGCCTGGCATTAAAAGGGCCACACCCCATGGGGAAACAATACCTGCTTTAGAGAGGATTTTATACTCCCCACCTAGTTAAGAAAAGAATTCTAAAAGTTCATGGTGGCATAGAGGACAGCAAAAAATAGCTCAGGACATTTTCTTCTCTCTCCCATCCATCCATCCAACTCACCCACACATATCTCCTGACACCAACTGTGGGGCAGACACTGGGGATAAAGGAGACAGGACTTCAAGAAGCCTCCAGCCTCCCAAGGACACCAACCACAAAACTGTGTCACAGAGTCACCCGGGCAATGACAGAGAAACGTGCCTGTGGGGAGGAAGCTTGAGGCAGAGAGAAGTCAGCCCATCTCACCACAGCACGTGTCCCCAGGGGCTTCAGCTGGCCCTGGCCTCCTCAAATCTGGGACATCCCAAAGGTTAACAATGACAACCATCTTCCCACTGCCCTCGGGGGTGACACCCTCAGCCCCCAAAGGTCACCCTGCTCACCTGTCCTTCAGGAACAGATTCCGCCTGGTTCTCATCTTCTCTGCCTCAGCTTTTCCCCAGCACAGTCCCAATCCCCCAGTGCTGTGCCCCAGGAACGTCCCTGTTCTCAGCTTCCCATGTGCACCTCCTGCAGCCAGCCGTAGCGTGTGCAAGGCATACAGTAGGTGCACGATAACATGCACACCTGGTGCATCCAGTCAAGCTGAATTAATGCCACTTGGCATCCTCAGGACAGCTGCTCTGCTGTGAGCTTCAGGCTCATGTTTCTGATCCACAGAGGAGGCGGCCGTGGGGCCAAGGGACTGGAGGGCGGGGGCACTGAGCAGTTTGAAGACGAAGGCATGGTGTCCCCAGAGCTCAGCTTAACCAAGACCCCTTCAAAGAACAGCCAAACTCAATGTGGAGACTCCGGATCTTGATGCAAACAGACCAGCGTGGACTAGGTATTAGTAAGATTAAGGAATTACTGTTAATTTGGTTAGATGTGGTAATGATGTGGTGGTTACATAAAGGGAAAAAAACCCTCATCAGCTGAGACACCTACTGCTGTATGTACAGGTGAAATGACATCATGTCTGGAGTTGGTTTTAACTTTTTTTAATGTCTATTTATATTTGGCAGGGGGGAGGGGCAGAGAGACAGGGAGACACAGAATCCGAAGCAGGCTCCAGGCTCCAATCTGTCAGCACAGAGCCTGACGCGGGGCTCGAACCCACAAACCATGAGATCATGACCTGAGCCGAAGTGGAACGCTTAACTGACTGAGCCACCCAGGTGCCCCGTGGGGGTTGGTTTTAAACATAACTATAGCAAAACAAAAGGAAACACAAACTCTGCTGGGGACTTTCAGGCTCATTATATTATTCTTTTCTCTTTTTGCATAGGGTGGTGGATTTCTGAACTTTCTCATGAAAAGAGAAAAAAAACCCTGCACTGCCTTGGGTCGGGGAGCAAGGAGCTGGGGGAAGCATTCTGAGGGCCGCTGGCCAGAGCTCACACACAGGCCCACCTGGGCTGCAGCGGCCTCAGGCTCTGGACAGTGGGTGGGAGGGCAGCTCATGTCCCTCCCAGGAGCCAGCTTTGGAGCTGGACTTCCGGCAGCTTAGGACACGGGGCTGCCACCGCACAGAAGACGTTAGGGCTCCACCCTGGGGCAAGCTAGTCCTGCTCTAATTTCTGGGTTATTTTTATTTGAGGCATCAGCTATGGCCGATTCAGCGGGGAACAGATTTGTGGGGCAGTGCCAATCTGGGGGACCGCTGCCCGGCCCACCTCTCAGGTAGCCCTGTAGAACCCCTCCTGGCCCTGATCCTGGTGGGGGGCAGGGGCCGCGGGACTACCAGAGCAGATACCGCACTGCAGCAGACCACGTGGAGGCAAAAGCTGGGACAGCTCTGCGTGCCTGTCCCTGTCCTCCTCCAGCGTGACAGAGCTGGGTCCTTGATGAAGCACTTGTTCCGTGCCCCCTCCTGGGACTGCACAGCAACAAGGGCCCTCAAGGCCATGTTAACCTCTCACTACTCGGGGTAAGAGGAGAGAAACACAGAGGCCCTCTGTTCTGGACTCCTTTCAGGGTTAGACTTTGAAAAAGATGCTGATCCCCAAGCCACATGAGGTGAACAGAAATGCCCACAGCGTCCACTGCTGATTCTGTCTGCACTTCAGTCTCACCCCACACTGACAAAGCAGGCAGGCCAGAAAGGCTGAGAGAGGGACGTGGAGGCACAGCAGGCCCCGAGAGCACCTGGGAGGACTCAGCAAAGTGGGGAAGGGGTGACAGTACCAAACCCGTACAAGGGGCACCCCACCATGGGGCGGGCAGCATAAAGGTGAAACTCTTTTCTGTATGTACACTTCTGACACCAAATGTGAGTGACACCGAGCGATCTTCCAATTCTCTGTGGTCACCAAATGGACGTCCTACAATTTAGTTCTGACATGAACGGCCAGAGTGAGTACAGACCTCCCAGTCCCACAAGCCTGCCCCCACTCCAGACACCAATCGCAAGTCCAGGCCTCTGGTACTTCTGGCTGACTGGCTATAAACTGGGGGTTTCTGTGACCCCCTCCCTTGGGTTTGATAATTTGCTAGAATGGCTCACAGAACCCAGGAAAGTGTTTTACTTACTATTACCACTTTATTAGAAAGAATACGACTCAAGAAGAGCCAAACAGAAGAGGGAGGCACAGAGCAAAGTATGGGGGAGGGGCAAGGAGCTTCCATGCCCCCTCCAGGTCGCCACCCTTCCAGCACCCCCCCACGTGTCCACCAACCCCACTGTGTAAGGTTTCTATGCACGTTCCCTTCTGCAGGCACGACTGAGTAAATCACTGGTCAGAAGTCCACCTCCAGCCGCTCTCCCCCTCCCTGGAGTTTGAGGGGGGGCTGCAAGTTCCAACCCCCTAATCTCAGCAGTGGTTCCTCCAGCAACCAGCGCCCACCTTCCACAAGTCACCATATTAGCATAAACTCAGGTGCCCTTGAAAGGGGCTTATTATGAATAATTCAAGAATTCCAAGGGTTCTAGAAGCTCTGTGCCAGGAGATGGGGGCAGAGACCAAATATGTGTTTCTTATTATATCACAGAGGGTGTCCTCTCCCCAGTGGAGCTTCTAGACGGTACTGTCACTGGTGGGAGACCCGGGACTGGGGGCCTCCTGCCCCAGGACCTGGGTGGGAGGAGAGCCACAGGAGCAGTTTGGGTCTGACCCAAGGGCTTCCTCATGCCATGGGCAGCAACCTGCTGACCCCTGGGTCTTGGAGAGGGGCTGAGGCGCTGGCCAGGCCACACCCCTCATGCTGGGCAGCCCCGGGAAGCGCTCCAGTGGGGCGCTATAGCCTAATTGGAGCCCAAGGTCAATGGAGTTCTCCAGAATGCTTTACGAGCCACTTAACCATTCCTCCACCCAGTCATCCAAGCACAGCAGACATAATGGCAGTGTTTACACATAAAAATGGCAAGCTTTCTTTACTAGCGGCTTTCAGAGTCACAATAGCAGCTATTTGGTAAAGTTTCCTGCAAATTGCAGAAACAAAGTCCAAGAGTGGAATGATGGGGCACTAAACCATCCTGAAAAGTAATCAGAGACCATTACCATCAAACACTCCGCCGAGAGCCGGGGAGGTGGCCACAGTCGGAAGACAAATCCTCTGCCCACGATGCCAAAGCCCTGCTCACGATCCCCACTCAATCTGTGCGCGGGGCTGCGGCGCCTCATCTGTTACTTGCTCAGGGAACATAAATTACTGTTTTTTACATTTTAATCTTTACCCAGAGAAACACGGCAGCTTACCTTTCCATCTCATATTCTTTCATTCCCACTTTTACAGCCTTCATTACCTGGAGGATGGATATTAAGCAAAGACATTTGTATTAAGGAGATAAGTAACACTGCCTTATAAATAATGTATAGCACTTTTTCAAAAGAATCTCTTCTTTGAAAAAAAAAAAGAGGGATATGTGCACACAGTGGTGCAGAGATGTAACAAATTAGAACTTTTTTAAAGCTCCGAAAGCCGCACAGTTTATTTAAACCACTCTGGAGCACTTCCATTTGGAAGCCAGTGGGCATCCAGCACCCAGCTCTATAGCACAGGCAGCGGCAGACCGAGGGCGGCAAAGATTTAATCCAGATGCCTGGTGAATACTTGATGCTCAGAGAGCAACAGTGACCGTCCTAAAAGGTTTCCTTTGTTTAGCCGTCATAGAACGTGCAGAAAATGAAACGCATACAAGAGGCTGTGGCTCACAAACGCACAAAGCCACGACCACCACTAAGCAGGCACCAGGCCACCCGTCACCCTGACCGTCCTGCAAGAAATGCGCCTCCTTACTTGCTCTGGCTCCTCAGGTAAAGTGGGAAGGTTTGGGAAGGAGGACAGTTTTTGGAAAACGGAGGACAGTAATCCATGTGCTTGAATCATGGGTGAGGACGAGAGAGTCTTGAAAAGCAGCTGGAACCTGCCGGAGTGCTGGGAAGGAGAGCCCTGCCCTCTTGGAAGTGGGAGACTTGTGGCTGGGAGATGCCCTGAGGGTGGGTGCCTTAAGATGAGGAAGAGGGGCAGAGCCTCTGTTGTCCCTGCCCCCATGGGGGAAGAGAGAAGAGCCATCACGAGTCTCTGCTGGAAGGGACACCTGCTGCCTGTTCATGGGGCACTTGGGACTAAAGCTCCCCAAGACCACCCATCCCAATGGGGCCCTCCTGCCCCGCTCAGAGCAACACCACTCACCCACCCCAGCTACCAGCACCCCAACGAGCCTGTGCCCAACTTACCTCCCGGTGGGCCTCACTGGAGATTCTGTTGGTGTAACGCAAAACCTCCAGCTCCATGTCCGTTTTAAAGACCCGGCTTCAGAGAGAACAAAGCAACAGGTCAGTGACTCCCAGCAGGGGCTGGATGAAGGAGCCCCTCCACCACCGCCTCCGCCCCACGCACCCCTGCCAGGGAGACCTCGGGGCCCGTCACACCTTGCACAGCCTGGGAAGGCCCACAGGGCCGGCTCGCGCCCAGCCAGGCTGCAGATGGGCCGCCAAGGCCCAGGACGGATATGCTGCGCTAAGTACCGCCCATCCTGATTTAATGCCAGCCTTGGGCGTGCAGGCTGTTTCCAGTTTCAAGATCTGGAACCCACCGTGGGTGGTGGAAGAGGCCCAGATTCTGTAGCCAGACACGCCCTACCTCACTGAGACTCAGTTTCCCCATCCATAAAAGGGATAAAATCTACCTGGCAAGGCTCTTAGACCTGAATCAACTGTGCTGACTCCGGGGCTCTGCCCAGTTCGCTGAAGAGGTCTCCCGTTTCCTCCCTACCCCACCCGCCTGCCCTCGGGGCAGCCCAGGAATACCCCCTGACTCTGAGCCAGGGGTGGGAGTGGGGACAGCAGGTGGTGCAGCCACTTCCAGCTGTGAGTGCAGGTAAGAATTGTAGAAACAGCTGGTCTGCAGAGAGGAGACCAGGAAGACACGAGAAGAGAGGGGGTGCTGTGTGGGGCAGGCAGGCACAACCCAGAGACCCTCCTGTCCTTCTGACACTTAGCTGTGCCTCCTGCCACTGGACTCCAGGGGGTCCTGGGGTCCTCATAGTAAATTCATGTTAGTTTTCCCAGATCTGCTTAGGTCTTTTTGTAATCGATCTCATTGCCAAGTAAGACTCAACCAGAGAAGCTACAGAAATACTGGTTGTCTACCCCTCCACTTCGAATAAGCAACTCTAGGCCATGGGCAGTGGTGGCTGCGACCAGTCACTAACAGCCCAGCATCCTCGGTGCATCCCCCATGGCCGGTTTCACCAAAGCTCCCCTCCCTCTCACGAAGGGGACACATTCGAGCAACCTCCGGATGAGCAAAGCCAGAGTGTCTGACGATGGCCCGCCCCTCTGTTCACAGTGTATCTGTCTCTCGTCCGGCCGCCATCTGTGCCCTGAAGCCCGACCCGGGCCAAGGATGGCAGCGAAGGTGCCCCCACCTCCATCAGGGGCAGCAAACCTCTGGAGACTGCACAGAAGTAGCCTCAGTCAGCCACTGACTCATGCCGTCTGCATGGTGCCATCCAGCTGGGACAGCCAGCCATCTGCCACGGGGAAGTGACAAAGGTATCCTGGAGCACCAAGACGCCCTCCTAAGACCGTAAGCTTTCTGGGGGATGTGGAAAATATAAACCCCTGAGCCCAGTGAGACTTTTCCCAAATGAACATCCTTTCTTTCTTGAGAAGGAGTCCCTGAAGGCTGACATTTGGCTCTTTATCATCATAAGGTGTCTCTGATTCTCCACCAGGACACTGGGAGCAGCCCACCTGGGGACCAGAGAGCTGCTTCCTATGCCCTGGAGGTGAGGGCCCAAAGCCAGAGCAGGACTCAGGTGAGCGGCTCAGGCTCCTCAGGCCCAAATCCACTCACAGGATAACCTAGCAGCCTGATGCTTTGCTCCCCACTGCCGCCTGCTCGGTTCCAGCCTGAGCGACTGGTAAGCAAGGAGCGGGCCTCTCTGTTCTCAAATGCGGTGATGACCAGAGTAACAACGCAGGTGGGAACCGGGCCCAGGCTGTGCCTGCCTCCAGCCCTCTGACCCTCTGTTGGGCTTAGACCTCTGGTCCAACCTGCCAGCTACCACTCCTGCCAAAATTCCAGACCCCCAGGCCCTGTGCCCACCCATCCGCGTGGCCTTGACCAAACCCTCACGGGGGATGAGCCAGAGCCCGTGCCTGCTGCCCCCATGTTCCAGGGCCATGAAGGCCTTGGGAAAATCCGCGGCCGGGCAGATGGCACAGCAAAAGCTCCCAGTCACCAGCCCCACCGGTCTCGCCACGGCCCCAGTTCTGCTGTGAGTTGCGCGGGGGCGTGCAGGGCGGGAGGGCTCCTCTTAACTTTATCTCCCCAAGATCTCTCCCTTCCCCTCCTTGGGCCCCCTCCCCAGCTCAGCGCATAAATGCACTCCTCTCTCTCCCCCTCCTCTCCAAATTCTCAAGCCTTCCCCTCCCCACTCACGTCCTCCTCCCCACCCACTTACAAGGGAAGGGGTGGATCAGGCTCAGCACCCTAACACACACCTGGGTTCAGAGCCCACGTGGCCCCTATTACCGGGAGCTCTACGACCACCCACTTTCCTCCTCCACCCCCCCCCCCCCCCCGTCCTCCTCCTCCAGCCAAGCTCTATCCTCCGCTACTCCACCACGTTTCTGGAAGGGAAACCACAACTGTCCTTGCTTTAGGCGGGGAGCAAGAGGGGCTTTCGTGTTTGATCTCAGAGCTCTCCCCCATCCCCTTCCCTCCTCTCTCCCCTCTCCTCTTCTCCCTTCAGCCCACCCCTACCCCCTGCCAGCCCCCCTCTCACAATGTGTGGGAGGACCCCAGGCTGCTAAATTCAGAGGCCTTCCCTGAGTGCGGAGAGGAAGTAGCACAGTGACCCCCGCCTCCCCTGGCACCGCTGGGCTGCTCCCATCTCCCGATAAGGCCTCCCTCCCTCCCCCTCTCCACTCTGCCTCTGCACCTGCTCCCGAATGGCTGTCTGTGGCACAGGCCTCTCAGCCGCTCCTCCACCCGCAGGTCCCCCAGGCACCTCCAGCTCGGCGGGACGCCACCTCCCCCACCTCCCCCCACAGCTGCAGCGCCCCCCTGCCACTTACAACAGAGACCTGCGTGCCATCCCAGATCCCTTCCTGTCCCCTATCCATTGCTCCCACATCCAAGTGATGACCAAGGGCTGCAATTCCACCTCTATACCCTCTCTCAGACCCTCTGTTTCTCTCCATCCAGACCCCACTGCCTCCGGCCTGGACAACCTCTCTGGCCTCTTCGTGCCTCCAGGCCCATGTGCTCAGGGACAGCGGCTGCGGATCTTTAGTAAACGCAAATGTGATCGTGCTTTTCCTTGCTTAAAAGCTTTGGTGGCCATTGGCTTCTCCTCCAAGGGGACCTGGACTGGAACCACATTCTCTTCTCATCAGAGACGCAAGCACTTCCAGCCATGGAGGCCACGTCCTGTTTTCTGGCCCAATTTGAGTTTGTGGAAGATGACACATGAGGCTTCTAGCTGCTTTACTCAGGACTTACTTGTAAGTCATGTTTTAAAAAAAGGGGGGCTTCCTGAGTAGCTCAGCCGGTTGAGCATCTGACTTCGGCTCAGGTCATGATCTCACAGTTCGGCTCATGAGTTCAAGCCCTGCGTCAGGCTCTGGGCTGACACCTTGGAGCCTGGAGCCTGCTTTGGGTGTCTCCCTCTCTCTCTGCCCCTCCCCTGCTTGCACTCTGTCTCTTTCTCAAAAACAAACATTAGAAGGAAGGAAGGAAGGAAGGAAGGAAGGAAGGAAGGAAGGAAGGAAGGAAGGAAGGAAGGAAGGAAACAAAGAAAGAAAGGAGGAAAAGAAAGAGAAAAGAAAAGAAAAAAGAAAGAAATCAAACTGAATCAGGACAAACTATGCCACAAAGGCAGTTCTCCAACGAAACTGGCCTGGCCCAAATGAATCCAAGCTTTAAAGACCCCGAGAACAGATGCCTGTGTGCTGGCTCACCTGATTATCCACAGGGCACTCTGGACCTAAGTCTTGTCCAGGTGCCGGGCGTTCAGCCTGGCCCCCTTATCTCCAGGACACAAGCACCAGAAACGGTTTTTAAGATTACTGTAAAAAAATAACAAGACTTTCCAGCATCTGGCAATTTCTCGCTATCTTCGGGAAGGACTGACTACCCTGAGCCTGAGGAGGCTATTTCCATTACTCGTGGGCAGGAAAAGATAAGGAAAAAGGGATTCCACCACGGCCCCGCCTCTGTTGTCCCAGCGGCCTCCGGGGTGAGGGATGCCTAGTGTCACACTCGGCCCCAGCCTTGTTTGGCCCCGGGATGTGTGGGGTGGCAACAAGCAATATAATCTGCAAGTTTTCTATCCCCAGGAAGGGACCGAGGCTGCCTCCTCCACGAGGCATCAGAGGACCCAGGCTTAGGACAGTTAACAAGTCTGCGCTGGAAACAGCTCAGGCTCCTCGACTAGCAAGAGGAGGTGGCTGATGTGTGCAGGCGATGCGGCACTGGTGCAGAGTCCCCAGGCCTGCGGCCACACCCGTGAGCATCATCACAGCCAGCGGGCCACTCAGGGGGAAGGCAGCGCTATGGGCAGGGGAGCAGGAGTGGGGAGAAAGTCCCTTCACTACGCCAGGCCCAGAGTCTCCTGCAACAGGCCAGAAATGACAAAAACCAGACTAGGTTGAGATTTTTTTTTTGTGCAATCTGTTTTTTTTTTCCCCTTAAATATGCATAGGTCACAAAACTGCCTCTGGGCATTAAACCCAGGATTAAGGCATTAATGAACTGAGGTCTGAATGCTCCACTAATTAAAATAGTAGCAAGACAGAATGAAGTATTTCCAAAATCAGTGTCTAAGTGTCAAAGTGCCACCGTGTTGAACAAAACCCATCTGAAGGGACAAGTGTTCCATCCCTCCTGGAGATGAATGTGCAGGGGATGGGTCTGTGGGAGCAGGCGGGCAGAGTTCAATGCCACAGGACCCCACATCCATTCCCTCTATACCCCATGACCCGGTGTTGCAAAGGATAAAATCCCAGAACAACAGGAGGGACAGAAAGGAAAGAGCTAGTTGGAATTACATATCTTCAGGAGGCTCAATCAATAAGCCCTCTCAAAGAAATCAGAGCCATGAAGAAAATAGCGATTTCGCTCAGCAGTGAGCTGAGTGTGCTTGAGACGTGGCGTGGGCCGCGTGCAGGGGAGGCATGGGAGGGTCCACCTCTGCGTTTGCTGACTGGGGCCCGGCCACGCCTTCCCCTCTGCCTGATGTGCCCACACCCCATCTGCTGCCTTCTGGAGCACAGTCACTCTGCCCTAGGATCCCCACCGTCCACTTGGCTTTCCTGTTAACGTAGGGTTAAATGCCTCTTCCTCAGGAGACAAAGGCAGCAACCCTACTGGAAGACTTTTCACGTACACACCAAGAATCTAGGTCATCATCTACGTATCTTTTCTAATTCGGGACGTGTTACCAGGATGCAGGGTCCTGCCGTGCCATCCACACCTCACCATCTCCTGCGCACAGAAAGCCAGGGGAAGGAGAAACAGGTATGTTATTCCACTGCCGGATTAATACACGCAGGGCACCTTCACTCTGTGTAATTAACAGTTCTAAAATCGGCGTGTGACTCAATTTAACACAGTCTCTCTTAAAACCCAAGAAGGCACACGGCAATTGCTGACATGCTTGCTCTTCTGTGACGCTTCCAGTGGTACTTAACTGAAATCCAAGGCGCCGAGCTATTAAGACTGCACAAAAGTATCTCCTTTTATTTCCTAACCTGCCTTCAGATCAATTTAATCATCTGCAGAACAGGAAAGGAGAACCACAGCCTAAATTATGGAAGTGAGATGCCTGCTCTTAAGTTTCAACTTTTGACCTCCACATCCAAACTGCAATACCCAGCACAAGAAAAGAAATTATCAGTTATGATCTTATGTTTCTGGGGAAGAGTATGATGATAGAGGAATTTACAGGAAATCAAAAAGGCACTGCTTGAGAGAATGGAAAACAATAAAGCAGTCACAGAAAGGAAATGAATGACGCCCAAACAAACACTAGGAAGGAAGCGTCCTCTGTGCTAGCAGAGGCTGCTCCTTGCCTATCAGATAGGCTCTGGGAGGAATCCCAGATCCCCAGCCCAGCAGCTAACCAGGAGCCGGGGTGCATGAGTGGCAGGGGGCATGGTGCTGAAGGAGGCTTAGCCACACAGTCCTGGGCACCTACCTGCACATGCTGACCTCACACAAGACCCATGCCGGGGCCTCTGAGCACCCCTGCATCTGCAGTGGCCTAGAGGGGACTTTGAAATGGCTGAAACGCAGGCACCCCTCCCCCCCCCCACTCCTCCAGGGTGCCCCTCAGATATACAAGGGGCAGCACAAGATGCGGGAACTACCGACCTGGGCTCAGCCCCTGGCTTTTCCTCAGGCAAATCATCTCCCTGTGCCTCAGTTTCCTTACCTGTAGAATGGGGATAATCGGAGCACCTAGCTTAAAGCATAAGCAAAATATCTCTTTGAATGAGGTGACATATGTCAAGTGCTTAGCATAGTGCCTTGCACACAAGAAGTCTCAAAAGGTGACATTTTATTAAGCTGAGTTAGCACTTGACTTCTACTCTCATTCAAGCCTTGAGCCATCATCCACCAAGGGAGACCACTTCTGTTTTGCAGGTGAGGAAACTGAGGCTCCATGCTATAGGCTGAATATCTGTCTCCCCCCACAAAACTGATATGTTGAAACCTAATCTCCAACGTGTCGGCATGCAGAGGTGGGGCCTTTGGGAGGTGATGGGGCCATGAGGGCAGAGCTCTTGTGATTGGGATTGGTGCTCTGACAAAAGAGACCCCAGAGAGCTCCCTGTCTCTCCTGCCATGTGAGGGCACTGCAAGAAAATGGCCACCTCGGGACCAGAAAGTCTGTTCCCGCCAGACACAGAGTGTGCTAGCACTTGGATTTCCAAGGTTCTAGAACTGTGAGAAATACATTTCTGCTGTTTATAAGCCACTCATGATGGTAAATGTTATGGCAGCCAGCATAGTCTAAGACACTTGGTGAATCTTCACAAGTTAGGTATTACTACAAGCTCACTGACAGATGTAGCTGAGGCTCAGAAAAGTTAAGTGACTTCCCAAGGGGTGCAAGCTGGGGTGAGAGTTTGGATTTGCCTGCGTGGAGGGTTTTTTGTGTCACCCCAGGCATTCCCTCTCCATGGGGCCTAGACAGAGGGGGTGATGAAAGCATTCAGGACGCAGGGGCCCAAAGATGTACCAGTGAGTCATAATTTAACATCACAGAAAACCCTCTCCTATAAATGAGGGACCAGCCTGCCATTGCACACAGAATCCTTCCTTCGCTTACTTGAAGAGGGCAGTGATCAAGACCACCATGGATCTCACCCGAGAATGACTGCAGTCACTACAGAGGCCAGAACCCATGCTATTAAAACACACCCTTGAGGCAGGAAGGACAGTGTGACATTTCTAAAATAGTTCTACTGCCATCAAATGCCAAATAAGTCCTTTCTGCTGCTGGCTTTGATAAAGTTGGGAAGTATTCTTATGAATGCAGAATCCACCTCAGAGCCTTGGAAGTGTCACTAGAATTAAAGTGTGCTTGTTCCAAAGTAACGAGCTAATGGCTGATCCCTCAGGAGATGCCGGAGCGGATAACCCAGCCTGGTCTCCAAAGCACCCGAACTGTTAGCAGCCGTGAGGGAATGTCATCTGTGGGGTGTAAGTGGGTGCGGGCCCATTCCTGGGTATCCAGGATTTAGTCTTCTGTCCACTGGGAGCTACAGATGGGCCAGGCGTCTGTTACTTTACAAAAACAAGAAAAGGAGGCTGTGAACGAGAAGGACCCAGGCCCCATCCTCAGAGGGCGCGCGGCTGCTGACAGAGCTGGGCTGGCTGGCCTGCCCTCCGGTGAGCGCTCCCAAGGGGTCAGTCCTGATGCCAGTCCCGACGGCCCTCGGATTTCCACCTCTGGCCCAGCCTCTCTCCCACCGGAACCTGCTTCAAACTCAACATGCCCCAAACAAGTCCCCGATCTGTCACGGCACCTGCTCTTCCCAGCCATCCTCATTTCAGTGACACACCACCCAGCTGTTTAGGACAAAAAAACGGAGTCACCTCCAACTCCATCCTCCAGTCGTGTCACAGCCGGCTCCTCCCAGGGGCGTTCCCCTGGACTGCCACGCCACTCTCAGCTCTGTCACACCGCCTTTCCCCTGCCACCTGGGCCGTGCAGCAGCCTCCCAGCTGGCAGCCTGTGCCCTCTCTTGCCCTAGAATTGAGTCTCCAGACCGAGGCCAAAGCGATCGTTTAAAACACAAACACAATCCTACCATTCTCCTACTTAAATTCGTCAAAGGTTTCCCACGGTTCCCGTTTCTCTCAAGATCAAGTCCAAGCGGACACCGTAGCCAACCCAGCCCCCTGCCCACCTCTCTGACTGCCCTCAAGGCCTCAGAACACGTGGCCCCTGGACCTGCATCATCTTCTCCTTCTTCCTGATGGAGCTTCCCCTAGTCGGAAGGTGCCCAAACTCCAAGACTAGGTGAGCAAGATCTCCCAACCAGATGGGGAAACACAACCACAAGGTCATAGCATCAGACATGAAAGGTCCGCGCACCTCCCCGCTGTCAGGTGATGAGGTACCAAAGGCCCCACCTCGCCACTCTTCTACATTCAGAGTAAGTGCAGCCTTAGAACCAATAAAACACGTGTTATTGCTGAGCAACTCGATGGCTTAGGAAGAAAACTGGCGGCATGTCAGAGCTGGAGGGCCACTTCCAGGGCCCACGGAGGGGATGCCCAACCCAAGAAGGTTTGCCTTGCTGTGACCTAACAGAAACCAGTCGTGCTGCAGGACCGGGCTGCCGGTATCAGCAAGGGAGGAAACTGGGCAACACAAGAACACATACAAAAGGATGGCAACTTGTCAGGACACAGATGCCACAGGAGGAAAACACGTTTACCTTTCTGGTAGTAGCATTATGGATGATGTCTGTTTTTACTCTTTTCATTATCTACTTTAAGTGAGCTATATAAGTGTGGCTCGCTTAGGGTAGGAGTTTTTAAAAGACTGCTTAACAAAGGAAAAGATAAATTTAATTGACATTCAAGTGATTTATGCCCTTTCAGAAAAACAGACCAACTGGCGCACACACACACACACACACACACACAAACACACAACCAGAGAAGAGAGCTGTTCTGGGGACTGTCTTGTCTGAGGGGCTCTCTGAGATGGAGCAGGTGGCGACAGCCGGGTCTCTGAGCTTCCTGAGCGGAAGCACAACAAACAGCCAAAGCAGCCACAGGCAATACTCACCACTCCACGATCTCTGGATGAAGAATGGTGTTGTTGACGTTAAACCTGCAGAGGAAACACAAAGCAAGCCTATTAGTTCAATGGTCCATCATCTCCCAGCAAGAAATACCTCTTTCAAGACATACCAAGAGAGGACATGACCCAAAGAGGGCCGCAAACTATAACTTCACGACCCCCCGGCCCACAGAAGACCTGCCACCCGCTGCTTGTAGCAGACATGCAGCCGCACCGAGCCCCCTAAGTGCTGTCACTTGGGAGAGCAAGCTGCTCGGCTGCAAAACTACCCTCCAGTCTTGCCAGGCAGACCTAGCCTCCTCTGTCAAGTGTACCAACACACTTACAACAGGAGTCCCAGAAGAAAAGGAGAGATGAAGGAGAAGAATATTTGAAAAAATAATAGCCCAAAACATCATCGATTTAATGAAAAACATTAATCTACACATCCATAAGGCCCAATAAACTCCAAACAGGATAAGTCCCAAGAGATCCACACTCAGACATATAATAATCAAACTTTCAAAGGACAAAGAGAAAATCCTGAAAGCAGTAAGAGGGGAAGAGAAAAAAAAAAAAAAAAAAAAAAGCATGACATACAAGGAACCCTCAATAAGATTAATGGCTGATTTCTCATCAGAAACTATAAAGGCCAGAAGACAGTGGGATGAAAGAAAAAAAAGTGTCAACCAACATTCTATATCCAGCAAAGCTGTGTTTCAAAGATGAAAGAAAAATCAAAACAATCCCAGATAAACAACCTGAGAGAATTCATCGCTAGAAGACCTATCCTACCAGAAATACTAAAGGGAATCTTTCAGACTATAGTGAAAGAACCCTAGACTCACTCAAATCCACGTGAAGAAAATGAAGGCATTGAAAAAAGTAATTACATAGGCAAGTACAGAGACAGTGTAAATGTATTTTGTGTAACTCCTTTTTTCTCCTCTCTGACTTAAAAGACAACTGCAAAAAGCAACAATCATAAATCTGTGTGGACCAACACAACATACGAAGATGCAATCTGTATGCAACAACAGCACAAAGGAGGGGACAAAACAAAGCTATATAGAAGCAAATTTATTGTAGACTACTGAAATTGACATTAATGCAAACTAGACTGTTATCAGTTTAAGAGGTCATTTGTAATCCCCCAGGTAACAACTAAAAATATAATTAAAACAAGGGCACCTGGGTGGCTCAGTTGGTTAAGCCTCCAAATTGGGATCAGGTCATGATCTCATAGTTCATGAGTTCAAGTCCCACATCAGGCTCTGTGCTGTCAGTGCAGAGCCTGATTTGATTCTCTGTCTCCCTCTGTCTCTGCCCCTCCCCAACTTGCTCGCTCATGCGCGCGCTCTCTCTTTCAAAATTAAAAAAAAAAAATAGCTTAATGAACTGAGCTCATCAGCATATAAAAAGGATACACACCATGACCAAGTCCAATTTAGCTCAGGAATATAAGGTTACTCTGACAGACAAAAATAATCAGTGTAATATGCTCTAATCTATTAATTATATTAATAATTTATATCAACAGAATACAGAACAAAACCACATAGATACAGAAAAAGGATCTTACAAAATCCACAACCTTTCGTGATAAAAAAAACTCAGTAAACTAGGAAGAGAAGGAAACTGCCTCAACCTGATAAAGATATCTACAAGAAACCCACAGCCTACATCATAGTTAGCGGTCAAAGACGAAAAGCTTTCCCCTAAGATGAGAAGCAAGGCAAGGATTTCCTTTCTCTCCACTTCTGTTCAATACTGTACACAAGAAACATCTGTCACAGTGATCATACACTGGAAGTCTCAAGAAATTTCAAAGCACTGAGATACAGAAAATGTACACTGATTACAGTAGAATTAAACTAGAAATGAGTAACAGAAAGAAAACTATAAAATCCCAAATTGTTTGGAAGTTAAGCAACAAACTTCTAAAGTCCCACTGTTCAAAAAAGAAATAACAAAATTAGAAACTAAAAGCATGAAAAATCAGAACTGGTGAAATGCAGCTAAAACAGCACCCAGAGGAAAACTGATACTCTAAAACGTACTTAGTGGAAAAGAACACTGAAAACAATGATCTAAGCTCCCATCCCAAGAATGTCCCTTTCTTCTCTCTCAAGAAGCTAGAGAAAGAACAAACAAACCTGAAGAAATTAAAGGGAAATGAAAATGTACAGAAATCAATGAAATAAAAGGCAGACATAAAAATAAAGAAAAATCTACAAAGTCAAAATGTGTTCTTTGATAAGATAAACATAACTGACAAGGGGACCCCAGAAGACAAAAAGATCAGGTCGGGGTACATCATGTGTGACCCAGAGCCCAAGCTGTCAGTGGGAAAGCTGGGGAAGCCTGACATGGCCCAGCACAAAGCACAGGCCTCAGCAGAGAAGCTCCAGCAAGTCTTCAACCCTTTGGATTCTGAGCCCTGCTCCATCTCAGGTCAGAATATTACACACAGGGCATGCTGGCTTGTGACCAGGCAAGGACTCTCCATGGCCCCATTACCAGGGTTTGAAAAACACCTATCTAATGCCGTGGTTGTGCAGCTGGTACCCCCACTGCTGGCTGAGCCCATCGAAGAAGGAGGGACAGAGGAGAGAAGGGAGAAGGGGGCATTAGCAGGCCGGGAGGATTCTAGCTCTCCAAAGCTGTCGGGAATCCTAGCTACACAAATTCAAAGTCACCTGACTAATTCAAAGTCACCTGAAATGCTGTAGAATCAAAGCCCTACTTGTGAAATATCAAAGAGACCTCAGGCAGCCAACATGGTTTGGAGTCAAGAGCAGAGCAGCAAATGACATAAATCAAGACGACAACCCAGGTTCTGCCTCCCATTTCCCCAAATGTCACTTTGACATTAGGAAAAGCAATGGCCTATCTACTCAGCAGGCAAACACAGCAGTAAAATCTCACTTTATAAAATGTACATACGTATGCACACGTGCACCCGTGCACACACAAGCAGCAGAGTGACCCAGCGCACAGGTAACATGGATATAAAGAGACAGGTAAGATGAACACACACACAGACAGGCATGCGCTTAGGAAGAGATGCACGTAGACACACACAGATGTGTATGCAACACACACACACACACACACACACACACACACACACACACACACACACAAACACAGGCATGTAGACGCACCCAGACTAATCCACAAAGATCCACCCCTAAATATACACACATAAACCCACAGATGCACACAAATGCACACTCAGATACAAAAACACTCAAGACAGGGGCACCTGGGTGGTTCAGTCGGCTAAGCGTCTGACTTCGGCTCAGGTCATGATCTCACGGTTTGTGGGTTCGAGCCCCACATTGGGCTCTGTGCTGACAGCTCAGAGACTGGAGTCTGCTTTGGATTCTGTCTCTCCCTCCCTCTCTGCCCCTCCCCCGCTCACGCTCTGTGTGTGTGTCTCTCTCAAAAATAAACAGTAAAAAAAATAAAAATTAAAATTAAAAAAAACCCACAAAAACCAAAAACACTCAAGACACACACAGAAGAGTCCAAAAGACATTCACCGCAGCATTGGTGGGGTTTAACTTGGGGTGATGAAATTTGGGTATTACCTCTGTGTAGTCAGCATTTTCTATGATGAGCATGTATCAACTGAGTAAAAACAACAACAAACCCATCAGTGCCTATGAGGGTGGGGAGTGCGTATCCTAGAAGCAGAGGGTAATTCCCTGATGGGCTCTGCCTGAGGGACGGGTGACAAAGGGTGAGCAGTATGGGCCCAACCGTCCCTGTCCCTGTCCCTATCCTCCTCCCTGCAGTTTCTAACCCAAGGAGGGAGGCGAGGCTTGCCAGAGAACAGGCCCTAGAAGGGCCCCCCACTGCCCACCCTTGCTAGGGGCTGGGGTGGGTTCCTATCTCCTCATGGAGACTCCATGGGCCATAATGAGAAGCCCACACCTCACATTGATACACAAGTTAACAGTAACCACAATGCCAAGTCCCCACGCCACAGACCGGCATTTTGTTGCGATCATCAGGTTTTAATAAAGTCCCTCTATTTCCTGGATTTAAAAATTCACATCTTTGAATATTAATACTCCTACATTAGCAACCCCCAAATTCAGCAATTTCATATTTAACTGCTTATTTAAATGGAATTCATTTGTAACCAATTGTCTTCAAATATGCAAGGCAATTTAAGTAAATGCCAGAAGATAAGAGATATGCTTGTCCCGAATAACCAGCTGATGTGAAATATCGACCATATTTCTCTCTCAGACAATGGCATGACACTGAGCCCTCAGTAGCTCACTGCCCTGGCCTAGGGTTCCTGGGCAGTCTGCCTACTTTGAAGGGAACTATTTCATGCCAAGAAGGCACCCCCATGGGCCACTTGGCCCCCACAGATCATCTTCTCCTTCATGGTCAGTCTCTCTCTTTCTCTCTCAGGAAAATCTGCTCTAAAATCTACCTCCTCAGATGCTAACAAAGATTTATCACGCCTGCCCACCTCTCCAGGCAGCTGTGGGAGGGAGCCCACGGGGAGACCTCACATCCCCCCACTCCTACACAACCAGCCTCTTCACCTCAGCTCTGGCTCACCCCAGCCACAGAACAGTCCTGGCCATGCCCTCTCCAGGACCCGGCAAGAAGTACCCGACCCCACTCTCCAGAGCCCATGGGGTGTCTGATCCTTCCACATCTTCTGTGGGACTTATCCCTGCACCAGTGTGGCCACACGTGGAGCCGTGGCCTGCGCCAGAGCCCAAACTCAGCACAAAGCCCAGCAGACTCTCCCCACCTGTTCCTGTCATCCCAGAGAGAATAGACACACTTCTCGGTGACCCCAGGGGCTCCAGGCCATCAGGAGGCCCCGGTGCATGTCTACCCTTCCCACCTCACCCTTGTCTTCCTGTTCCCTCTGCTCCTGTTCTCTACCATCACCACCACTGGGAGACCAGACACATTCCCCGACGTGGGTAGCAAGCGGCCTGACCCTGATCTGAGAAGGCTGAGACAGGTCTGAGGTCTCCCAGAACCAAACCCACAGCCCCACCAAGGTCACGGACCCAGAGGCAGCCAGCCCCGGGGAGCCATACTTGGAAAGAAGGTCGCAGGCCAACTGTCCACCTGGACCAGTGCCCAGGGGGTCTGGACTGGGTGGACATGTTGAGGCCACTATTCTACTACAAGCTCCTTCCTCCCCTCAGGCCAAGGGATAAAGATGGCCTGGGATGGCCCATCAGCATAAACCAAGAAGCGAAACCGGAACTTCTGCCACAGCAGGTCAATCAAAAATCCAAGATGCAAGGTGTTTCAGAGAAGTTCAAAAGGGTCAAAACCAAAACCTCCGGGAATAAGGTGCTTTATTATAACCGATGATAGAAGCTGATGGAAAGTAGGACAATAGCAAGATTCACCTTGCTTAGGAAACAGGCTATTATTAGCCCCAGCAAACAGCTGGAGACAAGGCAGGCAGGTGAACGTGGTGGCTGAGCCGCAGCAGCCCTCAAGGACAATGGCAGAAGTCAGGAGGAGGTAGAGTCAAGGCGCTGGCAGCCAGGATGGTGGGAGGCAGGGGTCTGAGCTGCACCCAGAGCCCAGGAATATAGACATGACTTTCTGTACAGAAGCCACTGGCGGGCAGCTGGAGGCAGAGACTGGGGCCCAAGGTCATACCCGTGGCGTGTGGGGTGGGGGCACCTACCACAGGCTCCTCCCCAACAGAACCCCTGAGGGTGGAGCTGCTCAAAGTGTGCCCCAGTGGGATGAGAGGCCCAGAGGGAAGGGAGGGAGTACCATGGGCACGTTGGTGTTGGTCAAGATGGGTGAGCAGGGCAGCGGCACGTCCACAGTGCTGGGGGACCGGGGGAGGCTGGGCCCAGGACAGGCCACGGTGGGCTGGGCCCCACACCTCCCCCTCCGGGGCCTGGGGAGAAATGGCAGCTCCACAGCCAGCATTTCAGAGAGCGAGCACGTGGCGTGGCCGTTCTGAGGAAATTCCCAGGAGGACGCAGGGATTTGAGCAATGAGAAGCAAACCTGATACCCGCCCCCGTCCCATTGCTCTGATCATTGGGGGAGTGATACATATTTATGAGCTCATAATCCTTCCTAATCACCCCTATATCACACAGCCGCACAAACTCCCTGTGGCTCAGGCTCATACATAATTATAAGGCACTTCCTCTGTCACCGCCTCAGTCCACCAAAGGACGACAGGACGTGGTGGCAGTGGTGCAGAGTTAGGCTCCAGTGGGGGAGGAGCTAGGAATGGAGGCCCAGGAGCAAGGCTGGGAGCTGTCCACACTCAGCAGCCTGTAGGAACAGGTGCCTCCATTCAAGGGCTCCTCTGCTGCAGCCTGGGGCCCCACAGACGCCCCAGGGCCAGGCACGAGCCGGCCCAGGGACACAGCACAGCTAGCAGGCGGCACTCTCCAGGGGCCTTGGCGTGAAGGGGACAAGGAGGGCAAAGTGCTCTCTCTGGGCCCCACATCTGCCTTCCTGCCCGGAGAGGCCCAGGAGGGGAAGCAGGGATTGAAGACTCGACCTGGAGCTAAATGGGGGAGTAAGGGCAGGTAAGGGGGTCCCTGAGACTGGGGCAGCAGGGGACTCAGTCTGGGAGAGGTTAGCAGCCAAGAATAAGAAGGGGCTGAGAAGAGCAAAGACCACAGAGCTCAGAGCAGGTGTCCAGAGGGAGAGCAGGCCCCCGCCTGTGTGTGCTCCCCAAGCCTAGGCAGGTCTGCACTTGCATTATGGAGCTCAACAGAGAAGAAGTTGAAGTGATTTTAGGCAGATTGTTTTCTAAACATTTCCTCAAAATGCCCAACTAACTCCTTAGCCTCTTCCTGTTCACGTACTTTACGTCTAGTTTGTAGACAGGGCAAGGCCTGCTGGTGAGATGTGAGGGGGGCAGGACGGAGACCATTCCGGGGGCCCCAGGACTCACCTGCTGATGCCCTCGAAGGAGGCCTCCCTGCAGACACTGCCGCTGTCGGTGTTGACACCACGCTGCAGAGACAGAGGGAGCGTTAAGGGTAGACTCGTCACACGGGGCCACGGCGCAGGTCCCCACAGCCTGTGTGGGAGTGCCTGCCTCCTCCATCCAGCCTTAGGACTGGGGAAGAACCTAGAGCCCCCACCCCTGCCCGGCAAACATATCCATCCCTTCCTGCCTGTCAGGTAGCTCCCAGCCAACCTCCCCCTCCCCACAAAGGCAGGCAGTTCCTTTCTCTGCTGCAGCTTGAAAAAGGAGGAAGGGGCCACACAAACAGTGTCCCCGGGGGCACAGGAGCCTCCTCTATCAGATCACTTTGCCGAAACCAGCTCAGGCTGTGCAGGCACAGATGGGGGCGACAGGACCAGGCTCCACCACCAATCTGCTCTCCCGGGCCGGCCTCATCTCCCTCACACACATATGTGTACACACGCTCCCCACTGACGGGGTCCAAACAGCACTGTCAGATCCAGCCCTCCCGAGATGCTGGTAGGACCCAACTCAGGCATGACGGGCCCTCCCCAGTGACACGAGGAAGCTGCACTACATCCCTCTTCTTTCTCTAACTGTAAGGAGACTCCAGGTGGAAAGCACAGGAGACAGACCAAGGGACTCAGAGAAGAGTGTGCCATCCCCACAGAGACAAGGCCTTCTGACCCACCCTCTGCCCTCAGGAACCGCAGGCCGATGTTTAATAACGGCCCCCAGAGAAAACACACCGGACCGTCTCTGACCACAACCATCTCACGGAGTCTTCCTTCTTGGCCATCAAAAGAGCAGAGCGGAACAAAGAGAACATGTGAAGGGCTCAAGTAAATAAATAAATAAGCAAGAAGAACCATTTCTGAAGAAGGATCGATTGACAAGGGAGAGAAAGGTCACTTCGGGAGGCAAGAAGGGTTGCACACTCTCCATATCTGAAACTCCCCAAGGTCAAAAAAGCGCAAGACAGCAGGCTTCTTCTCTGAGCCACTCCGCAGCCCCAGTGCCCCCACAGCCCTGTTTAAGGCACCACAGGCCCATCGCGCACCCCAGCCAGCCCCAGGTGGCACCAGGGACCCACCACACACCCTGCCCCACGTGGTACTAAGGACCCACCATGCTCCCCACCCCACCCCACCCCATGTGGTACCAGGGGCCAGCCGTGCACCCCACCCCACCCTCAGGCTGTGGCAGGCCCTCGGCCATTCAGTGTACC
The DNA here is from genome assembly GCF_028749965.1 of Puma concolor. Taxonomy (NCBI): domain Eukaryota; kingdom Metazoa; phylum Chordata; class Mammalia; order Carnivora; family Felidae; genus Puma; species Puma concolor. The sequence continues at coordinate 43,127,253 of NC_141681.1, forward strand.
CGATTCTAAATCTGATGCCACAAGCCCAGCACCCTCGTGGGCAGATGCCACAGGTGCGTCTTTAAAATCCTATTAACAATGGAGGAGACACAGGGTGGAAGCACATTGATATTCTACATCCACGGACTCCAGGAGCTCAGCCTGACACAAATACATTCTCCGGCTGGGTTTTATTTTAACCCTTAGAGTAGGTATCTCGTCACAGCGGCCTTCTGCCAGAACACAGCACATCCCAGGGACACGGGAGAATCGAGGTCGTGACCCTGGACACGTTCAGCCACCCCGGATGAGAAGGTGTCGCTCTGTGTCACCGATGACCATTCCTCTAGGTTCTCAACCCTCCCCTATGCCTCTGCTGGGACAGGCAGCTCCCCGAAACCCTTCCCCGTGGTGTCCGGTCCCTGGATACCAGCCACTTACCAAAGTGAGGAGCACAGAGGGGCCTTGTGATGTTAGGACACTGGCAATCTGAAAGGTCAGAAAGAAAAATCCACTTTTGAGCAACCGTGAAGATGTTCGATGGAGATGATACACCACCATTACTTAATCATGGCGGCTCACATTTATGGAGCACAGTGTTAAAACGGGCAGTGACGTTGCTGTCCCCATCCTGCCGCTGAGGACGCCGAAGCTCACAGAGGCCAAGGGACTTCTGAAAGCCACGCGGCTATCAACTGGCAGGGATTCAAACCCAAACATGGCACACATTCCCACATGCTGCCCTACCTCCAGGCCCCACACACATCCCAGGCTCCAAACCGCCAGACCTGCCCACACTGCGAGGCCAGCACCTCTGTCCATCTGCCAGTCCCGCCTAAAAGACCTGTTCGTAAGAGCTCTTAGGCACTGATCCCAACAGCCTCCTGTCCCCAGGGCAGACACTTTCCTCCCTGTCCCCTGTTCATCTCCTAGACCCTGTCTACCCTCTGTCCCCCATCCTACATCCCTACTCTCCATCCCTGCTCCCCCTTGACCCATGCAGGCCTCTTGCCCCTGCATGTTGGTTGCTTTGCACCCTGACGCCATGAAGGAGCGTGTCCTGCAACCCCATCTCTCCACGCCTTTGCCTGGGCTCTCACCTCTGCCTGGCGCGCCTCCTCTCCACCTCATCAGTGTGTACTGAGAACCGAGGCCCTCTGGCCCCCTGAGACAGGCTCGCTCATTCTCTCCTCTTCTGCCCCATTCCTTCAGCAAAGCACCTACCACCCTGCATTAGCCATGACATCTGTACCCCAAGAACGCCAACCACCCCAGTGGGAGCACTTTCTCCCTCTCCTGGCCCCCACTCCTCAGTCTGCCCTGCATCTTGGCTACTGCATTTGAGCCCCCCCCCCTGCAAACTCCACACCCTGACACAGGGCGAGAGTGAGGAAGATTTGTTTGTGTCTTAAACAGCCTTACTGAGCTACCACTGACATACTCTATAACGCACATATTTAAAGTGCACATTTTGATAAGTTTTGACATATGTATATCTATACATGATTTTTTAATACTGAAAGGCTCCCAGAGAAAACCTGGAATATACTGAAAAGTATAAGAAGATAAAATACACCTACAATCCCATCCCCAGAGACTTTTTTTTTTTTTTACCTCTGCACATAAAAACAGAGATCTGTAATGACATTTGGATCATAAGGAGTTACACACTTCACTTATTTCCTGAGATTAAGTACTCTTCAGCCACGTGACTCCCACCAGTCACTACGGCCGGGGATGGTAAACAGCCAATGAGCCCCTGATCACGGCCTGTGCCAGTCCTCCAGACATCATCTCATTTCGCCACCCGTGAAGCTGGTGCTACAAATGTCCAGATTTCACATATGAGAAAGACTATGGGTTCGCTCATTTGTTGAGGTTCACAGTTAAAAAAGAGCGAGCCTCGGAGCTGAACATACGGCTGCATGGCCCTCTCTCAATAGATATGGCACACGATTTACTTACTCATTCCTCCACTGGACACTTAAGTAATTTCTCATGGTTAACCAGTATAAGTAATGCCTGAGGAACATTCTTCTACACGTGTTTATTTCCTTAACATAAATTCCTTCAAAAATTTATTTCCTTAAAAACAAAATTAGACCCAGTGAGACTGCTAGGTGAAACGCCATATATGTTGACCTTTTTGATGCCACTGGCCAGGTTACTCTCCACATGTGCACCAACCGTCTTCCCACCATGTTGCACAAGGCTCCCTCCCCACCCGGACCCTCCCCTCTGACTTGGAACCGCTCTGAACACTGAATCGCCCACCTCTGTGCTGCACAAACCAACGGCTTGGCTGAATCCCCGCCACTCCCGAAGGCCCTCCTGGAGGAGTGGGGGGCGGGGGGGGGGGGGGAACTCATTAAAAGAACAAGAGCTGTGCATGTCAGGCCCCTGGGTGTGTTGTCACGTCGATGTGAAGGGTCTACATTCATCAGCACGGAATGATTCCGTCAATTACGGCAGCAGCACTGGAGAACAAGCAGGCACTTGGGGATTGTATGTGCTACTGTCCTTGGGAGAGGGGAGCCACATAACAAATGTGTGGTCTGACGGTTTTTCTCTCGGCAACGGCTCAGGACGTGCCGGTTAGGAATAATGCAGAAAGCAGTCCTCTCTGCACCGCCTGATGCACAGGCGGGTCGAGCCCCGACACCGAGCAGGCTGGGCGTCTGCTACTTCTGGCAGGGCAGCGTCTTTCATCGATCACGGCTGCTTGAGCGGGCCCTGGTTACCTTTGCGGTTGCAAAACCTCCCCCAGCCTGGCAGCTCCACCCGCCCTTCCCCACGGACACCCATTAGCAGTACATTCTCATCAGCAGACCCTGATTCCAGGCCTGGCGATGAAGGAGACGGGACGCGCCTGTGTGTCGCCAGCTCAAAATGCAGCTCCAGCACACGGGACGGCACGGCTCTGACAGCACAGGGCCTCATTTCCACGGAGCGGTGGTCACTGGGGACCCATCAGCTCTCACAAACCAGTGCCATTAAATGGCCCTGACTTGCTTCGTACCACGGCCAGCATCGATTTCCTGGGCAGCCGGGCCTCTCTGGCAGGTCGAGGTAGATGGCACACACAGAATTTAGCAGGGCCTTGTGCACAGGGACCCTCCCCACCTTGGGGACAATCAGAGGCTTCCCGAGGACATCTCATGCGCCTTCATGCCCAGGGTCCCAACCAGGCCTGAAGGCTACTCTTCATGGGTGATGATCCAGAGAAAGGGGCAGGACAGTCCTTAAATGGTGCTGGTAAGAAAGCCTGCGCTGCTCTAGGGAGCTGGACCTTGCAAGCATCTGAGCTTTTAAAAATGAACTCTTTTCCATGGCAGTCAAAAACAGGGGTGCAACTTGGTGGCTGGGAATGCATTTAAAAACATGAACTTGTTTCAAAAATTTAAGTATCAGGAAAGATCACAAACCACATGGATTTGCAGCCACTCCTGACAAAATGAAGTTTCCAGCAACTCTGGACCAGCAGTCCAGATGTAGCAGCCATCCCCACAGGGCCCCCCACACCCCTGCCCTCAGACCCCGCCATTCCCTGATGCCTCTCCACACCGAGGCCGAGAGGCAGGCAGCATCTGTCTCTGTGCCACCACAATGGTATCTCTTTCATCCATCCGGCCTGCATCTGAGCCAGTGACGCTGGCACCTCCCAACATGTGCCCGGCACCACAAAGGAGAGCAAGCACACGAAACGTGCCCTCCACCCTGCAGCTGCCCTCCCATGAGGAATGCCAGCCTCTGCACCACACTTGAGTGAGATGTCTTGAAGCACCTGCCAAGGTTCTCCTGAGCACCCCGTTCTCAGGGAGGCACCATTTGCTCTACCTTCCTAATAATTCACATCAGGTTGTCTATGGGGATGAAAGGAACCAGGCAGCCATGTTTCCTATATCAGACGCCTGCATTTTATACATGACGTCAAGTGACCAGCCACAGCCTGGGGTGCGGGCCTTCCTGCCTTCTTTCAGAAAAGACAAGTGAGCTGCTTCCCATCTGTGATTTGTCACAAATAACCAAGGCTGCCCAAAGCCAGTTGGGGCTCGGCACCATAGAAGTGGCCTGAGGAGTCCTTTCCTGATCCAAGGGGCTTCCTGTCACCGTCTATGATGGAGCAGGTCCCAAGCACCTCAAGGGCCCCCCAGCACAGGTGTCTTAATCCAGTAGTCTATATTGTCAGGCTCCATTTCGAGCCACAGAAAATCGAAGTCACTTGGGAGTCTATGTCATCCCCTTTGTCTGATCGGGCAAATGCAGAAGTGGAGGGTCTCTGGGGTCCAAAGGTCCTGGGGTTGCCCCCTAACTCTGCTGCTTCCCCGGCTAAGGGCCCACGGTTAGGGCCTTTCACCTTGGCCTTGGCTTCCTCTGCAATGGGGCAGGGGCTGTGGCCTGCATGGGATAGGGCACAAGGGATGTTGCTGGAATCAGCAGGTGCCACCCCAGAGTGAAGCATTTGACGAGCTGTTAACAGTGAGCCTCGTGTCCAGTAAGAACCACAGTGGCAACAGTGATGAGAGTACTGATTAACGATGACAGCAGCGATGATGGGACACAGAAAAAGCTCCTGGACCTGAGATCCTGTCCTCTGAACTCCTCTGAAGACCTCATTTAATATTCTGCTTTGTACATACAGACTCAGAGTGAGCTGCTCTCTGGGGCTGTAATTCTACACTATCACTACCGGCTCTCCCGTCCCGCCACTCCAGACTCTGTTTCACTGCATTTGGAGGCCAGTTCTACTCTTCTCCCCCCAGATCACAGTACAAACGGAGTTGAGTTTCCCCCAGCCATAAAAGCAAAAATGTCAGAATGCAGCTGGGGAGGCTGCAGTGAAGAGATGCTCTGACTTGGTGAGTCCCAGGCTGCCCCCTCCAAATTTCTGGAAAGGTCAAGGTCCCCAAGGACGATAACGTTAAAATGCAGTTTATAGAGGCAGGAGGGATGCACTTGCCAAGAAGAGGGTCAGGAACAAAATGGGAACGAAGGATGAGCGGGTCCCTCACTCCCTGGTACTTAGAGATGCAAGGTAAGTAGCAAATGACCTCATTAGGAGCACGTGAGTAAATGTTCAGGCTATTTGAGATCCTATACCCAAAGAAATCAATACAACAGGTCACAAGTGTATTAACCGACTCTTTAGATGCTATGAGTTGCCCCCCAGTAACTCAGTATTGAAATCCAAGGACAAAACGAAAGATCAAAAGCCACCCTCTCTCCACAACCCAACCAGGCAGAAGGTGCTGCAGAAACAGGTGCCCGTGGCCCTGGGCGTATGGGTGCAAGCCGCACTCCTTCACCAAGGCCCCCCTGACCAGGCACCGAGGGCCACAGTCACCCTCTGCACCAGACCGTGTCCTGGCTACGGAGTTCAGCCCTGGGTCCCAGCAAGCTCTGATGCCCACACACCCCTGGAACATTTACTCAAGCTGGCTGGCTGGCTCCTCTGCTGCTTCCACATGACCCCCAGCACTTAATGTACGTCCACGTGCCACCTTGGTCTGGGGAAATTGGCATGCGAGGGCCCCATCCCGCCAATCCTGCCAGGCTGGCGGTAGGCCTGGAGCAGCAGGCACTGACGTGCTTGGGGCACGGGGCCTGCAATACAGGCCTCCCTGTGTACCTGGCAGTGGCTGCAGTGTTGGAGGCCTTGGTCCCCCAAGGAGACCATGGGGGCGCACGGCTGTGCGCTCACCTCTGCCCCAGTCCTGCCCCATCAGCAATGAAAGTCAGGGGCAGCCCCTTGCTCTGGATTCGGGACAGATGCAGAGTCCCAGAAGGACAGTCATTCACCTACCCAGGCCACATGACACCCCTGGGCACCCACGTTGGGAAGTAGATTAAATCCGGGGGCCTCCAACTGCACCCCACCCACAGGTCTCTCAAAGTCTGGGGTTTTTCTGACAGCAGCATCTGCAGCCGGCAATGGTCTGTGGGGGAGCACCTCCCCACACGTGAAGGCCCGGGCTGAGCCCGAGGGGCGCTTAGATCAGACCTCCCAGAGCTGTCCTCCCCCTGGGAAGCTCAGCAGCCACAACCCAGGTACAGAGGCCTCCAGCTGCCGAGTCAGGGCACCGCCCAGGCACCTCCCCTTCAGGGAGGTCTGAGGTACACACTTCCCATCTGCTCTCTGCAAACGTGGGCACTGCCGAGGTGGCTGGCAGCCGGGCGGTGGCATCCCACAACACACAGCCAGGCTATGGCAGCGAGAGGAAGGGGATGCCGGAACGGAGGGGTGACGGAAGCCCTGACCTGCACAGAGAGGAGCCGGCTGCTACTGACCTCGTCTGCATACTGGACGTCATCCACGGCATACTTCTCCTTGAAGTACTCCTTGGAGTGGATCCTCAAAGGGAAGCACAAAGAACACCAGGGTCAGGGTTTGGCCACACTCGGCACGGGCTGCGTTTCCGCTCTCAAGCCCAGACCATAAAGCCCCGGGGCCCATTCCCGCCCCGACACAGAGCAGGCACAGACTCGGACGGCAAGGGGCACTGGGCCACAGATTTAATGCTGAACCGTCTGCCTCTCCTGACCTCCCCAGCTGACCTCCACTCGTCCTTGGAGCCTGTGACCCTGGCCGCCCGCAGCAAGCATCTGCAGACCAAACTTCACCCTCCACCACCAGCAAGAGCCCACCAGGCAGCCAGCCAGTATACCCTTTGGGGCATGAAATAAGCTGCCTCCCAGGAGCTGCCCCCCACGGAGCCTCTTTAAAGGAAAGTTTTAAAATTAACATTTTAAAGAAGTCAATATCAGTATTACTCATTGTGATGAGAACATTCAAGCTTACTCATCATCTCTGAAAAACCAGCCATGAGAAGACAGACAAAGGAAGGAGGAGGTTGGGCCATCTCCCGGAGGGCTCCCAGTCATGGTCATGGTCACGGCCAATGGTCCAGCCAGCACCCTCCCATCCCCCCGCCTCCCGGCAGGTGGGTGAGTTGATGTCACTGCTGGTGACAGAACTCACATGAAGTAGAGCACTAGCCACACGAGGGGAGGGTGTCACAAGCCAAGTCTATTGACGCACACACGCCATCCTGCGCCATCCCACGCCTGGGCACCACATCAGCACAGGGGATATACCCCCCAGCCTGCCTGTGATCACATGGTATTCTAGTCATCGAGTGTTAGATCCGAAAGCGGCCTCAGGAGAAAACAGCAGATGGTTTTCAGACTGTGCTTCCTGGACTCGCAAGGGTGAGCAGATGACAGGGGGGTGAGGGTGCCAAGGGCAGTGTGCCTGGGGACGCCCAGAGGGGGCAGGGGAGGGAGCACACTTCCAGACTTGGAGATGGCCACCTCCAAGAGCAAGCTCCATGTGCCTTTAAGACATCAGTGACCAGGGTCACTGCCCGGGAAACAGAAGCCCACTACCCTCCCTGAGCCCTGCACGGCTTCCCTCTCCACTCAAGCATGCGCCAGACAGATCATGGCCAGGAAGCAGAGAGCATGGACCTGGGGGGCAGATGGGTGGGCCTCAGGGATCAGCAAGGAGCTCACAGCCACACACGGCGAGCAGGGCTGAAGAGATGACAGTCTCACTGCAGCGAGCCGCTCGGTGCCCCAGAACGCTCTTTGCTTTATCTCTCTTTTGGCTTCTCTGAAGTGGGCACTGGGTGTCAAGCTCTTGCTGTTAATTAAATTTGCACAATCCAGTCACATTAGCTTCCACGCCTGAGTCAGGACTCGAACGTCAAATGGCCAAAGTCTGGCACCACCAGCAGTACCACCTGAAGGAGCTACGGGGCAGGAACAGATGACAGGCACCTGGATGCGGGAGGCCCCGGTTCTCCGCTTACTGCGGACAGCTCACTGACCCTCGGCTACTAAGCGGTGACACTCTCAGCCATGCGCAAAAGCACATGCCAGAAGGGAGGGGTGGGGCCATCAGTGTCATCACCACGTCCACCCTCGACTGCACCAGCTTCGGTCTCAGCTCCAGGACAGATGCCCTGCATCCTCGGCAGGTCCCCAGTCCACCTCTGGTCCCCAGCCACTTCATCGCTTGCAGCTGTGGCAGGCACCCAACGCCAACTCCCAGCAGATTTGGGAAGTGCAAAGGGCCTGCTTTCAGGGGATGCTCCCTACAGGTGGGCATCTCAGCCATTACCCCAGGGAATGTGTGCCTGCCTGCCTGCCCTGCCTAGGAGTCTCGGTGGTCAGGCTTCAGCACAGACCTAGACTGGAGACCTGAGAACATCTCCACACACTCAGCCTGAGGTCAAGGTCTTCGCGATACGGAACCAGGGGAGATGGGAGGAGAAGGCGTAATGGCGAGGCAAACACGAGGTAGCTGTGACCTGTGGGTGGCCCCAGGGCTGTGCGCTCACCTGTCCACCCCTCGCCTACCAGCCATAAGCCGCTCCACTTGCCACAGGGGCCGAGGAGCAGCCAGGGCCAGCCAGCCCACACGAGAGCCTGCTGCCGCCACCCTGATTATCCAGGAGGAAGGCAGGGCAGGAGTCAGTCCCACCACGTGCCCCTCGCCCTCCTCAAAGAAGTCGAATGACACAGTCCTGAGCACCCACTGGGCCTCAAGGGTCAAAACCACTGACTAGCCACAGGCCTGGTTCGTAACAGGAACGATCACTTCACAGATACAATGTGAAAAGCATCTTTTCTGGCACTTCGCCTGCCATTCTTTCCTAAAGGGCACAGATAATTAAGTTTGAATACTACTTGTTTTTCATGTTTTGAGGCTAATTATAGTAAAAATAATTTAAATGTCACCCTAAGGGAGACGTGTGCCAGGCCACCGCATCAAGCCGGCCACCAGAGACTCAGCCGTGATGACTTGGTGGGGTCGACCAGGGAACGAGCGGCTGCTCCAAGAGCCCCTCCGGACAGGCAAGAGAGGTCAGCGGGCAGCTACAGGACCCACTGGGGGCCAGGCTGGCGGCAGCCACACAGAGGGCCTGCACTCTGCCCTGTCTGGGGTTCGGGGTCCAGCGGGGCAGCTCATGCCAGATCCCATCACATGGCAGATCCAGAAAAAACCACTGGACCAGGGGAGAGTGGGTCAGCAGAGAAGCTGACCTCACCCTAGAAACTGTCCCTTCAAAGGGAAGGGACGGCTTTGGCAGGAGAGAAGAGAGAGCGCCCCACTCAAAGCGGTTTGTGACTTCACCACCAGCAGCCGGGGCCAGCATGAGTTAGAGGTGGCCTTTCCCAGAACTCAAGGTCAGGGTTGACACTGTGAGTACCCACGCCCCGTGCAGGGCCTCCTGTGGGAACGAGACATTAAGTGAATGCCTGTGGTGTAGACACAATGGAACCCTTCAGAATATGAAATTTCCAAGCACAGGTCTTGCCAGCTAGCTGCCCACCTGTGTGCGGTTAATGAATAAATAACAGGACCAAATTACAGCAGTCACCATCAATTTCAGCGGCCAGAGTCTGCCTTCAGCTACACGCAACGCTGCTGCCTCTCGTCCTGCTCACAGCACAGCGCTGGCACTCGCTCCCAACGTGGGTCGGCAACCACTGCAACATTCCAGTGGCTCGTCAGAGAACAGGTCTCTCCAAAGCAGTGCAGGTTCCTGATCCTGGGGATCACAGCCGTGAGGCGGTGCTGGGCATCGGGGGAGCCAGGGCTCCGGAGGTGATCAAAAGGAGGCCCGTGATCAGCAGAGCCAGAGCCCCGGGAAAGGTGCCCAAGGGTTCTGGCAAACGCTTAGCCAGGCCTCGGGCTGCCTGAGATCAGGCTCCCCCAACCCCGGACTGCCTGGGGTAAGAGCCAAAGGGGCTCCCTCAGCCTCCTCGGGAAGGCCTGCACCTCCGTCAGTGCCCCTCCCTGAAGACAGAGGGAGGGACAGGGTGAGGCCACCAGGTGGGCTGAGGCGGCCTCAGTCCTCCTGACCCAGGTGTGTGTACAGGGTGCGGAACGGTAGCTGTGAGAAACCGCTCACAACATACACAACCCGCAATATGCACACATACCACATCACACCCTACCACACGCCCCCCGCACACCCCATCCCACACGTGCACATACACACCGCATACCGCATACACCCAAACCACACCCACCCACAACCACTCCCCTGGCACCCACACACACATCACAGCACATGCGCATCAGCTCCCATACCAGAAAGAGCAGGGCTCAGGCCCTGAGGCCCTGAGCCCGGGGGGGGGGGGAACTCCCCCTCACCACTCCTGGGCGGGGCCCTCAGTAGGATAAGCACCCTCCTCCCTGCAAACCCCACACCAGGCCCACTGTCTCCCATACCAAGCCACAGTCTCAGCCAGGAGACAACAGGAGCAGAACACGGTCAAGCTGCAAAGGTTCTAGTAGGGCCCCCCAGACCCCGCAGGCCCAAAGTCACTCACCCTCTCTGGGCGCTGAGGCTGCCCGGTATTGAGTTACGGAGACAATTTTAGAGGACCCCAGACACCCCGGCAGCCAAAGCTGCCACCAGCTAAGCCTGATTCTGACAAGACATGATGGGAAACACTCTCACGTCCAAAGGACCCGGACTTTTGTCAGCAAAGATTCCAAATGAAAACAAATGAGAAGCTACCCTACCCCTGTACCCAAAAAGGCCCGGGCTGAGGAACAGGCCGGGCAGCAGGCAGACCCCTCGGCGTCTGCTGCCCTGACAACGGGACAGGCCCTCTGTGCAGGAAGTGGCAGACCCGCAGATGGGGGTGTTGTTTCCCTGGACGACTGTGGATTGCAGGATCTGCCAGATGGATTTTCAAAAGCCATCAGAGACTGAAAAGGAAGCTGAGGAGCTGAAGGTCAAATGTTCAGGCTGGTGGGTTTTGATTGCAAAGGCCAGGTAATCCCGCAGCCTCGCTCCTGAGCCCTATTGATTATGAGTGTCTGGAAATAGCCACATGCAATCAGATCCGGCCATTCCCCAGCTCCAGCCCCAAACAACCAACTCATTTACCACTGCCCCACTATAACTGAGCCTTCTCTCCCAAAGGCTGGGGACATGGGGACCGGGAAAGGGGCACGCCAGAACAGAGGAAGGGAAAGGCCTGCCCAGGTGGCCACAGTGGGGAGCCAGGTCTGTAGGAAACCAGGGTCTAGCTCTCTGCTGTGGAGCCAGAAGGCCCCTGGGGACCAACCTGCTCATTCTGGCCCACCCAGCATGGAGCCTTTCCAACTGGGCGACCCACACTGCAGACCCATTTCTATACTCAAAGGCCGCACAAGCAGCTGTGTCTGCACCAGACAATCAGCTGGCTTGGCAAAGCAGGGACAGACTGAAGGAGAACTTTTAACAGTGGTCCTGAAAGTCAGCCATGACCAAAGCACAGAATATTATTCCTGTATTATTGAAGATTATGCTTCAGAATAGCCAACTGCTAACAGCTGTTCCCTGACCAATCAGGTCCTGGGTTTTAAACCCTCCAGTCAAGTGCCATGTGGCTCCCCAGATGGTGGCTGTGGGGAAACATAGTGAGATTTGCTCAGATTTTCCCACTGGATGGTAGAGTCCCTAAGGCAGGGACAGGCCTTTCCTCCCACTGCCCCAAAAGACATCCACCCTCCAGGACAGGCACTCCCCAATTTCACACAAGAGTCAGCCCTACATAAAAAGCAAGCAGACAGAAGAGAAAATGCACTCAGAGGCTCCCCTACATTTCCAGACAGAAACTCCAGTGAGGCCCTGCTCACACCCTCCCCTAGCCCCCCCACCCAGGCCCACGTCTCCAACTGCAGGACCGGCACTCCTGGAGACAGTAGGGAGCCACAGGGAGGATCACAGACAGCCAGCTCACAACCCCGGGTGCTGCAGAGGGGCCCCGGCTCTTTGTGGGGTATGCCACTGGCAGCTAAGTGACCGCCTAGAGTGCAGGAAGGGTCTGGAAGGAATCCTCTTACCAAGACCAGACCTACACTCTCACCAGGAACATTCTCACCACAGCTGAACCAGTCACCAGGGTTTTGTAGCAAACCATACTGACACTCTTCACTTTCACGGACCCTGAAGGTCTGGGCTTGCGACAGAGCCCAGAGTGGACAGCTTATCTCTGCTCCACAAGGTCTGGGACCTCAGCAGCAGGACCCAAGGGCTGGGACTTGGGAGTCACCTGTTCTGATGGGTGGTCTGGCTGTCAGCTGGGCCTCCGCTCCTCTCCATGAGGTCCCTCCTACATGGGCCCCCTCACGGCATGGCAGCCGGGTTCAAGTGCCAGTGTCCCTGAGCAGAACCACAGTGCACTTTATCGTCTGTCTACAAGATGACCCTGCCACACTCACACATCGAGGCAGTCACCAGGTCCTGACCCAAGTCAAGCAGGAGGGGACAGATTCCACCTCTGCATAGGGAATGGCCACAAATATTGCTGTGGTCATTTTTGGACATTACAAGCTGCCTGTCCCTGCCATCTACCACCTCACTTCAGTGTTACAAACATAACCGTCCCCACAGTGACCATCACTCTGACGACAGCCCTGGCGGTGCCTCATGAGCAGCACTGTCACTGTTCCCCAGATAAGGAATCAGAGGCCCCAGCAGTGGCGAGACCTGCTCCACAAAGGGGCCGTGCTGAGTCGTCCGGCAAGCTTCCAGCAAGACGGGCCCCCAGGACCTGCACAGGTCACACCACCACACTGCTGTTTCCTTTCAAAGCAGGGCAGTTGTACGGATTCAACCAGGAATTTGATGAAGACTGACTATAAAGGCTACAACAGGATGGAGAGGTGGAACCCACCCTCCCAGAAGTACCCATGTCTCCAGGCCCGGATATGCTGATCTAACAGGAGGAGGCGTCCAGGAAGAATGGACTGAGGAAGGCCTGCCCCAGGCCAAACCTGAGGCCAGTTTCTCTGCAGGTACAAGACACTGTGGCAAGGCAGGCAGGGAGGTCCAGAGGACAGAGCAGACATCTGCCTCTGCACTCCCCCACACACCCCCACCCAGGCCTGGGCAGTGTAGAGCCTCTGGGGGCTCTCACTGGGCCTGGCTCACCTTGACCAAGGTGCCGCCCCATGTCTCTGGGAAGAAGACAGTACAACCTTCCGTGTCCACCCTGACTCGGGTATGGAGGCCAGTGGGAACTTGATCGTTACAGCAGGGACACATTTACGCCATCTGCCCTGAGGCCTCTGAGAGGGCCAGAACCTACGTGGCTGCTCAGTCACGTACTCCAGAGGCCAAGTGGATCAGGCATGGCCACTTCCCACCCTCCTCCCCCAGAGACAAGCAGGAGAATGTCCGCCAGGGAAGCACAGCCCACTTCTCTTCTGCCGTGAGTGCTGCCTAAAGCTGTCTTTACGGCAAAGCTGAAGGCCTGGGGCCAGGAAGCCCCAAAGCAGAAACATTACCAACCTGTGAGCCTAGATCCCTTGCCCCAAGATGACAGAAGAGGGATCTCTCAGGCCAACCAAAGACGCTATGGAGTCTGCACTGAAGGGCCGGTGGGGAAGGGTGCTGCATGAGGCACAGGAGGCCCTGTCCTGGGGTCTGCACAGAGCAGCTCCCTATAGCAGCCACAGGCCCACCAGCCCACCTGGTAATGAGTGATCGAGGACACTAGGCAGCGAGGGCTGCAATTCAGACGTTTGCCCAGAATGACCACCCTCCAGGCAGGAACGACATGCTGAAGGTGATGAGCATCTTCCGGGATCCCCTGAGCACCTCAAGCACCCACGGTGAAGTACAGCGTCTGACTCAGCACCTCTGTGCAGGCAGGATGGCTCCCAAGGTGGGTGGACATGGCCAAGGGCCCTGGAGCTGGTAGAGGCCGTGGATGATGGGGAGGAGGCCTCTGAGCACAGCCCAGCCTTGGTCCCACACTCTTCACACAGCACAAGCCTAGAGCCACTGACCTGTCTCATGGGTGAGCCAACTGAGGCAGGGCCTCCATCTGAGCCAGAGACGGGCACACGACAGGCATCCCGCAATGCCACATTAGCGATGGGCCTCAGAGAATGGTCCCAGGCTGCCCTCTCTGACCCGAGCCAACCCCCATGACACCCAAGGTGGGGCCGCCTCCCACTGATGCCATGCGGGAGTGATGGTTCACTGGGGCCACAGCCTCTGACATTTTAACAAAGCTGAGAATCCAGAATTTCAAGATTAATAAATAGTACCTCCAAACAAACATGACCACAGTCTGTGGCTCTGACACCCCTTCCCAACCAAGGCCGCAGGCTTCTGGCCCTGAGCAGACAGTCAATGGGCCTGACCACTGACACCCCGCCCCCCATCCCCGGCTTCTCTTTCCCTCCTTGTCACCACAGGCCAGACCCTTCCCCCTGCCCCAACCCCAGCGGTGGTCAGCAGCCCAGACTGCTCCTTACTTTCCCATCCAGGTGGCATAGCTGGCAGGAAGCCTGGGCACAAATAGGGTTGACTTCCCGGTGCCGACATCAATTGTGCCGTAGCAGCCTGGATCCGTGACGCCAAACGCCCAGTGAAAGAAGGACTCCTGTGGTGAGAACAAGGACCCTGGTTACCCGGTCAGCAGGACAAAAACATGAGGCACAGGGAGAGGTGTGGGGTGTCAGAGCGAGCACCGAGCACCCTGGAAAGTCAGCTCAGGGCCCCCCAGCCCCACACAGTTGTCCATCTATCCACTCTGTCCCCTGACAGCTGCGGGCTGTCTCCCACTTCCGGGATTTGGCATGGGGCAGCCCGGCTGGCTCCTCCCACCCTGCTTTCAGCTTTCTCCGATGATGCACATTTCACGACATGCCCCAGCCCCACCTGCACCCCTCACCGGCAACACCCTCATGCCCCCCCGCAGGGCACCCTAGGGCACGCCAGGACACGGGTGCCCATGAGCACCACGGGTCCGGCTCAGCCCTGCCCGCGCCTCTCTGCTGCCCCCATGCCCGAACGTGGGCAAGATGCCACTCTGACTTAGACACCGAGGCCAGACATCTGCACGGAAAGGAGTCCTCCATTTAGGACTTCTTACTTCCTTCTCCCACCCCCGGGGCAGCTGATGACTTCAGTGTTTAGCAATAAACATTGAGCTAAAATAATGTTCGAAAGGTATGAAGTGGAGGAGGATCTCTTCTAAAATTAACCTTGCATAACAGCAGTCAGGGAGCCAAAGGCTGAATTTAGGAGATCGATTTTTAAACCACAAAATACGTAAACCTCAGGAAGCATCAAGACTAGGCAGAAAAGCCTTACTGAGACCTCCACGTCTCTAGCAACCAGGGGACTGCAGGCTTGCAGCTGCAAGAACAATGTGGCAGGGGGAAATGTGCAGCGGGAGCCACTTGCGGCATAAAAACACCACAATGGCTCTCAGCAGCCGACAGCCCATCTGTGTACTGTGCAGGGGACACAGCCCAGCTGGGGAGGCCACCTCTTGCCGCCCCTCCACACTCAGGTCCCCTTCACATTTCCCTGACTCCTCCTGGCCTGGATGCTGGACAGCCATGTCCCCAGGGAGGTTCCGGAGTTCCCAGGGTGCCAGGCCCCAGATCTGCAAGCGGCAGGGAGGAGAAGGGAGCCCTATACTTGGAGTCCAGAGATGCGACTCTAATTAGTCCCAGCTCCCCCTCTGGCAAGTCATTTCCTCTCGGAGCCTCGGTTGCATCATCTATAGAGTGAGTACGATGCTAAGATCGATGAGTGGGGCTGGCTCAGGGCGTCTCCGGCTTTCTGGGTGAGCCTCTCTGCTCAGTGCCTTTGCTCCTGTTCCTGGGAACTGAGTGATGCCAGCGACTCCCAGCCAAGGCCGCCACATCCAGGCTGCAGCTAGGCTACCCCTACTACCCTCCCCCGCACAGGGTTCCAGATCCTTAAGGAGTCCCTAGTCTACTCCCCAGGTCAGGAAACCGAAGCCCGGTGAGGGTCAGTGAGTCAGCAATGGCCAAACCATGATGAATGTCTGGGCCTCCTACTCCTGCTCAGCACCCTGTTCACACGCCCCCTCCTGGACGTCTGCAGCCCCCTGCAGCCCCCGTCTTCCCTAGCACAGGAAGAATCTGGCCCCAGGAAGTCAGCCCTCCCCATCTGCACCTCTGCCCAGCCCACCCTCTTACCACCCACTCCTGTGGACACTACCCTCTTCCCCAGCCTGGAACACCCACACCCAACTGCACTTGTCAGAATTCACCCTGGCCTTCAAGGGCCCACACCGAATACTGCTTCTTCCGTGAGGCCTTCTTGCCTACTTGCTCCCCCAAGAATGTCATCTTTCTGTATTCTGACCTAAGAGCTGAGACTGGCTGGCATCAGCTCTGCCTTCAACCACAGCTAGGAGGGATCTGCCCCTCCAGACTATTGGGTATGGGCTTCCTGGGTGCCCACACCTCGACCTGCCCTCAGAGAGCCTCTGCAGGGTCCCCTTGGGGGTAAAGCTGCCCAGGGCCTACCAGGCCCGATGGTGGAGGAGGGCGGGCAGCCCACAGAAGGCCGGATGCACGCTTACAGGAAGCTACCAGGGTGGGCTCACCTGGCGGAAGAGGACCCCGGTGTCGGTGCAGTAGCGCTGTGTCTCCTCCCCGCCCTGCAGCAGCACCACAGAGCCCGCCTGCACAGCCGGGTTCTTCCGCAGCCGCTCACACAGGCGCCGCCTGTTCAGGGCAAAGAGTGCCAACGGCACCTTCAAGGTTTCATTCCCCAGCCAAAACGAAGGTCTGCAAGACACGAACACACATTGCCACATAGGCTCTGTTAGCGCCACCAAGCACATCCGCCACCCGTGGCCTCAGGTGACTGGAGGGCCGAGCCTGCTGTGGGACCCCCATTAGCATGGGGCAAGCTGGTCTAACCTCAATCTGCCTGACCTAGAGACAGCCCCTCGCTGGGCTGCCGAAGACCACAGGGCCCCCTCGGCCGCACCCTCCCCTGCTGTCCCCGAGCGCCGGGCCCCGAGAGCAGATGAGGGAAAACAGCATCTGTTTAACCAGCTGGCAGGTGAGGCCCATGGAGGGAAGCCTACAATGGCTTGGAGACGCACTCAACTTCTGCCCTCAAGGATCCTACTATCCATGCAAGAATGAGCTGTAACCTGGCCCAGACAACACTGGATCCCTGCCCAGTGCCTTTATAATGCTGTCTTCTCAAGTCACAGACCCAGCATCCTGGGCCGGGACATCCACCTGGCCTCAGCACACACACACACACACAGGACACCCAGTACCAGGGCCTGAAGTGAGTCTGTGCCGAGGGGATCATGGTGAGATGGACTGGGCAGTGGCAGCCCTCAGGGTGCTCTCCTGAAGGACCCACATCACAGGAGAGCAGGTGGATGTCTCTCCCCACCCCCACCCCAATCCCCTCTACACTGAGAAAACAGCTCACCCTCCCAGCACCTACCCTCCAAAGTCCACCTGCCTCCAGACCCTGCATCCCATGTCTATTCCCCGGTTGCTCCAGCATCAAGTTTTCCCTCTCAGGATCGCTCTTTGTAACCAGTGTACAGGAACCTCACCCTTGTAAAAAATAAATAAGGAAAAACACTTACTCCCCTTGACCGCAACGCCCCTCCAACAGTTGATGTCTCTGTCCCCTTTGCAGGAAATATCCTCTGCAGTCACTCAAGTCCACTGTTCTACTCCCCATGCTCTCCTCGATCCCCTCCCTGGCCTTGGCCGGGTCACAGTGACCCCTGCTCCTGAACCTGCACCCAAAATCCTCATGTGGCTTCCCGGTCCTCGCCTAGCTTCTGGGTTCCTAGGCACCTGGGGGCCACTCTTTCCACAGCCCCCCACCAGGCTCAGGCTCGCTCCCCCCTCAGTGCCACCTCCAGCTGGAGGAACCCCTCTCCTGCCTGGACAACCACAGGGACCTCTCCAGGCTCTCTCAGTCCCAGCTTCCCCCAACCAGAGGGACACTTTACAATGCAAATCGGAGCAGGCCCTCCCCTACCCACCCCCTCTGCTACCTAGTGCACTTGGCCCAGAGCTACCAGGCACTGAGGGGATGCAGCCCCACTCTGCCTGCACTGGCACTCCAGTTCTTCCCCAAACAACAAGAACACTCCCCAGGGGCCTGGATGGCTCCCGTTCTCACTGTATCCGGGCCTCTGCAGAAACGGCCACACTTTCCAGAAGCTTTCCAATACTCTGTCCAAGACTTATCCCCTACTCTCCTCACTCCTCTCTAGAGCACAGGGCACTGGCTGACATCATTTATTTACTTGCTCATGGTCTCCCCAGGTAAAACGTAAGCTCTAGGAGGGCAGGAACCTCACCTTCTTTCCGAAAGAATGACCAAACGGAGGACAGGGGACGGAAGACAGAGGTAACATCCTAGCAAGTGTGCTGGGGGCTAGGAAGGCTGCCCGGCCAGGCCCAGGGGGTGGCGGGGGAGTCAGGCAAGTGCATGTGGTGTGTGCCCCAGGGAAGGGGGCAGCAGGTGAGCACGCAGGCCCGAGAGGGCAGAAACAGCCCAGAGCTGGTTGAGAAAGAAGGCTCTGCCAGGGACCACAATGAGAGCCAGGCACCGCACTCACCTGGCCATGGGCCCCTCAGAGACGGGGACACGTGAGCAGGTAACACCCCCATGCACATCATGGCTTAAAAGCCACCGCATTCTGGTCTTCCCCGGCTTTCCTCTTTACATGTACAGCTCTCTCCTCTCTCCCCCCACTTAGCACCCTCCAGATCCACTTTCCCTGCTCCGCCCGGGTCCCCCTAGCACTTCAGTAAGGCTCCAGGTGGATTTAGCCGCTGGGAGGCAGGGCAGGAGACTAAAGGGTGGAGGGAGGACACAGAATCCATTCCCTGCTCTCCCTGGTGAGCTGGAACCTGATGGCTGGTTGTCCCGCCCCGCAGGACCACAGCTTGGCTTCCCTGGCTCCTGACCAGCTTCCCTCCTCTTCTCTCCCAGGTCCCCTTAACCTGCCCACAGCTCTGTAAACTGACCCTGCATGAAACTCTCTTCATCACCCCTTTGAGTGAGGCCCTGCCAGGTCCCTGGCTGAAATGACACATCTACCTTCTTTTTTTTTTTTATTTTAATTTTTTAATGTGTATTTATTTTTGAGAGAGAGAGAGAGAGAGAGTGTGTGTGTGTGTGTTAGAGAGAGAGAGCGAGAGAGAGAGAGAGAGAGAGAGAGCAGGGGAGAGGCAGAGAGAGACAGAGAGACAGAATCCGAAGCAGCTTCCAGGCTCTGAGCTGTCAGCACAGAGCCCAACACAGGGATTGAACCTGTGAACCACGAGATCATGACCTGAGCCGAAATCAGGTGCTTAACCGACTGAGCCACCCAGGTGCCCCGACACATCCACCTTCTGACACATAGGCAATTTTATGTACTGGTGCTCACTGGGGAGGTTCGCCTCCACGCACAAGAAAGTAATCCCATGGAGACAGATCTGGGCCTGCTCTGGTCACTGCCACCCCAGTGCCTAGCACTCCGCTTGGCACACAGCAAGTACTCAATAAATATCTGCTGAGTAAACAACGGTCACAATGTGGGGCCACCCACACAGCTGTGCAGATCAGAAGTTGCCACGTCGGCTCCAGTGGGGCAGGAAGCAGGACCCTTGGGCCCACCCTGGCCCAGAAAGGGAGGAAGGGTCACGCACACCCCACACGTGTCGACAGGGCTAGAGCTCCCCACCCCAGTCCCTGGGCCTCGCCCTTACAGAAGGGTTGTATAGGGGCCAGGACTTCCTCTGAGCTGGGCTGCTTTTCTGCTGTGCTCAGCCACAAGGATCAAAGGGCAGAGGTGACAGCTCGTGAACATGCCTGCATCCCAGCTGGCCATGCAGTCAGGAACCGAAAGTGCAGCCACCAGCACCCGCACGGCCCCCCACACTCTTTCCCCTCACTCAGCAAATCCCAGGGAGGGGATGGCACAGGGAAGAACCTCATCTCTACAGACTCCCCAGTGGCCCAGCGGGAGCATCACTAAGACACTGCTGCAGGTGGCCTCGGCCAAAGTTGCCCACATGCACGAAGACTCCATAGCGCAACTGGCTGAAAATGCCCAGTTACAGCCAGCACCCATCCCCTCGCCCGGCCCACCTCATCCCCCACTACTCCTCACCCCTCTCCCTGACGCTCTCTCCTTAAACACACCAGACACTAGGTCCACCTGGCCTGCCACCATGCCCCCACCAGGAAGGCTCTCAGAAGAAGAGCTGGGCTTCCTCTTGTCCAGAACCTTCTGAGAGGCCTACATGTTTCAGAGCATCTGGACTGGGACCTTCTGGCCCAAGGGCCAAGCAGCCCAGAACAAGACAGGTAACTTGTTAAGAATACTGTCTAGGAGCGTCAGCTGTTACTGTGAAGAAAACGTGCAATACTCCCTAAGTCTCCATGGGGCTCAGTCCGAACGGAGAAGGGCAGCCCAGGCCAGCCCAGGAGCTGCATTACTGCAGGGCACCCCCAGAATCAAGGTTTATAGAGACGCGCCCTTTAATTTCTCCGGACGTAAACCAACCCTCTCCCCCCATCCCCAACAGAACATGGGGCCCAGAGCCAGTGCAGGTGACTTCCCGCAAGCTCAGCAAAAGCAGCACCAATAAAACGCCTCCACCTAGTTTCCACTGGCGCTTTCACAGATCCCCAGAATTGAAAAGGCAAAAGCCAGGTCATCCTCAAGTGCCAGCGTAAATAAGCCAGCAGAGGCTGGCACACCAGCTCTGGGGCACCGGAGAGACCCAGAGAACAAACTCCGGTCCCCACAGGCCAGCCCACCCCTACCAACCGCCAGGGCCCAGGAAGCAGCCAGTGACCAGGAGTGGGGCCAGCCTTGGGGAGAGTGTGACGCTGCTGTCCCTGCAACCCATTCCTATCCCCCCAAACCATACTGAGCCACCCCCCCCCTTTGCCTCAGTGGCCACCTGCGGGGTTCTCACCCACGGGGGATTCACCCATGAGGATTCACACACAGAACTTAGGGATTACATCTTCTTGGGTGGGGAAAAAGTAGATCTTTCTTGCCTTTAACCTCTCATTCAACTGTACATTTTCTTCAGTTATTATTTTTTTTTAATTTTTTTTTTCAACGTTTATTTATTTTTGGGACAGAGAGAGACAGAGCATGAATGGGGGAGGGGCAGAGAGAGAGGGAGACACAGAATCGGAAACAGGCTCCAGGCTCTGAGCTATCAGCCCAGAGCCTGACGCGGGGCTCAAACTCACGGACCGCGAGATCGTGACCTGGCTGAAGTCAGACGCTTAACCGACTGCGCCACCCAGGCGCCCCACTTCAGTTATTATTAATGTAAGGAACTAATGTAAGTGTATGAATCTGTCACCAGCAACAATCATATGTGTTTTCCTATCATATTACTGATGTCACGGGATCTCAAAATATCACTCTTGTTCATCGCTACTTCATAATTAGGGTGGTCATTAGGCCTGCTGTTTTTATGACTTAATGTGTTAATAAAGAAGCATATATTACTATACAGCAAATTTATTAACATTTTGATCATTGTATTTCAATGTAATTGGTTTTCCTTGTAATTCTCTGTATTTTATTTTATGCATTTAAAAATTTTTTTTCATGTTTATTTATTTTTGAGAGACAGAGAAAGAGAGCAAGCGGGCATGAGCGGGGGTGGGGGGGGGGAGGGGGGCAGAGAGACAGTGAGACACAGGATCTGAAGCAGACTCCAGGCTCTAAGCTGTCAGCACAGAGCCCGACTCGGGGCTCGAAACCACAAACTGCGGGATCATGGCCTGAGCCGAAGTAGGACACTTAACCGACTGAGCCACCCAGGAGCCCCTATTTCATGCACTTAAAAACATGTTGAGAAGGGTGCACAGGCCTCACCAATGGGCATGGGGTCCACGGCACAGACAAGGACAAGATCCCCGCACTAGAGTGTAATGCCACTTCTAGATGGGGCCCACACTGCTAAGTTCCCAGCAAGAAAGACCAGCCATGGGCCTCTGCTTCCTCACCCTCAGCCTTCAGCTTGGGCTGGGCCCCAAGCCCACTGGCTGGCTGTCAGCAAGGGCAACCCACTCACCCTGGCTGGAGGGGCCTAGAGGCAGCTGACCAACACTCCCCCACCCTGCCTCCCTCTTTCCTGGGAAGGGTCAGGGGGGTCTAAGCATACACAGAGACCAAGAGAGAGAGAGAGCTATGGAGTCAGGACCAGGCCTGGAAAAGGGCCAGAGGAGGGCAAAGGAGCACTCAAAGGCCAGCCTGCCTCCCACAGACCCACCCCTACCCACCCACCAGCGTCAGCCTGACACCTCTTCTCCAGGAGCAAAAGGTTCGTATCAGGGTGGGGACAGGCTTTGATCCAGAACCTGACTCCTCCAGTTACTTTCTCTCCCTAAAAATGCTGACTCTGGCATGACCTATGACCCAACAGGTACACACCGAGGGCAGCTCATCTGCTTTTCCACACTGGCAAAGGCTCCCTGGGAAGCAGCTCCCTGGGAGCCACTCGGTTAAAGAATTAAAGATATTTCTTGGGGAGCCTGGGTAGCTCAGTTGACTAAGTGTCCGACTTCAGCTCAGGTCAGGATCTGGCTGGCTGGGAGTTCCAGCCCTGCGTTGGGCTCTGTGCTGACAGCTTGGAGCCTGGAACCCGCTTCGGATTCTGTGTCCCCCTCTCTCTCCGCCCCACTCCTTCTTGTGCTCTCTCTCTGTCTTTCAAAAATGAATAAACATTAAAAAAAATTTTTTAAGGTATTTCTTCATCTTACTTGGAATTCTGTCTCCCCCCCCCCCCACCACATTTCCTTTCCTCAATCACTGAGAGCCTCCTGCAAAGCAGGACAGCACACTGGATTAAAGTTCCCCTTTTATTCATTAGGCATCACGTCACCCAGCACCAATCACAGGGTGGCCAAATGGCCGTGAAGGTACAAAATGACCTGATCCCTGGGATCCAAGGATGCCAGAAGAGTCATAAAGGGAAGCAACATCTCAACCACAACTGGCAGGTGTGCTGACACGGAAAAGCATCCTGCCAGTGGAGAAAACTGGGAATCTCTGGAGTTCTGAGCAGGAAGCTTGTATCAGAGGTCAGGAGGGAGGGCAGTCAGGAAAGGTTTCTAGGAGGAGGAATCATCATCTAAGCTGGGCCTGCACGTATGTGAATAGTTACATCGGAAGCCAAGGGCACTCCAGGGCCAGCAGGTGAGTGGGCACAGCCAAGAAGAGAAAGGAAAAAGCCAGGTGAGGGAGGAGATGTAGGCAGCTCTGGGTGCAGCCAAGTCTCATCTCTGACCACGGAAGGCTCAGGCATGGCTCAAAGAGGGGGCACCAAGTGCTATGGGATGAGAGGTCGAGCTGTGAGGGAGGGCTTCAGAGCAGACCCTCTGGGGGCTATGGGACCCTCCATCTCATACATGACGTCCCTGCCCAAGCTGGTAGGACAGAGTGGGGTCAGCCCTGAAACACTCCCTAGGGGAGCTTTTTATTGCACCTGGTCTTCTAGTTGAATCTGAGATGCTAGTTTAGGGCTTCCAAGTGCTCCCCAAATCACACGCAGCACACTCCAGTCCCTGAGACTCTCACAGCCTCCCCTGGCCCAGGCTCTGGAGGACCCTGCAGGCAACCAAATTCGACCCCCCGAGGAGCCCATGACCGTGACTTGATGGCATAGTGCCTCATTACGTCTGACACCCTGATCTGTCCTGTGTGTGCAGATGGGCAGAATTTTGCTGGAAACACACTCAGAACCTACCCCCCTTAAAGAAGCTGCTAGGGTTTGACCTCAGATTCAAAGTGTCCGGCAGGATAGTCCCACACCACGGCCTGGGATGGCTCCTGCCAAGGTGGCCCTGTCAAGCTCCGGAAGCTCCCTGCACTTCCAGTGGTGCACCTCTCCAAGAACCCTGTCATTTTATGTCACCTCCCTCACCATCCAGCCCAACCCCCCCCCCCCCCCCCGCAAGGCCCAGAGGATCAGCTTTGCTGTAAGAGCCCTCCTTCCAGGATTCGGCCAGCTCCAGGCTCACGCCCATCCAAACAAGGAGTCTGGCTTCTCTGTACCTTCTCTGTACCTCTGGCTTGCTCTGAACCCAAATGCAGCCCCTGGAACTCGCTGTGGCCACCTAACTAGCCCAGATATAAATACAACAGACCCACATCTGGACACTGGCCTACACTTGCTCACTCTGCTCCTTCAGACAGGGTCATAGGCTGGGTTCAAGGATCTGACCCTGGGTTTTTTAACACTCATCTGGGATTGTGCATGCACAGTTCTCTGCCTGAGGGGCACCCAGAGACTGATACACACGTCATCCATTAAAGGTCGGCCCAGTACTGTCCCCAGAATACAGCAAGTGATCAATAAATGTTTGATTTGTATGTCCCAAGCTCTCTCAACCTTGGGGGCTACTTGAGGGGGCCATTTTCTGTTGCCATTCTCCCCGCCTTCCAAAAAGAGAAATGCAGTCAGTCCCCACTCTGATCTCAGTTCCTAGCAGGGCATTTGGGGCAGTGCCCCCTAGCTATGACTTCCTCTCCTAGCCCCCAGCACCACTGGGCCCATTTGCCCTACCCATTACTGGGCCTCCCCTTGAACTCACACAGTCCAGGGTAGCAATCGTCTAAAGAGCACATATGATTAGATTAAACACTTGGATAGCTCCAGCCCCTCGGGACAAAGTCTGGAGAAGCCAACTGGGACACCACGCCCTCCAGCACAAGGATGCACCCCATTCTCCCCTGTCCCCAGCAGTCTTAACTCTCAACCTTTGTCACTCGCCCTTTGTTCAGATGTTCCCTCCTCTGGTACACTCCTCCCAACGCTGCAATGAACCCATCTGTCCACGCTTCCTCCCAGCAGGACCACTCACCCATTTTTTCCTGCAGAATTTAGGAAGCACCTACTGCATGCAAGGCACTTATTAGTGAGATCCAGGAGTGAACCAGCGAGAGGCTGACCTTACTTTCAAATGAGAAGACGAGAAACAAGTAAAATAAATGTACTATATAGTTTATCAGGAGGTGATAAGGGCTGCAGAAGTGAGATAAGTGCTGAGGGAAAGCGTCTCCGAGGTGACGTTTGGGCCCCGAAGGAAGCGGGAAAGTGGCCCTCTCGGGACGGAATTCCAAGCCCTTTTCAAACACCGCCTCCTCCCGGGACCACTGCGTCCCGGACGCCGGGGCAACGCCGCCTTCCCATCTGAGGGTCGTGGCAGTGAACGCGCCTGCAGACGCGAGCCCCTGCCTCGGTCACACAGCCGGGCCGCCACGCGCGCGGGTGTGTCTGAGCGCCAGGGTGATCCCGAGGACCACCCTGCAGCGGGCAGGGGAGCTCGGCTGCCCCTGACTCGGAGCGCGCAGCCAGCCCCCCCGCGCGAAGAAGCGCGCTGTCCACGGCCACACAACTCAACCAGCGGGGCCGCCGCCCGGCGGCGGGGGCTATTGACCGGGAGACCCAGGCCCCCTCTCCGCGCCGCCTGCCAACTGCCAGGGACAGGAGCAGCACTCACCCGGTGGCCGCCGCCATGTTCGCTCGGCACCAGCGTCACGTGAAGTGAGGCATCAGCTGAGCCCGGCCAGGTCCCACGGCCGGAGGCGGGGCCGGGGCGGGGCCGGGGCGGGGCCGGTTGTCCACGCCCCGCCCCCTCCAGCGTCTAGCTCCTGGAGACCCAGAGGAACTGAGCCTACAAGAGAGGAGGATCCATCTACTCACCGGCAACCCGCTGTACTCGAGGGGCAGGGCCGGAGTAGGGGGCAGGGGTCTTTCCAGGGTAGGAGGGAGTGTCCCCAGGCCACGGATACCTTGATTCAACCCCCCACCGGGCGTCTCAGCGCCCACCGGGGGAGGACACTCTGGGAGAGAGAGAGAGACCTTGACCCAATCTAGGGACAGGGAAGAGGTGATAACTGTAGCTTAAGAAGGGAAATGACCTGAGCAGAGGCCAGGACTACTGGAGTAACCAAAAAGTTCAGTGTCCAGGAGAGGGGATGTGGGAGTGAGAGGTAAGACCTCAGAGGTAAGCAAGGGTCAGATCCTGTAGGGCCTTGGAGATGGGGCTGGGAAGTTAGGTCTGGTAGGACCTTTTCAAGCTCCCTCAACTGCAGGATGGAGAAGGGCCCAGAGGCAGGGAAGCCAGTGAGGAGGGCTGGGGAGAAGTGGACCCAAGGAGGGCACAGTTCAGGAGGGAGAATCTACCAGAAGGTATCTCCCTTTGCTCTGCTGGGCACTGCTGTTGGGTGCAGGGTCCCCCAAAGAGTTGGAGGAAGGGGTGCCAAGGAGGGAGATGGGAAGCAGATGTTCTAAGGGAGCAACCTAAGCTGCAGGTGTTCTGGAATAACAGTAATACTAACAACTACTGCCAACAGGTACAGAGCACTTACTGTAACCCAATGCTTTGCAGAGTTAGCTCACTGAGTCCTCACAAGAGCTCTGCGCAGCAGTCTCTGTTCTTAATGCCTTTTAACAGATGAGGAAACTGAGGCCTGGAGAGGCAAGTAACTCACTCGAGCTTACGCAGGAGGCGAGTTTATGCAGCCACACCCCTGACTAGTTACCCATGCTGGCTCTGTCAAGGAAAGGGGCCCAGGGCTGGGGTGGGGTGCCCCTGGGATCCTGGGCCACATGAGGGTGTGCATATGTGTGAGGTCAGGAAGTAGAGCCCAGCACAGGCCCACGGGGATCCTGACCCGAGCCCCCAACTGTCTCAAAGCTGGAAGTAGCTTCTGGTTGAAAGGCTTGGGTTTGGGGTACCTCTTGTTTCTTTGACAAGGATGTGGGTCACTGTGGCCAGGCTGGGGGGCCCCAGAGGCTATGAGATGGAGAGGGAGAGAGAGCTACTATGTGTTCCCACAAAGCTGGGAAGAGAAGAGGGGGAAGAACCAAGCCAGACCATAAGCAGAGTGGATGACACAGCATGGCCACTTTGGATCCCATCACCACCCCCGGTTGCCTCATCTGTCAGGTGAGATCTAATGGTACCACCTTGCAGGGCTGTTGTAGGGTTTCATAAGCAAACCTCCAGGCATCATTAGCCTGTGGCACAGCCAAAGAGGTCAAAGCCGTGAGGAGGAAGGCGGCACCTCCAAACAGCTCTTCACACCTCCGTGACCCAGTTAAGAAAGACGAGAATTGACAGAAGAGGGGGCCCCCATCCTCCCTCCCCCTTCCTAGTACATATATAGCAGTTCTCAGGGTTCTCTGTCCCCCAGGTAGGACTCCCCCAGAGAGGGTCTATCAGCCCCCTTGTGAGTTTCCAGGGAGAAGAGCAGAGGTACCAGGCTCTATAGCTTACCACCTGGCCCTGGGCCCTCGAAATCTTGAACCCCTCCTTTAGCAGTTCCTCCACCTCCAGCCAAGGAAACTCAGTTCCCTAAAAAGAGACACTTGTTAAAATTAACAAAGGGTGAGCAGAATGAGCTTTTCATGTTCCTTTGTAGAAGGAACACCTGCCCCTGAGCTAATTACAACCCCTCCACCATTTCTTTTGACGTAAACTATGTCAAAATTAAGCCAACTGTCAGCTCAGAGTGTTTATTAATATGAAAAAGAAGCAATTATCCTAAACATCCACACAATAATAGAGGGAGGGCACCTATCAACTCAGTGAAGCTCCCTGGTGTGTGGGCAGTAATAGGAGGGCCCTGCCCGTGACTCCTGTACACCCAGGACCGTCTGGACCGAGGCCTCCCCTGCCAGTGTCACAGGAGCCTGGCCTAGGGGACTACCCGTCACCACTCACCCCTCCCTCCCCATCAGAGGCTCTGGGAGGGCTATTCCCCACCCCCCCTCCACCCCCCCACCATCTGAGCTCCGGCAGGGCTGGTCCCCACCCCCACCCTTCCCCATCAGGAGCCGGGGCTCCAGGAGATGCAGCCCTGGGAGTGGGAGAAGATTGCATAGTTACTCATGCAGGGCAGATCCGGACGCTGTTGGGAGCCAGGAGGCAATTGGAGAAAGATTGATTTTAGGGAGTTGGAGCAGGAGTGTGTAAATCAGCAAGGGAGAACACTAGGCAGCACACTCAGGCCTTAAGCGATGTCATGTCCGAGGTCACAGGCCCTTGGCTGAAACAGTCTCCCATAGTTGTGACCTATGGTGTGTGTGTGTGTGGGGGGGGGGTGTTTGTGCTCGGCCATCTCAGCAGCCAGAGCATCATAACTCTCCAGAAGTGCCCTGCCCCAGCCAGACACTCACCAGAAACCTGGTCCCAGGAAGGCTCCTCCTGGGAGTTTCTGTGGCTTCCTAAGACACTGTGTCCTTCCAGGTTTCCCTGCTCCACCCACCCCTCTCAACCTAGCCACATGTTCTTGCAGCCCCATAGACAGTGATGACAGTTGGCTGCCAGGCGATGGCAGCCCCAGCAGCGTTGGCCAGCCAGATGGACACGTGAGCCACCCTTGGGGCCTTGAAGGGGTGTCCCCTGGCAGAGCTGGGACATGGGCCCCGTCCATCTTCGGCTGCATACTGAGGACACTGGTCTGCTGGAAGGCTCTGTGGGACCATGCTGGAGGTGGCCTGGACGCTGGCTCTGACCCTGGCTACCAAGCTGTCCCCCGTGGTGCCACTCTGTGACTGGTCACACTATGAGGGGTCAAGGCCCAGACCCTGCCCTGGATGTCCCAGGACAGAGGAGGAAGAGCAGCCCACCATCGGGAAGGCTGCTGTTTCCTCCTGCAATCAGTGGGGGGGTTCCTGATTCTGGGCAGGAAAGCAGGGGGGCCAAGCTCATGTGTGGGGCTCGAGCTCAGGAGGGTCACAGGATGGACCCAGAAAGAAGCCAGCAAGAGACCCTGTGCCAACCACATGGGAACACCAGCCTCAGGGTGTGGCATGTGACATGGGGTGTCATTTGGGGTATCCTTGATCGTTTCGCTTCTGCCGAGAACGGAAGACGGGGCTCAGAAAACCAGCACCAAATAGACTGAACAGAAGGAGTAGAGGGGGCGGGAATGGCACGTTGCTACCCGACCTCTCCGCCAGGGAGGAAAGATGGAAATGAAATGCCGGGAGGCTGCCTCTCCATCACCGCGCTGGCAGGTCCCAGCCTTCAGCCTCTGCAAAGTCAGCAGGGGTAGCAGCCGCAGGCCTCCCACCCACCCCACCCCCCGAGGCCCGCGTGGCCAGCTCCTTCCTCCAGGCCCACGCCAGGGCTATCACCCCCATCCGCCAGCCCCCCACAGGAGCCCCCACATCACGACACACTCCGCCTGCCCTTCCTCCCCACCTGCCTGCCTGCGTATCCGTCTTCCTGCAGAAAAGAGGCGGCAGCGGCTGAGGGGCCCTCCCTAGGAAGCCCGTCACCACGTCAGATGAAGTGGTCCCTGCTGAGTGCTTTGCCAGGGTCTACGAGGCAATTCAAGATGAGAAATGGAATGGTGGCTTCGGAAAGGCAAATCATTCCAACAGCACCTTAAAAACATCGACGGAAACAAGCTCTTTGTGTGTGTGTGAAAATGGGGAATATATTGTTTTTCACTGTTTGGAAGACTGTTTTCTCATCTTGAAATCACAAGCTGTTTTCTTCCAGAGAGACTTATAAATACATCCAATTATCGACATTCAATATAGGAAATAAAGTTCTGGAATGGTTTTCTTCCCTACGCGCGGAGTGGGCCGGCCAGGTTGCGCAGGTGATAATGACTTTTATTTCTTGTGAGTTGCATCCGCGCAGAGTGGCTGGTCTCTGCACCTTTTATTGCTTTCACCTTTATTACATTTCCCGTGTTGTGCTGGGCTCTTCATTGGTGTAACCTTATTACCGCTTTCAAGATCTTGATAAAAATGAATGAGAGTCCTAATTTCAAAAGTAGGAGTGTGGGGTCCCAGAGCAAGGGGATTTGCTTTAGGTGGCCTGTGTCCTGCAGAGAAATCTCCCTGGCGGGGGACGGCTCTCCAGCTGTCCAGCTCCAAGTACTGAACTTGTTCTGCTGACATTCACAATGGCCCTCTCCCATATTCTGGTCGGCATGGCATTTTAAGGAGGGCACGTTTGGCCCTTCATGAAATCACCCCCAGACTGTGTCCCCAGCGGCCATTAACCTATCCATGCCACTGTTAAGGCTGGGGTCACCTGTGGCTCTGCCTTTTCCTGACCTCATGCCTATCACCCCTTCCTCTTCAGTGCCTTGTCCCTCCCATGCCTCTTCCTTCCTGAGGGCCTTTGTCACCAGACCCCCATGTGACTGCCAAGGCTCCCCGGCTGCCTGCCTGCCTTCAGTCTCTCCCCATTCAGAGCCCCCATGCTCATTAGGATTCTTTGTAGCAAACAGCCCTGAGTCTGTCTATCTCAAGCAGAAGAGGGATGGAAGGATGTCAGGCAGCACATTTGAAGGAGAGGAAGGCTCAGAAAACAGGCAGGAGCTGAGCAGTTGGTAGCCAGACCAGGCCACACCACATGCTGCTGCCCAGGACCCTTGCCACTACCTCTGCCCTTGGACATAAACTTGGACTGACACAGTATCCTGGCTTCCCTGCCCCCCATGGCCAAAGCCCTTGACGGGCAGTTCAGCCCATTATAAAGTCCAAGCCTTGTGCCCACTCTGGCTATCTCATCCCTTTCGGCTTCAGGGCAGGGAGCAGAAGGGGAGTATTGGCTACCTAGCATCTCACCGAGGCCCATTCACCAAACAGGCGGGGGTTAGATCCTGCTATGTATACACAAAGCCTTATGACGTACAGTGATGGCTCAGCTTGAGGACTAGCAACTCCTCTTCAATGAAACCTTGAGAAGTCCACAACTTGGACAGACTAGTCCTGAGTATTGTGAGCCAAAAGCCTAGAATGCAATTATTTCCATTTCAGCGCTGTGGGGAATAAGCTTAGAAATTCCCTGGGCTTACACCAATGGGTTAACAAGGCATAAAGAATTACAAAGCCATAGGGTGTTCTCACCCAAGCTTGAGTGAACAAGATAAGACCCCCAGAATGAAGTGGGGGGGGGGGGGCAAAGTCCCCAGAATATGCCACAAAGGTAATATGCCAAAGCAAGATTAGGCAATTCAGGGCGAAAACGCCCCCCAATTTAGTACTATAGCAGAAAGCTGCTTTCACAGGAAGGAAGGACCAAATTAGGTAAGCTGGTAAATAGGACTATAGACCTCTGCTGCTGTGGGTGATGCTGCCCAGAGCGGAGCTGATTAACAAAGGAGAAGGTGCCTTGATGACCCTGAGGTTATTCGCCCTATCTGCCTTATCCCCTAGGCTAGCTAAGATAAACAGACGCGGCGCCTCCTGTCTGCCATTAACAACCATCTGCCCATCTGCCCGGCGCCAGGATTTTGTTTTATATTGACCCAAACCCCAACACCGTATATCTTCAAACCCCCTTTTCCCTCATGCCCATGAGTTAATGTTCACCGATTGTCTCTTTGTGCATACCCATTACGTTTGTAAGCCTTCTGATCTTAATAAATATGGAGCAAGGACCCTTATTCGGGGCGCTTGCCTTTTCCGGGACATTAGTCATCTCTCGCTTTAATCCTGCATCCCGCTCTTTAGCTTGACAAGAGAGAACTTTAGACTCAGAGTCTGTGACACAACACAAGTGTGAATTTCTTGTTCCATGGTTTTTATTTTCAGATTACATGGGAAGGTGTACAATCTTCACCTCTTCGGCTCTAAAGATCTTTCCTGGAAGCCCTGCCTCCGTCTCACTGACAAACAAAGATCCCCACATGCAAAGTGGCCCATTAGAAATCACGTCGTGTGGAAAGAAGCGCGTGGCCTTCAGAGTCAGAAGCTCGGTCCTCTGACTTCCTTCTCTGGTCCTCACTCTTTCCATTTGGAATTGGACCCAAGATGCCTTTGCCTCCGTATGGGGCAATTCCAGGGGTCAGATGAGGACTTGGGAGACAGTTTATACAAATGTGGCAGTAGTTGCTTGCGTTATTATGATCCTTCTTATTAGAGAACATGTACACACGGTGGTTAGGAATGTACAATACCAGGTCCAGTTCCTAGCTTTGCCGTTTACTCACCGTGTGGCATTAGGAAAGTTACTCGACCTCTCTGAGCCTCAGCTTCCTTGTTGGTCAAGTGGGGGTGATGGGTCTCAGCCTGGAGGATTATGGAGGAGATGAGAAAGGGTGGTCCTATGAAACACAGCACAGCCCCTGGCTCATGATGGCCACTATCCTTATTTCAATGGTCAGGCAACAAGTAGAAGCATCAGGAAAGGACTAGGACCCTTATCCCATGCCCTGTGAGGTCACTCTCAGCCCTGTCCACCTACAGAACACTTTTACACAAATAAGTGAATCCATAACCCCAAGGCCAGGTGGCCAGGGCTCACTCCCTTCGGGAGGACCGGCTGGCTGAGTGCTGGGGCTGCCTGGCCACCTCGAACCAGCCCTGGGCTCCCTGTATGTGGACTGGCAGTCCAGCCAAACCCAGCGATATGGAAGAGCATCTTGCAGGGAAACTGAGTGAATGGGGAAAACTGCAGGGAGGGTGTTCCTGGCTGCACCCCGGACCTCTGACCCAGCCTGGAGCTTCAGTCTGCAGGGCTCCGCTAGGAGGCACAGATTTGCGTGTTTGTGAGAGGGGCTAAGGACGTATAACAGATTGCAAAATTGGCCTCAAATTCTTGCTGCGTCCACCCCCCTGCTTAGTGATGCTGTGGCCCCTCCCACCTGGAAGTGGGGTCTATTTCACCAGCCCTTGAATCCGGGGTGGCCACTTGACTTATCTTGGATAATAGGACGTTAGCAAAAGCAGAGGCCTTCGAAGGTGCTCGCCTACTGGGGCTCACCCTCTCGCAGCTCTTGGATGCCCTGCCACCTTGTAAAGACGCACTAGCTACTCTGCTGGAGCATAAGATGCCTGTTGGACAGCCTGCATACAGCAGACATACAGGCTAGGTTGGCCTAGATTATCAGCCTCCAGCCAACCCGACGGCTGCGTGCCGATGCACGAATGAGTCCAGCAGAGACCAGTTGAGCTGACCCCTGGAATCCTGAGCTATACAAATGACTGTTTTGAACCATTACGTGGAGTGACCTGTTGTACCAGTTTATCAGAACAGACACAGGGCAGAGGGAGGAGATCCTGGGGCTCTCCCTACAGCCGGGGCCGCGGACAGATGCGGTAGGGGCTGTTTTCACAAGGAGCTCTGGGGGATGCAGGTCCAAGCAACACTGCGGTGGGCCCTGAGGAGAAAGTGTGACGTTCATCTCACCCCTGCCTGGAGCACAGCCTAGCTTCGGCTTGGAGAAGGTTGTGGGGACGCCGATTCTGCCCCAGCACTCTGTGGTTGCACTACCGTGGGGGCCCCAAAAGGCACCATTTCCCAAAGCTGCTTTTCTGCAGGCGGCTGGGCAGTGGTAGTGTAGAGAAGTGGGCAGCAGGCTTGAAGCACAGGAAGTGGGAGAACGCTGTGAGCTTCTGTAAGAATCCTTCTGGGGACCCCTGGGGACACCTGGAACAGATTTTCAAGGAGACTGGCAGGTCCATGGAATAGAGATGGGGCTGGAGCCAATTAAATCGAAATGATTCTGTCGATGGAACAATGTGGGCACCAAAAACCAATCAGTGAGCCTGGCCTGGGGGCTTGGCCTGCGCTGTCACATCCCAGAGCAAGGCTGGCATGGGGCGCCCACAACATGGGATTGTACCGGGTGGCCTGGATGCGTGCCTGAGAAGTGACAGTCAGCAGGGAGTTCACCCCTAGGTTAGCCTTGGTCAGACAGACTCAAACTTCGTGGGTGCCAAGCATATGAAGACAAAGGTCCTGCTGCAGAGACACCTGCCCAAGTCTAAGGTTGGGACTGTCCAAGCTGAGCGCCCTCCTTCACCTCTGAGCACTGGCCATTATATTCTGAGCCTCTTTGACAGAGATTAATAGACACTCCAGAAGGTGCCACTGCTGTGCTCAGTCCAGACAGTAGCATGGTCTCTGCATCAGATGTCAAGTTCACCAGTAGTCTGATGAGCCAGCCAGGGTCTCGCTCCCCTCCCCATTTTTTTTTTTTTTTCTGAACATTCCATTCAAACAGGCTTTGGGAAAATCACAATTTTATTTCCAGATCTGAGAGATCAATATTTAGGGCTTGAGGGAGAATTTACTGGAAATCATCTCGCAGTAGAAACAGCAGAGGCAGGAGCTTCCGTCCGTGCGGCTTCCCCGAAGAGGCGTCTTGTCTCAGTTCCCAGACCATGAACTCACCTGTAGGACCAAGCAGTCCGCCAAGCACCGGGGGGTCTCCCGGCCTCCTCCCTCCCGGGTGGGCTGCCAGAGCCTCAGCACCAGTGCCGGTCGGGGGACGGCAGCCGGGCCTTTCTTCACAGAACTCTGGGAGGGGAAGGGACTGAAAACTTGCGTCAGGCACCACCTCTGTTCGAGGGACAAAGAGGCCCAAACCGGGCTTGAGAAGAGCTCCTGAAATCTTTGTGGCTGTTCCCCAAACTCTGGTCTGCAGAACCGGCCGCACAGAAAACCAGTTTTAGCTTTGGATCTGGCACCACGGGCAGACTTTGTCACTTCTGTCACTAGGGGACACTGGCTATGTGAAAATTATGGGCCCTTTCTTCCGGGTTCACATCCTCTGGGGACTTGGACAAGCTCCAAGCTCCTTCTGTGTGGTTTTGGGGGGTGGGGTTGCGGAGGCGGGTAACATTCAGGCCACCCCTCAGAGATCCTGACTGGCTGGGCTGAGGGGGGCCCTGCCGGCTGCCCCTCCAGGGATGAGGCGTAGGCACTGGTCATCGATCCTGAGTTCATCGGCCTCCAGCACCCACACACTTATCCCCTTCCTTCCCCGCAGTGAGGGCCCTTCATGCCCAAGTCTCGCTCAAGTCCCGCTTCCCTGGGAGGCCCATTCCTGCCCTTCCCACGGCCTAGTCAAGAAAGTTCACTGGCCTGGCCAAGGCACCTGTGGCACCCACAGGGGGCCCCAGCCTGCTGGCCCGAGAGCCCGCTAGCCCATCACTCCCCTCCAAGACTGCCATGAGGTAAAGCTTGCTGAGACAAATGTTAAGAGGCTGTGGAGAAATAAATTGAAATGGCCACTTTGGAGAGCACTTTAGAAATATCTATTAAAACCAAAAAAATTAAAATGAAGCTTTCTGACCCATAATTGCAACTCTCATGATCTACCCTAAGGCTCCCCCTCCACATGAGCGGGAGGAGATAGAAGCCAGAGCCCTCACTGCAGGATTACCTGTGATAGCGAAAAATTGAAAGCAATCTGAGTTCATAACTCTCTCCAGCTCGCGTGCTGTGAGAGCAGTTAGAGGGAATGTTCTAGATCTACAGGTATCCACGTGGAGAAATCTCAACAGCACTTTGTGGAGTGAAAAGCGAAGGCACAGAGCATACCTTGTTATGCCGTTAATGTTTACAAACCCATAAAACAATGGACTGTTGTATGAATTCTCTGTGGGCACACGTTTATGTTGTAAAAGCACTTACAAGGTCTGGAGGAAGATAAAAACCAAAGGTTGTCTTCAGGGAGTGGGGGAGGGTGCTGCGAGAGAAATCGAAAGGGAATGCAACTTTATTTGGTGGTCTAATTTCCTAAAAAGGAGAACATAATCATGCGTTCGTGTTGTCAAAAATAAATAAAACTACTTTAAAAAAGAAAATGCCTATCTCTGGGGCACCTGAGTGGCTCAGTCGGTTGGGCGTCCGACTTCAGCTCAGGTCATGATGTCACACTCCTTGGGTTCGAGCCCCGCGTCAGGCTCTGTGCTGACGGCTCAGAGCCTGGAGCCTGCTTTGGGTTCTGTGTCTCCCTCTCTCTCTGCCCCTCCCCTGCTCATGCTCTCTCTCTGTCTCAAAAATAAATAAAAACATTTTTAAAAAAAATTTTTTAAAAGGAAGAAAATGTCTATCTCAAGGAGGCACCGCA
Source organism: Puma concolor (assembly GCF_028749965.1). Taxonomy (NCBI): domain Eukaryota; kingdom Metazoa; phylum Chordata; class Mammalia; order Carnivora; family Felidae; genus Puma; species Puma concolor. The sequence continues at coordinate 43,162,869 of NC_141681.1, forward strand.
ACCTGTAGGGGTCCCTTGCAAACTGAGGAGCTTGTTTTAATCCAGAATCTGTTGGAGGCTCCCAGCTAGCACCGGCACCCCCCACTCTAGCCCATCCCCACCACTGTGCTTCCCTCCCCACACCCCACTCCTGGCTCTGAAATCACAGTCAGACTCTACCAGGAAAAGGAGGCAGGTTGGTTTGTGTGTTGACGGAAAAGGCCTGGTTATCATTTACGAGGCTCAAATGCAGAGCGTTCCAGGGCAGTGCCCAGAGAATAGTTGTGATGCTGGCCGGCTGGGTCCGAGAACCCAGGGGAGGCTCCCACAGGACCAGCCAAGAGCGTCCTTGGCTTGACGCAGGGTAGATATCAAACACAAGCCAGAGAAAGTGAAAACAGAATTTATTGAAGAGCGTAAGCGACACGGTGCATCTTGAGAGACTTGGAGAGGAGAGGAAAAAAGAGTCTCATCGTTGCTTGGGGCTGGAGGTTTATGTCAGAGGAAGGTCTAGGGTACGTGTTCCTCCAGGAATCCGGGGTAGGGTCTGGTCAAAGGCGAGTGTCAGGTGAACAAGCGACGTTACTCCGTAAAGCACTGAAGGCAGGTGTATTGATGCTGGTGTCAGCCGAGGTTCCATGATGTCCTGGCACATGTTTGGGATCTGGCTCTTCTTAGGTGTTAACAGGTGTTTGGGGCCTAGGATAAAACTCAGAGAATGATTAATTTTCTTGCTTTCCACCCTGAAGCGGGAACATAGCTTCTCTCGCTTATACAGAGGCATGATATGGGACACGAGTAAATGGGGCCTAACTGAAAAACAGCAGAGATGGGGACTTTCTAAACTGGAATCCCTCGAAAGCTTCCCTACTTCAGTTGGGTAGTTGGGGCTGTTGGGTGGGGGGACTACTCTGGCTCATGAGAGCCCACACCCCATGTGCCACCCCTGTCCCCCACCATGACTCCCCACCCCACCCTCCTGCCAATCTCCACCTCCTCCCTCCTAATGCCATCTCCCAGTTTCCACCTCCACCCCAGATTCCCTACCCTCAACACTTCACCACCACTGACCCCTGAACTTTACCCCCACCTCCACCGCACCAATGGCTACCTGATCCTCAGTCCCCCAACCCCCGTTTCCCCCCTCCTCTCTCCCTATCCTGACCCTTGCCCCCCAACCCAGGGCCTGCAAACTCCTCCCAAAGAGAGAATCCTCCCGCCCTTGTTTTGCAGACCTTGAGTGAAACCGGTGGCCAGTCCTCTGGTGCAATGGCTGCCAGTGAAAGAGAAACAGTGTTTTAGGCATTTACTCATCAGGAAAGGGAGTCCTCCTCCCCCTCCCCAGGATTTGCAAGACAGAGCTCAGCCCCCTCCTCCCTTCTGATTTCCAGCTTTCTCTGTGGTTTCCATGGATTCCAAGATTGCTCCCAGCACCTGAGCCCAGAGGGAGGGGGAGGGGAGTGATGGAGCAGCCCAGACAGCCAGGGGAGGGCAGGGGAAGTTGCTCAGTGGCAGTCCCCCTCAGGCCCACCTGCCTGACCCTCCTCCCAGAGAACCCAGAGGTTGGAGGGAAACCTGGGCTCCCAGGGGGCCTAACTGTCTCCTCCTCATTCTGGAAAGCCCAGGGCATTCCAGGAAACACGCCCTACCCTGAATGACTTCAAAGCCAGCTCACTGAGGGGCTGTCACTCCCAATAAGAAAATGCCAACTGTGGCCACAGCAAGAGGGGACAGTGTCCACACTGGCTGGTAAGGATCACACTATTAGTGAGAAGAGCCGGAGGTTTTAGGGAAGTGGACAAGGACATCCCTGGGTCAGTCTCTGTTCCGCGGGACCCAGGGTAGCAGAGAGCTCACTTGGGTTCCATGTTCCTGGGGCTCTAAGGGCTAGCTGCAGAATCTGGACCACCGGAGAGAAGGTAGAAAAGGTTAATGATGGAGAATCACTGACCATCGTTAACCTGGGGGTATCCATCATGCCCTGTTTAGTCCCTTTCAGAACATTCTTCACCCCACTCCCATCCTGCCAGAGCCCATGGGGCTCTGTGACTGTGGCTGCTCGGCACCCCAACATCCTTTCTCCCTTGAGCACAACTGTGCAGACCCCAAGCATGGCCGGGCCAGTGCCCTGCTCAGCCAGAAAGGCTTCAGCGGGCTTCTGGAGCACTGCAGTCAGAGCCAGGGCGGGCAGCTGCGTGGGCTACAAAAGGAGCCAGTCCCTGTGGGACCTCTAGGCAGAGGCTGTCCTTCCTGGGTCCTCCCTCAGCCTGGCCCCAAGTTCTGAGAGCTGCCTCACACCCTTCCAGTGAGGTCCTTGTCACCTTTGTTTGCCCAAGTCCACCTTTGAGAGCCCTGCCTGACATGCGTGCCCGTGGGTGGGTGGTCTCCACTGGTAGGTAGATGCTTGGGAATCCATTGTGATATCAAGGACCTGCCACTATCAAGACCTCTTCGTGTTCTGCCTCAGCTTCCAGAAAAATCTCCCAGAGAGCCTTTAAAAGCTCGTGCCTGGCTTCACCCCAGACCAAGTGAATCAGAATTCCTAGAATGGAGACAGCACACTGGGATTTTTGAAAACTCCCTGGTTGATGCTATTGAAAGTCAGGACTGAGAGAGCTTTGGAACAGAGTCTTCCCCAGATTTGTTGATGGGGACGGTAGGGTAAGGGTCCTACCTGACCGACTTCACAGCCAGTTCCCCACTGGGTCCACATCCCTCAACTCTGCTCCAGCCTCTGGAAGGCTGCCCCCGGGCCCGGCCTCCTCCTCCTCCTCCTTGTTCCTTTCCCTGAAATCCCAAATCCTTAAGGCACACTGCGCACCTCTGATCTGGCAACCCCACTCCCGGGATGGCGCCCAAGGGGAAGCCTGAGCGTGTGTCTATCAGCAGGCACTGGCCAGCCTGCTGGAGGCTGAGCTGCTCCAAACAGAGCCGCGGACTGGGGCGACCCAGGCGCCTGTCAACGATAGGTTGGATAAATAAAGTCGTGTTCTCATACAGAGGAATGCACACCAGGAAGAGGAGGAATCTCAGAAGCACAGTGAGGAGTGACATCAGCCAGACACAGACGAGCACATGCTGGATGATTCCATGGCTGCCTTGCTCTCTGCAGTATTGAGTAACTGCCACAGAGACCGCAGGGCCTGCAAGCCTAAAATATTTATTACTTGACCCTTTACAGAAAAATTTGCCAACCCCTGACCCACATGGGAGGCAGAATGGAAAGAGACAGGGAGGGAAGCAAGACTTCTCAATGTGCACCCTCTTTTCTATCACTTTGGGTTTTTTTTTTTTTTTTAGGTTTTTATTTATTCTGAGACAGACAGAGAGAGAGAGACAGCACGACTGGGGGAGAGGCACAGAGGGAGGGAGAGACAGAAGTCCAAGCAGACTCTACACTGTCAGCACGGAGCCTGATGTGGGGCTTGAACTCACAAACCATGAGATCATGACCTGAGCCGAAGTCAAGAGTCTGATGCTTAACTGATTGAGCCACCCAGGTGCCCCTCACTGGTTTTTTGAACTTGTCAATCAATGTATGGCCTGTTTACTTAAAACAAAAAATACGGTAAAAACAAGATCAATGAAAAAACATTTTTAAAGAGCACTAGAAAACTCATCTAAACTGTGGGAAATACGAATCATGGCCACCCACGGCTCACAGGGCCTGGAGGGGGCATGGGAGAAACTTTGGCCCTGGTGGTGATACTGGGTTTAACTCCTCCTGGCGGCCCCATGGGTGCATTCAGTTTGTGAAAACGCATGGGCTGTATAGGTAGGATGTATGCACTTTGCCCGGGGTACACTTGTATACACTTTTGCTAAACATAAACAAAACGTTGCAGTAATTGATGGGGATGCCCTCTGGGAAGATGGGGGAAGCATCTGCAGTCCCTCTTACTAAGGCAGGAAAGAAAAGGAACCTAAACTTTCAGGTGCATTTTAAAGTCAGTGGAATATTTGCATCCTGCTGGGGATCTGTCCCTCTGAGCCCCCAAAGCCACCTTGTACCCTACCACCTAGGTGCTGGGAGGTACGGACTGGAGGAGAGCCAGAGCAACCCAACCCCCGATCCTTGTCCCCCTGCAAGATCCGGGTGCCTTTCAACCTTGTCTTACGTGGCCTCTTGACACCATGGGGTGCTGGGGTCCACTCTCTCCTCCTCGAAACTCTCCCTGCTGTGTCTCCCACCTGCCCTCCCTCTGTGGAGACTCAGCCCAGCCCTCACACCAAGGGCACCCCCTCCCCGGGTTCTGCTGCAGACCATACATCCTTAGAACTGCTGCCCGCACGCTAGCGGCCCCAGCTTTATCTCCGGTTTAGATTCTTCCCTTGGTTCCATTTCTGTGTTGCCCAGTGGAATCATGGGGCCTCTCGGGAATCATCGGGCAAGACAAACAGCCTCAAACAGTCACTCCTTATCCTCCATTGTTATTCCCCATCTCAGTGACCGTGCAGCCAGCTGTCCACACAGAAATCTGGTGTCACCTCACCTTCATGGATACATCCCATCTGTCACCAAATGCAGCCAGCTCTCCCCTAAATATTTCTGGAATCCTCGCCCCTCCCACACCCACTGCTCTGGAACAAGCTCCCTCTCTTCACCAGGGTTATCGCTAGAACCTTCAACAAGGCTCTCCCTGCGGCATCTGCCCAGGAATCCTTTAAATAAAAGAGATCTAATCTTGTCCCTCCCGGCTGCTCACAGCGCTTCAACCCTTAGGCTAACGCAGGGAGGTGTCAGGCAGGGCTTCATTTTAGAATCGCCTGGAGAGCTTTTAACAATGTTGTATCCCACCTTACCCCAAAACCCCAACTGACCCCAGTCTGGGGCCCCAAACATTAGTACAACTCCTCCTGCTTCCTGTTGTCGGCCCCATTTTTCTCTGGGCCCACCTCACCCCCTGCCCCCCTTCCCTAATTCCACATTCCTGGCACCCTGACTCTTATGGTGCCAACCCTCACCCACCAAGTACGCTGCTCCCCCAGCCTCGGACGCTTGTCTTCCCTCCACCCCCTGCAGGGACCACCTGGACCCTTTCCCTCCTCCTGTCTACTGAGGAGTCCTTCCCCCGTGTACCCCCTGCTCTGGTCTTTTCCTCCTTATCCCTCCCCGTGAGCCCTGCTCTCTGTCTTCCCCACTAGGACCGAACTCCACGAGGGCACTGCTCATGTCTGCCTCCGTCTCCTTGACAGAGACTCTCTCTTTGCCTAAACTCCAGCTCCTCTGACCCGCTTCTCGACTAGGCCCCAACCCTGGCCTGTAAGGGCTGCAGACCACCCCCCCCCCCCCCCCCCGAGAGACTTGAGCACACTCTGGCATGATTTCTGACAGCTCAAGGCCCTAGTCCTGCACAGCCCAGCCTCCCTTAAGCTCCTGCCCAGGAAAGCTGAAGGCCTGCCTTAGAAATGTGCCCTTTGCTCCTGCCAATGTCTGAGGGTAGGGCCCCCTCTCCCAGTTTCTGGGGGAGGATAGGAGCCTATTTCAGTGAGCCCCAGTTAGCAACAACCACCTGCTTTTGGCCATTTTGCACTTCCCTGACTGCCCCAGCCCTGCTTGCTGGCCCTCCCCATGCCTCCCCCTTTAAACACACAGTCACCTCCACCCAGAGGAGTTGAGCTCAGTTATACCCGCGGCTCTTTCTCCTTTTGTAGTGGCTACTGAGATCTGTCTTTACTGCCTTCACCTAGCCTTCCTCTGTCTCTCTTGCGCATATTCTGCTACCTTTTCTTGAGAGAAAGGCAGGCAGGGTGTAAGCAGGCTGGTTCCCACGTTTCTGATGAGGATCTGAGGCCCCAGGCTCTGCACGCGGCCAAGCCCACTCAGGAGGGATGCCCCTACCCCTAAGTGAGCACCCCAAGGGTATTGATCTCCAAGGGCTGCTCTAACAATTCGCCACACACGGGGTGGCTCTAAACAACAGAATTTGTTCTCTCATGGCTTGGGAGGTCAGCAGCAAATCGGGCTGTCTGTAGGGTTGGTTCCTTCTGGAGGCTCTGAAGGAGAATTGTTCCATGCCTCTTCCCTAGCTTCTGGTGGCTTGCGGAAGCCCTCGGCCTCCTTGGTTTGTGGTGGCATGGCTCCAGTCTCGGCCCCCGTCTCACATGGCCTTCTCCCCTGGGCTGTGTCTTCTCCCTTCCTGTCCCTTATAAGGACACTTGTCATCGGGTTTAGGGCCCGTCTGGATTCAGGATGATCTCGTCTTGAGATCCTTAACTTAGTAACCTTCACAAAGACTCTTATTCCAAATCTGGTTACATTCTGAGGTTCCGGGTGGGCATGCCTTTTGGGGACCACCATCCAACTCACTAGACCTAGGGCATGGTGGGCACCCCACCCTCTTTGCTGGTACTCACACCAGCATCACCAGGGTGATAAGACAGATCCATGGGGGAGAGGGCCAGGCAGGGAAGGTCTCAGGAGTATGGGACGGCCTGAGACAGAGGGTCTGAACCCCACATTCCAGCAGACAAACCCTCCCATCCTCTGTCAACTCCTCCCCAAAGATGAGCACTCAGCTCAGACAGAGTCAAGACACCTGGGTTTGAGGCCTGGCTCTGCCCCTCTACTCACTGTGATCTCTGGCAAGCAGGTCCCCTCTCCAGGCAAGATGAGCCCCCCACCCCCACCCCTTGCAGCTTGGCTCCAGGACTGTGAATGTGAACCACAGTACATCCTTCTCACATCTCAGAGAGTCAGGTCTCCCCCACACATCCCAGCCCAGGAAGGGGGAGAAAGAGTGGCTGGGTGTGCCTGGGGGCGGGATGTGCCTGCCTGAACTGGTCATGCGGTATGATTTGGGGAGCCCTAACCTTCCCAGATGGTTATGTCCCCACCGTGGTTTGTGCAGATGGCTTCTTCCAGCATCCATTGAATCCCCTGCAGACAGTAGGGGAGGACACATGTGGCCAAGCACAGAGCAGGATGCAGTAAGCCAGACACCATGGGGAGTCCTCTGGGAACAAGGGTGGGGTTGTGAGCCCACTCAGCAAGGTGTCCTGGAAATCCATCAGTGGGGTTTGATGTCCACACGGGATATCAGGGGACTCGTCTGCACAGGAGCCCATGGGGCAGAGAGAACCCAGATGGAAACAAGAGATCCGTACCCACGACACTTGCATGGACCCCAGACCTGTCCTAAGGTGTGCAGAGGAAGAGCACATACCTGTCCACCCTCACCCCCACACTGAGACATGTGACCTCTGGGGTGATGCCAATACCCAGGATTGGGCCCAGAGTTGGGCCATCCACATTCTCTTGTTGAGATATTCAGGTCATGGAGTACAGCCACAACCAGGGTGTGTGTGGCCATGTTTGTGCAGGGGCTAAGCCGGGGTGGGGGTGGTGGGGGTGAGGTGGGGGGGGTGGAGGGAGAGGACTGATACTCATTCAGTTCCAACTCATTTTGGTCTCATAACACACTGATGACATAAGTACCATTAGAATTCCCATTTTATAGATGAATACACTAAGGCTCAGAGAGTCTAAATAACTAGCCTAGGATCACACAGCTCTTCAACAAATAAGACGGGCTCCCAACCTGGTTCCTCTGGCTTCCAAGTTGCTCTTTACCACCTCGGCCAAGGCCCAGGGCAAGCCATGAATGGCATAATGAACACATCACATGGGCTTATCAGCCAACACCAAAGACTCTGCCATGATGGTCCCCAAATAACATTTTCAACAATGGTTGTATTAGGGTTGTGGGACTGTAAGGGACATTCTTCTCTGTTTTCCAAGTGTTTGTTAATGTGCTGATGTTATCTTTAAAAAGCTAAACATTGAAAAATTATCTCCCCAGTTGCTCTTGTCGAGAGTACAGCTAGGATAATTATCATTCAGAAGCGGGTGCTCAGGGGACAAGCTGGCCATTCACAGATTCTGCAAGCCCTATTTCCCCCATTTCAATTCAGAGCGCCAGAAGGTTCCACACCAGTACTGCCTGTCTGCACGTTCACACAGAGCCGTTTCTACCAACCCACAACTTAATGCTGTGCCCTCAGTTTCTGCTAAGGATAAATAGACACAATCCAAACGTGTAGATAGTCTCTGCATTTTCCATAAAACTGCTCTCACAGACACCATCTGCTGTGTTGTTCACATCCCTTGCAAAGATCCAGTTGACAAACCCCAATTCATAGTGGGAGGAAACACTCTCTTGATCAACCTGTAAACTCCTGAAGAGCTCAACTATGCCTGTTTCATTCACATAGTTTTCATTGTTTTCAAATGACCAGTGCTACACTGGGCATTTACTAAGTGCTCAAGCATTATTTGTAGAATGAAAAAAATAATAATGTATTGACTTGCACAACCAAGAAGTCCAAAGGTATGTCTTGCCTCAGGTACAGCTGGATCCAGGGATCCAAATAGTATCATTAGGTGTCCACCCTCCCATCCTTGGTTCTGCTTTCTTGTGTTGTTTGCCTCCTTTCTCAGGAAGGCTGAGTCCTTATGGCAGCCAAGACAACCACAAGAATTTCCAAAGTTATTTCTACAAAGTTATTTCTTTCTTGTGATCCCATAGAAAGAGGGTACTTCGTTCCCCCAAAGACCTAGGGAGGACTCTGGTCAGCTGGCATGGGCCACATGCACATCAAGAAACCAACCAGGATGGCTAAGGGAATGAGGTCCTCTCATTGGCCAGGTCTGGGTCATGTCCCACCCCTGAAGCAAGGGGGAGGAGTCAGCTGCAGACCACTCTGGGACACAGAGCCTCTTCTCCCTAGCGAGGACAAGCTCTAGCACTAGAAGATGTGGAGGGAAGCTTGGTGAGTCGGGGCCACCCCCAAGCCCTACAATGCCCCAACCCCGACTCCAGATTTTTCCCCCTCTGTCCTGTACTTCCCCATTCTGATAAATGGTACAACTACCAACTATTCAGTTCCTAGAGCCTGAAAAGTTCAGATTATCCTTTGCTCTTTCTTTCCCTCTCCTGTGGGCTTACGGAAACTTGAGGCATGTGGCCACATGGGCCCAGCCACCCAGCAGTCCAGCCTTGGCCCAGCAGCTGCTTGACCAGGCCTTTCACAGCCCAGGAACAAAGAAGTCATTATGCCCATTCTATGGATAAATACACCAAGGTCAGGCTGGGCTAATGATGCCTCTCCTAAGGATATGCAGAACCAAGGCAGAGTCCAGGTCTCCCAAGACTGAGTTGAGAAATACACCCCCTACTGCACCACACCTTGGCTTGTGGCCCTGTTTGCAAATGACCACCTGTACCAACAGGCCATGGCCCAAGGTCTCTGGCTTGGGAGCACTGGGTTCTCTCACTGTGGGATAGGAGGAGACAAGGCTCCTGTGTGGAGAGCGACTGGTGGCCACCACTGGTTGGCACTGAGCACATCTTTCCTCAAGAGCTCCTGGGCTTGGGTTCTGAGGCTAGCCATCACCATAACAGGCTTCTGGACACCGGGAAGCTACCAGATGTGTCTGCACACAGGCTAGGCTCTCAGTAAAGCAGGACCCCACATGGTGGAGGATAGGAAGGCCTCCAGACAGGGCCAGTTGTTCCTGGAGACAAACATGCCTTTGCTCATGGGCTCCTTGGATTTGGGGAATTTTAGTCTCTGATACAGAAGAAAGGCTGTACTTTGATTTAGAGAATCCAACTCAGCTCACATCACCTGAGCCCCACAAGGTGTCTGGCAGGTGCGAGGTGCAACTCTGGGCAGTGCTGTGCTCAGTTCCTGTGCACGGTGACCCCGGGAGTTGTGCATCCTGGCCTGGCACTCTCATTTACATTATTACATATTACATCATTACATTAAATTATCTCATTCCAACCTCCCTGAAGCCCCATGATAGCCTGGTCATCTGGGCCAGTCGGGTCCTCCAGGAAGTGGAAACCGAGATGGAGTTAGGGGTGCAACAGGTTTATTGAAGGCAATGTCTGTGAGAGATAGAAGGAGATGAAGTGATTGGGCAGGGAGAGCCTCAGATCCCAGTGGAGATGTGACAAGATCTCAGCCAACCTTACAGGGAGCTGCACAGCAAACACTGCCCACTAGCGGAGTCCTGCATGGACGCAAACAGCCAGGTCCTAGTACCCCTGCTGTGCTCGGTCACAGCCAAGGGATGCCCAGGAAGAGCCTGGCTGTGGCTTGCAAGTTCTTTGCAGCTCAATGACAATCCCTGAAGGGGACAGGAGGACTTTCATGGCAGCCTTGTGACCATTTCGCAGATGCAGATGCCCGTGCCAAGAGAGGTGAGTGACTCCCAGAGACATGTAGCTGGCATGTGGCAGAGACAGGCCAGTGAGGGACTGTCTGGCTCAGACCATGCCCTTGTCAAGCATAGGCTATGCCCGGCTTTTAGCTGGTGAGACGCCATTTTCTGCCATTGGTCAGGACTCCGGGACACATTCCCTTCCCATTCTCTGGAAGAATGACCGCTGCAGCCAACTGAGGCAATGGCCTGTCAAAGGCCCCAGGTCCCTGCTAAGCCTTGCCCAAAGCTCCTGTCCCTGGGAAATGTGAGCAGGGACAACAGGCAGAAATTCAGTCTTCCTGAACATCACAAAACTCTTGCTGTGTAATGAGAAGCCACTTGGATGTGGAGGCTCCGGTTCTAACAGGGATTCATCAGAAAGCCGTAGTGTCCCCCCATTCTTCCCAGGGCCATTCTGAGCCATCTACCTGTCACCCACAGAGGTGTCTTCTCACTCCCACCTGCCCTACTGCCTGTGACACAACACGAGAGGTGATTTTATGGCTGCCTTTTCACCCTACCCCGTTGCCAGCTGCCATGATTGTCCAGAAATGCTTCTGGTTTGGGTTTTAAGAACTGGGGAAGGCAAAGCTTTTGATCCCCGTGTGTCCCACAGATGGAAAGCTGACTCCTCTAAAGGGAAGCTCAGACACACGTAAGTTCATTCTCCGACCCCAGACTTTTTTCTCCAGCCCCCCAATTCCCCCTTTCAGCAAATGGTTCCACCCTCAGCCCCATTGCTCAATCTAAAACTTCAGAAGTCAGTACTACTCCCTCGCCTTAGCTTCCCCTCCCCTGATCTCAAGGAATGAGGAGCAGACCAGCAAACCCTGTGGTTCTCCGTACCCTGGGGTTACCCCTCTCTCAGCGGCTCCACTGCTGGTCTGCCTGCTTCAGCTTGAAACCTATGAGGCCGCTCTTCACCCTGGAACTGGAGGGGCCTGGTTACATTTTACGTCCGGTCACCCTCCTCTGGTGGGTCTTCTGGCACTCACAGTGATAGCAGACCATGAGGTCCTCAACCCTGGCTGCACATTTCAAAATTGTAATGTCAGGATCTCACCCCTGAAATTGGTCTGGAGTGGGGCCTAGACCTTGGAATTTATGAAGCCCAGGGTGCCCGAGTGGCTCAGCTGGTTAAGCATCTGACTTCATCTCAGGTCATGATCTTGCAGTTCATGAGTTCGAGTCCCACATTGGGCTCTGTGCTGACAGCTCACAGCCTGGAACCTGCTTCAGATTCTGTGTCTCCCTCTCTCTCTCTCTCTCTCTCTCTCTCTCTCTGCCCCTCCCCCACTCATGCTCTGTCTCTCTGTCTCTCTCAAAAATAAACATTGAAAAAAATTAAAAAAAAAAGAATTTATGAAGCCCTCCAGGAAGGCTAGCTTTTATGTGCATGCAACCAGGACAGTGGCATAGAGCCCCATGCTCAAAGAGGGCCCTGTGCTTGGGGCTGAATCTCTGCAGCCACTGTCTTGAAATTCCTAATAATTTTTATCCTTGAACTGGTGTTTTATTTTGTAAATCAAGTCCAAAGAGACAATGGCAGGCAAGTGGTGGCTCAGTCGGTTGAGCATCCAACTCTTGATTTCAACTCAGGTCATGATCCCAGGGTGGTGGGATTGAGATGCATGTCAGGCTCTGTGCTGAACATGGAACCTGCTTAAGATTCTTTCCCTCTCTCTCTGCCTCTCTCCCCTACTCACACACCTACTCTCCCTCTCTCTCTCTCTAAAATAAATAAATAAAAATAAATAAAAATTTAACAAATTAAGTATTTCACCATGCATATCTTCTTTTTAAAATGTGACAATGGAACATGTGCTGAGGGCTTGGAGTGTCCCACTTTTATCATCTCCCCACATCCCAGGACGGGTTCCCAGATGCCTACTCCCCAGCTCCACCCAGCAACTGCTGTCACCTTCCACTCCCTGGGGGCCTGAGCAGAGTCAACGGGGGTTGGGAGTCAGTGTTGGGCTGCAGGATGGGGCCTGGGGGCCTCTGAGGATCTGCATTCATCCCACAAGTATCATCTATGCCCAAGGGAGGGAGGCATTAAATAGCAAAACAATAAAAACAAACAAACAAACAAAAACCCATCAAGAAAGGAGGAAATGTTTCCTGCTCTTTGAGCCAGCTTGCTTGCTTGCTTTCTCTTTCTTTCTTGCACTGGGCCCTGCAATAATGTAGCCCTGACTCCAGGGGTCGCTGTTGGTGCCGGTGCTCACCATCTGAACTTATACTGGATCTCTCTACTGACAGCACCATGGCGCCTTCCCAGGGGCCTTTTTCTGGGAGAAGATGGGGGCAACCACAGCTGCAGGAGAGTCTAACAGGGCAGATGGAGGACTATCACCCTTTACCCCCTTGTCTGTCAACCTCTCTGAGCTCCAGTCCTCTGCTTCCCCCTCACTCCCTACCCATCAACCCCTGGCCTTCTTTCCACCCTCTCCTACCCCTCTGTGTCCCCTTTGCTTGGACTACTCCTTCCAGCCTTTTCCATGGTTGGCTCCTTGGGCTTTCTTTCAGAGAGGCCCTCCTGAGCCCTGTTGCATTTCCTCCATGGCTCGTGACTATCTCTGAAGGTCTATTTCATTATGTGTCTGTGGGTGCTCTGCCTGTCCACTTTCCCTCCCTGCTTCCTGAGGGCAGGACTCTTTCTGTGTGGCTCACTGACATGTCCCCAGCACAGTGCTGGACACAGAGTCGGAGCCCAGGAAACAACTGGTAAAGAGACAAGCGAGCAGAGGACTAGCTTAGCATTTGGGCTAAGCTCCATCTAATGGAGACTCCATGAGTCTCCATCTAAAGAATGACTTCCAAGGTGCTAGGCCAAGACCCGACTGGACAGACCCTGTCCGGCTGGCCCACGCAGGGTGCGATGTGGAGCTGACCAGACCCACTGCGAAATGTTCAGCTTGTGCCATAACCCACTCTTGGCAAGGTGGCGGGGAACACCAGCGGCCCAGAGGGAAAACCACGGCTGCTTCAGCTTGAATGACGAGGGAGGAGGTGAGGTGTTGGATACACTCAATTATTATCCCAAACCCTATCATCGCTCATAATCTGCCTGAGATAAATCACAGGCAGGTAATTATTATGTCAGGCCAGGTAGCAGGGAGAAGTTTTAAAATAGCAATCAAAGAACTTCCTGGTTAATTCAAATCTACCCTGACTCCCTCCAGGGGATAGAAGTGCTTTGGCTGTAGAATTGGCCGGGCGCGGAGAAACGCAATTGCTCAATGCAAAACGGGGACTCCTGGACTTAACGTTTCTCTCTGTCAGGTTTCAGACTAGCACACCTGTCAAGAGTCCTAAATCAATGATCACCCATCCAGAGTAAATCATATTGCAGTGGCGTCCTATATTTTGGGTGTCAAACCCATACGCCCCAGCCTGCTTGCCAGAAGTCACCTGCCTCTGCTCCAGTCAGGCCCCAGGACGCAGGCCCCTCCTCTTAGTGCTACCTCTGGCCTTTGGCCCCTGGGTTTCTCACACTAGCATCCCCTCCCCCCCATCCAAATGCCAGCTCAAGCCACCTGGGCCCTGGGCATCCTGTACCCCAGGCCCGTACCTGCACCTCAGGAGCTCCCACGTGCCATCCCTACCCTCAGAAGACAGTGCTGGGTTATCTGTCCCTGTACTGGTCAGAACCCTGGGCTTTTCTAGAGCTGAGGCTTCCCATTCTCATTCACTTGAACAATACGGCCCTCTGGGACTGGCTCTGCCCAGCCGCAGAAACCGCTGTGGGCTAACGTAAGCCAGAAAAGAGGGGCGGGTTGACTGGAAGGGTGCTGGGCAGGGAAAGGTCTCGTGGGGTGGCAAGCACAGAACACCCAACCCACTCGGGGCCAAGGACACCCTTTCCAGGCAGGCAGGCAGGCCTCGGGCTGGGCTGGATTCAGCCACTGTCTCTGGGCTCTGGGCTCTGGTTGACTCTCCTGGTGGCATTCCTGGGCTCCACGTGGTGGCAAGGTAGGTGTTCACACCTGTCCAGGTGCAGGCCCACTAGGACATGGTGGACAGTGTGCCCTCTTACTCAGATAAAAGCCCTGGGGTAAGTTCTAGTGGGACCTGTGTGGCCAGAGTCACATGTGCGCCCCAGAGCCAATCACTGCGGCACGGGAGAGCAGGGTTCTGATGGGTTTGGGCCCTGGGTCACATGCCGTCCTGTGACACAGCGTGCAGGCTGAGAACGTGGGACAGCTGGGGCCTTCCCAGAGAAGGGGGAAAGGGCTTTGAGCGCAAGGAGGCATCCTGCCGGCGGCTGCTGTCACCGCTGCAACCCGGCCCGCCTGAACTTTGTTTTCCAAATTAATAATTACGTGGTTTTCCTTGTAGCTTGTGCTGTAATTCCATGGTGGTGAATTATCCGAGTGGAAAAGTGCCCTTGGAGTGCATCCTCCCCTGGCCTGGAGCTTGGGCTAGCCAAAGGCACTGCAGCAACAAGGGGGTGGGTTGTCCATTTTCTCCCTCACCGTCGGGTGGGGCAAAATTTACCCGGGATTTGTAACTGGTCAAATCAGAATGCCGCTAAGCGAGGGGGAGTGGGCAATCCCACAGAAGGCCCTCAGTAACCAGGCCCCACCCAATGGCAGTGATTTTACGCACAGGCCTGAGCCCCTCACCCTCAGCCTGAGACCCTCCAGATGAAGTCCAAGCCCATTACTTCGGTCCTCCAAAGCCTCCATCTGCCCGCAGCCCCGTGTCCTCTCCAGGCCAGCCTCACATCCTGCCCTGGCTGGACCCCAGATTTGGGTGGTCAGTGCTCCTTTCACACCTCTGGGCTGCTGTTCCTTCACCTGGCATGTTCTTCCGGACTCGTCCACCAGGTAACCCCCACCTGTCCCTCACCACAGAGCCAGGTGAGAGAGACTGCTCTTACCTGAGCCCAGCAGCACCCCTGCCAGCCCCCCCATTCCTGGGTCCCCCCCAGGAAGCAGACAGGAGCATTGGTGCCATTGGGGGGCCCTGCAGCGAGTCTTGGCAGGTGCGCATGCTCTGGGGGCTCTTAGGGACCCATCTCCGGGGCCTCCCTGAGAAGCTGGAGGTGACCTCTCTACCCACAGACTTTTTTAAATGAGGGCTCTTGGCCAACATAATAAGACTACAAATAAAGAAAGAGAAAAGCAGCACAAAGATTAGAAAGGAAGAGACAGTATTATCATTCTTGGCAGACAATATGTTTATGTTTACCTAGAAAATCCATGCCCATTAACTGCACAACAATTAGAGCCACTGAGAGAGCCTGGGAGAGTGGTTTGCTGGAAGATAAATTGGGAAAAATCCACAGCTTCCCACATACCCGTGGAGGGCCGACTGGAAAATGAAATGAAAAAGGGGCCTCGTTCACAACATTGATGAAGCTACAAATTCTGTAAACTTGACATGACCCATGCAGGACCCAGAGGAAGAAACCATACAACATTAACAAGGACAATAGGATGTGCCTGGTTGGAGAGAAATGGTTCTTTTGGACGGGGAGACCTACTATTGTAAAGATTCCAGCACTCTCCACGTTTATCTGTGTTTTTACTGCAATTCCACTTAAAAAAAAAAAAAATCCCAAAACAAACTCGCTGGCGTTTGAGAGGAAAATGCACAAGTTCATCAGCAGCCATAACCCGCCCGCGGGGACACCACGGCCAGCGCTCCTTACACGACCACGTGGCACCGTGGCACCGGGGGTGTTCTGGCTCCATGACCTCTGGCCTTGGTGCTGTCCCCTGGGTGGGTGACCCAGGACAGACAAGGTTGCCTACAGTGTGTTCTGAATCTGTGATGGGTAGGTGACAATCTCCTGAGGGAAAGGGTGGCGGGCCCAGGGGAGGGGACTCCATGGTGGAGTCTAGACCAGGGAGGATGGCTGCCTGGTGACGATGTCTCTTGGGGCCCTCAGAGCTCCCACCGCCGTGCAGACGTGCAGGGGAGAAGCAAGTAGGTCAGGGCACAGAGGACTCCACCTCTGTCCTGACGCTCTTCTGCGGCTTCCTGACACTGGGAGGCAGAGATCGGATCCCCTTGGCCGGCCACTCCTTTAGCTGTGACCCTGGACCACTCTGCCCCTGATGTTTCTCCGTCTCCCCATCTGTAATATGGCGGGTGGCTGCATCTCAGGGTCTGGGGCTCTCCAGCAGGGCCTCCTTTCTTGGCAGGTGGAAACTGCCTTCAGATAAAGGGAAATGTCCAGCTGGCTGAGGGATTGGGGGGAGGCGGACCAGAGCTGGAAGCCTGGGACAGCCTGGGAGAGAGGTCCAGAGCAGGCCACTCATCCTTCTACAGAGGGACGGACAGACAAACAGGCTGTAGGGAGGGGGCGTGGACTGGTGAGTGGGTCTGTGTCCTCAACCCTGCATCCGGCCTTCCCGCAAGCCTGGAAGATCCCGTTTTCCCGATAAGCCTGGGAACTGCGGTTGGAGTTGGGGCCTTGCACTGGTGGCCCAGGGAGCGCCCTTTCTTTCTCTCCCCTGACCTGCTGCCCCCATGCTGGAATTGGGGACGTTTTGCCGCAGGATGCATGATGGGGCTGGGCGGGGGCTGCAAGTTCCGCCTCAGAACTTAGGTTACTCTCAGATTCACGGGAGCCATAAACCCGCGCCCTATTTCTGCTCTAATTGAGGCTATTTGTATTGTGACTAAAATAATCAGAGACAATTTTATTGGTATGTTCTAAAAAATAATTACATCCCATACATTTAAGTTACGTAACCACAGTGACAATCCGACTGGGGACCCCAGGGCCCCAGCTTGGAGGCTCTGTGCCAGAGGAGCCCTGTCCCGGCTCCAGCACCCGACACCTCCCCAGAATCAAGAGCAGAGGTGTCACTGACGGAAATGCATCCCTAAGACCTGCGGCACAGTCAGGGGCCCTCCAGAAGACGGCCAGTAAAGATTTGAGGACGGGCATGCCAGCCCAGTGACCCCACAGCGCTGCAGGAAAGCAGAAAGAGGGGTTCTCTGGATCCCACCCAGACCTGGGCCCGAATCTCGCCTTCAGGGTGGACATCTCAGCTTTGCCGCTCCGCAAGGAGTCATCTGCCTTCTGGTCACCCCGTTCCCGTCTGGGGACCCCCCCCCCACTCTTTGCCCTCCAGCTTCTGCAGGAGCTGACTGTCCCGCCAGCTCTGGGGCAGGCCAATCAGAGCGTGGTATTCCCCAACCATGGCAACCGGTTCAGTGTTCGCTAAGCGTGTTACCTACTCAGAGACCTGGAGCCCCAGGGCTATCCCCGGATTTCTCCCATACACGAGCCAGCGCATCCCACGTTGGGTTAAGTATGTTTGAGCTGGGCTTTTGTCCCTATGACCCGAGGAGTTCCAAGGATGTGATTTGCATAGGGGAGGGCAATAGCCTTCATCCATGCGAAGATGCGTGGAGGTGAGTCACGTGCGGCGCCAGGCACAGCGCCACCGTAAACAGTGGCTGTAACTGTTGTCAGGGGCATCATGGAGCACTCGTCACTGGTGCGAGGAGATAGGGAGGGGCTGGGAGGGCACCCTGCAGCCCAAGAGGGGCCTCTTGTTGGGAGGTTCTGGCCCACGTGTTCATGGGAGGCAGGAAGGGTTTTCCTGCTGGATTGGCTGTGCCCCTTGCTTTCTTCCTCGGGGCCCTCCTGCCTGGGCCTAACACAGCCGATTGTGCTCAGCCGTGGCCCTAGGTCACCGGAGGCCCTCAACTAGGCTCCTGCCCCCCTTTCCTCCTCAGCATCCCTCAGCTCTCAGCAGAGCTGACTGATGGACGCCTCAGCATTCCCAGTGGGCGCCGCGAAGCCCTCTGGGCCCTGCATTTGGAGCCGAGCAGGGTCTGGTGCGTGTGCCTGCCAGCCCCACAACGCTACCAGAAGCAAATCTAAACTCCCAGCTGCTGGGAGCCGGTTCTCTCTCCCACAGCAGCCGCTCCCCCTCCCCCCGACTCCCCAGGAAGCCACATTTGTCAAAGCTGCTGGCAGATGGTGGGAGCCTTGCCACCCTGCCCAAGAAAGCCTTCCGTCTGCTGGACTCAAACCGTCTTGATCTTAGGGAGAAAGCCCACTGTCTACCTGGTGGGGGCGACACCTTCTATTCCCGGGTCTTCTCTGGTGGGTCCACTGCCTGGGGAAGGACCAAGAGACATGCTGGGGCTGGAACACCCCTGGGGACCCCTAGTCCCCCAGACCGCGTGGTTCAGTGGAGACGCTCACACTTGCACGTGTGCATACTCACGTGTGCACACCCATGCACACTCACATGCCCCGAAACTCTTGCTTGTTCTGCCCACACCAGAGCAGAGAAAGTTCGGCAGGCACCCCTCTATGGAGCTCCACAGCACCCACATGCCCCGGGCTCTATGTGATGTAAGCCCGGGAGACCACCTGCTTCTGGACGTCCTTGTCCTCCCTGTCCTCGGGGTCCCCAGCCTGACGGGTAGGTTGTAGCTCTTAGCATCCTTGGTCCTTGTGAGTGTTGGGCCCACCTTCTCCATGGGACATTTTCTCTTTCCAGCCGCAGGAGCCTTGCCAGAGATCCCTGATTTCATTCTTTCCTGTGGTCAGTCCATATGTGCCACAGACGACTTTGAAAATCCAGCTACCCTCACAGGCCCAAATGTGAAGTGCAGAGGACTCCAGGCCCACGGCCTCAGGGAGACATGCAGACCCAAGGTACCTTTGGTACAACCAGTCCCTGGAGTTCAGTGTGTGTGCATGTGCGTGTGTGTGCGTGTGTGTGATGGAGGCACCCTCACCTCTGGGTCTGGGTTACAGGCCTCCCCTTCTTTGGGTCCTAGAGGGCACAGCCTGGCAGTGCACATACCCCTCTCTCCCCCACCAGCGGCAGCCCCTTCCTCCCAGTGATGGGCCTCAGGGATTCCCCACTCCTACCTACCTGCTCCCACAGAGCCGTCCTCCAGACAAGGGGACTCCTGGACAACTTCCCACAAGCATCTACTCACCCAGGACAGGCAGTGCCTTCCTCGAGCCACAGTGTAGGGCTCCCGTGCCCTGTGTCATCTCTGATCATGAAGAACATGAGTCTACCTGATCTTAGACACTACAGGGGGCACCTGAGAGTCCGTTCTCAGGAGACCTCCCCTCTCCAGCCCAGTGTCAAGGAGCCAGGCCCTTCCAGTGCAGCCCCACCAAGTGGGACCCTTGTGTCTCCTGCCAATAGCCTAGTCAGCCAGGCCTGCTCAGCTCTTCCCTGACTTAGCTGTGCAGGAATCGAGAAAGACGGGAGTGCCCTGTGGGCCCAGACAAGCCAAGAAGCCTTCATGCAGGCAGCCCTCTGCCTCCTCCCTTGGCCTCCAGGCCAGCTGGAGAGCTGGGTCATGGTCAACTAGAACCTGGAGCATGTGCAGCCTCAGGCAGTGGGCAGGGGGCTGGGCCTGCAGGAATGTGGAGCCCCGAGGTCCTGTCTTCGGGCTCCCAATGTGCACCCCTCAGGGGGCTTTGGGAGACACCATCCTCGTTCCCTGCTGGTAGAAGGGTAGCACAGACAACCTGGAAAGATGTAGAAGAGAGCAGGAAGGAGGGAGGAAGAGAAAGAGTAGGAGAGGGAGAGGGAGGGGAAGGGAGGGAGAGAGGGAGAGAGAGAAAGAGAGATTGAGAGTCCCTCAGAGGTATCTGGGGAAGCTGCCAGGCAGACTGGGAGCTGTCAAGGAGCAAGGGGAGTCCAGGTGGGGCTGCTAGAGGGACAGACAAACAGCATCTGGGTCCCACAGGAGACAGATAGGTCCACCCTAAAAACCAACCTTAAGACATCTGTGCGAACAGCCCTAAAGACCTCACTCCATCCCATCCCCACTCCTTGTTCATTTTTGTTAATGTCTATTTATTTTTGAGAGAGAGAGAGACGGAGAGAGACAGAGAGAGAGAATGAGTGGGGAAGGGGCAGAGAGAGAAGGAGACCACAGAATCTGCAGCAGGGTCCAGGCTCTGAGTTGTCAGTGCAGAGCCTGACACGGGGCTCAAACTCACGAACCGTGAGATCATGGCCTGAGCCAAAGTCGGATGCTTAACTGGCTGAGAGGCCCGGGCGCCCTCCCCCACTCCTTGTTCAGAGGAGGAAACTGAGGCAGGCGGAGCTGTTCCAGGTTCCACTGTGGGCCGTGGGTGTTCCAAAACCCAGACCTCTAGACTCCTAGTCCGGTGCTGGGCTCTCGCCAGCGACTGCCCCACACCACGGCACCCGTCCATCCCTCCACTCTCCATCTGCAGGATGGGGGTGTCGAGCCAGAAAGTTGCAGATGCCCCTTCTGGCTTGGATATCCCAAGACTTCAGACCCCTCCCTCCGAGTCTTGGGGAGCCCAGCAGGAGCTCTGGCAGGCCCAGAGTCCCCTCCCCTCTCATTAGTCAGCACCGGATCATTTTTTCAAAATAGCTCTGTCAATTACAAAAGTAATACCTGCCGGCTCGTTAACCTATTTCACACAGCACAGAAAATACAAGGTGGAAGCTGGAAGTAAGTGCCTCCCACCCCGGTCTGTCTCCACTAGGTGCCAGGTGTTCTGTGCAAACAACGAGCAAACCCTTCTCTATCTCTTTAGGCTCTTCTTCCTGCAGCATCAAAGAAGACAGTCCGGAGTGGGTGAGCCAGGGACAGTCCTGAGGCCAGGCCCAGCGATCCCACACCCGAGCCAGCCCCTGCCCCCTGCCTGCACCGGCCCCTCCCCACGCCAGCCCCCTGCGCTGAGCCCAGGGACAGGGGCTCATTATCCCATCCTGTCTGCCTTGGATGCCGCAGAGTGACAGCTGTTCCGTGTTTAATTACTGATGGGCTGCGGCTATGCCAACCCATGAATAAAATTACAAGTTGTTCTGCAATGCAAATACCACGCCGCTAAGTCTGAGGGTCTGTGAGGTGCTTATTTTGATTGGCTGGCTTTTTTAATGAGAAAAGTTTCATTACACTTTAAAGAACATTAGTAATGATGAAACTCACACACCTAAAGATTTATATAGCACCGCAAACAAGTAGCAAGGAGAAGGGAAGTTATTTATAACTTCAAATATGCTCCTGCTCGGCTGATTGCATTGTTTTAGGGAGCAGAGCATTTTTAGCTGATAATTGCTTTAATGATAAATGTGGAAACTCAGGAACCAAAATATCTGAAGTGTCTTTAAAAGGCAAAAACCTCAGCTAAGATTGGGATGAGCTGACCTAATTTAGGGGAGGGGGCTGGAGAAAGGGGAGGGTGACCGCAGCAGGGCACGGGGTTAAGAATAAATTACAAACAGTGGGCACTGGGGGGGACTAGCCACCTGTGGGTGCCACCGGGGACAAGTTCAGCCTGTGGAACTGAACCGGAGTCGTGAGCTTCTCCTGTTGAAGCCGCCACTGCCTGGACCGCCAGACTATTTCTCCTCTGTCGTTGGGCCAGTCCCTTCCGAGTGATGCACCCACGCTCTGCGTGACCAGACATCTCCTCTGAGCCACAGCTGGATGCTAATACAAAGTGTGGATACGTGAGTGACCTAAAATCCACAGAGATCTGAAGACAGAACATCTGATCCGGCTTCCCCTCTCCCCGCGAACATGGAACTTCCCCCGGGAAGGCGGGCATTCGCCGATTCATGGGCCTGGGAGTTGTCATTTCCCTCACTAAGTTTTCCACGGAGATCCTTCGCTCTGCAGACACAGCTGAGCAGCAGTATAGCTGCTCCCGCTGGCCTGGGTCCTCGTCTCCAAACGGAACAGAGCTGACAAACGTACATTCTTTGTACTAGCCTCTGGTACATTCTTTTGCTCACTCCTTCTGCCAGCGTGTGTTTGTTGGGGGTTTACCATGGGGCCAGATGAGGAGGATAGAGCCTGAGCCTCCAGAAGCAGCCAAATGGGGATGGCAGAGACAAGCCGAGCCCCATTAGGGGGCGATAATGGAGGTATGGATGCCCAGCTCAGGGGCAGCAGAGGAGAAGGACCCAGCTCTGCCTGGCGGGAGGAGGGGGCATCAGGGAAGGAGTCATCCAAGCCAGCCTAAGAGTTTGCTGCAGGCACCCGCCGTCTCCAGGGCTGTGGAAGGGAAGGGGACTTTTAGGCCAGGAGCACAGGGTGGTGTCTGTTGGGGGGGGTGATTTGGGGCGAGGTGGAGTGTCAGGGCAATGCACCATGGCTTGTCCCGGAGCGCACCTTTGCAGCTCAGAGCTGGGGTTCAGAGAGGCCCGGAGGTGGCTCTGATGGGGGCAGGGAGGGAGCCTGGAGAACGGGGCGGGCCAGCGGGCAGACCCGTTTAAAATAGTGAGAAGGTAGAGTCAGTGTTTTCTGCTTCCTTTCCCCGAGAGGTCAGCCAAGCAGGGTGTGTCCTGTCCCCTCGGCCAAGGACCCCATCCTGGCACGGAGAAACGGAAGAAAATGGGGCAGGAATCCCAAACCAGCTTGGGAACGTGTGCGCCTGCAGTCTTGTTTCTGTGCATGCGTCCACCTGTGTGCATGTCCGTGTGTGTATTGTATGTGTGTGTTCCCACGTGTGCGCACGACCGTACACCCGTATGTGTGTGCGTGGCGTGTGTATGCATGTCTGTGAAAAAGTGTACGGGGTGCCCACATCTGTGTGAGCGTGTGTGCGGGTGTCAGTGTGTGTGTCTCTCGTGTGTGAGCGTGCACGCTGTGCCAATGTGTGCCCGTGTGTGCATTTGAGACGTGTGTGTGTGTGTGTGTGTGCGCGCTCGCCAGAGGATCCACGTCTAGAGCAGACACTGCGTTGTTTTAATAAAGCCTGACACTCTGGGATCAACTCAGTCTGACACCGTGTTTGGAGCCTCTCAAATGAATCTGGTGGAGCCACGCACACAGCTCGTTCCCTTGGGCAGCTCAGGTTGCCGGAGTCTCCTCGGTGAGGGAAGCAAATAACCCGTAACTACCACTGCTGCCCCTGGGACAGCCCACGCCAGGCTCGGGGGAAGGCAAGGGCGAGAGGGCATCTAAGGAGAGCCGGACCAGGTCCCCCCATTCGGGCCCACCCAGCCTTCAGCCTCAGGGCCCCTGAAGACAGGATAGGTGCCCCAAAGCCCAAGTGTCTGTGTACGTGCACGTGGGTGTGTGGGGCGTGCACACACATATACATAAGAGTATACGTGTACAGGGGCGCCTGGGTGGCTTCAGTTGGTTGACTGTGCGACTCCTGATTTCAGCTCAGGTCATGATCTCACGGTTCATGAGTCTGAGTCCCACGTTGGGCTCTGTGCCGGCAGTGAGGAGCCCGCTTGGGATTCTTTCTCTCTTTCCCTCTCTCTGTGCCCCTTTCCTGCTCACGCTCTTTCTCTCTAAATAAATAAATAAATAAATAAATAAATAAATAAATAAAGCATTTTTAAAAAAGGGTGTACATGTGCATATCCGTGCAGGGTGTGTGTGTGGGTGTGTGTGTGCGCATGACCTGTGTTTCCTAATCCAGAAACAACCATCTTCGTTGACCACAGATTTACTCAAAGTCACGTCCGAGGGGCGTGGGGAGGGGGAGAGCTCTCTGACCCGCCAGTGTCAGAGCTGCCCAGGCAACAGAGAGGTTGCTCCGTGAAATCAGGACAAGCCCCCGGCCCTGTGCACCATGCCACGGTGGGAGGGGAATTCACGGCCGGCGGTGGAGGCCTGGTCTCTTCCTACTGGCTTGTTGGAGGTTTGCGGACAACAAAGCCCGCAGGGACGGGGTCATTATTGGCTTTGAGGAGTCTTTCTTGGGCGGCCAAGTCATGCGAGCTTTGTTTCCTCTTCCCTCCTCAAGGCTGGGGCAGATGAGGGGCTGGGAACCAGGGTGCGGCTGAGGGATTGGGAGACTGAGTGGAACTTGCTGATTTTGGTGACAGCAGCGGGCCGCAGTTGTGACACGGCAGCCTGAGTGGGCCGAGTATCAGGGATGCACTAGACAGAGACAAAAGTGTAGACCGCTTGCCAAGCCGCAGGGCCAGAGGCAGAGGGGAGGTAACCCAGTGGGTGGATGGACAGAGCGGATCCAGCTACGGAACACCTCTCACCACAGACCGTCTTCACCCAGGAGCGGTGTCGTGAGCTCATTTCACAGGCAAGAAACCGAAGCTCAGAGACATTGTACAGTGGCCTGTGGCCACTCAGCATGCCTGCTCAGAGCTCTGGCCTGCACGGAGATCCTGAGCCCACGGTGCTGCCTCCTCCATGCAGCCCTCCTCTCTTGGCACTCCAGCCAGGTAGTAGGGCCAGGAGGGCCAACAGGACCTTGAGCTGGAAAACGCACAAGGTTTTCCTTTCACCTCAGCCCCAGGCCGCAGATCCTCATTTGCTGAATGATCTTCATTTGCAAATTGTGCTCTAAGAGGGGGGGAAAAATGCCTTACTTTGCATTTTAAGGAAAGGCATTAGTGAGGTGGTGGGTAGAGATCTGGGCTGTGAGGGTGCATTTCAGAGGCTCTGCAGGAAGAAGAGACTGACTCTGGGTCCCAAAGAGGAGCCCAAATCATACTCAATTTTGTGAAAGGATAAAATATTAGGTGTTAATTAGTCCCTCTAAAGTCACTACTTGGTGTGTGTGTGTGTGTGTGTGTGTGTGTGTGTGTGTGTGTGCGCGCGTGCCCAAGCCTCATGTATGCATATAAAGACACGTATGCATATATCTACGTGTATATATGTATATATGTGTGTGCATATATATGTGTATATACATAAATTATTATTCCTAGATGAGTTTGGGGCGAGATTAGTTTTACAGCATAAACCTAAATAGCATAGTGGTGGTTTTTTCCCCTCGGAAGTAATATGCTTATCCACCAATGTTCTCTAGTAAAAGCTTGACTTTGAGGTAAAAAGATAATCCCAACCTTAGGCTTTCTGTATTTTCGAGACTTGCTGCATGCATCCCTCACTGTAAGTATGGAAACACAGAATGCGATTTCACCATAACACAGGATTGAAGCAGGGACGTCAGGTTGTAACAGGAATACGAGTAACAACTTTTATTCTGATAAAGAAAGCCTAAGCCTCACTCACTGATCTCCTCCGGCACTGATCGAAAGGCTTTGCGGATATTCATTGTCTTAATGAATTCAAGCCATGGAACCTGAAGTGGCTGTTAGTTTTCCCGTCTTCAGACAAAGGAGCTGGGCCTTCTTTATCTCCACATTTCCCAGAGACATACCATCGACTTTATCATAAGAAAAATATGTTTGCCCCTTGTTACCGTTCACAGGGGGTTGGGGGGAACGACTCCTCAAACCCTAGCCATCGACGCGCGTGGTGAAGAAGTATTCAGAGGGTCTTAGCTGACGGAGCATGTTACTTACCAGGCGTGGGCTGTGTGCGCGGAGATGGTGGTGGAAGGAGGCCTCGGATCCCTCCCCGAAATGAGAAAAATGTAAAGACGCAGACTGGAACGCCCTGCTGATGTTCAAGAGAAGCCGCACCGTGTTTTGCAGACTTCCGAGGAGTTTCTGCCGGGTGCTGGGCAGCTGAGCCAGACGCGGTGCTCACTTGGTGTGGACCCAGAGTCCTCCTTCCTGGGTGTGGAAAGAAGTGAGAGAGAAGGGTGGTGACAGGGAAAGTGAGCAGATGCTGGAGGACATGATACATGTCTTCTGCTCTCCGGGGTGAGGCTTGCGGTGAGCGCAGTCACCTGGAGGTGGGGGCCAGTACCTGCTACATCTCCAGGGCCCTCGGGGGCCCCAGCCACAAGGCCATGAGCACATCCCTGGCTGCACCAGGGCAAAGCCCTGGGTGCTGGGTGGTTTATCTGACCTGGGCATTAACTGGTGTGGAAGAACTCCTTCCAGCACTTTTTAACTCAGGGAGCACCTCTTGTCCCAGGGACCATCAGCCACGAGGCAGCTGTGCCGGGCCTGGACCGCCTGAGTGTCCACACCATGCTGAGTTCTGTAGCCGGGCTCTTATCTTAATTGCCCCTTCCCCACTGCGGTGGGCTTATCTGTTCTGGAGAACGCCTTTCCAGAACAAGAGGGATGCGCCTCATTCACGGAGTGGGATGCAGCATACCCCAACTTGGAGGCAGAGACCCGGGAGTGAGGGTGAACTCCGTCACACAAGAGCTGAAGAAAAGGTGGATGGAACAGAAAACCATATTGTGCTAATATCAAGGAAGGAAAGGAAAAAACCAAACTTTAAAAATATTTACTCCAGTGACAGTAAATATCTGGAGAGGCCCCATGGACGGTTGACTCGGACGAGTGACATGGAGAGTGAGTTTGAGAGGATTTTTCGGAATGCAGCAAAAAAGGACCAGACAAGGGAGAGGTAATCAGAGAAGAGACGACACCATGGAAGGCAAGATATTGGGTGAGGAGTGCCAATGAAGAATAGAGCACAATTAGCAGAAATGAAAAACATTCAAAAATGCAAAAGAGGAAATTGCTGAATCGAGACAGATGTGACCCATGTGTTGAAAGGGTTCCCTGTACACCTAGACAAAATGAATAAACATCAAAGGATGGCTGGTGGAAGGATCTAAGTTCTTGGATTAATGTGGAATAAGGGCCTCCCGTGACAAACATACCAGACTGGCCTCACATTGTCTACCTTCTTGTCTTCCTTGGAGTGAGCCTTGCCCTGACCTTTTGGCTTCTCTTTCTCGGCTCTCCCTGCCCCTGCCGTCAACCCATCATCACTAATCCCAGTGCAATGTACTTGCACTTCTCCTGGTCCTGCCCCTGGGCTGCCCAGCGGCCCCAGGTGGGACACGAGTCCTCCGTGCCCAACAGGCAGAGTCTCGGCCAGTCAGGCTTTCCCAGACCAGGACCCCTATCTGCAAGTAGGATCTGGGTAGGCAGAGGGGAGAGACCCATCCTTCTTTAAATCTGGATCAATCAATGGACAAACCCTGAACAGCAGAAGACACATAACTATTGGACCACACTGTAGACCAAATGTGTGACCTGCTGACCCAAGTCAGTGGGCCCACTGGGAGTGTGCCCAGGCTAACCCAGATGCCACCAGTCAGGGCTGCCAAGTCCCTGACTATCTACCTACCTACCCCATGACCCAGCGAGGAAAATGGCCTGCTCACCAGTCTCTTCCGCAGCAACTGTCTCCCAGAAGGACGAGAAACATAATTAAAATCTCAGGTGCCTTTACCCAAGGGTCATTCCAGCTGGAGAGCCTAAATATCATACAGTGTATGAATGTGCTGCATTTATTATTTTCACCATGGAGACATCCAAGGAAACTGACCTTTTCAGCTTCAATAAAAACGGATTTTCCTGTAGGTCCTTTGACAGCAGCTGTGATGGTGAGCCAGGCTGAAACTCAATATTAAGCACCAAAGAACAGAAAAGGAGATGGCTTCTCTTGGCCTGGGGAGGGTGGCGGGGAGTTATTGACTCTCATCTGCAGTTACATATGGGAAAGGATGTGGGGGCCTGAGCCCTGCTCTGAGGAGAGGCCTACCACTCCTCTTGGACCCTGATTGTTTCGACACCCCTCAGCATCAAAAGTGCCTGTTATTCAAGCACTCGGTTCAAGGAGGATTATATTAATTTTTTTTTTAATTTTTTTTTCAACATTTATTTATTTTTGGGACAGAGAGAGACAGAGCATGAACGGGGGAGGGGCAGAGAGAGAGGGAGACACAGAATCGGAAACAGGCTCCAGGCTCTGAGCCATCAGCCCAGAGCCTGACGCGGGGCTCGAACTCACGGACCGCGAGATCGTGACCGGGCTGAAGTCGGACGCTTAACCGACTGCGCCACCCAGGCGCCCCAAGGAGGATTATATTCAAAACAAAGCCACAATAGTGGGCTGTTTTGGAATTCAGAAGGGCTGGGTCTGACTTGCTCAGGATGCAATATCCCCTCTTGTAAAGTGCCCGAGAGCCCCCAGATATCCAACTTTGACCCATATTCCCCTAAAATGCAGCCTGGGGCTGGCCATGTTTCTGCTGCTTGGTCACACTGATGGGAGAAAACCTTGCAGACTTTCTGCCCCACCATAATAGCCAATACATAGAGGTAAAATTAACAGTCAACTGGCAACAAGGCTGCCTTGCACTGAAACAAGATGTTTAACAGTAGCAAAACCTGGATTTCCTGTTAAAAATCGGTGGCTTGGTTGGGGGATGGATGACAGTTCCAGAGTTACCGCAACATGATACTCAGAATGTCTAGGTCTCCACGAAAAAGGTGAAGGAGATTAAAAAGTAAAATCTTCCAACTATAAAATAAATAAGATAACAGGGGGCGGCTCCTGGGTGGCTCAGTCAGTTAAATTTCTGACTCTTGATTTCAGCTCAGGTCATGATCTCATGGTTTGTGAGTTCAAGCCCAACATAGGGGCCACTGGCAGCACAGAACCTGCTTGAGATTCCCTCTCTCCCTCTGTATGCCCCTCCCCTGCTCATGCCCTCTCTCTCTCTCTCTCAAAATAAATAAATAAAACTTAAAAGGAATAAAAATCAAATAAATAAGATGTGGGGCTATAAAGTACAGTATAGGTAACAGAGTCAGTAACATTGTAACAACTTTGTATGGTGATGGTTGGTAACTTAACATTGTAAGAGGACCATTTTATAATGTGTATAAATGTCTCATCACTATGTTGTGCACCTGAAATTAATACAATATGGTATGCCAATTATTCTTCAATGAAAAGCAAAACAAAACAAACAGTGGCTTGACCTCAGGCATTTCCTCCTACCCCTCCCAACCTAGCCACAATGAAAGTGAATAAATTGTAAAAGGTAAAACCAACAAGGACAAACATGGATGAGGAAGTAAGAGCAGTGAGGGATTTCAGTGAATTCTGCAAGGCAGAAAGAACAGGAAGAGTGAAATCTGAGAGAGCAGAGCAGAGAAAATAACACTGGAGGCGCTTTGGAGGGGACACTGGTGAGCATGACTCCACAAAGCACAGGATGCCCAAGCTCAGGTGTGTAGGAGCTGTGTTCCTGGAGCTGGGAATGGGAGAGAGCTGTAGGGGGGATTAAAAACAGGGCAATTGAGGAATATCACAGAAGATGGCAGGGTAGGAAGCTGTCCCTTCATCCAAGTAACTATTGAGCTGTCAGGAGCTCTCTGAAACTGCTGTCATGAAGACAACAGCCCACATTTATGCTCCTGGTGTGGCTTACAAGTGCCAGGGTGGGCAATAAGGAACTTGTCCCCTAAACATCAGGGTTGTGGGGTTTAAAAAAAATTTTTTTTAATGTTTATTCATTTTTGAGAGACAGAGAGAGACAGAGGGTGAGCAGAGGAGAGGCAGAGAGAGAGGGAGACACAGAATCCCAAACAGGCTCCAGATTCTGAGCTGTCAGCACAGAGGGCAATGTGGGGCTTGAACTCACAAACCACAAGATCATGACCTGAGCCGAAGTCAGACACTTAACCAACTGAGCCACCCAGGAGCCCCCAAGGTTGTGTATTTTGATTGCTGATTGCTGCTTTAGATCACTGAGGTACTGGCAAGTCATTGCTTGAAACTCCGTAGGCTGAAGCAGTTTTCCCATCATGAGAGAATTTAAAGAGATAGTACTCCACCCCAGCCATTTAACTGAATGACCACAGAGACAACAGAATAGAAACTTTAGTGACCATCCACAATAAGGAATACACACTTTGCAGAAATAGTTTGGGAAACTCACATGTTAATGCTCCCAGCCCTCAAAAAGCAAACTTCAACGATCTCTGGGGATTGGGAGAATTAAAGTTCCAGAATTACTATAACATAATATTCAAAATGTCCAGTTCTCAACAACAACAACAACAACAAACTACAAAACATACAAAGAAATGAGAAAGTATGGCCTATTGACAGGGGAAAAAAAATAATTTAATGGAAACCATCTCCAGGAAGACCAGGCATAGGAATTATTAATCAAAGGCATTAAATTGATCGTCTTTAATATATTCAATGAGCCAAATGAAATGTGCAAAAGAAATAAAGGAAACAAGGGAAATGATGTAGAAAACTTGAGACTATCAACAAAGAGAAATTATAAAAAAGGAACCAAACAGAAATTTTGAAGCTAAAAAATACAATAATTGATATGAAAACTTGCAGGAGGGTTTGACAACAGATTTGAATAAATAGAAGAAAGGTTCAGTGAACTTCAAGATGAGACCATTGAAATTATCCAGCCTGAAAAGCAGAAAGAAAAAAGAATGAAGGAAAATGAACAGGGCCTGAGGGACTTGTGGGACACCATCAATATAACACAGAAGAGAAAGGGGCAGAAAAAATATTTGAAGAAATAATGGTGAAAACTTCCTAAATCTGATGAAAGACATGGTATAAACACTCAAGAAGTTCAACAAACTCCAAGCAGGATAAACTCAAAGAGATGCACGCCGAGACATATTATATTCAAATTTCCAAAGACAAAGAGAACAAATTGGAAGTGACTAAGAGAGAAGTAAATGGTCATGTACAAGCGTTGTTCTCTGATTTATCATCAGAGATCGTGGAGGCCAGGAGGCACTGGGATATATTTAAAGTCCCGAAAGAAAAAAAAAAAGCTCAATCAAGATTTCTATACTTGGTAAAACTATTCTTCAAGCATGAGGGATAAATTAAGACATTTATAAATAAACAAAATCTTAGAGAAAATCTTTACCAACAGACCTTCCCTATAAGACATGCTAAAGGGAATCCTTCAGGTTGAAATAAAAATACACTAGGTAGTAACTACAAGCCATAAGAAGAAATAACACCAGTAATTCATAGATAAATATAAAAGCCAGTATTATTACAGTTTTGATTTGGGTTGTAACTTTTCCTTTTTCTTATATGATTAAAAAGAAATGCATAAATTATTAATAGTAAATCTATATTAATGGGCATACAATGTGTAAAAATACGATCTGTGACAGTAATAATGTAAAGGAGAGGGATGGAGATGTATAGGAACAGAGTGTTTATATACTATTGAAACTAAGTTGTTGTTATTTAGATTCTTATAAGTTTAAGGTGTTAATTATAATCCTCAAGGTAATCACTAAGGGACTAACTAAAAAATATACAAGAAAGAGAATCAAAATGGAACACATGCAAAAAAAATCAAACTAAATTTTAAAAAGGCAGTAATGGGAGAATTGAGGAACAAAAACATGTCAGACATATAAAGAACAAATAGACACATATTTGTTTCTATTTACAAAAATGGAGAGATTATAGAAAACAAATACAGAAAATGGTAGAAGTAAGTCCTTCTCTATCATTAAATGTAAATGGATCAAATTCTCTTACCAAAAGACAGGCATTGGAAAATTGAATAACTAAAATAAGATCCATTAATATACAGTCTACAAGAAATGCACTGTAGATACAAAGACAAAAGAAATAGAAAGTTAAAGGATAGGAAAAGATATTACAGAAAATAATATGTGAAAGAGAGCTGGGTGTCTATATTATTGCAGACAAATGTGACAAAACTTTATCTAAACTAAGAAAAAAAAGTGACAAGGCTCAAATTTCTAACATAAGAATTTAAAGTGGACACATTTCTATAGATTTTATAGAAGGAAAAAGTGTTTTAAAACAATACTGTCAATGCCAACAATTTGGAGAACGTAGACAAAATGGAAAAATTTCTGGAGGCACACAATCTACCAAAACACACTCAGAAAGAAATAGAAAATCTCAACAGACCAATAGCTAGTAAGATTGGATCAATATTCAAAAATCTCCTAACAAAGAAAAACCCAAGACCAGATGTCTTCACTGGTGAATTCTATCAAACATTCAATGAATTAACACTAATTTTCCCTAAACTCTTCCAAGAAATTGAAGAGGAGGGAATACTGCCTAACTCATTCTAGGAGGCCAACACTATACTTACACCAAAGTCAGAAAAAGACTCTTATAAGTATCATGTCAAATTCTCAATAAAATAGTGGTAAACTAAATTCAGCAGCATATTAAAAGGCTTATACATCATGGCTAAGTAAAATTTATTCCCAGAATGTAAGGATGGTTCAACATACAAGAAAGAAAGTCAATCAGTATAATACACCATATTAATAGAATAAAGGAAAAAACATGTGATCATCTCAATTGATGTAGAAAAAGCATTTTACAAGATTCAGCATGATCAAAACACTCAATAAACCAGGAATAGAAGAGAAGTTCCCCAATATGCAAAAGGCTATGCAAGAAAAACCCACAACTAACATTATATCCAGTGGTGAAATACTGAAAACTCTTCTCCTGAGACCAGAAAGAAGACAAAGACACCTGCTTTTACCATGTTTATTGAATTGCTATTCACAACTTCTATTCAGTTGTAGTGCAGGTTCTAGCCAGAGCAATTATGCAAGAAAAAGAAATAAAAGCTATTCATATTGGAAAAGAAGAAGTAAAATGAATTCTGTACACAGATGACAAGATCTGATAGGGAGGAAATTCTAAAAATACACACAAACAATTAGACCTAATACAAATTTGGAAAAGAGTCAGAATCTAAAATCAACATGAAAAAAATAAGTATGTCTGTATACCTGTAATGAACAATTCAAAAATGAAATTAAGAAAACAACTCCATTTACTATAACACCAAAAAGAATATTTAAGAATAAGATTTGTACACTGAAAACTATAAAACATTGTTAAAATAAATTAAAGGAGATCTTAGTAAACAGAAAGACATCATATGCTTATGGATTTGAATAATATTATTAAAATGACACTACCCAAAGTGAACCACAGATTCAAAGTAATCCCTATGAAAATCCCAATTGTATTTTTTATAGAAACATGAAAAGCCATTCTAAAGTTCATATAGAATCTCAAGGGACCTGAAAAGCTAAAACAATCTTGGGGAAAAAAACCGAAGCTGGAAGACCCATACTTTCTGAATTGAAAACTTAATAGAAAGCTACAGGAATGAAAAGAGTGTGGTACCTCCTTAAGAAAAAACATTAAGACCAATGCAGTAGAGTAGAGAACACAGAAATAAACCTTGAATGCATGACCAGTTGACTTTCAGCAAGGGTGCCAAGATGACTCAATGGAGGAAAGGCAATGTTTTCAACAATGTCTGCAACAGATGTCATCCAAAGAACCGGAAGTGAGAATGGCATCAGACTTTTCAATAATAACAGTAAAAACTAGAACACAAAGGAAGAATGTTTTTAAAACTTTGAGGAAGAATTCTTTTCAATCTAAGATTCTATACCCAGCCATACTATCAATCAAGAATGAAAGCAGAATAAAGACATTTTCAGACCTTCAGACACTAAAATTATTTTCCAAATACCCATCAGGAAGCCAAAGAACATGGCACTGAAGAACATGTCCCAGCAAAATGAGAAAGAACAAAAATGGCATCACAGGATCAAGGGAATGGGGGATCCACACAGGAGAAGACTAAAGGCTGCTCCTAAGCAACAGCTTCACACGGATCGCAGCAAGAGGCAGAAAGTTCCAGAAGGGAAGTCCTCAGGAATGAGACAGAATGAATGTGTCAGAGCTGAGGCTCCCAGATTTTCTCGGTTTGTGGTGTCCTTGTCTTGGTCATTTTTTTCTCGGTGCTCTTAGGCTAAAAGACACACCTAACATTTCTGTTTATTAAATACTTAGGCCCAAACAACATAATCAATATTTATGTCCTAACAACTGAGTAGCCATTTGAAAAACTAATGCACATTAATTGAAAGAAAAATATTCGAAGGTGCCTGGCTCAGTCAGTTAAGCGTCCGACTCTTGATTTTGGCTCAGGTGATGACCTCACGGATGTGAGATCCATGCCCTGCCCCTTCCTGGTCTGCTGTCAGCACAGAGCCTGCTTGGGATTCTCTCTGCCCCTCTCTGCTTCTCTCTCTTTCAAAATAAATAAATAAACATTTAAAAAAGAAAGAAAAATACTTGAATTCCATTATTTAATAACTACAGTTACTTCCTAATGGGATGTGTGTCCCTGTTGGACACTGCACAGCTTCTCGAACCTTTGACTCAGGTATACACCTCCACCCTCATTTTCTGTTTTGCATCTATATTTGCCCAATGCTTGCTTTCTATCATAGTAATTACCAAAAACCCAGCTTTGCAAACATGGGGCATGATTGAAAGGAATGTAGTTTACACTATCACTGAAACAGTGAACTACTTTGTGTTAGTAGTTTGTGATATCTAACAAATACCCAGTACCACTGTGTTGCCCTCGAAACTTTAAAATGTCCCATGGTGCTTCTGTGTATTCACTACAACATCCTGGGGTGCCTTGGTGCAAATTGGGAATTGTGATATTAAAGTGTATCAAAAAATATTTTCGATAGGCTTGTGGCAGGGATTTCAAAATATGTGGAAAAAAATAATGATGGGTGTACTGAACACCAGGCAAATGAAAAAGTGAAGCAATTGCCAACTCTAGAGGGAAAGCAAAGTTTGGACAAGAAAGGAGATGAGGTGATACTTCTTGATTCAACAACAAGCAATACTTGCAAAGTCATAATAACATAAATACTGACTGTAGTCTCAACCAGAAGAGGGACCCAGGATGGTGGAGACACAGTAGGGAGGGGGGCCCTAGGAACGCTAGAAACTCATTCACACGGTGGGATATTAATACGGAACAACAGACCCCATGAATGAAGACAGAGCCAGGATTGTGACTGCGGATTGGAAACGTGGAGGGAAACACGGGGGAGCAGGTGTAAGAGGTAAAAGCGTTGTCTCTGGGAGCAAGATTGGGACGTAGGGAAGGAGAATGTTGTTCCTTATTATAAATCTTTTGGTAATACTTGACCTTGGAACCATGTGCATGCATTGCTTTGATAACAACATTTAAAAATTAAACAAAACAATACTAAAACCTAACAGATGTAACCCAGATGCCCCTTACGATCTGGATAATATTTCATATGCAACAGAAAGTCTAGGAACTCTCCTGAGATTTGTGCAGCTCTGAGCCTGAGAGTGGCAGAGATGGATTATATTCTCACGGTGCTCCAGGCCCCGGCAGCTGCTTCTCTCACTTGTCCTCTGCTTGCCATCCCAGCCCGCCTTCCCCAGCTTCCCCAGCCTCTCCAAGCCAACAAGGCCAAAGCCTGTGAATGTGTGAATGTGTGGACCTCCGAAGAGGGGGTGCTGATTGGACACCCCTTTTTTCCACGCCAGGCCTGGGCTTTCCCACTCCAGCTGGCCCTCTGACCCCAAACCCCCACCCCAGCCTGTGCCAGCGACGTTAGCCCCCAGTAGCTCGGCCCCCAGCCCACTGCGGCTGTGCACAGACATACACGCAGACACATGCACTTGCACCCACACACAGGCTTCTGCACAAAGAGCAGACCCTCTGAGAAGAACCTGGAATGGTCATCTTTCCTTCACCGGATTCCAACCTCCCAGAAGAGAGTGGTGGTTTGAAGCAGCAAATTTTTCCTCCACTTCAGTCATCCCCCCCCGACACTGCTAAGCACAAGAATAACAGTGACTGTGGGCTGTGACTCACGGTGGTCCGACAACGTGATGGTAACAAAGCTCTTCCCTGGCAGCTCACGATCCCCAGGCTCTGTGTGTTTCCACGCAGGGAGCCACGCAGAGAGCCACGCAGGGTGGCCTGGCCACCATCCACCTTAACTGAATACAAGATTAGCGCTGAATGCACTTGCATTTCCGCGATCCAGAAATGCAGACTGACTCACTTGGTGGGATCCTGATAGGAAGCCTGTGGTCAGGTGTTTTCGGCGTAAGGAGCTGTGCCTCATTCACCCAGAATAGCTGAGAAAGGACTTGCAGCCCCTGATGAGAGTCTCCTTCCCGTGTGGGCCAAGGACTCTGTTCGAAGGGCAGGTCTGTGCCTACGGCATTACCCCAAGCTCTTGGGAAACAGCACTCTGCATTTCTCTCCCATCCCCCCCCCCCCCCGCCCGTGGCATTGTCACAGCCCTGGGGAAAATCTGGAGTCTAATGCCTCTTCAGGGGGTGGCCAGGACCCACCTTAGGTCTTCCTGGCCTTCCTGAGGACACTGTCCACACAGATGTTCCAGAGAGGTGCTGCATCCAGCTGGGCATCACCAGGATGAAGCTACAAGTCTCCCCACGGACAGGGCAGCCTGTGGGAAAGGACCCGCTGCCCTTCCATGTGACCCATACTGAAGTGATCCTCTCTACTCCGCCATGTGGGGCCCTGAGGAGAGGGCAGGGAAACGTTCAACCTCCATGGTAAAGCCAGACCTCCAGCGTCGGCAATGAAGTCAGCATCCTTGCAACAACCAGTGACCACCTGACCTAGCCGCACCGACCTCCATTTGAGCCCAAGTGTGGACGCATGGCCTTTCCCTTAGGACTCCAGAGGACGGAGCTAGGACAATAAAAGAGGACAAAGGCCAGCACACCCAGGCAGCTTGGGCTCCTTCTTGGGCCTGAGTGCTTTGGGCTCTCCTCCCACCTCCTGGGCCATCTCATGGGCATCATCATCTTTGAACTTGTCCTCTGGAGGCCACTTATTGGAGTTTTTGCCTTCTTTGGAATCTGCCTGCCCTCCCTCTCCATGCCCCTCCTGCCTCCTGCCTGGGCAGACCCAGCCTTCTCCTCTTGTCCAAGGTTCCCTGAATGAGGCCCTGAAGGACACTGAAATAGTCCTCTCCTTAGGCTGAGCCTCCACACTCCTACCCCCTTCCCCACCACACAAGGACCCCCTGAAAACTCAAGTGCCACAGGTCAGAGGAAGGGGAGCCAAGAGTCACTGAGGATGGCATGCCAGAGTCCCATCACATCCACATCTCGAATATTCTCCCTGGAGCAGGTCAGTCTTGCAGCCATCACCAGAATCCTGGGGCATGTGGGCTGGTGTCATCCTACTGAGGCAGGATATGTGTGTTGGGCAGGCACTGGGCTGGGTCCCCAGTGCTCTCCTGAGCTAGATGCACAAGGACTGTTGCCTCCCACTTCCTGGAAACCCCCTGCCCAAGTCCTCCACGGAAATTCCCTTTTGCTGGGGGCCTGGCCTTGAACTTCAAACACATCAGCTATGACTGCATGAATAGCAAGCCCTGTGCCCTGGCCGAAGAACATGATGGTGGGGAAGCACATACTGTCCGGAGACGTTCTGCGTCGATTGAAACCTTCAGTGTCTGGGAAGCAGGAAATGCTGTCTCCTTCCACAAGCGAGTCTGGTCCTCACTGGTCTCAATGCCACCGCAGGGCCGGGATCAATACCGGTGAGAGTGGAGCTGCGTCCTGAGTTGTTAGTTGTCCTTCTTGGTTTGGAGCATAATCCATAATGCTTGGCTCCCAGTGCCTGGCTCCCCACCAGCTCTGGGGATTACTGAGGAGTGGGGCATCCAGTCAGGGTCGGGGCACAGGGTCCTGGGGGCCATTCTGGGAGAATAAGGAGGAGCAGGAGGCTGAGCTGACTGTCAGCCTCTCCAGCAAGGAGCCTGGCTGCCCCTGATCTAGGGGACACACTCATCCCTCTCCCCCCAGAACCAGGTGCCCGGCCCCTCCCCAGACCTCCTCATGCAGCTGAGCAGCCCACACATCCCTGTCTGTCAAACTTGCCAAGGACAATTTGTTAAGAACCGTCTGTGCAGCCATAATGAGACTTGGCCCTTCCGCTCCAGTCCTGGTCGGGGGTGTTCCAGGGAAACAGGCTTTCCAGGGATGCTTAGGCATGGCCGTGCCGTATCCTGGCAACCAGACCCAAAGCCAAGTTCTCCTGAGACCCTGGCTCCAGCCCAGCGCTGGACAGAGTGGGGACTGGCAGCGGTGCAGGGCTGTCCTCACTGCCCACCCCACCCCTCGGCTGGACCCAAACGGTGCAGGAGTCCACACCCCGCCTTGGGCAGCCAGCCACCCCCTGCCCTGGCCTGCTTTTCCACCATCTCCTCTCTGGGCTCCCGGGGCTGTCCTGGGGACACCCCCGTAAGGGGGTTGGAGGGGTGACACTATTCCTCCAGTGCCCACCCACGGACTCATGGTTCCCTAGCTGCCCCCACCCTTCTGCCACTTCTCATTCTCTGGACAATTTGTTTAATAGCAACAGGTGACCGGGATCAGCAGTGACTGTGGTGCCTGCAGACCTCCAGCCACAGAGCTCCCTGCCCTCAAGGCAGACCTTGTCTCCAAGCCCGGCCAGGCCATCTTCTGTGGACACCTCTGTTTGCCCTTCTGATCCAGGAGCTGGAAAGGGAAGGCGCATGCTCCCGGCCACAGACCACCCACCCTCTGTGGGAGGCCTTCTCAAGCGGGTGATGCTGCCCACAGCCCATGCAGTAGCCCAGAGAGGTGCAGACCCCTCGCTGCACTGCAGTCCGCCTGCTCAAGCCCACTGACCAGTCCATCAAACTACCTCCCCTCCTACAGCAAAGCTTTGGGGAGACAGGCCCCGGGCTGGAGCGGCACCCCCACTCCAGGGCTTCACGTTTGGCCTCCAGTGTTCCCACTCACCAGGCTTCTGAGAGCATCTCTGATATCTCTGCCGTAGGCAGCTCTGCCCCCAGGGTCTGTGGTGGGCCCCCCCACCCCCACCTCCTCTGGGCTCCAGGGAGAGGACCTCCTGGTGGGGCGGGCCCACCCAATGGCCTCTGATCTGTTGTTCCCTGGGCTCCCCCTCAGCCCCTGTCCTCGCTGAGTCACAGCAGCTAGGAGCCTGCAGGAAAGGAGAAGGCCCATCCCCATGGAGCCGACACCATGGTGCTCCATCCAGACCCTTCTCCACGGCTGGTGCGCCCACCTCGGCTGGGAATATTGCTGTGTACTTCCCCTGGAATCATCTCGGCAGCCAGGATGCACCTCTTCCAAGGTTATGCCCCTCGGGGGCGATCTTGCATTCTGGATGAGGAGGGGGTACAGAGGCCTGTTCCTTGCCTCAATTTGGGGTCGACTCTGAAGGGCACCTCTGGTGCTTTCTGTGGGACT
This sequence comes from Puma concolor, assembly GCF_028749965.1. Classification (NCBI taxonomy): domain Eukaryota; kingdom Metazoa; phylum Chordata; class Mammalia; order Carnivora; family Felidae; genus Puma; species Puma concolor. The sequence goes on from NC_141681.1 coordinate 43,201,798, forward strand.
GGCTGTGGCCCTCACTTGTGACCCCACTTCTCTCTCTGCCCAATCCTGTTCCCCTCACGTCCTTACAGGGGTCCCTCCTGAGAGCCCTCAGTATAAACCCTGTGCCCCAAACTCCCCACCTCAGTCTGCTTCCAGGAAACTCAGCTTAAGATGGCACTGGGCTCTGGGGCCAGTGGGTCATGGGGATGAGGGGCTTGTGCTCCCATCCTGTTGGAATCTTCACTGCAAGCTCAGAGTTGTAACTCCAGGTCTTGACCTCCAGCTAACCAAGGTATGGGTCTGACCCCCACGGGCCTGCCCTGGCTCACCACCTCTGTGAAAGTCTCCCTCCATGGTGAACACTATTAATGCTCCCCCAGACCCTCTGTGATCCCCTTTGCACATCTGGGCATTGGTGCCCCAATTATAGGAGCTGCACCGGCAACTTCTCAAAGTGCTGCCCCAGGGGACGGGAGCTGCTTTGCCCACAGGCCCAGGGAGTCCGTGTTCCTTGAGTAGCCCTTGGGGGTTTGTTGTTGTTTTACAAACACAAGAACAAAGCTTTCAATATCTTGTAGCTAAAACATTCTGGAAGGGAAATCAGCTCTTACAGTGCACTGACAACCAACCCGCCTGGAGTCAGCCTCATCCAGTCCCTGACTTACAGCTTGCAGGAGCCAGCCAAGCTCTTCTGTCATCAGCGGGGAACCCACGGAGGTGGAGGGAGGAAGGCCCACCAAGGCCCACACAGTGACTAGGGCAGGAGTGTGAAAGCCCAGCTCCTTGCTTCAAGATGGCAACAGCTGGGACTTTGTCCGAGATGGCGGTCTTGTCTGGCCCCCTCCCTGCCCTGCCCTCTTCCCTTCCAGCCCGTCCCTGGGACCACGTGTGTGCTCACCTGGGGTCTGCTCCTGAGAAGCCCCACCGGAGACCTTCTTCTTTTATCAGAGAGAAAGCAGAGCCCAGAGAGGACTGACACACACACACACACACACTCAAGCCTGTGGGCCTGTGGGATTTCCACGTTTGTGTCAGGTAGGGAAGAACTTTCTCCCACTCAAGGATCCACCATGTGAAGGTTGCTCGCCCACGTTTTCCTCCATGATTTTTGAAAGCTTCGCTTGTTATAATTAAATCTTTAATCCACTGCTTGGAATTTATTTTGGTGCATAGTATAGGAAAGGAAACCAATTTAATATTTTTTCATAAACAGTTAACTAATTATCACAGCACTGCTTATTTATTTATGTGGTTTTTAAATTAAAAATGAATTAGTACATGAAATGATTGCCAAGATATTAAGTAAAAAAAAAAAAAAAAGAAAACATAGTGCAGACCAGTGTGTATAATAAGCCCTTATTTGTTTAGAAAATGACATGCATGGACAGTTCCTTAAAGGATTTATAGAGAGCCTTTCTATAAACCGTTAATGGTCATTGCCTCCAGAGAGAGGGACAGGGGTCTGGAATGGATATCTACTTTTCACTGAATGCCCTTTGACTTATTTGAATTTTTTATCATGTGCAGCTATGACCTTTTTAGTAAAAAATAAATTAATTTTAAAAATTCAAGACTCTGTAAGTTGCAAGCAAGAAAACATAGCTGAGTTAACTTAAGCATAAAGGGACGCCTATTTTGAAGGATGTGATGATCACCCACAGAGCCCAAGGGCAGGAGGGCTGCCGGTGTTGAAATGCCTGGAACCAGGGATGCAAATCTAACAGGACAGCCCTTCCTGCCTGTCCAACTGTCCCCATCCTAGAGCAGAGCACTTTCTCCCAATGGAAAGTGTCTAAAACCCACCTGTCCCTGCCCTCTCCTTCTTCACTCAGGCAGTCACAAGGCTCCTTCTTCTTAGAGCCCACCTTCCTTTCACAGGGTACAGGTCATTTAACTACTCTATCTGTGCCTGGCTCCTGTGGTGCCACCCGTAGGCTGAGTGGTGACAAATCCCATGGAGAGTGGTAAGTTTCACTTAGAAGAGGTGACATGTTAAGAATCTTCTAGAACAGGGCTGCACCCCACTCAGTTGCCAGTCTAAAGGAGATACCATTTCTTCCTGCCTAGGAGGAATACAGGGGTGATGGGACCAATGAATTCTTGCCTTCCACAGTTCTCCGGTGGCTTGCTTCCCTGGCCAGCAGTCGCCCCAAGGTCATGAGGGGAATTCTCGACCCAGTGTTTTATGGGGTCATTCCAGAAAAGAGCACTGGGGAAGATCCCCTTGAGGAGGCCAACTGCCTTGATAGTTTATTCCCAGCTAGACCCGGAGCTGAGAACTGTGGATTTCCTGAGGGAGTGAGAAGCAATAGGCTTCTGTTGACCAGGTTTTCTCTTTCCCAGCAATACATCTCTTGTGAAAATCTGAGCTGTGCAACTGCAGGAGTCCCTTATGGCTTTACTCTCTGTTGGCCCTTCACCCTAGACCCAAGAGCCAACAAGCATTAGAGGGGCTAATATGTAGCTCCTCTAATGTTGACAGGTTTCTCAGTGTTAGGCGTGAAGTCCTCGCTGTTGGCTTCCTCACTCACAACCTGCCTCAGTCAGCTCATTGTCTTTCAAGGACTGTCTACTTACAACTCCACTTCTGGTACCAAGGTTGATATCTCTTACTACTCTTCTGATTACACCATCCAACTAGAATAGGCTTAAACAAAAATATAGTTTTTTAAAGGCTGTAGAACTAGGGAACAGAAACGCAGGTCTCAGGAAGATCCACCACTCAGAGCCTGGACTTCCATTGCCACATGGTTGAAAACATGGCCGTCAAACTTTTCTAGCTGTTTAAGTTACAGATTTAGTCACATGAAAGACTGACTTTTTCGAATTCCTGGCCGGAAGATCTTGACGGGCCTACCTTGGGTTAGTGCCCACCCCAACTCAACCCCTCAGGCAAAGCTGGAGGTAGGGTTGAGGGTTGGGGAGAAGACAGGCACATTGTACAAGATGGCTGCTAGGCACTCACCAACTCTGTCAAAATAAGGGGCTACGACTGGAGATTATTTTGAGCTAGAAGACACCTCTCAAAGATGGACAAAATCTAATGGAATAGAAGTTTGTTTTTCTTTATGTATGAGAAATATATGTGAATTACAGAAAAATCATTGAATCCAGGAAAACAGGAAACATCCTTGGTCTCATCTACTGAAACAATTACCATTAACAGCTTGGTGTTCAACTCTTTCACCCCCTCCTCCACTACATCCTTGGGTGGACATCCTTCCAGTCTTTTTTCTCTATATTTATAATAAATTTTACGTATATGTCATACCACAGTATGAATGCTCAGCCAGCTTTATTAGAGAATCTAAAGTCTTTGATCTTCTTTTTCTTCTCTGTTGCATTAGAGACGGAATGCAAATATTTCATCTCTCCTGCAGGAAGGTTTGCATATTAAGCCCTTCCTGCCCTTGAGGAAAGAAAGGGTAACCAGGTTTTTGGCTGTTAAATGATGGGCTTAATGGCTCATCAAATCAAGCCTATTGTGAAAGAATGAGAGAAGATGAGGGGTTTGTTGGCATTTGAGGTGAGCAATAAACAATACCCTTCTCTCCCCATCAAGTTTTGAACCAACCGAACAATAAAACTCAGTAATCAGGCAGATGGAGATGAAATTGTCAGCTTCAGTTTTGATGAGGCTGATGTGAAGTCCCTAGGCTCTGCAGCCCCTGTGGGGTTTCCTAATATTACACCCACCACCAATCCCTTCCCTACCAGCTAGAACAGTGGTTAGTGACACCCCCCTGCATAAGTATCTACAAAAATGGATCATACCATATACACTTTGCTCTGAAACCTGCTTTGTCCTTTATCAATACCCTTTGCTTTATAAATCTTTAATTGGGGTGCCTGGGTGGCTCAGTCAGTTAACCAACTTCAGCTCAGGTCATGATCTCATGGTCCTTGAGTTCGAGCCTCACATCGGGCTCTGTGCTAACATCTCAGAGCCTGGAACCCACTTCTGATTCTGTGTCTCCCCCTCTCTCTGCCCCTCCCCTGCTTGTGCTCTCTCTCAAAAATAAATAAACATTAAAAAAATAAATCTCCTTTAATTGGCATCTCAGTTGTTTTAACATAGGGACTACTATGAACATCCTTATTTATATATTGTTTTTAACCTGTTTGATGATTTCCTTATGATAAATTCCAAGAAGTGGATTACATTAAAATTGTGTATGCATATTGCTACAATGGTCTCAGAAAGATGGTAACAATTCAGAATCTGCCTAACAAGGTATGAAAGTTCCTGTTTCCCAATAGCATTGGTAATTATCCTTTTTTGCTCTTTGCAAATAGAAAAGACCAGAAATGTATTGTTTTAATTAAAAAAATTTTTTTTATTTGAGAGAGAGAGAGAGTAGGGGAGAGAGGCAGAGGGGGAGAGAGAGAGAGAGAGAGAGAGAGAGAGAGAGAGAGAGGCTCTTAAGCAGGCTCCATGTTCAGTGCAGAACCCAACACAGGGCTCAATCCCATGACTCTGGGATCATAACCTGAGCCGAAATCAAGAAATCGGACACTCAACTGATTGAGCCACCTAGGCGCCCCAGAAACATATGGTTTTAATACATATTTCTAACAGTCGCTAAAGTTGAATGTCTTTTAATGTTTATTGAGGTTTTTTTGAGTAAGTAAACTTTTTAAAATATAATTTATTGCCAAATTGGCTAACATACAGTGTATACAGTGTGCTCTTGGCTTCGGGAGTATATTCCCGTGGTTCATCGCTTACATACAACACCCAGTGCTCATCCCAACAAGTGTCCTCCTCATTGCCCATCACCCATTTTCCCCTCTCCCCCACGCCCCCATCCACCCTCAGTTTGTTCTCTGTAGTTAAGAGTCTCTAATGGTTTGCTTCTCTCCCTCTCTCTTTGTAACTATTTTTTCCCCTTCCCTTCCCCCATGGTCTTCTGTTAAGTTTCTCAAGTTCCACACGTGAATGAAAACATATGATATCCGTTTTTCTCTGACTGACTTATTTCACTTAGCATAATAGCTTCCAGTTCTATCCACATTTGCTGCAAATGGCATGATTTTATTCTTTCTCATTGTCACGTAGTACTCCATTGTATATATAAGCCACATCTTCTTTATCCATTCGTTAGTTGATGGACATTTAGGCTCTTTCCATAGTTTGGCTATTGTCGAAAGTGCTGCTACAAACATTGGGGTACGTGTGCCCCTATGAATCAGCACTCCTGTATCCTTTGGATAAATTCCTAGTAGTGCTATTGCTGGGTCATAGGGTAGATCTGTTTTTAATTTTTTGATGAACCTCCACACTGTTTTCTAGAGTGGCTGCACCAGTTTCCATTCCCACCAACAGTGCAAGAGGGTTCGCATTTCTCCACATCCTTGCCAGCATCTGTGGTTTCCTGAGTTGTTAATTTTAGCCACTCTAACCACTGTGAGGTGATATCTCAGTGTAGTTTTGATTTGTATTTCCCTGATGATGAGTGATGTTGAGCATCTGCATTTCTTTTGGAAGATTGCATTTGTCTTTTCATTGTTTTCTCTTTGATTTTAAGAGCTCTTTATATGTTGAGGACAATAACTTTTTGCTCATTGTAATGTATTGCAAACCACGTCCCATATACACTCCCTGTCAAATTTTGTTTTCTGGTTTTGTGGATGGTGTATGGGAATCATTTGGAAATTCTTCACCATACACGTTAGGTACATTTATGAAGTATTTACTATATACCAGGCACTGTTCTAATTGATTCACATGTATTAAATTATTTAATCAATACAACAATAACCCTGTGAGGTATATATTATTATTGTACAGATGCAGAGACAGGCACAGAGAGGTTAAATAACTTGCCCAAGGGCACATAATCAGGAATTAGGACTCAAGTCCATTGCCTGGCTGTGAAGTCCTTGATCTAATCATAACCTAATGCTGCATTTATTTACTGTAAACCCTGGAGAATCTGAAACATTTCCTTGGTTTGCGGCTGGCATATGAATGTTGAAAGTCTCCCCAGGCAGTTTTGTCGTACCCCAAGGATGAGCACCAGTGATTAGTGGTGTTTTGTGTTTTGCCCTACAGAAGTTTTAAATTTTCATGTAGTCAAATTTGTCCTATCTCTATTTTTCTTTAGTACTGCATTAAGAAAAAAAGCCTTCCTCGGCCCAAATCTGTCAGTTATCAATTGCTGCACAACACTTCACTCTCATGCATAGTGGCCTAAAACAATAAATATCTATTAGTTTTTATGACTCTCTGGACAGCATTTGGGCAAAGCTCTGCTGGATGGTTTCTCTGCTGGTCTCACCAAGGATCACTCACGTGGTTAAAACTGGCAGTTGGTTCTGGCTTTTGGCTCAGATGCCTTGGTTCTCTACCACATCACCTGTCTTCCTCCAAGAACTTAGGCTGGCCTCCATCATGGCACAGTGGTCTTCTAGCTATGAGAGGGCTAAGTAGAAGCTGCCATGTCTCTTAAGGCAGAAGCTCCAGACCTGGTCCAGTGACACTTCCCTACACTATGCTGGCCAAACCAAGTTATGAGGCCAGCCCAGATTCGAGGGGTGGAGAGACAGACTCCACTTGTTGATGGAAAGAACATCCAAAGAACATTGCAAAGGGCCACAGACACAGGAAGATAGATTCATGGGAGGACACTGTTGTAACAATCTACTGTAAGATGTTAAAATCGCTCTTCTACCGTGACTTCTAGTACTTTTTTTGAGGGAAAATTCACACAACATAGAATTAACGATTAACCATTTTAAAGTGTACAAGTCAGTGGCATTTAGTGTATTTACAGTGTTGGGAAACCAACATCTCTATCTAGTTCCGAGATATTTTCATCACCCCCGATGATATGTAGAAATTTGGGAATACTAAGAATAATAATGGGCACTTCCCACGTCCCAGGCCCTGTTCAAAGCATTTGACATGTATGAATCCGTTGCAATAACCCTGTGAGGTTGGTTACTACTACTACCCCAAGTTACAGATGAGGAAACTAAAGCACAATAGAGGTTATGCAACTTGCCCAAGGGCACATGCCATCACATGACAATAAGGGTGGCAGATAACACTGGTGTAAGGAGGATGGTCTATAAACACATGCCATTGGGGTAAAAGGAAGAACCTGATTTCCACCTCAAACTGTGTACAACTGAACCCCAGATGTGGGCAAAATTTCAACGTGAGAAGAATCAAGAGTACTAGATGCTCATAGCAGCGCTATTCTTGAAAGCCAAAAGGTGGAAACAACCCAAACGTCGCCAAATGATGAATGAATACACGAAATGTGGCATGTCCATACCATGGAATTTTATTCAGTTATAAAAAGGAATGGAGCATCGGTCATGTGCCACAACGTGCATGAACCTTGAAAACATGATGCCACGTGGAAGAAGTGAGATGCAGAAGACCAAATGTTGTATGATGCCATTTATAGGAAACATCCCGAATAGGTAAATCTATAGAGGCAGAATGCATTCTACATATGCAAGAATCCACTGTGGACTCCTTCCTGTCCAGTCATTTTCTTTGTCTGTTTCCATTTGTAATGAGCATTGATTTATATTTGTTTTAATTTCCCATAAACCGAGACTACCTTCATTGTTCTTTTTTTAAAAAAGTTCTTAGTTTATCTTGGCCTTTTGGAATTCTTCCAATTGAATTTTATCAGATTCTTCCCCCTAAATCCTGCTGGGATTTTTATTGGAGTTACTTTCATAGATTAATTTAGGGAGAATTGAAATATTTTTATTACCAAGTCTTCCTATGCCATAATATGTATCTTCACTTATTAAACTCTTATTTTATATATCACAGTACAATTTTGTAGATTTTTCCATATAGATATTATAGATTTCTTTTGGTTTATCCCTGGATATTTTATATTTTTGTTGCTATGGTAAATGGGATTTTTTTCATTATATTTAAGTAGTTACTATTTGTATACAAAGAAACTATGGATCTCGGTTTTTGTGTTGTTGATGTTCTGGTGGCTTTCATTTTTTTTTAAAAAAAGCACATCTTTGGGGTGCCTGGGTGGCTCAGTCAGTTAAGCATCTGATGTCAGCTCAGATCATGATATCACGGTTCATGAATTTGAGCCCCACATCGGGCTCTGTGCTGACAGCTCAGAGCCTGGAGCCTGCTTTGGATTCCGTATCTCCCTCTCTCTCTCCCTCCCTGCTTGCACTCTCTCTCTCAAAAATAAATAAACCTTAAAAATTTTTTAAATATATAAAAATAAAAAAGCATGTCTTGGAACAATTGCCTTCTTTTCTATTTTTTCCATCATTTTATCTCTTTTTTTTCTTGACTTATTGCACAGACTAAGCCTCTCAGGTAACAGGCATAACAGGCATGAGGGAGTATTGAGGAGTGGCAGTGGGTGGCAGTGAAGGTGTTCCAGTGGAACAGTGTGAATGGAAGTTTGCAGGAAGAAAAGTGGTGGTGTGTTTAGAGAATGGTGCAAAGAGAGGAGAAGCTTGTCTTGAATGCCGGGGTGAGGATTATGGATTTGACTTGGCAATGGTGGACATCAGACTGGTGTGGTCAGGTTGTATTTTGGAAGCACGGTTCAGACCGTCTGGCAGGTGAGACCCAGACAGAATGGCTGGTTAAGTCCTCAGGGATCATCAAATGAGTGGTGGTAAGGACGGGAGCTGGGTAAGAGTGTCTGCTGGTGCCCTTTGTGATGAGGGACACCAGGTCTTCTGTTGGATCAGGTCCTACGACCCTGGAGCCCTGTGTAGTCTGGGGAGCACACCCAGAATGAAAGTCCATGCTTCTCCTAAAGAGGTTCAGGTTTGTCAGAACCAAGCTAATGGCTCTGCACTCCCTCCAGAAGAATGTCTACACTCAGTTATGCCTTCTAGAGGGCGTGGGGTTTTGTGGGTTTTGTTCTTGTTTTTGTTATTAATTGTTGGATGTAACATAAAGAGCAACCATAAAAACTCAAGATTCCAGGCCTCAAAGGGATATGGCTCCACCCTTTAGGGTAAACTCATCTCACATATCAATGGTGGTGACTTCCTCATTCTGAGGTCAAGGCATCTCCAGTCCCCTCCTCCATCATCTGACTTTGGTTTGCTCAGCCCCATAAGGGTCTGGGATCACAGTGGTCATCTCCAGGTTGGTGGGGATGGCTGGGGAGCAGGCCTGGGAGACAGTGACCAATGTGGGACCAGTAGTTCCCCACCACCCCCCCTCCACCTAGTATCCCCAGGATGGCCATTCAGACTTCTTCCCTGCCCTCCCTATCCAGCTGTCATCGAGCAGAAGGGCATGAGGTGGCCAGAGGAGGAGCCCCCATCTGGAGACTAGAGAGGAGAAGTCAGCTCAACACCCATAGTAGCAGGGGCAACAAGGAGCAAATAGGCAACTAATAGGCAAGAAAAGAAGGGACAGCTCTGGGGCCAGAGGAGAGCAGGTTGATGGGCACTGGGTGGGGGGAGGCCCTGTGAGGAGTTTGGGCAGCGGGGCATGTGTTTAAAAATGGGAGTTTGACTGGGAAAACAGGAACACTTCAAAGTCCTCAAGGGAAATCAACATGGGGGAGGACAAACCCTGGTGGAGAGCCCTTTGCTCCCCTGACCCCAAACTCCACTAAGGAACACGAGCCCTGGTGGTGAGGAGCCTACCTGGACCACATTCTCAAGCCTCACCCTGGTTCTGCTGGGCTTTCTGTGGGGTCTGCCTGCCTTTTGTCATCTTGATTCACACAAGCATGAGAGCAATGCAAGTGTCCCTGGCTTCTGGGACACCAAAGCCCAAGAGTGATGGTGGACAGGGGACAAATCCTGATTTTCTGCCCAAGCCTAGCCCTGGATTCCCAGCTGGGACTTTGATTTGGTAGGTGGCAAAATGGTATCCAGTAGAGATGCAGGTGATGGGTTGCTGGGTAGGCAGGACTGCTCCACCCACACCTGCTGGTGCTCAGCAGCCCCACCTGGTGGTGCTTGAGCTTCACCCTAGCAGGGTAGAAACCCAGCTCTATCTCTGGTAACAGAAGGTGTAGAATTTTCCAAGTTATCCTGGGCAGACCCCAGACTCCAAACAAGGTGGGAGGCCGTTCACCCCGCAAGCTGCTCATTCTGATTATGGGGATCCTGGGCCCTGCCTCAAGGAGGTCATCAAAGTTGCAGTCCCTCTTTCCATGACAGATCTGGGCTGGCAGGCCATGCTCCCACCCCATCTCCGCTTGGCTGGTTGCTCACAGTGGATGAGAAGACCCAATCCAAGCCTGGCGTCGGCTTTATTTCTATGCGTTCACATTTGCTGGGAGGAGAGCCTATCGGAAATCAGCATGGACGGAGCATTTTAATTAACGGAGCTGGTCTGAAACAGTAGGCTGACGCAAGTTTGCTCGGTGCTGAGGATGATCACAGTTTAACGTCAGGAGAGAAAAAGCAATGAAGGAGATAGACCGGATGAGGCAATATTGGGAGTTTACGAATCCTGTGCATCTCCTTGTGGCTTCACAGTGATCGCTTTTAAACTGGCTGTCACCCATGCGTGAATTATCATCTGAACCTGGGCGCATGGGGAGGCGGACAAGACATACACCCTCACACAGGACATGGGCACCCGCCCGGTTCATAATTCTTTCTTATGCTGCAGAAGTGGAGAGTGCTGCGATAGCAAAGAGAGATGTGACCCTTGTGATGTCTTTGGAAAAAAAAAAAAAGAAGAAGAAGAAGAAGATAGAAAAAAACCAACCCCGAGGGCAGGAGAGGAAAGAGGAGAGCTAAGAAATAAATAACAAAGCAGGATGCTATTTACATACCCAGAGAAGGCCTCTGAGACTGAGCTCAGTGCCTTGGATGTCAGTAATAACTCGGTGATGGAAATAAAGAGACTACTGCAAACCCACATCACCCGAGATGGTATCAGCACTGTCTTTGCCTTTGTTTCCAGGCAAATTCCAGCACAGCAGTGGGCAAGACAGGCCTGTTTCGGGGAACAGTGAGGTGGGTGGAGGTGGTGAGTCCAGTGGTCCCCATGAAGACTCAATTATGTTGGCTGTGAAGAGATTAATTAGAATTGAATTTCCTATTGATGTAAAACTGCCTTTTGCACCTGCTGCTGGCATCCTCATTACTGGTTTTCTATTACAGGGGATTATAAGATGCAGTGAAAGAAAGTTTATGCTTCCTGAGCGATACTTTTAAAGCAGGTTTACTGTACTTTAACTGGTGGAGAAGAGGGTTACCTGGGAGAAATAGGATTGAACCCATTTTCTCCTTCTCCTTCTCCTTCCTTCTCCTTCTCCTTCTCCTTCTTCTCCTCCTTCTTTCTCTTTCTCCTTCTAGACAAAGGCACCTCCACCTGCTTCCGGAAATTTAAGGCACAGAGGTTTTAATGTCCGCTGCCCAGGTGATGAGCTGTGTGAGGGGAGGTCCGGGCTTCTCTGGTTCACTCTGTGCCCTTGACACTTACCAGGATGATGAAGTGGGTGGAATCAGGGGTTCCCTGCACACGGCGAGTGACTCTCTGGAAGAGAGCACCCAGAGATCTGAAGCAGGGAACTGGAGCCCCTGGGCTTTCTGTAAGGGGCTGGAGGTGCGTGTGGAGGCAGCATCTGTGGTCTGGGGAGAGCTGGCAAACAAATGCCAGGTGAGCGAAAGCTGCCTCCTTTCCCTCGAACTACGTGCTCCTCCCTTCCAAAGTCAAGTTTGGGAGGCACTGCTTGGGAGTGGGACCATCCCTGCCCAGGTCAGGCTCAGTAAATGTGCATTAAGTGGGAAACAGAGGTATCACCCTCAAGAACCCTTTATCCTCTCCAACTGGGGTAATGACTAACCTCTTGGCCTCTTGTCCTAGCTGTTAAATGGGTAGAAACCAGGATGGAGGAGGCTCTGGGAAGCCAATAATTCTCAGCAATTTTGTGTACATCTGAATGTCATTGAAATCACCGTAAACGATGCTACCTTCCAAACATGCCCTGCATTTGGGTCTGAGAAGATGAAGGCAGTACCTCACATTCTTAGACCGGTGCACCTCACATCCCGGTTTTCTTGGGGCCCCCAGGAGTGGGAGTTGGGGGCCTAGATGGGAAGCAGGAGCAGCAGAGGGCCCGCCCACACCTGCACAGACCTGTGCTATCTTTCCCTGGTATTTGGGGGATGAACCCGTCTTGAGCCCCAGAGCCCGCAGATGTCCTTCCTTCTTCCGAGTAGCCATCATGGTGAATGCTTTCCCAGGGAGGGGAATTGGGGGTTGGCCATAGTCCTTGCCTCTCTGAAGCGTCACCAAACTGGCTCAGAATTAAGGCAAAAGGACTATCAGGCGCCTCCCCTGGCTGGGCCAGTCCCTCTCTGGTCTTCCTCTGGAAGCAGCAAGTCATCCTTCGCAAAAGTGGTTCACCAAGGAACCTCCTGCAGCTCCTCAGCCACCTGACCCAAGCGGTGAGAGCGCTGGTATCCAAAAGGGTCAGGAAGCGACCTCAGAGGTAAAGATACGACTCACTCAGAAACAGAGAGGAGCCAAGCTCTTGTGGTGGAGTTGCGGTGTCTTTTATATGACTGACGATGCTATACTCTTCACCCCGTCAAAGCGAGACCTCTGTCATGCAGTCATTCGATGAATATTGAGCACCTACCAAGTGCCGGGGGAAGCCAGGAATACAGCAGCGAACGTGGCAGACACAGTCTCTGAAGTTCCCGAGCTTATATTCCGGTGGGTCAGTGGGGCCTTCTAATTAGACAACGCGGTGTCCTTACTCTGGAGCTAGAGCCCTAAGGGAAATCTGTCACAGCCACAACCATTGCCTCTGGGCCTGTGGAGGATGAAGAAGCTGTGGGATGAGAAAATGTTTTAAAGAAATATTTTTATTGTAAAATGAAGCAGACAGAAAAAAAGAAGCCAAATAAATGTATAGCCTAAGGAGTTATTATGGAGACCATCACCATATCGAGGAACAGAACGCCACTCATGTCCCCAGAAGTCCATCATGCGCCTATCAATCTCAACTGCCTTCCTCCCTGGAAAAGTGACCCCCCTCACCCCTCCCCCCCCCCCCCACCCCGGCTGACTCGTGCTCTGTTCTCTGGCTTTCTTTATAGTGCCTCACTTGGGTGTGCCTTCCTAGATGTATGAGGTAGTCTTGCCCATTTTAAGAGGTCAGATCTAAGGATGCGTGGGTGGCTCAGTCAGTTAAGTGCCCAACTTTGGCTCAGGTCATGATCTCATAGTTTGTGAGTTCGAGTCTTGCATTGGGCTCTGTGCTGATGGCTCAGAGTCTGGAGCCTGCTTCTGAGTCTCCCTCTCTCCTTGCCCCTCCCTGGCTCACGCTCTGTCTCTCTCTCACACACAAACAAATAAACATTTAAAAAACTCAGAGCTATCTTTTGATATATATATTTTTTAACGTATAGGTTTCCCCCTTCCCTTTCTTTCCTTTCCAATTTATCTGTTGACGAATCTGAGCCTTTTGGCTCACGGTTTCCCTCAGTTGGGATTCTGCTGATTGATACCCCGGATGCCATTCAAGAGCGTTCCTCTGCATTTCCTGCAAATTGGCAGATGAATCCAGAGGTTAGATCAGCCTCAGGTTCAGTCACTCTGGCAAGACCACAGGTACTGATGTGTTCTTTCATCAGGAGGCACGCGATGTCTGTTCGCCTCTCTTTTTGTGGAGTTAACGGGGCCTGCCAGCCGGCCGTTGCTTCTCAATACCTAGATCTGTTCCTTCACCGGCGGTTTTGAAATGGTGATATTCTAATTTCATCGCTTCCTTTGATATGTCAACTTGAGTACTTCTATAAAGAGACGCTCCCACTAGTCTCCCCTGTGGCTACCCAGTGGTACAATTCACATAATAAAGGCAGGATAAATGTTTCTTTCCTTTTATTTACCCGTTTTTTGAGAGAATAAATTTGTTTCTTATCCTCTGAAGGCGGTGGTGTTTTAAGAAGTGTTATGAATTAAAGGTTTAAATATATCTGATGGGTTTAATCCATTATAATTATAATCTTCATTGAAGCTCAAATGGTCCCATATTTGGCCACTGGGAGCCTCTCGCAGACGGCTCATGTGTCCTTTTGACACAATCTTTTAGTCCCTGCTATCATGCTACCTGTTGTGGCAAGATGTGTCTGGCTCATCTCACGCATTCCTCACTGCAGACTTGAGACGCGATCAGCCATGGAGAAGTCACACCTGGAAAAATCAGCCATTTCTCCAAGAAGTCATGGTGTCTATTAGCGGGGAATCTCTTTTTTTTAAAAAAACAAACAAACACAAAATGTCAAGAGTATGAGAAGACAAGCCACAGACTGGGAGAAAGCATTGTAAAAGACATATCTGATAGAGGGCTGCTATCCCAAATATCCAAAGAAATTAAAAGAAATGAGCTATCGAGCCACAAAAAGACATGAAGGGAACTTAAATGCATATTGCTAAGTGAGGAAGCCAATTTGAAAAGGCTACATCCCTCTGATTCCAACGATATGGCATTCTGGAAAAGGCAAAATTATGGAGACTGTAAAAAAAGATCGGTGGTTGCCAGGGGTTAATGGGGAGAAAGGGAAGGAAGAGGGGATGAAGAGATAGAGCACAGGGGATATTTAGGGTAGTGAGACTATTCCGTGTGATACTATGAGGGTGGATATGTGTCCTTATACATTTATCAAGACCCATGGAACATACAACCCAAAGAGTGAACCCCAATATAAACAAGGGACTTGGGTTGACGTTAGTCAATATTTGGATGTTGATTGTTGTAAATATACCACACCAACGCTGGGTGTTGTTGGTAGGGGAGGCTGTGTGTGTGTGTGGAGGGGATTTAGGGGAAAGTGTCCTTTCCACTCAATTTTGCAGTGAACCTAAAACAGCTCTAAAAAATAAATTCTGTGAATTACTAAAAAAAGATAAAAAACCCCATGAATGTATACTGATTCTTAAATTCAAATTCAGAGTTATTGGGTGTTTATCTAACCTCTTCTTTTTTATACCTGAATTTCTTTCTATCCCCTAAGACTCATTTCACTCTGTAGCATACGCACAACAGTCTCAGTGTAAAACATTATTATTTCCTCAGTCAACATCTTCACTGAAAACAGGTAACATTTTTCCCTGTGCTACCTCATTCTCTTATCCCTCCCATTCAACAGGGGAGGGGCAGAACGAGAGAGGGAGAGAGAGAATCCCAAGCAGGCTCCACTGTCAGTGCAGAGCCCAATGCAGGGCTCGAACCCGTGAACCATGAGATCATGACCTGAGCCGAAATCAAGAGTCGGACGCTTAACTGACTGAGCCACCCCGGGTGGCCCATAATTTATTTATTTTTAAGTAGGTTTCATGCCCAGCATGGAGCCCAACATGGGACTCACAACTGTGAGATTAAGACCTGGTCAACTGACTGAGTCACCCAGTCACCCCTGCTATATGCTTTCTTTTTTAAATCCTCATTTATTCTTACTTCTATAGATAATTGTCTTAAATCTTTATTATTTTTGAGAGGGAGAGAAAGAGCGAGCAGGGGAAGGGCAGAGAGAGGGAGACACAGAATCTGAAGCAGGCTCCAGGCTCTGAGCTATCTGCACAGAGCCCAATGCAGGGCTCGAGCTCACGAACTACAAGATCATGACCTGAGCCGAAGTCGGATGCTCAACCGACTGAGCCACTCAGGCACCCCTAGATAATTTTTTAAAAGTGCTTATTATTGACAGAGAGAGAGAGAGAGAGAGAGAGCACATGCACGTGCATGAGCCAGGGAAGGGCAGAGAGAGTGAGACAGAGGATCTACAGCGGGCTCTGCACTGACAGCAAAGAGCCTGGCATGGGGCTCGAACTCACAAACTGTGAGATCGCAACCTGAGCCAAGGTGGGAGGCCCAACCGACTGAGCCACACACAGGAGCCCTCTTCTATAGATAATTTCAATTTAATGTTCACCTCCTTATGTTGATGTCACTCTTTGGCCCTCTGAGGCTCATTTCCTAGTGGATTCCTCAGGAAGTTCTCATGGGGACAATATTTCCTGAATTTTTGCATGTTGGTATGAGTTTATACCCTTTGCACTTGACAGTCAGTTTCCCTAGATATAAGATGCTTGGTTCATATTTTATGTTCTTGAGTATCTTAAATATAGTATTCTACTTGTTTGTGGCATGTGTTGCCATCAAAAAGTTGATGGTAATCCAATCTGCTAATCGTGCTATTTTCGCTTAGCTATTTGCAGGATTCTTTTTCTCTAAAGTCTCATATTAAACTAAAATTATGGCTCGGTTTTGGTCACTCTGGGTCAATATTTTCAGGAATGTGGTGTGACCTTTCAATATGTAGTTTCAACCCTTTCTTATTCCTGCAAGATTTTCTGGAACTATGGCATTTGTTATTGGTTCTGTTCCCTGTTTGCTTGCTTGCTTTTCTTTCTTTCTTTCTTTCTTTCTTTCTTTCTTTCTTTCTTTCTTTCTTTTTTTTGTTTGGTCTTCAGGGACTCCTATTCTCTGTGTGTTGGGTGGTCTTTACCTAGCTTTAAGATTTGTCACTTTTTCTTAAATCCTTGTTCATTTCTTTTTGACTTCTCAACAGTTCCATTCCCCCCATACCCTCTACTCCTGTCGTGTGTGTCCATCCTTGTATTCTTTCTAATTTAATTTCTCAAAATTACTTCTTTTAGACCCAGTTCTTTCCTTAGTTTGTCATTTCACTTCTGAGCTTTTCTGTTTCTGATTTATGTTGTTTGTTCATATATCAGTTCCTTAATTTATTCTAGCTCTTTTTGAAATAGTAGGTTATAGCTTTTTATTTGCTTGGTAGGCATGCCTTTCTGGTGTGCTTTTCACTGTCTGTAGAGATGGCATTCTACTGCTCATTCTCTTTTTTCTTAAAACAACTTTGTGTGGGATATGACCTTGATCCCTTTCTCTTACCCGTTTTTGCAAAGGTGAAATTAATTTTTCTGGGCTTTTAAAAGGAGGTTTTGTTCGAGATAGCTTTTCTAACTTCCAACTTTCTAACTTCACAAAGCTCCCTGTTTCGTTTCATGCAGTTGAAAGGCAGGTCTCCACTTTCATCTGGCTCTTCTGTTTGCTTCCTCTCTGTTCTTGCTCTGTTCAGTTTTGATCCTTCCTTCAGCAGGGTCTCCCCAGTGTGGGGCCCTGTCCTGGAAGGAGGACCCGGCTGGTCGGCTTCAGGACTTCCCAGGGGCTGGGCTGCTCCGTCCCCTTTAAGTGTTCTTACCTGATGACCCTTCGCACTTGCACGCTCTCAGAACGGGCAAAATGCCTCCTGGTTTCAGCTGCTGTTCTAAAACCGGAGCTCTGGGCTTTCCAGTGAGCACCTATTGGCTATTTTGGGGCGCTTCTGTTCTCAGGGCTGACAAGCACCCCGTTTCTTCCTTTCGCCACTATCCTGATGTTTTGGGGGGTACGTTGCCCACGAGTTTTATTGTGAATGTTTCCCACAGGTGTTTGGTCTTCCTACCGAGTCGGGCTGTTTTTATTAGGGGATTCAAGGGTATTCAAAATTATAATCCCCTAGCACTGCCACCATTTCCTCAGAAATACCCCAGGGAGAACTTTTGACGTCGTCACTTTAATACCACCAAGGCGTGCTTTATCACAACCAGACCAGAGGAGAAGAACTATGTAGACAGTAATTTATGTAGAACGTCTTGTGCTGATGATGACATTGTAGCAGGCCCTGTCGATCCCCTCAGCACATCTGAATTCAACCCAGGGGACAGTTCCAAACTCCAGCTTCTACACCTCTCCTCACCTCTCTCTAGAGCTTTCCCTGGTACCACCAAAGCACATTGGCTTGCTTTATGCTTCCTGAGATCACTCTCAGATAAAGTACCTGAGCCTGGATGCTTGTCTTGGGTCTGCTTTGGGGGGAATACAACCCAAGACGGAGCCTTGCCTGTCTCAAACATCTCTTGTGTGGTATAACCTGCTTATGATTTTCAAAAATGGAGTGATGTTGGCTTAATATTTTCAAGAGTCTTTGGTGAGAGATATTTTTATTCTACACAAGTGAAATGCTTGCTTCTCTTGTCTACACACCCCTTTATTCCCTCAAAGGGCCCTGGTTGATTAGCTGTTTCCCCTAGACATTGTCTTTCCTAAATGCTAAGTCTGTTTTCTTGAATTCGGCAACCCTATTCTCTAATTGTAGAGTCTACCCTTTTTCTGGGCATGAGAAGGAGAGTCCTTTATCTTTAGACATAGAGTATTCCTCGTGTTTAACCAAATGTATATTGAATTATCTCCGGTTCTTTGTGGCCGAAGTCTTATGAATGAGGTCAGGCCAGGTGAGATAGGTCAGGTCAAATGCCACCTCTTCCATGAAGCCCTCACTGATGCCCCAGGGAAGACCACTCAGCCACGTCTCTCGTGCCTCCACCATAATCTGCCTTGCATTCTAGTCTGTCTGTCTGCCCATCTGTCTGCCTTACTCCTTGACTGTGAGCGGCCCTCCCCTGTCCTGGCCCTAGCAGGCCCTCAACAAAGGCTGTGCTGGGCAGTCTAAGCCTAAAGGCAGGTGGTCCAGACACCTGTACAAGAGGCTGGGGCTTCACCCTCGAGCCTGCCTCCACCTGGTGCACCATGTCAAGCACGCCCCTAACCAGGGCTGAGCCGGGCCCCTGCCCTGCTCCCCTGATCTGGGGATAAGGCACCAAGTCTGGAACAGGCACAAAGGGTGGACTCATTTGAGCCCAAGCCATCACTGCTATGAGCAAGCAGACAGGAAGCTCTGTCTGAGGACAGGATGGGGAACAGAGTGTGACAGGCTCCGTGCTGGGACCTGCGGGGCTGCCTTCATGCCACAGGGCCCTTCGTGTGGCGTCAAAAGAGGAGATTGTTGGTTTTTTTTTTAACCTAACTTTAAACACTATTGACAGCAAGATGTCTCCAGCACGAAAGCCAACAGGGAGGCAATGGCTCTGTGTTTCCATAGCTACCGACAGGACGCCACTGGGCACTGCTCTGAACTCTAGAGCATCTTGGGCTCTGCCTGCAGGATGAAGTTTCCTGGGCTCTGGGAGAACTCAGCAATGAAGTGGCAGTTGCTTAGCTCAGTTGCTGCTGCTGCTGCCGCTGCCTTCTATTTTCAGTGACGGGGTTTCACTTCTCCAGGTGTCCAAGGATGTCTGCTCAGAACACTCCTGCACCCAGGAATCCTGGGAAGCCGGAGATGTTCCTTGCCCCACAAATCTTCTGCAGGGCATGGCATCTGCTTCCAAAGCCTGGTGTCCTTGGTGCCTTCTTGGCCCTGAGGGGTGGTTTGGCAAGGCTGGGAGGGCAGTTTCCTGGGTGGCTGGCTGGCTTTCAGTGACGGGTTGGGCACGGGAATGGAGAAGCGGATGATACGTTTTAGCATCACCTGCTTCCAGTCTGGAAAACCCTTTGGAAGGATGGCAGAACCAAACCCTCTCGGGCTTTTCCGGTTTCTCCTTGAGAGGGGACCTGCAGGTGCTTCTTTCCAAGGATACTTGGATATTTCCCGTGGAGGCATCTTCACACAGAGGAGTGGGCTGCATGGGGACAGGCATTCCTGATCTTCTGCCCTCGTGGGTCCCACAGAGAGACATGCCGCCTGATTGACGGGCTCCTTCTGGTCTCGTTTCCTTGGATGCGTCATGCACCAGGCTTTTGTTTTGAGTCCTGGTGGAGAGATTCATGCCGCCAGGCGTTGTGTGGGCTCCCGGCACAGTGTGAAAATACCACTTGCTCAGGATCGCCTGGAGAAGCAGGGAGGTACCTGTCGCTGTTTTCCATCTCTGCTCAGGCCGCCCACGTGGACTGTGTGGCTCGACCTGCCTGTGCTAAAGGGGTCTGAGAAACCCTTGAGCAGAACTGACTGCTTTGGGGAGACTTTTGTCTCTCCCGGGACAAGCAACAATCGCTACTGACCTTAGTGACCCCTTTGCTTTTCCAGCTCTGAGGACAAAGACCTGTGGCTCCTCCAGAATGAGGTCCCCCGCCTGGCTGTGAAATTGCCACGTGTGTGACCTCTATCTTTGTGTCACATTTCTGAGCGCTCACCTGATTATAAACCTCCCAAGTCAGGGAAGTCTCAAGGTACATATCCTTACCCGATGGCATGCTCCCAGTGGCATTTGATAAAGGTTTTTGGAATGTTCCTATGGCAATAGTTTGTTCTGTTCAAAACAATCCTTTCTTTCTTTTTAAAATCTTCAAGCCCAATTCTTAATAGTAAGCATTAGATGTAAAATAGCATTCAAGTTCGCATGTAAAAAAAAAATGCTTTTAGCTAGCTCAGGAACTCAGAAGACACTTAAGCCCCACTTTCGTACCACACGATAGAAAGATGTGAGTGGATTTATAACCCTTGGTAAGAGCACAAGGAGTTTTGAAACTGCGCTCTGGGCTGATGATGCTGGAGAGGCGATCCTGCCCTGGGAGGCCCCACTGCCCCTCTCAGACCCCACGGAGCACTCGGTGATGTCGAAAACCCTGTGCAGCCGCCGTGCTCTGGGGAGCGACCAGCAAGCTGAGATGTGCCCCCGCGGGCGAGGCCAGAGGGAGACCTAGAGAATCAGCAAGCTCTCCCGATTAGGCAGCATTTAAAAAGAAGTGCCATGGGGCACCTGGGTGGCTCAGTCAGTTAAGCGTCCGACTCTTGATCGCGGCTCAGGTCACGATCTCACGGTTTGTGACATCAAGCCCCACATCAGTCTCTGTGCACTGACCTCGTGGAGCCTGCTTGGGATTCTCTCTCCCCCTCTATCTCTCTGCCTGTTCCCTGCTTGCTCTCTCTCTCTCAAAATAAATAAATAAACTTAAAAAAAAAGAAGTGCCATGAATTGATTTCATACAGTAATCTCCTTATTTTAATAGTCACCTCAGTTAATAATGAACAACACAACACATAGCCAGAAAAGGAGGGTCAGCGATGTCAAGGTGATGGAATAGAGAATTATGCATAATGAGCTTGTCTGTATCTGGATGTAGATAGATGCACGGCACCACCACAGTGGCAACAGCAGTCAAAGCCGTTTACCATCTCGGTAGAGGAGACCGCCCCCCTGCAAGCCTAATTCCCACTGTCTTTGACTGACAGTGAGAAAGTCAACTTCAGCCCCATCCTGCATGACACGAATGCTGAGTTAGTTTGGTCCCAATGAAATACCACTAACTGAATTGTGCCGTATAAATAGTCTGGAATTTTAAATTCTTTACCCCAAAGCAAAAAAGAAAAATCTCTGTACCGCTTATGCTCAGGGTCTCTTGGACCCCCTCCTGCAGGGAACCCCCACCTTTGTGTCCTCTCCCCATGATGGACAGGCCACCGGAGGAGGACTGGGCTCAAGGATCTGCGGGAACTGAAGGAAGGGGCAGCAGACCGCCCCAGTGGTGTTTTGTTTGTGTTTTGTTTTGTTTTGTTTTAATTAAGAAGCACTAAAATGAACTTGAGCTTGGCAAGACCTCAAGACCTCAGGCTGGCTCTGAGCCCAGTTCGCACTGATGGGCTGGACTTGGACTTGGGCCTGGCTCCCTCCTGGGCTGTGGGGTCAACAGGGGCGTGTCTGTAGACCCTCTCATCTTCGACGGGGGAAGGAGGGCTCCCTTCCTGGAGACCCCAGGGGTCCCCTAGCCCTCTGCCCTAGTTGCTGCCGACCTCCCTCCAGATGCTCAGCTCCCCACTTGGCTCTGTGAGACACCCTCCCTGCCCCACCCCCCCCAAAGGACCTTTCAAGAAGTCCTTTTTTGCTCAAGATAGCCACAGTTTTTATTACACGCTACCCAGAAAAGCCTATCTGCTCACCAATTCTCATTCGTGTTAAGGGTGGACACTCGCATCACTGTAGCCTGTGGCAGAAACCTACTCTTAATTTTATTTATTTATTTGTGGGAGACAGAGAGACAGAGTGCAGGTGTCTGGGATGTGGGATTGCCTGGAACCCCCAGCAGCATTGCTAATGTAAAGGACGTTCACACCGGCATCCTGGCATCAGGAAATTTCAGGCTACTCAACAAAGAAGGAAACAAGGGGACCCATTCCTTCCAACTTCTCCAAAGCCCAAGGGGTGACAAGAAAGGCGAATCGGGTCATAGGGAGAGGAGGAAAGGGGCAGGGAGGGGACATTCATCTAACATGGTCCCACATGGCCAAGGGAACCTCTCTGGGCCTTCCTTCAGGTGAAGGATTTTTAGGAATTGTGGCATCACAACGCAAGCCTGGAGGGGTCTCAAGAGCCTGGGCTATACTCCCCTTACTGCTCAAATGGGAAGGAAAGGCTTGGCCACCGTCCCACACCAAGGCCACAGCAGAGGCAGTTGGGGAAGGCAGCTGTGTCCTCAGGGAAGGGACTCCCATCTGAATGATGCCATGGTCAGCATGTCACAGTGCAGCAAATTAACTTTGGGAAGCCCCGTGGTCACAATACTTCAGAGGCCAGTGCAGGACGAGATGCTGGACACCCATGTCTTGAGGGGGCTGACCTGAGTGACCCACAGCAGGCCAGCCTTGTGATTCTGCTTTCCAAAATGTTCTCACACCCGTCATCTTATCTGTGGGTCCCTGCCGCCCTGAGCAGGGTGGAGTCTATTTTTGCAAATAAGAAAACAGGCTGGGAAGGGCTAGGAGACACGCACAAGACCACCCAGCCCATGCCTTGGAAAGCTGAAACACCCCCCACCTCCGACCCCCCCGTCCATGCCTTTATTCTATTCTTTCTCCCATGGGATGCAAGGAGATAGGTGTTCCGGGATCTGCTGCTCCAGACGGCTCCCACCCCTTCCCGGGAACCCTGCTCTAATTCTCACAGAATGGAAGGTATAGGACTCAGGACTCAGCCTTGCCAGATTCATAAGCCCTTCATCAAACACAAGGTGCTGCCCGACTGTCCTGCCTTCAGCTTCCCCGCCTCCCCCACAAAGGTAGGCGAGAATCTTCCCTCAAGGGAATGGTCCGGGGATCTGGAGCCCAGGGAGGGGATGGTTCGCCTGCCACCCTCAGTCGAACCTGGTCGGGCCCCCTCCTCCTGCCTCTTTGACAACAAACAGAGTAGCTTCTGAACCTCTCCGTGACCTCCTCTGGGGCCTGGGGTGTGGACTTGTGGGGGGGGATCTAATGTAAATGTCTTTTCACCTTAGTTGGGATGAAGGGAGAAGTTTGCCACTAATCTTACAGCGGAGACACACGTGTCAGAAACTGCAAGCAAGCACACAGGGCTTCACGCCGGAAATTTACAGCGTTTCTCCGCCTCCCTCGCTGCAGAGGCCAAACCTGACTTTCAAAAAAGGGACACACAGCCCTTGGCAGATCCCGAGGAGGAAAACACAGGGCATGTTGGTGCCAGGGGCCTCGGGCCCACTTTGGGGATTTCCCCGAGGGCCTCTCAAAATAAGAAGCAAGTCTGAGTGACGAATTGAAAATGTAGCGTATGTCAAAGGAATGCAGCCCTGTTGATTCCTAGCAATGTCTGCCTGAATATTAGATGCAAATAAGTGCTAATAAGTACAGTTGGAAGCGCTAATGGAAAAACCGTCCTTCCCAGGAGGATCACTGCACACAGATGTAGGGGGAGCTGAGAGGACCTGGCGGGCCACACTTGCTGCTAGCTTGGTCCTGGTAAAGCCTGTGTAGACAGGTCCCGTGCAAGTGGAGCTTGTGTGGACTCATCCAGGGGAGGCGCTTGTGGTTCAGAGCCTCCTCCTGGCTATAAGGCTGGGCTCAGGGGATGGGAACCCCTCTTCCCATTCCCTCCCCGCTGCCTCGTGACTGTGTGTGTGTATTTGCCTGCAGGAGTATGCATGGTACTAAAGACGTTCCCTGGACCACCAGGCTTCTTTGGCAGGTGCCCAGCCAACTAGTGGCCGGGACCCTGGGTGGTGAGAAGGGACAGGGACTGGAGGTGTGGAGACAAGCGGGCCCAGGGGCAGGTACAGGGCCAGTGTTCTCTGGGCTCATTAGGCAAGTAGCTTTCTGCTCACTTCACCCCCACCCTCGCCTTTGTTCACCATCTTCTTTCGCCCCAATCTGCTCTGATAGCTTTTGGATAAGGATGCCACTGCCCTGTCTTTCCTGACACTTGAGTCCTTGTCCCTGATATTCTGTTCATCCAATCTATACCTGGCTGAGGAGGAGTAGGACACTTTCAGTCACACACATACCCCACCCCTTCTTTATGCAAACACAACACACATCCAGTGGTGCACAGCTAGGCCTAGCACCCTGGGTCTGGAACAGTCTCTGAGCTCAGGATCTTGGAGAGGGCATCCCACTGAACCCCTTCCACTTTGGAATCAGTAGCCCCACCCTGGCTCCAGCACCCTCCAGAGGTGTAGACTCCAGCAACCTGGTGGCATCCTTGTATCTTGGTTCCCTCAACCATGAAACGGAAGTAATAGTGCTTACTTTGTTGTTGCAAGAATTAAGGAAGATCATCACAGTGTTGGTCTGCTAAAGTTTGTCTTCTCACCTTTCCTGTTCTCTCTTCGAATGTGCTGAACTCACCTGGGGCATTAAGGAGGGCTCAGGGCTGCCCTGGGCAGCCTGAGTGCCACCCAAGCCTTCCAGAGCTCTACTGCTGGGGGCTCCCTGGCCTTCCTCAGGAGTGGCTCTGCTCCCTGCCAGGTCTGCCCCCAGCTGTCCCCTCCTTGGTCAATCAAAGGCCATGAGCCCACCCCACTCCCCAATTCCATCCTACACTCTGAGTTAGCAGGGTGGAGACATGAGGCCAACCAAACAGCAGATACAATGAGAGGAGGGCGAACATCCTGTATTTTACTAAAGCTTTCTCTGCAGCTTCTTCAAAATACTGGGGTTCCCCTAAAGATTAAGGGGTGACTGATTTTACAGTTTCATCAAGTTCCTGTGAGAAGCCAGCCTGCCTTCCTTCCCAGAACCTGCTTGCCCCCTGCAGGTGGGGGCTGCCTCTTCTCAGGAAAATAACAGGACTGGAGTCAGAACCCCTGCTCTCCCCTTCACATCCCCGCTCTGTCCTGGTGCTCTGTGTGGCTGTGGATCCGTCGCTTCCCCACTGTGTTGTTGATGGCATGTACAGGGAGCAGTCGGCTGACCCACGTTGACCTCGTTCACGACTCCCCTCCCCCACCAGATCTCAGGATGTGACCCAACCAGGACTTCAAGAGGTAGCCCTCGAGGGAGAGCCTGGGTCAGCCGAATCCAGAGCCCAGGAATTCAGGGAACGGTGAAGACACTCGGGACCGCCCAGGACCTTGACCAAATTCCACTGAGGCTGGGGCCCAGGGATCCCCCAGAATGTACCTAGGGATCGGTCCTCTGCGTTTCACCAGCCCCACGCCCCCGCAGCGTCGGGTCCTGAGCGTGCGCCCCTGCCCAGCGGCGGTCACGGCCCGCTCCGGTGACGCCTAGTCATTTTCCCAGGTCGGCGCCGGCGTGCGACCCACCGAGGCAGCGGCGGCACTCTGGCCGCGCTCTGGAGCCAAGTGGCAGCCTCGAGTCCGGCTCTCAGGGAACCCGGGAGACGGGCGAGGCCCCCAACACGACCGCCCCCACCCCCGCGGCCGTTGGACCGCGCCCAGCAGCGGCTCCTTCGAAGCGCGCGGCCCGTGGGGCCGCGGGAGCCGCAGAGCGCGCGTGGGCGCGGCGCCCGCGAGCTCCCGGGAGGGACCCGCAGATCGCAGGAGTGATCCCCTCTCCGCCCGGCCCCCGCCGCCACCGCCACGGCGGGGCGGGGCCCAGGCCGGGGGCGGGGCGCCGGGCGGGCGCGGCGTTATTTCCAGCCTTTTGCCGGAGGCTCCGCTCGCACTTCGCTGGGAGCCTTCCCGGCGCTCAAGCCGGATCCGGCGGTGCTGTGGGGAGAGAGGAGAGGGCGGCGGCTGGAGGTGGGAGGCGGGGGACGGACCCGACCCCGGGCCGAGGAAGAACACGCCACCGCGCCCTCTCCCCCTCCCTCTCCTGCGCGCTCCGGCCGCCGGCCCGCGCCGCTCGCCTCACCCACCGCACCGGGCTCCGCCTGGAGCGGGAGGAGGCCCCGGGCCCGAGCTGGGGCGGAGGTCCTCCCTGCCGCCCGGGCGTCCGGGAGCGGAGGATTCGCCGTGGAGTACCGAGCCCGGGCTGGCGGCGCCCGCGGCCCCGCGAGCGCCGGCTGCGCCAGGTAAGTGCGCTGCGCACCCCCTGCCCCAGCCCTGTCCCCGCCCTGTGCAGGCTCCCGGCTGGGAAGGGCGCCCCGAAGGGTCCCGGGAGGACCCGGGACTGCACTGCGTCCCGGCGCCGAGAACCTACAGGGTTAGGTGTCCAAATCCGCGGGCGGAGACAGGGCGCGCGGGGTTCCGGTCCGGCCGCGCTTTGGGGACCGGCTCCAGTAGCGGGAACTTTAATTAGACTTTTGCTCCGTGGCTTTCACTTGCCGCCGCGCGTCTGTGAACTGCCTCCCCTCGGGCTCCCTCGGTCCCTGCGGATGCTCTGCTGATGTTCCCAGCCCTGGATGCCGGGCGTGTGGAGGCAGCGTCGGCAGCGGAGAGGGCCGGGCTGGAGCGCCAGGGGCGCCCAGGGCTTTCCCGCGCGTTCGGGTCTGGGACTCGGGGGCGGGTTGCAGCGGGCAGGGGCGGGGGAGGAGTTAGGAGCTGCCTGGGCTTCCTACGGAGTGGCGGAAGGTGCCCCCGCGCTCCGTAGCGCGCGTCCCCACCCCGCGACTCTCCTGGGCACCGGCCTGTTTTGTACTCGAGGCGAGTGTGTGTGCGTCAGTGATCGTGTGAAGGTGTGTGCGTGCGAGTGTCGGGGAGGGAGGGAGTCCGAGCCTCAGGCGGCTCTGGTGGGCGGGGGAAGGATCTGCTTGGCCGCCGGACCCAGCCGAGCCCGGCAGCGGCTGCAACTCCCAATTACTAGCTTCCAGGTTTGCACGCCAGCTCTGACCTCGCGGGAGGCCGGCCCCACCAGGCGAAGGTGCGTTGGCGGGTTTTGGTAGTGCCAGTGTTGACGCTCGGGTCGGACTCCCGCCGCCCTAACTTTCGCCGTACATCTGGGCCCCAGGCCCCGCGACCCCGACCCGGGGCTAGCGCGGCAGCCTCACAACGCCCTCGGCTGTGAACCCTGGCTCCCGGGTTGCTCTCACTGAGAAGTAGGGGCCCGATCCTGGAGCTCAGAGTCTTAAGCTATTTGGGGGGGGGGGGACACCGGGTCCTTGAAGCGCCTCCCAGTTGGACCCTGTGCAGTGATTGGCTATGCTGGGGAGACTGGGCGGCAGAGCGGTCCTGGGCTGGCCCTGTAGCAGAGCTGGAGCGGGAGGCTGTTTGAGGGAAGGGACGGTAGCCCCCGTGGAGTGCATGGTGGGAGAGGCGGTGGCAGAGGGATAAGGGGCAGACTAGTCCCTTCCCCATTTCTGGGATGCTTACAAGCTGCACTACTAAACCCACTTTCTTTGGGTAACCTCTCACATCCGAGTTCACCTTGACCCTTGCCTATGGGTGGGCAACTTCTCTGAAGTCCTGCCCTAGAACAGCGTAGCCTCTCCAACGGAGTGGGAGAACCCTTTTTAAGATTTCCCAACTCTCATGGCCTCTCTTGCCCACCCTCTGTCCCTGTCCCACAGGCAAGGCAGACAGGCTGCCGGAAGAGGTGACATTCTGCTCCCTGTGGGAGACCCTTTTTAAATCCAGATAGTCCATCACAGAGGGCAGGACAGGGGCTGAGGAGCCCCCTTGGGGGGGAGTTGGAAACACAGTTCAGGGCCTTCATCAGACCTACCTCGGTGAGATGACCCACAGAAGGGATAAAATGCAGACCCTGAACGAGATTGAGTCTCTTAGGGAGATCGATAATTTAAAAGCGTTTGAACACAGAAAAACCTCAAAATCAGGCCCCATCCCAGAGCCTAGCCCATTCACCCTGAGACACATCGATGGCACAGCTTATTTATTTATTTATTTATTTATTTATTTATTTATTTATTTATTTACTTGGAATCAGACTCCACAGAGTGAATTATGTTCCCCTGGTATTGATTTTTTAAAAAGACCCCAAATTAAAAAGTCAAGGCTTTCTTAAAACAAGGTCAAGGATTAATTATTTATAGAGAGACATCAATCAGCTGATGTGGGGGCTCATTTATAAAATGCCTGAGCGGGCAAAAAGGAGCATGGGCTGATTTTCTCTGGCTCCGACTGGGAGAGGAGCAGGCTTTTCTGAGCTCCTGGCCTTGGCAAAGCTTCCCTGGATTGTGACCGGAGGAGGATCCTTTGTAACTCAGCGTGCTGTTTGAGAAGCCTTTTTAATCTTGTAGCCAGAATACCACTTGGGAAATTTCATGCATATTTGCTGTGTTTCCATAATGAACATTTACTGATTACAGAGTATCAGGGGAATTTCATTTTTTAAACATTTATTCAAATGTCTGTTTATGTAAGCTAATAAGTCTGGGAAAGTTGGGCAGCTACTTTTTTGCCGGATGGTTGTTGGGAAAGTATGCCTCGTGGGCTCACTGCAGAATTTGCGTTGGATTCGTTGAGAAGGTGGGAAGTCAGAGTCTCCTGGTTGGAAACGCCCTGCAGACTGCTTGACTGCTCTTCACTGAGAGTTTGTGCCAGCGGCGACCTGATAGGCTTTTTGTGGTTTTGCTGATCGAAGAGATGGGCGCTTAAAGCTTTTATAGTGATTTTGCTGATGCATTTTGGTTGGAGGCACCTGTGGTGGGCGCCGGAGTCTTATGGGGGCCGGTGGGGGGAGGTGTGATGCCCCCTCTCCTGCTGCCTGGCCTCAAGTGTGACACGTCTTCCTTAGCTGTACTTGCAGTGCCTCCCATGTGTGGTAGCTACATTGGAGAGCCGTGGAGCAGGGAGGGAGCCTATAGGCAGGCATGTGGACCCAGGGCATGGCAGTGCCTAAGTGAACAACTGTGGCAATTAGATCCAGTAAACACTGTGTAAAACAAGGGCCCGGCCTTTCAGCTAATCAGAAGGTAATGAGTTAGAAACAGGAGATCTATGTAGTCCTGGCCCAGGGAGATCAATGTGGCCCTGCTGTGGGACAGTGAGAAATTAAAAAAAAAAACAAACAAACAGGATGGTTGTCTGGATGTGAATGCGGGAGATGGTGTCCTCGAGCCTCAGGAGGTGTGCTGGGAGCAGGCAGCCTGTGTGGTGACAGCACGGGGACAGTAGGCTCCCTCGCACTGTCTTTGAGGTCACAGCCAGGACTAGGCTGACCCCAGAGCAGTTGTGTTCCCTCCCTCCTTGGAAAAGTCTGCCCAAAGGCAGAGGGAAGCCCTGCATGCAAACAACCAGGGGACAGGGCTGCATTAACTCAGGTGGCACAGGACACAGGAGATGCCGTCTCATTTCTTCCCGGCTCGAAGGCGTGTGACCCTGCGGTCAGCAAATCACCGTGGCGGAGGATGAAACTTACAAATTGGTTGTGGGAAAAAGTTGTGACTTTTCCCCTGTACAAAATACCTGTCATTTGTGATCTGGGGCTGTAGCGTGCACCTGCTGGCCCAAATACAGCCTCGGTCACCACCGGCAGGATGGGGAAGCCTGCATCCGGGGGGCTGACCCCTAAAGCAGCCCTGATTCCCTCTCAGAAGCCACCTTCCGGGAAGTCCTGGAGTGTCCACACGCAGGCAAGGAGCTGGGTCTCCCCATCCCGGCTCCTTACCTTGAAGGTGGGCCGTGCGTTTCTGGGAAATCAGTGCTTTTTGCTGCTGGTGACTGAGGGCCAGAGGTGGCCCTGGCGAGCAACAGTTATTTGAACGGAATTAGAGTTGTCAACATTGAAGTCTGGAGCCAGATGACCCCATCCCACATTCCCGTGGTAGGACCCATTGTGGCTGTCCTTCCTTCTGCCATCAGTGAATGTTTGAGGAGCAGGTGTTAGGTGTCTGTCTCTGTGCCAGGCTCCGGGGACAGAAAGTGAACCAAACTAAAGAGCAGCCCCTACCCTTGCGAACAGCCATTCCCTCATGACTGATTCATCACTCCCTGATTCATGGTCTGCCGGGCGACGCCATTACTGAACAAATAACCGACACGTGTGGTTCTAGGCTGTGAGAAGCATATAAAGGAAACATCTGGGTGTTTCTGAGATGCAAATAGAGTGATCTGAGCTGGACTGGGGGACAAGAACCTCCCCGAGGGGGTGACACTTCAGCTGAGGCCTGAAGGAGGAGCCAGAACTAAGCAAGAAGGGGACGGACAGAGGGAGGGAAAGAGCTTGGCAGGCATAGCGTGCGAATGAGTGACAGGGAGCGTGGAGGGCCAGCCAGGAGCCGTGGGAAGGCCCATGTGGCCAGCACAGTGGAGGGGTGGATGCAGTCGGAGGCACAGCCAGAGCCCTGCCCATACAGGGCCTTGAAGGCTAGGGAGAAACTTAGGACTTGACCCTACCAGCTGCTGCAGAGGAGGGAGCCCAGTGAGGAGGGAGCTACTGCAGGAAGGGGACTGAGGTCTTAAAGAGGAGCAGACCGAGGGGAATCTGCCAGGGCTTGGTGTGGGATGGAGGGTGGCAAAGGCCATTGGGACCCTGACTTCTGGGTCACCAGTGGGAGCTGTCAATTCCCTGAAGCAACAACCTCCCCCCGCCCCCAGCCCTGCCCCGCCAGACCAGGAGTCCCAAGCTCCTGTCCCCTCTGGTCGGGTTTTGTCCTCCCGGCCTGGGGCTCAGGCAGCTGCTTGTGTAGCCCTGCCTCCGTGCCCCTGCCCACATGGCCCAACTTCTAGCTTTTCTGTAAGCTCTTGGGCCTTCTGCTGCCTTCCTGCCAGCAGGCAGTGAGAGTCGGTAGTGACAGTCCAGTGCCCCGTGCTCTCTAATGAGGACAGGCTACTTTGATGCCCACTCTCCTCCGGAGCTGATTGTCTGCAGGGCTGCCGACCAGAGGTGGCCTTGGCCTGTGTGTCATCCCCTGAGCGTCCTGGGACCCTGGTAGGTACTTTGTCTGCCACCCACTTATGCCTGACCTGGCAGCTGGCCAGCACCAGAAGGATCTCCTCTCCTGTGCCCTTCCCTCACTCCAGCCTTCTCGCCTCCCTTCCTCCCTGTGGGAACCAGTCTGGACCTGCTCCTGCCCTCTGCTGGGGGTTCTGCCCCAGGCTCAGAGCTCCCCCGCTCCCTCCCATGTCAGCGGATTCCCTGTGGCTGTCTACAGCTCAGCTCAGCATCCCCACAGACATCGACTCCGTCCACCCAGCTCTGCAAGACAGAGCTGGGATGGGGGGAGCGGGTCTGTGAGTCACCCCGCTTCCCGTTGTGCCCACGCTGCTGGCTGTGGGCCCTGAGCCGAGCGGCCGCTGAGCTGCAAGCAACAGCCCAGGTCGCTGTCACCTTGTCCTCACTCTGCCTGGGCCTGAGCCAGCTCCTCCCCGGCTGGGCCAGACTCAGGGACAGGAGGGATGAGAGCCAAGGAGAGGATGCTAGGAGGTACAGATTACTCCTCGGGCCCCAGGCCTTTCGGGAGCTGATCTCTCCAACACTGGGACCCTTTGCTTGGAGGGTGGCCTCCCCGGACTGGCCCTCCTTCGTATTCTGGCTGCTGCCTCACCACCATAGACCACCAGACGTGCCCAGGTGCTCATCTGTGGGAATGTGGCACAGGAGAGCCCTTCTGCCAGCAGCCCCTAGCCCAGGTTGACTCACACTTGGCAGACTAGTCATCCCCCCCTTCGAGGCTGCCTCTTCTTGGGGGCTGACTCATCTCCCTGGACAAGACCCATCTGCCCAAGCCTCTGAGCAGTGAGACCCTCCTCCAGCCCTGAGATATGAGGGCTTTGCTTCCCGTGCTCCTGAGGGGAGCATCCCAGACACCCAGCAGAGACTGACTACAGTCCTTCTATGGGCAGAGCCGCCTGCCACGCCCCGGGGAGGCTGAGTGAAGGTACAGCAGGTGTCACTGCCGGTACGCATATCTCTAGCTGTCTTGGCCATGATGAGCTCCAGAGAAGGGACTCGGTGATTGCCGCTGGCAGGCAGAGTGAGCACAACCGTGCAGTCTGGCTACACTGCTGGAGCCACTGTGTGCTGCAGGCACTCTGTCTACGCTAGCTGAGCCAGTGCATGCTGCAGGTAGTCTGTCTATACTGGTTGAGTCTAGGGTGTGAGCGCTGGGACCTTCCATTTAGCCTGTGCCAGCCCCGCTCCTTGCAGGACTTCGTACGAGGTTCAGAGCTCTCAAAGTCTCCGTGGCTTCAGGTGCTTTCCCTGCACCCGGGCTCTCTGACACTTCCCTTCAGACACTGGCCCTGTCCGTGACACTCTGTGTCCCAGAGCCGAGGTGGTTGAGCCCCATGCGCAGTGCAGTCAGTCCGCACTGGTTGAGCCCAGTCCGTGGTGTAGGCGGTTTGTTTGTACTGGTTGAGCTCAGCACACGACTCAGGCAGTCTGTCTACACTGGTCAAGTCATTGCATTATGCAAACCATCTGTCTAAAATGTTCGAGCCGGTGCTCCAAGCAGGTACCCTGTCTATACTGGCTGAGCCAGAGGGTGATGCAACCAGCCTGTTTTGGCTTCTTTTGCTCCTTCACTAGGAATATTCTTTTCAGCCCCTTCCCATGTACACTTCTGGGTCCGATTCGAATCCTCCTTCCAAGAAGGTTTTCTTGACAGCTCCCTCAGCTTTCCCACATCTTATTCCAACCCCCTTCGCAGAGGCTGGCGCCACGCTGGGAGCAATGTGGATGGGGGGCCTGGTGATGCCTCATCATCTCACCTGGATGTCCGCTCCCCGGTTTTTGTGCTGTGGGCTGAGCCTGTTGCTGCCTCTGGGTGCAGAGGCTGCCCGCGGTCAGCGGACCTTGCCACCTCACCGTCGTCACAGCAGCCACACACAGGCCTTTTCTCACAGGAGTCCCACGGGCAGGGATGACTGCCTCAGTGTGCATGGTAAACGGCCTTTCTGTGGTTGGGTCTGTCTTGCCGTCTCCTGCTTAGATTTGGGGCCTCTTTGTCCACTGATGTCGTCTCACCTCCTGAGGGTTGGTCTCATGTGCACATTTAATGTCCATTCATCCCTGTGAAAGCACTATCTGTGCCTCTCATTTATCTCTTTAGTTCCCTGTGCCATGAATTCAAGTGTCAATGGACAGCCATGACAGCTGCCATGTCAATGCAGCCAGCTCGGTGTTATGAAGGAAGCCAGCATCTGGGGCCAGACTGCCTGGGTTCAAATCCCAGCTTCACCACTTGGTCACCATGTGAGCTAGAGGCTCAGTTTCCTCACCTATAAAATGGGGATGAGTAGAATCCACCTCATGGGCCATCGTGCTTCACATACGGCCAGCCCCAAATAGTGGCAGTATTATTACCGAAATTATTATCTCCTATGTTTGTTCTCTTGGCTGAAGCTTATTTAGTCCCTTTCTATCTCTAGTGCGAGGAAGCATGTCGATCGGGACCCTGCCTGGTAACATGACACATGCTTAGGGAGCATGTGGCCCCACTGGCTTGTGCCCTCTAGAGTCTCGCCCTTTCTAGGCAGGTTCCCATCCATATCTTTCCCTGTCCTGTATTCAGCACCTTTTAAAACTTTTGAAGTATAGTGTGCCTACCAGGATTGTGCAGTGCAGTGAAAATCTGCAAGCCAAACACGCCTATATGCCAGCACCAGAGCAGGACCATTGGGGCGCCTGGGTGGCTCAGTCAGTTAAGCACCCAACTCTTGATTTCGGCTCAGGTCATGATCCCACAGTTTGTGAGATTGAGCTCTCCATCAGGCTTTGTGCTTTCAGCATGGAGCCTGCTTGGGATTCTCTCTCTCTCTCTCTCTCTCTCTCTCTCTCTCTGCCCCTCCCCCACTTGCTCACATGTGTGAGCGTACTCTCTCTCTCTCTCAAAAATAAATACATAAACTTAAAAAAAAAAAAAAAAAGGATCATGGGGGCACCTGGGTGGCTCAGTTGGTTAAGCGTTCAACTTTGGCTCAGGTCGTGATTTTGTGGTCTGTGAGTTCGAGCCCTGCATCGGGCTCTGTGCTGACAGCTCAGAGCCTGGAGCCTGCTTTGGATTCTGTCTCCCTCTCTCTCTCTGCGCCTCCCCGCCACTCACACTCTGTCTCTCTCGAAAAAGAACAAATGTTAAAAAAATTTTTTAAAAAATCATGACCAGCGTCCCGGGGGTCCCTGGGTCCTCTTCCAGACACTTCCCCTCTGCCCCAGGTAACCTCTATCCTTCCTCGGAAGGGCACTGATTGGTATCCTTGTTTTAAAACCCGATGTAGGTGGAATCAAAAGACTGTATGCTTTGGGGTCTGGCTTACCATCATGTTTGTGAGATTCACCCATGTTGCTGTGAGTGGTTTGTTCACTCTTGGGACTCCATGGTGTGAATATACCCCAATGTGTTTATCCATTCTCCAGTGGATGGACATTGGGAGCCGGGCTGCTGTGGACATTCCTGCACGTGTCTCTTGGGCGTCTGTACACATTTTAATGAGCATATACCTAGGAGAGACCTGCTGGGTCTCAGGATGTGCGTTTGTTCGTCCCGTGTAGAGGCTGCCAATTTTCTAAAGTGGCTGGTTAATCCCCCCCACGCTGACACCAGTTAAATATGAGAGTTCCAGTTGCTTTATGTCCTTGTCGCTACCTCATGTGGTCAGTCTTTTTCATTTTAGCCACTCCATGAGTATGTAGAGATATCACACTGTGGTTTTAATTTTATACTTCCCAGATGGCTAATACAGTTTGTTTTTTATTTGTATGCTAAGGATATGTTGAACTTGAAAACGTTATTAAACAAAGTTGAACATTCACTTCCATCTCCAAATTGTGGTTATCTGGAACGTCTGGGGGTGCTTGCGGTTCCCTCTGCGGGGTGGGTTTGAATCTGCCACGTTGGAATGGAGGGTGGAGTAGACAGGCGTTTCTCTGGATGAGGCTGGGGACCCGGCCACTGGCCTCAAAATCACCCCAGGGGCCGTGAGAGATGCAGGTGCTGGGCCTCTGCCCCAGCCCCCAATCACCAAACGAATCCTGGTGATCTGTCATTCTCTCTGTGGCTCATCTTTCCCTTCACAAATTCCATGAACATATACCACCCTGTCCGTCCTGTTCCCTGCTGTGACTCAGTACCTAGAACAGTCCTGGCACTGAGCGGGCCGGGGGGTGGGGGGGGGGGGGTTGCTGAATACTCACCGAATGAAGGAGCAGAAGATAAAGCCTCCCGTTGACCTTTGCCCTCTCCCACCCCAGCTGACCTGACCCGGGATTTGTTGGTAGCCTAGGCTGCCGTGGGGAGGGCTCTGGAAGTTGGGCTCTTGGACTTTGGAGGGTGTCCTGTCCTGGTGCTGTGTCCCTTTAAATGACCTCCTTATCCCCAGAGCCAGCTTCCGACTGATGCCTTTGGGTCCTAGGTTCCAGGCTTTCTGCTGGCGCCTCCAGAGCCATGTTCACCCCCAGAGCTCCAGGCACTGGCTATTTAGGAACGTCTCCCTGGGTGACCTTATTTCTGATGGGCTTGTCTATCTTTGGGTCTCTCTGGAGAAGCCTGAAAGCCGCCCTTGAATGCAGCACTCCACCCCTGCACCATGCAGCTTCCTCTGCTTTCTCAGCACCACGTTTTCACAAACGACCTGCCCCTGAGCCAAGTGAAGGCGAGAGGGCCAGGTCAATTACCACCTCATGCATTCAGGCTTATCGCATTTTGATGGGAACCCTGATAAAGCCCCCTTTCTCTGGGTGTGGCTTGTTCCCATCCTCCTCAAGTCTGATATTTGTTACTGTAGAGAGCAGCATGACCTGGGGGATGAGAGTTCTGGGTCAGACCCCTTGGGTTCAAGCCAAGGTTCTGTTCTTGTTGGGTTTTGTGACCTAGACCTTGCCCCCAGGAGACAGAGGCAGATTCACACACAAGTCAGGCCACCAGCAAAGGGGTGGCTAGGGTCACTGAGATCTCTGAGGTTGTAGAGTGAGGACAAGGGATGCTGGCTGGGGCATCTGTAAGGGGGCTTCATGAAGGAGGGAGGCCTCGGCTGGTCCTCAAAGATGGGGAGGGGAGAGGTGGCACCTCTCAGTGTGAGCCCCACTCCTGGGGGCCCGCAGGGAAGGAAGTGCACTGAGCCCCCACGAGAACATAGTCTAGTTTACCCAACACACAAGGGTGTAGAGCCATGATCAGACTTCATTGGTGAGTTATGGAAGGCTTCCTGGAGGAGGTGAGCTTGGGACTGCATATCAAATGCCAAGAGTGAGAACTTTATCCTGGTGCCAGTAGAAGTTCTCTCCAAACTGCGGGATCATGGGGGCATGGACAGCGTGAGCCAAACACCGTTCACTTGAAAATAGGGCAACAAAGAAACCATAACACACACATTGTTTATGTGATGTGGAGGCGGGTGTGCAAAGATGAAGAGCTAAAAGCAGTTAGGGAAAAACAACACCTTTTTTTTTTTTTTTTTTGGTGGAAAGACAGATGAGAAAGGTTGATGCTCTTCTGTGATAACTAATATGAAAGGTTTATCAAAGTTTAAAAAAAAAAACAAAAAAAACCCTTGACACTTTCTCCAAAATTGATTTGAAGACTTGGCAGATTTGAAGAATCATTCAGTAGCGTTTTATGGGTCGATGCTAATTTGAATCAGCAGACCCGTGCATCGCGCCAATTTACTGCCAAACCAACATTAAGCACGGACCTTTCGTGCAAGGTTTATAGGCGGACAGCTCATAAAGATGCATGCTTGACAAGTATTCTGCTTCTCTTAGGATGTGCAGTATGAAGTGTTTATCAAAAACCAACTAAATCGTCCTTGCCTTTTACTCGTAAACAATCTCCGGGGACTTCAGGCCTGGATCGCAGGCGATATTTCATGCAATATTTCCCGTGCAATATTTCACCCCTCCGGGTACTGGTACATGGGGAATCTTCGTCTCCAAAAGCCCCGGGTAGGGGTAGAAGGAGCCCTTTGGGGTGGAGGATGCCCTTAGGGACCGCTTTGGAAATAACTTGTAACCTGGGCCATGAGAAAGCTGGTGACATTCTTCCTAATGGGGGTCTCCTAAAAGGAATCAAATGGCATCTGTGGCCCCAAGGAAATACATCTCCTGCTTTCGTTTTTGTTTCTTGGGCTGATGTGTGATGGATGATCGCCGCATGTCTCTCTTGGTTCAAATACGCGTCAGAACCTCGTCCATAAGGAGATTCCTGAGCTTTATTTTGCACGTCAGAAAGTGCTTAACGATGAAAATTACCGAAACTCCTGTCTGTCATCACTGAAAGCCGCGGCTCATAGTGGCCACAAAGGAAAAGTGGACTTGGGTGGTGCTGGGCTTGCTACTCTGCACCACTCCAGCCCCCCAGTGCCACCCAGCACAGTGGTAATCACCCGGACTCAAATGAAGCAGGTTGCTGGGAAGAGGGGGGTGCTTAGCGTGCAGACCGCCGGCAGCACAGAGCCTCGTGGGTTTTCGCAAGGGGAAATTTGATCTTGGGCAAATGTCAAGACGTTTTTGAAATCTGTGTTATGATATCAGCTCATTGCCAGCGTAGGGCTTCATCTGGATTTCATAAATATTGTATGGACCTCGGCCAGCTGGAGAACACAACAGCTACCCCCGCCCCCAACACGCGCGCGCGCGCGCGCACACACACACACACACACCATCAAAATTGCAATCTATTGCTGAGTTGTCATGAAAAGCCAATTGGTGATATTTCAATCACAATGTTCTTGTAACAAATTCCATTCAAATTCCTTCCGAAAGGGAGCTGAGCCTTCCTCCTGCTGCTGAGAGAATGGTATGCTAAATGTAGCTTCCTGGGGCCCTGGCAGCCATCCAGGGCTTTGTAATTTATACTTCTCCTTCGTGGTTCTCCGAGTGACCTTGGAACCTCCATGCTGGTGGATTCCTTAGGTTCACACGTTGCCCTCCATCCTCTCTTGTGAGCACGGTCCCCAGGCGCGCTTCCAGCACCCAGCAGCCCGGAGCTTGAGAGAAAGGATGTGAGCAGGGGCGCCCAGGGAGCACATGGCAGGTGATTGGAAGATTGCTTGTTGCTTGTGACCTTTCCTCTGAAATTGATGTCAGCCACGAAACAGTCCAATATTGTGTTTAAAGGCAGCCTGCAGGTGACAGGAGCCTCTCTCCAGCCCCAGCACACAGCAGGTAATCCTGGAAAAGAAGGGGAGGGACACTCCACAATTACATTTCATCAGCTATTTTTGGTTGGGGAATAAACAAAATGGCCCAAAGTGCTGCTCTTACAGATTCTAGCAGAGGAGTGGCATGTAAGAAAGATTAATGCACAATTAAAACCCATGTACGGGTAAATTACAGGGTGACAGCTATCTAATGCAAACACCGCAGACGTGTAATTAAGAGGAGTTACGGGCTCTCGAGGATGGATTTGCTGAGGAAAGTGTGAGGGAGCTGTCTTTTGGAGCCGGCAGGACAGGGCCAGGCCGTCGGGACAGCCTGGTGGCTGGGGAGGTGGTGGTGGGGGCCCCATAGCCGTTGTGGGGGGGCCGCCCAGGGTGTGATGGGAGCCACAGCCCGCCTCCTCTGCTGAGTCTTGTTTCAAGCTCCCAGCCCTTTCTGGGGCCACCCTGCTCTCCTCCTCCTCCTCACCTTTGGCTCTGTGGCAATGAGCGCCATGGATGTCTTCTTTTACGTTTTTAATTTCTCCTGCTTTGTCAGCTTTTTAAGGAATATGTTACATTATGTGGAAATTGGATGCTAACAAGATTTGTATGAATAAATTAGACTCTTAACTTTTTATGTTATTACAGAATTGAAATGGACTCTAATGACAGTCAGAATTAATGTTCTGTTTCAAATAAATGCCGGGGATGTGACTGAATTTTCAGTGCACTCTCCTGTCTTGAGTCTCTAGCCCTTTTCTGCGAGGCCTTTCGGGGGAGAGTGAGTCTCTGGGAGACCTCCCGGCCTTTCCCATGGGGCAGCCTTCTCGCACTGCCTGATAACCGCGGGGCTGCTGGGAAAATCTCCTGCTCCCGCTCCCCCCGCAGTACCCACCCCCAATAAGCCTGGCCCTTGGCCTGGGGTGGGGGACTCCTTGTCCAAGATTACACCCCATCCTGTGTCCTCCAGCCCCAGAGCACCCTGTGGACCAGCTGAGGTCTCATTGTGTTTCCTTCTGCTCACTCCTGCCCTCCTCACTTCCCACAGGGGTCTCCCCAGAGCCCTCCCCAGGGAACTCAGCCCACAGCACTGGCTCTTAGGGATTTTGGATTTCCTACACCAAGCCTCTGCCAGGTGGGTCTCTTCTGCTGGAATCAGAGTTCTCAAGGACCAGCATTGTTCTTTCTGCCCCTTGTCGCCTTCTCGAACCCAAGGCTGGGTGAGTTGCTGACCGGGTCTTGGCCTCCGTCCTGGTCCCCCTGAGTAGGGTTTGAATAGCAGCTCTCAGTTGGGGGCAGATTTAGAGGGATTTTCTGTGAAAAAACTCTGATGTCCCAAAGGGGCATGGCATAACGGGTTGAGGACACTGGGTTGTGGGGACTGGTTCCCACAGCTGATGGTGGGAGGGAGGAAGGGCCTGGTAAGGTGAGCAGAGACCGGGAGGCAGCCCAGACATGGAGCAGCACATGTGGGAGATTCGTCCCCCACTGCTGCCAGGACTCACGGCAACAGAGAGGTGCCGTCTGGGACTCCAGGAACCTTACCCCTTGGAAGGGGGCATCACACCTCAGTTCCAGCTGTCCTAGCAGGAAGGGGTGGGGGCCCAGGGTGGCCAGATCTTTGAATATTCAAGAACAGGCAGATTTAAAAAAAAAATTTTAAGCTTATTTATTTATTTTGAGAGAGAGAAAGCACACATGTGTGCACACACAAGCAGGGGAGGGGCAGAGAGAGAGAGAGGGACAGAGAGAATACCAAGCAGGCTCCACGCTGTCAATGCCGAGCCCCACGCGGTGCTCAAACTCCCAAACCGTGAGATCGTGTCCTGAGCTGAAGTCAGAGGCTCAACTGACTGAGCCTCCCAGGCAACCTGGAACAGGCAGATTTTTGTGTAAAATCTATTCCTTTAGAGTATGGAGACTAATTCAGAATTTAAAATCAAAGTCTCACACTGACCAAACAATGTTATCTGTGAACTGCATCTGGCTTCTGGGCTGGAGGAATTTGCACTCCAGAACTTTATTGGCAAGGTGGCCAGTCTTCCCTCTGGAGGGTGAGGGCCAGAGCCCTGGAAAGTTACAGGAACTGTCAAGACCACAGGCCATGGCTGCAGAGATGGGGGCCTGCAGGCAGCGGTGGCCTGCCCAGATGTGGCCTCTGTCCTTCCCCCGCCATCTGCTGGGAAGGAGGTCCTCGCCGTTGGGGTTTGGGCATCTGGGCTGCTGGCTGGGCCCTAAGTATGGCTGGATTCTGGCAAGCTTAGCCTTGCCCAGTCGGGCCACTCAGCTTGGGGCTCTCTGGATGCGTGGGTAGCAGAGAAGTCCATGTGGACCCTTACCCTACCTCTGAGGACCTCACCTCAGCGTTCCTGTCTCCACCTTCACTAGTCCTAGAAAACCCCTGCAGCAATGCTTTAACAAGAGTAAAAATAAGATTAAAAAAAAAAAAGTAAAAATAAGAAAATAAAAGTCTCACCACCCACTCGGCGCATTTTCTGGAACCGGGGTTCCCATGCATTGTTACAGAGAGGGAATATCTTATGTTTATATCTCTTTCTGTACATAAACCCATAAGTCCTATTCATTTTATAAAAATGCAATAATTTTTATGCCTATGCGCATAACCTGTTTAATCACTTTATATATCACAAATGCCTTTCCGGGGTAATGGATCTATTTCCATCCTGCTTGTGACACCTGCACAACATTGCTTCGTAGGAATTTATCATAATTTACATAAACAGTTCCCCTTTGGACATTTTAGTGGTTTTCATTTTTGTTTTTCGATTTTAAAGAATGTTGAAGCGAACATTCTTGCTGTATTCCTTTGTGTCACTTCAGGATAAATTTCTCGAGGTAGAATTGTTGGCTCAAAGGGTATGCTTGGTTTTAAGGCTCTTAATATTTCCCTACAAATCACCTTCCAGAAAGACCGAGCGGTGCACGAGTGTGCCGTTTTCACACGAGCGAATCTTCATTTTTTAAGACTTTGTCAATTTGGTAGGTTAAAGGGGGGCATGCTTATTGCTTTTCAAAAAATATTGAATTTTCATCAAAGTAATACATCTACATAGTTTTAAAAGCATACGTAAGAAAAGGCTCGTAATAAACCCAGCACTTCTCCGCTTCATCCTTTACCACGTCTCCCAGTCCTGCTCCCCAGAGGCAACCACCTAGGACTGTTCGAGCCACTTCCCTGCCATGTATTACTACCTCTATATTTCTGCATAACATGTATACTGCAGGTATAAAATGGCCAGCCAACTATCACAGTACCATTTATGGGGCACTCCCCCTTTGCCGACTGATTTTCAAATGCCAGCTCCCTCGTTTGCTTAATTTTTATATTTCCTGGGGCCATTTCTGGACTCTTCTGTTTTACTCTGCCTATTCTAGGACCAGAACCCATACATCGATTAATGTATCATATGAACACCTTTTTAATATCTTAGAGGGCAAGCGTTCTCCCCTTATTCTTGTGTGGTATCACATTTTTATTGTTTCAGGTGCTCTTTAGAAGTATTGGGTCAAGTTTCAAATAATACCCCATAGAGATATGTGTTGGGATTGTGCTTCATTTATAGATAAACTTAGGACATTTTTGTAGATAAACTGGCCTTTTAACACATTTGTTTGTTATGTTTTGCCATGTGGAGTCTCGTGAGCCATTTGTTCAACACATATTTCTCGAGAGCCAACTGTGTGGCAGGCACTGTTCTAGGCATTGGGTATACACCAGGAAACAGCAGAGGAAGATCTCAGCTCCTATGAAGCCACCATGCTAGTTACTTTGAAAAGCCAAGCAGGGTAAGGGGGATTGGAAGTGGAGGGGGGGCAGAGGGGTGGTCCCCATTGTGAAGGTGAGGCATGAGCAAAGATGAGATTTGAGGGGAATGTTGGCATGGACCATGCAGATGATCCAGACCAGCGGTTCTCAAGCTGGGGCAGCTGTGCCTCCAGGGGAAGTTGGGGGGTGCTACTGGCATCTAGTGGGTACAGGTCAGGGATGCTGCTGAACACCCTACAATGTACAAGACAGTTCCCACAACAAAGAATTGTCTGGCCCCAAATGTTGATCATGCCAAGGTTGAGAAATCCTAATCCAGGAGAACATCTGCCAGGCAGGGAGGCACTTAGTGAAAAGTCTTAAGCAGGAATAAGGAAGAGAAAAGAAGTGGAGAGAGGGAGGGCAAGAGCAGCTGGGAATGAGGCCACAGAGGTAGGGGTGGGAGGGAATGGGGAGAAGGACGAAGATTTGGGCCTTGTAGGGCAAGGTAAGTAATCTGGCTTTACTTGCAGTGAGGTGAGGAGCTACTGCGGGGTTTTGGACAGAGGAGTGCCATGATCGACTTGGGTTTCAAGAGGATCACTTTTTTCACTGCCATGCTGAGGGGCAGTGAGAGATGATGGTCTGAGCCAAGATGGTGGCAGTATCGTGGAGCAAATAGATAAGATTCCAGATCTATTTTGAAGGCGGGATTTCCCCATGGATTAGATGCGTTGTGAAGAAAGCTTTTGGTCTGAGCACCTGGAAGGATGAAGTCACCCCCAGCTGAGCTGGGAAAGACAGTGGGCAAAACTGGTGTTGGAGGGGTTTAGACCAGAAGTTCAGTTAGCGATAGACGATATTTGAGATGTCTAACACACATGCAACTGCAGATGTTAGATGTTTGGTTGGATATACGAGGGCGGAGCTCTCGAGAGAGGTTCGAGCTGGAGATATAAATTTGGGGACCAGCAGCACACGGTTTTTGAAGCCACAAGACTGATTGAGATACATAAAGGAGTGAGCGCAGAAAGAGAAGAAAATAGGACCAATAGTTGACACCTAGAATATTCCGACAGGAAAAAGTCAGGTTGATGAAGAGGGACCAGGAACAGAGGTCCAGAAGTGACCAGTGAGGTAGGAAGAGAGCAGGAGAGTATGAGTGTGGTGTCCTAGAAGCCAGGTGAGGAAAGTGCTTCATGGAGGAGTGCATGGTCGTCTGTGTCAAATGCTGGTGGCAGGTCAGGTAAGATGAGGACCAGTGGTTGACCAATGGATTCAACAGTGTGGCCTAGGAAAAATGGCTTTGGTGGAGTTCTGATCTAAGTGGGGCTATGAGAGAATGGGAAGAGATGAGATTGTGAATATGGTAACAAGATGCTTTGCTGCAAAGGAGAGCAAAGAAATGGAAAGGTAGCTGCTGAGGGAAGGGGGTGCCGAGAGGGTTTGTTATTGCTTTTAGGATGGGAGAAATCACAGCATGATTTTATGATGATGGGAATGATCCAATAGAAGGTGGAAAAATCTGTAAGAAGGAGAGGAGAGACTTTCCAGAGTGAAGTCCTCGAGAAGGTAAGAGAGAGCATTGAATTTGGTGAAAGTAGAGGAATTGGCTCTGGGAGCACAGACACTTGAGCTCAGGAGAGAGCCAAGAAGGCAGACTAGCGGTACCAATATGGCGACTGGAATCTGGGAGTTCTCTCTCTCTCTCTCTCCACCCACTCTGACTTTATTGAGATATAATCACATACCATACCATTCACCCATTCACTTATTTTTAAGATTTTTAAAAATGTTTATTTTTGAGAGAGAGACAGAGCGCAAGCAGGGGAGGGGCAGAGAGAGAGGGAGACACAGAATCCAAAGCAGGCTCCAGGCTCTGAGCTGTCAGCACAGAGTCTGATGCAGGGCTCAAACCCACGAACCGTGAGATTATGAACTGAGCGGAAGTCGGATGCCCAACTGACTGAGCTACCCAGGTGCCCCCCCATTCACCCATTTAAAGTGAATAATTCAGTGCTTTTCACCATGTTCACAGAGGTGTGCAACCATCACCACAAAAGGAAACTGTCCATGTTAGCAGTCACTCCCTACTTATACCTCCCCAGTCCTAGGCAACCCCTCTTCCACTTTCTGTCCCTATAAATTTGTCTATTCTGGACATTTCATGTAAATAGAGTCATGTAATATGTGGTCTTTTTCTCTTTTTTCAGCTTTTTTTTTTTTTTTTTTTTCACTTAGCTTAATGGTTCCCAGGTTCATCCATGGGTGTGGTACTTTATTCCTTTTCATGGCTGAATAATATTTCACCACAATTATTTTATCCTTTCATCTATTGATGAACATTTGGGTTGTTCCCACTTTTTGGCTATTACTAGTAAAACTGCCAGGCACACATTTGTGTATAAGGTTTTTGTGAACATATGCTTTTGTTTCTCTTGGGTACGTAGAGAGAAGCAGAATTTCTGGGTCACTTGGTAAGTCTATGCTTGACCTTTGGAGGATTGTTTTCCAAAATGGCTACACCAGTTTACATTTCCACCAGCACTGTACTGGTGCTCTAATTTTCTTCATC
The DNA here is from genome assembly GCF_028749965.1 of Puma concolor. Taxonomy (NCBI): domain Eukaryota; kingdom Metazoa; phylum Chordata; class Mammalia; order Carnivora; family Felidae; genus Puma; species Puma concolor. The sequence continues at coordinate 43,246,058 of NC_141681.1, forward strand.
TCTTCACCAATACTTATTATTGTCTGTCCTTTTGTTCCTAGCCATCGTAGAGAGTGTGAAGTAGTATTTGATTTGTGTTTAGTATTTGATTTCACTATAGTTTTGATTTGCATTATCCTAATGAGACATGATATGGAATGTCTTTTCACATGCTTATTGGTCATTTGTACGTCTTTGGAAAATGTCTATTCAGATCCTTTGTCCGTAAATTGATTTTGTTTTTTAAGTTATGGAATTGTAAGAGTTCTTTTGTATATTCTGGATACAAGTTCCTTATCAGATGTATGATTTGCAAATATTTTATCCCATTTTGTGTATTGTCTTATCACTTTCTTGATGGTATCATTTGCAGCGCAAAAGTTTTTAATTTCTGACGAAGTCTGACTCACCTATTTTTTTCTTTTGTTGCTTGTGTCTTTGTTATTGTGCCTGAAAAGTCCTTTCCTAACCCAAGGTCATGAAGATTTACTCCTTTCTGCTTTTTTATTCGTGTTTTTATTTAATTTTTCTCTCTAGTATTCCCAGGATAATATGAAATACTAGCAGGTTTCCCTTGTTCTATTCCTGACATTAATGTTTCAACATTAATTATGATGCTGTCTATGGAATACGATTTTTAGAACTTAAAAAAATATCCTATGTACATTCGTGTTTATAAATAATCAAGGACTCCTTCCCCCCAAATTTATTTGATCTCTCTATGGAGATAAACGTGGTTCTTCCCCTTTGACCTATCGATGTAATAAGTGGTACTAATAGATATTCTAATATTGAGCAATTCTGTATGCATTTCTGGATTAATCTTAATTTGTTGGGGTACATAATTATTTTATTATACTGCTGTTTAATAGCCAGAAGTTTTATAATTTCCTTTGTGACTCTTTGACTCATGAATTATTGAGGCTCTTAAACATTTCAGGGGCAGTTTTTCCTTTTCTGCTTTTCAGTTTTATTGCATTGTACTCAGAGATTGTGGTTCGCATGCTATTAACTCTTTTCTTTTTTTCTTTTTTCTTTTGATTATTTCATTTTAATTGAGAACTGTTTTATGTCCTGGTTGGTATATGGTCTTTATTATTATTATTATTATTATTATTATTATTATTATCATATTTGAAATGATACATACCCTCTAATTGTTGGGTGTAGAATCCCATCTATATCATCTATATATACCTATATCCAATCTTTAGCTCAATCGTGTTACTTGTATTGTTTGTATCTTTTTATATCCTTATTTTTTTGATGCTTAATTTATCAATTTCATAGTGAGAGGTATTAAAATTTCCCACTGTGATTATGAATTTGTTAATTCTTTTTTGTAATCTTATCAACTTTTACTCCATATTTTTTAAAAGCTATATTGTTAGTTGTGTATAGGTTCAAGATTGTTATATTTTGTTAGTGAATTATTCCTTTTTTCTTTGTGTAATGACTCTTTTAATCCCTATTGATGCTTTTTTGCCTTGCATTCTATTTTGCCTTATATTACTCTTATAAAAACAACCTTTGCTTTGTAATTTACATGATATATCTTTTTAGTATCTCTTGACTTTCAGCACTTCTGCATCATGTTTTGGAAGGGTCCCTCACAGCGAGTTAATCTTTTTTTCATGGTTACTGGTGTATTTGCATTCTTTTGCTTTCTTTTGTGTTTTCTACTTTCCTTGATTTTTCATTTTTTCTTCTTTTTTAAAAAATATTTTCTGAGTAATATTCCATTTTACATATATACCACATCTTATTTATCCATTCATCAGTCAATGGACATATTATTGCACAGCCATAAAAAAGAATGAAATCTTGCCATTTGCAATGACATGGATGGAGCTAGAGAGTATCATGCTAAGTGCAATAAGCCAGAGTAAGACAACTGTATGATTTCACTCGTATGTGGAAGTTAAGAAACAAAACAAATGCGCAAAGGGAAGAAAAGAGAGAGAGAGGCTAAGAAACAGACTCTTAACTATAGAGAACAAACTGATGGCTACCAGCAGGGAGGTGGGTAGGGGGATGGGTTAAATAGGTGATGGGGGTTAAGGACGGCACTTGTTTTGATGAGCATGTATGTAAGTGCTGAATCACTAAATTGTACACCTGAAGCTAATATTACACTGTATGTTAACTGGAACTTACATAAAAACTTAAAAAATATTTTCTGCTTTCTCAAGGATTAATTGTACTTTCCCGCCCCAGCCATTTTGCTCCCTCTACTGATTTGGAAGCTACACATTCTATTTTTTATTCTTTCAGTGATTACTTTTACATTTTTAATGTGCATACTTGACTTAATACAGTATGAATAGAACCAAGATTTCTGCCTTCATCCATTACAACACAATGATCACAGAACACGTCAATTCTGATCATATTCCCATCTCATGTCTTTTGTCTAGTTTTAGCACTATATTAATAAACTCCCCAATCTTTATCATTATTACTGTGTTATTATTTACAATTAATGGTTATTTAGGTTGACAGCTGTTTTCCAGGGTCTTCGCTCACGCTTGCTGATTGCATCCTGTCCCTTCTCTCTGGGTTCTGTTTCCAACTGCTTCACAGAATGGATACTACGAAAAGTATTTCATAGTTCTTTCAGGCAAGACTGTGGAAACTCTCTTGGACTTTGTTCTTTTCAATATGATTTTGCCCTGATTGGTTGAGCTGGGTCTAGAACTCCGGGATGATAAGTGTTTTCCTTTAGTCTTTGGAAGACCTCATTTGTTGTTTTCTGGTCTCTGCTATTTGTCAGAGGAGCCTGGAGTTGGTCTACCAGTCCTTCATGGATAATATCTTTCTAGATGCTTTTGTGATTTTCTCTTTGTTTTGATATTCCTCATCTTCACTCAGATATATCTAGGTATATAATTTTATTTCCCCTGCTTGGGAGTTGAACACTTATTTATTCAATCTTATGGCTGTCTCAAGTTCTGAAAAGTTTTCAGTCATCCTCTCTTCAAATAGGTCCTTTCCTTTATTCTCAGTGTTAGCCTTTGAGATGCCAGCCACATGCATGAGGGACAGTGTGGCATGACAGGTAAGAACATGGACTCTACAGATATCTGCATGGATTTGACTCTACTTCAGTGCTTATTAGTTGAGCAAAATCACTTAAACTCTCCATTTCTCAGTGTTCTCACCTATAGATTGGCATGGTAATATTACTAAACTCTTAGGTTGTTGTGATAATTAAAGGAGTTAATATATGTAAAGTGATTAAAATAGGTCCTGGCATGTGGTCAGCTCTATGTGAGTCTTAGTTACTAGTGTTCCTTGAAATGCTCCAGAGACCCTGCATCGACACTAACATGTTTACCTACAGATCATGATTGTAAGTTTTCTAGATGGATCTGACTTTGCTTCAGTCCCTGGGGATGCATTTCTGCCAGTCTCCATCATCATTAGTATTATTTTGGACCTTCTCATTTTATTCTCTTCCTTGGAACCTCGGTGTCATATTTTCCCTGAATGTGTGCTGGGTGGTTTTGTGAGATTTATGTCTCGTTCACTGCATCTCCTGGCTTACTAATTAATCTGTTATTAAACTCTTGTATTGTATTTTTAATTTCAATTGCTCTTTTTTTTTTTTTTTACTTCTAGAAATTCTATGGAGATTTTTAAGACCTCTGTGCTTGTGTTTGTAGTTTCCTGTTCTTTCATTGTTTTTAGTTCTTGTACTCAATAATTGAAAACATAATTATATTATCTTTTCGGGTTTTTCCTTTTCACAGGTTCATAGAGTGCTGCTAGTCCTTATTGTTTTCAGCTGATTTTCCTTCCTGGATCATTTCCTTGAGCAGATTATAATTTCTATATGATATTCTAGGGAAGCAAAAATTATCCAAACTAATTTAAGATTGGTGATTTTTTTTTTTTTTATGGTAGCCTTGTGCTTCCTGAGTCGTAAAAGTGTTGCTTCAGAACATTTCAAAAATTGTTTCTGCTGAGAATCCCATGGATGCATCAGTTGGGACCCATTTTTCCCATCATTTCTATATGTGTGGATTCTACACCACACAGATAGTGTAAATCTGGACTCCATGGCCATGGGCAAGGTTGAGACTTCCATTCTTTCTGGAAACTGCCCACCCCCCAAGATTCTTTGTGTGTCCCCAGAGTAGGGTTGAGTGTTCCCACCCCCATTTCACTGAATGGGATGCTTTCTAGAGACTGAGTTTTGTGCAGGACCTCCCTTCCTACTCCTTGTCACCTTGTCACAAGAGGGATGAGAGCCCAGGCTGGATCCCTGTCCCTTGTGGACACAGGCGCCCCTGTTCTGGCCTCTGGGGTCTGCCATCTGTCGCTCAAGGCCTCTGGGGCACCGGCTGACAGTTTATGCCTCCAGCTCTCACATCTCTTCATTTTTTGCACCTGAGGATTTCCTTTTCTTTCCTTCAAGGTCAATTATGTATTTAATTATTTTATATTGTGTTCCATCCAGCATTTCCATGCATTTGGAGCTGGGGGTGATGATGATGGGGAAGGGGACTACATGTCTGCCATAATCTTTTATTTAGGGTTTTTACATCTAGAGTGACAAGCAAGATTAGTCTGTGATTTTATTTTTGTTTCATCTTTGGCAGGTTTTGGTACCAGGGTTATGCGTTATTCATAAAATTAATTGGGAAGTTTTTCTCCTTTCTTTATCCTCTGGAACATTTTAAATAGCATAGAAAATTTCAGTTCCTTGAAGGTTTGAAATTTTCTGGTGAAATCTGTCTGAGGACTATGCCTCTGGGGGTAGGGATGATTGTTTTCCACACTTACTTTCTAGTTGGCTTTTCTACTTCTTAAATCGGTTTGTATAACTTCTGCTTCCCTAGACTATCATACATTTAATCAAGATCTTAAAAGTTATTAGCATAAAAATTCCATGTGGCATTCTTATATTTTAATAATTTTTTTTTGCATCTCTGGTTATAGCTCTTTCCCATGAATGCTTTTTTCCTCTTTCTTTTCTTGATTGGACTTTGCCAGAGATTTATATATTTTATTGACCCTTTCAGAGCAACAGCTGTTGAGTTTATTTATTCATGCTGCTATTGAATTCCTAAAAATCAGTACTTCCTCCTGTCATCTTTAATCCCCTTTTGAGGTTTATTATCTTGCTCTTTCTCTAATTTTTTAAGTTAAACGTCTAGGCCATTTATTATTTTTTTCTTTAAGAATGGAACACTTAAAGCAATAAAACTTCCTTTGAGTACCGTTCTGGCCACATTCCATACATTTTGGTGTGTGCACGTTGTTACCATCATAATTTTTCCTAGCCGAAAATTGCTATTTTTATCTCCTCTTTGAGTATTTCATAGCTTTTTCATTTTCCTCTTGTTGTTAATTTCTAGTTAGATACTATTGCATCCCATACATTTGATAAAAATGACAATATTTTCTTGAAATCGAAATGATCTTGATTGTAACTCATACCCTTATTTTATGTTCCACAAAGAAAAGAAAAAAATCTCCCACTTCTAACATCCTGTCAATCGTAAGCTGTATCTTGGTTTCAGAGATGATGTGAAGAAGTACATCTTAGAATGTCTGAAAGGTGGAACTTATCACTCATTTTAAATTTAAGTACATCGAGGTTAGAGAATGTGACCTCTCTTGTATTAGTTCCTTGCAATAGATTTGAACCTGGTATGCAGTCTGTTTTTATACATGTTTTACTTGTATTTGAAAATAACGTATCTTCTCTATTTGATGGCTAAAGGAATATACACACACACACATATATATATATACACATATATACACTGCACACACTATATATATTTCTGTACGTTCCGTATATATATATGTACACTCACACACATGTGTATATAAAATCAATCTTGAAATAGTGCTTTTTCAAAATGTCTGTATCCTTGCTAGTTTTTGTTAGTGGCTTGATCTTTTCCATTTATAAGTGAGACCTGTTAAAATCTTCCACTCTGGAAGATTTGTTCACTATCTTTGTGACTGCCACTGTTTGCTTTAGAGTTGACCCTTGGACAACGCAGGAGTTAGGGGCACCTACACCCATGCCGAATATTTCAGTATAACTTTTGACTCCCTCAAAACTTTGCTAATAGCTTACTGTTTAGCGGAAGGCTTACTGATAACATAAATAGTCGATGAACATATTTTGTATGTATGTTATAGTACCTCACTTTTCCTTAGTGTTTTTAGTATCTATAGGCTGCATGGTTCATCTGGGAGCTTTTTCAAATTGTCACAAATCTCTCAAAAATCTCTAATATATTATTTGAAAAATCTTTGTATATAAGGGGTGCCTGGGTGGTTCAGTCAGTTAAGCGTTTGACTTCGGCTCAGGTCATGATCTCATGATTCGTGAGATCGACCCCCGCATTGGACTCTGCACGGAGCCTTCTTGGGATTCTCCGTCTCCCTCTCTCTCTGCCCCTCCCCTGCCCTTTCCCTCTCAAAAATAAACTTAAAAAAAAAAATAACCATTCCTGGCCATGGGCTTGTTTTGAGGATTAAATGAGATGGTACATGTAAAATGCTTAGGCCATGGCTTGGCATACAGGAAGCACGACTAAATGTTAGATGGGCTTAATCCCTTACCATTTATCGTCATCACTGATATTTGGGATTTATTTCTATCACCTCATTTGTGGCTTCTGTTTACTTCTTTCCTTTCTTGTGCTCAATATAATCGATGTTTTATTTCTTTTTTTTCCCTCTGTTGATTTGAAAACGATAGATTTTTTCCTATCCTTTGAGTACCCTTAAAATGTTAACGTGCACATTTAACTATACATTTTTTAGCATGTCGAAAGTTATCATCTCTGTCGTCCTTCAAAACAGTCAAGGATCTTCACCTGTGGGAACTGCACACTGAATAGTCTGTCCCTGTATCTTCCTCCTTGTTATAGTTGAGGATTTTTTTGACCTTAATACAAAACAAGTATTGTCAATAGATAGAGTCAATAGTTAATTCAGTTTGCTGACACATTTCTATCAATATTTGTGTTTTTTAAATCCTGCTCATTTCTCTCTGGGTTCATTTTTCCTGCAGAAATGTATCCTTGTGTAGTTTTTTCACTAAAAGACCCCTGTTTTTATTTTTTTTAGTTTTTCATTAAAAAAATAGAATGACTTCTATTTACCTATAGCACTTAGACAAAATAAATTCTCCTTCACTGTCTTCTGGGCATCTCTCTTTCTCTCTCTCTCTCTCTCTCTCTCTTAAATAGATCTCTGTATGTTTGTTTGTTTGTTTGTCTTGAGAGAGAGTGTAAGTGGGGACAGGGCAGAGACAGAGAGAGAGAGGGAGACAGAGAATTCAAAGTGGGCTCCAGGCTCTGAGCTGTCAGCACAGAGCCCAATGCGGGGCTCAAACTCAGAAACTGTGAGATCATGACCTAAGCCAAACTCGGACATCTAACCAACTGAGCCACCCAGGTGCCCTGGGCATCTCTTGATGCTAACATGTCTGCTATTGGTCAAACTGTTGGTAGATAATCTATCTTTTCTTTCAGGTAAACTTTAAGATTTTTGGTTTTGGTTTTGGTTGTACCAAGATGGGTGAATTTTTTTTTTTTTTTTTTTAATCTTTACCCTGCTTAGCAGTGTGTATACATTTTCAGTATACGAAATCATGTATGGGGCGCCTGGGTGGCTCGGTCGGTTGAGCGTCCGACTTCGGCTCAGGTCAAGATCTCGCGGTCCGCGGGTTCGAGCCCCGCGTCCGGCTCTGGGCTGACGGCTCGGAGCCTGGAGCCTGTTTCAGATTCTGTGTCTCCCTCTCTCTCTGCCCCTCCCCCGTTCATGCTCTGTCTTTCTCTGTCTCAAAAATAAACAGTAAAAAAAATCATGTATTTCTTCAATTCTGGAACATTCTTAGTCATATCCCATCAATTTATTGCTTTTCCTGCCAGTTCCCATTCTCTTCTTCGGAGACTCTGTATTCAATGAATGGGATGATTCTTTCCAACAATTGCGTACGATTCCAGTGCTTGGATGGACCAAAACTTAATTAAACCTTCTGGTACTGATGGGAATTTATATTTTTCCACCTTTTTTTTTTTGTTCTATTAAAAACAATGCTGTAGCCAGCATTTTAATCTCTCTCTTTTTTCCTTAGATTGTATTTTTATTGCATTCTGTTAGATAATGACTTCTCTGAGGTTTTTTTTTCTTCCCATAGTGAAATATAAGCCTATTTTTCTAACTACTCTATGAGTGATTGAGAAAACTATGTTCTATTTGTTGAGTTCAAAGGTATAAGAGAGAGTGCAGAGTTTAATTAGTCAAATCTTTACTATTCTCATTTAACTTTGCTTGCATAATTTGTTCATTTAAAAAGTGTTAAAACCTTTATGACTGGGGATCTCTCAAGTCTCCTATTGCTCTAATCGTTTGCTTTATAGACTCTGAAGCTATGTTGTGAGATGTATCGGTGCCTATGTGTAGAGATCACTCCATGGGATTGACCCCCCAGTGTCCACCGAAGCCTTTTTGGACCTCCTTCATGGGCACTCAGGTCTGCCAGGTGCCCTGACCTCCCAGTGCCTGCCCAGTCACCCATCCTGCGCCTGCTGCTCTGGGTTTGCAGGGATCCCTGGCTGCACCTGCTTTGCTGCTATACCCTGAGCAGCTTTCCTCCCTGAATACAGGCTCCACGCCCCCACCCCATTTTTATATCTGTTGGAATCCTTTCAATGGAAATTGGGTGGGAAAGGAATTAGGCTGTTGGTGCCTGTTGCCTGTGCCCTTAACACAGAAAGTCCCTTTCCTTCTGGTAGCAACTTTCCAAGCATGAAAGTTCTTTCCCTTACTCGGCTGACCTCCTTCCTTCACTCCAGCCTACCCATGTGTCCAGGTGAACACTGTCCATTTATACATGCGTTCATGGTTGGAAGGAAGGTTTCCAGCACCCTTGGCACCTACATGGGGACACAGAAGCTGTGTGGGGCTGACAGGCTGGGCTTGATTCCAGGAGAGAGGCTTCTCTGCTTCCCGGCTTGTTAACAAGGCCCGAGAACTCGTTCTGCTGATGAGATGTTAGCGTATGCCAGCAGTGGCATCTGCTGGGTACCTCCGCTGGGCCCGGCGCTGGGTTGGGTGCGTTCCCGCGTGACCTCATACATTCTCATGGCAAAGCCGAGAGAACTGCTAATGAGGAGGAACCCAAGGTTCAACCCCATGGGTGTGGTCTTCCAGCCAGTCAGGGGTCCAGAGGGATTTTCACGCAGGTCCTCTATTCCTGGCCACCTCGTGAATTTCAGCTGGGGTAGAGCTTAGCACTCCCTGGAGCCCCTTTCTTAACCCAAGGGAGGGTTGACGGAGCACTTTGCATGAGGGACAGTCTGGCCTCCACGGCTGGACCATCAGGGGAGAGGCAGTGCCCACTGCCCAGCCACATTGTGCCCTGTGGCCTACACAGCACCTGCCCCAGCCACATGGGGGATCCTTGCTCCTTTGGCCAGGTGTTTACCCAGTGTTACTCAGGCTGCCTGTGGGTGGGCAGAATGGACAGATGGATGGCTGCCTCCGAAAGATCTCTTCTCCACCAGCAGCCAAGGTGGATTTTTTTTTTTTTTAAAGAAAACTGCAGGGATGCCTGGGTGGCTCAGTCGATTAAAGCGTCCAACTTCAACTTAGGTCATGATCTCGTGGTTCGTGAGTTCGAGCCCCACATGGGGCTCTCTGCTGTCAGCACAGAGCCTGCTTCAGATCCTCTGTCCCCTTCTTGCTCTCTGCCCCTCCCCCACTCTCTCTCTCTCTCTTCCTCTCTGTCTCAAAATAAATAAATAACTTTAAAAAAAAAGAAAATTGCATACATCTGGTGGGAGAGGTTCATGCCCCTGCTACCAGACTTTTGCTTGGGGGAACCCCCACCCCCATCCCTTACCGCCCCTCCTTCAGTCCCTATGCCACACATTCTAGGCACAGGGGCCTTTCTTTGGCCAGACTCAAGCCGCACACCGTGGTCCCTTGCTTCAGGACTGTCTGCATCACTGGGAACCACGTGAGGGTGTGGGAGGTACAGGCTGGCACACAGTAGGTGCAATGCTCAGTAAGGGCTGGCAACCAGGGGGTGAGGTGAAGGTGGGGAGATGGTGAAGGCAGGGGGAAGAGGAGGAGATGAAAAGGTGGGGGAGGATGCTCTTGAGCCAAGCACCAGGTTCTGCCTGTTCTGAACGCCTGCTGCCTTTGCTGCACTGTTCCCAGAGGGTGCCAGCTCTGAATGCCTGTTTAAGTCACTCCACGAAGCTCAGCTTCTCAATCTGTTTTTTATTTGCAAGGGCCAGATTCATCTTCCTTTTTTAAAAGTCAAGCTTCTGAGAAAGTCATTTAAATTCACAGTGATTCTCCTTTCAAATAGCTTCTTTGAATGGGGTTTTTGGAGTCATGGATCTTAGGGGCTCTACCAGGAGAGGCTGAGGGTCGTGCAAAGACTCATTGACAAGGGTGCTTATTGTAGATGAGGCCCCAGGGGTCCTCAGGGCGGGAGGTCTCTTCACATAATGGGGTGTGTGCCAGGGACCTGCAGTCCGTCCGCTCAAGGTCGCTTTCCGAGGTGACCGATGGTTATTGATTCTCCTGGGAAGAAGGAGAGCTCGGGCAGCCACCACTCCTGATGTTTGCGTTCACTGAGATTAGAGTTTGCAACGCCCACACCTTGGAATATTCTGGACAGCTAAGAAACATGAGGTAGATCTGTACGTACAGTCTGGGAAACATGTCCAAGATGTGTATTTTTTTAATGTTTATTATTTTTGAGAGAGAGACAGAGGGTGATGCAGAGAGAGAGGGAGACACAGAATCTGAAGCAGGCTCCGGGCTCCGAGCTGTCAGCACAGAGCCTGATGCAGGGCTCAAACTCATAAACCGTGAGATCCTCACCTGAGCCAAAGTTGGATGCCCAACTGACTGAGCCACCCAGGCATCCCAAAAATGTATTGTTAAGTGAAAAAGCCAAGTGTGGACAATACATACACTACATTTATGGCTAAAAACCACATAGAGGTAAAAACGCCACAACTATATATTCACTATTTACATATCTGTAAGTACATATCTAGAAAGGAGTCTGGAAGCAATTACAGCAAATTACCCCAGTGTGGAGTGGCCTGGATTGGGCTGGCTTTCAAAGGGATCTTTATTGTACTGTTTGATTTTTTTCTGTGAGAAAGTATTAGTGTGTGTGTGCATGTGTGTGTGTGTGTGTAATTTAAAGAGATGTGTGGATTTGGAATTGACGCTCTTCATGATTTACCCTGAGCTTCTGGGATTTTCATTTTTATTTCTTCAAGTGATGGTGTTGAATGGCTTACCCAAAGTTTATTGGACATCCCCAATGGTTATTTGATGATTGATAAATAAATCACGTGTATAGTTTAGGTCAGAGGTCAGCATACTTTTTCCTAAAGGACCAGATAGTAAGTATTTTACCAAAAGGTCTCTGCTGAATCTGCTTAGCTCTGCCACTGTCACATGAGGCAGCCATGGATGTTATGAGGATGAATGGGCGTGGCTGTGTCCCAATAAAACTCTATTTATAGAAACAGGTGGCTGGTAGGTTTTGGCCTGTGGACTGATGGTGGCTGATCTCTAGGGGTTTAATTGAACCTCAAGGCACAGATGGGTATGAAAATAGAGAAAAATGGCAAATGGAAATACTTTAGAAATTTAATCAGAACTGTCATGTTGAAAGCATTGTTTGAGGGGCCACAAAATTAAAAACAAAATAGTGTGGCTTTTCTCAAGCACTGTCCTGCAGCCTCTTCCAGCTGGACCAGGGTGAGGGAGGGGCTGCCGGCACCCAGGAGAAAGGCCCTTGGATGAGTGTGTTCTCTGTGGCTGTGGCAGAAGCAGTCCCCTGGAAAGTGCCCCAACAGTTCCCCGATCCTGTGCAAGTCTGCGAGGCGCCTTATCTTGCACATGGTTGGCCCTCGGCGAGCTTTGGTAACGTGAACAGGGCTCCGAGTGGCCGGGGGAGGTGGTAGACAGGGTCCGACTTGGGGCAGATGAGACACATTGCCAGGTTTGGGGAGAGGCTTGGCATCCCTGCAGCTGGATGCTGGGAGCTGAGCCTCTCCCAGGCTAGCCTCTGCCCTCCTGGATGGGGTGTCAGAACCGTTGTGCCTCACTCAACTTTCTCCTGGGTCACGGGGCTGAGGTTAAGCACCACGGGCTGCTGGACAGGAAAGACTCATTAGCGCCCAGCTATGTAGGCCATGCTAATTAGACACGTAGCTGGAGATGGAACACTTGTGTCTGGCATTGAGCACCTCACACCCCACGTGGCTTGGAAGGTCAGGCGACCCCTAGAGAGTGCATTTCCTCTTGTCCAACACCCACTGCAGCCTTCCATGCTGAACCATTGTGTGTGTGCACGCGCGCTTATGTGTGAACAGGCACACACACACACTTGCAGATGGGTGTGGCGGAAAAACAATCACTAACACACAAGGACCTGAACGTCGTCTCCTCCCAGCTTCACAAGGGGAATTGTGCCTGCTCAGCATTTCCCAGGCCTCTGTGTGTAGTTAGGGTGACGAGAAGAAAAACAAATCCCGTGGTCCTGGAACAAGAGGGGACAGGGTTACTCAAGGAGGAGCAGAGTTGTCACAGTGGAGGAAAGAAGGGAGTAGAAGGAAGGGGGGCGGGCAGTGGCCAAGGAGGCTGAAAGCTGGGTGTGAGGGGAGAAGGGATTGGGGGTCGGCTGCTGTGCATACACGGGAGATCTCAAGGCAGGATGGAGACAGGGCTCTAACAGGCAGCTGGGCATTACCAGCGGGATCCCTTTTGTTACCTTGGGGAGCTTTAGGGATAGATTTAATTAGAGGTTGGTTGTTAAATGGGTATTTTTAAAATTCAGTTTGTTTAAACTATAAAAACAAAAACAAAACCAGTTCGTCTCTTCCACCCCCCACGTTCCCCCACCTCTGGCAACCACCAATCGGTTCTCTGTATCTATGAGCTTGTTTTTTCAAAAAACTGTTTATGTATGTTTAGATTCCACATATAGGAGAGATCATATGGTGTTTGCCTGTCTCTGATTTATTTAATTCAGCATTATGCCCTTGAGGTCCATCCCTGTTGTCACAAATAGCAAGGTTTCATTCTTTGTTATGGCTGAATAGTATTGTGTGTGTGTGTGTGTGTGTGTGTGTGACCACATCTTTATCCATTCAGCCATCGATGGACAGTTAGGTTGTTTCCATGTCATGGCTTTCGTAAATAATTCTGCAATGAACATGGGAGTGCGTGTGTCTTTTCAAGTTAGTGTTTTTCATTTTCTTTAGGTAAATACCCAGAAGCAGAATTGCTGGATCATATATGGTAGTTCTGTTTTTAATTTTTTGAGGAACCTTCACACTGTCTTCCACAGCGGCTGCACCAGTTTGCATTCCCAGCAACAATGCACAAGTGTTCCCTTTTCCCCACATCTTTGTCAACGCTCGTTGTTTTTTATCTCTTGGATGATATCCATTCTAATAGGAGTGAGATGATATCTCATTCTGGATTTGATTTGCATTTCCCTGATGATGAGTGATGTGAAGCATCTTTTCATGTACCTGTTGGCATCTGTATGTCTTCTTTGGAAAAATGTCTCTTCAGATCTTCTGCCCGTTTTTAATCCGATCGTTTGCTTTTTGCTATTGAGTTGTATGAGTTCTTTATGTATTTGGGGCATTAGCCCCTTATCAGATGTATGATTTGAAAATATTTTCTCCTATTCAGCCCTTTCATTTTGTTGATGGTTTCTTTTCTTGTGCACAAATTTTTTAGTTTGATGTAGTACCACTGGTTTATTTTTGCTTTTGTCGTTTTTGCTTTTGGTGTCAGACTCAAAAAAATCATTGCCAAGACCAAAGTCAAGAAGCTTACCACCTATGCTTTCTTCTAGGAGTTGCATAGTTTCAAGTTTTTCATTGGAGTCTTCAATTCATGTTGAGTTATTTTTTGTGTATGGTGGAAGAAAGGGGTCCAGTTTCACTCTTTTGCATGTGGCCATCCACCATCATTTGTTGAAGAGCCTGTCTTTTTTCCCATTGTGTGTTCTGGGTCCTTTGTCATAAATTAATTGACCATAAATCTGTGGGTTTAATTCTGCGCTCTCTGTTCTGGCCCATTGATCTATGTTTCTGTTTTTATGCCAGTACCACAATGTTTGAATTCCTATAGTCTTATAATAAAGCTTGAAATCAGGGAGCATGATAGCTCCAGCTTTGTCCTTTTTTCTCAAGATTGCTTTGGCTATTTGGGGTCTTTTTATACTTCAATACAAATTTTAGGATTATTTTCTCTATTTCTGTAAAAAATGCCATTGGAATTTTTATAGGGATTGTATTGAATCTGTTGATTGATTGCTTTGGCTAATATGGACATTTTAACAATATTAATTCTTCCAACCCATGGGCATGGAATATCTTTCCATTGGTTTGTGTCTTATTCAATTTCTCTTCATTATTGCCTTACAGTTTTCAAATATACAAGTCTTCAACCTATTGGTTAAATTTATTACTAGGTATTTCATTCTTTTTGATGTGATTGTAAATGGGATTATTGTCATAATTTCTCTTTCTGATAGCTCATTATTAGTGTATAGAAACAACAGATTTTTGTGTATTGATTTTGTATCCTTTAACTTAACTGAATTTATTAGCTCTAACATTTTTTTTGATGGACTCCTTAGGGTTTTCTGTATATGAAACATTATGCCATCTATAAATAGTGACAGTTTTACTTCTTCCTTTCTAATTTGGATGCCTTTCATTTCTTTTTCTTGCCTAATTGCTCTGGCTAGAACTTCCAATATTATGTTGAATAAAAGTGGCAAGAATGGACATCCTTGTCTTGTTCCAAATTTTAAAGGAAAGGCTTTCAGCTTTTCACTGTTGAGTTTGAGGTTAGGTGTGGGATTGTCATATGTAGCCTTTGTTATGTGTAGATACATTCCTACACTTGCTTTGTTGAGAGTCTTTTTTGTTTTTATCATAAATGAATGTTGAATTTTTTCCATTGTTTTTTCTGCATCTGTTGAGATGATTATATGATTTGTCTCCTTTGTGGTATATTACATTAACTGACTTATGAATATTGAATCATTCTTGCATCTTTGGAATAAATCCCCCTTGATCATGGTGTATGATCATTTTAATGTATATTGAATTCAGTTTGCTAATATTTTGTTGAGGATTTTTGTGTTTATTTTTATCAAGGATATTGGCCTCTAATTTTCCTTTCTTGTGTCATTCTTGTCTGGTTTTAGAATCAGAGAATTGCTGGCCTTGTAAAAAGAGTTTGAAAGGGTCATTCCTCTTCTGTTTTTTTGGAAGAGTTTGACAAGGATAAGTATTAATTCTTTGAATGTTTGGTAGAATTCACTAGTGAAGACCCGTGGTTCTGGACTTTTGTTTATTCGGAGGCTTTCGATTACTGATTGCACTTCCTTGCTAGTAACCAGTCTGTTCGGATTTTCTATTTCATCATGGTTCAGTCTGGGTAGCTTCTATGTTTCTAGGAATTTATCCATTTATTCTAGGTTGTCAAATTTGTTAGTGCATAGTTGTTCATAGTAGTTTGTATCTCTGTGGTATCAGTTGTAACATCTCCTTTTTCATTCCCGATTTAATTTATTTAAGTCCTCTATTTTTTTTCTTGGTGAGTCTAGCTAAAGGTTTGTCAATTCATTTTTGTTTTTTCCTCTAAGAACTGGCTTTGAGCTTTTCATTGGTCTTTTCCATTGTCTTTTTATCTCTGTTATTTATTTCTGCTTTAATCTTTGTATTTCCTTCCTCCTACTAACTCTGGGTTTCTTTTGTTTTCTTTTCTTTTTCTAGTTCCTTAAGGTATAAAGGTAGGTTATTTATTTGAGACTTTTCTTGTTTCTTGAGGTAGGCATTTATTGCTATAAACTACTCTCTTATACCTGCTTGTGCTGTATTTCATTTATTTTGGTATGTTGCTCCATTTTCATTTGTCTCAAGGTATGTTTTCATTTCTCCTTTGATTTCCTTTTTGACACATTTGTTGTTCTGTAGCATTGTTTAATCTCCACATATTTGTGTATTTTCCAGTTGTATTCATGTGATTTCTAGTTTCATACAATTGTGGTCAGAAAAGATGTGCAATATGATTTCAGCCCTCTAAAACTTGTTAACACTTGTTTTCTGGACTAACATACAGTCTATCCTGGAAAATGTTCCATGTGCACCTGGGAAGAATGTGTACTGTGTTGCTTTTGCCTGGAATGTTCTGTAAACATCTAAGTCTATCTGGTTTAATGTGTCACTGAAGGCTGATATTTCCTTATTGATTTTCTGTCTGGAAAACCTATCCATTGATGTAAGTAAGGTATTAAAGTCCCCTATTACTACCATAATGCTGTCTATTTCCCCCTTTAGGTCTGTTAATATTTGCTTTATATATTTAGGTACGTATATGTTGGGTGCATAAATATTAACAAATATTATATCTTCTTGTTGGATTGACCTCTTTATCATTATGGCATATCCTTCTTTGTCTCTTATTATTGTTTTGTTTTAAAGTCTGTTTTATCTGATAATCCTCCAGATTTCTTTTGGTTTCCATGGAATATCTTTTTCCACCCCTTTACCTTCAGTCTATATGTGTCCTCACATCTGAAGTGAGTCTCATGTCGGCAGCATATAAATGTGTCTTTTTTTAAAAATCCATTCAGCCACTCCATGTCTTTTGATTGGAGAATTTAGTCCATTTACATTTAAAGTAATTATTGACAGGTATATGCTTATTGCCATTTTGTTTGTTGTTTTCTGATTGTTTTTATAGTTCTTTGTTCCTTTCTTCTGGCTCCCTTCCTTTGTGGCTTGATGACTCTCCTTAGTGGTATGCTTTTATTCCTTTCTCTTTCTCTTTTGTGTATTTTCTATAGATTGTGCTTTGTGGTTACCATGAGGCTTACATGTAACAACTTATATCCTATTTTAGATTGATAACAACTTAGGTTTCATCCCATTGTAAGCTCAACATTATTATTCTCCCTCCCCCAATGTTTTATGTTACACGTCTTTTTTCTTTTTTTAAATTTTTATTTAAATTTTTTTAAATTTAACGTTTATTCATTTTTGAGAGAGAGAAACAGAGCATGAGCGGGGAAGGGGCAGAGAGAAGGAGACACAGAATCTGAAGCTGGCTCCAGGCTCCGAGCTGAGAGCACATAACCAGACACAGGGCTGGAACTCACGAACTGTGAGATCATGACCCGAGCTGAAGTCAGGCGCTCAACTGACTGAGCCATCCAGGCACCCCTATACTTTTTTTTTCTTATGTATCTATCCCTTAACTAATTGTAATCATAGTTATTTTTTACTACTTCTGCCTTTTAACCTTCATACTAGTTTTGTGAGTGATTAAAGTGGATTGAGTGGGTATTTTTCTGAAAAGGACCTCAGGGTTGCCAAAGGCAGCCTCAAGGGCTGAGCTCTATGTGGTCACAGTGGCGCACACGCATGTGTGTGCGTGTGTGTGTGTGTGTGTGTGTGTATGTATGTATATCTAGGTTTGTACACACGACATTAGCCCAAATGGGTATAGCCAGCATCATTTCACCTTGACGAATGATGTCCATAGGAGGAAGGTGAAGAGTATATTCATTTTTTTCTATGTCCTGGCAGGCAATGGCCAGCCTCATGTGGATGTCATCCAGAGCCCTGGGTCTGGACTTGGCTGTGTGAAGGGCAGTGGGAGAAATGACATTGGAGAAAGCCTTAATGCAGCACCCAAACGGAATTTCCTCCCCTGCTGGAAGTTAGATCCAATTCACACCCTCGCGCAGCTTGAAGGCTGGCGCTGGCTCTGTTTGGTAACATCACAGCAAACGGCTGCCTCGTCTCTATTTTGGTTCTTGCCACTGCAGCTTCTTTCTGCACCTTTCAAAAAGTGTTCCTTCCTACTGGAAGGCTGGGGTGCCAAGCTCCCCCAGCTCCTTCCCATTTTGGTAAATTAAGGAACAAATGGTGCCAAATTGTCCTCGTCTCTTTCACAAGATTATTCGTAACCAGCTTATTTTCTTTTCCTCTATTGAGTGAACGCATTAAAACTAAAATTAAATCATTACCCGAAGCACAGACTACGATCCCTTTCATAATTACATCCTCTTAATTGGCATCTGAGGGCCCAGCTCATTTTAATGCTTGCTGGAAAATGTCTGAGACACGTTTAATTTTTTTTTTAGGTTTAAAGGTCAACAAGAATATCTTACCTTAATTTGACAAGCGTGCAGGAAATAATGTAAGACTGGTTTATGTTCAGGTAATGCACAAAGAAATCTATAAATCAGGCTGGGCGAATATTAGATGATGCCATATCGGAACCATCTGCCTTCATTCTCAGAAGAATCGATACCACAAAGAAAGCGCCGAAGATGTAGTGATTTATGCCCTTGTGTCGGGGGAGAAATATTGGCCATTTTTAGAGTCACTTCATATCATCCTAAAACAACAGGGCCTGAGGGAAAGAATGAGAGTGGCCATAACCCCACACATGTCAAGGAGCAAATCTGATGCTTGGCGTTTGATTGCCTCTGCTTGAGAAACGATGATTCTGAGGTCCCTTCATGCCACGACTCTGCTATTGTGTGTGGGAAGTCTGCCATGAACGCTCAGATAGTGCGGACGGGAATTAACTGAATTGCATCTGGGTGATTGTTGCGGGGGGTGGAGGCTTAGAGCTCAGGGACCCTGGGTTTTTCATGCTAGCATGCTGCTTAAAGCCCTGCCTTCCTTTCAAGAGCCTTCCCTGGCCCTCTTCATCACTGGGCTGGAAGAACACACAGCCTCCAGGAACTCTACCCTCTGTTACATTGGATGTTGGGGCTTGGCCCCAACCAAGATGTCTGAAATGGGAGGAGGTGCCGCGGCTTTGGGTGGCGGGAAGGAAAGTCTCTGAGCAATTAGGATTTGGAAAAACAAGTGACATTGTCTCAACACCTTTCCCAGAGGTTGTGGTCAACGGCAGGACTTCTCCAGGGAGACAGAGGAGGAGGAACAGATCAGGTGAGCATCAGGCAGGTGTATCAGTCTCTGGGGAGGGAGAGGAGGATTTGTAAGGCTTAAAAAAGAACATTTCATAATTGGAGAAATATTCTTGGGGAGGGGTGATTCAAAGCATCAAATTATATTTTCAGACTCAAACTAACAAAGTAAAGTTTTTCACAATTTATCCTGGTGGGTGGGGCTCTGCAGACTATGGAATAAAAGAGACTTTGGCGATTTCGCTCTGGGATACTTGTGTCTGATACACTGTGGACTGTCACTGTGCGTTTCTGTTGCCACGTGGTACTACAGTTCCCGTTCCGTGTCACAAACAGAAGCGTTTTCTGTTTTAAGGTGAGGATGGGCTTTGAGGAAAAGTTTGAGTTTTCTGTTTACTACAGAGCGGCACAAAAAAGGGACTGCGAGCCTGTTATATCTCCAGTTTTATCCTTTCCAAGAGTCGAAGTTGCTCCTAACACTACAAGCTGGAAATCGAAGTAGGATCATTTCCATCGCCACAGGCGCCAGTACACTGTGCCCATGACTTTTTGCGCTAAACAAACCCACAGACACATCCTGCTTCTCGGAGCCTGGGCATGGCTGGATGCCTGGCCTGCTACACCTCCCTCTGGCTGCCGGCCGTGGAGGTCACGTTGCCGTCTGCAAACCAAAACTGAGCATCAGGACCCTTGGTTTTGCTTTTCTCTGTCTCTTTTGGGGTAGCTGACAATGCTGGAGGCTCAGATCAAGAGCAGTGCATATCTGTTGCAAAGTTGAGGCACACCTTCCTTGAGGTGTTGGCACGCTCTGGGCAGCGATGCCAAACCACCCTCATCCCTTAAATAGTATTGGACCAAGATCACATGTAATGTATTCTAAAACCTGTGGGTTTTATTTTTTTTCCTGCAAAACACCATTCTCTGCTTCACAGGAGAGGAGCTGATAGTGGAACACATCAGGATCTGAAATGCTTGTCACCTGTCTGTACGAACCCCTCGGTATCTTTCAGGACACAGCCCCTCTCGCCCCCATGGGGAAACCCCCATGAAACCGGCACAGGGGCAGCCAGACCTTGCCTGGGAGGAGAAACTGAGAACATAGCCTGGTGGAGTTCATTGAGAAGGCCAAACGAGCGACTTAGCAAGAGGAGCGTGTTGAAAGTCTTGCAAAGAGTCAAATCTAGTATTTGGCTATTAGTTGTGATGAGTGGATGATAAAGGGCCCCAGGCACAACCACCTGGGTATAGGTGACACATGGTTAAAAAGGTGATCTGAGGAGATGCTGTTTGAGCCTTGGAGACCGCTGATAGCCTTGGTGATGTCTCTGAGCTGGAGTCAGGTTTCTTTGAAGTAAATGAGCTTAACTGGAAAATAATATTAGACTTCCATTATAGGTGTTCTTGCAATGCCCAAATCAAGACACGGACTGTGTACGTATCTGTGTCTGTGTCTGTATATGTAAATAAAAAGGAAAACTTCACAAATATTTTCAGAACATGCTCCATCATTCCTCGCCAAAGCTTCAGCTTCTAGAGTCTTGCCAATTTTTAAGGAAGACTTCAACCTCACTTGCAAAGTAATTAATTACGTACACAGATAAAAGAAAAAAAAAACTGACCAAAACACCCACCCAAACCCAAGGCATCGAATGCCATGCTGTTTTCCTAATTCTGTGAAGATCTGAACGTCCGTGAATCCATAGTGCATACTGGGTTCTTTTGGTCCGAACTGAAATTGTCGAAGGTACTTGGTGACTATATGAGCTGAAGGTAGAACTTACCTTATTTTTAATCATCAGGGAAAAAACCAATTGCATTCAACTTTCAAGATGGACCATTCTGACTTGCTTGGCACTCAGCAGACAAGATTGAAGTAGTTTAGCAAACGTGGAACATAAAAAAAAATACCAGCCCTCTTGCTCATCGTAACACACGCCAGTAGAGGTAGCCCAAGGCCGTCACTGGCTGCAGAGGCATAGTGCTGAGAACGGCTGCTTGCTTTCCCTTCTTGATGAAGCACTCGACGGCCAGTTCCATGGAAGCCCTTCCCAGGAATGTCCCGGTTCTCTGTGGGTCTGCCTGTAGCCTGAGCTCCTGAGATATTTCCCAGAGACCCTCGTTAGAAGCCTCCCCAGCTCTTGTCTCTTTACCGGCCTCCATGCTTTGCTAGGTGATGTGCAGGAGGGCATTGTTGCTCCTGCCCCAGGTGGATGGACTTGCCCGGGAGAGAAACACTTTGGGGAGCTCTGGTCACTTTCCCAAAGCAGTCACTAACATGATGGAGCACTCCCTGTGTCCCTTATTGCTCGGTTAGTCCTTATAACAACTTGTGAGGTAGTCATTATTAGCCCCATTCTGCAGGTGGGAAAATCGAGGCACTGAGGGCTTAAGTATCTTGCCCAGAGTGACACAGTCAGTGAGTGATGGAGCCGGGATTTGGACCAGACAGCCTGGTGGCTCTAGGGCCCTCTTCCCACTCATCACTGTGTGTCTCCCTGTCCTGTATACCAAGCCACTGAGCTTCCTGCACTTCCAGCCATGAAACCAAACAGGGAGGGCAGGCTTCATGTTGAGAGTGACTTACAGCTCTTTCAGGATCCAGAATACTCACATCAGAAAATCTCATGGCCAGAAAGTGGACCTAAGACACATTGATTCAGAGCATCAAAGTAAAAACATGTAATTTTCTTTTTTTTTAATTTTTTTTTTAACGTTTATTTATTTTTGAGACAGAGAGAGACAGAGCATGAGCGGGGGAGGGTCAGAGAGAGGGAGACACAGAATCCGAAACAGGCTCCAGGCTCTGAGCTGTCAGCACAGAGCCCGACGCGGGACTCGAACTCACGGACCGCGAGATCATGACCTGAGCCAAAGTCGGCCGCTTAACCGACTGAGCCACCCAGGCGCCCCAAAACATGTAATTTTCAACATCAAAATAAAGTGCCAGTTCTTGTAAGAATGGCAGACACGCATGTTCACATCGTATCCAAAATTTCCCATCCAGACTAATTTCTTCCTTGGCCTTCCTGCTTCTGCCTACCTCTGTGGCCGGAGGTGTCCTGCTGCAATCCAAGCCAGATAGTGTCCCCGTTTCACTCAGGATAAAAGGCACCTTCTTGTCAATGGCCCACCGGACTGGCCGCCCATTACTTCCCTGACTGTGTCTCCTTTCCCTCCTTATGTTCACTTCTCTCCAGATACGCTGGGTGTAAAGGTATGCTCCCACTCCAGGGCCTTTGCCCAGGCTGTTCTCTAGCAATACACATGGTTCAAATATCACCCTCTCAATGAGGCCTCCTTCTACCCACTTAGGTCTTGAGCCTCCAGTCCACCCACCGTCCTCCTCACCCTGCTCTATTTTTTTCTTTTCTCCATAGCATTTATCACTCTCTCTTGTCAAAATAATTTGCTCATTTCTTTTGTTTATAGCACTTCTAGTCCTGGCTGTCTCTCTCCTCGTTGGTATTTAATTCTGTGAGGGCAAGATCTTTATCTGTTCTGTTCCCGATGGATCTCGATTGCTTAGAGCAGGGCCAGGCACATAGTAGCTGCTCATTAAATGTTTACCACAGGTCTGGCTACCTCTAGAGGGGAGGGAGCGGGGAAAGTAACAGGATGGGTACTAAGGACACTCCAGATATTGATTATTGTTTTATTCTTTAAGTTGATGGCGAGTATACTGGTTGTCCCTTCCATTCTTTATAGAAAAATTTTTTTTAAAATATTTATGTATTTTTGAAAGAGAGAGAGACAGAGTGTGAGCAGGGGAGGGGCAGAGAGAGAGAGGGAGACAAAGAATTGGAAGCAGGCTCCAGGCTCTGAGCTGTCAGCACAGAGCCTGACGCAGGGTTCAAACCCACAAGCCGTGACCTGAGCCGACGTCAGATGCTTAACCGACTGAGCCACCCGGGCGCCCCTTTACATACATATTTTGTATATCTGAAATATTTCATTTTGAAGAATCAAGCAGGGTCAAAACGGCCAATTGTTACATGGTTTGTGGAAGTGGGAGAGTCCCCTTCCCCATGTGAGCATAGTGCCTCATTTTGGGGTATTATCTTAAGTCAGTGGCCGAAAATGGAAGTGCTCAGGCAGATGCGTTTGTAACGGGGGAGCTGCAGAGGGATAGAAAAAAAGGTGGGGCGGGGACTCTGACCATTAGGGCAGCTTGGCTTGGAAGGTAAACACAGTGAAGGGCACCCGAGCTGATTTGCAGAACTGACTGTCAAAGCATATTGGGGACAGATGAGAAATGAGACAAGTCAGCTAGGATCACAACTGTCTGGGACTAGCTTCCCAGGGCAGGGTGCCTGGGGGTGGGTGTCAGATGACTCTTGGCCAAAGGGCCTGCGTCCCCTCTGTTGGCCAGAGGAGAACTGGAAAGAAGAGTGATGCTTCCTGAGCCACCAGGAAGGGCAGGGCCAGACCTGGAAAGACCTGGCTTCGGGGATCTGGCCAGAGATGTCAGACGGTGGACCCTTCTGGGTTGGGATTGACCTGAGCAGGACAGAACTCAGTGCTTAGCTAGGTGACATCCCGTGGCCCCATCAGATCCCCAAATCCTCCAAAGGAAATCTAGTTTTTGGATGTGTTTTTACTCCTGTTCCGTTTATGTCTGTGACACTGAAAGAATGAGCCTGTTGGCCTTAGGGAAACACTAGCCCTGACCAGGGCCTGTGGTCTCCGGGTGAGGCGAGCCACTACCAGCTCACAGCTGGGCGGACACATCTCATCCCTGTGCATGCTGGGCAGCTTCAGTGCCTCTGATGAGCACGACTCCTTCAGAGGAGCGCCATTGATCAGGCCGGACGGAAAACAAGTGGCCAGGACTATGATGAGTGAATATTCATTTGGAAATGTCAATGCGCAAGGGGACATTATGCGTGCCGTGACTTGCCTGGCAGAATCGATTCAGGACCGGAGGTGAATCAGCTGTCTATGGGGGCTGAGGTTTCTGGCCAGGGACCCTGGGTAGTGTGGCGGGTGGGGGGGCGGAAAGGGGCCCGAGAATGTCATGAACAGTGAGGTCAGACATTTCCCGGCCATCGCACCCCTCCACAGGACTGCCTGTGTTTATAGGGTGTGGGCATCTTGTCTGGGCCCTTGTCTTCAGGGGTCCCTCCCCGCACAGCGGCCACCAGGCCTGGAGACATCTGTGTGCATGGATAGGGGTTGAAAGCCCTGAGGACACACAGCTGCTGGGGGAGAGGGGGACCTGTTGAGCCTTCCTCAACCCAAGGGTCCTCCTCCCTCCTGGGCACACTGCGGGGAGGGGCTTCAAGATGTCCAGCTAGGGGCGATCTCCAGTCTCTAGCTGAGACCCTTCTCCCTGCTTCTGTCAGCACATCTTACCTCTGCGGAAGTGGGGGCCGGGGCCAGGGGAGGCTGGGAGATTTGGGGCCAGGGTCTTGTCTCTTCACCCTGCAGTGGGAGGATGGATGTTCGGATTCACGCACTTCACCCTGGGAGCCCTGGTCCCTGGCTGGAAGCTTCCTGGACTGAGGTGAGAGGTTATCACTCTTGGCCTGGGAAACCAGGAGCCCTGCCAGGTGCACTGTCACCTGGGTGCAGTCCGCCTCTCCCCCCAGCCCCAATTAACCATCTGCAGGAGCTGCTATCAGCATGGGGGAGGGCTACGGTCCCCACTTCTCCGTGCAGACTGCTCAGCTAATGAGGGGGTTTGTGAAATTTTTAATTATGGCTTCCATGCCTGGCTTAATTATTTGCATATGGCTTTTACAAGTGAGAAGAGGGCGCCTGCGTGCCGTGCTTCTCCTCAGCCCCACGTTTGACTTTAA
Source organism: Puma concolor (assembly GCF_028749965.1). Classification (NCBI taxonomy): domain Eukaryota; kingdom Metazoa; phylum Chordata; class Mammalia; order Carnivora; family Felidae; genus Puma; species Puma concolor. The sequence goes on from NC_141681.1 coordinate 43,270,829, forward strand.
TTAAAGGCAGAACCTGAGGTCTTTCCATCACTAATGATCGTGGAAAATTAGCTTCCAATTCCCAGGGGTCGCCAGAGTGATGCACCCTGAGGCGGAGAGGGGACGGAGGGGGAAGTGGAGCGGGAGGTACAGATGGCAGATGGCCCTGCTGGGCTGCCACTTCTGAGCCCCTCTCGGCCCGCCTTCCCCCCGCCCTCGCCTGCCCTCCAGACCCCTATGGAAAGGGGGGCCTTGTTCTCCTCTGCCAGGAAGGAGGGCTCACCCCAGGCAGCAGCGGGGGGCGGGGGGAGCACTTCTGAGCTTCTCATGGTCATTGTCCTGGTGGCTACAAGGCAGAAGGATGAGAGCTTCTGAAATGCCCACATGCGTGCTTACACACACAAACACATGTCCCCTCACACACATGCTCACCCAGACACGCAGACATGAGCCCTCACCCTCTCCATTCACAGGATGGCGTCACAAAGACACACGTGCATGCTCATCCATGCATGTGCACACACACACATTCACAGATGGGTTCACATGTGAGCCCAGGGCCCTCTCAAGGTCCTTCTTTGCTCTCACGGTCCCTCAAGGTCTCACTGAGGCCGGGGACCACTTGGGAGCCTGCGGGCCAGTGCTGCAGACAGGAGGTAGCTGTGTGGGGAGGGCAGGCCAACAGAGCAGGCTCAGAGAGGGCTTCTGAGAAGGATGGAGTGGCCCTCACCCCCTCCCTGCTGACAGACCAGGTCTGTGCTGACGTGGATCCAGAGTGTGCCTTCCTGGGCCACACGCGGCAGGGTTAGTCCTGGGACACAACACGGGGAACGGCAGACAGCACTTCCTTTGGACTTAGACCTGAATTCAAATGTGCCTCCACTGCTTCCTCACAGTGTGGCCTTGAGCAAGTCACTCAGCCTCTCTGAGCCCGTTTCCTCGTCTGTAAAATGGGGTTAGTTATTCATGCAGCTTTTGTACAGAGCAAAGGGAAGAATGCATAGGGGACTCAGTAGCCAATTCTATGTCACCCCTTCCCCTTGTCTCCTAGTCTTTGAGTTTGGGGGTGCTGACCTCTCAAGACCAGCTCCAAGAAGGGCAGCTTCATCCCACTGGTCCCAGGCCTGCACCTACCAGCATGGGGCATTCCCAGCCCCTGGCATTGGGTCAGGGAGGTGCCATCGGCTCAGGGTCCAGGAGTCTTATCTCATGGTGAGGGACGGGGCTCCGCCTCTCCTGCAGGATGTAGCAAGGATGCCTGTAGGCTGGACTGTGGCTGTAGCCATCAAGCAACCATGTAGAGGCCATCTGAGGATAAAACGTGCCCAAGGACAGAGGAGTGGAGCCTCAGGAAGGACCCGGGTCCCGATGACACTGTGGAGCTACAGGATTCCCACAGCACATCCTGCTTGTCACAAGTCCTGTGTCAAACGCTGGCCTGACATTGTCTACACACAGTTGATGACAAGCACTGAAGCAGGCAAAAGCTTGTCTCCTGGCAGCTTGCCAGGCATGCTCATTCCTCCCCCTGCCCCCCAGACACTGCTGCGTTGTGCATGCCAGGGCTGAGCCTTCTCTACAAGGGCTGTGTTACGTTGCTTGGGCTGCTGTAACAGAATACTACAGACGAGGGGGCTTCAGGAGCCGAAATGTGCTGCCTCTCAGTCCTGGAGGCTGGGAGTCTGACTTCAAGGTGTCAGCAGATTTGGCTCCTGCTGAGGGTGGTCAGGGAGATGTGTTCCAGGCCTCTTCCCTGGATTCTGGGCATTTTCGGGTAATCTTTGGCATTCCTTGGCTTATAAATCTCTGTCTTTATCCTCACATGGCATTCTCTCTGTGTGCATGTCTGTCCAGATTTCCCCTTTTTATAAGAACAGTAGTCTTTTAGGCTAGGGGCTCATCCTAGTGCAGTGTGACCTTGTCTTAGCTAATTATCTTTGCAATGACCCTTTTTTCAAATTAGATCATATTCTGAGGTACTGGGGGTTAGGACTCCAACATGTGAATTTGGCAGGGGCAACGCCATTCAACCCAAAACTGGTGCACATGAGTGTGTGTGTGTGTGTGTGTGTGTGCGCGCGCGTGCACACGTGCGCCATTGCTGGTGGATCCTGTGTCACTGCAGTGACTGTCCACCAGGCAGAGGCCAGTGCCCTGTGCTGGAAGCCTGTGTTTCTGCATGAGTGCCATCCACTTACAGAGTGGTAGGACACAGCTCCTGACCAGCCAGGCTGCTGTAGCCTCTCTCCTCACCAGCTGACTCATAGGCTTTTTCTCCTCTCCGCTGATTTTGCACAAAACTCCTTGAATCATTTTTATCCAGAGGTCAGGTGCCTTTTCCCAATATGGACTATGTTTTTCATGGCCACGGTGGCAATGGGTGGACCCTAGGTCAAATACAGCTTGGACATGAGTTTTGATTGCCTCAAGTCAGTTTAAAAAATGGGTCTTGCTTGCCAATTTGAGAATCAAGAAATTTCTGATTAAAAATCTAGGTTTCCAAACTAGAAGATCTGAAGGCCTGGATCTGCTACCAAGGGTCATTGGCCATGTCATTCTAAAAATAACTTTCATTTTTATAAAGTGTCATATAGTTAGTATTAGAAATGGGCTTCTTCAAACAAGTGTTCACTGAAGAACAATGATTGGCCACTCTGGTTCTCATTATGAAAGTGTATATTTCCACTTGTATCTTTTTCCTTGCAAATGCAAGAAGTTAGGGCTTAAGTGCCCCTTCATTTGACACGCTGACACAAGGGCATGAGTGGGATCTCTGTGGGTGCCATCCTGCTATGGGATGCTCCCAGTCAGCTGACTGCTGCCTACATCCTTGCCCTAGCACTCCAGCCTGGCAAACATACCGAGGAATACCATGTCTAGGGATCATTAAAGACTTAGCACATTTTCTGCCTGTGTCCTTGAGGCCAAGAGATGAGAACGCATGGACATGTAACAGCAGAAAAGAGGCTGAAGGCTCAGGGAGAGAAAAACCAGACTCCCTTGTGTGTTGTTTTAAGGTAAGCAAACAAGTCCGCAAAGCCATTTGGAGACAAGGGCAAGACCACCGGGAGGAGCATGTGCCCTGCAGGGAGAGGACTACCCAGTGGCCTACCCCACCTGTCCTGAGCCTCTTCCCTCTACCCAAGGACAGTAGTATTCATCACAAATAGCCCTGTGGTATCAATCCAGCAAACCAACTCACTGTTGGGGAAAACTGAAGCTCAGAAATGTAAGATGATACCCAAAGTCTTCTAGTGAGAGAATGTAGTGCTGAGTGGCAAACACTTGGAGCCCAGGTCTCTTTCCTCTACACTAGTCTCTCACTGTTACCTGTGTTAGAAGAAAGCCCAGGGGCTCCAGGAATCCACGGGTGAGTGTCACAGCTGACCTGGGGACCAACAGGAGATGGTGAGAAATGAGACTGAAGACAGAAGAGCAGCAGACAGTGGATACTCAGTGGGCCTTGTGGGATATGCTAAGACATTCAAACTTGGGCCACTGGGCAATGGGGGGCCCTCAGACCCTTTTGAACAAGAGAGTGGCAGCTACTGTCCTATGACCACTCTTGTGGAGGTAGGGAGCTGTCCAGGCCCTCGGTGCTGAATCAGCCTCACTGAGGGCCTGGAAAAAAAAAAAAAAAGATGGACAGGACACATGTAGGAGGAGTGGGGAGTGAGGGTTAGGGTGGACCCACATTTCTGACTTCCCAACACCCTGTGGTGAAAGAGGGAGAAACCATTGAGGATCAGTGGGGTAGAGGAGACCCGAAGCACAGGATGTCCCCTGGAGAGAGATATGAGGCAGAGACGCATGGAGGAGGCAGGCTCCCGTCTTATGCATAGCCACTCATTAGAAGCTCCAGGTTACTCACAGCCCTGGCCCCCTCCCAGTAGCCTCAGGGAGACCCAGTTCTCCACAGAACAACCAGGACAGGGCCAACAGACTTGATTGCTCTGCCGTATTCTTAGTCTTTGAGCCCCCAGGTTGGAAGACACCAACTGTTCTGAGGAGAGCTCCAGGGTAAATCATGCTGGACTAGTGGGGATCAAGAATGTGATGATTAGCCATGGAGCCAGCTTAGAGAGGCCAGCCTCTCCCAAAGGGGATGGCTGTGCATGTGAACTGTGCAGACCCACAGGGTACACCTGCTGGACTCCACATGACCTCAGCCCAAAGGACCCAGCTGGTCCTAGTGTGCAAGGATCCCTCCCCCTTCTCCCTCCTCTTACTATCTCTCTCTTTTCTCACCGCACATTGCCCAAGCACCTACTCTGTGCCAGGCATTATTAACAGCTGGGAATACAAAAGCAAGTCCTCTGGGTCCTCCCTGTGCCAGCCACAAGGAGAGGGATTCCCTGGAAGGAAGCCAAACCTCCTTGCCATTCTCTCTTCTTCTGGAGTCTATGGATTGCCGTTTGCAGCTTGGAGGCAGCCGCACCCTGCCAGGGGCCAGGGCATTCTAGGTTTACTCATACACTCTTTTCTGTCCATATTATACCCCAACTTTCAATTTTGAGAAGTAAATATGCAATTTTTTCCCTCCCTATAATTTTCCCTGCTGTGTCTGTGGATGTCAGAGCAGCTGGAAAATGTGAATAGCTCAGTGCTTTCTAAAAGTACAAGAAGGCCGTGCAGCATCATACATTGTCTGCTGCTCTTGGCAAAATCCAGTGGCTCTGTTGTGGTGGAGCGGGGGGGGGGGATGCTCTCCAGGCTGTACTGTCAGGGGAACTTTTAACCCAAATAATCCATGCCCCCACCTTCCATTAGCAATTAGATAATCACCAAGAACTAAGCATGTGTGTGCATACACACGTGCATGTTGCAGGGATGTTAGTAGAGGTGAGGTGAGGGTATCTGCTTACGCAGTCAGACTTTCTGCGTGTTCCCCTGGAGACTTTCAGACCTTCATGTCTCAGTAGCTGAAGGTCAGGACAGTCTGATCTATGCTTTTGTCTGGGAGAAGCGGTGAATGGGGAGTGGGAAGGCAAGATTTGAGTCAGGCAGATCTGGGATGGCTTATGTAGAGTGTAACCTTGGCCATGTTTAGTCTCTCTGGGTCTTAATTTCATCGTCCGTAAATCGGTGGCAAAGTTGGGAGATGTGCTGTCCAGACCCCCTTCCAGAACACACTGACCACCCATGAGATTTGTGGTCAGCAATCATCCCCCAGCTGTCAGCTCCTTTAGGATCTTCTTTGGCTGCAGCAGCAACTGTCTGATCTGGGGTCATGCCTTTCTCTGGGCATGCCACACCCAGGTACTGAGTAAGGTAAGGCATAAAGCTGCAGCCATTTCTGCCTGCTACAGGACACTCCCATAGGCTACACCTACTTCAGAGATCCCTGCCCAGCCTGGGTTGGACCAACATCCCTGTCTGCCTTCTCCTGCTCACCTTGGCTTCCTCCCTTTTCCCTTCACAGGTGTTGATCCTTAATTAACATCTTGCACCCCAGACTCCATCTCTGCATCTCCTCACAGAGAACCAAACCTGTGTCAAGTAGGGAGAATGATTTTCACTTCAAGAGGTTATTGTTCAAGGGGCTCCTGGGTGGCTCAGTCAGCTAAGCATCCGACTCTTGATCTCAGCTCAGATCTTGATCTCAGGATCGTGAGTTCAAACCCCACATTGGGTTCCGTGCTGGGCATGAAGCCTACTTAAAAAAAAAAAAAGTGGTTACTGTTCAAAAGTGAAATGGGATGTTTATATAGTATTCTGCATGGTACCTGGAAGGTTAACAAAGCATAATACACGTCTATTCCTTCTCCTTTTCTTTCCCTAAAAACTATGACACTAAATCCCATTCCAGACCTTGAGCAGTTGTTCATAGCCTGTGCTTTGTAATATTGGCTTGGAGAAAGTGGCCCTGAAAGTCTGTGCTGCCTGCTAAGTTTGAGGGCCTGGCGGAGGACTCTGAAGCAAGTCTTGTCCCTGTGAAGTTCATTATCCATGGATCACATCAGCCCTCTTCAAGGTTCCTCACTGAAAAGAAATTGAGCATGCAAATGCTCTTTTATCATAATCACCACGTATCCACAGGGTAATTCATAAAAGAGCTGGAAATATATTGAAATTCAATATTGTTTGAGTCCAAATCAATATTAATAATTGTTTGCATTTTTAAAGTGCAATTTGCAATTGAAAAATGCACAAAGATCAACCAGTAGTTGCTAACACATCAAATTTTCCTATTAAAGGCATAGTCCCTTAACTTTAAAATGTTTCTTTACAACAAAAGGTGGCACTGATCCATGAAAATGGTTATCTATTATTTACATGCACAACATTGGAATTTGTTTCCATTATGCATGAGTTGAAAGGCCAGTTACTTTTACTTTTAAGTTCTTGTTTTTTAAAAAATTAGACGTTTCATTTTGAGATAATTTTAGATTCACATAACAGTTGTAGGAAATAACACAGAGAAATCTCATGTACCGTTTTTCCTGTTTCCTCCAGTCCATCTTATAAAATTATAGTACAATATCACAATGAGGATATTGACATTGATACAGTCAAGATACAGGACATTTCCATCACCACAAGGGTCCCTCATGTTGCCCTTTTAAATTCTTTAAAAATTAAAGATTTTTAAATGACAAAGGTGATGATGGATACAGTGGGATCCCCATCATTAGCCTTGTGTCGATTTCTGCCTTGAAATGTATTCTATCACTAAATGAGGCACTGTCTCAGCTGGGCTCAGTGTAGATGTTGAAACATGGAGAGCAGTGGTCATCTAGGGAGGGAGTGGCCTCAGCTGGGAATCACCTCAGCCAGGCAGGCCTCAGGGGAGCAAGACTTTGTGGCTTAGAAAGAACCTGAGAACACAATTTCCAGATTAACACTTGCATCGGAGCCCTTTGCTCCCTCCAAAAGGTCAAAGTGGTCTTAAAGGGAAACAGCTTGGCAGCTTTGGTCCATCGGAGCCCAGCAGCTATCCAGATTTGTGGCAAGAGACAGGTGGCAAGTGTGGATAAGGGATGTCCTAGCCAAAGGATCTCCTGCTCTGCCTGAAAGAGGCCTCGTGTGAATGAAATTCACAGAAATGCCTTTCTGTTTTGACATTTGTCTCATACCAGAGCTGCAAGGAACTTGAGAACTCATCTACAATGGATATTTTGGATGCAGACTGACTCTGAGATTAGTAAATTAAGTCATGAGGGTCCCACAGCTGATTGGGGGGGAAGGGCAGCCAGACCTAGAACCTGGCGTGGGCTCCCCACTCTGAAGCTGCTGTCCATCTCATGATATCTAGCTGCTTTGTTCAGGCTGCCAGAGCCACAACCCTAGCTCCCCCATGTCCTGGTCATGTTTCACATGACCATGAACTTGACCATTCTCTGGTCCTCAGCTCCTGGGCCCACATGCAGTCATCTCTGGCATGAGTGAAACTTAACAGGAAGAGGGTGATTTTGGCTCAGTATCAAGTTTTAGTTTGCTTTTGTTGATTTTTTTTTTATTGTGGTAAGGTACACATGATATACAATTTACTATTTTAATCATTTTTAAGTCCAGAAGCATCAAATACATTCAGATTGTTGTACAGCCATCACCACCACCCGTCTCCAGAATCTCTTTCAACTTCCCCAACTGAAACTGCCTATTAATTAACAACTCCCCATTCCTCTCTCCCTCACAGCCCCTGGTAACCACTGTTCTACTTTCTGCTTCTGAATTTGACTGCATGGAATCATACAGTGTTTGTCCTACTGCAAATGGCTAGTTTCACATAACATAATGTCCTCAACGTTCATCCATGTTGTAGCATGTTGTGTTCATTGACTTGTCATGTGTTTGTTTTGTCTTTAGATTCCATATATAAATGAGATCATATGGTATTTGTCTTTCTCAGTCTGAATTATTTCACTTAACATAACATCCTCTTGTTCCATCCCTGTTGTTGCAAATGGCAAGATCTTATTCTTTTTTATAGATGAATAACGTTCCATCATGTGCTTGTCTGTATGTGTGTATACACACACACACACACACACACACACACACACACACACACACACACACACATATATATGTATGCACAACATCTGTTATCCATTCACCTATAGATGGACACTTGGGTTACTTCTATGTCTTGGCTATTACAAAAATGCTGTAGTGAATGTATATTACCTTTTCAAATTACTGTTTTTGTTTTCTTCAGGCAAATGCCCAGAAATGGAATTGCTGGATCATATATGGTAGTTCTATTTTTAATTTTTTGAGGCACCTCCGTACTGGTTTCCACAGTGGCTGCACCATCTGCATTCCTACCAACAGTGCAAGAGGGATCCGTTTGTCCATATCCTCCCCATATCCTCTCCTTGTTATATCTTTGTCTTCTTGATGCTAGCCCTTCTGGCTTATGTGAGGTGATATCTCATTGTGGTTTTGATATTCATTTCCCTGCTGACTAGTGATGATGAGCACCTTTTCCTGTGTTTTTTAGCCATCTGTATGTCTTTCTTTGGAAAAATGTCTATGCAGGTCCTTTGCCCATTTTTTAATTGGATTATTTGTGGGTTTTTGTATTGAGTTGTATGAGAGTTTTATATATTTTGGATATTAACCCCTTATCAGATACATCATTTACAAATATCCTCTGCCATTCAGTAGGTTGCCTTTTCATTTTGTTGATGGTTTCCTTCACTGTGCAAAAGCTTTTTTGTTTGATGTAGTCCCAGCTGTTTGTTTTTCCTTTTAATTTGCCTGGGGAAGCATATCCAGGAAAATAATGCTAAAGCCAATGTCCAAGAATTTACTGCCTATGTTTTCTTTTAGGAGTTTTAGGGTTTCAGGTCTTATGTTTAAGTCTTTAAGCCATTTTGACTTTATGGTTGTGTGTAGTGAAAGAAAGTGGTCCAGTTTCATTCTTCTGCATGTAGCTGTCCAGTTTCCCTAGCACCATTTATTGAAAAGACTATTCCCTGTTGTTTATTTTTGCCTCTTTTGTTGAAGATTAATTTATTATATAATTGGCGGGTTTATTTTGGGGCTCTTTATTTTGTTCTCTTTATCTATGTGTCTATTTATGTGCCAGTCCCATACTGTTTTGATTATTATAGCTTTGTAGTTTAGTTTGAAATCTGGGCTTGTGATACCTCCAGCTTTGTTCTTTCTCAAGATGGCTTTGTCTCTTTGTGGTCTTTTGTGGTTCCATATAAATTTTAGGATTATTTGTTCTGGTTATATATAAAAAATAATATTGGTATTTTGATAGGGATTACATTGTATCTGTAGATTGCTTTGAGTAGTATGGACATTTTAACAATATTAATTCTTCCAATCCATAAGCATGGGATATCTTCCTATTTATTTGTGCCACTTTCAGTTTCTTTCATCAATGTCTTATAGTTTTCAGAATATAGGTTTTTCACCTTCTTAGTTAAATCTATTCCTAGGTATTCTATTCTTTTTGATGCAATTATAGATGGGATTGTTTTCTTGATTTCTCTTTCTGTTAGTTTGTTATTGATGTATAGAAACACAACAGATTTCTGTATATTGATTCCATATCCTACAACTGTACTGAATTACTTTATTAGATCTAAGTTTTTTGGTGGAGTCTATATATAGTATCATCTGCATGTCATCTGCAAAAGTGGCATGCTTCTTCCTCACCAATTTGAATGCTTTTTATTCCTTTTTCTTGTCTGATTGCTGTGGCTTGAACTTCCAATACTATGTTGAATAAAAGTGGTGAGAGTAGGCATCCTTGTCTTGTCCCTCATCTTAGAAGAAAAGCCTTTAGCTTTTCATCGAGTATGATGTTAGCTGTGGGTTTGTCATACATGACCTTTATTATGTTGAAGTGTGTTCTTTCTATACCCATTTTGTTGAGAGTTTATCATGAATGGATGTTGAATTTTGTCAAATTTTTCTGCATCTATTGAGATGATCATATAACTTTATCCTTCATTTTGTTAATGTTTTGTATCATGTTGATTGATTTGTGAGTGTTGAACTATACTTGCTTCCATGGAATAAATCCCACTTGATCATGTTGAATTATCCTTTTAATGTATTTTTGAATTCAGTTTGCTGATAATCCATTGAAGATTTTTGAATCTGTGTTCATTAGGGATATTGGTCTATAATTTTTGTTTGTTGTAGTATCTTTATCTGGCCTGGGTATCAGGATAATGCTGACCTAATACAATTAATTTGGAAGCATTTTTTCCTCTTCTATTTCTGGGAATAGTTTCTGAAGGATAGATGTTAACTCTTCCTTAATTATTTGGTGTTGCCAACTTCACCTGTGAAGCCATCTGGTTCTGGACTTCTGCTTGTTGGGAGTTTTCTGGTTACTCATTTAATTTCATTACTAGTAATTAGTCTGTTCAAATTTGCTATTTCTCCCCGATTCAGTTGTAGAAGATTATATGTGTCTAGCAATTTGCGCATCTCTTCTAGGTTGTCCAATTGTTGTCATTTTTTTAGTAGTCTCTTATAATCCTCTGTATTCCTATGCTACCAGTTGTAACTTCTCTTGTTTCCGATTTTATTTATGTTGGTGCTCTCTTTTTCTTGATGAGTCTGGCTAAAGGTTTATCAATTTTGTTTATCTTTTCAAAGAAACAGCTGATAGTTTCATTGATCTTTTCTAATTTTTTTTCTAGTCTCTATTTCATTTATTACTGCTCTGATTGATCTTTATTATTTCCTTCCTTCTGCTGACTTTGGGCTTTGTTTGTTTGTTCTTTTTCTAGTTCCTTTAGGTGTAAGGTTAGATTATTTGAGATTCCTCTTGCTTCTTGGAGTAGGCCTGTATCACTATAAACTTTCCTCTTAGAACTGTTTTGCTGTGTCCCAATGATTTTTAACCATTGTGTTTTCATTTTCATTTGTCTCCATGCATTTTTTTTTGCCTTCTCTTTGATTTCTTTAACCTCCTCTTTGATCCATTGGTTGTTTGGTAGCACATTGTTTAGCCTCCACATGTTTGTGTTTTTCCCAATTTTTTTTTTTGTAATTGATTTCTGGTTTTACACCATTGCAGTTGGAAAAGATGCTTGATATGATTTCAATCTTAAACTTATTGAGAATTATTTTGTGACCTAACATATGATCTATCCTGGAAAAATGTTTTATGTGCACTTGAAAGGAATGTGTATTCTGCTGTTTTTAGATGCAATATTCTGTATATATCTGTTAAGCCCATCTGGTCTAATGTGTCATTCAAAACTGCTGTTTCCTTATTGATTTTCTGTCTAGATGATCTAGCCATTGATGTAAGTGGGATGTTAAAGTCCCCTACTATTATTGTATTACTGTCAATTTCTCTCTTTATGTCTGTTAGTATTTGCTTTATGTATTTAGGTGCTCCTGTGTTAGGTACATAGATATTTTCAATTGTTTTATCCTCTTGTTGGATTGATTCTCTTACCATTATATAATGCCCTTCTTTGTCTCTTGCCACAGTCTTTGTTTTAAAGTCTATTTTAAGTATTGCTAACCTAGCTTTTTTTCCTCTCCTTCCTTCCTTCCTTCCTTCCTTCCTTCCTTCCTTCCTTCCTTCCTTCTCCTTCCTTCCTCCCGTCCTCCTTGTTTCTTTCTTTCTTTCTTTCTTTCTTTCTTTCTTTCTTTCTTTCTTTCTTTCTTTTCTTCCTTCCTTCCTTCCTTCTCCTTCCTCCCATCCTCCTTGTTTCTTTCTTTCTTTCTTTCTTTCTTTCTTTCTTTCTTTCTTTCCTTCCTTCCTTCCTTCCTTCCTTCCTTCCTTCCTTCCTTCCTTCCTTCCATTTTTATGGAATATCTGTTTCAATCCCCTCAGTTTTCATCCCCTATGTGTCTTAGGTCTGAAATGAGTCTCTTGTAGGCAACATATAGATGAGTTTGCTTTTCTATACATTCAATCACCCTGTGACTTTTGATTGCAGCATTTAATCTAGTTACATTTAAAGTAATTATTAATAGTAGGTGCTTGTTGTCATTTGTTAATTATTTTTGTGATTGTTTTTGTAGTTCTCCGTTCCTTTCTTGTTCTCTTGCTGTCTTCCCTTGTGTTTGATGACTTTTAGTGTTATACTTGAATCCCTTTCTCTATTATAGGTTTTTGATTTGTGGTTACTATGAGGTTCATCTATAACATCCTATGTATATAGCAGTTTATATTAAATTGATGGTCATTTAAGTTTAAACACGTTATAAAAGCACTATTTTTTTTACTCTCCCCTCCACATTTTATGTATATGATGTCATATTTTGCATCTTTTATGTATCCCTTGACTAATTTTTGTAGATATATAATTGATTTTACTACTTTTGTGTTTTAACCTTTATATTAGCTTTATAAGTGATTGATCCTTTGCTATATGTTTGTTTTTACCAGTGAATTTTTTTCTTTCATAATTTTCTTGCTTCTAGTTATGGTCTTTTCTTTCTTCTTTCTGAAGAATTCTCTTTAGCATTTCTTATAGGCCAGGTGAGCAAACTTTTGTTTGCTGGGAAACACATGATCTCTCTTTCCATTCTGAATGATAACATTGCTGGGTAGAATATCCTTGGTATAGGTCTCTTCCTTCCAACACTTGGAATGTATCATGCCATTCGCTTCTGGCCTACAAAGTTTCTGCTGAAAATTCAGCTGATAGCCTTATGGGGCTTCCCTTGTGGGTATCTTGTTTTCTTTTGCTGCTTTTAAGATTCTGTCTTTATCTTTAATTTTTGCCATTTTAATTATTATGTATCTTGTGTGGACTTCCTTGGGTTCATCTTGTTTGGGGATTTCTGTGATTCCTGGACCTGGATGTGTGTTTCCTTCCCCAGCTTAAGGAAGTTTTTAGTTATTATTTCTTTGAATAAGTTTTGTGCCTCTTTTTCTTTCTCTTCTCCATCTGGGACCCCTGTCATGTGAATGTTATTTGCTTGATGTTGTCACAAAAGTACCTTACCGTATTTTAATTTTTTAAAAATCCTTTTTTCTTTGTACTGTTCAGTTTAGTTGTTTTTTTACTACCCTCAATTGTAGGTCACTGATCTGCTCTTCTGCATCCTCTGTTCTGCTGTTGAATCTTCTAGTTAATTTTTCATTTCACTTGTTGTATTCTTCAGCTCCGACGGGTTCTTTTTTATATTTTCTATCTCTTTGTTAAAGTTCTTACTGAGTTCTTCCACTCCTCTCTTAAGTCTGGGGAGTACCTATGGACATTAATTTGAATTCTTTATCAGATAGATTCCTTATCTCTGTTCTGTTTAGCTTGTTTTCTAGGGTTTTGTCTTCTTCTTGTGTTTGGATCATGTACCTCTGTCTCCTCACTTTGTCTGATTCTCTGTTTGTTACATATGGATATATGTGGTGCTCCCCTAAGTGGGCTGCGAGCACCCTCCTGTTGTGACTGGGCTGACTGCTGAGGGTGCAATGGTGGGTGGAGCTAGTTTTCAGTCTGTCTGCAGGCACATTGGTGGGCTGGGCTTGCCTCACATGCAGTGGGCTGAAAGAGCCAACTGAGCTACTGTGCACACTGGTTGGTAGGGCTCATTCCCCACTCCCTGGGTCAGGATTTGCTCTGGAGATGTGCCAGTTCTGACCAGAGCTGCCTGCTGGGTGTGGCAGGTGATAGTCACTCTGGAAGGGCACAGATCCTGGCTGGGACTGCCCAGTGTGAGAGCCGCTTTGGAGGGGCACCTGCTGGTGGGTTGGGTTGAGTGGGGCTAGTCTGCAGGGAAATTTGGGGGCAGGGCAAGATGCTAGCAAGGTAGAGGGAGAATGTCAGAACTGGCTCCCACCAGAGCCTGCCAAAGCAGAAGGAGGACAAGAGAAAGAGTACCTGCCAGCACTTCCATTCCTGGAGAAAACTCCTACATATCCTGAACCCTCCAATATACATCCTAAAATTAGTCAATAAGTCCCCTTCATGAATACCCCAGGCACTTTTTAAACTGCTACTTCTGTGCTGGGTCTTGGGCCCAATGATATAGTGCATTGGCCCTTTAAGACTAGAGACTCGGTTTCCCTATAACCCTCCAGCTCTTCTGAAGGCAGGCCCTGCTGATTTTCAAAGCCAGACATCGTGGGGGCTCATCTTCCCTGTGCAGGTCCTCAAGGCCAGGGGTGCCTGGTGTGGGGCTGGGTCCTCTCACTCTGTGCCTGTGTTGTCCCTCCTGTTCATGGGTTGCCACATGGAGGGCTGCATTCCCAACTTCATCTCTTTGGCCTTCTTTTTATGTCTTTAGCTCGGGAAGATCTGTTTGGCCAGTCTTCAAGTTTTCAGAGTGAGCTGTCACACATGTAGGTGTTGCCTTGGTGTGTCCACAGGTGGAGGTGAACTCAGGATCCTCCTTCTCCACTATCTTCCCCCATTCTCTTCACTGACTTTTGACCAACACATTCAAACTTTAATTTTGTGTAGGGAGTTTCCTAGTGTAATCCATTTTATGGCATCTAAATGACTTGTGTATTTGTTTGTACATATAAAATGTGCATTAATACATGGGCATGTATAGCGATAGAGTCCACATTTACCTCCACGAGTGTATTAGTCTTCAAGCCCTGTGATTTGAAATCTGCCCTACCAAACTGAGGATACAAAAATGGCATCCTGGTGTTGAGTGTGCGCTGGGTATGTGGGAGCTTCCAGGCTCCATCAGGCTCTCTAACGGAGCTCACTTCCTTGCCTCTTTTCTCACAGGATTGGGCTACTCTTTGGACATAATTCTAACCCAGACCTGATCAAAACAAACCCACAGCTCCCTAAAACATGCATGACATTTTAGAAATTCCAGGTTCGTGGAGTGCCTCTCTTCAGATGGCCCAGACACCTCCATGTGTTAATCCATGCTCATGTCACACGAGGCACAGGTTATGTTGGTCCCATTCCCTGTGCCAGGCACTGTGCAGGGAATACAAAGATGAGAGACCTCGATGCTGCTCTCAGGTCTCTGAGGGTCTGAGATAGGTGTGTGAACACTCTCCACGTGGTAGGAGAAGGGCTGTAATTGAGGTACACATGCTTACAGGATTGGGGGTGCTGAATCCCCATCCCAGATTCTGCCAGGGTAGGACTCAGTTTCTCTACCTACTGAATTACTATCCCCTACCCTGCTTCATAAAATTCCCTGAAGTCCTGGGCAAGAGACTGCATCCATGGTGTGGTCCTACCCCTGAAAGTAATCAAGGGCATTGTAGCTTATGGCACCTTGGCTGGGCTCTCAGGACCCCCTCACTGCAGCTGCGTGTTTGCAGGCTTCCCTTCAGGCTCTTTGTGTAAGCAGTGGTGGGAAGCCATGCGGTAGCATTCCTAGTGGGTCTGTGGGGACAAGGCTTCAGGGCTGTTTGAGCCCGACTTATACCTTAGGGCTCCCTTTCCTCTCCCCCTACCCCGACAAGAAATCATGGGGGATTGGAGAGAATCCCTGCCTTGTAGTGGGGAGGATTCTGGCGGGTGAATTACCTCCCCCAGGAGTGGGGTACAGCCCTGTGCGCTGGGGTGTGCTGAGGCTGGGCCTAGGGCATTTCAGGACCTAGGTCAGCGCTCTCCCGTGTCCAGCAGGGCTGGAGTCTGCAGCCCCGCCCCAGAGTCTGAGCAATTGCAGCCGTTCGTCACCCTCACAGAGCATTGCAACTTTATGCCTACGCATAAAAACTGGAGGGACTCATCCCAGAGTTTGCTGCCGCCGCTGCCGCCGCTGCTGTTAGAACAGTTTTAATTAGCTGCAGGATTTTAATGAGCTGAAATCAAGAAGAACCCCATCTCAGAAGCAAGCAGGAGCCGCACACACGGAAGAACTCGTCTGACAAAACAGATGGAGGTGGTGTTCTCAGGGGACTGGGCTGTGTGCTCCGTTTCGGTGAGGAGCAAATGAGTTACTGAGGCCAGGAGGCTGCAGAGGAGAGGCGGGAGGTCAGCCCCAGCGCAGGAGCCTCGGCAGGGGCAGAGCGGAGGCACAGCCCCCTCTGCCGCTCCGGTGGAATGCTTGGTGCCGGATTCAAGGTGACGGCAGTGCCTGGCTCCATTCTCCTCAAGTTGCCATAGCAGCCTCTCTCCCGATGAGCAGCTCCTCCTGGAGCCCTCAGCCGGGAGGGACGTCATTGTTCGCTCCTGCCCGTGCAAGGAAGAGACTGACTGGACAGAGAACTTTCTGGGGCCCGGGGTCCACACACCAAGTGGGTGCTCCCATGGGCACATGGCCGGATGCCTCCGGCCGTCTCCAGTGGGGCACGGGAGCGGGTCCTCACAGCCAGAGGGGGTCCTCTGGGTGACTGGGGGAAGCATCCAGGCCTTGGAGCAGCCGCAGCCAAGCGTGTCCTTGGAGCCATCCGTCCATCCGCCTGCCGGCCTGTCGCCACTGGAGGTGCGTGTGTTTTGGCTGAATTCCCAAGTCCTTGCTTGTGCCCTAAAGTGAATTTTCCCAAGAGACAAATTTTTAAATCAGATAAATAAGGAAATGGGAGGAATCCTTGGCCTTGACCTGTGTCCCAGGAGGTGTTTACAAGATTAATTGGATTTTTTTTTTCTTACAGTAAAAAATTGGCAATGCCATTCAGGCCTCAGGGAGAGAAAGCCACTGGGAAAACGAGGGATTGTGAGCACAGGACCTTCTGGAAACTGAGTGGGCTGTTTATTTTTCTTGCCTCCTCCCTACTCCACCCCCAGTTATTTGAATTGTCTTATTGTCTGTTGGTCTTGGCAGAGAGGCAGGGAGGAAGGGGAGGGTCTTCCACTTGTCATTGGAGCCGAGTGCGATGCACTGTGTCCCAGATGGGAGCAGAGGCCTGTGAATGTGTTTACGGGGCCCTGGGCAGCCTGGCCCCAGCCTGTGACGGATCGTAGGGTCCACTTCCCAGGCAGCAGCTGGACTCCCAGGAGAGGGAGATGAGCAGCCTTTGGACCAGCATCTTCCCATTGCCTTGAAAATAACGTGTGACTTTGAAGACAAGGACCCTCACAGGAACAGTAGGGGATCAGATGTGCACACTCTCTGAAGTGTCTGGTGATCTCCTAGCTCCCCTCCACCTGTAAAGGAAGGAGGTTCCTACAGATTCTGTGATGTTGGCCCCCTCCTGGGGCATTGAAGACCCAGCCAGACTGCAAACCAGCGACCCAGGAGGGGAGGCATGCTAACCTTTTGATTCCCATTTGCACAGAGCAAGGAGTTAGCTGGGTAGGTGGTCTCCAGTGAGAACAAACACCGAGAGGAAGGTCTCAAAGGGGAAGGCTGAGGTCTGATGCTTAGGGCTGGCCGGGGAAAGCGATGCGTGGCTCTAATACCAGCTTCCCTCCCTTCACAGAGAGGGTGCTGTGTTCTCGTGGAGGGGGGCGGGTGTAGAGGGGTCAACAAAAGGGAGGGTCTCTGAAATCAGACACTTGAGTCCCTGATGCTCTGGCCAGCGTGAAGGTGCAGGTCCTGGGGCTGGTTTTCTTCCCCTCTCCCCAGATTTGGGGGCAGAGATGTGGTCCTCATCCTGGTTCCACGCACATGGGCTGCTGGGGCCTGGTTCCACGTGGTGGGTTTGGTTTGGGTAGATTCAGGAACAAATGAGGACAGGTCGTTGCTGCGGGACAGGGGTAGTCAGTACTGGCTTGTATGGTGACAGTGTGACAATTAGGGAGAAGAGGGGGCTGGCCAGTTCTTTTGTAGTCACTTGTGCAGTGCTATTGACCATAAATAATGCAATGATGATCGCATCTGCTTCTGATTCCCCCCCCCCCTTTTTTTTTCATCAAATAGAGCTTTTGGGTTGAGATTGGGTGGCATTTTATTAACAGTTTTGCCAGGTAGCCCTGTGCCCTAGCCATAAACTTGCCGTTCTTTTTCCCCTCCTTCCTCTCTTTCCCTCGCCCTAGGTCAGATTGGTCTCCTGACCACGTCTGTCTGACTCAGGAGGCTGGTGTGGCTGCAGGCAGTGTGTCACCACCACGGCCAGGATAATCAGGGTTTTGCAGCATTTTCTTTACAGCCGGGGCCTTGCTGGGGCCTGTTGATGGAGTGTGTGTGCCGTGGCATATGTGTGTGTGTGTGTGTGTGTATGTGTGTTAGTGCGTGTGCCTCTGCTCCAGAAAGGTCTTGAGCTGCGCCCCTTGCTCCCTACCTGAGGGTCTTGTCCTTGATGAACCAGTGTGTGTGACATTGTTCCCACTCTTCTGACTCCTTTCTGTGACTGCATGGGCCCCCCCCCCAGGGGTTAAGCCAACTTCTCTGGGGCAGGAGGGCCCAGAGTGAGGGCCAGAGAGAGCAGCTCCATCTCCCCCCATCCTCTCCCACACCTTGGGGCTGGCCAGGGTGGTCCCGGCACACAGTGCCTATCATTACGAAGGGAAGGGCTTGGGAGATCTCAGGACACAGGGCATCCTATGGGCAGTGTTGAGAGTGACCTTGCCCTTCAGTGGGGCCTGGGCCTGCATGGCTGCACCTGTGTCTCTGCAGGACAATGAGCCAGGTCCCCAGGACCCATCCCGGGCAGCCGTAGAGGGAGAAACCACAGGCCCCCACGAGGGACTCCAGGGTCTGAACCTTTGGGGACAGGTGGCTGCCTGTTTTTACCCTGTGTAAGCCCCGTGGGTGTCCCTGGCAATGGCAGGAAGCAGCAGTCTTTCTTGGGGTGGGGCGGGGGGAGGCCATTGGAAGGGAAGTCAGGGCCAACTTCAAACCTGGAGCCAGCTCCAGAGACAAAACTGAGCCCTGCTCAGCGCTGCCTCCCAAACATCAAAGCTGGGAGGTCGTGGGAACCACCTGCTCAGCACAGCCCAGAGAGCCCAGCGTTCAGGCGCGTTCCCCATGCATAGAGGCCTGGGGCAGGTTAATTAAAGTTAACTGAGTGAAAACATAATTACAGTGACTGCAGAGGGGAGAAACCCAAACCTGCAATTTAACACTCTTCAGCACCAGAGCTTTGCTGAGGACAGTCTAGTCGTTGGGAATCTTTGTCTGGGCCTGGGAGGGAAGGGCTCCTCTTACCACTTCCTGCCTCCTGCCCCCCAGGAGCATGAGGACACAGAGGGACCATAGCTGGGGCTTCCTCCCCCAACACCTGGGTGCCTGGTCAGGAATGGGAGCCCTGACCAAATTACTGTGCCTGAGAAGACCCCCGGCAGGGAAATGACCCTGTGCCAAGCAGCACATCTGGCCTGGGGTCCCCGCCACCCAACTATGATCTCAGAGGCTGCTGGAAGCTGTCCTCCTGGCCTCTACCTCCCTGAGCACTGCCCTGTGCCAGGGCTGGGGAAGCTTCCTACAAGCCTGTTTTGGTAGAAAGAGGGTGGTATCTCTAAGCCCGAACTTAGGAAGGGGCAAAGACAAGGGCACAGAGCAACCTTCCACCACCAACAGGGGAAGTTCTGGAATGCCATGTAGCATGGCCTCCTGTGCAGATCGCTCTCCGGCCCCTATCCTGCTCCACCCATGCCTCCCCCTGCTGCAGGAACTTACATCCTTCCTATGAGCAGATGGCCTTGGGGTGCCCCCCCCCTTGACCCACAAGCTTGGCCCATTTGGAGTCACTGGTTGGTATTTCTGTGCCCTTCAGGAGGAACCAGGGGGAGGGGCAAGTCACCTGGGCATGCTCTGGGTCTGCAGTGGCCAGAGCAACAGGTGTCACAGGGATGTTGTCACCGGTCTCTGAGCCTGGGATCTGTCAAATGCAAGTCAGGCTGCCTCAGCTCCAGGCCAGAGGGCCTCATAGTGGGAGTAACCGTGATCGGGCCAAAGCTTCAGTTCCCACTGATGCGACGGACTATCCAGTGGGGTCTCCATCCTACCAGCCCATCTGTGGGTCAGGGCGGCACAGCTCTGGCTGGTGAGGGAAGCAACCAGGAGGGGGAGTCTCTGTCCCTGGTAGCCTCTGGGCCTGGGAGGCTCCTTCTCAAAGTATCTCGCTCTGTGGAGACACTTGTCCCCAGCATCCTGCAGGGAGGAGCCAGGGCAGAGAGATCCAAGAGCTCCTCTGTCCACCAGGACAGTTATAAGGGACAAAGGCCCAGATTGCTGCCTCTTCTCGGGGCGTAGACCCTTTCTAGGGAGCACACCTGCTCTGTTGGAAGCTCAGAGAGCCTGGACAGTGCAGGGCCCATTACAGGCTCTGGGTCTCAGGGCTCCAGCCTGGGCTTCCCCAGGCAGAGTCCGGGGAGTGTCTCTCTCCATGATTTTTCTGGGGGTGCAGATACAGGGGACCCTGCTGGGAAGCTGGTGTCCCAGCAACAGGTAGTGACTGGACTTCCCTCAACCTCTTTGGGCTGGAAGGATGCAAGGGACATACCTGAGTACATTCTAAGGGATGGAGGGATCCAGGGATTATGCTTGGTCATAGGCAGTGACTGGGGCCTCAGCCCACGTAGGATGCCCTGTGCCTCAGTGATGGACCATCTTTCTCCCCATCTGCCCTGTAGACTGTGGCCTGATGGACGCTTGGTGTGGATGATGAGGGAAGAACGCACCTCCCACACCCGAGAGGTGAGCCCGGAGCAAGCCCCGGATGACCCCACGAGCCGGAACGATGCGGCTGGCCTGCATGTTCTCATCCATCCTGCTGTTTGGAGCCGCAGGCCTCCTCCTCTTCATCAGCCTGCAGGACCCCACGGAGCTCTCCCCTCGGCAGGTGCCAGGTGAGCCCTTGCGCTCGGCCCCGCCGCCCACTTGCCCCAGCTTTCCTGTCCACAGTGCAGGCCTCCACGGCTGCCCTGGTGCCCAGTCTGTGCTGAAGGTTCCCGGCAGGCAAAGGAGGGGTCCTGGCCTTCTACTGGCAGGCATCAGCCTCTGGCCTCTGGCCTCTAGCCTGTGGTCACTCCTCTTGAAGTGAGGGCCAGGCTGCCTGTCTCTCAGCCAGTTGTTGCTTTCGGTGAAGCTGAGGCTTAAAGAGGATTCTGCCATCTCTTGGGGCCTCTCCCACACTGTCTGGGACATCAGAGGGTGAATGGCTTCTCCTTGAGCCTGTGGCCCCCATGGGACTCTGTTTCTGTGCCAGCCCTGGAACCCCTCGAATCCAGCCCCTTGGCCTGGGCCCCTCCTGCCTTTGTGAAGCTGAGATTACCCCACCTCCCACCTGCATCCCACACGTCCCTCGTGAGCCACTGAGGGGAGCACCCTTCATGACTTACAGAGGTCTGCTGAGGACAGGTGGGGTGCAGCGAGGAGACAAGGGGAAGGATGGTTCTGGAGCCTCAGGCAGGCAGAATGTGGAGAGGGGCGCTTAGGAGGGTGCCTGCTGCTCAGACACAGCCCTTACTCGTATCTCAGCTGTGGGCCTGGGGGCCTTTAGCAGGGAGGTCTGTGAAGACACCCATGTGCTCCAGGACGAGGACAATATGGAAGAGTAGAGGCCGTGGATTTAGGCAGAGAGATTCCTGCACCACTCTTGCCTGCAGGGCTCACCCTATAGGAGAGCAGTGCCCAGCCCTTCTCCAGCCCCACCCTCAGCTCTGGCTGCCTCACCCCTCCTAAGCACAGATTGAAGGCCCATAGGCATCAGGTAGAAAATCAGAAGGGGCACAAGGAGACTAGAGCAGGGGCCCTGGGCCTGGCAGCTGCTACCAGAGGCCCCGGTCGGGGAGGCCAATGAGTTCATTCTTTCATCAACTAGAGGCAGCCAGGGCAGTGGGACCCCAGGAGACAGCAGGCAAGTCACAGGTACTGACTCACACCTGGGCTGGGGCCTCACAGAGGGTGGGGGAGTGGCTGTCAGAAGTGGTTCTGGCTCCTCCCCGGCTTCTGAAGCAGCAAGGACATGTGACCAGGATGGCTCCTCTGTGGGGACCTCACAGCCTCACGTGAGCCTTAGAGTGGCTGACGGCCCTATGTCGGCAGAACCCAGCCCCATGGGTCAGGCCGGCTGAGATTGGCATCCCCAGTTGTATGTTATCTGTGCAGAAATGAGGTACTGAACAGGGGTCCTCAAGTATGGCTTGGGGTAAATGGTGTATCCTTGGGGGTGACCCATGGATCTTTGGTGCCTGTCTTGGTGCGTGTGTGGTTGGGGCACACACATGGGCAGAGGGTCTTTGTGTTCGGGGTCCGTGCTCTGTGGGACAAGCCCGGGAGGGAAGGCGTGAGCGTGCCTTTGGGGCAGGGCCATGCCCCCGTCCATGGTACACTGCTGGGACAAATGCTATATTCCTGGGTAGAGTTGGGATCTGGTGGCCGGGATGTGTGTCCTGCCATGTTGCAGCCGGCCGTCAGATCAGAGTACTTGATCTTTGTGTGTCCTGTGGGTGGCAGATTCTTGCCCCTCACACCAGCTGGCCTTGCCCTGCACAGCTGTCCCTGAGCATGTGGATCTTTTCCATCACCAGTGGGGCCAGGGCCCACAGGACGGCTAGGATCCAGGGTGGAGTGACGAGCCAGGAGAGAAACCAAGAGCCTCGGGCTGGCACGGTGTGTGGGATGACACGAAGCTCAGAGGAGTGTCCCCCTACAGTGGGGATAGCGTGGGCCTGGCAGACCGTGCACAGAGCACACTTGGGGCTCGAGCCGTGTTCTTCTGGCTGTAAATGGAGCTGGACCACTTTCGCCACGTGGCGGGTGAGAGGCAACCTTGACGTTCTACGTAAATCACATCAAACGCAGTCATAAAACTTTAAGTAATGCTTATGTTACTTTCCCTGAGCAAAGTGTTCCTGACACAGGCTGTTTGTGTTGATTTGTTACTATTCATTTATTCTTTCCCTGTACTTCTCACAGCAGCCTAATTGTGATTCGGTACCAAGAAAGCAATATCAAAGTAATTTTCCACAACATTAGTTACAATTTTCTTCTGATCTTTCAAGTGAAACAATCCCATCCTGTTGGCTTCTCTGAGCATATAAACCTTGATTACATTTATCTGTTGGAAACCAGTGCTTACAAAGTGTATGTATCCAGTTGCGTGGGTGGGTGGCCCCCAGAGCCTGGACAAGCCTTCTCCCTGTGGATTTCTGCCTGTGGGAGGTACAAAGTCAGGAGGCTGCCCTGCCATCCGGATTGGGTAAGGCCATTGGGAATGCCATCTACAGAAGAAATTCCACACAGGCTATACTGGCTGTCATAGTGGCAGAAACTTCCCTGGGAACGCAGTGTCCGGGAGCCACTGTTGGTGGCGTTGACCAAGGCAGAGGGCAGAGGGGTTGAGGCAGCAAGTGAAGATCCAGAAATAAGCTTGAGAGTGGGAGAAGGAGCCTTTAGTTGCTTGTGGCCCCTCGGAGTCGGGCGTTGTTCAGATTTCTCCTGCAGAGTTATTAGGTATTAATAGCATCTGAAGCTCTCAGGGACCAGACAGCAAACCTTGCCTGACTCGTGCATTCAATGGAATCATATGGGCTTGCCAACTTTTGTAAATCAAGCCATTTTTCCAAAATGTTTGCTATATTTTAAATCAATCAAACCTCTTGAAACGTGAATCGCTGCTGGTTAACCTGTTGGGTAAGATTAGATTTTGGTGTGCATCAGAGAATTCACCTATCCAAATGATTTTCCAGTCTCCAACATTGCCAGGCCACAAGGCCTCAGGAAACTCACTTCTTGACTCAAGAGACTAGACTTGCCCCTTCTGTAGGCGGAAGACTCAGAGAATAGGCAAGAACCTGAATAACACATCCCAGCCTGCTGGCCCTGGAGAGGCAGAAGACAGGCTCCACGTGTGGAGCTGGGCAGACGTGTGGAGCCACGTGTGTGGCTGGGCAGACTGAAATTTTATGAGGGGCCCCTCTTTATGAGCTTTTTCTTACGGAGGGTTTAGAACCGCCCAGAGTCGATGAGAATAGTACGATGGCGCCACGCACCCAGGACCAGCATGCTCCAAATGCAGTCAGGCTGCCGCACCTACAGCCACATCCTCATCTGTCCTGATTTTTTTTTTAATTTTTTTTTTTTACACTTTATTTATTTTTGAGAGAGAGAGAGAGACAGAGCACAAATGGGGGAGGGACAGAAAGAATGAGAGAGAGAGAGAGAGGGAGAGAAAGAGGGAGGGAGACACAGAATCCAAAGCAGGCTCCAGGTTCTGAGCTGTCAGCACAGAGCCCGACGCGACATGGGGGGCTCGAACTCACAAACTGCGAGATCATGACCTGAGCCAAAGTCAGAGGCTTAACTGACTGATTTTTGAAGCCTGTGCCGGTACCATATCAATTCAGCCAGAAATGTTACGATGTATTTATCACTTTAAGAGATAAGAACTCTGTTTTAAAACTTTCAATAATTCTTTACTATCCAGCGTTCAAATTCCTAAGTTGAATCCCAACTCTTATAAATACTTTTATTTCCACTTTGTTTTATCCAGTATCCAGATACAGCCCGCACACTGCAGCTCAGAGGATGAGTCTTTCAAGTCTCTTTCAATCTGTAATATTCTCTCCTCATCTTGATTTTTCTCTTGCTATTTATTGGAGGAAACTGGGTCACAGGTCCTACAGAGTTTCCCACCATTGGGATTTTTTTTTTTTTAACGTTTATTTATTTTTGAGACAGACAGAGACAGAGCATGAACGGGGGAGGGTCAGAGAGAGGGAGACACAGAATCCGAAACAGGCTCCAGGCTCCAAGCTGTCAGCACAGAGCCTGACGCGGGGCTCGAACTCACGGACCATGAGATCATGACCTGAGCCGAAGTCGGCCGCTCAACCGACTGAGCCACCCAGGTGCCCCTCCATCGTTGGGATTTTTGTTGGTTTTACTCATTTGGTGTCGTTGTCTTCTGTTCTTTGCATTTCCTGTAAATTAAGTAAACCTAGCAGCTTGAACAAATAGAGGTTTCTTTTCTTTTCTTTTCTTTTCTTTTCTTTTCTTTTCTATTCTTTCTTTTCTTTTCGGCAAGAATGTCCACGTGGTCATATGTGCTTTCATCAGGAGGCGCATATCTGCCTGGCTCTCTTTTGCAATGTCAACTAGCCACTGATGATGCACCTAGATGTATCCATTCTTCCGGGCTACACAATGCAGTGCTCTGATTTCATCATTCCTTCTTCATTCTTTTAAGTGGGATGGATTTTGTTTTCATGGGACGAGGGGAGTCATTGGTAGTGACCCAGGAGCCAGGGTGACGGTGGATTGATTGGTTTATTCATTGGTAAATAAAAAAAATTTAAAACTTGACCTTCTGATACAGATTCTGTGGTTAACACACTACGAGTTCTTTCTTTTTTTGATGTTTGGTTTCTAGAGTGAGTTTTCTTAAGGCAGGGCCACCTCATGTTTCAGGGAAGTAGCTCTTTGCTTTCCTGAAGCCGTGGAGGTGTGGAATGTGGAGCTGGGGACTGGGCTGATGCTGGGGTGTCAAAGGGGGAGGCAGCTACAGTGACAGCAGGGGTCCCTTCCTGCTCAGGGGCCCCGAGTGCAGACAAAGGGACTGGACAGCCCCTGGTGACTTCCTGGTCTACAATAACCTGCTCCTGGGGCATTCCTTCCACAGCACAAGGGCATCCAAGGATGGTAATAATAACAAACATTGACCAGGATTTTACCATGTGCCAGATCTTGTGTCAAGCACTTTACAGGTATTAATATGTATAATTCTCATAGCTGATTATTCCCATTTACAGGTGCAGTGCCGAGCGGTCGCTTGCGTGGACACACAACGGCACTGCTGCCACTCTCAGGCACCTTACGTGTGTTTAGTACTCACTGAATACTTTCAAAACCCCAGGAGTTAAGTACTATTACACCATCTGACAGATGAGACTACTGAGATAAGAGAGGTTGAGAGCCACGCCTGAGGCCACACAGCCTTGGGATTCAGAGCCAGGATTTGTCCTTAGACAGCAGGCTGTCGCCACTGCACCTGCTGCTGTCCTAACAGCTGTGATGCTCCATATTGTCTGCTCTGGGCCCAGAGCAGAGCCTGGGCGGAGAGAGAACCTGGATGAAGATTTGGAGGCATGAGGGAATTTGGCATGGGAGGAACTCCTGGTGGATTAGGGGCAGGAGTGTGACCCGGGGATCTAGACTAGTACTGCAGACATGGCCAGTCCCGGGGCCCATAAGCCCTTTTTTGGAGCATCTCAGAGGAGCGAGCCTTTGCTGCAGGCTGCGGGGAGCCCCGGGGATCCTGAAGTGGGGGCGGCTGTTAGAAGGCTCACTTTAATGGCTGCGTGTTTGGAGCTGTGGGCAGGAGCAGGGGAGGGGAAGAGAGTGCGAGGAACCACAGAGTGGTGTGGGAGAGAGGGCAGGGACCGGAGAGGGTAGATTCGGGGTGTTGGGGCAAGTACACAGTGGGGATGGTGATGAGGGTGAGGGGGGCTGTTGTGTCAGTTCAAGATGCCTCTGGCTCTGGCAGATCGAGACGGGGGTACCACTTACCGAGGCAGGACACGCCAGATGGGGAGCAGTTTGGGGGAGGGGGCCGGAGACCACGCGTTTTGTCTTGGGCAGGGGCATCTGAGTTGCTGGGCGGAGTTGCTCTGGATTCCAGACACACAGGCCGCAGGGGACGAGAACCAGCAATCCATCCCCGCCCCCCCCTCCCCACCAACCCCATCCCTCCTCCACCCGCCTCTCTGCTCTCAGAACGCACACTTCACTCCTTTGGTCTCAGACACCTGAGGGCAGTAGTGGCTGGAAGAGCCAGGAGGGCTGCCTGGAGGAGGGGAGCTGTGGTTGTTAAGAGGTGACCACGTGCTGACCTACGGCGGAAGCAGAGAGTAGTGAGACTGTCCTGGAGCCCGGGTCTCTCTGCAGAGCGCACGGTGCTGAGCATCTTGCCAAGTCTCTTACCGCTAGAAATCAGCAGCGCCAGAATTCCCACGCCCATGGGCCCGACCGATTCCAGGGCTCCTGTTTTTGTTCCCTGGAGGCAGGGCTGTGTTGGCTGGAGAGAGTGTGGCCCTCACTCTTGGTCCCATGGTTACCAGGGACGCACAGCCCTGCCTGTGCCAGATACTTGTCTTGTTTGTCTTGTTTCTACAGCAACTCTTTGTCCAGGTATGTCCCCTCGGAGCCCTGAGAACACCCCGGGTGGGTCAAGGCCACAGGAGTAACTGCTGAGGGGCTCTCAGAAACTCCCCACTGTGAGGCTGATGGACCAAGCAGAGGTATGGCGGCTGCCCCTCCTCTGCCCTGGCACCTGGGCCAGGCTGGTCTCAGGGGAGGGGCAGCCTGCTGGAGCCAGGGTGTCTGAGCTATGCTCCTTCCGGGCCATGGGAGCCGGCAGCCCCTCCAGCTTCCTGGAACCATCTGCTTTCCCCGGGCAGGTGGGTTTTATTGGAATCCTCTCGAGTCTGTTTCCTGAAACCATTTTCTAACGGCATCGCAGAACATCATATATATTTTCCACAAACCTTGCGAGGCTGACACATCCTTGTTGTGACTGTGAATATCAGAAGTGACATGTAATTGCAGTGATCCATCCTGTTAAGTAGCTGGCAATATATCATTGCAAAATCAGCAGGGCTGGGACTCTCAGAACCCGGTGTTTCTGAACAATGCACCTGCAGCATGTTCAAACTCTCTTACCAAACACCGCCGAAGGCTCATGAGGGCCGCCTCGCCCTCCCTCACCTCGCTTTTCTGTGGCCACAGCAAAGAAAATTTTACTCTAGGTAAAACCACCCTCTGAGTTTCCCATTCTTCGGAGTGCCCTCTCCTCGGCACAGAATGCATTGGGGTCAAAGTCAAGGCTGGGGGTCAGGATCCTGGTAACAGTGCTCCTTACAAGCATCACCCTTGGACTTTTTGGGCCCCTCCCTTTTCCTTGTAAGCTCCAGGGCAGCTCTGTGGGGTTCCTTCTGGTGCCGTGGGGTGGGCAGTGAGCCGGGCAGCCCAGTCATCGCTGTGTCGGCAGGGGAAGGAAACCCGTGGGCTCAACAATTGCAGGATTGGAGACCCAAGTGGCCAGAAGCCCAAGGACGTGATGGCTGAGCCCACCTTGATGGGGCGGGTGCACTGAGGCAGAGTCTGCATATTTCGGGGGTACTACTCACACTTTGTTCTGTGCTAATTCTGGGGTAGTGCTGACTTAGACTCTGGGGTGAAGGGTGCCTTGTGGATGTGCAGAGGGCAATACTGATGGAGGGACAGACACAGGTCCTGCTGGAAAAGGGGGTATGGTATTAGGACACGCAGCCCTCAAGTGTGGCCACCTGGAGCCCACTGATTTGGTGGGCCCCGGGGTGCTGGCTTTGGAGCTGAGTCCGGAATCTGCTTTTGGAGGTGGGGCTTCATGACAGACCCTCCCTCCTGCCCTCCCGGGGAGGCCATGTGGGCCCAGTCTCTACAGGGAGACCTTCTCTGTCCCCACCCTCTCACACTGAGGCTGGGGCATCCCCAGTGGCACCCCCCGGCCCACAGCTCCCCAGCATCTGCTTCTCTGACTGGGCCTCAAACATCTCCTCCCCTCCCTGCAGAAGACACCCTGGGGGTCTCCAGCCAGAACCTCACTTTCCTTTGGTGCGTTAAAGTATGCTAAATGAAAAATAATGAGCCTGTAGGAACTAATAACAGGAATCACCTAATTAAATTAGGAAACAGACATCCTATCGCTGTAATCTGAAAATTGATATTAATAGAAAGTGGTCCCAGAATTGTTATGCTAAAGGTTCCTAGGGGTGGGGAAATTAAAAAGGAGACCAGAACGGAAAATTGGGACAATCGTATCCAATAAGAGCAAGACTTAGGTTTTATAGGAACTAAAGGAAAACGCTAAAACTAGAAGACAGGATCATTGTGTGGATCTAATGAAGTAATGGACAAACATGGCTTTGAAAGCTACAGAGCTCCACATGCGTGTATAATGATAATTTTTTAAATGAGACAATGTAATTAAGCTTCAGTGTGCATGAAACGTGGTGATAGTTACCGTTTATTGGCTCCTGGCACTGTCCCCAGTGCCTTTGCTTGTTCCTCCGCCTGTGAGGCAGGCATGATTGTCCTCAGCTCAGACTCAACAGAGGGTAAGGTGGTTGCCCAGAGTCCTGTGGCCAGAGTGGCCCGAGCCAGGATTCAGACCCAGATTTAGCTGGTTGCAAAGCCCCTCCCCAGCTCACTCTGCCTTCCTTGCCCATTGCTACTAGTTGGTGTCGTGGTCTGCATCTCTTGTATCTTCTGATGTTTTTCTGCCGTTTCTTCAAAGTGCATTTCTTGCTGACACCCAGCGGCAGCCCCAGCCCCAGGGCTCCTCTGGTGGCTCGGGTAACAAAGCCCACACAAAGCCGCCTTCTGAAATTACAGTCCAGCTGGAAAACTGGGTCTCCTATTACGTCTGGGCCTGGGCGGGGGCCGCGCGGGGCCGCCAGTTCCGATGCTCAAGCCGGCTCCCGGAAGCCCCGGTTTCAGGTTGCGTGTCCACAGCACCGGATTGTTCCCCTAGGCCCCCTACTTGGAGGGGTGAATCAGGCTCTGTTCACCTGCGACGTGAGTCATGGCTTGGCGGGCCCAGAGCGGGGCTCAGGTGTGCGGTGACCCTTTTCCCACTCTGCCCGGCCCAGAATGAATTGGAGGGACCCAGCGGGGAGGGGAGGAGGGGGTCAAGATCTGTATGTGATGTGCCCCAGAATCACATTTGGTCTGGGACGCTGTGACTGCACCTGGGCCAACGTTGAGCCCCAGGAGGATTAAGCCAGGGTGTCAGCAGGGGGGTTACTCCCAGGACTGAACTTCCTCTCCCTCCTTGTGTGCCCCACCACCCCCCCGACCCCATTCACCAACCAGGCATCTTCAGTGGCGGCCGCCTGACATCAGAGCCAAACCCCCCACTCAACTCAGGGGTTCTGCCAGGAGAGCAGAACTCCAATCCCGAGGGGTGGCCCCCTCTGCCTGGCTTGCCTCCCTCTCAGCCACATTTGGCCTGGGGGCTTGGGGCTGTGGCGGGAGAGGGGGTGCTCAGGACCCCCTCAGATTCAGATTCAGTGAATCTGAACGTTGCACTCCCTGCCAATGTGGGGAAGGGTCCAGTGGGGTCCTAATGTGTGCTTATGGAGTCCCTCTCACCTTTCTGAAGTCCTGCGTTGCTAGTGTGGGCAGCAGAGAAGGGATTCTGTGCCAGAGAAGGGTGCAAGGACAGGGCTGTTGCTATGGTTGCTGTCCTTCTCCATGGCCACTGGGTGGTTCTTGGCTTTTTAAACCCTGAAAAGGTCATGGTGGTAGTTATGACAACAGAAGCACCGGGGAGTTGGTTCTGAAGGCCGATGCGGGTCCACAGTGAAGTGAGCCCGTCAGGGACACTGTGGATGTGGGCTGGGGCCCTGCATGCCTTGGGTCAGGCCTCGGTGGGGCTCTCACCGGGACCCCGCCTGCTGGCCCCTCCTGCTTATGGTGACACCTTCCTGGTGGCCTGAGGGTCAACGTGTGTCTTTTCCCTCCTGAAGTATTTGCAGGAAGTCAGGAGCTCAGGCAGACCCCATCTAAGCCACAAGCTCACTGTTACCTCTCTGCTGATGTTTTCATGATAAAGCTTATTTCGGGGATTTGTGGCTCTGAAGTTTTGACTTGAATCGTGGTGGAGCTCAATGGACAATTCTATTGAGGAGGGCACCTTTTGGGATGAGCACTGGGTGTTGTATGGAAACCAATTTGACAATAAATTTCATATTAAAATAAATAAATAATTAATTAATTACATGAAATACTATACAATCATTAATAATATAAAATAATAAAATAAAATAAAATAAAATGTTTTGTTTAGATGGGAAAACTAGCTTAATGGGTTCTGTTGTCCCCGATAGCTGAGGTCCTGGAGCCCCTGCACAGCCAATGGCTCCTAATGGAGGGGTAAGAAGCACCTGGGGCGGTCTTCCCATTCTCACGGTCTGGGGTCCAGACGGGACACTGAGGGCTGCTTCTCACCAAGCCCTCGGTCCTGGCCATGGCATTTTCCAGCCCTCCACAGACGTTCTGAAGACCATCTATGGAGTAGACGGGCCCCCATGCAAGCCCCGCTTCCCCCAGCTTGGTTGTACCCAGAGCAGGTCAAGCGTCCAGTCCCTGGACAGTGGTTCTCAGCCCAGGTGGTTCTCAACCTGGGTTGGACCGAGGGAGTGGTCAGTGTACCTTTCACCACATTTTGGTCGCATGTCCACATGTGGCTCGTCCTGGGAAGGAGAAACCTCCAGACATTTGTGAATGCATTCGACCTTTGCCCTCAGGGTCTGGCCTGCCTCCCGAGAGAGGGAGATGGGGAGAGAAAGGATGAGTTGGGATGTCACTAAAAACTGTGTGGGGTCACTAGGTCCATCAGAAAATGCATCCAGGGAGGGGAGACTAGGGAACTGGGCCACCACTCGGCTCCAGCCGAGTTCTGGGCAGTGTGAGCCCAGAGTGCCCAGACCCTCTTATTTTATTTTTTCCAAAGAAGCTAGGAGCCTGTACCATATTTCTGTGAATTCTCCTGATTTTTAAGTGGCAGCTCAAAGTTTTGAAGTTTAGA
This sequence comes from Puma concolor, assembly GCF_028749965.1. Taxonomy (NCBI): domain Eukaryota; kingdom Metazoa; phylum Chordata; class Mammalia; order Carnivora; family Felidae; genus Puma; species Puma concolor. The sequence continues at coordinate 43,302,066 of NC_141681.1, forward strand.
AGACTGTTTCAGGGTCGGATAATAGTTCATGCTTGGTACCTCCTGTCGGCTGGATGGACGGGAAGGAGAGGGTCTGTCCCATATCCCATACCTCCCTCGGGCTGACAACTGCCCCCTCTTGCCCTCCCTGTGCAACCCCCGCCCCCCAGGACAGAGAGGCGGTGGGTCTTCCCGGTGGGGAGGGAATTGGTTAACTATTTCCTGCCCTGGGAGACTTACATGAAGCCAAACCCCAAGCAAGTCATGGACAGTTTCTCTGGGTACGTCCAAGGGCCCTTGTCTGGTTCAGGGGCCAGGAGCCCTGCCAGATAACTGTTCATGACTTCAGCACGGGGACTGGGGGATGAGTCGGCAGAGGTGTGGGGGACACAAGGGCCAGGGGTAGGGGCCTGGGGAGGCACACACTAAAAACCTTCCTTCATTCGCACACAATTACTCATATGCAGATATCTTTACCACTAACACCAGCAAATTGCTGTGAGTAAAGGATCTTTTATGGACAAATCTTGTTGCAAGGGTGGGCCTACCGAAGAGCTGGGAGTGGGCTGTGGGCACCCACTGGGGTGGGTTTGGGTTAAAAGGGATATCCTGTTTCTCACAGTGATGCCAGGGATGGCTACGCTGGCCTTCTTTGTTTCCCACCGGGGATACTGTCTGCAGTAGTCACATCTGTCAAGGGTCTCCTGTGGGAGAGACCAAGGCTAGCCCAGCATGGGACGCTTTGCACTTCCCTTCCCTGCTGCCTCCACGTTGGGGACGATGCCACCAGAGCTGTGAGTGGGACCAGAGAGTTCGGGAGAATCCTGATAGCATCCAGGGAGTGTGGTCTGAGCAGTGATGACGATATGAGTGCTGAGCACCTGCTGTCTACTGCACTTTATGTGCTTTGCCAATACCCTTTCTCCGAAGCCTCATAGCACCAGGTCTCTATTTTAACAGATAGGGAAACTGAGGCACAGAGAGGTGGAGTCATTGGTCCAAGGTTACACAGCCAGGAAATGTCAGTGCCTAAACTAGATCCCAAAGATGCAGGGTCTTAAATTTTTTTTTTTTCAACGTTTATTTATTTTTTTTTTGGGACAGAGAGAGACAGAGCATGAGCGGGGGAGGGGCAGAGAGAGAGGGAGACACAGAATCGGAAACAGGCTCCAGGCTCTGAGCCATCAGCCCAGAGCCCGACGCGGGGCTCGAACTCACGGACCGCGAGATCGTGACCTGGCTGAAGTCGGACGCTTAACCGACTGCGCCACCGAGGCGCCCCAAGATGCAGGGTCTTATTGGTGACTCTGACAGCCACTCAGCTGAGACACAGTGCTGGAGGCCAGGCTGGGGGCCCGCACCACACTGCCATGTTTGGGGTGTGCACCATTCCTGTGTGTTGCAGACTTGTTCTGGTCTGTGCATATGCGTGTGTGGGTGGAGGCATGGGACCTCTGTGAATGTTGTGTGGGCGTCTGGCTCTTGTCTACAATTGTGTGGATAACCGTGTGCATGCGCAACCATGGGGTACAGGTGTGTGTGCTTTGGGCTGTCAGCTCTCATGGGAAACACTTTCATGTGGGGAAGGTTGGGGCTGGCTGCTTTGAGTGCACGCTGATGCTCACACCTGCCATGAGCAGGTGTGGGACGCGCGGTCAGGGCCCAGGTGGGGGCAGGTGACTTTGGCACCACAGGGCGAGTGGCCTGTGGGTTGTCAGTCACAGAAGTGGGTGAGAAATCGCCATTCCAGTAGGAACTCAGTTCTTGTAACCCCCTTGCCTGAGACCTGGGTAGACCAAATAATGAAATTATTCATAATGAAATTACATTCATAATATTTCAGGTCGAACGATCGCTGTTCGAATTAGTTCCTTCCCAGAACCAAGCCAGAAGTAGCAGCGGTAATTAAAGGATTTGTGGACTTAAACCAAGTCTGCTCGTCGGGCATGTACAATATACGGAGCTTGGAAGATCGGTGTGGGCCTTGCATCCCCCTGGGGAGTGGGAAGGACAGTCAGTGAGAACAAGAAGCCTACACACCAGAAGGAGGTGGGTTCTCACTGCTGGGGGCACTTTTCCACTTTCATCCATTTATTTCAGAAATATTTACTGAACTGCAGCCTGGCTGGGCACTGTGATTCTGCAGAGAGGAGGACCACAGGTACCCTGCTCTAATGGAACTCACAGGGAGTAGGTGGTGGGGAATCTCAGTGTCCACCCTGACTCCTTCCCCAGCTGGCCCTTCAGCAGTGTCCCTGGAGTGTTGTGATGTCTGATCCTCCTTCCACTTCAGGGCTTTCAAGTTAAGGTCTGGGCCTGGGACCAGGACTTCCTGGTAATAGAGAAAGAGCAGGACGGGCATTTGTGTGGCTTGGCCCCCACCTAACGCAAATTGTGTCCTAGAGGAGGGTCATGGGAGCACGGCAGAAGTCACACCCAAGGCCAGAACATCCCTCCACCCAGCCAGTTTTTTTATTTCTTCCATTTGCTTCACTGAGGGGAATACACAGCCCCCTCCTTAGGGAGCAGAAAGTGCCAGAATCCCATGAAAGCAAATACCAACAGTGTGGTCAGCCTCGGCAGTATGGCTGACTGAGCCGATGTGCCCACCCATCCTAGATAAAAAAAGGACCTAAAACCTCTTTAAAATCCAAGAAAGAAAGAGAAATCCCAGGAGCCAGAAAATGAGAGGGATTCAAGAGAAGCTGTGGGCTCTCGGGGATGCCTGCCACCGGTGCCCGGGGCTAGGGCTTTAAAAACAAAACAAAACAAAACAAAACAAAACAAAACAAAAAAACTCAGCTTCGTTCAGGTATAATTCACATGCTGTAACATTCACCTATTCAAGTTGTACACTTCAGTGATTTTTAATAAACTTAGAGAGCTGTGCAACCATCACCACAATTCAATTTTACGGAATTTCCGTTGCCCCCCCCCCCAGAAATCTCTCATGCCCATTTATAGTCACCCGCTGTTGCCCCACGCAACCACAAATCTGCCTTCTGTCTTTATACGCTTGCCTTACGTGAACGTCTCACATCAATGTGATCATACGATATGTAGTCTTTCACGTCCGACTTCTTTCACTTAGCATGTTTGTGAGATTCACATGTGGCAGCATCTATCAGTAGTCTGTTCCTTTTTATCCCTGAGTAATATTCCATTGCATGGCAATGTGGTTTGGCTATTCAGCAGTTGATGGACATTTGAATTGTTTGTATGTTTTTGGCTATAATGAATAATGCTGCTGTGAACATTTACTTCTTCATGCAGACCTATGTCTTTATTCTCTTGGGTGGATACATAGGAGTAGAATTGCTAGTCTGTGTAGTAAATTATGATGAATTTTTTGTTTATTTTAACTTTACTTATTTTGAGAGAGAGAGAGCATGAGCAGGGGAGAGTAGAGAGAGAGGGAGAAAGAGAATCACAAACAGGTTCTGTGCTGTCAGCACAGAGCCTGACACGGGGCCTGATCCCACAAACTGTGAGATCATGACCTGAGCCAAAACCAAGAGTCAGATGCTTAACCGACTGAGCCACCCAGGCACCCCAAATTTATGTTGTTAAAGAAACTGCCAGACTGTTACCAAAATGTCTCCACCATCTCCTTTCCCCCCAGCAATGCACAAGGGCTCTGATTTCTTCACATCCTCATCAACACTTGTTATTATCTGTCTTTTTAATTATAGTCATTCTAGTGGGTGTGAAAGGGATATCTCATTGTGGTTTTAATTTGCCTTCTCTGAAGACTAATGATATTGAGCATATTTTCATGTGCTTATTAGCCATTTGAATATCTTCTTCAGTGAAATATCTATTTGAATCTTTGCCTATATTTTAAATTGAGTTATTTGTCTTTTTATTGAGTTGTTATTCTTTATTTTACAGATCCAAGTACTTACTAAATTTGCAAGTGATTTCTCCCATCTGTGGTTTGTCTTTTCAGTTTCTTAATGGTGTCTTTTGAAGTGCAAAAGTTTTTAAATTTGGAGAAGTTCATTCCATCAATTTGTTTTCTTTTTTGGATCATGATTTTGGTGCTGTATCTAAGAATCTTTGCTTAACCCTAAGGTCAATAAAGACTTTCTCCTATGATTTCCTCTAAAAGTTGTATAGTATATAGTTACATACCACTTGTATAACTCTATATAGTATATATTATATATAGTTTTATCTCTTACATCTATGCCCATGATCCATTTTGAGTTAATTTTTGTGTTTTGTGTGAGATAATGGTCTATCATTTTTGTCTGTGGATATCCACTTGTGCCAGCACAACTTATTGAAGACTGTCTTTTTCCCATTGTATTACCTTTGGTCAAAAATAAATTGCCCACAAATATAAGAGTTTCTCTCTGGAGTCTCAATTCCATTCTGTGGAGCTGTATGTCCATCCTTACACCAATAGGACAATGTCTTGATTTCTGTAACTTTGTAAGTTTTGAAATCAGAAAATATAAGTCCTCCTGCTTTGTTCTTCTTTCTCAAGATCATTTTGGTTATTCTGGGTCTTTGTAAAGACCATGTAAATTTTTATGTGAATTTTACGATTTGCCCATTTCTGCCAAGAAAAAGCCTACTGTGATTTTGATAGGTGTTGCATCGAATCCAACAAGCAACAATATTGAGTCTTCCAATCCATGAACATGGAATGCCTCTCCATTTATTTAGGTCCTCTTTAGTTCCTATTAGCAATATTTTATAGCTTTCAGTATACAAGTCTCACCCTTCTTTTGTTAAATGTATTCCTAAGTATTTTATTCTTTTTGATGCCATAGTGAATGAAATAGTTACCTTAATCTTATTTCTGCGTTGTTCATTGCTAGAAATACAATAGAATTTTCTGTATTAGTCTTATACCCTGCAACCTGTTAAGTCTAGTAGTTTTATTGTATGTGAATTCCCCAGGATTCTTAAATACAGGGTCATGTTGTCTGCAAATAGTTTTACTTCATTTTCAATCTGAATGCCTTTTTTTTTTCTCTTACCTGTCTGCACTGGCTAGAACCTCTAGTACAACATGAAATAGAAGTGGTAAGAGTTGGGGCGACTGGGTGGCTCAGTCAGTTAAGTGTCCAACATGGGCTTGGGTCATGATCTCACAGTTGGTGAGTTCGAGCCCCACGTCAGGCTCTGTGCTGACAGCTCAGAACTTGGATCCTGCTTCAGATTCTGTGTCTTCCTCTTTCTCTGCCCTTCCCGCATTCACGCTCTCTCTGTGTCTCTCAAAAATGAATAAATGTTAAAAAAATAAAAGTGGTGAGAGTGGACTTCCTTGCTTTGTTTCCAATCTTAGGAGGAGAGCTTTCAAGTTTTCACCATTATGGATAATGGTAGCTATAGGCTTTTTGTAAATGACCTTTACTAATGTGAGAAAGCTTTTTTCTACTGCTAGTTTGTTGAAAAAACATTTTTTTACCATGAATGTCAGGTTTTATCAAATGCCTATTCTATATCTATTGAGATATTTATGTGGTTTCATCCTTTATTCTGTAAATATGGCATATTACAGTAATACATCAACCTTGCATTCTTGATATAAATCCTGCATGCTAATGGTGTATAATCCTTTTTATATGTTGCCAGACTCAGTTTACTAGGATCGTGTTGTGTAAATTTTTGAGGAATAGTTGTCTGTAGTTTTCTTGTGATGGCTTTGTCTGGCTTTGGTATCAGATTAATGTAGGTTTCAGCATGATTTGGGAGGTATTTCCTCCCCCTTTTCTATTTTTCTGCAAGAGTTTGTGTAGGGTTGACATTATTCTTTAAATGTTGGAAAGAATTTGCCATTAAAGCCATCCAGAACTGGACTTTTCTTTGTGAGAAGATTTTTAAATTACTAATTCAATTTCTTTACTATAGATCTATTCAAACTTTCTACTTCTTCTTATGTCAGCTTTAGTAATTTATGTCTATCTAAGGCTTTATTCATTTCATTCAAGTTGTCTCATTCATTAGCATAAAGATGTTGATAGTATTTCCCTGTATTCGTTAGTGACATCCCCTCTTTTGTTCTTGAGTTTAGTAATTTGTGTATTCTTTTTTGTTTTCAAGTCAAGCTAAAAGTTTATCAATTTTGTCAATCTTTTCAAAGAACCAACTCTTAATATCATTGCTTTTGTCTTTTTTTCTGTTTTCTGTTTCATGGATTTCTATTCTAATATTTATTATTTTCGTCTTTTTGCTTACTTTGAGTTTAGTTTGTTCTTCTTTTTCTAGTTTCTTAAGGTGGAAGCTTAAGTAATTGATTTGAGATCCTTCTTTTCTAATAGTCATTGTAGCTATAAATTTCCCTCAAGCACTGCTTTATCCACTCTCATGATGTCCTGAGCCAGAGCTCTCTCACAATATCTGTCTGGTCTGCAGGTCTATTGCTCCCCACCCACCCCCCTGCAACTTGTATCACAACCTCAGGCTAGCTGAGATTTTGGAATTATTATTTTCAACAACATCCCCAGACATGGAATGTTTCAGACTTCATGACCTACTCTACCTTGGGAAAACTTCAGTCACTAGGGAACTGGGTGGGGGTGATGGAAACAGACCCAGGCTAAAATGCCATAGACTCACACTCTTCTTCCTGAGGTTCAGTAGAATTTCTTGAATAAATGCTTCTTCTTATGTTTTATCTCTGGTTCATTTCTAGAAGTATTAAATGGTTAGGTTTTTTACGTTTTAATTTTTTTCCTGCTCTGTCATTTCTTTTGGGGAAAAGAATTTGCCAACCTCCTCACTCAGTCTTTCCAGAAGCAGTACCTTCAGGACTGGGATCATGATGTCTACACAGACAGGAGATGAGGTCTATGGCCTGACCAAGGTGCTACACTGGAGTGCAACTGCTCTGTAAATAGCACCCTCAGAAGGCATCAGAATCCCTGCCCACTGGCTCAGTTTGCTTAAGACAGACCCAGTTTACACCTGTGGCCTGGTGTAATTATTAGCAGTGTCTCTCCCACACTTAGAGGTGACTTAATTTTGATGACAGATCATGGCATAGATGTCATTCTGTAAGACGAAAATGTAGCCAGAAAGCATGGGATGCAAAAAATAATGCTCAGAAAATAAGTTGTCAGTATGTAGATAAAAATAACAATAAGCACTCATTTTGGGGGGGAGGGGTTAGGAACTGCAATGATGTGGAAGTTCAGATGGGGGACAGTAATTGGAGTTAAAAATCTAAGGGAGTCTAAGTCTGTTAGGGAGGAACACTGGGATCCTAATAAACTTTGGACTTTATTTTAAAATATGGCTAGGGGCGCCTGAGTAGCTCAGTTGGTTTAAGCATCCGATTCTTGATTTCAGCTCAGGTCATGATCTTACGGTTCCTGAGATTGAGCCCCATGTCGGGCTCCAAACTGACAGCATGGAGCCTGCTTAGGATTCTCCCTTTCTGCCCCTCCCCTGCTTGCATGCACGCATGCTCTCTCTCCCTCTACCTCTCAGAATAAGTAAATACTTTAATCACCTCCTGTTTGCCTCACCGGAAGGGGTGGATTCCCAGCCAGTGGTTATGAGGATGGCCAACACTCAGTACTGGACAGATGAGCTCAACAGCAGTTGATGAGTCACGTGTGCTCACAGCCTGAGGAGGACACTGCATGCCATGCAGGGTCACAGGGAGACTGAACAGCAGGAATCAGCTTTGGGAGGCAGACCAGTAGTGTCAGGAGGGCGGGGTGCTCCCTGGTTCTCGAAGGAAGATGCCACTGGCTATTTGAATAATTCCATGAGCTGGTAGGGCATTGATACCTGTCCTCAGGTAAGCAGGAGCTGTGTCTGGTCCCCTTGATGAGGATGGTTGTTTGGCTGGGGGACCTCATCTGCAGGAGCAGAGTGGAGAGGGAACTTGCAATGATGCTTCCCATATTTTACCAGGTATCAAGGCAGCACATGACATTGAGCCTTACTTATAGGCCTTACACCGCGGTGGCAGAGTATCCCACAGAACCGAGTAGAAGAAACATGTCATCCCGAGTGGGGGCTGCCTTGAGTCAAAGTGAGCTGGAGAGGAGGCTCCTGCCCCAGTCACAGGACTTCCCCAACCCCAGCTAGGGTGCCGGGACCCTGGTCATCCTCTGCCTCTCCACTCTGCCTGTCTGCATATCCATCCCTATTGCCACCATCTGTCTATCTTTGTTTACAGGGACATAGTCCCAGGGTCTACCTTGTGCCTCCTTCAAAACCAGCATAGCTGGAGACTGGCCAACCATGTGACCTCACCCCGTGGACAGCCACCAAGCGTCAGCCATGAGGCCCTGAGCCCAGCATTGATGTTTCTGGCACTGATATCCCCTACCTGCCCTAGGTAACCCCAGTGCACCTGGCAGAAGCCCACCATCCCTGACCCACACAGGGAGTCTGTAACCTGGCAGTGCTTGCTGCCATTTCCAGAACCAGTATAGTCCAGTGGGTGGGTGAAGGGCTGTGCGGAGGTCCATAGCTAGTGTCTGCTCCCCCAGTGTAGGAGTGATGACTGGTCACCCAGGCACTGCTGCTTGGGACCAGCCCTGGCATACTGGTCAACAGCAAAGGAGAAACAGGTTCCCACCTCAGGTGTCTCTGAGGCACTGTCTCAGATGCGCCGTGCAGGTAGGGGCAGATGTGTGGGCAACACATTCCTCCCTACTCCCCACTCTCCACTCCCAACTTCCTGGGGTCTCTATTCCTCAAGGCATGTGGCTACCAGGCAAAACCCAGACATTTTGGGTTACTACTGCTGCACAGGCTGGGACTGGGGGTTTTGAACCTGCTGGTTATTTTGAGCCACAGGTTCCCCACAGAGCCTGGCGGGGGAGTGCAGGGCTGGATGAGAACATTCGGCTTCCATCTACCTAGAACCAGGAGGGGCAGCTACTACTTAGATAACTGTTCTCAACCTGGTCTGCTTGTTAATCAGGCCTGTGGAGGTGTTAAAAACCTGATGCCCCAGCCGCCCCCTAGACCCAGAAAATCTGAATCTCTGAGAGAGTCCCTCAGGCAACTCCATTGTGCAAGCCAGTTGGAAAGCCATTGGATTCCGAAGAGGGTTTCTTGACTTTAATGTAACTACAAATCACTTGCATAACCTGTGAAATTGCAGATTCTGATTCTGTAGATCTGGGTGGGGCCCAAGATCCTGCATGTCTATCAGCAAGTGCTTATAATGCTGGTATATATACCAGCAAGCATATATACTGAGAGCTTCCTAAAAATGCAGGCTTTCAAGGCCTGACCCTAGATCTGCTGAATTACAATCTGCATTTGAACAAGATTCCCGGTGGTCTGAATGCACTTGAAGGCTGAGAAATGCTGGTTTAGACTTTAATGGCCCGGCAAGCCTAAGAGAGAGAGAATGCTTTCAGCTTCATCAGGGATCAAAGGCAAACATGTCTTCGTTACCAGATGATAAAGCCTCGGGTCCTTTCAGCTGCTGGCAACTCTTTCAGGAATTAGGACCCAGCTGAATGTGGCTGTCCCTTTGTCCTCCCCAAGCCCCCTGCTCCAGCCTCTTCCTTCTCTATCCCATCCTGGTATGAGATCCTGACTCTGGGCTTGCCCTAAGCCTCTGAACTTGGCTCAGCTTTGTGAATCAGCCCAGCGCATGGGAAGGACTGTGCAGCCTACTGAGCACATAGCACCCTCTCCAACACAGCTTACCACCCCCAGTCCACCCTGGCAGACACCTGACCCCAACATCAAGGCCACAGTCACCTTTTCCCACACACCCACTTCTCTCTAGATGACTCATCCAGGATGCTTGCTCTGTTTTCATGTTTGCCCAGCTGCCATCTGAGCTGTAACCCCCTTCTCCAGCCAGTAAAAAGCTCCAGCCTTGCTCTTGAACAAAGTCACTCCCTCTCCTTGCACCCCAGTCCTTCCCTTCCCCACTCACTCAGGGCTGCTGTTTGGTCAAGGCCAGGGGTGTGCTGTGAATGGCCTGAAGCTCCTGATCCACTGTCCAGCACTTGTCCCTGATCCACTGCCTTGTCCCTGATGTGGTCTGAGTCCCACAAGAGCCCAGACCCAGGCCTCTATTCCCTGGGGTGGATAACATGGGGATCTTGGCTGGTGTATTGCAGCTTCCCCTGGACCTGGGGTCAGGAAGGGAAAGTAGATCCAGAGGGCCAGTTTCTGAACTGATGGGGATAGGCCTTGAGGGAGCACTACTAGGTCTGTGATTTAGTAAACAGAATACAGTACTTTCTGGGACTGTCAGCTCTGCATCCCAGCTCACTTCTGGTTGCCTTGGCAACTCAACAGGTTCAACTTCTTTTTTGAGCATCAGTGTCTGCTCAGACAGGAGGTGACAGGACCCCTGGAGGTGTACAGATCTTCAGATGGCAGACAACTTGGCACTCAGGATGACCTTCACCTTCCTGCTGCATTATCTGGCCTTGGTTGTCTCCTAGCTACCTGCACGATCATATGATCCTGCCCAACTACCTCTCCATCCATTCATCTGTTTATCCAGAAGGTAGTTGTTGAACACCTGCTATGTGCCTGGCCTCATGTTGGCTTCTTCAGGCAAGCGTATGAGTTCCTGGCCCTCCAGGTCAAACAGGAATGTCTCCATGGGTCCAGAGGTACCTGGGCAAGCTTGGAGGTCAGGAAGTCCATGGGGACTTTTTACCAGCACATATGGGAGCCCATTTAGAAGATAATGTGCACTGCAAGCCTGCCTACCACCTTCTGCCAGACCCTTCTTATGTACATGTAATTTGCATAAACACAATCACAGTCCACATACTATAATCTGTTTTCTCTCGCCTATCGCTACACGGTAGCCCATTTTTCACATTGATCCATGTAGATTTTTTTTTTTACGCCTTTTAGCAGCTTGATGGTATATCATTGGTTTGTTTAACCAGCTCCCTACTGATTGATTTATGCTTAGGCTCTTTGCAGTTTGGGGCTAGTTCATGAATCATTTCTATTTCCTCTGTTGTCATCTTTTTCTGTTTGCTTCTCTTGGTCTCTCTCATGTTGGAGGCTGTCCTCACATGCTTGGTGGCCTGTAGATATCTATTCATAGTTGAGAGCGGGGCAACAAGCCCCTGATTGATGTGGTGTGGATGGCAGGGCTTTTCTTTGTAGTGTGTGGTGAGAAGTCAGCCATCTTGATGGAGATTTCCAAGGGTGAGAATGTTAGTTCCTTTTCACCACCACAAACCACCATAGACTGGAGGGCTCAAACAGGAGATGTTATTCTATCAGTCCTGGAGGCTAGGAATCCACGTTCAGAGTATCGGCAAGATTGCTTTCTTCTGAGGCCTCTCTCCTTGGCTTATAGATGGTGTCTTCTCTCTGTGTCTTTACATGGTCTGTCCCTGTCTGTGTCTGAATTTTCTGTTGTGAGGATATCAGTTCCTTTGGATTAGGACCCACACTAGTGACCTCATTTTAACTTCATTTCCTCTTTAAAGACCCTGTCTTCAGTTGCATTCAGCTATCTGTCCCCTTGACCCCGTGGATTCTGTTACCACCCTCCAACCACTTTCTGACTTCCAAAAATGTATTGGAATCTGTGCCATCCTCCTTCCAGTTCTCTTTGTTCCCATGGGCATCTGTTTTATTCCTTTGCTGTCATTACACTGGGACTTAGGAGGAAGATGAGACAGATGTACACATTCGGTCCACTCTGTCCCCCCGCAAGCCTCCTGGCTTCTCCCCAAGAAGAGGGATAAGCCGCAGCCTGCAGTGGGGGGCTCTGAAGCAGGATCCAGTGGGGAGGGCTTGCAGTTGCCTGGGGCTTGGTGCGCCTATGGAGCTGCCCTTTGAATCCTGAATCCCTGTTGCTACTCAGAGAGGGAAGGAGCCTCCCTGGGAGGCTCGGGTTCCCAGGGCCTGGCACCTGCCTTCCTGCCAGCCTTCTCTCCCCACCATCGGTGATGTCATAGGTGTGACACTCTCGAACCAGAGACAAGGTGGGTGTCTGACACCTCCAAAATAATACGTGTTTTCCAAACTGTTGCTGAAGCTGCTAAAATGTTTTTTAAAACCATTTACACTTCCCTTGGTATGAAGCAAATACCTTCTGTCAGCCGGGCACGGGTCTGGAGGGGGCGCGTAAGACTGGAGAAGCCAGATCAGAGCAGCCCTGGGCCTCAGTGCTCCCTGGGGCATAAGGGTGGGTATGGGGGAGACCCAGGCCTGGGGAGGGGGGAGGTGTCCGCCCTGTGTCTGTGAGGGAGGGGGCCTGCAGAGTGGGCAGAAGGGGCCACACGGCAGTTACAGGGTAATCCGTGGTGGCAGTGATCTGTGTTTGGTCCTGATGAAGGTTTCCCTTCCAAGGCCTCTCTGTGCCCTTGCAGGGGAGCAGGTTTGTATCTGAGGGTACACCCCCCACTTCTGGCTTCTGTTTTGGAAGGTCTGAGCTCATCGAGGCGTTGTTGTAAGGAAAAGGGACAGAAGGGATATCTTTGAAAGACATGAGGCAGATTCAGTGACCAAAGCTGAGAGCAATGGAATTTGCCCAAGGCTAGGAGGCGAACGGTGTTTGGGGCTCCCTGGGTAGTGGGTGACAGGCCCAGGGAGGTGGACCTGGGGAGACTGGACAATGCCAGAGGGTTAAACCATGAACCTCCTTATAGTGATCAGGGGGACCAAAGCAGCAGAGGCCCTCCCTGGACACCATGGACTGTCTAGGTCCAGTGGCCCAGCAGGGGTGGGGGTGGGGTTACTTCACAGGACCCCAGAGAGGGGGAGGGGCCATACATGGCTGGGCCTGGGGCTAAGCTGCCCTTAGCAGGATGGGGCCTGGAGCAATATATTTTGAGTTACAAGAGATAAAGAAACTTGTGCAGTGGGACCCAAACAGTTCACAACGGGCCCGGGCTTTACGTGGTGTGTGACCTCCTCCTGCAGGCAGCACTCCAGCCAGCCAGGGAGGTGACACCGTGTGCCAGGGAGGCTGGCTGGCCTGTGTTGTGACAGCGCCACTGATGCAGCCCCACACACCCTCATATGTGTCGGCTGCTGGATGACTGCGGAAAGGCTTAGGGCAGCAAAGGGGACACTTCCCTTTCTGAGAGCTTCAGCACTGTCTTCTCCGTGGGCAGCACTTTGGTAGGAGGGCAATCCTGCTGTCTGCCTCAGTGGCTCACTCCTGCAGAAGCTGGGAATTTACCCCCATGAGCCAGGCCTGGCCAACCTGAGAGCCCTCCAGTCAGGGGAGGGAGAAGACCCAGAAGTTTCTGGTATGTTGGGGAGTGGCAGGGACGGACTGTCTGGGCCCCGTGCCATGCACACCACACACCACACCACCATCCCGTGGGCGTCTGTTCCCCAGCCAAAGTCATGCCCAGCTGACTCTCCTCCTCCAAGCCTGGCGTGTGCTCACTGAAGAGGGGGCAGCCCTTTCCCCACCTTACCCCCTCAGGGGCTCCCACGGGACAGAAGCACCTCGTGCTGATAAGAACCGGGTAGCTTCTCCACCCCAAAGCCATGGGGAGGCAGGAGGTGGGGAGCAGCAAGGGTGTGCAGCCTAGGAGCTTCCAAGGGCAGGACCCTGCTCACTTACCCTGAATGCTACCCCTTCGTTCCTCTCCCCCTGCAGTGGTCAGCCTAGCCCGGGAGCTGGGGCCACAAGTGGGAGAGCCCCCACCAAGGATGACCATGGCCATTGTCGCGGAAAGCAGAGGTAGCCGGCCCTGTGCTCTGGCCTAACCTGGACATAGGGAGGAATGGTACTCGGACCCCAGCAGACCCAAGCCAGGGCAGCCGAAGCTTGGTCTGATCCGAGATGCTCTCTGCCTGTCCTTGGCCTATACCTATGGCCATTTCCAGGCTCAAGGCCATTTGGTCCAGATATGCCTGCTCTGTGGCAACAGGAAACCCAGAGTCCACACATCCACGAATGAGACCCCTGTGGGAAGTGATAGGGCCTGACAAGAAGGCTGCAGTCTCTGGAGACCTTTCCTGGGGTCCCCGTGGCCACTCCTTAGAAACCCACTTCCAAGGTCCCTAGAGTTCTGTTGGCATTAGAGGTGTGCACTTGGTGTGCCACCAGCAGAGGGTGCCCTGAGCCAGCTCATGACATTCTAGTCTGCCCTCAGTCCTCTGAGACTGGGCACCCCGAGGACAGGACTCGGGTCTGTTCCTGTCTCTGCCCACCTCCAGCCACCTACCCACCTCCCATCACCGTAATGGATGCAGGACTAGCACATACTTGGTGCTTAATAAATATCTGTTGAGTGGTTGTGGGGATGGATGGATGGACAGGTCGATGAAAAGGAAAGGAAGAAAGAGGGAGGGTGGAAAGGACAAATGGATGGATGGCTGCATGAATGGATATATGGATGGATAAACAGACGGATGGGTGGGTGAGTAGATGGACAGATGGATGGTGGGGTGGTTGGACAGATGGACAGAGTATGGACAGATGGCCGGGTGGTTGGGTAGATGGACAGAGGATGGACGGATGGCTGGGTGGATGGATCAGTGAGAACGTGGATGGGTGGACAGATAGCTGGGTGGACAGATGGATAGGTTAATGCATTCTAAGAAGGAACCGAAAGGTCAGTAAAGGTTTATTGCTGGACTGAAGCCATGGCCCCAGCTATGGATGAAACTCTCTTAGGAAACAGAGAACACTTAATAATACCTCCAGAAAAAGGACCCAGATGGTGATATTTTCTTGCAGGTCTCATGCCCAATATTCCTGTGTTCTTGTCATCAGGTTCTTGCTCTGTCCTCCCTGTTTCCTGGGTACAACCCTTCCCCCCCTCCACCCTGGACGGGGCATTCAGGACTGGAAACCGGAAGGGGCGTGACTGCAGAGATGAGGTTTCTGGGGAGAAACTACTGTTTCCCACCCGAGTGTAACCGCCGGCCCAGCCTTTGCTGGCAGCACTCCCTGCCCCTTACCCGGACACGGCCCTTCCTTCCCCTGCTTCCTGTGGTCTTTAGCAGGGGTTCTGGTATGAGTACACTAAGTGGATCAATCGCGTGTCAGCCCTTTGCCAACAGCGAGCCGCATCAATCAAGTGCTGAGTGACAGCTAATCATTTTCCACCTGGTGTTCACCCTTGCAAAGATCCGAGGGCTCTGCTCCCAGACCTGCTGGAGACCAGGAGGCTGTCAGACTCTGCCCCACTCCCCTGCAGTCTGAGGGCACTCTCCCGGCTGCATTTCCAGCCCCAGCATGTGATCACGCGTGAGTGTAAGGCTTAGTGGGAATCTGTGCCCACCCAGGGCCTGTGAGCACACATGTGCCTGTGAGTGTGCGCAGATCTGCATGTGTGAGCATATCTGGAGGGTGAACACCCGGCCCTTGGGACATGACATGCCTGAGGGCCCATCCGCCAGTGTGTGCATATGGCTGTATTTGTTTGCGAATGTGCCCGTCTCTATGTGTGTGCGTGTCTGT
The DNA here is from genome assembly GCF_028749965.1 of Puma concolor. Lineage (NCBI taxonomy): Eukaryota > Metazoa > Chordata > Mammalia > Carnivora > Felidae > Puma > Puma concolor. Next base: position 43,317,394 of record NC_141681.1, read on the forward strand.
GTGCACATCCGTGCACATCTGAGTATCTGTGTGAGTGTGTGCATGCACAGGCATATAGGAACACATGTCTATGTGAGCATGTGTCACTGTCTACATAAAGGGGTGTGCTAGGTGCCCGTGTTTGTCATCAGGGTGCTGCTGTCATCAGGGTGCCAGAGGCTACAGCCCCCTTGGGTACTCCTGAGTCCTCTCCTGCAGGATGCCCTCCTTGTACCATCTCAATGTCACTCCCACCCTAGCTGGTGCCTGGAAGGGAGGAGTGGTGGCCAGAGCCCTGTGCTCACTCATTGTCCCTTTCCTGCTGGAGAAAGCAGGTGCCGGAGAGAGGAGGGCAGCTGGAAGGGAGGAGGGTCCTGGGTTGACAGGAACAATTGAAAGGGATGGCATCAGGTCAAGCTGTATTCAGGTGCTGTCTTGGTGGCATCAGAACTCAGCTTCTCCATTCCTCCCCCTCTGCTTTCCACTATGGGCTTCACTCCCAGACAACCTTGCACCTAGAGGTGGCCCTTGCATCTCCCAGCCTCCATTGTCACCCTAACTTTGTCACCTGATGTTCCATGAGACAATTTCTATGGCTGGGGGATGGACTAAGCCACTGGTCCATCTGGATCACATGCCCCTCGTGGCGTGTGTGGTGTCACCCTGTCTAAACCACAGGGTCCGAGAGCAGGGAGGGGAAAGCAGGTACGGTGGGCCAGGAATGGGAGATTTGGTGGGCAGAAGCTGTGGAGGGGCACTTTGCTCCCCACCGTTGGTCTCATGTCCCAGGCATTAACAGTACATCCCAAAGGGCACCGGGCCTACCTCCTTGGTGCCCCCAGCCCCACCTGGGGGCTCACAGCAGCTATTACACAGGCCGTGGGGGAGGCCAGCCATTCTGGCTTTAGGCTTTCAATGACCCTGGCCTCTGACCACATGCCCTTGACCAGGCTCCAGTGGTCTCCAGCCACCCAGGCCCTGAGCTGGCTCCTCCCCCTGAAACCCAAACCCTGGCCGGGCCCCATCCACCTGCTCCACTGCTGCCTTACCTTCCCGACTGACCCTAACCCGCAGTCAATATCTGCCCTAAGCAGCTTCTCAGAAGAAGGGCAAGGGGCTGGGCCAGGCCCCCACCCCTGGGGCCAGGTACCGTGTAGGAGGGGTTCCCCCATCCTAGACGAGGACACCATGGCTCCTCTGGGTCACAGCCGTTCTGCAAAGTGCGACTGCAGGGTTGCTCACAGCAGGCAGGCAGCTCTTCCAAGTCTCCATGAATAATTGAAAACACCTTAAATGTGCGCCTGCAGCATGGAGGACGCCCCCTCCCCCACTGTGTGTAGGAGCAAGCCCAGCCAGTGCTGCCGGGTGGGCCCCATCTGCCTGGGATGGCGCTGGAGTTCGGGGCGGGGAGTGTCCTCTCTCCTTCCCCATTTCCCTCCCCTCCGAGCCCCCAGGGCAGGAAAGGGTCAGCTGGGAGGGCTTGCTGCTGAAGGCAGGCCTGGCGAGCCTCCCCGGGGGCTCAGGGTGCACCTAGAGGCCTGCTCTGGGGTGCGGGTGGAGGGTGGGACTGGGGAGGAGGACTCCGGGAGGACTGCCTCGGGGCCATCCCTGGGCAGCCCCTTCTCTGGCATCTACTCTAGGAACCCCAGACGGAGGTGCCACACCTGGGCAGACCCCAGCCAGGGGCCTGGCTAGAGCATAGCCAGCCTGCAGCTGTTCTAAGGCTTCTCTCTGGAGGAGGGACCTGGCAGGTGACAGGCAGAGGGGGCAGGTAGGTAGTGATTGCCCTGAGCTCCAGGGAACTGTGTGTGTGTGTGTGTGTGTGTGTACACATTGAGGGGGGCGATGTCATGAGGGCCATGAGCGTGTGTGTGTGCAAGTGTGTCACATGGTGTGGCTGGGCGTGGGGTTGAAGGAACACACCTGAGTCTGCACGTCTGTGGCTTTGCATGTCCGAGGTCCGATCAGGACTAAGAGGCCCCAGAAGGGCGTCTCCCTCTGGCTCCAGGCTGACCCCCGACAGCTCCAGGGCATCGTGCACCTGAGCTCTCTCCCTTGCTGCTCCCAGTGGCTCCTCCCAGCCCTGGAGTCCTAATCCCTCCAACCTGGGATTCCTGGTAATGACATTTATGGAAGGTGAAAATTGAAAACCAGCTGCCACATCCTTGGGGCACTGGGCCGGCCCGGCTCTCTGCTGGGCCCTGTGTGGAGTCTCGGGGGCCACACACGGCCCTTCTCCTGACTGTTCCTCCTTCCTCATTAGTAGACAGGGGTGACTCTTCCTCATTTGTTCCAAACGCCACACGAGCAGGAGACAGGATTTCGCCCCCGCCCCCAGCTCTCCCCTGTCCTTACCTGGGACCCCGGGGTCTCAGTAGAGGGCGTGCAGAGGGAAGGGGTCACGGTATGAGGGGAGCCAGGAGGACCTGGCTGGGCAGTCCGCTGCAGGTCACCCCCACCTCTGGCCCCGACCTTCCCTGTCCCCTGTGTCCCCTTGTGTGCCATCATCCAGTAATGCTAGATGCTTTGGGGAGGCTCAGGCCAGAGTGGCCTAGGCTCTCTCCTGATCCTGTCCCGGTGAGCCCACAAAGCAGCCACCAGGATCAGCACAAATATAGGTGTCCTGCACTTTCTGTCCTCTTCCTCTTTGGACGTGGAGAGGGTGATCGGCTGGGGGTAGAGTAGCCCAGCTCTACCGTGAGCCCTTTGTGGACGGGGCAGGGGGCCCTGGGACCACTGATCTCTTGAGGCGACCGTGCTGCCCACTGGGAGTGGAAGATGGGGTGTCGGGTAGGGCAGGGGACGAGGCGAGTTGCACAGCAGGTCACACAGACCTGGCCGTGCTGGGTAGGGGCACTGAGCCCCTTAAATAGGAAACATCCGGGTCCGCTTCCCTGGAGCAGAGAGAGCCACCAACTATGTGCCTCTCGACAACAGTGCCGAGCTCCAGACTTGGCAGCGGAAGGACTGGGTTTGCTTCTTCATCCCGACTGTCACAAAGGAGGGAGCTGCCTGGTAAGCAGCGAGGGAGACGAGACAGAGTGCTGTGAGCAAAGCCGGTGGGAGGAAAATGTGACAGCAGGCCTGGCCTTCGGGTCCCCCCACCTGCCCGGCCTCGGGGCCACGGCTCCCACCCTACGCACTCTAGCCTGTCCATGATTCCCAGTTGCTCCTGACCTGAGGTCCCCTTCCAGCACATGCTGAGATGATGCACTTTGTCCAGAATCACCTGGGGACCATTGACGGCCGCGCGTCTGGCTCCCAGATGTATCTCACAAATCATGATCCCCCACCACCCCGTGTTTCCTTACTCCGAGGCTGTGTTCCCTGCAGGGGGAACACCGGGTATCTTGGGCATGCCCCCCTCCCCAGGAAGCCATCCATCTGTAGAGCTTGGGGTGCACAGCCTCCAGGAGGCTGGACCGGTTCCCATGGAAGGTCTCAGCACCATCCAAGAGGTCCCCGCCACGTGGGACCTGGGGACAGGAGTGGGGGGTGGCGTGCGTGCGTCTGTGTATACACTGTGTGTGCCTGGGCTTCTGCAAGCCTGTGGGCATGCGCATCCACGCCCATGAGTGTCTGTGCACATGTGTGTGCCACACAGTCCCGGAGGGGGCCACAGCGGGGCCCAGGGTCTGTGGCTGGTCAGGCTCCTGCTTCCCACCCGAGGGGCGGGGCTGCTGCTGGCTGAGGGTTGTGCATCTTGTCGCGGCCGACTTCTTTATTAATCCCTTTTGTGAGCAGACTCAGGAGTTCATGTTGTGAATCTGGCCATTTGCTCCCGTTTCGTCTGTGCCCCCCGGGAGGAGGAACACATGTTAAATATTTGCGGTTTTGCTGCGTTAGGTTTTAAAGTTCAGCAGTAATTACCGTGACCAGGTGCCAAGTGGATCTGCTCCCTGGGGAAGGCTCCTGCCAGAGCGGGCTGGTGGCTGTTCGCCAGGCCAGCCTCTGTGTGCTGTTCCCGCAAACCTGTGCGCCTTCCCTTCCGAAGGCCCCTCTGCCTTCCCTTCCGGACCCCACCGCCTCACCTGAGCCCTGAACCCAGCCAGGCTGACCACCTGTGGGTGGGGCACATATGGACGCCCCACGGGGGGTGCTCTCGCCAGAGGGCCAAGGGCAGGGCTGTGGGCCGCCGGAGCACCAGGGTGGGGGTGCCGTGAGCAGGGTCTGGGGGGCCGGCAAGCCCTTTATGCCCCATAGCAGGTTCACAGCTGCACCTGTGACCATGGCAGGCAGAACTGCCTTTATTTCCAGAATAGATTTTCATCGTTCAGCTCCAGACCCCCAGCCGGGCTTGTGTCGGACTTCCTGGCTGTTCTGTCAGGTAAATTCAGTCCAACCCGTGATTTCTTGGGCAAATTCAAGATAATGAAGACAGTGCCATCCACTTCAGAAATCGCTCTGGGCCCAGGGCTGGGTGGGGGGTGGGGGTCCGTGTCCTCCACCTGGGTATAGGTAGATGCTGCTTTTGGGGTGGCTCTGTTGGCAGAGGTGGGTCCCTTATGCTTTCTGGGTGGCAGCTGCTTCGCCCCTTGGCTTTTCCCAGGACTACATGTCACACCCCCTCAACAATGGATCCCTGAAGGGTAGCTGCCAGCTCCCAAAATGGGTGGGGGGATGTAGTGCCAACTGGTGCCAGGCAAAGAAGGGGGCAAGTTCAGGCCAAACCTCCCATAAAGACATCCCACGGGCCTCATGCAGTCCCAGGAGGGAGCTCCTTGCCCAGATGCCCTTCTGACCATTCTTGGGCCGACTGTAGGCATCCAGATGTGCACCTGCCCTCAACAGGCTCACAGCCCACTGGGGAGAGAGGTGTGGGAGAGCTCAGAGCGGGGGAGGGAGGCAGACCCCGCCCCTGACAGCTCCTCGAGTGGCTGTGAGCTGGAGGCAAGCGGATTTGGGAAGAGAATGCACCGTGAGGCAGGCTTGCCCCATTGAGGGAGCCTTGGGCCTCTGGGCAGAGGCCAGCTCACAGACCACATGCTATTGGCTGCACCAATTCAACTTCTGGGCTTGCCCTCAGTGGACCACATCCTAGTCCTGTGGGAGGGGCTGGGAACAGACAAGAAGGCGTCTCACCAAATGCCAACAAAGCATTCTGGCGCAGGGAGCCGCGGGAGTGGGAGGGAGGGGAGATGGGCCCACTTCCGTGCTGTACCAGAAGGCCCTGCCATTTGGACATCCCCAGAGCTCCAGGGGAACTTAGAGGGAAAGCCAGTGGAGGCCCAGAGGGCGACAGGCTTCAATCAAGGTGCCTCTGGGGCAGCAATCTCATCTGAAGGTCCAGCTGAGGGTGCATCTGTTTTTAAGCTCAGCCAAACGTCTGCTGGCAGGATTCATTCCCTTCAGGCTATTGGCCTGAGAACTCCCTCACTCAGTTCCCTGCCGTGCGAGCCTCTCCCTAGAACAGCCCACAACACAGGAGCTGGCTTCTTTCGTAGTGAGTTAGCAAGAGAGGGCAAACAAAACAGAAGGCTGGGCGTCTTTGTAAGTCGCTCTCAGAAGCGACATGCCCTCATGTTAGCTGTGGCCGGCCCACACTCACGGGGAGGGGGTAACAAGGGCAAGTTGCCAGGCAGTGAGCTGAGAGGCTGCTACCCGAGGGGGGATGTGATTGAGGGGCTTTCGGCGGGGGGGGGGGGGTGGGGGGGGAATGGCGTGTTCTGGTTTACAGTGCAGAAGGACCACTCTGGCTGCTGTGTGGAGAGAGCTGAAGCCAGGGGACCATTTTGGAAAATCTTCACTGGGAGTCTCCCCATGTGTAAGGTGGGTGTAAGGCTAGTAATAGCGCCTTCCTCAGAGAGCAGCGTGAGAACCAGTGAGACAATAAGGGACCATGCCCAACAGGGCTGGGCAAACGCTTGGACGTGGTGTTGTCTCTAGGGTCTGGCATTTGCCACTGCCCCCTTCAGGCCACTGGAGGTGTCTTTACGTGTCTTTAGGAGTACGAACAATGACTGGAGACTGCTTTCTTTTTCTTCTTTTTTTTTTTAAATTTTTTTAATGTTTATTTATTTTTGAGAGAGAGACAGAGTGTGAGCAGGGGAGGGGCAGAGAGAGAGGGAGACAGAATCCAAAGCAGGCTCCAGGCTCCGAGCTGTCAGCACAGAGCCCGACACAGGGCTCAAACTCACGGACCATGAGATCATGACCTGAGCCAAAGTCAGATGCTTAGCTGACTGAGTCACCCAGGCGCCCCGGGGTTCAGGTTCATTCTGGAGCACTCCAGGCCCTGTGGAGGGGGGGGGGCAGCCAGGTTCTCTGGTTTGCCCGACTTGGGCAGAGGAGAGGTTTGAAGCCCTGCTATTCTCCTCGAGGGCTGCCTAACACCCCATTTCCACCTGAAGCAGCTCACGGCTTCAGGGAAACAGGAGGGCCATCTCAGCACCTCCACTGTATGAGCAGAGATTGGGACACAGGCGGAGGGGGTCCCTTATCCACGTGCTGGGACGGCAGGGCTTCCACCACACGGAGGGAGGGCCGAGGCTGTGTGAGTTCGGCTGAGAGCCGAGTGTGTTCTGTTGTGTTGCTGCCTCTTTCTTGAGTGCCTCTGAACACCAGCCCCCCGGGCTCCTGATTGCCCTTTAGGGACGAGGTCAAGCACATCCACCCGTCCTCTGGTCCTCAAGCCAAGAATCCTCGTTCTGCATGGGCTCTTGGGAAGCTCCCGCTCGACGTGTGAACCCTTGTTCTATTTCTCCCCGAGCTGGGGTGTTACTGCAATACAGTTCTGCTGCTAACGCCCAGAGTTAGCATCACACCCCACACACCTTACTGCGGACACCAGCCACAGCGGGGTCTCCAGGCCACCCGCACTGCTGACCAACAGGCCACAAATGGAGGGGTTTCCGTGACCTCCTCCAGTTGGATAATTCCCTACGATGGCTCACAGACCCTGTGAAGTGCTCTGTTTACAAATTAGTCTTCTTATGAAGGATACACATAGGGCAAGGTCTTGGGAGGGTCCTGAACGCAGACTTTCCGTGTCCTGCCTCCATGGAGTCGGGGCACATCCCTCTCCCAGCATGTCAGCGTGCTCAACTCAAGGGAGCCTCGCTGTCAGGAGTTTCTATGGAGGTTTCAGTAGGTAGGCATGATTGATGAATCATTGACCGCATAATGGAACTCAGTCTCCAACACCTCACCCCTCCTCAGTCAGGCGCTGAAAGTTCCAAGCCTCTAATCAAGTGGTTGACCTTTCTGGTAACCAGCTCCCATCCTGAAACTGTCTGGGCGCCCCCACCCCTAGTCACTCATTAGCATAACAAAGACAGTGTCACTCAAGAAATTCCAAGGGTTTGGAAGCTCAGTGTCAGGAGTCTGGAGACAAAGACGGGTTATATTCTTTATTATACCACAGCCCGTTCCCAAGTGAACGCGTCGTTGTGAAATGCAATGTTAGCCTTCTTTCCGAATCCATTTATAATCCCCTTGTTTTTCCCTCTCCCATCAGTCCCGCTTTTAATTTATGCTATCATTTCTTGTATGCCAAGATGGAGTGGAACAGGTAAATTATTACTGGTTCTAGCTTCAGCTCCAAAAGAACATGTGACCTAAGAGCAGAGACTTCCTCTGTGTGTCACACTTAACATGTAGGAGCACTGTGCTCGAGGGCCCCCCTCCACATCTGCAGCAGACACTTTCGTCCCTGAGCTTGTGCATTTTCCAAGTCAAGCCTCCTCTCTCTGGGAGCAGACAGCAGCAGGGACCCACTGGGCATAGGGGTAGAGATGAAGGGACTGCGTGGTGGCTAGCTGGGCCAGACCCCGGGTTCCTAACTATCAAGAGAATGCCCTTCCCTTGTCCCCCCAGCTGCAGGAGCTCTGTGAGGGGACAAGGGAGAGGTAGAGCACTTCCTCAGAGCTCAGGCCAGGAAGGCACTAGCTGTGGAGTCCGCCGGGAGTGGGGACCCACATTCCTGACCCAGAGCTGCCCCTAGCTGGGCCTCTCCTGCCCCCTTCTGCCATGCCCAGAGCACCACCCTGGGAGCTCAGGCTTACCTAGAACACCTTCCCTGCCTGGTAGGGCGCGGGAGTGGGTGAAGACCCTGTAGGGTGAGTTGGGGTGAGGTCACAACGACAACTATGAATGATCGGAGGTAGGTTCCCCAAACATCCCCCGCCCCCAGCATCAAGCCGAGCAGCCGGTGAGTGGGCGGTCTCTGTCTCTGTCCCAGGGTCCTCGATGCTGTCCCAGGCAAGGCCAGAGACTGTAGCAAACATCAAGGCAGGGAAATCCTGGGCCCAGGGGAGAAGGAGGCATCCTTTAAAGGCATGAGCTTGCTGGCAGCCAGCAGTGCTAAGCCTGGCTTTGGATCAGAAAATCCCAGCTGTTGGCAGAAGCCAGACAATCCCTGGAAACAGCCTGGCTGGGGAAAGATGGAAGAAGAGAGGGGCGGGGAGAACTCCAGGCCCCCTCCCCTGCTGGCACACAGCCTCCCGCCATGGTGGCCACCATGGCCGCCTTGCTTCTCAGCGGGGAGTGAGGGACACATCCAGGAGAGGCTTAAAGTGCCTCAGACACAGAGCAAGCAATTGAGCCGGAGAAGAGAACTCACAGATTGATGGGGAAAGGCATCAGATGTGCCCCACAGCAGCAGGAGGACGTGGACCTGAGAGGGGGTGATGCCTGCCTCCAGCCTGGTGCTTCCCCTCCTGACTCCCCAGCCTGTGGGCGGCCTGAGGGTTTGCTCTAGTGCATTCTCTCCTGCCCCACCCCCCATGCACTCGAGCTTGCACACACACACACACACACACACACACACACACACACTTTGCTTTCTACAGCAGCCATAGGAAACCATCCTCTCTCCCTGCGGCCAGAAGGATTACTCACGCCTGTAAATGGAATAGAGTGTCCCCTCTCTGTTTCTAATTGAGGATAGTGTTTTCTCAAGTACCATCCCACCTCCTACAAAGAGGACTGCTCCCTGCTGAGAGGCCACGAGTGGCCTCAGCCCAACAAAGCCAAGAACTTGTGACCAAGACAGACATGGGGAGGTGGGGGAGGGGGGCACGCCTGCTAGGATTGTGGGCCCAGCTGTCTCTTGGGAGAGCCTCTTGCCGCACTCCCCTGCATGGACCCTCCTCTGGGACCTTCTTGGAGGCTGTCTCTAAAATTCTTGCCTGAGCCTGTGCTCCACTGAGTTTGGGGAGTCTAGCAGCACCCCAGGCTCTACTCTTGGGCTGTATGATTTGCATTCGTTGTTGTCACTCTCAGTGGTGCTCACTAAACTGAGCCTGGGCCCCTGGGAGGCCAGAAAGGAGGATGGAGGATGGCTAGGGAGTTGCTTCAAAGTCCAGATGTGCTTTGGAAGTCGGCAGTGAAGAATTAGCCAGGAACTCAGCACTGACCTGGGGTCCCGCGTGCCTTCCCCGGTGCCCTCTGGGACCCCCTCCCTGTCTTCCCCACCCCACGCCAACTCCTGAGGGCCCGTATTTATTCACAAGTGTGAGCATGGAGGGAGTGGGGGAGGGGCCACACCAAACTCACACGGGACTCTCCCAGATCCTGCCGATCAGAATGGAGTGCTGGGGCTGGGTGGCGATTCCTAGCTGGTACTGATCTCAGTGCTCCCCGGCCTGCTTCCCCCTGCCCTGCCTGTGATTTGCACCTGGCTGCTTCTTTAGTCTGGGACTGCCATCTCCAGAGAGTGAGACCTCACCTTTACAAAGAAGGTCCCTCTGAGGGCCCTTCTGGGGCACTGTGGGATGTCTGCTTGAGTTCAGACTGCATACACAGTCCAGCGCCTCCCAGGCCAGCTGGGGTGACCACTTACCTGGCAGATGAGTGTGTGAGGGCAGCTTTGGGGACATGATGCACTACAGGGCATCCCATGCCCTTGGGGCTGTGGGAACGTCCTATCCAGACTTCCTTCTTGTTCTTTAAGAGATTGACAAGTGCCAGCAGACACATCGGCCCCCACCCCATGCCCCCAACCCCATACCATAGAAGTTACGGGTCTGTGGCCACGCAAGATACAACCCACAATGCTGTCCCCAACACATGTGAAAGAAAGAACGTGTGCTGTGTCATTGTCATTCCACACCCAAGTGCAGGGCCAGTGGGACGTGCGTTCAGAGCTGTCCCCAGAAGTGGGGATTGGCCGGGGTAGGATTCGTCATGGCCACGATTAGAGCTGAGACGAATGGAGGAGACAGTTTGCCTCCCCATGCTATTGGGCTTCATGGTCAGCTTTTCAAAACCCAGGAAACAGCCTTAGGACAAAACTCTGGGGAACGAGGGCTTGGGCTTGTCACACTCTCCTCTGAAGGCTGGCCGTTCTCCCAGGATGGACACCTTAGTGGACCCTTCACTTGGGCGTCCCCTGGGCCTTCTGCAGTTTGCTCCCTGCCCAGCTCAGTCCCCTTGCCTGATCCGAGCATCTCACTGTCCCCGTGACCGCTCGTTATGTTGCTTCTGCGTTTGATAGCCATCTACCTGGCCCTGGGCTGTGACTCGGTGCTTATCTCCAAGTTCTGGAGAATGTTCTCCTGTCATCCTCAGCAACAAGTAGGTGCAGTTTTCATTATAACACCAAAAAAAAAAAAAATGTAGCTGAGAAAATAGATATGTGCCTTCTACCCTACACTGGGAACATCTTGACATTTAAATCCAATTACCCTTTTCCCATTCTTGATGAGGATATGACATGCAGCTAGAGAACAGTGTGCTAGATAAATACATCATATTCTCTGATTGCTTAAAACTTCCCAGGACTGATGTGGGGACTGTGTGCCCCCCCCCCACCCCCGGTCACCATCAGCCTGTGGGAGAGGCCAAGGTCATGGACTGGCCAAGTGAAGAGCCTTGGCCATGGAAATGTTTGAAAAATTTGGGCGGCATTTGACCCCTGCCCTTCCCTGAGCCATTAATTGGGGAAATGGAACGGCAGGAGCAGGACTCCCGGCAGCCTTTGTAAAGAGCCCATGGTCATTCCGAGCTCCCCATCCCTGGGCTTTCAAGCAAAACGCCACCAACCAGTCGGTGGGATTAATTAAACACATTCCCATATTTCTTCAGAGCTTGAGTTGTCTCAGAAGCAAAGAGTAATTGACTCCAGATGAATCAGGAAGCCAGTAAGGAGCCCTTGTGCTATTATTCGGATGTAAATACTGGTTCTCTTTGACATCCGGAGAGAGGGGAGGCAAAGCTCCTTACCAAGTGCACAGACCCATCCCTGGCTGGAGAGAGACAGCGGGAGGAGAGGAAATTGCCAGGATTAATTAAGGCCGCAAGAATCCCGCCTCCTCTGCCTTCCAGAAGGGCTCCCTGGTATGGGCTGTGTCTGAGGAGACCAGGCAAAGCTCTCCACCCCAACCCTGCCCCCCTGCAGAAATCCATTTACAGCTAAAGTTATAGGATTTGCCTTGACTCTCCTCGCTCGCTCCATTTCCATCTCCGAGAGACAGACAGACAGACTCATTTCAACTTGGTTCCAACCACCTGATCTCTTCCCCAGTCTTGACTCAGCAGCCAGAGCTGACGCTTGTCTCCACCCACACGAGGCAGAGGGACCATCAAGCAGAGAAAGGTTACCCCACCTGACTTCACCCATCCCCCAGAAGTCATCCAAGCAGAAAACCTTCCCTCCCTCCCCTCCCATCAGGGCTGGGTGACCAGCTCTTTCTTCCCCAGAGGAGTAGATCATCCTCAGACACCCCACACAGCTGTGTTCCAAATCAACACGGTTGTGGTGGGCTCTGTGCTCAGCACTGGTTCCTAAATAGAAATTAAGTCCTTCATTTACTTTTTGCTGCAAATCACAGTGTGAGACTCGAGTGGCACTTAGGTTTGTAAATGCATGGGTGTGATACTGTTCATCTGCTTGTGTGCTAAATGGAATTCAAGACTCCATCAGCCCTAAAACACCTATTCCCAAGGGTTCACATGTGTTTATGGATTCTTACAAAAGCACGTTTTTGTCTCTTGTAATATTGCCTAGGTAAGAGTTGAAAATGAGATCTCTCTTCTCTGACATCCAGGCTCTAGGCATCTCTCAGAAAGAGATGGTCAAAGGATCTGATGAGGTCTTGGCTGACAGACAAGCCCACATTCTGGCAAGTGGCACCTCACACTCAAGGCTTTGGTCTGGTGTCGTCTGGTTAGAAGTCAACCCTCAGAAGCAGGGGTGATGATGGAGACCCTGTTATTTTCTGTATAAGTCCTTACACACTGCTTTTGAAAAGAAAGTATGTGTTCTAGTAGGTTTTCTAAGTCAATTTGTGATCGATTCCTGTAACTTGTCCTGGAATTCGATGCCAGTAGGAGGCTGTGCTTGAACCATCCAGCAAGCCAGAGAACCCCTGAGTGGAGAAACTCAAACTGGCTCATAGGAGCAGCTCCCTCCAAGAGTTGCCTCACAATAGGTGGTGGGATTCCTTGGTAGATAGCCCCAATCCCTGAGGCCAAGGGGAACCCTTCCAATGACCCGATTTCTCAAGGCTCTTGTATATTTGTGGAACTGTCTCACAGAAACCCCATGCCATACTAAGTTCAAAGTCTGAGCACCTGCCAGTCTGGGAAGACTCGGGTTTCCCTGTGGACTTTCAGCCTGTGTGGCCTTGTGCCATGGGAAGTTGGGTCTGGGACAAAGACAAGCTGCTGGACTGAGTCACTTCAGAGAATTGGTGGAACAGTCTTCCCAGGAAGCAGAAAATCACACTGAAACTGATCAAGACTGGCCGGTTAAGGCATATCCTTAGACTCCTGTGGTTAAGCCACAGTGTGGAGCTTCAGCCAAAGGTCCAGACCAGTGGATCTTAGCATTTGGGGGGACCCCCTCTTTCTCCTCCCCACCCCTCTCTCTACACACACACACACACACACACACACACACACACACACACACACACTTTGTTCACCATTTGAAGAGAGTCCAGGACCCCTAAAGGCCATTACATGTTCACCTCCTTGCACAATGAGCCCCTCTGGAGATAAATTATTTATTTTGGTATCAGCTCCCAGACCTGGTATCTTCTGCATGTGCAGATCTTGGCTTCTGAGCTTAGATTTGGACCTTGAGGAACTGTCTGTAATGTTAAAACTCGCTTGTGACCATTTCGGTGAATCATGATGATGGCCACAACCTCACATAGGCTCTCCAGGGTATCGACAGACTTCACATCTTCCATTTACAAGGGCCCCTGGGAACCGGAGAACAGAGCATGGGGTTAAACCCCCACCTAAACGTTAGGTGCTGCCCATTGTCCTGAAAGCAGCCTTGCTTCTTTCACAGGGTCCCATTCTCAGAGAATTCTGCATGCCAGGACTCCGTCTGGTTTTGATCACTTAATCGCTAATTGCTCTGTTTCTTGGTCCGGCTTAGATCCCAGCCAGAATATGGTCTTTTGAGCTCCTCAATCTGACATGGTCCTGCCTAAGTCAGCTCTGCCTGTGACCTCAGTGCTGCCGGCCCCTGGACTAGGGTTGGCCTCAGACCACAAAGCTATATTTCTATTTTAGCCTGTCGCCTGTTGGGTTCCTTGGAAAAGCAGACTCTGAGACAGAGATGTGTGTGCAGGAAGTTTATTGGGACAATGTTACAGCAGAAGAGAGTTAAATTAGCCTCGGAGCAAATTATAAATGTCTTACTGTTGTCCATTCCAAGTCAGTGTGAACTGTTTCTGGGACTCCTTTTTGACAGGGATGGAAAAGAGCCTATTTGTTAGAGCAGTGGTCGCATACCTGAGGCCACGTAATCTTCTCTAGCTAAGATACCACACCTGCCATGGTGGTTACAATTAGAGCTAAAGTTTGATAGAGTTCATGGTCATCTGTCTTCTTCCAGAACCCATTCATCTTATGTAGGGACAAGACTGGTGAATTTGATTTGATTTGATTTGATTTGGTTTGATTTGATTTGTTTTTTTTTTTTTTTGAGAGAGAGAGAGCACACAAGCAGGGGAGGGGCAAAGAGAGAGAAAGAGAGAGAATCTTAAGTAGGCTCCATGCCCAGTGTGGAGCCCAACTCGGGGCTTAATCTCACAACCGTGAGATCATGACCTGAGCCAAAATCAAGAGTCGGTGCTTAACCAACTGAGCCACCCAGGTGCCCCTGAACTTTTAGGTCTTTAGAGGTAGTACTAATCTCTGCCATTCCTCTAGTAATACTGCCTTTGATTCAATATCCTGGCTCAGGGGATGAGTAAATTTCCAAGGCTTCCACTAGGCATTCCTGACTATGATAACTCTTGTCCCAGGGGTCACAGACATGGGTGTTCTGCCAATTATACATCCAGGGACTGGGGGAGAATGATCACTCAGTAGGGAAGTTTGTGAACCCAACTTGGGCCATTTTTTTACCTGAACTCTGTATGCTCTCACTCTACCAGGAGGCTACAGTGACCCTACAGATTCCCAAGGATCAAATCCCCATGTGTAAATGTCAATTCTAGAAATGTTTGGGTGTACCCCTTCCCCCACAGTGTATTCTTAACCAAATAAATGGCTACATGTCACTTTGGGGAAGGACTGGGGAAACTTTACTTTTTACACTTGCCATGATGTTATAGACTTCTTCTTGGGGACCTAACCTCTCCTTAAGTCATTTGGTTCTGGATCTGAAAACTGACCAAGGGATCATACATACCCTTTTATTAGGACAGCTGCCCTTAGCCTCCTGATTCTTCATCCCTGACTTCTTTTGGTTATATGTGTGGATCAATACCTTTAAGGGCATCTGGGTGGCTCAGTCAGTTGAGCAACTGACTCTTGACTTCGACTCAGGTCATGATCCCAAGGTTATGGGATTGAGCCCTGCATCGGGCTCTATGCTGAGTGTGGAATCTGCTTAAGATTCTCTCTTTCTCTCTCCCTCTCCCTACCTCTCTCTATATATAACAATAATAATAATAATAATAAATTCCTTTGTTGGCCACGCATCTTTCCTGCCCTTAGGGTGGTCATGTTTTAGTAACTATCTTCATAGCTCACTGCAGGTCAGTTCCTCTTGGCTGCCACACTGACAGTGCTGCTCACTAAGATTCATTTATGTTGGCCAAGTACTGCCATGTGGCTTCTATCATTTCAAGATCCTATCGTCCCCCCTTGTTATCTAGGAATCCAGGTCTGCAATGGTATCTCCCACATTCAGCCCCGTCCTACAGAGGAGAGCCGCCTCTGAGCTTCTCATCGATGCTGGTGTCACTCTCACCAGTGAATTCTCTATTGCTTTAGCCAAGGGGGTAGCCTCCAGGACCTCCCACAGAACATCATCACGTGGTGGGTTGACCAGCTTTTCATGGATCACCTCTGAGAGTGCTTTGATCTCCTCATCCAGTGTCTGCCCCTGCAGCTCTGTCATTTCTGTTTCATTCGGTGTGCGCCATGGTCTTCTCTGTGTTTCCAAGAGCATCCTAGCGGCGTGTTACCAACATCATCTGGGTCCTTGCCATGCTGTTAAATCCTTTATGCCAGGAGAATGCTCCCCTATGAAGTATTCCTCCTTATCCAACTTTATGTTCTGCTTGCTTATCTGACACCCTCAGAATCAAGTTTGGTGAACACTCCTGGCTCCTGCCAGCACCTGTTTTCCAGGTCCTTCACCTCTTTCTGGGTGTGGTTCCGTTCCTCTTCACATACAATCTAGGTGTCTCCACCCTATTTCTCAGGGTCCCAGTCCTTCTTAATCAGGCACCTGACACTGCTGAGAATTCACCTTCTCTGCAGCTCAGCCACTCTTACCATTAAGCCCCGCAACTGTCCTCTTGCTGCGGAGGACAAGTCTCTTGATAGCTTGCCAAAGAGGCAATAGCCAACCAATACCATTGTCCCTCAATGACCATTTGCCCCATATTTCTCAACATTTTGATACATTTTGGGACACACCAGTGCACTTCCACTGGCATGCCGTCCTAGTTCACCCGCAGGAAAAATTTTGACAATCACATTCCTGCGTCTTGCCAGGGGCTGCCTGTGCTCCACCTACAGTCAGGTCTGCGGTCCTCATTGGTGGCTGGTTGCCAGGCGATTCTAGTCTAACCTTAAATCTTAGCATCTGCATTTTCAGACCACTGGCACCGAGTGCCACATTCCTGGGGAGGAAGACTCAGAGGAGGTGCAGGGAGTGTATAGGAGGGAGTTTCCGATGGAATTGACACCTGTGGGGGGAGAGAAGGAAGCAATCGGGCAGGTGAAGAAGCTGGACTGTGACGTAGCCAGCCAGTCCCACATGGAGCTCTGGAGGTGGGTGGGCCAGAAGAGTTGTCCTGAATTGATGCAAGAGGTCTGAGCCTTTTTACTCCACATCAACCCATTGTTGGTTACAGGCAGCCCCCAGGATAAAGATACAGCCTCAGTTGAGGTGACTGACCTCTGGAGGGAAACGTGGCTGTGCACCCCATCATCCCCCCCAGTTTCATGACTGCAACCTTCACCTCCGGCTCCCAGCCCCCACTCACCTGGCCGCTCTGTCCCACCTTTGGCAAGGATTGCCCAAGGCTTCGGTTGCAGAGGGGGAGGGGGGGGTATTTTTTCCACATTGCTTTGCTTACTCAAGGATCATTGAAAGTTAACTGCAGCTGATGTTATTGAATTCGGTTCTTTTTTCAGTTCTATAAAAGCTTTTTCCTTCCAGGTATTGCCGTTTGGTTTCTGAGATACAAGCACGACGTCTGCAAAACTGAAATAGCTTTTTTTTTTTTTTTCCACACGGCACTTTAGAGTTCTAAAATCCACTCATACAATTTTTTAGCAATTTAATTGAGGTATAATTTATATACAGGGAAACACCTTCATTGTGAGCTTTGACAAATGTATACCATCACCCCACTCAAGATATACAACATTTCCCTCACCCCAGAACCTTCCCTCGTGCTCCTGCTCACCCCTTTCTGTCCCTGTCCCCCGCGGCACCGATGCGCCACCTGTCTTATTCTCTCGCTAGGGATCAGTTTCGCTTGTTGTAGAACTTTGTGGGTGAGACCCTACAGTGTGGACAGTGTGGCTTCTTTTGTTCCGCATGTTTGTGAGCATCGTCCACATTGTCACATGTGTATATTGGTAGTCTGTTTCTTCTTTATGGACAGGAGCATTCCATTGTACGGAAACGCCATACTTTTTATCCATTCCCCTGCTGGTGGGCATGTTCTTAGAGTTCACTGTCACAGCACACCTGGACACAGGCATCGCTGTCCTTATTGAAATGGTGCTGGGACCTGCACACAGGTATGTGGTCAGGCGTGGCCAGGACCCCAAGAGCCAGGAGGCCAACGGCTACCCTGCACTCCAGCATCACTTTACGAAGGAACCCTAGACAGCAGCGATCTGACCAAAGCCCTGGTGCATTTCGTAATTTCTTCCAAGCCATGTATTTTTCCAGAAGATGCTCTAGGCATTTTCTTTGGATGCTACTTGAGCTAGCATCCTACCATGCAGTATTAATTCTCCTTTTTAATTCAGGGTAATTTGTAATTGAGGGGCAGACCTACAGAGCCATCGTTTTTGGCACATGCACATCAAAGGGACAATATATCATGACATCAGACATTTTGAGAAAATTGCTTTTCCTCCCTGAATGCCGAGTCATAAATAATTTCAGGTTGGGAATACCTCTGGTAAAAGCAGAGGTGATTGACTCCAGGGAGTGGCCTGTAAATACTGAGCCCCAGAATAAAAAATGAGTGGACTGATTTGTGGGGTCACTTCAAGTTTGGACCTTGGTATCACTCATAATAGATGCTGTGGGTGCCCTGCCCGGATCTGCTTTCCTGGTGGGTGTGCCTGTCCCCCGCTGCTGTGCAGGCTGCTAATGGCTCACAGCTGTGCCCTTAATCAGAGACTTGACCTCCACCGACAGGAGCTGCTTCTGGAAGGCGATGCCTTCCTCCTGGAGGTGGTCTACAACCAGCCACGTGGTGGTTAATGTGCTTTGGAGGCAAGGGACAAGCAAATGATGGCATTTGCTCATTTCTGCCCACTGTAGCCAGTTCTAAGCTATGTCGCAAAAATAAATGATAGGGGCACCTGGGCAGCTCAGTTGGTTAAGCATCTGACTTGAGCCCAGGCCTCCCTTCCCACCCCCCCGACCCCCACATCCATGCAATTCTTCTTTGGACCTGGTGGGGCTGTTAAGCCCAGGCCATGAATACATTTGGACCTTGAAAAATCCGCAGTCTCAATTGCCCCAGGCACTCTGCTTCCCACCTGCTGTGGGTGAGGAGAAGCTCTCTCCAGTCTTCATTGCCATCAGTCTGTCTTCCACATGCATGTTGGGTGTGGCCCCACAGCCAGCGGGAAGCGGATCCACAACTTGGGGCAGGACGGCTTGTGGCTCTGTCCCTACCAGCAGCCCCGGTGCCCCTTCAGCAGAACGTTCCTTCCTCAAGGTTCCACTTCTGCTGGCAGCCTGGGCTGGGGTCCCAGCTGAGGAGGGGGAGATAGAGCGTCTGGCCCACATCGGGACACCCAGGGGCTCTTACTGTGTGAACACACCGGGGGGTTCCTGTGTGTTCCTTCACCAAGCCCGTGCGTGGGCCAGGCGGTTCACATCGTCCTATCCTCTGGGAGACACATTTGTCTTTGGGAACAAAGCCACTGATTTCCCATTATAGAGATGGTGAGACTGAGGCCGCAGACAGAAAACTTGCTGCTGGCCACCGGCTCTATGAGGATGCTCGGTGCTCAGGCCACCTTCATTAACTGGGGGCCGGTGCAGGGAGGGAGGAGGGGCTGCAGTCAGAAGGCAGCCAGGACCGAAAGCAGAGAACAAAGAGAGTCTAAAGAAAGAAGTCAGGCTGGGAAGCTCATGTCCCACAGGTACGCATGGACACCTGAGGGCATCAGAGAAGTTCCGGAAGCTGTTTCTGTTAAGGCCTGGGCTGAAACTGGAGGGAGAGCCACAAGGAGAATCCCACCCCGAGGGGAGCACTCAAGAGGCCCCTGTGGGGAGGAGGGGTGCTGAGCACTGAGGCGAGGAGGCGAGGGCAGCCCGTGTCCCGTGCTCAGCAGGGCCCCACCTTGCCGCCACCAGCCCAGCACCATGAGAAAGCAGCAGGTGGCGAGCACAGACCCTGGGGCCAAAGACAACTGGGTTTAAATCCGGGCTCAGCCATCTACCAGCTGTGCACCCTTGGGTGGCTTAACATGTGTGCATCTCGGTTTCTTCATGTGTCCCATTGGGTCAAAATCACACTGACCTCATGAGCTTCTGTAAGAGCCCAGGGCTACCAGGATCTTTTCGGCTACTGGGGCTTGGAATCAAAGCCCTCCACGCTGACCAGGACTGCTGGGTGGGTGTGAGAGCAGAGAGCGGTGGGGCTGGTCACTCGGGCAGGTGCTGCAGCCTCTCCTCCGTGGACAAGCAGGCTGGTGTCCTGCCACATCTCTCCTCTGAGGCACCGTGGGTGTGGTGAGTGGGTGCACCTCCCAGAGGCCCCGGGCTGCGGAGACAGGAGACCAGCCTTCTAGGCCAGGCTTACTCTCCTGGGAAGGGAGGCAGGAGCCTTTGTGGAGGGCACTGTGCCTGGGCTCACACAGTGCCGGGGTCACAAAAGGGCCGGGGTCATTGCACAGGTCAGGCAAGGCGCGGTGGCAGGCACTCTGGATCTCTGAGTGGTTCTTGCCCTCTATGTGTTCACGAGCTGCATCGCATGAGTCCCGTAGGGCCTGAGCGCCTCCGTGAAGCCTGGAGCCGGTGCTCATGGTGACCCCAGGTCCCAGGTTCCCTGATGTGACTGAGGGACCACATTGCTCAGAGACACGCCAGTGGGGTGAGTCCTGGAAGGACCCAGCCCCTGCGTCAGGGGGCTCTGCATCAGGCCTGCCCAAGAAATGGGGACCCTCCCCGAGAAGGAGAGGCAAACAGGTCTGGAACCTGAGAGAGAAATGGGACCCAAGCAGGGTGTGCTGAGGGGGATGGTGACAGCATGGGTCACTTAGGAGACCCTCTCGGAGTCAGTGATTGGGATCATAGGGGTCACAGTGAGGGTTGGGAAGATGCAAAACTAGATGCCTTCGTCGGGGGCTCTGGCCCCAACAAAGTCACCAAGGGGGACAGACCGCTGCCTCCTCGGAGTCTGTTGCTCATTGCCCTCTGGGATTACCTGGGCCTGAGGGCCTGTCCCTGAGGAGAGGCCAGAGTTACCGGCCGCCTGTGTCTTAGACCACTCCTCCCTCTGGGCCCCCACCCCCCAGGCAGTCCACAGAGGCTACCCAGAGGGAGAGAGAGCCGCACCCCCCCCCCCCACCCCCCGCACCAGCAGCCAGGCTCCGGGAGGCCCACCTTCTCAGTCTCCCTGTCAGGGGTCCAGAGCTATTCATCCTCTTAATTGGTTGCTCAGAGGAGACCAAAGGAAAAAAATAGGCGAAGCAAAATAAAACCTCCTTTGTAGTTTTCCACAAGTCTGGACACCAAAGCCTCATGGTTCTCCCATGAGACACTGGACACCAGGCACCCACCCCCCAGGGAGAGGAGAGGCAGTAGTGGGCGGTGGGCCGAAGCCCCTCGCCCTGAGCCTCCCTTCCAGAATAGCACCTGTCCCTCAGCAGGCAAGTGCACCCCCACCAACCCCTGCAACCCTTCTAGCCGTGCCAGGGAGGGGCCGAGGATTTCATTATGAGCTCAGATTATTATCAAGTACAAGGGGGAGCGAAGGGGACGTTATAAGCTCTCCTTTTAATAATGAATCCCATTTCCTCTTGCATTTGGTTTTCTTGCAGCAGATGCTGTTGCAGAAAATGGAACAAAATGGAAAAGATAAAAAGGCGAGTCATTAACTCGGCCCAAAAGCCTTCCCACCAGATGTCAGGGACAGTGGGGCAGGGTGCCCAAGGCCCGCCCACCGCACCCTCGCCTGGCACGGCCGCCCGGCGGCTGCTTCGGGGACCCATATGTTCGGATGATTCTCGGCTCGGCTTGGTGTTGGGGAAGCATGGAGCCGCCCCCCTGCTGTTCAATAACTGATGACCATTTTTCTCCAATTATACTGAAATTGAAGGATCCTCAGACTTAGACACCCAAGTAAAATAATTAGTGCTTAAAATGTTAATTGTGCTCAGATGTGCCTTTGCCTGTGGAGGCTGTCTGCAAGTGAGGGTGCCGGGAAGCAAGCCCTGCGGAGAGGACGCTGCCTTTGCACCTCCGCCTCCCCCCCACCCGCCACCGCCCGCCAGGCTGGCCTCCTGAGGAACCCCAGGAGGAACCCCCGGTGCCCGTTCGGACCTGTGATGGCTGTGTTGAGACCTCTGTGACCTCCTCCCTGGCCAGCCCACTGTCCCCCGAGCTACCTGATGGTTAGAACGAGGGCACAGAGTCAGGTATGGCCCCGACCCCAGCTCTGCCACCCACCCAGCCAACCAGCGGTGTGGACAAGGGCGGGACACCCGACCTCCCTGAGACTCATTGCCCTCATGCAGAACAGGGATAGTACAACCAAGCCTGCTGAAATGCCTAAGAGCACAGAGCATTCCTTTAGCTGCCCTTCTGTCCTCAAGCACCACCAGGCCCCAAATGAACAAATACAAAAGCAACACTTCCCCTCCACCAGGGCCAGGTGGGTTGCGGGTCAGGGCAGAGTTGTCCCGCTGTGGATATTCCGGGGGCCACTTCTGTGCAGCCTGCTGGTCCCCGGGGAAGGTCCTGCAGATCGCGCCCCACGTGGAAGGGTTGTGGGAGCCTCCCACACCCGCCACCGTCCCCCCAACCTGCTCACCCACTGGGGAGAAACACCTCCCTGCCCCTCGGAGAGGAATTCACTTTCCCTGCTTGTGACTTTGCCCATGCGTGCACCCCAGGTCCATTCTCTGTGGAGATGACATGCCTAAGAGGCTTAGGCTCCTTTATGCTGTGCATCCCAAGGAAGTACGCTTAGATATTCCGTGTTCCCTGATCCACCACATAATAAGATTCCTTTATCTCTCGTTGTCATGGGAAGTGTATATGAGCTGATTAATATTAATGTGTTGGCCGATTAATATTAATATCGGAACCGATTCATACTTCACAAGGCAGTGATGTTGATGAGCACCGAGAAGCCCGGGCAGCTGTCGGGTTTGGCAGTTCCCAGGGGAGATGGCAGAATCAGTGGTGACCCCATCCGCCGTGCCTCGTTACGGCCACCGTCATTAGCAGTGTCTGTCAGAGCTGGCGTGGAAGTGTGTGTGGACTCTGATCGTGGCAATTAAAACCCTTGGCATCCGAGACAGCATATTTTATCATCTAAATAGCATTTTACATTCTCCTAACATATTTTCCCAGTAACATTGTTAAATTAGGTGATAAAAGGTTATTTCTTGCTTCTGAAGTTGAAATAACGTTACCATTATTCCTTATCTGCCTGGAATTAGAAAGGTTTCGGTATTATATGTTCTAAGGGTTTCATTATCAAAATTTGCCAGACTTCATGAAACAAACAGCATTTTATTTTTGCCCTTGTTTTAATCAAAGATGGACAGAGCTTTGTCTTCTGCCGTCGGAGATGGCTTCTGGTGTTTGGTGGAAAGGGAAGGGTCATTTTTCGCAACAGCGAGACGCGTACCCTCAGGGCCCAAGGGGGTCACTGGGGACCCTGGCTTACCTTCGATTTGGAGCTGTCCCTCTTGCCTCCAGGGAAGGCACAACCAGAGGCTGTGCCTTTAGCCAGCGGGGCTGGACTGGAGCCTGTCTGTGGCCCTGTGGCTTCCCCATCCCTGTCTCCTCTCCAGCTACCCACCTGTCCAGCCCTAGCGCTTGCCTGGCCTCTGTCTCAAATCCTTTCCTCTGGATCTCGAACCATCTACCCACCACCCAACATCCACCTGTCTGTCACCCACCATCCACCCACCCACACGCCCAGCTGCCACCAGTGTGCCACCCACGTGCCGTCTTCCCATCACCTGTGCTCCATCACATCTGACGTGGAAGACACCCCTTGTACAACACACAAGACTCCCCCCACCCCCACTTGCCAGTCAAATGTGCCGTGAGCAGGGGCTGGGGCCACACACCTGGTAGTGGATCACTTTCTCCCAGTGCACAGCATTCCTGAGTCACCCTGTAACACGACTTCTTATAGGCAGTGTCTCTGATGTGGCATTTTAGGCCGTGGGCTCTTCTGAGGGCGACACATCTCTGCCTTGAAGAGACGTGCTGTGTTCCCCTGGGATGAATAGACCCTCTCTGACACTTGATCCCGGTTCTACCTCCTCCCATCCTCTTTCCCAGGGCTTAGATGCCAGGGACAGGATTAATTTCACCGAGGAGGAGGCTCCTGCTATCACAGACTTCTGGCCAGAACAGAGCGGTAGCTGGTTGGCGGGAATGGTCCTGCTGCACTGTGCCCTCCCCCCCACCCCCCGCGCCTTCCCCAGCCCCTGCCCTGCCTCACAAGGTCAGCCTGTCCCAGATGTTGGGGGCACGGGTGACGGCGTCTCTGACAGAATACTTCAGCCAAGGACGGGAGCTGCCAGTTTCTTCCTGAACCTTGAGGCTGACGTCAGTGTTCCTCTGAGCTCTTCTTGGCAGGGTGAGGTCTCAGTGGGAAGCGATCACTCTCTACTGATTGAGCGAGAGATGCCAGCCCAGGGGCGCCTGCCTGCAGCCAGATTGGTCCTCACTCTCCTGAGGAGCTCAGCCCTACAGAGCGGCTCTAGCCTGACCCATCCTGCTCTCTCCCCGCCCAAGACGGGGCTGCAGACTAGAAGATGGCCCCGGTGTATTCCAGAAGCTGTCCTGAGCGCAGAGGAAAGGTGTCATCCTTGGGAGGATCCGTTGCCCTGACCTCAGCTAGCTCGTGCTCTTCGCTAGGGATGCAGCCGGGCAGACAGCGGTTGAAAGCTGGAAATGACATTCTCAGGAGGTCCGCCACCCATGACTGCCCCCAGCACCCAGGGTAGTGCCCTTCCTGTACACGTCCCGCTCTTCCAAAATCCCCGCCGTCTCCAATCGCAAATTCTCACAAAGCCTCGGGTATTCAAAGCCTGCTGCACCCCGTTCACGCTGCCCACTGCCCCCACACCCCATGTGTCCTGTGCTCTCCCTGTGCTCCTACACAGCACCCCCTCGCTCTGTAACCACCTCCCGAACCAACAGAAAACATGCTCGTTGCCGTTTGTAAGCAGCCCCGGCGTGATTTATTGCCATCATCACAATATTTTGTTTGGAGCTGTAAACCTCCAGACATAAATCAAGTCATTAGAAGGAATGACGTTTAATCCTGCAGAAGACGCCTCGGTGGGCTGCACAACTCTCGCCCAGCTCAGGAATCATTAATTCTAGAGTGGACGGCCCATACACACACCTCCACCAGCAGCGCCTCATACGCACCACACACAGGCGTGGAAAGCCGAAGGCACAAGCCGGGCTCCTTTTGTTTCTTGGAATAGCATATTCACAACTGCAAAGAGGTGCCCAAAACACACGCCGGGTCGTCTGGAAGACGGGAGAGTCTTAATTCCGCAGGAAAAACACGCAGCCGGGTGGGGCCGTCTCTGTGCCTGCGATGGCTCACGTCGTCCTGAGAGCTGCCGCCGGTCGGACTTCAAAGGAAGCCGGAAAACAGCTCAGGACCGTCGCCAGCTCCTTCTTTCACGGAGACCCCCACCACCTTCGAGCAGCCATTACACGGGACCAGGCTCCATCTGCAAGGCCGGCGGCTCTCATTCCCTGAAGACACCTGCTGAGCTTGAAGGGAAGGTTCGGAGACCTCAGACAGTGCCTTCCAGAAGCCCGGCAGCCCCTCCCCACCCTGGCAAAGGGCATCTGGCTCCCAGCAGATGGGGCCTCTCATAGTTAAGGAGGCGTCCCCCAAAACGCTGGAGACGGGAGGGGACCCAGAGTCTCGGCCGAGAGGTTGCCTTAAAGACTTCGGCAAGTTCTCAGTGCACATCACAGTTGTGAAAATTCTGGATGACATTTGCAGGGTTTGGTTCTACTTAATATTCCTGTGCTCAGAGCTAACGAGGGTGTTGTTATGCGGCGTTATGTTGGCTGTGCTCTCAAGGATGCTGGAAGGCGCAGGGCTGGGCTGCATGGTTTGTGTCTGGACAGTTTTTACTCACGCGCTGCACTGTTGCCAGCTGAGAGCTTCTGTCTGCGAGCCTTACTCAATCTCGTGTCTCTGCATCGATATGGCCTACCTCGGGGTCGGGTCTTCTCCCCTATCGGCCCTCTGTCCCCCTGGACCTCCCTGTGACAGTGTGTGGGGGGGGGGACAGACATTTTCCTACCCTCTCCCTCACACACCGGCTCACCGAGCCCCGCAGCCCTCCCTCCTCTTCCCCCATCTCCCCACACTGCCTGAGCTCAGGCACCCCATTTCTCACCTGTGTTAGGATGTAAGAATCCTAACCAGTTTTGCCCTTCCTTTAGGCCTTACTCTTCTCTGAGCCGTTCCCCAGTTGCCTCTAGAAAGACCTTTGAATATGCAGCTGGCAGGGCCCTCCGTCTTATCTCAGCCATGCTGTCAGTGCCCCAGAACTGGTCACCTTCCCTGAGCCGGGGGCTGTGAGTCTTTGTGTGAGTGTGTGATGTGGGTGTGGAGCCCAGCCCACCACACAGTGGTGAGAGGATAGGATGGCCTGGGATTGGCTGCGGTCAGACTACAGCCAGCCCAGTGTGGCCCTCGGCTGGCCGGACCCCAGGGCACCGGGCTGGGCAGAAGCAAGGGCTGGCCCGCCAGAAGCGAAAGGAGGTGGGTCTTGGCTGGATGTCCAGCGACGGTGGTGTTCCCTACAGTCAGCATCCACCAAGGCCAAGATTACTGCTATACTCCAGGCCTTGCCCCTCAGAGAAGCTGGCCAGAGGCTCCCTGAGCTGCTGGGGGCCCAGTCCTTGGTTGGGTGTGACTCGACATTCAAGGCCGCGCCTCGGGCGTCACATCTCCTCTCAGATATGGACTGCAGCTATCCAGGCGCATGGCAGGGATCAGCTGGACTGACTGCCAGCTCCTGCCCACAAGTGCTCCAAGCAACTCCAGGCTTACCCTGGTGACCTGTGAGTCGCCAGAGGCTCTGTTCTGCTCAGGGGCACACGGGACGATCCCTGAAATGCAGCTGCCGTTCCACGGTCTCTGTGGTACTGGCGAGCCTAAAGCTGCAGCTGCCGGAGTCAGGCTGGGAGGGAGGGCTTGCTGCCCAGGCTCGGGGCCCCTCTGGGTGCAATCGGTGGGCAGTAGGGGTGACCACGTGTGCACGGCTTCTGGGGCGCCTCCGTCCCTGAGCCCCCTAGGCAGCCCCTTTGTGGGCTCGCCTCCAGGAGCCTGACTCCCCCACCCCCACCCCTGGGGGGCCTGGAGTGCGTCCCTCAGGACAGAGCGGCTCTTGCAGCAGGCCCAGGGTGGCTGGGGAGTGGGGAGCTCCAAGGAAGCATCAGCTAGAACGGATTTACTTTTGCGGCTCTCAGGGTATCGCAGGCAGCGGCTGTGACGGGTCTGACAGCCACAGGCCAGCTCAGTAATTGACGCCGCAGCCGGAACGACACATCCTGAAGCCAGCCAGAGCTGGACCGATCATTATCTTGTGACGGGGCCAGCACAGGAATGAGGCTGCCCCGCCGGCGGCCTCTGATGGCCCAACTGGGTTCCAGTGAAGAAGCGCCCGTCACGGGGCTGGGCCAGTTGGTGTTGCGGGCACTTCCCCCTGCAAACAGGCAGCCTCAGGCTCCAGCATGACTCACTCATTTTTATTTCTTGGAAACCTCTGGTGGGAATTCACCGATACTTACACCAAATTAGGCCCCTGACAGCCAAGCAGGAGTGCCATTTGACCTGGCCACAGTCGCCCAGAACCTGAGTCTGTGGCTCCCTGTGGGCTCTGGACAAAAGGCAGACTCTGATTGGCTGCCGCAGCCCGGCTTGCCCCTCCTCTCACGCACCCTCGCCAGGCCCCGGACAACCCCAGGCCGGGTCCTGCTTCTGCACGCATACGTCCGCCCAGCTCATCCCCTTCTTCCGCAGCCTCCGTCTGCCCTCTGGACGTCTACACTTGGGAGACCCCGTAGACCTCTCAAACTCAATGTGGATCTGCACCCCCTCCCCAGGAAATGGCATCGGGGTCCCACTGCTCAAGCCAGAAACCAGAATCTCCCTTATTCTGCTCCCAGTCGGTCCCCAGGTGGTACTGACCCAGAGCTGGCTTGCACCAGCAGCCCACAAGGGCCCAACCCCCTGTTCACATCACTAGCTTGAAATCGGCCATGGAGAAGTGTTTACACCACAGGAATCCGCAAGCACTACAGAGTTGGTCCTCCCCACCACGCAGGGAGCCAGGGTTAAGCATTCACCGTGCACCGCCCTGCTCATTCTCGAAATACTCGCCACGTCTTCCTCCGCCTTCTGCCATGAGCGCCGGCATTCAGGCCTCACGCGTGTCCTCGCTGGACGGTGGCAACAACCGCGGGCCACCCTTTCTGCTTCTGTCTTCCGCTCTTCATCTCAGAATGGTCCTTAAGTTCCAAATAGCTGCCAGCTTAAAGCCTTTGTAGACTCCCCTTGGGCCTCAGGAGATAAGACGAGGGGTCTTTGCCAGGACGCTAGGGCCCCCAGGTTGCTGCCCCCTGCCAGCCACATTTCTCGACACCCTTCGGTCTCTCTGTCCCTTCATCCCGTAAGCCCTGGTCTCATGGTGCAAGGCGATCTCCTACAGGAAGGCCCTCGTTACCCCCAGGCGCCGATGACTTGTCACTACCTTAGGAAGACCCTGATACCCCTCCCCTGTCACATGCCACCTGCTGACGTGCCCCTGCAACCATCACACGTGAACTGCTCCGTGCCTCATTTCTTGGCTAGACCGTAAACTCCACAAGGGCAAGGGCCATGACTGTCCCATTCATGGCCAGGACACGGTCACCGGTGTGTAAGACTCTGCCTGGCACGCGCAGGTGCTCAGTCCGTGTGTAGAGAATGGACAAACGGTGCTGGCCAGCATGCTGTGTTCTGTCGCCTGCAGGGGAGGCAGAGATGGGCCGCCAGGGGGCACTGGGGCTTAGCCGGCCAGTGTCAGGAACTTCATTCTCTCTCCCCTGCAGCAGCATTCACAGGCTCCTGCTAATCCTTCCAGGCTCATGTGTTGAAAGAACACACGAAGGCAGGAAAGTCATGACCTGTTCTAAGCCATGCGCCACGGACTCTCTGAAGCTGTGCACGGACGTGAACACACACGCTCCCCACCCAGAGCACGCTGCGTCACACGGCAGGATGCATGCACGGAAAAGCAGTGTGATGCACCCCCTCAGTGTGCATGCTGTCCCTCGTTGGTTCCATGTGACATGCACACGTGGAGGTACAGTGCAGTGCGTGGCCCCTGTGGGGGGGGGGGGGCACGACCCCCCCCCCAACATGGTAGGAATTGCCCCCAGGCTCTGACAGAGGAGAGCTTTGGAGCAGGAGCTGGGGACCCCTTCCTTGCGGATAGGCAGGCATACTGGAGTGGGGGGAGATGCTCAGGGACATCCCTTCAAGTGATGGGCAGATGGGTGAGTGTGGAAAAGCAGAACAGCTGTTGGGTTTGCAGACCGGCTAACTGGCTGGCTGGTTGACTGACAGGCAGCTCCAGTGCCCCGCTCTGACAGCCGAAAGGGAATTCGCCGCCCAGGCTGAGCTGACAGAGAACCACCCAGTTGAATCGTGGATCCTAATCACGGAGGCGAGGGAATGGAATCGCTAAACAAAACAAGTAGCGGTCAGAGCCGTCAGGTGCCCATCAGCCCGAGACGGGAAGATTCCTGCTTCCCTCCTCTGCAGACAGGTCTCAGAGTCCCCGCGCTGGTGCAGGAGCTGGGCTCAGAGGAACTCAGCTGCTGTGAAGGTGACCCGGCCATAGGAGCCCCAGGCTCTGGCGGCCTCCCTCCCATGGGCTCTCTGTGCCAGGCACCGTGCCTGTTTCATTTGCACATTTATGGACCTGCAAGATGGGTGTTTTTATCCCATCTTACAGATGAGGAAACTAAGGTTCGGTGAGGTCGAGGGATCTGTCCAAGGTCACGCAGCTGTGCTCTTGCTCTCTTTTCTTTTAAAATACACGACCCCTTGTTGAAAGCTATGACTCCGAGTGGAGTCGCCAGGAGAAGGGAGGGGAAGCCCCTCCTCTGGCCTGGGCCAAGGGTCAGGGGTTACTGTGTCGCCTCACCATGAGGTTGGTGGTCTTCGAACAACTGGAAGAAGCCCACCCACAGAGGCTGAGGCAAGAGGAGAGGGTCCTTCGGCACCATCCACCGCCCTGCCCGGGTGGGAGGCGGGGCGCTCCTGGCCTGGCTCCTGGCTCTCCCTGAGGTCCACACTCTGACCGCAGAGCAGCCGGGAACCCTGTCTCCCTGCCCTGGGCCTGGGGCAGCAGAGGCGGGCACGGCTGTGCATGGAGCCCGAGCAGAGAATTTAATGAGTCGGATTTTCCTGTGATCACAAGTGAGAATTTAAGACCCTTCTGTGAGGCTTCTTCCATCTGAATTCTGGGCCTTGAGTCCAGGCTGCCCTCTAATTGCTGAGTGTGTTTAAACTTCAGTTTTGCATCTCATCTGCATAAATTAACAACCTGCCCAGAGGAAGGGAGCCGCTCACAATGAGGCCTCAGAGGCCGATGAGGGGTTTGCCCCTCAAAAGGGCAGAGCCTGAGCTGGTGGGAGAAGAGCCGGAGGAGGTGTGGCCACACTGGGGCCACAGGCCTGGCCTGGTGCCCCACAGATGGCAAGGGGAGGCCGCCAATTGGGTGCATCGTAGATCTAACCACCCCTCCTGGGTGGCGTGGACAGGCTGCTAGACCGAGCTGGAGAAGCTCCTCCAGGGGCAGCTCTCAGCCCAAGCAGCACCAGCCTTTTCCACGAGCATTTATTGAGCTCCTGCTGTGTGCTAGGCATTTTGCCAGACTGTCCGACACAGAAAAGACATGGTCCTTGCCCAAGAACATGGAGAACTAACACAATCTACTGATCAGCTGGGGACATGTTTTCTCACCTCCTCCAGACTCTTCCTGCCCTGCCTCTAGAGTGCTCTTAAAGCCCCCTGAGGTCACATTACCCCCTGCTAGGGGTTGAACTGTGTCGCCTCCCCCAAATTATGTTGAAGTCCCAAACCCTGGGACCAGTGAATATGACCTTATAGAGCCCTTGCAGATGTGATCAAGTTAAGATGAGGTCATTAGGGTGGGTTCTAATTCAAAATGACTGGTGTCCTTTGAAGAAGAAGAAAAGTGACAGGCACACACAACGGAAGATGGGGGCAGAGGCTGGTTTTCAGTGGCCACAAGCCAGGGAGCGTCTGGGGCTGCCAAGAGCTAGAAGAGGCTGTGGAGGGAACACGGCCCTGCTGACACTTTCATTTCAGACATATAGCCTCCAGAACTGTGAGAGAATTGTGTTTGTTATTTTAAGTCACCCAGTTTGGTGGTGCTTTGTTACCGCAAGCCCTAAGAAATTATTATACCCCTTGTGACAGTTAATTTTGTGTCAACTTGGCCAGGCTGCCGTGCCCCGATGTTTGGTCAAACACCAGTCTAGATGTTACTGTGAAGCTATGTTTTTAGATGTAGTGGATATTTAAGTCGGTAGACTTAGAGTAAAGCAGGTTACCCATAATGTGGGTGGGCCTCGTCTAATCAGTGGAAGGCCTTAAGAGAAAAGACTGAGGGCCTCCAAGGAGGAGAGAATTCTGCCTCCAGGGGACCCTCAGACTCATCCTACGACATTGACTCTTCCCTGCCTCTCCAGCCTGCAGATGTTGGTCTTGCCAGCCCCCACAATTGCATGAGCCAATTCCTTAAAATAAACCCCCCGCATATATATGGCCTGGTCACGGAGGACGAATTGAGTCCCTCATTCAGAGCCCTTCTGTACTTCCTGTGGAGCGGGGCCTGGCAGTTCCCTCAGGGCTTTCTCCCCTGATCCCAATGAGCAGCACACCCTCCTGGCTCAGTTTCTCCTGCCAGCATCCCTGCCTCACTCCTTGTGGCTCATGACCACTGCGTGAGGACCCGAACGCTGCCGGGCCCTGCCAGCTGCCCCACGGCACAGAGACCTTTCTCACGGCACATGTGTTCAGTGCGGGAGCTTCTGTGAACAGCAGAGCAGGGCAACACTGTTCATCCGGCAGACACGCCTGCCAGGAGTCTGGGGTGGGACCGAAGCTTGGACTCTGTATCTCATACGTGGGGGGAAGCAAGATGCAGTGGGGGCCTCGTTTCCAGTGTCTTCCCTGGCTCAGGCCAGCCTGAAAGCCCTGGGAGTTTCCTGGCCTGTTGGGCAGCAGAAGCGGACCTGTGGGTGGACAGAACGGATGATGGTGGCCACGCAGGCACAGCCACCAGAAGATCCAGGGTACATAGTGCGATGTAGCTCTGAGGATCCAAGGACCACAGGTTTGAGACTGCACAGAGCAGGGACTGCGGACTCACACCCATGCCCCAGGGCCCTGCCGGCCCCTTCCGTTCTCCCATCTGTTTCCCTTTGCAGGTCTGACTCCTCTGGGGCAGCCCTGTCTGCCCCCAGGCCGCAGCGTTCAGGGTAGCAGGACCCTCTCCCCACTTATCAGGACCTGGGACTGAGATTTGAGCAGCCAGAACAGCAGTCGCTGTCCTCAGACGTGGTCAACCAAGGGTTCATGTGGCACTTCCAGCCCTTTCCAGGGACTCGGGTCCTGTTTCAACTCACATCAGTGTCGCCGGTCTACACAGCCTGACCCTCTGTGGGTCCTGGGCAGCAGAGATTAGGGCTTTAGAATCGAACCCAGCAGGTCTCTCTCCTGTGACTCGGACAGAAGGAGGCAGCAGCCCATGTGACCATGAAGCCCCCTCCGCAGCTCTGCCCCAGACCCAGGCTTCACAGCCTAATTATAAGAAACTGGGCACATACACCATCATCAGCCTCTGCCTCCCCTTGGCAGGTAACCAGCAAGCTTTCAGCCAAACACTCAGAGGAAAACCCTCAGCCAATGAAGAGTTCACAGTGTGGAGCCCACTTGGCAGTCTCAATAACTCACGCCTTGTTTATTCTCACCAATGCTCACTCTTACCGTACAGCCTGTGTTTCAACCGCTCTGCAAATGTCATCTGTCCAGAAAGAGAAAGTGGTTGTTTTTTTCTCACCGTGCAGGGGATGAAGCTCCCTTACAGATTGTTAACATTATGTTGAAAGGAGAAGACAGGTAACTCAGACGCTGAACGTGGAGCATGTACATGACCGGCCTTGGGATTCCTCTGCCGCAGGGTGGGGGTGAGGGAGACTGCGGAGGTATGCGGCAACATTGGTGACATCAAATGGAAAAGGAGGCTAGGGGTTGTGGCTTGTGTTGCTCAGCAAGCCCACTGTTTCTATTTGATTGCATGTCCATTCGAGGGCTTGGGAGGGGCTGGTGGTGGTTATATTGAAGCCAAACGCCGCCGCCGCCCCCCCACCCCGGCATAAGTCCCCCCACGGCACTGAGTCTGGTGGCTCCTGGTGGCAATACCTTCTTTGTGGGTGCAGCAGAATAGGACCCTTAGCTCCCCTTCCCTGGTCACTCCACAGAGCTGTCCAGTGTCCTGAATGCAGCCCACTGTGGGGTATGCAGACCCCAGCCTCAAGGCACCCAAGGCCTTCACTTGCTCAGAGCTAGGGGTGATCTTTGTTTTGGCTTTTATCCAAGCAGTGCATGGAAGAGTGGCTTCTTCCACAGGAAAAGTAGGGCCAGTGGGCCCCTGGCAGGGGGCAGAGCCTGTTACATTTCCTTCATTAACTTCCTGTCTTTCTTCCAAAATGGCATATGGGAGAGGGTCAGTCTTTGCCAAGTGAGCTGTGGTAAGTTGAAAGGTTGAGAACATACAGCTTGTGGCAAACTCGGGCTCCACGTAAGATCTGTTGTTGGGTTTTCCACAAGACAGTTATTCTTTTCAAAGGGGACAGTTGCAGCCGAGTTGACTTTATTGGGTAAAAGTGGCCAAGAGGTCAGGGACTCCCCCAGACCGGGGCTCTGTCCAGCAGGAATGTTCTCTCCAGCCTTCAAGTGGGCCAACCTCGAAAACCCCCTTGAGGCTCAGCACCCTTCTGTCCAGTCTGCACAGATAAAATGGGACAGGTCCCACAGCCCACCGCCCTCCAGGCTGTGAGGACAGGGCCAGCGGGAGATCACAGCTGTGAGGGCTGACATCTCCATAAGCGCATCCTTGTCCAGCTCCACCGGCTGGCAGGGTGCCTTTTGAGAGCGGCTTTTGAGTCCCACTCTTGGCCAAATCTGGCATGACTCATTTGCTCTAGAAAAGGAATATAAATAAGTGCCACCATACCTTGACGAGTTGACAGGATTGACAAGCAGAGTAAATTCCCGTATCTGAGACTCTGAGGAGGAGAGGTGATTTAGCAGAGCCAGCTGCCGTCACCAGAAGAAAATAATTAAGGAAACCCAGCAGTGTGGAGGAAAACTGAACGTGCAGTGAGTCCCTTTTGGTGAAGAGACCTGTGATCACTGGCTGCAGGAGGAAACCCGCGTGTGTCAGAAAGAAAGGAGCTGGAGAAGCTCAGGCTGGAATGAGGCAGAGAAGGGTAGGGGCGGGGGGAGGGGGGCTGGCAGGAGGGAAGTACGCTCTGGGATGAGAAGGGGACCCTGGTGAGGGACTCAATGTGAAAAGACTCCTGTCTCAGGGTCAAGTACCCACTGCTTGCATCCCATGCCCCAAGGGGTGCAGCCAGTTCTATGTGGAGCTCCCCCTCAGCCTCCGTGGAAGAGTCTGGAAGCCCTGTTTCAGGGCCCCCCCCCCACCTGTACACACATATTGCCCATAAGCTTGGGGATGCCCAGGAAGGTACGGACACTCTGTCCTCTGCCCGAGGAAGGGCACACCCCTGTTCCCAGCCCAAAGGGATCAAAGAAAAGAATTGCAAGAAAAGAAACATGCAGCGTGCCCACGTTCCACCTTTGTGCCACGTTTGGAACTTGAAGAAGTTCCCAGTAGGCCCCGGGAATGTCGGCTTTCCAGCCCAGGGGTGACCTCGCGTCCCCACCTCCTCGGTAGCTGGTGAATGAAGGAGACGTGTAGGCACATCCTCAGACTGACCAGTATGAGGTCAGGGTCATAGCAGTGGCTGAACCTGTAAGACTGGACCTCGTGGGGAAATCGGCAGAGTCCCTGGGTCAGGGACAGAGGACCTGGATGTCCTCTCAGCAACTGGGCTCCAGCCACTGGACCTATACCATGTATACAGAGGCGGCAGGACCCCCATGGGGCCCCATGCTGGGCGCCCAGGACATCTCGCACACACAGCCCAGCAGCAGCCAGAACGCGGTCAGGTGTGCCCCATCGTGCCAACTGGATGTTCAAATCTTCCCTAGTTTAAAGGGTGGCTGGTTCGGATTGTGACCGTGGCCTTTGGCAAAGCCTCAGAGTAGAAACCGCCGCTTCAGTGGCACCAGAGCTGGAAAAGCCCTGATGTCTCGGTGGCCAGGCAGGGATGGGGGAAGGAGGCCGAGACTCCGAAATAAGTTCCCCCAAAGGAAATCCTCATGTTTCCCTAGGACCTCCTTCAAAACAAACCAGAGTGTGAAGCAGAATCATCTTCTCTGACCAAAGGTTCACTTCCCCAGAGCCTGTTATCCCGGTGACTTTGGCCTCAGCGAAGCTCAAGGGAAGGGGGGGGGGGACATTGTGGGGTGTGGTCAGCAATGCACTGATCTGTCTTCATCTTCCTCCAGTGCCAAGTGCTTGCCAGACAATCACTCCACGCCTGGGCTCTGCTCAGCTCTTTGGGGGAGACCAGCGTGAGCAGGAGGTGGCCAGCTCACGCCAGAGCCCCAGGGCCAGCCGAGTTGGCCAAAATCTCGAAGTAGATGCCTAGGTTAGAGGACTCCCCAGAGACAGTGGGGAGGCACATCCAAGGGAAGGCATGTGTTCCACTCCCAGGCCTGTGTGTGCAAAGGTGTGGGTGTATGTGGGATTCCGAGTACAGAAGCTCCACATGGACTAGATCGAGGGCTTGCCAATGCGTAGAGAGGATGGGCAGAGCTTTCTGAAGGGTCCTTTCCCCATGGCTTAATGATAGCGTGAGGTTGTGTGGGGGTGCGGGGCAGTGCTATGAGATTCCTGGCTGTTCCACTGAGCAGATGTGTGGACACACCTGGGCAGGGCACCTTTCGAGATCTTCCAGGTCACATTGGGAGGTAAGATACTGAGAAGTCATCAGCTTGGGAGCCTGTGGGACCACATCTTGCTGCACCCTCATTTTCCATGTGGGTAGAGGAGTTGAGGGACCCTCGCATTGAGCCATGCCTGCTCCTCTCTGCCCCCCTGAACTGCCTTTTCGCAGATCCCACCCCCAGTGCCCTGCAGCCCGCGTGTCCAGCATCAAGAGCCCGTGAGCAGGTCCTTGGGAGCCACATGGTACTTCTTCTGCTAATATTGTCCTCTCTGCTTTTCAGGAATAAAGTTCAGCATCAGGCCACAGCAGCCCTACAACGTGAGTTCTGAGAGTCGGATAAATCTCAGCACCGGCAGCCTGGGGAAGGTTGGGGAGGGCAGGGGAGAACACTGGGAGCTCTTGTTGAATTCATTCTTGGAAAGAAAAATGTGTCCGGTCCTTCCCAGGGGCCTTGGGAACAAAGCCCACAGCTTTGGCCCCATGAATTTCCCTTTCCTGTCGGATGGCAGCTTTGGACTTGTGCTAATAGAGGCAGTAAATTTGCGCCAGCCTCCTCAGGCCGCCGGCTCCCGCCGGCTCGCCTCGCCGGGTGCAGGTTCCTGGGAGGCCTGCGCCATCTCGTGGCTGAAAAGATACCTGCACCTCTGCCTCAAGACCATGGCCAGCTAGGGGTGGGGGGCCTTTGGGGACCGGACCTAGGCTCAGACCAGAGGGGTCAAATCCCACAGGGTCAGCTAGTCTCTTCCTTCACCCGGAATAAACTCAGGCCACAGAGGGGGCAGGGACCCCGGCCACTGTGAGCGTCTGACCTGTGTGACCCGCAGCGCCCAGCTGCCGTGTCCATCCTGATAACTATTTCTCTTCTTGACTCAGGATCTCCCACCAGGCAGTTCCCGGGATGGTGACTTGAAGGCCCCTACGGAGAAGGTCACCCGAGACTTGTCCAGCCGGGCCCCAAGGGGCCTCAACCTGCTGGTACCCGACCGGCCTCGAGCCCCCCGAAACATGGGGGCCCGTCTGCGACCCCGGCAGCGCCGCCGGCGGCTGCTCATCAAGAAGACGCCCGCTGCTGCAGCAGCCATCCCGGCCAACGGCTCGGCCGGTGCCTTTGTGCGGCCGGCGCCCTGGGCCGCGGCCGGCCACTGGGTCACCCTGCAGCGGAGCCAGCAGGAGCGCAAGCGGGTGATGCGCGAGGCGTGCGCCAAGTACCGGGCGAGCAGCAGCCGCAGGGCGGTCACGCCCCGGCACGTGTCCCGCCTCTTCGTGGAGGACCGCCACCGGGTGCTGTACTGCGAGGTGCCCAAGGCGGGCTGCTCCAACTGGAAGCGGGTGCTCATGGTGATGGCCGGGCTGGCCTCGTCCACCGCGGACATCCAGCACAACACCGTGCACTACGGCGGCGCCCTCCGGCGGCTGGACACCTTCGACCGCCAGGGCATCCTGCACCGCCTCAGCACCTACACCAAGATGCTCTTTGTCCGCGAGCCCTTCGAGAGGCTGGTCTCCGCCTTCCGCGACAAGTTCGAGCACCCCAATAGCTACTACCACCCTGTCTTCGGCAAGGCCATCCTGGCCCGGTACCGGGCCAACGCCTCTCGCGAGGCGCTGCGGACGGGCTCCGGCGTGCGCTTCCCCGAGTTCGTCCAGTACCTGCTGGACGTGCACCGGCCCGTGGGCATGGACATCCACTGGGACCACGTCAGCCGGCTCTGCAGCCCCTGCCTCATCGACTATGACTTCGTGGGCAAGTTTGAGAGCATGGAGGAGGATGCCAACTTCTTCCTGAGCCTCATCCGGGCGCCGCGGAACCTGACCTTCCCCCAGTTCAAAGACCGGCACTCGCAGGAGGCCCGGACCACGGCCCAGATCACCCACCAGTACTTCACCCAGCTCTCGGCCCTGCAGAGACAGCGCACCTACGACTTCTACTACATGGACTACCTGATGTTCAACTACTCCAAGCCCTTTGCAGACCTGTACTGATGGGCGGGGCCCGCGGCCACTCACCTGTCCGCGCGGGCATCCCACTCTCCGTGGTCCCTCACCCGAGAGCTGACACGTACCCGGAGCAACAGGGCTCTGCGGATGTGAGGAGCCGTGGCTGCTCCGTGCCGCTGGCCCGAGGTGGAGGACAGAGGCCCGGGCCTCGGGTGGGGACTCTGGCCCTTGTTCCATACCCACTTTCTCACTCCTCGGCTGAGGAAGATGCCCGGGGCTGAGCAGGACCCCAGCAGTCCTAGCTGCATAGGCCTAGCTCGGCCAAGAGTCAGGATGACCAGGGAATTCTGAGGCCCTAAGGATGAGGGCCCCAGCGGTAAGGGATTTCCTGCAGTCCCTTAGCCATTGCCTTGTACCAAACCACGTGGTTTGCAGCTTTTCTATGACCCAGGGGGGAGGTTCCCTCAGAATGAGGTTCCAAATAAAGCACATGGTTTCCAGAGTAGCGGTGTCTACACTTTGTGTTGGTATGGGAACACACGGACCCTTCCCCAAGCTGTGGGGGCTCTGTCTCCCTCCCCAGGACCGCCTGAGCCGGGCACCCGCAAGCCCCGCCCAGGGGAGCCCAGGGTGGGAGTGGCCTGTGCGAGAGGGGAGCTCTCGTTCACCTCCCACTCAGGCTCCTGAGGCCAAGACAGGGTTCTCTGTTGTCAGTACCAGCACATTCATCCTGAAAGGAGAAAATAGACCTATCCCTGTGGAGGCCCACTGGGGTCCCTTCTCGTCACTTTGTGGGGGCCCCCTGAGGACGGCCAGAGCTCTCTGGGCAAACCACTGGGGTCAGCGGGGCGCTGCACAGGGGTCTCAGGGGGTGAGGCATTTCCGGTGGGGATCGATGCTATCCCTCTCCCTAAGCAGGGCTTTATCTCTGTCATCTGCAGACCCTCATGACCTTGGCCTTGGCCCCTGGCTCCATTCACCTGACCAGGCCACCTTAGAGATTTCAGGACTGCCCACCCCTAGGGGACCACATTCTGGGGGAGGAGCAGAAGCCCCCGGGGGAGGGGGAGACGTCTCCCAAAGTATATATTTTCATACACAGAAGTGGCTCTGAGATGGTCAAAAGCCAGGGTGATTCTTGAAAGGTCTCAAAGTGTGTTTGTTGGAGCTTTGAGTGCGGCCGTGGCCGTTCCTGTTGGGGGTCTCGTCTGTAAAGGAAACTGCTGCCTATCTGTAAAGGTCTGTCTGTCTGCTTCCAGGTCCCATCTCTCTGTCAGCCACATGCCCTTCTGACTCTCTCTGTGGGTCTCTTTGCGGATCTCCCCAGGAGAGTGCTCTCAATCGGTTCCCATTTGCTGGGGGAAAGGCTGCTGGGGCCCAGGAGGAGGGGACATGCTGGTGCCTGCTGCTCCCTCCTTTGTGCCTCCACCATGGGCTCTGGAAACTTAAGTAGGACAAGGAACTGAGGCTGCCTCCCACCGGCTTGGGGTCACATGCCTCCAGGAACCCTGAGCAGGGTGAGCACCCCCTACCAGGTTCCAGCAGGAGGGGCTGGCCATCTGGCGGGAGGAACTCACGGGAGGTGAGAAGGAGGTGAGAAGGAGGCTGTGGTCGGGGCCCGAGGGGCTCTTGGGTATGGAAGTGGGGAGACGGATGGATGCCTAGGGGCTCAGAGAGCCAGAGAGGCTATCCTGTACCTCTGCCAAGGCCAGGTCAGCATGAGAGGAGGCAGGGAAGGAAAAGGGAGATGGAAGTCACCACGCGAAGCTAGTGTCTCTGGTCGTGGACGCATCTGGTGAAGCCTGAGGCAGTGTCACCATGTCATCTGATCAGCAAAGGGAACTTCTGGGAGCCTGAAGGACACTTCACTCATGGCTGCTGCTTGGAGACAATTCGGGTTGTCATGGGACCATCCCCCCATGGTGTGTGTGCGTGAGAGAGAGAGAGAGAGAGAAGAAGGGAGCAATGTGTGTGGGAAATGGGAGCAAGAAAAGACGTCTTGACTCCTGAAGAGTCAGAGACAACCAGGCCTGAGTTGGGCAGATGTACACACACAACATATCCGTCCAAGAGGGCCTTTCCTTCTGGGTGGCGACAAAGAATCCAGCCAATGATCACGATGACCACTTGATGGCCCCCAGCATGACCTCCAACTGTAGGCCAGAGGCCTGAGCCCCGAGACCTCCCCTACCTCCACCGAGGTGGTGCTGAACCTCAACGCCTCCGGCCCCCAACCCCAGACTCAAGCCTCATGTAGCCTGAGGACTTGAGGACAACACATGAATGAGTGTGGGTGTGAGTGTGTGTGGGTGTTTGGGTGGGTGGGCAGTGGGCTAGAGTGCTTCCCCCCTGGGGCCTGTGAGCCGCAGAAACCCTGGAGTCCCCTGGAAGGGGGATGTGATGTCCAGCCAGGGGGCCAGGTGGGAGATTCGGGCACCACTGGCCTCTGCGATGTGGCCAAACCTTCCCCCCTGCCCACATCCCCACAGGCTTGGCTATACACACAGGGGCCCGGGACAGACATGGTCAGGCGTAGATGGAGAGTCTTCCAGCACCCACGTCCCCTCCCAGGCCTTTGCCAACTTCATCCTCTGGGTTGAGCCCATTGGTGGGGCTGGGAGCCCCAGGAGAAACCCAGGACCAGGAGGTGGCCTGCCCTCACTCCCCCAACTCCTCCTCGGCCTTTTTTCTCTGGGGATCACCCATGGCTGATCACGGGGATTTCCTCCCGGTGTCTCCCCACCACCCCAGAACTGGGCACCAGGGGCTGAGGGAGACCATGGGCCCCAGAATGGACCCCGTAATCTCCAGGAGTGGGGGCAGGTGGTGTGGGGCTGAACAGGACTGGAATAATGCTGCCCCCATCTCTGGGGGCCCATGCTGATGGTACAGTGATGCTGAAGAATGAACACACACCCTGGAGTAGACAGACTCACAGAAGCCTCGCCTGGGGAGGGGAGGGGAGAGGATGAAAGGTGTTTGGCTGCTCTGGCTGGAGGGATCCACTGCTCAGGCTTGGGGGAGGGAGGGGTCGGTTGAAGGCAGAGGTGGGGGGAGGGGAAGAGAGCATGGAGAGTCCTGAGCTCTGCTCCACCCTGTTGGCCTGGCCCGGCCTGGAAGTGAGGCCTGCTTGCTGCGCCCCGACTTCACGGGGCCCAGAAGGGCCTTTTTGCACCGGAGTCCCCGCTGTGAGGCGGCAGCAGAGGGTACCCAGGAGTCTGGCTGGGCTGGGGCCGCTTGCGAACAGATGCTTCTGTCCTCGCCCTCGCCTGTGGGCCTGCCTCCTGAAGCAAAGGGGGAGACAGTAGGCTGCAGGGCTGCTCCCCAAAGCACATGAAACCTAGGGCAAGTGGCAAGGGTCACAGGTCAGAAGTGAGTCGTTCCAACCCAGGGGCGCCTAGGGCCTGCCAACCTGACTCAAGCGCCATGGTGGGCCAGGCTGTGCTGGCCTCTCCCATAACTGCCCGATATACCCCTCCCAGCACCCCTGACAATACGCGCGCCTCGCCCTACTTTATAGGTAAGGAGCTGAAGCACAGAGAGGTTGTCAGAACTGCAGAGTGCCAGGACCCGGAGCTGGGATCCCACCCACGCGGTGGGGCTGGGACCCCTCTTGTGCCATCACCGCGCCCCCAGCTCCCACGACCGTGCGGTATCGGGTTGGGCGCTGGGATGTCGCCGGTTTCCGCCGGCAAGGCAGCACTCGGCCACAAGGGGACGCTAAGTCCTCGCTCTTGAGCAGCGGCCCGGGCTTCCCCAGCCCGCCCACGAGGTGGCAGCAAAGCTCCGACCGCGCAGCTCTGGGCGCGGTGGCGAATCCCTCACCGCCGCCGGAGACCCGGTCCCCGGCCTGCCCGCCCCCCCCCCCCCCCCCCCGATTGGCCCGTCTTCTGCCCTTTCTCCTTCCATGGAGTCATGGGGGTCCTGCCTCCCCAGATATCTCTGGGCAGACCCCAAAGGCCACTTCCAGAGGACCCACCGGCCCCAACTCCAAGTCCGAAAACAGGCCCAGTCCCCCCACCCCGCGCCCAGCCCACCTCACATGGGCCTAATGGGGCTGGAAGGTCCCGGGACTCTCTAGAAAAGACAGACACAGGGAGGACGCAGAGCATGGAAGGGCCACGTGTCACCAGGGGTGAGGAGGGAGCTTCCACTGCCCTTGTTGGCTCCACTCTTGTCTCTGGCGACAGGCTTAGACTGGGAGTGGATCCCGACCTGCCTCAGGACCTGTAACACTGCCTCGCTCCTGCGGCAAACCCCACACCAGCCAGCGCCCCCCTCCAACCTGACCACCACACTGCAGGAGGACATGACAACAGGAGCACAAAGGACACAGGGCCGTTAGCAACCTGCTGTGTTCGTTCTCCCACTTTCCTCAAGGGTGACCTCAGCACGCATATGTGACACACTCATCCAGGCATGTCCCTGCACACACACATACCCATCCTCGTGAATACACACACACACACAGAGATACGGATGCACACACACGTGCAGATGCACACATGCTTGTGAACTCACACCTACACACACACACAGACCCGGGTGCACATGGACACGGACACACAGAGAAAGGTGCACAGCTAATGGCGTGCCTCTCGCTTGCCTCTCATTCCTGAAAGGAACAGGAGGGACCAGAAAGGCCCTCACTGTCCCCCGTTGTATTTTTGCTCCCTCTGTCCGGCTCTCCTTCCCGCCCTGTTGGAGTCCCCACTCACTCTTGCATCCGAGCCCTTTGTCTCTCCTTCAAAGACGTTGCTCACACACTCACCCCTCCTTCCCTATCAACAACCCATCTTTAAAAAAGAAAAAGCCAGGAGCGCCTGGGTGGCTCCATGGGTTGAGCATCGGACTCTTGATTTCAGCTCATGTCATGATCTCGTGGTTCGTGAGTTCAAGCCACCACATCAGCCTCTGTGCTGATGGTGCTGAGCCTGCTTGGGATTCTCTCTCCTCTTTCTGCCCCTCCCCAACTTGTGCTCTCTCTCAAAATAAATAAATAAACTTTAAAAAACATTTTAAAAAGAAAGGAAAAAGCCACAGCCCTACATCCCCTCCAGCTCTTGCCTTGTTTCTGTTACCTCCTGCCCTGCAAAATGTATCCGGCTGCCCCATGCCTCCACTGGCCTTTTGCTCTTGAACCTGCTGTGGTCTACCTTCCGGTCCCGCCACCCGTGGAAAGAAACAGCTCACTTCCGCGTCTTCAATTCTCCCACCTTCTGAATTCTACATTCTGTCTACACACGCCCTGGATGAGCTCAGCAGTCTCACATTCGTATGATCCCTGACCTCCAGACCCCCATGGCCAGCATCCCGGCCCTTGCCTCTGTTGGCAAGTGTAAGGGCACATCCCTCCGAGCCCCGAATTTCTCCCCTGCCGGCCTCCCCAGCCCCAGGCTTCCTGTCTCAGCCCTCCACCCCTGCATCAGCCTGGACTCTTCCCTTCACGTCGTTCTCTCTGCCCCCCCAGTCCTGAGTCCACGGGTTGCCTTCCCCCTCCAGTGCCGTCATCTTAACCCAAGCCACTGACATCTCCTTCCTAGGCTCCTGAAGCAAAAATAAACGATCATGGTATTCACTGGTTTACCAGGAACTGCTCTAAGCATTATATACCTATTAGTTTATTTAATCCTTACTACAACCCTGTAAGGTAGATGCAATCATTATCCTTCTCCATTTTTACAGATGAGGAAACTGAGACACAGAGAGGTTGAGGCACTTGCCCGAGCCCACACAGCTATTAAGAGGATGTTCCAGGATTCGAACCCTGGCAGTTTGGCCCTGGTGTCCACCAATGTGCAATCCTGCTTTTTGTGCAGCGTGGAGGTCAGAGCTCGGCTCTCCTAGAACTATGTGGTGGGTGGAGGGAAGCGGACAGAGATTGTGGCCCAAGGGATCTAGACTGGACAAAGAGGAAGGGCTGCTGGGCACAGGGAAGGCGGGAGTTGGGAATCTGTGAGCTTGGAGATGATGCGGCTTCCTGTGGCAACGAGGGCGGACCGTGGCCAGGGATGGGGGTCGGTGGCTGGCCAGGATGGGCAGAGGGAAAGGTTACTGGACAGAGATTACCTCAGTTCCAGAACTGGCAGATAAGTCATGTCCCACAGACTACCCCCTTCGCCTCCTCGGGGGTCCGAAGGTGCCATCATCCTACACCCGTGTTGCCACCCAACTGAATCAGATCACGCCTGTCGCCTGGAGCAGCCTGTGTCTGCTCGACTGTGCTCCATAACTGTCTGTATCTACCTGACTGTCTGGCTCAGCCCATCTGTCTGAGGACGTGGTGATGCCAGGGCCACAAGTCAGGCCTCCCCTTGGGGTACAGAGCCTGGGAGCCGGGGATGAGGGGGTGGAAACCCGGGCTGCTGATGCTGGAAGTTGTTCGCGGGGAGACCTGGGTGTGCAAAGGCAGGTCCCACAGACCCAGGGGAAGGAGAGAACCCAGGGGTGCAGGGTAGGCAGGGAGGGCCAGTGCAGGCCAGCACGGAAAGCTACATTCTTACTCTGCAAGCCCATGTGCTGAATTTTACTTTTCCTTTTATTTATTTCTTCTTCTTAAATCCTGTTTCTCTCCCTGAGGCATCTAATCTATTATTTAACATTGGATTGTACGATTGAAACTCCCAGGCAAATTGAAAATTATTTGTGTTTGAGGTTTCAGGCATGAGGCGGAGGCAACCATTTCTGGGAGATCCTGAGCACCGAGGTGAAGGAGAAGACCCCGCAGCCCTGCTCCTTCAAGGGGCTGGGTGGAGCAGGGGGTCCGCAAGGCCCAGCAGGCCCCTCCCGGGGGCTCTCAGCCCTTGCGCACCCAGACCCCGAAGCTCAGGGGTCATTAATCTCCACGCGGCATTTCACTTGGGAAATGCTGTCGACACCTCCCACTGGCCAAAGTCCTCATAGGCCAAGCAGGTGCAATCAGTCACCCCAGCCCCGCGCCCACCCTGGGGGAAAGGCCTCGGTCACAAGAGAATTAATGACACGGGGACAAGGGCTCACCAGCATTTTTCAGGGGTTAGGCTCTCCCGGAATTGCAGCCAGCGTTGCTGGCCTAATGGGGTGCCCAGGGGTGAACTGAGGTGGGTGGGAACCAAGGGGCGGGGCTCAGGGTGGGGCTGAAGTCTGACAGGCTTTGAGAAGGGGAGAGGTGTGGTCATATTTGCATAGCAGGAAAGACCATTAATGAGGCCGGGAGGCCATCAGCATGCATCCATTCCACATTTTTCTGAGCGATCAACAGTGTCAGGTGTTGTGCGAGGCACTGTGACCACCTGATGATGGCACACATACTCTCCCAGCCCAGAACCAGGGCCCAGCATCGGGGATAACGGTGAGGCTGAGCCCGGTGAGGTTTCCCCACA
This sequence comes from Puma concolor, assembly GCF_028749965.1. NCBI lineage: Eukaryota > Metazoa > Chordata > Mammalia > Carnivora > Felidae > Puma > Puma concolor. Next base: position 43,361,683 of record NC_141681.1, read on the forward strand.
TGGCCCTTGGCCACTCAGGTCACTGGAGCCTCCATTGCCCCTCCAGGAACACTGGGAGAGGCAGGGGGTCACAAAGGATCGTCCTGGACCAGCCTGCTGCCAGCCCCTTCCACAGATGCTGCCAGGACTCGGAAGTTGTGCCCCCTCAGTCCCTCACTCCTTTGTGCAACGACACCCACCCTCCACCCACCCCATTATGTCCACAGACATCTCAACTCCTGGGCAGTGTCTGGCACCAGGACTGAGCCGCTACGTACACTTATCCATTTTGCCTCCTGTCCTCCCTCCTGTGACCCAGAGCCAGGCCTGGGGACCCAGCCTGGCCCCCACCAGGGCCAACAAGGGGCTCGCGCTAATATGCGTGTATTTAGAATGAATATAACTTTGCAACCCACAGAGGGTGCATCATCTTTGCAGAGGTTTGTGGAATATATGCAAAAGCTTATATCACACGCATATGCACACACACACGCACACACACACATACACCTCAGTTTTCAAGGAGGGAATGTAAAAGCCACATGTTTAGACAACAGCGACAAGGACTGGAACTTGTAACAGCTGGGCCCTTTTGGTAGCAAGTATAACGAATCAGTAGCTCCAGCTTCCGATGAAGGAGGCCCTTCTGAGGCTCTGATACTGCGTGGGCACACAGCTGAGCTGCAGGCCCTCAGAGCCTGGGACCCTGAGTGCCACAAAGCCTTTCAATATCAGGCTCAACCCTCCCCCCTCTCCCTCTGCGAGATGTTTCATGCTTCTCTGTCCCATTAGGACCCACTTCCTCTGCTGTTTCTATGCCCACGGCAAAAACACAGGCAGAGAGCTCACCGTGGGCCCCGCTGCCCTGGGTGGCCCCTCCATGCCCAGTCCTGACCCCAGGAGACTCCGACGGCCCCGCAGAAATCTGTCCTGCAGAGGGGCGTCTGGGTGGCACAGTCGGTTAAGCGTCCGACTTCAGCCAGGTCACGATCTCGTGGTCCGTGAGTTCGAGCCCCGCGTCAGGCTCTGGGCTGATGGCTCAGAGCCTGGAGACTGTTTCCGATTCTGTGTCTCCTTCTCTCTCTGCCCCTCCCCCGTTCATGCTCTGTCTCTCTCTGTCCCAAAAATAAATAAACGTTGAAAAAAAAATTAAAAAAAAAAAAAAAAAGAAATCTGTCCTGCAGAAATATCAGGCAGGGGTACAAGAAGGTGTGTGGACAATGTTCACTGAAGCATGGTGTGAACTATCAAAGCTCTGCAAGCAGCCTAAATATCCATGAGCAGGGGAACGGATGGACAAAGCGAGATGCAGCTCTGGCTACCCGATACAATGTGTCCATTAAGACAAATGTTTTAGTGTTTATTTATTTATTTTTAGTGTTCATTTATTTTTGAGAGAGGGAGACACAGACTCCGAAGCAGGTTCCAGGTTCTGAGCTGTCAGCACAGAGCCCGACGCGAGGCTCGAACTCATGACCGTGAGATCATGACCTGGGTGGAAGTTGGACGCTCAACCGACTGAGCCACCCAGGCACCCCAATGTTTATTTATCTTTGGGGGGGGAGGGGCAGAGAGCAAGGGAGACACAGAATCAGAAGCAGGCTCCAGGCTCTGAGCTGTCAGCGCCGCAGTCCTTCTCATTCATTCAGCAGATACCTTCTGAGTACCTGTTGTGAGAGACCCACCATGCTCAGTGGAGGGGACACGACAGTGAGCGAGAACAAACCCCAGCACAGTCTATCTGGGGAGTCGGACTCTAATGAAATAGTAGCACCCAAAGGTGCAGCGTCAGGAACCTCAAAGAGCTCTGAAGACAACCCAGACAGAGAAATCAGGGAAGCCTTCCCAGAGGAAGTGGCAGTGGAGCCAAGATGAGGACAAGTGGGAGAGGATGGGAAGAATATGTGCAAATGTCCCGCGGCAAAAGATTCTACAGCCGGGCAAGGGACAGAAGGAGGTTGCTGGGGTTGGGGCTGGGACAGAGAGGCTGGGGTAGATGTCATGATGTGCCACCCAGGTCCCCTTCAGGGAAAAAAGATTTCCAGTCTCTAGATTGCTGCTGGCAGACAGTCCACCACTGCCAGGTCTTTTAAGGGATCAGCCAGGCTAAAGACAACTGTCTGCCTAAGGTCACATCACGCCCAATGACAAGTCAATATGGGAATAGAAAGGCCCTGTGTCCTCACAACAATTCTGAAAAGTTATCCAATTCCAAAGCTCCACATGTGTAGACAGAACAATGGCCCCCCGAAGATGTCCGTGTCTTAATCCCCAAAACTGGTGAACGTGTGGGCTTGCATATCAAAAGAAATTTTGACATGGATGGATGCATGGATGCTTGCTGATGGCCTCCCAGCCTCATTAATGGTCCTTCCTGCTATGCAAGTGTGACCACACCTCTCCTCTTCTCAAAGCCTGTGGGACTTCAGCCCCACCCTGAGCCCCGCCCCTTGGTTCCCACCCACCTCAGTTCACCCCTGGGCACCCCATTAGGCCAGCAACGCTGGCTGCAATTCCGGGAGAGCCTAACCCCTGAAAAATGCTGGTGAGCCCTTGTCCCCGTGTCATTAATTCTCTTGTGACCAAGGCCTTTCCCCCAGGGTGGGCGCGGGGCTGGGGTGACTGATTGCACCTGCTTGGCCTATGAGGACTTTGGCCAGTGGGAGGTGTCGACAGCATTTCCTATGATTAGGGATCATGGAGAGATGACCCTGGATTACCCAGGTGGGCCCAATGTAATTCCCTTAGAAAAAGGAGACAGTAAGGGTCAGGGAGGGGATGGGACGATGGAAGCTGAGGTCAGAGTGATGGCAAAAAGCAGCTGTGAACCAAGAATTCAGGAAGCCTTTAGAAATTGGAAAAGGCAAGGAAATTTTTCCAGAGCCTCCAGAAGGAAGACAGCCCCGCTGACCCATTTCAGACTTCTCAACTCCAGAGGTGTAAGATATTAAATACGTGTTGTTTCAAGCCACTAAATCTGTGACAAAGTGTTACAGCCGCCAGAGAAAACTAACACAGCATCTTCTCCAACTTCTGTCTCTGCCCAGTCCCGCTTTCTTCCCCTCCACTCCATGCAGGTTGATCCTGGGAACCTTCCCTAACCAGTCTCTTGCATGCTAATGAGATCTGGTTCCTGGGAAACCCCCCCTACAGCACTGAGCACCCAGTGCTCTGAGAAAGCTGAGGTTGGGTGGGATTTCAGAGCAGATTCGCCCCTCCTGACTAGCAACAGGAGCAGGTGGGGCGCAGGCTGTCATAAGGTGACCAGGCAATTGTCAAAACTTTCACCATTGGCGAATTGGGGTTGTTTTGCCCTGGAAGGAAATGCAGTGGTACTTGAGAAATATCAGGGAAAAGTGAAATCAGTGGAATTCAGTGGCTATGGCTAAATTCGGCTAACACTTTGATAAGAGATAAAAGGCTGAGAACCGTTAAGAGCTAAGTGTGCCAGCCGGAAGACCTCTGTAGACCAGAAGGGGGCCCTCCGTCCCCCTGCAGGGAAAGGGCGGAGGACGCAGGGGACCGCAGAGCAGCCAAGTTCCAAAGAAGATTGGGCGACCTAAGCAGGTCTGCTGTGCCAAGGCCATGCTCTGGGTGGGACAGAATGGCACGGTGACATGTCAGATGGGACATCTGAACTGATGCACCCCAAAATCTGAGATCTCAAGATTGCCTTGAGCCCTCTGAGCCTGCAGAAAGTGGGCCAGTCTTCCCTGTCAAGGACTAATGCTCCCCTATTCTTTGAAGAAGAGCAGAGGCCTCTGCTCTGCAAGACAGGGTGCAGGTCCTCCAGGATCTGCCCCATCTCTCCTCCTGGCCTCTAGCCTTGTAGTCAGGGATCAAGTCACAACATAACTAAGCCAGAGAAGTGCTGGGTTTGATAAGGAAGGAAAATAACTACAGCCCAAAGGAGTTCCAGGGCCTGTAGCCCACGGGTACTGGCAGGAGCCAGAGAGCCCGGGGGGACTGGTTTCTGAAGGAGCATGGGCCGAGATCACGTGGCAGGGAGGGGTGAAGGGGCAGGGGCATAGACTAAAATAGGGTTGCTGAGCTTATCAATACAGAATTCAGTCTCCTAGCAAGGGCTACAGGAGATGGGGCGGACTGTGGCAGAAGCGTGAACAAAGAAATGCCCGAATTTCCGTGTTAGATGATGGCAGAGGGTCCAGCTAATGCTGGAGTGAATGGAAGACCCAGAAAACAGTCGAGACCATGCCCTTTGGGGGCCCGGTGGACACACTGTTTGCCAAAGCAACAGGGGATGGGCTGGCTAGAGTAGCACCAGGGTCACCAAGGGCAGGAGACAGCTCGCCTCTGCAGGCCAGGGCTGCTGGTAGGAGAGGCTCTCATAGCAGCAATGAGGACAAGAGGACCCCGACCACAAAGGGCTAGTGGTGGTACTTCCCCATCGCAAGCACGGTGGCTACGGTTATTGCAGCGAATGGTCAGGTCAGCGTGGCAGCTGAAGTGGCCTGGCCTGTGGAGAGACAGGGAGCCAGTCGGTAGAACAAGGTGCTCCCTGGGGGCAAAAATAGATGGGAAGCCAACAACAGTGCTACTTGGTCGGTACAAAGAAATCAAGAATGGATGATCAGGAGCCTGAGGGTAATCTTCCCAATAAAAAACAAAAACAGAACCAAAAAACAACAAACCTCAATGATTCTTTGCCCGGTTCTGGATGTAAGCCAGTTTTCAGGCTAGGAACCCGGCAACTGAAAGAGAGGTCGAGCCCCCAGGATAAGCCTATAACAGCAGAGCAACTACATCCAGTAATTGTAGTCCTACTTCTTCCCCCAAAACGTACACTGGATAAATAGGACACCCAAACAAATCTAGGACTTGATATTGATATGGTTGAGGTCTGGTAGGTCATGGTGGCCTTCCTTTACAGCGGGGACATGTAGGGCCAGATAATAAATGGAATGCTGGTCCAGGTCTGGCTTACAGTGGACCCAACAGATCCATGAATTCACCCAGTGGTCATTTCCCTACTCCCCAAACGTGTAATTAGAATAGACATACTTAGTTGTTGTCGCAACTCCCTCGTTGACTCTTTGGCCTGTAGTGGGGCAGGCCAAGAGGAAGCCTCTGAAACTGCCCTCTGCCCACTTCCAAGATAGTAAATAAAAAAACACATTGCAGGGGCACTTGGGTGGCTCAGTCGGTTAAGCATCCAACTTCGGCTCAGGTCATGATCTCACGGCCAGGGGTTTCAAGCCCCACGTCGGGCTCAGAGCTGGAGCCTGCTTCGGGTTCTGTGACTCCCTCTCTCTCTGCCCCTCCCCTGCTCACACTCTGCCTTTCTCTCTCTCTCAAAAATAAATAAACATTAAAAAATATATATATTGCATCTGGGGGGGGGGCAGATATTGGAGTTACCCCTCAGAACTTAAGGGATCCAAGGGTAATGGTCTTCAGTATAGCTCCATGGAATTGACCAGTTTAGCCCCTGCAAAAACAAGAGAGATCCTGGAGGACAGACAAGGGATTATTGCAAACTCAGCCAAGTAGTGGTCAAAATTACAGTTGCCATGCCAAACATGATATCTTTGCTGGTGCAAATTATCATGACCTCAGTACATGGTCTTTGGCCATTGATCCGGAAAATGCATTATTTTCTATCCTTATCAGAAAAGAGGATCAAAACCGGCATCCCTTCAGTTGGAATGGGTAACAGTATTCATTTACAGTCTCGCCCCAGAAATGTAACTCTCCAGCCCTCCGCCCAAGCATAGGCCCAAAAGATCGGGACTGGCTAGACAGTCGAGAATATCACATCGGTCTGCCAAATCAATAACCTCATGCCAGTCAGAATGAATGGGCAAGAAGCACCTAGTACATTGTGGCCTTAGTGAGACCCATGCACTCCGGTGGGTGAGAGGATAGCCCAGTGGCGTTTCCAGGGCCTCTCATATCAGTAACAATTTTAGGAGCTGCAGGGGTCTGGGGCATTCCAGGACAATCAGGGCAGAGCACAAATAACGGCATCTTGTACCTTACCTCAAAGAAGGATGCACAACGCTTGGTAGGTCTCTTTGGGTTCTGAAAACATAGTTCACATGTAGGAATACCCCAAACCACATACCAGGAGACATGAAAAGCTGTCAGCTTTACGTTAGCCCAGAGTAGGAAAGGGCTTTGCAGCAGGTGCAGGCTGTGTGACAAGAGGTGCTGGCTTGGGCTCTCTGACAGAGAAGACCCTATGGTACTGGAGTATCAGTATGGAGTATCAGTAGTAGAAAAAGACACCATGTAGAGTTGTGGGCAAACCCCAAGGAGAGAATTCTAATGCAGAACTTAATGTTCCGTCCCCAGGCCGTGCCACGTGGAAATTTACACATCTTTTGAAAATCGCTTCCTGGCCTGCTGTGGACTTTGGTATAGACAGAGTACCCGAATGGCCGCGAGACACTGTGACTGTGCAGCCGTAATCACCTGTCTTGGTCCACTCAGGCTGCTATAACAAAATAGCAGAAACAGGGTAGTTTAGAAACAAAAAAAATCTCTCTCACCGTTCTAGAGGCCAGGAAGTCCAGTTCAAGATCATGGCACCAGCAAGGTTGATGAGGGCCCTCTTTCTGGTTTATAGTTCACACCCTCTCACTGTATCCCCACATGGGGAAGAAGCTAGGGATCTCTCTGGAGCCTCTTTTATAAAGCACTGGTCTCTTGAATGAGGATTTAAGGATTCCTAAAGGCCCCACCTCCCAGTACCATATTTGGGGGTTAGGATATCAATATATGAGGTGGGGGAGGGGCGCCTGGGTGGCTCAGTCAGTTAAGTGCCCTACTTCGGCTCAGGTCATGATCTCCCAGTTTGTGAGTTTGAGCCCCGCGTCGTACTCTGTGCTGACAGCTCAGAGCCTGGAGCCTGATTTGGATTCTGTGTCTCCCTCTCTCTCTCTCTGCCCCTCTCCTACTCATGTTCTGTCTCTCTCTGTCTCTCAAAAATAAACTTAAAAAAATTGTTTTGATGAAGTGGGGGAAGCACAAACATCAGAACACGGCACTGCCCATGATAAACTGGGCTCTGTCCGACCCACCAAGTCACAAGGTCAAGTGAACCCAGCAGCATCCAGTATAAGACAGAAATGGTGCCTCCAGGACCAAGCGTGAGCGGGACGAGAAGCCACACGCAACACGTGTGAGCATATAACCCAGGCTCTCTTTTTCTTCACCACTATTGCAACAACGCCTCTCTTTTCTCACACCTATAGCCACACGGCAGGGGATATGATCTGCTAATGAAACAGGGAATAGCCAGAGCTTGGTTCAGAGGGGTATCGGCTTGTGGAAGCAAGTTAAAAAATGTATGATGTCTGCACTCCCACTCAGGGGTGGTCTTGCTAGATGGTGGTGAAGTGAAATCCCCCCAGTGGGTACAGCTCCGGGAAATGCCCCTGGTCATCCCCTTTGGTAGAAAGAGAAGCACTCGTGGGCCCGGAAGGAGACCAATTAGAAGAAAGGACAGGGCTGCGGGGCAGTCATGGTGATGGGACGTGGTTCAAAGTGTAAAGCTTGCTCTCTCACATGTGAACATTCATTGGAGAGCACCCATCATGGGAAGGGCACTAAACAACTAAAGCAACAGAATGACTTGGCCAAGTGACATCACCCAACTGCTGGCACAAAGAATACAAGAAAGAGTAGCCATGGGGGCAGGGATGAAGGGTATGAGAAGTCTAACACGTGGGCTCTTGCTCACAAGGCTGATGTAGCTGTTGTGCTGGCTGCGATCCTCCAGTGACAGAGCCCAACAGTAAGTCCCAAACCCAGCATCATTCCTTGAGGACACCAACTGGTCACCTGGTGGCAAATTGACCACACTGGATCCCTTTCATTCTGGAAGGAGCAGTGATTCATTTTATTAGGAATAAACACACATTCTGGGTACAGGTTTGCTTTTCCTACCCACAAAGTCTGAGCCAGGCTCCCATCCAAGGACTTATAGATGCACCAGCACAGGACCCCACAAAACATGTGTTAAATAAAGGGTTACAGCAAAGGAGGTGGGGGATGGGTACACGACCACAGGCTGCACTGGTCATATCACTTACTGTAGCACCCTGCATCTGTCAGTCAGATAAAGCAATGGAAGGGGCTGTTACAAGCACAGCTAAAGTACCAGCTCAGATGTGATATTTTGCAAAGATGGGGTCCCACTCTTGGGAGCAAAGTGTACACTTTGGGTTTTTTTTTTTTAATGTTTATTTATTCGGAGAGAGAGTGCACACACATGAGTGAGTTGGGGGTGGGGAGGGGTAGAAAGAAAGGAGAGAGAATCCCAACCAAGCAGGCTCCATGCCATCAGCACAGAGCTGGACGCAGGACTTGATCTTGCAAACCGCGAGATCAAGATCTGAGCCAAGATCAAGAGTTGGACACTTAGCCAGCCGAGCCACCCAGGCTCCCCAAGAGCAAAGTGCACACTTTAAAGCAACAATAGCTTGACATGGGTCTACTTCTATGTGATATGCAGAATAATGACCCTTTCCCCCAAAGATATCCATGTCTTAATTCTAGGAACCTATAAATATGTTCCCTCACATGGCAGATGTGATGATGTTGACCTTAAGGTAAGGATATTATCTTGTATTACTAAATGAAAGAGGGAGGCAGGAGAGTGTCAGAGAGATCCAGTATGGGAAACACTCAACCAACCATTGCTAGCTTTGAAGATGAAGGGGAGTCACCAGACAAGGAAAGCAGCCAGCCTCTAGGAGCTGGAAAAGGCAAGGAAATGGATTCTCCCCTAGAGCTTCCAGAAGAAATGCAGACCTGCCTGCACCTTGATTTTTAGCCCAGCGAGACCTATTTCAGACATCTGACATCCTGAACTATATATAAAATGACAAATTAGGTTGTTCTAACTCACAGAGTTTCTGATAATTTGCTATGGTAGCATTAGGAAACAAATACACTAGATCATAGGCAAGATGTGCCTGGGAGCCAAGGAGCAGAAGGCTGTCCTGCTTACCAGCCACCTACTTGGGAAATTTGGGATTCCCATTCCCACACCCCTGGCTTCTAAGGGTCTAGAGATTGGCTTCTTCCAATGAACACAGCAAGAGTTTCATGAGCTATAAGCTATGGATGCTGCCTGGGCACTTTAGGCAACTTGTGCCAAGGGACAAGCAAATAAGAGTCATCATCTTGACAGGGGTAAAGGACCCTGATCGTCATAAAGAGGTAGTTGTGAGATACACACACACACACACACACACACACACACACACACACACACAGTAGGGGCAGGAAGAAATGTATTTGGTGTTTGGTGAATCCACTTGGGTCCTTCTTGGTACCTTCCCCGAGTTTGACGCTAAATGGACAAGTGCAGCAACTCTGGACTGAGGTCATGTTGGTCAGGGTTTCAGAGCTCAGGGCTGAGGGTCTGGTTACTCTGCCAGGTAAGCCATGGAGGCCAGGACAGTCATCAGCTGAGGATGGGGGTGGGGGGTGGCGGGGGAAGAGGAGAATTCCAAAAAGATCACCGAGGTGAGGGAACATGAGTACAGCTGTAGCCTCAGACCACATGCAGCAGTGGGGGTTGTCGTTAGTCCCACTAAGCTTCCTCTTCTCTCCCCCAGGGACAGGCATACCAGGACCCTTGAGAGGCTACTCCCCGAACGTGTATGATGAAGTAGGGCCTGGTCGTGCAGGAGATGGACCGTGTTGGACACTGTGGTCCAGGACCCAGATCCCCCTTCAGTAATGAAGGACTTACCTCCCCAGCTGGTGGGGTCTGCAGACAGCCTTCCGCCAGCAGCTCCCTTCAGAGAAGGCTCCAGGTGAGGAGTGCTGCCTGGCCCAAAGTCCCACCCCCATCCATGACACATCCGGTGATCAATATGGTGACACAGAGGCCCAGCATGCTCGCCCCAAATGAGAGACAATCCTGTGCTCCTTGTGAGGTCAAACGTGGCCACTGTTGGGACTGTATGAGAGTTCAGCTTCTCCCCCGGCTTACTCCTCCCTTGCTCTCCCTTTTACAAATGTCAGTGTGAAAAAGCACCCCCTGATAAACCTGCAATAACCTCCCCCCCGAGTCTGCTTCCCAGGTTGCTGTGAGAGGGGGCTGGAGAAGAGGTAGGCCCGTCCCCACACACCACACGGGATGGTGTTATCCTCAGATGGAGGGAAGCCTTTGCAAGGTTTGAAGCAACAGCTACATGATCTTTTGAAAACATCTCTTTGGCCACCAAGGAGAAAACAGATTGTGAGGGCAAAATTGACAGCCGTGAGGCCAGAAGGGTGGCCGCAACAGACATCCAGATGAGAGGTGATGATGTCTGGACGTAGCGTGGCGACAGAGAACCGTGGGAGGGGCTGAGGAGCAACTGGATAGGCCGTGGTGATGATGACAATGGACAAGGGGGTACAGAAGGGGGCGGATCCTGGGTGACTGACTCCCCAGCTGTCAGCTCACACAACTGAGTGGTGGGGGAGATGGGGACACTGAGGAGGGGGCCAGGCTTGGAGAGGGCAAGATCATGAGCTGGAGTCGGGACATGTTGAGTCTGGGAAGCCTCTGAGACACCCTGGGTGAGGCATCAGGCAGGTGGTGGGATGTAAGTCTGAGGGTCACTGATGCGGCAGAGATGCAGGAGATCATGCAGGGAGGAAGTGAGGGAAGGGGAGGGAAGGGGAGAGAAGGGGAGGGAAGGGAAGGGAAGGGAAGGGAAGGGAAGGGAAGGGAAGGGAAGGGAAGAGGAAGAGAGGGGAGGGGAGGGGAGGGGAGGGGAGGGGAGGGGAGGGGAGGGGAGGGGAATGAATCAGCAAAGCAAATTGAAAAGCAGTGAGCTGAGTAGGAGGAAAGGGGATAGGTGTGATTTCTGCTCTGCAGAGGTCAAGTGCAACAGGCAGTGCAAGCAAAGTTATGCTGCAGACACTCATGTCCCTAACATCTCAAAGACCTAAAAAGGCAAAAGTCTATTTCTCCCTTGCCATGCAGGTCCTGCGTGGGTCAGCAGGGACTCAGCTCATCATGGTCAATCAGGCACCAGGTTGATGGAGACTCCATCTCTCAACCAGCTTCCACGATTGCCCAGGCAGAGAAGGGGCGTGGGAAAGGCACACTGGCTCCTCGGGTCTCTGCCTCACATTTTGCATGGCTTCACCTAACTTCCAAGGAAAAGGAAGCAAGAGGAAGACAGGGTCAGCACTAGGGTAAGAGGGCATATATGTGTATGTGTACCAGTGCACCTGAGACGCTGGGGTTTCCTGAGCTTACTGCCAGGGCCTGCTGGGCATATGCCTCGGGTCCTTGTCCTGAGGGTGGACAGCACCCACCAGTGTGGGTGCCCAAGGGGTGGCCAAGGGGCTGCCATTTGTGGGGGATGTGCACACAGTATGGATGAGGCCCCTGACAGTGAGGGACAGACCCTAGCCAGGTGAGACGGGGTGGACTCAGGCCAGCTTTCCCAGGCCACCAGATTCCAGCACAGTACTCCAAGGGATCCAAGAATTCCAAATGAACCCAACGTGCCAGTTGGGTTCACAGTAGGCCCCCCAACAGTTAAAAATCTGCGTATAACTTTTGCTTCTCCAAAAACTTAACTACCAATAGCCTACTGTTCACCAGGTGCCTTACCGATAACGTAAACAGTCAATACATATTGTGTATGTTGTATGTATTAATAACTATATTTTTTAAGTAGGCTTCATGCTTAGCAGGGAGCTCAATGGGGGACTTGAACTCACGACCCTGAGATCAAGACCTGAGCTGAGATCAAGAGTCGGATGCTTAACCAACTGAACCACCCGGGTGCCCCAATATACTGTATTCTTACAATAAAGTCGGCTGGTAAAAAAGGAAATTCAGACTATCATAAGGAAGAGAAAATACACTTGCTGTACTACACTGTGAAAAAAAAATATGCTATCAGTGGACCCATGCAGTTCAGACCCACGTTGTTCGAGCTGTTCAAGGATCAGCCCTATATACATTCCCACACAAATTAGATTGGGAGCGCACACGCACACACACACACACCCAGAAGGATACGGTTTGTATTAGTCAGCTTTTGCTGTGTGACAAAGAAACACGAAATCTCAGTGGTATACAAAAAGGCATTGATTTCTCATGCATCTGGGGTAGCTGGTGCGGTTCCCCCACGTGTCTCATTCTGGGGCTCGGCCTCGAGGATCAGCATTTCTTCCTACTGCAGTGGCAGGAGTCCAAGAGGCAAGCTCGGCCACAGGACTATATTTCAAGTCTCTGCTCCTGCCATGTCCGCTAACTCCCCTTCGGTGAAGCCCAGTATCAGAGAGCAGAAAAGTACATTCTGACAAGCATAAAGCCACAGCAAGGGTAGAGATGTCTAAAGCTACTACGGGGCAGGGAAACATTGGAATCAATAATTTAACCTATCGCATTCCAAACTGAGGCTCCCCTAGGAGGAAAGTGAGATAGCTGGAGGGAGGGGGGTAACTTGTAATTAATTCTAACTACTAAAAGAATAGGTGTTTTAATTTTTTACAACATACATGCGTTCTGATATCTCTTCTGCAATAAAGCAAAAATAAGGAGACCTTGATTCTCTCCAGTTCCAAACAAAATCCTAATAGAAATTTTTTACTAGTTGACTCACCTAGAAGACTGGCTAGCCATCTTCAAACAACAGATTCTGTTTTAGATCCTGACCTCACACTATAAGCAAAAGTTAATTATAAAAGGATAAGGGACCGAAATGTAAAAATAGAATTGTAAAACATCCTAGGGAGATCATATTTTGAAATATATCAAGATGTCTTTTCTTTTTGCACTTCCTTGGGTGACCTTCCAGCTTTTCAGCCAGAGGCTTGCATTGCCTAGAGGTGGAGGAGGATGGAAGAAGGGAGGGGAGGAGGGAGGGGAGGAGGGGAGAGAGGGAGGAAAGGGCGGAAGAAGCTGGGGAGAGGGAGAAGAAGAGGGGGGAGAGGAGGTGGAGAGGAGGCGAAGGAGGAGGAGAGGAGTGGGGAGAAAGGAGAGAGGGCAGCAAGCAGGCAGGAGGCGGAAGGGAGGAGGGAAAGAGTGGACATCACCTGCCAGGCAATGCCCTCTTCCAAAAGCAGTCTGGTGGGAGGTGGGAGGTGGGAGGTAGTCTTTCCTTCCCTCTGACACTGAGAACCCACCAGTTTCAGTAAATGCATTAAAGACCCAATTCAGGCAGGAGAGGCTCTTTGGGGGCCTTGGCACAGGAGACACAGAAAAGCTGGCTGAGGGGGGGGGGGTGAGGAAGGAGGCAGAGGCCAGGCGTGCATCAAAGAAGGGGCAAGGGAGGGCACCCACCATGCCCAGTCACGTGGGGAAGTGAGTGGCAAAAACAAAATGCAAGAAGATACACATGTTGAGTATCATTTATGTAAAAGCTTAAAGCTAACACAGATGTTATCACTGTTTATAAATACATTCATGTGTTGCAAAAAGTATAAAAATGTGCTCAGGAGTGTTGCAACTAAGGGAGGGGAGAAGGGAAGGATTTTAAACTGGTCTGTATCATTTCATTTGGTTTTGATTCTGAAGGAATCAGAAGGAGAGAGGAAGAGAAGAGAAGAGAAGGGAAGGGAAGGGAAGGGAAGGGAAGGGAAGGGAAGGGAAGGGAAGGGAAGGGAAGGGAAGGGAAGGGAAGAGAAGAGAAGAGAAGAGAAGAGAAGAGAAGAGAAGAGAAGAGAAGAGAAGAGAAGAGAAGAGAAGAGAAGAAGAAGAGAATCTTAAGCAGGCTCCATGCTTAGGGTGGAGCTCAACATGGGGCTTGGTCCCACAGCCCTGGAATCATGACTTGAGCTGAAATCAAGAGTGTGACGCTTAACCGACTAAGCCACCCAGGCTTTTTGGATTTTCAAAAGAGGAATCTGAAGTAAATATTCAAAAGTGTAACATTTGTTATATCTGGGTAGTGGGTATAGGGGTGTTTTCCATATTTTCTATATTTTGAGATATACAGTAGGGGAAAGACAGGCTGTCGATTAGTATGAATGGTTTGATGCCATAGTTTAAAAACCATGTGCACCTGTGTCTTTGTGCCTGTGGTTCTATGTGACTCTATCCGTGTACATTACATGTGTGTGCCGTGTGTCCCTTTGTGTGTGCCACTTGTGTGAGCATGTGTGTATCTGTGTATCTATGTGCATGTATCTGTGCGACTGTGTGTGTTTCTGTGGCTGTATATATCTGTGCGATTGTGTGTCTTGTTGTGTCTGTGACTCTGAGTGTACGTATGTGTGCGTATCTGTGTGAGTCTGTGTAATTGTGTGTCTGTGCATGCTTGTGCATCTGTGTGTATGAGCGGGAAGAAGGATGGCTGGACAAACACCAAATCATTGACACGTTTCTCTCTGGGAAAAGGGAACAGGATTTTGGTTTCCCCTTCATACATTTTACTCTGTGTGTGTGTGTGTGTGTGTGTGTGTGTGTGTGTGTGTGTGTGTGTGGCTTTTTTTTTTACAATGATAATGTATTCTTTATTAAAATTTCAAAATACTTTGAAAAAGACAGTGAAGACTTTCACAGTTTGAAAAATGAAAAGAATTTACCAGCAGATCGTTGATGCCTTCCAGGGTTCCTCTTTGCTCCCAGAGCCCCAGCCTGGTGGGGTGGATTCCATCTATCCCCCAGGGCCCTGAGGACACTTCCTAGCTCCACCCCACGGGCATGGCCCAAAGCAAGCATGAAATTTCTCTGAAGTCTTGTGTCTTATCTTTAAACGTTAGGCAACTTTTACGTTCTCCTCTTTAATGTATACATGTTTATCTTAATTATACAATCACGAGGTTTTAACCCCCAAGTCTTGGAGCCAGGGGGCCATTCAAGGGGGCTCCCTCTCCTGCACGTTCCGCAGCTCCCATGCATCTCCTGTTGGAGGGAGGGGGGTACGTGCCTAGCCAACTGCAACTCGAGTCGGTGGGGGGGTGGGGGGGGGTGGAGGGGGTGTAACCACAGTCTGCTGGCGGCTCTTGGAAGGTCAGCTGGAAGAGGTAGCTAACCATCATCGTTTCAAGAGCACTTACACTCTTGCAAGTTCTTTGCACCTGCTGTCACACTGAATTCTCCCGGCGTCAACTTGGTATTGTTATAGCTCTCTTGTTCTACAGGAGGATACTGAGACTCCGAGAGATGAGGCCCAAGGTCACCCAGTTGGACTCAGACTTCCAAGTTCACGCAGTGGACTGACTGTCTCCCTACAGGATAGGCCCAAAGAGAAGGGATTGCCTGTGCCAAGGAAGAGCGTACTGAGCTTTGGCCGGAGGAGGGGGGCCCGGGGCAGGGTTTCTGACTGACCAAAGGCTGCTTTCTTCACTGTCTCAACTCTTTTTTACCCTTGGACCCGTGCAAATCCATCTGTAGTAAGTACCCTTTGTGCCGTGAGTCCAGGGTCACTTCAGTGGTCACCTGGAGCCAGAGTGGCAGCCACACAAAGTCATTTGGGGGCAAGACTTGGCATTTAAGGCCACAGACTAGGCTGACACGGACTGAGTGACCTGGAGAACCCCAGAGAGGGCCTCACAGGTCTCCAGAGGCTCCAGAGGCTGCAACAGCTTCGTCTTTCTGGCAATCTTTTTTGCACCGGGAGAGCAGTCCTGGGCGCTGCTTCTGCACCTCTCCCCAGCGTTGGAGGCCAGGCCTCTGTGGAGATCCACTGCCCTACTGAGCAGATGCTGTTCAGCCTCATCCCCCATGTCCTCCTGCTGGGAGGACCTGGCACTTTACTAATGCAGCTGGAAAGAAGAACGAGACCTTGGAGGAACCTCAAGGGGAGGTGGGCTGGGGGCCTGGGGCCGGCCACCCGGTTTGGCTGCCTCCACGTTTGGGTCTGGTGTCTCCGGGGGCCACAGAAGGGCATGGATTGGCATCGCTATTTCAAGCTTCCCTGGAGGTGCCTTTGGGCTTTGGGGCTTCCCTTCCGCCTTCCTTCCAG
Organism: Puma concolor; assembly: GCF_028749965.1. NCBI lineage: Eukaryota > Metazoa > Chordata > Mammalia > Carnivora > Felidae > Puma > Puma concolor. The sequence continues at coordinate 43,377,561 of NC_141681.1, forward strand.
CTCAGCGTTCGGCAGGCCCCAGCCCCCAAGAAGCAAGCCCATTCTCTCCCCCTTCCCCCAGGCAGAGCCCGGCTGTGCCCAGCCTGCATCTTCCTCCCCAGGGCTCAGGACAGACTAAGCCCCAGGCAGGACAAGAGCTAAACCTGATTGGTCCGAGCTAATGCCTTTCCCAGGGATTGGCTTGTAAATTGGCCAATGGGATCATTTTCCTGCTCTCCAAGCGTGCCCAAGTAGGGGTGAAGTGCGGAGCTACAAGAATCTTGAGACCAGAGAGGAGTGTGGCCTGAGGGCAGGCCAATCAATGTGCGGGGGAGGGCAGACAAGTGGAGAGAGCATGGGTCCTTGAATACTCTGCTAAGGCCCCTGAATCTACACCGGGGCCACTCAGCCTCCACTTGCCCTTATGTGAGAGAATCAACTTCTCCCATCTTGAAGCCATTCGGAGGTGGCTTTGGTTTTGTTTTTTTTTGCACCCACATTCACATAGACCCTTCGAGAATCCGGTGAAAACACTAAAACTTCCCTTGGAAAAAACGCTCAAATGCAAAGTGGTGGGCCATTTGCGGATTTGGGGGGGGAGGTGGTTTCTGGTCCCCCACAGGCCATCCACAGGCCACCACTACATAAGAATGCCTGGTCAGGAGAGCTCAGTCTTGTGTCATTCCTGTCACCCTGATGCCGGCGCACAGGGAAAGAAGGCTGATTTGGCTCTGAGCCGAGCGCCAGGGCTACAGGAGGAAGGCAAGAAGGGTGGGTGGTCTGTGGCACCCGGGAGGCAATCCCTGCTCTCTGTTCCCCCAGAAGCTGTAAGTGCCCATTGAGCATAGTGCTGGGGACTGGGCAGAGTTCTGTGACAGCTGGCTGGTCTTGTTTTATCCCCTTCAAGGACAGGCAGGGGCAATCTGCACCCCCCCCCCCCCCCCACACACACACACACTGCCACCCCTCAGACACGTCTGGACCTCTGCTCTCCTAGGAGTGGGTCTCCAGCTGACAGGAGACCCAGTTTGGAGTGGGGACGTGTGTGTGGCAGCAGTAAGTCACATGACTCAGCTTTCTGTTCGGTCTCCAGGTTCTCTGAGATCCTAACCAGGAGGGTTTCTGGGATGCAAGCCACGTGGATGTCAGACTAATCTCTGGGCCAAGCCAGTTTCCATCCTATCCTGGTCAGGGGGCATCTCCGAGCCTCGAGGTGGGCACAGACCTAGGAGGGCCAGGCTTTCAGCCCAGGGGGGGTCTGGAGTTGGGGGAAGAGCTCTGCCTTAAAACCCCAGCACCTCCCCCGACCCCTCATTTTGAGCTCATTTTCTTTATTGAGGTCCTTGTTTCTAAACATTGTCTGCAAACAGCAACAACTTAAATCACACTGGAAGCCACTAGGAAGCATCTGGAGACAGGTCTTGTCCGCAGCACCTGGACGCAGGGCCTGACCTACATCGTGCTTCACATGAGCACCCGTGGAGGAACCCCGAAGCAAGCACAGGTTTGAACCCACTTTTAAAAATATGAACTGTAATGGTTTAAGCTCTAGTCAAATCTACTGATAGGGCAAGTGACATTCTGATTAGACTCACATCCAATTTCGCCTCTTGGACCACAGTAATGAAACAAGATGCATTTTACAACATGTTTCAATGTTTTTGGTCCTAATTATACCTCTTCAATTAAAAAAAAAAAAGCCTCACCCTTGCATTATATACCACAGATCATTAAATGCCTATCACAGTCCATGCCCAAGTCTCTCAATGTAAAAGATGGTTGACATTTAGCCAGGAACTTTTAAAACACTTGAGAATAAATTATGACCCAAACTTACTCTTCTTAATGACACGTATAAAGTTCAGCTCTTTAATAAAAGGATTCAAGAATATGAAAACAAAGTTCCCAGCAATATTAAGGAAATAAAGGTCCTGCAAAATGGTCAGTTCTCGTTTCGATTAAATTGTGCATTTTTAATATAGTTGGTATAAAGTGAAACTCTTAAAAAAACATGGAGGAATTTAAAATAAAGTGGAACATCCTATTTTCAGGGTCACCAGTACCACAGTGAGATTTGTCTCTTAAACAATGACACTTAGTATCTCTGTAGTTCCATGAATACTTTTGAAGTGTCATATTAAAACCAATCTCATGGCCTTGAGGCAAAGAGAAGCAATTAGTCTTGGAGTTGTGAATAAATAAAAATCCATTTATACACCCGTCCTTGACATGTACCTTGCAAATCTTAGAAACTTCATCTAGTGGGAAAAGAAATGTTAAATCATGAATACCAATACTAATCACATCGCCATGTGGCTTCCTAAAACAGTTTGGTTTATACCAACCTTTCAAGTATGAATTTATATGTATATATTCATCCACATTGAACAAAAAACAAAGACACTGTAGCAGACACCTTAGGAGAGAGTGGGAGAAGAGTGAGGGACACTAGGGGCCACGAGGGCCATGACAAGCAGGTTTTCAGTGGGTCTGCCCCTCAAACACCAGCTTCACCAGTGCATTTTTCCTCATGCTCCCCTTCGCCCCAAGCACTCAAAAGCTTGGAAAGGGGGTAATTTCTGCCCCTGCAGAAGTCTGGGGAACCCACACCCTACGCCATTTGTGGTCCCAGCCAGTATTTAAGGGAGGACACAGGAGATCAAAATATTTGGATACTTGCTTCGTTTTTCCTTTGGGTCCATTCCTTCAGGGCCGGGTGGGGTTAGCGTTGATGGGGGCTTTGCTGTTCCGTGCCCCTGCGCAGCCCTGGAGAGATTGGGGCCTCCGCTCCGTAGCAGAGCAGACCTCCCGGGCCTGGCTTGGCCACAGCTGGGAGAGCAGAGTGCTGCTGTCAGGCCAGAGCTGGGAGCCAGAAGCCCGCAGGCGCCAGGGCGTGGGGAGCTGAGTGGGCAGCCCGTGGGCCGCGCTGGAGCTGTTGCACAGATCCCTGACCTACTTCCAGGCCCCCTTTCTGTTCTAGGAGCAGCTAAAAATCCATAAATTAAGGAAATTAACTGATGGGGCCTGCGGCATCTTTGTAAGCTATTTAAATCTATAAATTTACAACATCTTCTGCATATATCAAGTAATTGAACTAACTGCAGGGATGTAACTTTAATGAGAAAATTTCCCCCTTCTCCTGTAGTTCGAGCTCTAAAATAAATAAATAAATAAAACCTTCCCTTAGGAGGAAAGTTTCTGCTTATTCCCGCGTGGAGAAGTTACAGAAGCGCGGTCCGGGCGCTCTTTCCACGCGCCAGGTGCCCTAGTGAAGGGAAGCAGGCCCTGACTCGGTCCTCCTGTCACCCGCGCCCCCCCCCCCTCCGCCCCCGCCCCGAGCGCCCCGGGTGAGCGAGGCCGCTAGAGGGCGTCTAGGTCCGGCAGGAGCTCGAGGTGGGGGCCTCCAAGCCGCTCCCGGCCGGAGCGCACCCGCCCTCCAGCGGGAGCCAGGCTCCGGCCCGGGCGTCCCCGGAGCCGGACGGGGGCGCAGTGCAGGCCAGGCGCACTAGAGACTCGGCGCACCGTTTCCTAGGAGTCGGGAAATGGGAGTTGGGGGGGGGGGGGGCGGGGGATCGGGCGGGGCGCAAGGGAAAAAGCGGAGCGAGAGGAAGGTGGGGGAGGAGGTAGGAGCTGAGGAGGAAGGGGCAACCGACCCCGGAGCCCGGGAGGGACGCCCCGGGCGCTGGCCGCGGCGCCGCGGGGAGTCTTGGCCGCAGACCTCTCCACCGCGCCGCGCGCGGAAAGGAAATGGCGCATCTGGCCGCGGGCTGCGGGCCGGGCGCCCCCCGCGCGCCCCTCCCCCGCGGTGGCCGACCGCGTGTCCGCAGACGTCACGGGCGGCGCTGCTCCCCGGCAGAGGGGCAGTCGGGGCCGAGACCCGGAGAGGGAGGCCGTGGAGGGGGAGGGGCGGCCCTGGCCCCCGGCTCCGCTCCAGCCCCGGCCGACTCGCAGCCCAGTTTCTTCCCAAGTCCCGCCCCCTACCCCCGGGCGCCGCGGCGGCGGCTGCTCTCCTCTTTGTAACCGAAGAGTCAAGAAATGTGAGAAACGTGCCCTGTGTTACTTATTTGGGAGCCGAAAATTTATGCCCAGCTGAAAGCGCCCGGGGAAATATTACATCAGATGAAATGACAATGATTAAAATCAGCTTCTCCCCCGCCCCCTCCCGAGCCCGGAGGAGGCCCGGGCGCCGCGTGGCCGGCCGGCGGGGGGCGGGGGGCTGGGCGGCGGAGGGCGCGGGGGCCCGGGCGCACCGCTCCCGGGAGGGTCCTGGCGGAGGCCCCGGCGGGAAGGCTCGGGCTCCGGGAGAGGCGGGTGGGGATCGCCCGGCGAAAGGAGGGGAACCAGCGCATTTTTGTCGCCGAGCGCGGCAGGCGCGGGCGCGCGGAGCTAATTGCGACTCTAATCCTCTGCCCCGCGGCGCAGCCGAGCCCCGAGCCAGGAGTCGCCGCGCGCTCCCGCTCGCGCTCGCCGCGCTGGGTAATTTGGAGCCGGATCGCTGCCCTTTGCGTCCGGGCTCGGCCGCGACGGGGCGCGGGCTACGGGCTGGGGTGGGGGGCTGGTTTTCTCGCCAGCAATCAGGGAAGGCCGCTGGAGAGAGAGGAGGGAGGAGAGGAGGTGGGAGCGGCGGGAGGGCAGCCGGAGAGCGGCGCGAAGAGGAGGCGGCGGTGGCGGCGGCGGCGGCCGCGAGGAGGGGAGGAGGCGAGGGGAGGGCGGGGAGGGGAGGCCCCGGCGCGCCGCGCCGCGAGGGGCCGCGCGAAGCGGGGGCCGGGGCGGGAGGGGTGGGTGGGGGGAGGGTTGGGGGCGAGAGAGAAAGTAACTCCAGGACGAGACCGGAGCGACCCGCGCAGCGAGCATAGGCGGCCAGGCTGCGCCCGGCGCCCGAGACCGGCGGCTGCGGGGGGCGGGGGCTGCGCCCGAGCCCGATCCGCCGCTCCGGCTCCGAGGTAAGCCCCGCGCGGGCGGCCACCGCTCGGCGCCGCGCACCCCTGTCCCCAAAGTGGCGGTGATACCGAGAAAGTAGCTCGGCCGGGGTTCGGACCTGGGTAGGGGCGGCTGCTTTGTCCCGGTGCCGGGCGGCGGGGGCTGGCGGCGCGGGGGCACCCAGCACAAAGGCCTGGCGCGGGAGGGGGGGTTGCCCACGTGGGCTGGCCCTGGCCCTGGCCCCGGGTGGACCCTCCCCACGCGGGCGGGCGCCGAGCTTCCTGCCGCGCGGGGCGGGGTGTGGGGGTGGTGGTGTTGCAGGTCCCGGCACTCGGGCCTCAGTGCAGGGCCGAGCGCCCTGCAGGGCCAGCGAGTTTCCGGGGTCAGCCCCGGGCTCACGCCTCTGGGGCTTCGGGGCGCACAGGGCCCGGCTTGGCGCCCAAATCAGAGAGAAAAAGTCTCTAACGGGACAGATGTGCGTCGTCTGACGCCCACCACGCGAGTCCGAGACGGGGCGGGGGGGCCGGCGAGCTGGTGGTGGTCCCAGGCGCGCGGTCTTGGGGGCCCCGGGCGGGCCTCGCGGAGACGCCTCGGGCTCCTGCTGCCCGCGGGTACCCCCTGACCTGGACGCGCGCACGGGGCACACATTCGGAAATGCCCCTCTCCCGCAGCCCAAACGCCTTTCCGTCATCCCTTGCCCCCCCACCTCGACTGCAGAAAGATAAGCTTCAAGTTTTCACTCCGTGTCTCAAATGTGCATGAAGGAATTTAACTGCACGAGTGAATAACAGCATTAGTTTCAATTAATTTTTTTTTAATCCCGGCAACAATAAACTTTGAGAACAAAAGCGCTTTTACGTCCTTAATTAGGCGAGCTTCCCATCTGTGGTCTCTAAGTGTCTGCCTCTTGATTTAACTTTGTCCTCCGCCCCGCCCCCGCCGTACACCCCTCCCCGCCCTGCCAGGCACTCCGGTTCCGTGGCCACCCCCGCCCCGCGGCGCCGCCGGCCTCGGCCCAGCCGGCTTCGGCCGCCCCGAAGTTCACACCGGCCGGCGGGCTCTGCGGCGGGGCTGGCGCGCACCAGGTGGCATGCCCGCCCCCCTCCTCCGCCCTCCCCCTCCATCCCGGACAATTCCGCAGGCCCCTGGCACTCTCGCCCGCGGCTGGCGCCCAGGGCGCAGAGCTGAAGGGAGCTCGCGAGGCGCCTTCTGTTTACCTTTTATGGTTAAAATAACAGCTTAGCAAAGAAGCGACTTCACGAAGAAGCGATTTAGTGAAATCGTCTCAAGCTGCCGCAGCTCAGCCAGTTTAATCACCCCCAGAGAGCTGAACAACTGCGAACACAATGGGACACAAAATCATTTTGTGTGTAAATGAGCGTGGCATTCTGCTCGCTTCCCTCCGCTCGGCGGGCGGGGCGCGGCGGCGGCGGCGGCGGCGGCGGGCGGGCGCGGGACCCGGGGCTCCCACCGCAGCTCAGGGAAGCGGGTCAATACCTAGCCAGTTTGGAGACCCGCGGGCCCTGGAGCACGCTACAGCGCGGAGACCCCTGCAACAGGCGGTTTGGGCGAGCCTCGGGAGGGCCGGGGCGCGCTGGGGCTGGGTGGTGGGTCGTGGGTTTGCCGGTGATGTTGAAGAAATGAACTTGCGTCTCTTACTGCACCCACTTTTGTGCTTCTGACCTCAGCAGTGGTGTCGGGGAAAGGGTCGTTGTCCAGCACAGATGCGTTGGCCGGAGGCAGCCCTGGAGGTTCTGGTGGAGGCGTAAAGCCTGGGGCTTCCAACGGTGAGTTTTTTGGTTTGCCAGTGAACATCAGGTTGCGCTTGTGATGGAGAAGAGGCTGGATGAGAACAGGATTGAGCAGCTTCTGTGATGGGTACTTGGTGTTAAATGTCACTTGAGTAAAACATTGCGCAGTCCGCTTTGATAGAATTTCCATTGGAATCCCTTCCAGCACACTTTATCCTCAGTTGTGGCTTTCCTTGTGACTCCTCCCCCAGCAGAACCTCCCAGGGCAGGAAAACCCATCCTGAGGTCTGTTTTGGTTTCTCAGAACTTCCTTGAGATAAGTGACCTGCATTTCTTTTCTGAGCTGGCCGGAAGTCAGGAATGCCAAAAGCCGCAGACCCTGAGTAGCCCCCCAGTGAGAGTATAAATTAAACATCACTGTTTAATCGCAACCCCCACCCCAGTTTCATGTCAGGGAACCTGCCAGAGCACTGAGGGCAGAACAGATCCTAGGATGGTAACCTCACTTAAATGTGCAGTATTGACATTCGTTGGACCTTGGTCCATGTTTTAAAATTGGATGTTGAATTTCAAGGCACAAAGTCAAACCTGCGACGGAGAAGTCCAGGTTAGGCTTGTGGGAGCCAGTTTGTGTGTATGTGTGTGGGAGGGGGTTGGTGTTCACTGTGTCCTATGAGACAGCCTCAGGTCAATGCAGAGGGCTGCATAGACCTCTTCTCCCCCCACCCCCCGCCCCCCTTCGGCAGGGTCCTAAGGTGGCTTCTAGTGACTGAGAGACAGTCTTATTTCAGGTGGTTGTGGCACACAGGAAAGTCACTAGTGGAGAAGAGCAGAACAGAGGGTCCGTTTGCTGAGCTGCTCTCTGTTTCCTTCCGGCCAGCTCTCTAGTGCCTTGGGGGGGTGTGATCCTGAGGGGGTCTGGAATACATTAGGCACAGACAAGACCATTCTGGGGGTCTGGGTTGAAACTGCAGAGGTGCAGGCCAGGCAAACAAAGACAAGTTTCCTCTCTTAGGTGCCCTAGGGGAGAGGTGGCTTCCTAAGTGACTTTCACTCTTCCCTATGCCCTGGCTTCTGCCTAAAGAGACTTCTCTGTGACTGGCCATTCTCACACTGCATCTTAACACCGTGGAGACGGTGTTCAGAGTCCTGGGCTCCCGAGCCCATGGAGGCTGGGGGATCCCAGAGAGTCCACAGGGCTCTCTGCTGATGCAAGAGGAGACACGGTTGGTAACATGGCTCTGAACCAAAATACCAGGAAAATCAGATTTGTTCTGAAACATTTTGGGGCAATAATGGTGAGCATATGTTTCAGCACTGTCATTAGCCGAATTAGACGTGGAGCTGCCCAGAAAACACGTGTGTGTGTCTGTGTGTGTGTCTGTGTGTGTGTGTTATGTGTGTGTGTGTGTGTGTGTGTGTGTGTGTGCGCGCGCGCGCGTGTGTGCGTGTAAGCTGCTACGGCTTTAGAGCGTGGGGATAGGGTAGTGGTGGGTGGAATCTGGAGAGGGCTGTGTGGTGGGGGGTCCCAGAGAGAAAATGCAGAAAGGAGGATTCCAAGCGTCTTTGACTCTGGGAGACCCAGCACCCACGACTCCTGAGGAGTAAAAGCCCTATGGTTTTGTCGGTGCTCCCCACAGATACTCTGGGCAGCGATGGAAGCCTAGATGCCTCACCGCAAGGAGCGGCCGAGCGGGTCCTCGCTTCACGCCCACGGCAGCGCCAGCACTGCGGTGAGAGCCAGTAGGGTGGGCTGGGGCAGCGGCCGGTGGCCCCCTCTCTGCCCTTATCCCCAGCGCCTGCCTGCTTACCCGCCGCCCTTCCTCCCAGCCGCCGCAGTCAAGAGATGGCTGTTGACTGGCTGTGCGATTATGTATTTTTTGAAACAAAAATGCTCTTAATTTGATGTGAAATTTACTACATGTATAAAACTCAACGCCTTAGGTGCTGAGGAAGTCACTAATTTAGAGGTGTCTCGTTACTGAGACAAACTTGCAAAAACCCCTGAATCCCAATTCACAAATTGGTGATTCGTTTGTCAGGGGATATTTCACATCTAACACATAAGCCCGCGACCTTTAATTAGAATTTTGCAGTTTGTTTTATGCCCCTGGAGGCTGACACCTTGAAATTTTTTTTTCTTGATTTCTTATTGCTAATAAGCATCTTTCTTTTTCCCTCTGGTTCTTTGAAGAAAATGATGCAAATACACTTAATTACAGTGGTGGCCATAATTTGTCAGCTGAATATGTGATCAGGCACAGGCAGAAGTGATCTGATTAGATCTGTGATCACATTGGCAATAAAAGGGAGTGCCCAGCTCTGTTGTGGAGAAGCTCTCGTTTTCACCTTGTTTCCATCTCCAGGAGGGAGGAAGCATGTCCCGGTTGTCTCTTACCCGGTCGCCCGTGTCTCCCCTGGCCGCCCAGGGGATCCCACTGCCAGCCCAGCTCACCAAGTCCAACGCACCCGTGCACATCGATGTGGGTGGCCACATGTACACCAGCAGCCTGGCCACGCTCACCAAGTACCCTGACTCCAGGTAAGAGCTGAGCCCCTTGGAGCACCAGGCGCACGGTGGTTGTTGGTCCCATCTGCAGCCCGCTGCCAGTGGGCTCTGTCTCCTCTGTCAGCCACTCAGGCTCTCCAGGGCCCTCCCGCTCTCCTGGACCTGGAGGACTAGAGTTTGGGAGGCCGAGTCTACCTCTTAAAAGATGATTTCTACAGGGACTTGTGACCCTGTGCTGGTGGTATTGAAAGTGCCCGGTAGAGCTCCCGACCCACCGGCAGAAGCCCCTTACGCAGGGCCAGCCCCACCTGAAAGTGGCCAGCAGCTGGCTGGGCAATCTCAGGTGTCTTCGGGGTCCCCTTGAGCGAGCCTCAGGCCTGGCCTTTGCCAAGGATCATTTGTGAGCCATGCTGCATGCTCCTTGGGACCCTGGGGGAGAGAAGGATTTAATCCCGTTTCCTACTCTGACCCTTGGTTAAGTACACAAGGGGGAGGATGAGGGGAGCTGCAGTTTCCAGCTTTGTCTGTCTGCGTGGCCACTGCTAGACCCTCGGGTGTAGCAGCCGGCTCCCTTGGGCAGGGGTGGGGAGGTCGGGGGAGTCGCAGATGAGGTGTCTCTGACCAGGAGCATCCCAACAGTGCACCTGGCTCTCCGCCCAGCTCCTGGAGCTCCTGACTCCCGGGCCTATTTGTGGGAGGTGCTGGGCACTGTCAGATCCCCCGCTCCCGCCACTTGGGCACGTCCCTCCCAGGGACCTGGTTTCCCATTGGCATAGGAGCAGGGCGGACCAGAGATGGGCTGGGTCTCTGAGCACCCCCTGGAGATGGGACAGCACGCTGCACGCAGAGCCCACGACTGCTTGCTCCTGGCACAGCGAGGCGGCCACCGCCGAGGGCTGAGCAGCAGGAGGGCCAGGGCTACAGGGTATCGCCCTCGTTTTATACATTTAAAAAAAAAACAAGAGGAGGTAATTAATCCCCCAGACACCAAGGGATCATCTCTGGGAAGCCTTCTTGTCAGTCTGCCTTGTCGCTGGTGTGAAGGCTCGTTGTGGAGGAGTCCTAGCGCATGGCGGCTTGATGAGGGCCAGGGCGGAGCCCTCCACGGGGGCAGGAGTGCTGCCTCTAGGAGCACATGCTGGAGGTGGATGTAGAGTCCAGTTCAGAATTTGGGGAGTCTGGGGCACAGATGACAGTTGGGACTTCATTCCCTCGGCCCAGCAGAGGCTGAGGCCTGGGGCGGGCACTGGTGAACTTGGGGCCTCGCCGGGGCCGCAGCCACGAGGCCACGTGGCGGTGGCGGCCTGTGAGCTCTGTCTAGGGTGGGAGATGGATTCTGCTTATTTAATTTCAATTTTGCCTTCTGCGGCATTCCCGGGTTGTTTGAGATAGATCATCCCTTAATCGGTTGGCGACGTTTGTGAGTGAAATTCATAAAACCCTTGCCCACAACCTCTCTGAAGAGTGTTTCTTGAAATCAGACACTTGCCTTTCTAGAGCCATCGCAGCTCAGGCCTGCAGGGAATGGCTGCCTCATTCGCGTCTCCAGGCTGCTGCCTGGGAGCAGCAAGGGGGGGGGGGTGGCCCTCCCCTCCCATACCCGCAGGGCAGCTCATCCTTGCCCATCGTGCTGCTCTGTGGTGGGGCAGGCCTCCTCACCAGGGAGCCGAGGCCACGTGGCTCGCGATCTGGCAGGTGGGACCCTCGGCGGCAGGATGTGCCTGGAGGGGGGGTGGCAGTCTGCGTGCCTTCCCCGAGGCTGGGGCTCTGCAATGAATCTGTTGTTCTTGCCTGGATGGCTTCTGGCTCAGGGCAGGGCTGCTCCCAGGGCCTGAAGCTTCGGCCTCGAGGCCAACGGGCGGCGTGACCTGTAGGACAGTCAGCGGACAGTGAGTCAGGCCGGGCCTGGGAGGTGGGTGGGGCTGCTGTGCTGGCAAGAGCCCCTCAGATCTCTCTCATCCTTCTTTCAGTGAATCATTAAAATTAAAAAGAAATGTTTTGCACCAATTCCCGAAACCAAGATCAATCCCTCACCCAGTGGCATTGATGTATGAGTCACCAAGCGATGGAGAAGATTGCTAAGGTCACCGAGGAGGCGGGGGGTTCTGGGTATCAGGAAAGTCCCACCTCGGGCAGTGCTGTGAGACCAGGAGGCTAGCGCCCTGCACCCTCGGGGCCCGTGCCCACGGGACTATGTCTGGGCTTCTGGTTCTTGGCTCATCAGGGAGCAGGTGCTACCACTGGGTGGCCCAGGGAAAGCCATCAGCCCTTGCCCATAAAGAGCAGAGCACGGCTGCCCAGGGCTGGAAATGAACTCCAGGGGCTGCCGCCTCCCTCATCCCTGCCGGACATCCGTTAGCTGCTGCCATCACAGTCCCAAGCTGGTATCCATGCTGGCTGTGGGAAGCCTCAAATTACTAATAAAATCTTCCACCGAAACATCCGGGAAATTGGAGCCAAAGCTTAAACAAAAGACCTCCATCAGCTGGGGTCAGAGGCACCCCAAAACCCTGTAGCCTCTCTCAGAGGGTAGCCCAGAAAGGAGTTGGCTCCCAAGACCCTGCAAAGTGATGGGGGGTGGGGGAGGCGGGGGTTGTCCTTTTGTGACCATTGTCCTAACCTGCCCTAAGCTGCTCTCATCCTTGGTAGCCTCAAATCCTGAGGGCATGGAAGGCCTTTGTCCCTTGGAGAGACACTGATGGTAAGGTCTAGAACCAGTCTTAAAGTAAGGCGGATTGTTGGGGCGCCTGGGTGGCGCAGTCGGTTAAGCGTCCGACTTCAGCCAGGTCACGATCTCGCCGTCCGTGAGTTCGAGCCCCGCGTCGGGCTCTGTGCTGACAGCTCAGAGCCTGGAGCCTGTTTCTGGTTCTGTGTCTCCCCCTCTCTCTGCCCCTCCCCCGTTCATGCTCTGTCTCTCTCTGTCCCAAAAATAAATAAACGTTGGAAAAAAAAAATTTAAAAAAAAAAAAAAAAGTAAGGCGGATTGAGAACCTTCTAGCCATGGACCAACAGGACAACCTAGAACCCATCCAGCCCTGGAATGTGGGTGACCCAGGAAGCCCTCTAGACCAACAGGATGGTGTGGAGCCCCAGCCAGCCGTGGCCTAGAATGTTGCTTGCTGCACAGAGTGTTTGAGCTCAACCAGGAACAGGAGAGAAAGGTCCACAGGGAGGCTGAGGCCGTGGACTTGCTGGCTTGCCTGTGGATGTGGCTCTTCCTTCTTCCTGCTGGTGCCATGTTTGGGCCCTCGGCTGTCTGCTGCTGAGGACTGCCCATGGGACAGGCAGTGTTGCCTCGTCCCATCTGTCTCTAGGGTGCTGGATGGCCCTCATTCTGACATCTGAATGCCCAAGCTCTGTGGAGGTCAGGTTTTGGGGACTTGGGCAGCTGGAACAGGCCATGAAGCCCGTAAGGCTTTCCAGCAGGGGCTGCGTCCCCCGGGTCTGGGGAGGTGAGAGGGCTCCATGGCTTGAGGAGTCCCGAGATGAGTCGTATCTGGGTAACGGCAGTGCTGGTTCCACAGGCTGGGGCCTCTCCACACCACATCATAGACTCTGAGCGGCTCACGCGCGTCCACGAGTTAGCCTTGCCTTTTCTATAGCCCCACTGGGACAGGGGCTGGGCCATGTCCCCAGAGGGAGAATGTGTGATTGCATGGCTGCTGCACACCTGAGCAGGCCCTCCCGGCCAATGCCTTGAGTGGGAGAGGCCCCAGCCCTGGCCCTGAGGCCAGGGTCCTCCCTGGAGCGGATGGGGACAGGTATCAGGGGCTCCCCAGAAGCATCCTGCAGGTCCTGTGTTTCTGTCAGAACCAAGTGCCCTTCAGAGGACAGGGTGCCGGGATGGGACCTGTCTGCGTGCATCCGCCAGCGTGTGGGCACACTGGAGTGCGTGCTTCTGTGTAGACCGTGGTGCGTGCAGACGCGTTCACACCGCAGCGTGTGTGCAAGCACGCTGTTGAGTGCACGTCTGCTGTGGCACATGCTGTCCCTCCCGCCTGCCTCTCTTCCTCCCCCAGGGCCCCCTGAGCGGGTGACCGCATGGTCTGCCTGTGAGTTTGTCCAGTGCAAACGGCTGTTTCTCTGCTCAGTTCACGCTGGCCGGCGTGTCCTTTGCCTGGGCGCGTCCGGGTCTGCGTGTGATTTGTGTGTTGCAAGGGAGGGGACCGTGTGAGCCTGTGCCTCTCGCCCAGGTGTGTCCCATGTGCCGCTCATTTGTGTGGCTTGGGCGAGGTGTGGGACCCAAGACTGTCTTGCCGGGCTTACGCGTGTTAGCTGGGTGTGTGGCCGTGGGCTGGGGTATCTGACGGTCAGTGGGAGTTTTCGGGGGGGGGGGGACGGGGTCTGTCTGGCAGGGGTTGGCGTGCATGGGACAACGAGGCTGTGTCTTTGTCTCACTGTAGTTTTCCAAGCCTGTCATGTGTCCGGGTGCATGCAGCCAGGCGCGTCTCTCTCTGGCTGTGGCTTGTGAGTGTAGGCTGGGTATACAGCGTGTGCCAGTGTCCTGACTGCGGCCTGGCTGCCCTTGGTGTATGCGGACATCCGTCATGCCCGGTACAGTCCCAGAGTGACCCATGTGAGGCCCCCCGCACCTCCAGCAGGGCAGACCCTAAGGGAAGGGCAGGTGGCCTGGCCCTTCCATCAGACATCCCACTCCCTCTCTCTCCCAGAATAAGCCGCCTCTTCAACGGCACTGAACCCATCGTCCTGGACAGTTTAAAGCAACATTATTTCATCGACCGGGATGGGGAGATTTTCCGCTACGTCCTGAGCTTCCTGCGGACGTCAAAACTGCTGCTCCCGGATGACTTCAAGGTAAGTCTGCAGCCGGCAGCTCCCCAGCGATGCCTGTGCGGTGGCATTACACAGGGGACGCTGTGACTTAATAAATGGACCCATGGTCGTCATGGCAACCATAAAAAGTTAAACGATGAAGCCGAGGGCTAAATCAGTTTTTCTAAACTAATTTTGTTTTCTCACGTTTTTAGCTTATTTATCAGGGTGTAACAACAATTAAGCAGTGGCGCTTACCCCATTTCATTTGCCGTGTTGAGGGACGGTCGTGCATCAGAGTTACGGGACTTAGAGGTTCCCACATGTGCTCCTTGTCAGCAATTTGCAGGGGGAAGTCTGGTGCAAACGCAATACCTTTTAAATGAAAGGTTATCCCCCGGTCTTGGGGTGAGCCTGTCCAGGGCAGCCGATCTGGCTCTGAGAGTCTGCCTCAGTGCTGGGCCCCTCCGTAGCTCCGGGGATCCCAGAGGAAGGAAGCTTAGACCTGCCTTGAACCAGCAATTGTCCCTCCCTCTCTCCCTCCCTTCCTGCACCCAGAGGACCAATGGCCCTGGGGCTGTTTTGTCCTCCATCCAACTGATGCTGGGTGCCAACAAGCAAAGTCAGGCCGAAGATACAATGAAATCTGGGGCAGACATGGGTCCTGTCCTCATCGCACTTACAATCTAGTGAGAAGACAGATGTTCAACAACAATGAAATGCTTGAATCCCCTTGGTGGGGGAGCAGATGTTTCCTGGAAATGAAGCGTGAAGGGGAAGCATGGAGAACCTGGCCCCAGGGGGGTTGGAGGGAAGGATGCTTCTCTGGATGGCGAAGGAGGAAGAGGGGCAAACAGGTGTGAGGGTCTTGGTGAGCGGGCAGGGTGGCAAGAAGCTTGGTACCATCCAGAACCAGAGAGAAGGTGTCAGCCTGGGGCTGTAGGAACGGGGACGGGAAAGGAGGCTGCTGTTTGAGGTGGGACCTTGGTGGCTAGCTCGGCATGTGGCTGGTGGCATTTTACCCTGAACGCGGTGGCAGGGATGTGAGCAGGGAGTGACAGGTCTGCTAGCCCTGGCTACTGTGTGGAGAAGGAGGGTGAGGGGCGGGAGCAGGAGGCCAAGGGAGTTTCCTGAAGGCCTTGGTCCTGATTGAGGCAGCAAAGATGGGGCAAAGGGGCAGACTGGGTTTATGTTTAGGACTTGGCCATAGAAGGCCGTGGTATGGACCGGTGGGGGGTCAGGGCATTCTTGAGGCTGCCTCCTGGTCTTTGGCTTGCGGCCTGAGTGGATGCATGGAGGCCCAGGGGTGGAACGGGCTGGAGGGAGTGTTACACCTCACTCCTGCGTGGAATTGGTGGTGTGGCATCGGGTGGAGAAGTTCTGGGCCATAAGAAAAAATGTGTGCCGATATCGTTTAAAACCTCTGGAGTGGATGAGAGCAGATGCCCAGGATGGCACCCTGGGGAGCCCCTGTGGAGGGAAATTGGGCTTTCCTCGGAGGGGTTCCAGAGGCTGGGGGGCCAGCAGCGGGAAGGAAGGGGCTTAGGGCCTATAGGATGGGCCCTGCTTTGGGGGTTGGGCCTCCTGACTCAGCCTTGAGCTGAGCCCCAGTGACTGGCCCGAGTCATGGGTCCTGAGCTACTCAGGGCCAGGGCACATATGGGTGCACGTGTGTTTGGGGGACAGATGGCATGAGCATGCCAGCCTGGGAGTCGGCTGCCTGGGGGTGGGCTTCCCACTCCCAGACACCTCCTCACCTGCCTGCTAGAGCGGGGTGGGCCCAGCACCTGGCGCATTTTGTTGTCCTTTGGCCCTCGCCCCCTTCTCTGAGACGGGCGTTTATGTCCATTTTATAGACGAGGAAACCGAGGCTCTGAGGAGGTAACTGATGACCAGCGGCCTCAGAGCTGGTAGACAGCATGCGGGAAATCCAACCCAGGGAGGTGTGCCCTGCCTCCCTGCTGGGCTGTGAGCTCCTCCGGGGCAGATGAGGGTGCTGCTGCTCTGTGCCCAGCCTCCCTTCTCTGGGATTCTAAGAAGGCAGCAGGTCTCCAGACATAGGCACAGCCTCAGGCTCCACTAGTGCAGCCCCCTGGTCTTTCCAGAGGCCCCTCTCTGCTCCAGGGGTTTGGGGCCAGATGGGAAGAGAGCGAGTGTGGGACTTGTGGGACAAGTCTGGCAAAGGTGGACACCAACTGCTGCCTTTCGGTCAAGGCTAGACTCCTGTGCCTGTACACATTCACCTGAGCCTCATTTCCCCCATCTGTACAATGGGTACAACCATCCCAGTCCACACTGAGCCCTGGGGGTCGCAGCTCCACAGTATTGCATGGGGCCAGGTGGCGGCGTCGGGGGCTGGCCTTGGAAAGACCGGCCCCCACCTCCCACCATCCCCTCTGCGCATGCCCACAGGACTTCAGCCTGCTCTACGAGGAGGCGCGGTACTACCAGCTGCAGCCCATGGTGCGCGAGCTGGAGCGCTGGCAGCAGGAGCAGGAGCAGCGGCGCCGCAGCCGCGCCTGTGACTGCCTGGTGGTGCGGGTCACGCCGGACTTGGGTGAGCGGATCGCGCTCAGTGGCGAGAAGGCCCTCATCGAGGAGGTTTTCCCCGAGACCGGGGACGTCATGTGCAACTCTGTCAACGCCGGCTGGAACCAGGACCCCACGCACGTCATCCGCTTCCCGCTCAACGGCTACTGCCGGCTCAACTCCGTGCAGGTGAGGGCTGCGCGCGCGCGCCCCACCCGCCTCACCCCTGCCTCCCCACAGCCCTCCGGCAGCAGGGATGGGTGGAGGGAGGCGCGGTCCCTGAAACGGTGAAGCCCTCCCGTGCCATCTCACAGAAGAGGCAACAATGTGTCGATGCATAATTTATGTCCCGCTCATAATTAAATGATGGCGCCTGGGGGATGGACTTAAAAAAATTGATCCGTGCTTTTTTTTTTTTTTTTTTTTTTTCCAAAAGGATGTTCTATAAAAATGGCCCAGAGTATTTTCAACAGTGTGCCTCATTTGACACCCAGAGTCTCCCTTTCGATTCAAATTGAACCCAGGCCATAGGAGCGGCAGGTCAGAGGCTGAGTGGAGGTGGCCTGGATCCCCCTCACGCACCCTGCTGACCCGCACAGCCGCAGGCGCCCAGATGGCTGCCCAGAGCCGTTCTGAACTGGCCTCCCTCCGAAGCGTCTCAGAGCTGGAGAACCCCAGATGGATGGGGCCTATTCTGCACCAGCTCTTTCAGACCTAAGAGCAGACTCCTATTTCTGCCTGAGGGCAGAGTGGGCATTGTGGGGGGGGGGGGGGCTGGGGGAGAGTCCCATCCTCCCCCCTCCATGCACACATTCCCCAGGCTGTCAGTCAAAACTTAACTACTTGTGGGACACAGGGGTCAGACACAGTGACAAGACCCCCCCCCCCAGAGGCACAAACCCACGTGGACATGGAGGCTGGTAGAGACTCAGACCCCAAGAGGGCTCCTCCTTCTCCCCACCCTGAGTTCCCTTGAGCTGATGAGCCCCCAGGCCTCAAACCATCTGGGACTTACAGCTCAGGGAAGCAGGTGGCTGCCCAGAGGCCAAGGGCAGAGCCTCTGTGGAGTCAGGCCTCAGTGAGGCGGGGGAAGGGGCTGGGACCACGCCTCCAGAGAGAGGGGGCAGGTTGCATCATGGTGAAGAGAAGCGGCCCGAAGACTCTTTCTGCCTCTGGATGAAGGCTGCGGACCCCTGGGTGCAGCAGGGTGGGGCAGCCTTCCCAGGTTTGGTCACTCAGGAGGACCCGGGGTCTGGCTGCTCCTGTCCCTCCTGTGGTTGCTCAACTTGTGGGCTGTCAGGAGAGGGTGGCCTTGCCCTGGCTGATGCCTACCTGCCCACAAGGCCCAGCCAGGCAGACTCTTGCAGTGGGGCATTGCTGACCATTTCTGTCTTCCCTGGCAGGTCCTGGAGAGGCTGTTTCAGAGGGGCTTTAGCGTGGCTGCATCCTGTGGGGGTGGCGTGGACTCCTCCCAGTTCAGCGAGTACGTGCTTTGCCGTGAGGAGCGGCGACCGCAGCCCAACCCTACTGCGGTCCGGATAAAGCAGGAGCCCCTGGACTAGGCCCTGCCTCAGTGCCCACCTGAGGCCGTGTGGCCCTGGGGAACCCCCCGGGGCCCTGGAAACGGTGCTGGGGAGTTCTGCCTGTGCCTGCTTAGCAGTGGGCGTGAGACTGAGGGTGGGGCTGGAGCGTCCAAAGCCAGCCCAGGGAACCCCAGGTATCATGGCAACAGAACGTGGGGCTCCGGAGGCATGCCCGCGGAAGGACCGTTAATGTGACCCAAAGATGCTGCGGTGGGGACAGTTCTCGGGGCACTGCGGCTCCCCGGCCTGGCACAGCGTTCTCCGAGGCAGGGTCAGCAGAGGCCTCCCAGCCCACTCTGGAGGAGCCGTTCATCCTTCTCCACGCGTGGCAGACTCCACGGGGTCTCCTTGCGTCACAGATGGCTTATTTTTCTACAGTATTTAAGATGGAAGTAACTAACTGCACAAGCCAGAGAGGCCGACAAGGACCAACGCTTCTTCATCTGGTGCTCAGTTCTTAGCCGGACGTGTGCGTGCCCCCGTGGCAGAGGGGCTCCCAGGTGCCCGCAGAGTGGGGCTTGGGAGACCTCTGGTCCCTGTTCCAGAGACAGAAGCAAGAGTGGCAATACCATAGGAACGGAAGCAGGGCCCCCACGGGGCAGGGCTGCTGGGAGGAGGGCTGGGTGGGTGTGGGGGATGGATGGCTCTGGAACCATCCGAGACCCTCACCTTTGCTGCCACCCGGGGTGCAGGCCACACTTGGTGAGTCACCTGACCTACCAATACCCTGGGGCTTCCAGTCCTGAGTGTTCTCACACCCGGGCTTCTGCAGAAGTCTCTCCCCATCCAGACCAGCCACGGGGCCACACCGCATCCTTACCTCAGGAACGGGCCCCACGGTGAAGGGGCCCATGTGTCAGCGTCCTCTGGGTCCCCAGCTCAGGAAGCCGTCCCCAGCTACGATTTTCCCACACTAATATGCACACTGAATTTGAGTTAAACCGTTCCACTAGCCTGCCAATAAGACTGGGACACAAGGCATACCTGGGGCTGTTGGCCCCGGATTCCAACAAAGACTGGCCCCGAGGGGTGCTCACAGACCTGCTCCCTCCCAGACGACAGGCCCAAAGATGGACACCCCTGGCCTTGTCACCCTTCCCTGCGCGCTGGCTCCACCCGGGTGGGGAAACCTCGGAGGGGCGCCGCAGCCAGCCCCGCGCTGTGTAACAACGCCTGTAGACTTGTATATGACTCCTTTAATATTGTAAAGATGCCGATGTACAATTGTCGTGTGTTTGTGTAAACACATTACGTTCCTAGTTCATGCCATAAATGATGCTATAAAGCGAATGACTCAGGCTCCGTCCTGTGCAGAAGCGACAGCCGTATCCCGCATTCCACGTAGCGTGGGGTGGTTTGGGGGCGGGGTTCGTCCCTGATGCGGGAGAACCAGCAGACCCTGCAGAGGTAGCTGGGGGAGGGGGAGGGGCAGGGTCCCGAGCGGGCCGTTATTTATTGCATTTGGGTGTTTCCTCTCTGCTGTGCCTGTCGCCTCTGGGCAGCACAGATTCTGAATTCTGATTCACAGCCCCTAACCAGATGCGAGCCGGGAAAACGCAAACAGAAGGTGTCCGAGGGCTTTTGAACCCAGTCAAATGTTTGAGAGTTTCCCTTCTCTGGCTTTTGGTTGAGGCTGGCGTCCTCTTTAGAGCCCCACGGAGCAGAAGGTGGCCAGCCGGGAACTTGCAGCCCCCAGCCTGAGAACTGCCGGTCGCCGGAGCGCAGAACAGGACCTCGGTGGGTCTCTTCCCAGGGGTGAGCCCTCCGTTCTAATGAGTCTTTTTGTGTTTTTCCTCAAAGTCCTTATGTTCCAACACACGAGGACCCTTTTCCATGCCCGGTCAGGGACACCAGCTTCAACCTGCCTGCAGGACAGGAGCACAGAGCAGCCTCATCCCGTCTGAGGCCACAGAGCAGACGCCATCAGACAATCTAATTTGCTGGACAGAGTTGCTAGCCTTTTCCTTTGCTTAGCAACGCGCCTGTGGTTGGCACATCTGTATTTGGGCATCTGAGGTTCACATCTGAGAGGAGGAGAAAGTGTGTTTATTAGAAAGGAAGTCTTGTGAAAACAGCTCAGTGCCGTGTGCGTTTTTGGATTTTTTTTTTTTCTGGTGTGACTGCGGGAGACTCCCTGACATTTTCAGGCAAACATCTTTTTGATTAAACCATTGTGCTAAAAAACAAAAAGAGTAACGACCTTACTGAATGTTACTCCCGTTTCTTTACTAATTGAGTAAAATCAGGAAGTCGATTTTGCATAAATCGGGGAATTTCAGACTTTGGAGACAAAACTGTGCTCCCGTAGTAATGCTAAAATTCTAATATATGCAGTCCCTTAAACCGCACAAATTATTGATTCCTTTAAAACATTTTTGTACTTCTGGAATGAATATATTCTAAGTAATCTTTTGATCAAATACCAGCAGCATAAATGTTTCTTCTGTTCTTCATAAGCCTCAAAACTGATTATTTCTTATAAGCCCATGCTGCCAAACCTCTAGCAGTGCAGGGTGAACTAGGCAAGCCACAGCAGGTGGCTTCTGTCACTGTCCTCACATGGGGCTCAAAGCCAGGTCATAGGGGCACCTGGGTGGCTCAGTCGGTTAAGTGTCTGACTTCAGCTCAGGTCATGATCTCACGGTTTGTAAGTTCAAGCCCCACACTGGGCTCTGTGCTCACAGCTCAGAGCCTGGAGTCTGCTTCCTATTCTGTGTCTCCTCTCTCTGCCTCTCCCCTGCTCACGTTCTCTCTCTCTCTCTCAAAAATAAATGAACATTAAAAAAAAAAAAAAAAAGCCAGGTCACAACACTAGATATCTTTTAAAAAGTTTTTTTTTTTTTTTAAGCTACCACTTGACTGTGTTCCTTAGAATAAATAAAGGCTATTTTATAAATTACACACACAGCTTGACTGCTTTGTTTCTACTCCATTGAGGCAGCCACAAGAAGGTACTCTGGCTTAGATGATTCTGAAACCAGCACTCCTCACACTTGGACTTGGCTTGGCCAATGACTAGCCCTGAGTAGCCCAAGTCCCAATTCCTGACCTCATTTGAGGAGCTGCTTGGAGGGCTGGGCCCTAAGCGGCTGCACGGTCCCCAGGCAGCCCAGCATGCACCACGCTGGCAGACCTGGGAATGAGGGCAGCGAAGGCATGGGCTTCCTTCACCTCCTCCAACCCCCCAACCCTGACCCCTGTGTCCAGGGTGCAGTGGGCCTTTTGCACTACTATATTGTGCGTGTGTGTGTGTGTGTACCAAAGCAGTACATTTAGAAAATGGGCAGAGAAACGCAGATGTGAGCAGTGGGAACAGGATCTCCACTGAGCCCCGACCGAGGGAAGACTAATCTGGCTGAGCCGAGCAGAGCCTATGACTATGAGGTTGGAGCACTACCCCTTTCTCCCATCCAGGAGGCAGACCTGCGTTCTCTGGAAAGATGGACTACCTGCTAGGATGGCCCCATCCCACTGGGCCCTGTCCTCCCTCCTGACACTCCGGAAACAGGAAAACAGCTACAGCGGCCCTGGAGGACACAAAGACACACGAGGTCGGAGTTTCTCCTAAGGAGGTGACAAGGTGGAGCATACAAAAATGGGAGCAGCCAGAGGATCTTCAGTTTGACCCTTGGTCCAACCCAATGGGAGATCTGGACAGAGGGACAACTGTTGGCCACACGGGGCAGCCTCTAGCCTTGAGCCTGACACCTAGGCTAACGCGGGGTGTTGCAGATACTAATGTCCAGTTTGATGGCCATAACTTCCATTTGGCTTTAAGGTGGATGGGCCACAAAGCTCAAGACGGCTACATAATGGTGGGCTTGGCCAGGTCACAACACTGATGAGGACACAGCTGTCCCTCTTTCTGCTTACTTCACCCCCATCCAAAGGGGGTGGCTCCAGGTAGAGAGAAGCCTCACTCTGCCTGGAGATGGGGGCCCGTGAGGTAGCCCTTTCTGGACCAACAGAAAGAGAAAGGTATTGGTGGCAGGTAAGAGCAGCATCCTGCTGGGAGCCAGCCTAGTTCTAAAGTGGCCCAAGTGAAACCCAACCGCAGTGAGAGTTGGAAGGTCAGAAAAGAAAGGCTACCCAGGAACTCTCCCTGGATCTCACAGCCCCTGCCTCAGTCCCTGCCCTCAAGGCCCAGGAAGGCCAGGTGCATTTTTCTGTGAGCTTTCAGTGGAGCAGAGACCACAGCCCCTGGGAAGCCCTTCCAACCCCATCCCCTGCCCGTAGCTGATCTTACTGGGAACACAGGATGTCAGCCCTCTTCCCCTAAACCCCAGAGCCGGACAAGCAACGTACCTGCCTGAGCCGTGTGAGTTCAAACCTCTGAGCTGCAGGCGGAGTGAGGAGCCGCTAGGCATGGCTGCCTGTTGGTAGCTGCTTACTCCCAGGGACGAAGGCCTCCTTTGTTTCTCATCCCACCCTCCTACCCCCAATGGAAGGATGTCTTGGAAGCTACTCGTGCTATTTTAGGCTCATATAACTTTGACTTCAAGAGTGGGCTGATGTGGCTGCTGAGGCTTTGGACATCGGCTAGCAAAAGGGTCCCCGCTTCCTGCAAAGGTCCTCATCTTCCCATCCACTTGATGCGCGCCACTGATGGATGGCCAGCGTGTGCCAGCCACTGCGGGTGCTTGGGGGACAAGACGGCCCAGGGGACTGAGAGAAAACATTTGTTTTCCCACAAGGATTGTTTACCCGAGGTTCTGTAGAGTTATCAGGAAGAGAATTTCCCCCAAATTCCTTGATTTGCACATAGAGCCAACAAGCTCTCAAACTAGCACCTCCACAAGCCGCCTTTGAAATTCTAATGAGAGACCCAGTGGCAGAGGCAGGGACACTCCCTGGAGGGAACACAAAGGAGAGGGCTGGAGGTCAGCTGCATTTGGATTTTCGTCTTTATTTCCATTACACAGAACAGCCAGTCCTGACAGCCATCTCTGGGCCTGGTGGCCATGCTGGACAATGCTCCTCCTGGACCCAGAGCCATGACTTGGGGATGATAGGGGCTGGGTCACCCAGGGCCTCCCTCCCAAGACCTCCTCACACAGCAATCACAGACCAGGACAAAGTCTTAAAAGCAGGGGCGGGGCCAGGGAGGGGCCAGGACGCCCAAGCCAAGCGCCTGGGAGGATGCCCTCGGCGCCTGCCCTGCCCCCACCCCCACTCCCACCCCGCCACCCCCCATCCCCTTCCCGGGAGAACACAGGTCCTCAGGTCCCTGCCTGGACAGCCGGAGGTGCGCCACCTGCCAGCTGCTCTAGCTGCTCCGGGCCAAGCCTGCTGCTTGAAGCCCGTGTCTACAATGTCACCAGAGCTTCCTCTTCTGTGTCCTGGACCCGGTCCAGGGCTCCCGAGGAAGCTGCGGTTTGGGGTGAGCAGTCTGCACCAGTAGGGCCGGGCGGCCGCTCCCACTCCGGACGCGGGCCACGCCTTCTTGGACGCGAACACACCCCCATTTCCCGGGGCCCACGGAGACACGCCTCGCCCTGCAGCCAAACAGCAGGAAGGCAGATTTGTACGAGTATATACAAGGTCCTGGAATTCTCGCCCGGTTGCCACACAGTCTACGGAGCATAATTGGGGGAGGTTGTGCAACTGCCCGAGAAGCCAGGGCTCTCCACGTTCTCATCACAGGTGTCCAGTGAGCCCCGGGACAGGGCCAGACGCCAACACTGCCACCTTTGGGTGGCACTGATGGCCTTGCTCCAGCAGGCTCTGCCTAGGGTTGGGGAGCCCAGGTCCCTAGGAGCTGGGCCAATGGGAGTGTGAGTTGGGGAGAGGGGACAAGGCCTGCAGCGCACCCCCCCCCCCGCCCCCACCACCAGCCTTGGTGGTGGCAACAGCCCTGCCTGGCAGGCCTGCGAGCACAGGGTTGCCCGGAAGGCACCCAGGCAGGACTCACACTGGGTCCTCTCGTAGGGGAGGGGTCCCAAGGGGAAGCCCCACCCAACTAAAGCCACCTTCCCCACCCCATGGGGCCTGTGCCCAGCAGCTGGGCTGCATTCTCGGTCTCTAGGAACCCCATGGGTGGGTCCTTCCCTGGGGCCCAGTGAGTCACTTCCCCAGGCCCCCGAGGCCTTAGTTGAAGGTGCCTCCCTCTCCGGCAAAGCCTTCTTTGTTCTCTTGCTGGCGTCACTTCACAACCCTCTCCTCCCCTCTCACTTGCAAACTCAGGTCCTGCGGGATTTAGGGGGCACCAGCTGTGAGCAGCACAGAGGTAGGCAAACATGCCTCCTGGGAAGTGGTCTGGCTGTGCGGAAAACTGGAACTGCGCTCTGGCTTCCTGCGTCCCTGCCCTTTCAGGGCTCAGTCTCTCACCCTTCCCCAGGCAGCTGGGGAAGCCCCTACCTCCCTACACAGGTGGTGGGTGTGCAGCCTGCAGGGCACCATTATTGGATGTGCACCAGAAGGCAGGGTGCTTTGGATGCGCTCACCCTGGTCAGCACCACCCGGAGCTGCTGAACTGGCCCCTGACACTTCTCTTTCATTAGGGAGAGGCTTCCTCCGCTCAGATGATGGCAGTTACCATCACTCACTCTCCTTGTTCTCCCTTTCCTTGGTGTCCCTTGCCCTGGTGGAGGAGCCCAGTGGAAGCCCAGCCCAGGAAGGGAATTCAGTAAAGTGCTTTTAGACACAGCTTCCAGTCGGCCTCCTCTCCCCTCCCCACCTGCCAGCCCCAGCCAGACAGGCCACATGGCGGGCTCACTGTCCTGGGAGGTGCCCAGCTGCTGGGTGAGCTGGACCACCCTGTGCTAAAGGCAGCTGTTCCGCAGTGCATCTTGTGTGTGTGAGCACCAGCCTTGCAGCCAACTTGCTCTTGTTTTGAAGAAGTAGAAGATAATTTTTTTTTTAAAGACTGCATGCACATGTAAATTTTATTTACAATAGTAAAAAAGAAGAAGAAGAAGAACAACAACAACAACAACAACAACTTGGGGAGAAAAACCCCAGTGTCCTAAAAGCAAAGGAAAGATGAAGTCCATTATGGAACATCATTTGATGAAATGTATTTATCCTTCCACCGATATGTATTGCCTACTGTCTCCCAGACACTTGCAGGGCCTCTGGTCAAGAAGAGGGGTTACAGGAAGCCAGGCCCTGAGCCATGTGCATTTCACCCATCAGATCACCAAATCCTTAAGCTACACCCATGATGAAGAAACACTCAATAGTCTTGTTTACACAGAAGAAGAAAGGTGTGAGGTCCCTCAGCTAACAAGGGCCAGAAAAGCAGCCCCAGCTGGCTCCAGAGCCTGAGATCCTGCCATTAAAAACAATGGCTAGTGTATTAGTTTCTTATTGCTGCTGTGACATATAACTGCAGACTTAGTGGCTTTAAAACAACACAAATTTATCATCAGACAGTCCTAGAGATCAGAGGTCTGAAATGGGTCTCATCAGGCTAAAATCAAGGTGTCAGCAGAGCCATATTCCCATCTGGCGACTCTAGGAGAGAATGCGTTTCCTTGCTTTTTCCAGCTTCCAGAGGCTGCCACATTCTTTGACTCATGGCTCCTTCCTCCATCTTCAAAGGCAGTAGTGTAATATCTTTAAATCTTTTTGACTCTGACTCTTCTGGACTCATGATTACATTGGGCCCACCCAGATAATCCGAGATAATCTCCCTATTTTAAGGTCAACCTATTAACCTGAATTCCATTTGCAACCTTAATTCCCCCTTGCCATGTAACCTAACATATCCAGATTCCTACATTTAGGATGTAGACATATTTGGGGCATTATCCTGTTTACCACAGCTAGGTAGCAACTTCATCCACTCAAAAACTACTTATTGAACACAAGCTACGTGCCAGTTGAGGTTCTGCTGGGGATACAGCAGTGAATGAAGAAGACAGAAATCCCTGACCTTATGGAGTTTACACTGCAGTGGAGGGATATAGACAATAAATAAAGTAAGCAAAATGTAACAAAGTTAGATGGTGCTAACTGCTAAGGGGAAAGGTAAAGCAGGGAAGGGGGTAGGCAGTGTGTGTGTATTGCTATTTTGGTCAGTGTGCTGGACATCTGTGATGTGCTCCTCTCCCTGCCCTATGCCTGGCAGTTGGTATCTATGAACAACACAAAGAGGTTCCCTTCCCCTCTGGCTTCTTGTTGGGCATGGATGGTGGGAAACACCTTCAGGAGACTGGAGGGATGCCAGGGAGGTCAGCATCCCTCATTCTCACTCCAAAGGTCTCAGCTCCTACTAGGAAGCTTCTCCTACACAGCCCACACCCAGCTCCAAGAACAGCTTCCTTTCTTTGCTCCTCCAGGCCTAGGGATGATAATTGTGGCTGCCTTTACTAGTCCCAGGGGGATTCACTACCTCTTCTGCTTTCCCTATCCAAACCTTTGTAAATAGTACTTTATTAAACTCCCCTCAGATAGTCCTCACTGGAGGCTGCCATCTGTTTTCCCTGGAACGACTGGCTGTGCTGACAACATTTAGAGAAAGCCCCAAAGAAGGTAAGGTGGGAGACATGCTGGTGGGAGAGCACTTGGGGCTAGGTAGTATAAAGGCCCTGTGGCTGAAGCACGCATGATGTGTGCGAGAAACAGTAAGGAGGCTTGGGTGGCTGGAGTAAGAGAGTGTAGAGTGGCAGATGAGGTCACTGGGATACCTGGGGTAGGACAGATGTCAGATCACGTAGGGCGTCGGAAGAAGGTGCTGTGAGTGCTCTACTATACCCCCTCAGCACTCCCCACTGGATGCACACAAACTCTGTGGTTTCCTACTGCTCCTGCAGATCTCTGTCTGAGGGCCTTTGCTGGCCACAGGTATACACCCTGGTGCATGGACCAGGCCAGGGAGTTAATGCTCCTGGGGGTATCCCCCAACCTATGTGGAGCTGGTGAATAAATACATAGGTGCCTTGCCTCTCGGGTTTGACACTTGTGAGGCGTGCTCTTGGCAGATTCTCAGAGATCCCCAGGGGGGTTGAGCTCCAGCTACCCACAGCAGTAATTCACTTATTAACACACACTGTACTGGCCTCCTTCCTTTTCCCTGTCTCATTTCCTTGTTTATCCCCACCCCCACCCCATGCTCCCAGAATCACCTCTCAAGTGAACTACGTATACACAAGCCCTTGTCTCAGTATCACCTTCTAGAGCATCCCAATGTAAGATACCCTGCGGGCCATTATTAGAACTTGGGCTTCTGTGAGAGTGAGAGAAGTGAGCAGAGGAATGACGTGGGCTGAAGGGGGCGAGGGAGAAGCAGGGAGACCAGCTAGATGCTACTGTAATAGTTCTGAGGACTGAGGATGTGGCTTGGAGCACGGTAGAGGCAGTGCAGGTGGTCAGAAGTGGGTAGATTCAGGGTTTTCTTCAAGGGAAGAACCCCTGTTCACCTGTGGGATATGAGAAACAGTAAGGTGTCTAGGGTGGTTTCAAGGTTTTTGGCCTGAGCAAAGGAAAGACAGAGTTGCCTTTTACTGGGATGAGGAAGACTGTTTGGGGGAGAGCAAAGTAAACAAGGCCGGGAGCTCAGTTTTGGACATGCTGGGTTGAGATGCCTGTCAGATGTGTGAGTGGAGATGTCCAGCAGGCAGATGGTCAGGTGCACCAGCAGGGAACCAAGGAAGGAGTCCAGGCTGCAGGGAGAAGTTGAGAGTCTTCAGTGGCATGTCAGGACTGGATAAGGGCTCCAAGGGAGGGAGTGTGGAAAGAAAAGAGCAGAAGCCCCAGGACTGAGCCCCGGGCACCCAACACCCAGCAGTCAGAAGAGAGAAGATGGGACCAGCAGGGGAGTCCAGAAGGAGCAGCCAGTGATGGGGGAGGAGGGCCAGGAGGCTGAGAGTGGAGAAAGGGATCAACCTGCCAGATGCCACTGCTGAGGCAGGTAAGATGTGGTCTGGGGCTGGATGGCTGGATCCAGCAGGTCAGCTCATCAGTGACTTTAATACCAGCTCTGTCAAGTAGAATGAGGAGGCAAGGACCGAAAGGGAGATTATTCGAGAGAACAGGAGAAGAATCTAAACATACATGGACAACTCTATTTCAAGTTAGTTTTGTTTCGGGGTACCTGAGTGGCTGTTGGTTGAGCGGCCGACTTCGGCTCGGGTCATGATCTCATCGCGGGTGAGTTCGAGCACTGCATCAGGCTCTGTGCTGATGACTCAGAGCCTAGAGCCTGCTCCAGATTCTGACTCCCCCGTCCCTCTGCCTCTCCCCCCACTTGTGCTCTGTCTCCCCTCTCTCTTTGAAATATAAATAAACATTAAAAAAAGCAATTGGTTTTGTTTCATTTTTGCAATAATCCCAAATTAACAAAACAAAATTGCAAGTGCCAGGAAAATTGTTTTTTGATGAACCGTGTCACAGTAACGTGTTGGGATGATGCTCCATCACCCCCCAGATACTTCAGTGTGTTAGAAACAGACCCAAAGAGTTGCAAAGAGGTGACAGAACAAATACTTGTCTAGCACTATGCACAGCAGCCAATAGGTGGAAACAACCCAAACATCTATCAATGGCTGAGAAGATAAACAAAATGTGGTATATCCATACAATGGACTATGATTCAGCCACAAAGAAGAATGGGTAGTGATAAACGCTACCACATGGATAAACTCCAAAAGCAATATGTGTAGTAAAAGAAGCCGGTCACAAAAGACGCACATAATGTATGATTCCACTGACATGAAATATCAGAATCAGTAAATCCATAAAAACAGAAAGCAGATCAGTGGTTACCAGGGGCAGGGGTGGGAGAAAGGGGGAATGGGGAGTAACTGCTTAATGAGTATGGGGGTTCTATTTTGGAGTAATGAAAATATTTTGGAACTAGACAGGGGTGGTAGTTGTATAACATTGGTAATATGCTGAATGGCACTGAATTGTTCACTTTAAATTGGTTACATTTAGAGGCGCCTGGGTGGCTCTGTCTGTTGAGCATCTGACTCTTGATTTCAGCTCAGGTCATGATCCCAGCGTTGTGGGATCGAGCTTCATGTCTGGCTCCGTGCTCAGCATGGATTCTCTCTCTCTCTCACTCTTTCTCTCTCTCTCTGCCTCTCTGCCCTACTCAAGCTCAGTCTCTCTCTCTCTCTCTCTCCGACCCCCCACCCCTCTCCACTGCTTGCACCCACACACACCCTCTCTCTCTAAAATAAAAAAAATTTTAATGGATACATTCATGTTATATAAATTTCACCTCAATTTAAAAAAAAAAAAAAGACTCAGATCATGCATCCTCGGCAGGAATATCCAAGAAGGGTCTTTCTGTTCGTCTCATTGGTCCTGTGAGGTGACACATGGTTTCTATTTGTCCATTACCAACGGTGCTTACTTTGATCACTAGATTAAGACGGTGTCTACTAGGCTTCCCCTCCATAAAGTCACTTGTTTTCTCTTTGTAATTAATAGCACATTGTGGGTGGCTGCTTTGAAACTGTAACACCTCTTCCTCATAGAATTTTCCATCTATTCATTTATCTGTTTAGGTCAGTGACTTCCTACTCATTCATTTATTCTACTCAGGGGGTTATGATCTGTTACTTTCATTGCTTATTTTGGTGCTCTAACTCGCCCAGATATGGCCAGTGGGAGCCTCCTTAGGTTGGCTTTCATATTCTTTGGACACATCTGCCTCCTTTTTCTAGTACTTCCTTGCCTACTGGCACAACAAGCTCATCTTGTGTTTTCTCTGTTCTAGTCCTGCGGTCAGTCCTTCTGGCAAAGAACACTGGTTCATCCCAATGGATACTAATGGAAAATAGTATTTAGAAGCCAAGATATAGGGTTAGGTGTACTCATTACTACTGAGGTGTCCACCTTCCCAGTGGACAATCCCAGGGAATACATGGGTGCATGTACACATATATACTCACGTTTTTATGCATGTTGTTTCTGTATATATAGAAAATCATGAGTTCTTACCAATACTTCCAATTCTAATCCAACACCACATGTCTCAGTCTCGTGTTCTCCTGCTCATATTTGAAGCTCTTTTCTAGCAGTGAGAAACATCGCTCCCATAGCCTTAAAATATCCAGTCACTGCCCTCCCCACAAACACTCAGACGCCTTCCTCATCCTGCTTGGGCTCTGACACATGTGCTAGGTCACACCCCTGCACAGATGCTCCCCGTGCTAGGTCACACCCCTGCACAGATGCTCCCCGCATCCACTGTGGGTTCACAGCCTGCACCCTCCCCCCAAACCCCTGTGCTGAGCTCCTCCCCCATGCAGATGTCCTCACCGTTCGGTTTGCAAGCACTGAGCTTTGGACCACCACAGCTTCCTCCCTTGCTCAGCTCTACCTAATAAATTTTGGCCTGAATTGTTCAGGAGAGAAAGAGAGAAAGGAAGCACTGATAAAACATCATAAAAAGCAGATGAACAGACCTCATACGTTCTATATTTACAGTTTTGAGTTTCGCATGGAAATAAGACTTGTAGAAATCAAACTAAAATTATCATTGGTATGGTTGTGGGTTAAAATTATGATGGCTTCTTCTTCTTTTCCCTGCTTCCCAAATTATCTGTAATATGGTTACGTTGCTTTTCAATTAAAATATTTCAAGGAAAACATAATTTAAATTGCACTCTCTACATCAGCTCAAGCTGCATACAGCACGCTCAGGATTCATGCTGATGGTCCGAGAAGAGGCCCACAATTTTTTTTTAATTTTTTTTTTCAACGTTTATTTTATTTTTGGGACAGAGAGAGACAGAGCATGAACGGGGGAGGGGCAGAGAGAGAGGGAGACACAGAATCGGAAACAGGCTCCAGGCTCCGAGCCGTCAGCCCAGAGCCCGACGCGGGGCTCGAACTCCCAGACCGCGAGATCGTGACCTGGCCGAAGTCGGACGCTTAACCGACTGCGCCACCCAGGCGCCCCGAGGCCCACAATTTTAATAGAAGATCTAGAGAAGAGTAGTTTTATATCAAAACAAACCTGGATCAGAACACAAAGTTCTCATGAATTCGAAAAATAACACCTGAGTTCCAGTTCTGGGGGGAAGTGATACGCTTCCCTGCTTCTTCCTGTGTGGGAAGGCGCAATAGCATGTGCCGCCTTGACATCAGCGGACTTCGTGCCCTAACCGGAAGTTTCCTCCTCAACTCCTGCTCATAAATTAGGTTCCCCAGCCAGACGACTCTCCTTACCAAAGTGACCGGCACAATTCCTGTTCATCCCTGATTATCATGTTTCGGTGCCCTACTAGCTCATGGAATTATTGAAACAAGCTAATCACATCCTCCTGCAGGAACCAGGGGGTACCTCACTCTCTTGATACTCTGTAGCCTGCCTCCTGTAGCCCCTGCTGGTTCATTCTGTTCCCAAGTGCAAGCCCCATGTGACCCTGTGTAGCACGTGGTGTCCTCCAGGCTATGAGTATATGTGACTATTGATCTCACTTGCCCAGTCTCAGCGGTTGTGTATTCAACCATCCCCACAACCCTAAGGCAGGAAGCCCTCCCTCACCAAGGGGGTAAAGAAGAGGTGATCAAAACATTGCCCTCTAATTACAACTAAATATCCTGGAAACTACTTAACAGACAATGATTAGAAGACTCTGAAAGCTGGAAAGCAGAAGGTGGCCTAGCCAGGGACCTCAGGACTTGAGGGACAACAATGTAGTTAGTTCCCCAAGGACTGGGCACTGAAGATTCCTTCAACACCGAAGCACCAGTAGGCACAAACACAAACAAAAACAAACCAGAAAAGCCTGCTTTCACTGGACCAAGGGCAAGTAAAGGAAGAGTCCAGAGGAGACCCAGTGGGGAGCCTCAATGGCTCCTCCACGACAGAGGCACCAGCAGGCAGTCTGACCCACCTGTAGCAGGTGTACAATCAGAGTACAGGTTGGTGAGCTGGTCCAGACGCACAGGGGGCATCAGCTGAGCCCTGTGTCTACTTACCCTAGTGGCATAAAAAGACCCAGACCCAGCAGCCTCTGTCCCCCATCCCCAGCCCTCCAACGGAAGAGAATGACCCAGCAACACCAGGTACCCCTGAGAATGACACCAACAGAGGACACCAACAGAGACTAAGCCCCAGCAGTTCTAGAAGAAAAAAAAAACAAAACTAGAAGACAGGAATCACATTGGAAGCTTTCTGATAACCAAGCCATCATAAATATATGCATACCAGAACCTATACATTAAATCTAAACAGAGCAACCGCCCACTAAAACAGATTTAAATAGGTCAAGAGTGTCATAACATAATAACCAAAATGTCCAGCATACAACTGAAAATCACTCGTTTCCCAAAGAATCACAATTTGAATGAGACAAGGCAACTGACTCCAGTATCTAGATAAATCAACGTTGGAAGTACCTACCAAGAATTTTAAAACATTAGCATAAAAATGGTTCACCAGGGGCGCCTGGGTGGCGCAGTCGGTTGAGCGTCCGACTTCAGCCAGGTCACGATCTCGCGGTCCGTGAGTTCGAGCCCCGCGTTGGGCTCTGGGCTGATGGCTCAGAGCCTGGAGCCTGTTTCACATTCTGTGTCTCCCTCTCTCTCTGCCCCTCCCCCGTTCATGCTCTGTCTCTCTCTGTCCCAAAAATAAATAAACGTTGAAAAAAAAAATTAAAAAAAAAAATGGTTCACCAAACACTTACAAATTCTCTTGAAACAAATGAAAAAAAAAAATCTTAGCAAAAAGTAGCCATAATTAAAGAGAACCAAATGCAAATTACAAACTGGAATAGACAACTGAAAAGAAAAACCTGCTGGATAGTAGGTTCTCAATAGTAGAATGGAGGTGATAGAAGATATAAACAATAAACTTGAAGACAGAGCAACAGAATTTACTCAATCTAAACAACAGATGGAAAGCAGCCTGACAAAGAAAATGGCGGAGACTCTGTGGAGTTCTGTGGGACAATAATAAAAGATGTAACATTCATACAGAGTCCCAGTAGAGAAGAGAGTGTGGGCCTGAAAAATAGTTGAAGAAATGGTATAAAAAAAATAAAAATAAGGGGCACCTGGGTGGCTCAGTTGGTTAAACACCTGACTCTTGATTTCCGCTCAGGTCTCAGTCTTGGGGTCCTGAGTTCAAGCCCCAAATTGGGCTCTGCACCGGGTGTGAAACCTACTTAAAAAAGTAATTAATGGGGCGCCTGGGTGGCGCAGTCGGTTAAGCGTCCGACTTCAGCCAGGTCACGATCTCGCGGTCCGTGAGTTCGAGCCCCGCGTCGGGCTCTGGGCTGATGGCTCAGAGCCTGGAGCCTGTTTCCGATTCTGTGTCTTCCTCTCTCTCTGCCCCTCCCCCGTTCATGCTCTGTCTCTCTCTGTCCCAAAAATAAATAAACGTTGAAAAAAAAAAAGTAATTAATTTATTTATTAATTAATTACAAATAAATCAATCCCATGCCAAAATGTGTTACAATCAAACTTCTAAAAACTAAAGACAAAGAAAAAAATCTTTTACAAAGCCAGAAAGAAATGACACATTACCTGTTAAGGAACATCAGTTAGAACGAGAATGGTTTTTTCATCTGAAACCACAGAGCCCAGAAATAAAGTGGCCTAATATTTTTCAAGTACTGAAAGAAAAGAACCGTCAACTGCAAATTTCTCTATCCCGTGAAATTCTCCTTAGAAATGAAGAGAAAATAAAGTCATCTCAAGCAGGGAAGCTAAGAGAATTTGTTGCTCGCAGATCTATCCTTGGAGGAAACTCTCCAAACAGAAAGAAAAATGGTAACAGAAGAAAGCCGAGACATTCAGAAGAGAAAGAGAAACAATGGAATGGGTAAAAAAAATAAAGGTAAATACAATAAACTCGTCGTCACCTCATGAGTTTCTTTAATCATATTTTGTGGTTAAAGCAAAAGTTATACTATTATCTGATGTGGTGTTCGATATAGCGAGAGGAAATGCTTGCAACCATCATGTTTAAAAAGCAGACATAGTAAAACAAATGGTTTTTACACTTCACTTCAAGTGGTCAAACAATGACACCAGTAGACTGTGATATGTTATATATGTATAGTCAGTCCTACAGCAACCACAAAGAAAACTATACAAAGTAATATACTAAAAAAATATATCAAAACATCAAAATGAAACTTACGATGCTCAAATAGCCCACAGGAAGGTAAGAGCAAAGAAACAGAAGGATGAGAATCAGAGGCAGAAAACAGAAAACAAATAATAAAATGACAGACTTAAGCTCCAACATATCAATAAATACTTTAAAAATAAATGCTCTAAATTCACAAATTAAAAGACAGAGATTGACAGAGTATGCAAAACAAAACAAAACAAAACCACAACCCAAGGATATGCTATCTACAAGAAACTTACTTCAAACATAATGACATACGAAGGTTAAAAATAAAAGGATGAAAAAGAGACAGCATGCAAACACTAATTTTTTTGAAAAATTGACAATGACTTTTTGGGTTTAACACCAAAAGCAAAGGCAACAAAACCAAAAATAAGCATGCATCAAACTAAAAAGCCTTTGCACAGCAAAAGAAACCATCAACAAAAATGAAAATGTAACCTACAGAATTGGAAGAAAATATCTGCAAATCACATGAGTTAATATCCACAATACATAAAGAGATCATATAACTCAACAACAACAGCAACAATAATAAACAACACACAAACAATCCAATGAACAAGGATCAGAGGATCTGAATACATATTTTCCAAAGAAGACATATGATATTCAGATGGGCAACAGGTACATGAAAAAGTGCCCAACGTAACTAATCACTAGGGAAAAGCAAATCAAAATCACAATGAGATATCACCTCATGCCTGTTAGAATGGCTGTCATCAAAAAGATAAATGCTGGAGAGGATGTGGAGGAAAGGAACCCATGTACAATCCCCCTGTTAGTAGGATTGTAAACTCGTACAGCCACTATGGAAAACAGTATGGAGAATCCTCAAATTATTAAAAATAGAACTACCATATGGTCCAGCAATTCTGCTTCCGGGTATTTATCTGCAGAAAATGAAAACACTAACTCAAAAAGATATACACAACCCCGTGTTCACTGCAGCATTGTTTACATCAAATGTACATTGATGGATAGAGGGATAAAGAAAACATGGTATAGTTGGGGCACCTGAGTGGTTCAGTTGGTTGCGGGTCCGACTTCGGCTCAGATCATGATTTCTCGGCTTGTGAGTTAGAGCCCCAGGTTGGGCTCTGTGCTGACAGCTCAGAGCCTGGAGCCTGCTTCAGATTCCGTGTTCCTCTCTCACTCTGTCCCTCCCTTGCTCATGCTCTGTCTCTCTCAAGAATAAATAAACTTTAAAAAAAATTTTTTTAAAGAAAATATGGTATAATGGTATTCCATTATATATGGAATATTACTCCACTAAAAAAAAAATGAAATCTTGTCCTTTGTGACAACATGGATGACACCTTGAGGGCATTACAGTGAGCAAAATAAGTCAGAGAAAGACAAATACCATATGATCTCACTCATATGTGGAATCTAAACAAGCAAACAAAGAAAATACACAAATTCACAGATACAAATAACAGATTAGTGGGGTTGTCAAAGACAGAGGTGCGGCTGGGGAAAATGGGTTACAATAGTTCTTCTATTTATAAAATAAATAAGTCCTGAGGATGTAATGTATAGCATGGTGACTATAGTTAATAATACTATATTGTATATTTGAAAGTTGCTAAGGGAGTGAATCTTAAAAGTTCTCATCACAAGAAAAAAATTTGTGACTGTGGGTGATGATGGATGTTAACTAGACTTATTCTGGTGAACATTTTGCGATATACACAAATATCAAATTATTATGTTATGTATCTGAAGTCAATATAATGTTAAATGTCAATTATATCACAATAAAAATAAATAAATAAAATGATGGAAGAGATATATCATGCAAAAATTAATTTAAAAAAAAAACAGGAGTGGCTATATTACTATTAGATAAAGTAGACCTCAGAGCAAAAAAGGTCACTAAGCACAAAGAGGGACATTACTTAATCCACTAAGAATATCTAGCTATCCTTAATGTATGTGCACCAAACAACAGAACCTCAAAATACAGGAAGCAAAAACTGACAGATCTAAAAGAAGAAATAGACAAATTCACAGTAATAGCTGGGTACTTTAACAGCCTACTATCAGCAAATGATGGATATACTAGACAGAAAATCAGCAAAGATATCAAAGAACCATCAGGATCTAATTGCCATGTGTAGAATATTCTACCCAACAACAGCAGAACACATTTTTAAGTACCAATAAAATATTCACCACGATAGATGATATCTTGGGTCATAAAAGAAACCTTAACAATTTTAAAAGAATTGAGGGGTACCCGGGTGGCTCAGTTGGTTAAGCATCTGACTTCAGCTCATGCCTGGATCTCACGGTTCATGAGTTCCAGCCCCACTTCCAGCTCTGTGCTGACATCTCAGAGTATGAAGCCTGCTTCAGATTCTGTGTCTCCCTCTCTCTCTGTCCCTCCCCCACTCACATTCTGTTTCTCTCTCTCTCTCTCTCTCTCTGTCTCTGTCTCTCTCTCTCTCTCAAAAATAAATAGACATTATGGGGCGCCTGGGTGGCGCAGTCGGTTAAGCGTCCGACTTCAGCCAGGTCACGATCTCGCGGTCCGTGAGTTCGAGCCCCGCGTCGGGCTCTGGGCTGATGGCTCAGAGCCTGGAGCCTGTTTCCGATTCTGTGTCTCCCTCTCTCTCTGCCCCTCGCCCGTTCATGCTCTGTCTCTCTCTGTCCCAAAAATAAATAAACGTTGAAAAAAAAAATTTAAAAAAAAAATAAATAAATAAATAAATAAATAAATAGACATTAAAAAAATAAAAATAAAAATAAAGGAATTGAAATCATTCAGAGCATATTCTCTGGCCATAATGAAACCAAACCACAAATCAATAACAGAAAGACAGCAAGAAAATCTCCAAACACTTTGAAATTAAACAACATACTTCTGAATAATCCATGGGCCAAAAAACAAACTCTCCAAAGAAATTTAAAAACATATATATCACTGAGTGAAAAGGAAAACACAACATCTCAGAATTTGTGAGATGCAGCTAAAGAAGTGATGAGAAGAAATTTTAGAGCCCTAATGCTTAGATTAAAAAAAAGAAAAGCATCAAATCAATTATCTAAGCTCCCATCTCAAGAATCTAGAAAAAGAAATTAAAAGTATACACATTGGAATGTCAGAAATAAAACATTCTCCATGTGCAGATGACATGTGTCTGTGAGCGAAATCCCAAAGAATTGACAAAACAAAACAAAACAAAACAAACCTTCTAGAACTAATAAGTGAGTTCAGAAGGTTGCAGGAGATAAGATCAACACCCACAAATCAATTGCATTTCTATATATTAACAATGAACAAATGGAAATCAAAATTTTAAAATGCAATACCATTTAAAATTGCTCCAAAAAATTAAATAATTAGATATAAATCTAACAAGACATGTACAAGATTTGTGATAAGTTACAAATCCTGATGAAAAAAATCAAAAGATGTAAATATGTGGAGAGATATACTATGTTCATTGATTGAAAGACTCAACATCATAAAATGCCAGATCTCCCTAAAATGATTTATAGGTTCAATGCGATGTCTATCAAATTCTCAGCAAGACTTTTTTGTAGCAACAGGCAAAGTTATTTGAAAATTTATATGGAGAGACACAGGCCTTCTCTTGGCCAAAACTATTTGAAAAAGAATACAGTTGGAGGAAACATTCTCCCTGATGTTAAGGTTCGCTAAATAGCTACAATAATTAAGATAGTGTGGCTATCGGCAGAGAGATAGCAGGACAAAGTAGAGAACATCAAAATAGATTCACACAAAATGCCCAATTCATATTTGGCAAAGGAGTAAAAGCAGTTCAATGGAGTGTTTGCCTTTTCAATAAATGCTGCTGGAGCAATTGGACATTTCCAAGCAAATAAATAAATAAATAAATAAATAAACAAACTCTGACTTAAGCTTCATTCCTTATACAAAAATTAACTTGAGGGGCGCCTGGGTGGCTCAGTCGGTTGAGTGTCTGACTTCAGCTCAGGTCACGATCTCGCGGTCCGTGAGTTCGAGCCCCGCGTCGGGCTCTGGGCTGATGGCTCAGAGCCTGGAGCCTGCTTCCGATTCTGTGTCTCCCTCTCTCTCTGCCCCTCCCCCGTTCATGTTCTGTCTCTCTCTGTCTCAAAAATAAATAAAATGCTAAAAAAAAAATTAAAAAAATTTTAACTTGAAATGGATTGCAGACTTAAATGTAAACTATAAACTCACAAACTATCTAGAAAAAAACATGGGAAGAAATGTTCGGGACCCAGGATGAAGGAACAAATTCTTAGAATGACATTAAGAGCACGATCCATAAGAGAAAAATTTGATAAACTACATCTCATCAAAATTAATATGAAAAAACCTTTGCTTTGCACAAAACTCAGGATGGAAAATGCAAACTACAGACTGAAAGACAATATTTGCAAATCATTTATCAAATCACTTTATACAAAGGACTAGTATCTAGAATATATAAAGAACCCTCAAAACTCAACCATCAAAAAACTCAAACAATCCAATTTAAGAATGGAGAAAAAAACCACACAGACACTTCACTGAAGAGGACGTACAGATGGCAAACAAGCACATGAAAGAATGCTCAGGAATGGGTGATGTATGGAAGTGTTGAATCACTATATGGTACACCTGAAACTGATATAATGCTGAATGTTAACTATACTGTAACTAAAATAAAAACTTAAAAAAAAAAAAAAAGAATGCTCCACACCATTAGCTTTTGAGAAATGCAAATATAAACCCCACTGAGGGGGTGCCTGGGTGGCTCAGCTGGTTAAGCGCCCGACTTCGGCTCAGGTCGTGATCTCACAGTTGGTGGATGTGAGCCCCGCGTCGGGCTCTGTGCTGACAGCCCAGAGCCAGGAGCCTGCTTTGGACTCTGTGTCTCCCTCTCTCTCTGCTCCTCCCCCGCTCACGCTTTGTCTCTCTCTCTCTCTCTCTAAAATAAATAAACATTAAAAAAAAAATAAACCCCACTGAGATATTACTATACATGTAAATGTATAAATGGCTAAAATAAAACTGCTGCTGAGTATGTGACAACTGAATCACTCCCACAATTGCCACTGGGAAAATAGAAAATGGTCAGCCACTCTGAAAATTAGTTTGACAGTCCCTTTTAAAACTAGAAATGGGGGCGCCTGGGTGGCTCAGTCAGTTGTGTCCGACTCTTGATTTCAGCTCAGGTCATGATTCCACAGTTCATGAGATTGAGCCCCACATCAAACTCTGCACTGACAGCACGGAGCCTTCTTGGGGTCTCTTTCTCCCTCTCTCTCTCTCCCGCACATCTGCACTCTTTCTCTCTCTCAAAATAAATAAATAAACTTAAAAAAAAATAAAACTAGAAGTGGACTTACCATACAACCCAGCAATTACACTTCTGGGTATTTCTCCCAGAGAAATGAAAACGTATTTTCATGCAGAAGTTGTGAAACACATTAAGTGTTCATAAAAGCTTTATTCATCATAGCTCCAACGTGGAACCTATCCACATGTCATTCAGTGGGTAAATAAACAAACTTTGATACATCATCTCATGAAATATTACTCAGCAATAAAAAAGAAAGATCTGTTGAAACACACAACAGCTTGGATGAACCTGAAGAAATTATGTTGAAACAAAAAAGTTAATCTTAAAAAGATGATACTGCATGATTCCACTTATATAACATTTTTAAAATAACATAATTATAGAGACTGAGAATAGATAAGTGGTTGCCAGAAGGGATGAGGGGAATGGGGAAGTAGGGGTGGGAATGTCTATAAATGGGTAGTTCCAATGTGATGGTACAGTTAATTATCTTGACTGGGATGATGGTTACATGAAGCTATCCATGTGATAAAATTGCATAGTTGTATAGACACACACACACACACACAAGTGTGTACATGTATAACTGGTGAAATCTGAACAAACTCTATGGATTATACTGACATCAGTTTCCTAGTGTTTTACTGTATATAGTTATGTAAGATGTCACCACTGGGGGAAACTAGGTGAAGCATAGACAGGCCCCTCCCTATATATCTCTTTGCAACTTCCTGTGAATCTGTAATTATTTCAAAATAAACATTTTTTAAAAATAAAAACAAAACTTGAGGCTTTGAGCTCATGCCGCAGGCCATGGGGCTTCTCCTCAGACTCTGGGAGGCTAGTCTCCATGCTCTGTTTCCTGCTCTGAAAGAAG
The DNA here is from genome assembly GCF_028749965.1 of Puma concolor. Classification (NCBI taxonomy): domain Eukaryota; kingdom Metazoa; phylum Chordata; class Mammalia; order Carnivora; family Felidae; genus Puma; species Puma concolor. The sequence goes on from NC_141681.1 coordinate 43,417,824, forward strand.
CTCCCCATTTTATCCTATGCCCCGGGCACAGTGCCTATGAGGTGTTCAGTACATGTCTGCTGAAGGATTTCACGTGACTCCAGTGATGCAAACATGGAAAGAACACCAAACAGGAGTCTGATCCTTTGGCATTTTCGGTAAGAGCAGGCAGGTGACAGGAGCACAGAGCTAAGGTGCTGGGGATGCAGAGGGTTCATCACCCATTTTCCTAGAGGGCAGCAAAGGAGGTCTGCTGTTAGAGAAGTGCTTCAGAAACCAGGTGAGGCTAAAGACACAGAAATGCCATGGTGGGTGGTGAGGGCATCAGGAGAAGAGGCAGGGAGGTGTGTACTCAGCCACCACATGGCCCTGAGAGAAGACGGAGCCCTGGCATACATAGCCCTTTTAGGCTTCTGGCTGTGGGCAACATCCCCAGGCGGGCAGATTTCTGGCTTCCTGTCCCCAGCCCCTGAACCTAGGGGCTTATGCCCCATCTGTGGGCAGGCAGGGGCAGGCTGTTTTGCATTCTCGCCATCTTTTTTCTTCCTCATCACGGCATACACCACCTTCTTTCTCTTCTTCCAGTTACAAAACGAGAGCTCCAGTGCATACACAGCAATAAATGTAAACAGTTGTTGAGATGAGAGTAGAGGGTCTGGGTGGACATTTCACATGGGCTCAGCACACAGGACCCCTTGAATTGTAAACAGACCTGCTTTGGGGCATCCTCTGGCTTCTGCTCTGTTCTTGGCACCCACTGTGGGCCTGTCTCTGGCCAGGGGCAGTGACAGGAAGCATATTCTTAAGTTCCCACTCAGTGACTGTTTTAGAGATGGAAATGCTACCCAAGTGACTCCAAAAGGAATTCTAGTATGTGCATGGGAGATCCTGCTTCTGCTGGAGCTGCTGGCAGCTTCCTTGCCTCTGGAAAAGCCTACAAAGGAAACAGATGCCCAGGAGAGAGAGCTGAGGGCTGGAGGAGGAGTCTGAGACATGATGAGGGTCTCTCCTGCCTCCAGCCATGTCTGAAGCAGCCTGCTCCACTGCCCCTGGGCTTTTCAGTTATTTGAACAAACAGATTTCCTTTTCTCTCTTAAGGCAGTTTGAACTGGGTTTTCATTGCCTTGCAACATAGAGTCCTGACTGATAAAAGGATTATCTACACTAGTATTGTCATGGGCCCAGTTTAGTCAGCCAAACATGATGTAAATATGGATTTCCAGGATCACATCTACTGCCTAGCATAATAGGGAAAACTCCCCATTACAGTGATAAACTAAAAAATGGTGTGAGACTAGCCCTCAATTTCTTATAAAGGGAAATCTCATCTGAGGAGTAGATAGCAGAACTGAATGGAACAATGTTAATGATACCTCTTCAGAATTTCAGGGACTAAAGATGAGGATAAGTTTGAGGCAGTTATTAAAACTTCTAAGAAATGTGTTCGGCCCTGGAATACCCAGGATTTAGGATTTCTCCCACAGTGGTCCAAGAGAGATAGGTAAGAAACAGGAAAAATGATAAAGATCTAATTAATATTCATAATTTTGAGAGGTGATTGCACCTAAAAAGGGAGAACAAGAAGTAATGAAAATAGAACAATCTGGAGATGGAAATATTCTTGGAAATGAAAAACAGATTGCTTTTTCTATGAAGCCATGAGAACAGAACACTCAAGTTTGAAAAAGAACATAATTATAAGCCAGTCTTATTCATGAACATACACACAAAAATACCTATAAAGTGTTACAAACTAAATAAAGCAATTTAAAGCCCATCATAACCAAGTAGGGTTTAACCCAATAATATATGGAAGGTTTATCATTCAAAAATTTTGATGCAATTAACTAAAAATAGATTAAAGGAAAAAAGAAACACATAATCACCTGAATAGATGCAGAAGAAGCATTTGATAAAATTCTATATGTACTCATTATAAAAATTAGGATAAAAGAACTACAGCAAAAACCTACAGCAAATATTTTACCTAATGGTAAAATCCCAGGAATCTTTCCTTTAAAGTCAAAAGACTATGAGGGTGTCTACTATCACTGATGCTATTTAACCCTATACTGGAAATTCTAACCACCTCAGTAAGGAAAAAGAAGAAGAAGAAGAAGAAGAAGAAGAAGAAGAAGAAGAAGAAGAAGGTGGAGGAGGAGAAGGAGGAGGAGGAGGAGGAGGAGGAGGAAGAGGAGGAGAAGGAGGAGGAGGAAAAGGAGAAGGAGAAGGAGAAGAAGAGGAAGAAGAAGAAGAAGTAGGAGGAGGAGGAGGAGGAGGGGGAGGAGGAGGAGGAGGGGGAGGAGGAGGAGGAGGAGGGGGAGGGGAAGAAGTAGTAGTAGTAAAAGGATTGGAGACATCATAATTACCTACATGGGGAAAAAAAGCTGGAAACAAGTAGAACTAATAAGAGAGTTTAGCAAATTTCCTGTAAGCCTAATCAACATACAAAAATGGCATGACCTGATGCCAGCAACAAACTATTAGAAAAAGCAGTTTTAAAAAATACCATTCACAGCCACAACAAAACCGTAAAGTACCTAGAGATAAATTTAACCAAACACATGCAAGATATTTTGGAGAAAAACTTTACAGAAGGACATAATAAAATACTTAAATAAATGGAGAGGTACATAAACAGTGTTCATTGATGAAAAGATGGCATCGTGAAAACATTTGAATTTGCCTATATAAGCATTAAACACACTGCGTGTCCAACTAGAATGCCAACTTTTTTTGTTTTGCAACTTGAAACACTGATCTTAGAAGTTACATGGAAAAGGTAACAAATAGACAAGAAAATTATAAAGAAAAACAGAGAAGTATGACTTGTTCTACCAGAAATAAAGGCTTATTACAATGTTATGGTAATTAAATCAATGAGATACTAGCATGGGTAGAAGAGAAGAGCCAAAGGGCGGGGGCAAACAAAACGAACTGACGAATGTAAATATAAAACCTTGGCATATCACAGAGGTGACTAAAATGAGTGGGGGAAAGAAACTATTTGGTAAGTGTTGTTGGGACCACTGGCTACATAAATAGAAAAAAAAATAAAATCACCTCCTCCCACCTTCACACTATATATAAAAGTAAATTCCAGAAGGACTGAAGTCCTAAATATAAAAAGCAAAATGTAAAATCTTTTCAAAAGATAACATAGGTGAATTTCTACTCCTGGTCATCATACATCATAAACAATTAGAAAACTGGACAAAATATATGAATCAACTGTTTTCTGACATTGAACAACAAGCAGTGTGGGACTGAGAGAAAGGAAACAAATGAAGTGGGCTCTTATAATCATCTTGGCTTTCTGCTTGGAAGCATCTTCTGGCCTGTGCCACAAGGGAAGGAATTCAAACAGAGCATGGCATTCCTATTCAGTTGAGAAGACAGAGACAGAGACAGAGTTCATAGAGGCTAAGGGGACTGGAGTTTGCAGGACACAATAGAGGCGAAGAAGGAACTATGCACACAAATATCTCTAGAAATATGCATAGGTGTCCTCTTCAGTCTTTAGCTGTGCATATATAGAGTGAGACTCAAAGAGGCTAGATAAGGAACAACTACCAGGAAAAGAACAACTACTAAGGAGTAATAAGTGGAACAATTCCCAGAGTTCACAGAGAGCTGGGAGACATTGGAATTCTAACAGGCAGAGTGGAAAAAATTTATTGAACACTGAGGCCATTCAGTAGATACTCCAGAAGAAACACAGTGTGATATTAAGGCTACACTAACCCTAGCATAAAGACTACTATAGATTCACCCTAACAAGTTTTAAAAACATGCCTCAAATGATCCATGGGTTATTTAGTTGGCTGCCAAAACAAAACTTAACTCTTTTTAAAGGAAGAGAACAAACAAAATCCAGGCACTAAACAATGTCTAGCATCCAATAAAAAATTACTAGACATGTGATAATGTGAACTAGAACCATGAGGAAAATGAGTCAATTCAATAGAACAGAAATAACAAAGATGATAAAACTATTAGACAAAAATTTAAACACTTATTTTTAAAAATTCAAGTATATATATATATATATATATATATATATATATATATGCCAAATAGAACTTCTGAAAATGAAAAACATGCATTTGAAATGAAAATTTCACTAGATAGGACTAATATCAGAATAGACACCAAAGAAGATATAAATCAGCAAACATAAAGACATAGGATTTTAATACATAGAATAGAAGCAAAGTAAAGCAGAAAGAAAAAAAGACTTAAAAAAATGAACAGAGTCTTAGCAACTTGTGGAAGAAAATCAAGCAGTCTAAAACAACTATAAAAGGAAACAAAGAAGGAAGTGGAGGAGGGGCTTTTTTGTCAGGAAATGATGATCCAAAACATCCCACATTTGAGGAAAAATGTCCACCCATAGATAGAAGAATCTCAAACCCCCAAAGAGGATAAGCATAAATCATAGTTAAATAGCTAAAAGCAAGTGATGAAGCTATTTTATTTATTTATTTATTTATTTATTTACTTACTTACTTAAAGGTGCATTACAACATTACATACAGAGATTACAAAGATAATAGCTAATGCTAAAAAAAAATAGTTAACGCTGACTTCGGTCAGAAAATGTAATCAAGAAGAAAATTGAATAACATCTTTAAATGCCGAAAAAAATGTCAATTTGTAATTCTACATCCAACAAGATAATCTGCAAAGTTGTTTGCTGGAATCTGTCTTTATTTTACTTCCATCTTGAAGGTTACTTTTGCTGGATATAGAATTGACCTATTTTGGGGCTCCTGGGTGGCTCAGTCAGTTAAGTGTCCAAATTTGGCTCAGGTCATGATCTCACTGTTTATGGATTCCAGCCTCACATCGGGATCTGCACTGACATCTCAGAGCCTGGAGCCTGCTTCAGATTCTGTGTCTATTTCTCTCTCTGCCCCTCCCCCACTCATTCTGTCTGTCTGTCTCTCTCTCTCTTAAAAATAAATAAACATTTTAAAAAATTGACCTTTTTTTTCTTTCAGCATTTCAGAGAATATGTCACTTAGCAGACCTTTGCCTCAAGAAAAGGTAAAAGAAATTCTACAGCTGAAGGAATATGACACTAAATGGAAATCTGACCAACAGAAAAAAAGGAAGAGAGGTGGAAATGGTAAATAGGTTGATAAATATTAGCTCTCCCTTTTCTTGTTTTTTAAAAAATTTCTTTGGGACACCTGGATGGCTCAGTTGGTTAAGTATCTGACTTCAGCTCAGGTCATGATCTCACAGTACGTGAGTTTGAGCCCCGCATTGGGCTCTGTGCTGACAGCTCAGAACCTGCAGCTTGCTTTGAATTCTGTGTGTGTCTCTCTCTGCCCCTCCCCCACTTAAATATTTTTGTCTCTCAAAAATAAACATTAAAAACATTTTAAAAATTCTTTAAAAGATATTTGATAATTTAAAGCAAATTTGAGATTTATAACATATATAGAAGTAAATTATATAACAATTGTACAAAGCACATGAAGAGGTAAAAAGGAACTATGCTATTGTATTGCTCTTCAATTATACATAAAGTAATATAATAATACTCGGAGGCAGACTGTGATAAGTAAGATGCACAAAGTAAACCCTAGAACATGACTAAAAATATAATGAGGAAGTATAGTTAGCCAACATAGAGTGGAATAAAAAAAAAAATAATCCAAAAGAAGACAGGGAAGAGGAACAAAAGAACAATGGATATGGAACAAGAAGAAAACAAATAGCAAACAAAGTAAGATGCTTTTAAACCCAACCATATAGATAATTACTTTAAATATAAATGATCTAGGGGCGCCTGGGTGGCTCAGTCGGTTAAGCGTCCGACTTCAGCTCAGGTCACAATCTCGCGGTCCGTGAGTTCGAGCCCTGCGTTGGGCTCTGGGCTGACGGCTCAGAGCCTGGAGCCTGCTTCCGATTCTGTGTCTCCCTCTCTCTCTGCCCCTGCCCCGTTCATGCTCTGTCTCTCTCTGTCTCAAAAATAAATAAAACGTTTAAAAAAATTTTTTTTTAATAAAAAAATAAATATATATGATCTAAACACTCAAAGGCAGAGATTGTCAAACTGTATAAAAAGGCAACATAAAACTATATGCCGTTTAAGAAACACTTTTTTTTTTTTTATTTTTTTTATTTTTTTTTTTTAAATTTTTTTTTTTCAACGTTTATTTATTTTTGGGACAGAGAGAGACAGAGCATGAACAGGGGAGGGGCAGAGAGAGGGAGACATAGAATCGGAAACAGCCTCCAGGCTCTGAGCCATCAGCCCAGAGCCTGACGCGGGGCTCGAACTCACGGACCGCGAGATCGTGACCTGGCTGAAGCCGGACGCTTAACCGACTGCGCCACCCAGGCGCCCCTAAGAAACACTTTAAATACAAAAACACATACAGGTTAAACATAAAAAAGAAAAAAGAAAAACATATATCATTCAAATATGCATAAGAAACCTGAAGTAACTACATTAATATCATACAATGTAGACACCCAGAGAGAATATTATTGTAGATAAACAAGAACATTACATAATGATGAAAGGGTCAATCCATCAAGGAAACAAAAAAATTATATACACTTAATAATACAGCTTCAAAATGCCTAAAGCAAAAATTAACTGAAAAGGAGAAATAGATAAAATTACAATCATGGCTGGAGATTTCTATATTCCTCTCTCAGTAAGTACATAGAATATCAGTAAGGATATAGAAAACTTGAACAGTATTATCAACCATCTTGACGTAACTGACCTAGAACATTACATTTAATAAGGATACACAGTCTTTTTAGTGTATATGCATCATTCAGCAAAATAAACTATTTGCTGTTATACAACACAAGTCTAAATACATTTTAAAAGATTTAAATCATAGATGTTTTCTGACCACAAAATATTAAAGATTCATAACAATTAGATATTTTTTTCACAAATATTTGGAAATTAAACAATAGTTTTAAATAATCTAGGAGTAAAGAAGAAATCACAAAAAATTAGAAAATATCTTGAATTGAATAATAATGTAAATGCAACACACTAAAGTATTGGTACACATCTAATGTGGAGTTGAGTTCACCTACATGGTGCTTACAGGAAAACTAAGAGCTTTCAATGCATATATTTAGAATAAAAGAAAAGTCTAAAGTCAATGATCTAAACTATAACCTTAAGAAGCTAGAAAAAGAAGAGCAAATTAAACTTAAAGGAAGTAGAAGGAAGGAAATAACATAAATAAGAGTGGAAATCAATAAAACTAAAAATGGACAAATAATAGAGAAAATTAATGAAATAAAAACTGGATTCTTTGAAAACCTCAATAAAACCTATAAACTAATAGTTAAACTGATCAGAAAAAAAGAGTGAAGGCACAATTACCAACATTAGGTATAAAAGAGGAGTCATCGTTAAAGATCCTACAGACATTAAAAGAATAAGGAAATATCAAAACTTTAATGTTAGTAAATTTTAAAATGTAGATGAACTGAGCAAACTCCTTGAAAAATACAAAGTATCAAAACTGACCCAGGAAGAAACAGAAAGTCTGAATAGTCCTCCATCTACTTTTGAAATTTTTGTTAATAACTTTTAAAGCTTCTAATAAAAAAAAAAATCCAAACCAAGGTGGCTTCACTGGGAACCCCTATCAAACACTTAAAGGAAGAAATCACTCATAAGTATACATAAATTCTTTCAGAAAATTGAAAAGGAGGGAATACTTCCCACAACTCTTATTATGAGGCCAATATGAACCTGTTAACAAAACCAGACAAAGACATTACAAGAAAACTCCAGACTGGTATACTTCATTAATATAGATGTATAAGTCTTCAACAAAATACTAACAGATAACTCCAACAGTAGATGACCAAATGAGGTTTACCCCAGAAATGCAAGGCTGGTTTAACATTTCAAAATTAAACAATGTAATTCACTGTATTAACAGAATAAAAGAGAAAAATCCATATGATCATCTCAACAGATGCAAAAAGAAGCTTTAACAAAATTCATCATTCATTCATGAAAAGAAAATGCTCAGCAACCAAGGACTGCAAAGGAACGTCTTCAACTAGTAAAGGGCATCTGAAGAAGCTATAGCTAACATCACACTTAATCATGAAAGATTGGATGCTTTCATCCTAAGATCAGGAATAACAAGAAGTCCGTTCTTACCACTTTTTTTCAACACTGTATTTAATATCTTAGTCAATGCAATAAGGCAAAAAAATGAAATGTATTATTTTTTTTAATTTGAGTATACTTGACACATCATGTTACTTAGTTTCAGGTGTACAACATATGATTCCACACCTCTATATGTTATTCTGTGCTCATCACAAGTGTAGCACAATCTGCTTGCACGCAACACTATTATGATACCATTGACTATATTCCCTATGCAGCACCTTTTATTCCATAACTAGAAGCCTGTATCTCCCACTCCCCTTTACCCATTTTGCCCACTGCCCCTCCCCTTCTGGAAAATGAAATTTAAAAAATAGGCAGCTTGTATATGAAGAAGAACATTTTTCTTTCTTTAAAGATGACATGATAGGGACACCAGGGTGGCTCAGTCAGTTAAGCGGTCAACTTTGGCTCAGGTCATGATCTTGCAGTTTGTGGGTTCAAGCCCCACATCTGGCTCTGTGCTGACAGCTCAGAGCCTGGAGCCTGCTTCAGATTCTGTGTGTGTCTCTCTCTCTGCCCACCCCCACTTGCACTCTTTCTCTCTCTCTCTCTCTCTTAAAAATAAATAAACATTAAAAAAAATTTTTTTAAGATGACATGATAGTTTACATTTAAAAAATCCTAAGGAATGTCCAAAAGCCTTCTAGAAATAATAAATAAATTTAGTAAAGCCTCAGAGTTCAATTTCAATGTGAAACAAAACAAAACAAAACAGTTCTCTCCATACTAGCAGCAAAGAATTGAAAAGAAATTTATTTTTATTTTTTTTTTAATTTTTTTTTCAACGTTTATTTATTTTTGGGACAGAGAGAGACAGAGCATGAACGGGGGAGGGACAGAGAGAGAGGGAGACACAGAATCGGAAACAGGCTCCAGGCTCTGAGCCATCAGCCCAGAGCCTGACGCGGGGCTCGAACTCACGGACGGCGAGATCGTGACCTGGCTGAAGTCGGACGCTTAACCGACTGCGCCACCCAGGTGCCCCTGAAAAGAAATTTAAAAAAATTGTAATAGCATCTAAAACCATGAAATTATATAGACCTAAATTTAACACAACATTTGCATGACCCTATACTTGAAACTAAAAAACTTTGTTGAGACCAATTAAAGAAGACCTACGTAAGTGGAGAGTGGATACATATTCCACGTTCGTGAACTGAAAACTAAATAATGCTAAAATGTCAATTCTCTTCAGGTATACCTACAGATTCAAAACAATCCCAATAGAAATGTCAGTAGGCTTTTTTGTTTGTTTGTTAGTTTGTTTGTTTGGGTGGAAATTGACAAGCTGTTCTGAAATGTATACGGAAGTATAAAGGCCTAGAGCATCCAAAGCAATTCTGAAAAAAAGAGAAATCTGCAGGACTTCACTACCGGATATCAAGACTTTCAGTAAAACTATCAAAATCAAGGCCATGTGGTACTGGTGTCAGGACAGATCAGTAGATATAGACTCTGAAATGCAGATCAGAACAGAGGTGCAGAAATAGACCCACACTTATATGGTTACTTGATTTTTGACACAAGTGCTAAAGTTTTTTGAGTGGGAAAATGACAGGGAAATGACAGGGACAGTGGGAAAATGACAGGAAAGCTTCTTTACAGGAAATGGTGCCAGAACAATTCGACATCCATATGGGAAAAAATGAGCTTTAACCATTACCTCACAGCCCACACAAAAATTCACCTGAAACAGCCCTAAATGTAAAATTCTAAATTATGAAACTTCTAGAAGTAAATATAAGAGGAAATCTTTGCGTACCCAGGGTAGGCTAAGATGTGTTAGACAAGACACATTTGTATTCACAATAGAAACATTTGATCAATTAGACTATCAAAATGAAAAAAACTGCTGCTTTCTGAAAGGCGCTGCTGTTTAAAACTAAAAAGCCAAGACATAAACTGGGAGAAAACACTCTTTTTGAATGTTTATTTATTTCAGGGGGGAGGGGCAGGGAGAGAGGGAGAGAGAGAATCACAAGCAGTCTCTGCACTGTCAGAGTTGAACTCACAACTGTGAGTTCATGACCTGACCTGAAATCAAGAGTCAGACACTTATCCAACTGTGTCACTCAGGTGCCCTGAGAAAATACACTTAATACACATTTCTTACAAAGGACTTGTATAATTTCTTACAAACGACTCAATAATAAGACAACCCAATTTTAAAATGGGCAAAAGATTTAAACAGACATTTCACAGGCTAAGAAGCACATGAATAAATGCTCAACATTATCAGGCATTAGAGAAAGATAAATTAAAACATAAGTTAAGATACCCCTGGGGCGCCTGGGTGGCTCAGTCGGTTGAGTGTCCAACTTCGGCTTAGGTTATGATCTCACGGTTTGTGAGTTCAAGCCCCGCATCGGGCTCACTGCTATCAGCACAGAAGCTCGCTTCAGATCCTCTGTCCCCCTCTCTCTCTGCGCCCCCCCCCAACTCAATTCCTTCTCTCAAAAATAAATAAATATTTTTAAAAAAAGTAAGGTACCACATAACACCCACTAAACTTGGCTAAAGTTGAAAAGACAGCCAATATTAAGGCTTGGTGAAGCAACGGAACTTCTGTACGTCTCAGAAGTGGAAGGTGGTTCAACTACTTTGCAAACAGCTTGGCAATGTTCATAATGTTAAACATACACTCACATATGATCCAGAAATTCCACACCAAGGTACTCAACCAAAAGAAAGAAAAATGTGTATATGTGACCAAGACTTGTACACAAATGTTCATAGCAGCTTTATTCATAATAGCCCCAAACTGGAAATAACCCAAGTGTCTAACAACAGATAAATGAACACACACACACACACACACACACACACACACACACACACACACACTATGGTAAACCAATTAAAAACTAGTTAGCAAGAAAAAGGATGAACTCCAGTACATGGGACAGTGTGGATGAATCTCAAAAGCATTATATTGTGCAAAAGATGCCAGAGGAATATACATTATTCCATTTAAATGAAATTTAGAAAAGGTAAACTCATCTATAGTGACAAAAAGCAGATTAGGCATTGCTTGGGGCCAAAGGGTAGGAAGGCAGATTGTCTTGGCAGGGGTGAGGGGACATTCTATATATTCTGGGAGGGGGCACACATTTGTCAAGAGGCATCAGATTCTACATTTAGAATGTGTGCATTGTATTGTGGGTAAATTATGCCTCAATTTGAACGAAGAAGAAAAAATACAGGAAAATATTTTTATGTCATCGAGGGTAGAGAAAGATTTTTTTTAATAAATGTAAAAATTAGAAACCACAAAGGAAAAGGAGAATTCCATTACATTAAAATTCAAAACCTCTGCACATCAAAAGACACCACCAGCAATCCAGCGATGTTTAAAAAAAAAAAAACAAAAAACAGTCCACAGACTGGGAGAAGATATTTATAACCCATATAACTGAAAAAAAGATTAGTATCGAGAATATTTCACAAAGTGTTACAAATCAATAAGAAAAATACTAACAATCTAATAGAAAAAATGGCCAGGATACCATCAGGCAAATCATAGGTGAGGAAAAACTGGATAGTCCATAAACCTGCAAAGAGATATTCAAGCTCACTATTAAACAGGAAAATATAAATAAGAATGGCAAAATGTGATCGTCTGAGAGCACCAACTGTTGGCAAGGATGGGGGGAAATAGGGACAGTTTTGTGTTCCCAGGGGGGATGTATCTTCCTACAGCAATTTGGGGAGGAATTTGGCAAGGACTAGGGAAGTCACTTCCCATCACCTGACAGTTCACTGTATACCCTAGAGCCCTCAAGTCTAGGTGCGTAAGGAGACATTACAATGTGCTGAGCCCAGCATTGTTTATTAGTCCCCAAGTGGGAATGTCATAGATTTCCATTACTTGAGCAACGGGTAAATAAAACGCAGTATAGTCACATGACGGAATAAAGTCAGTAATTAAAACAAATAACCTAGATCTACAGATGTCAACATGACAAGATCCAGAAAGTATATATATCTCTGTATTAAATACACATATTTAGAGAGACAGAAAGTGAAAAAGCAAGCTACGAGAAGATATAGGCTGCCTAGAAAGAGAGGTGCTTAGCAGCACCCTAAGAAGGGGGTTCCCACTTTATGGAGATGGAAGGGGGCGGTGTTGGGGTAAGCAGGTGCAACCTGCCTGCGGAGGACAAGGCGTCTCCCAGGCCCTAGGACTTTCCAGCAGAGACCCAGTACAGGCTTTCTATCAGCAGTACAGGTCTTTTGAATGTGTGGGATGCTGCTGCCCGTCTGTGTCACCCTTGGCAATAAGATATGAAAAAGCGATGGAAAGCGTTGTGATCCCACAGCCCGAGCGCGGCAGAATTCGAGATGAGCAGGCCCACAGGGCCTCCAGCACCACCCCGCATCACAACTTGCTTTGTTTTTCTTCTCCACTACCATTTCACTCACTTTGGCTCCATGGACTTGCTTTGAGGTTTGGCATTTTCAGATTTTTAATATAAACTCAGATTCTTAAAACACCAGCATCAAATCCATATATATATATATATATATATATATATATATATATATATATGTATGTATATATAAATCCCCAAACCCTACTTCCTAATTTTCCACCTGCCCTTTGTCTCCATAAAAGCACATCCATGTAGGAACAGAATCTTGTAGATTGTCACCTTTGTCCCAACCAAGAAAAGCGAACCCTGTTTCCTCCTTCTCACACACGCCAACCTCTATAATCCCAGACCGGTGTGTGGATGAAGCTTGTGACTTTTGATCCCCTGCTGGAGACTGGCTGGGGTGTGGGAAGGCGGGAGGTGGCTGTGTCTGAGGTTTGTCTCTGACCATGACCCTACCCTGCCAAGTCCGTCTTTGTCTGCCTTCTATGGGGAATTAAAAAAACATTAGTATTTGAGCTGCACAGGATCAACAAAAGTCATGAGGGCTCTTTTTGTACAAATTAGAGAACACTGCCGAGTGGGAACCACTTGCCTTTCTTCTCCCAAGAGCCAAACGTATTCTTCTCTGCTTCGGAACCCCCTCCACCTGGCTGTCTGCCCTCTGGGCTGGCCTGTGCAGACACAGGGATGGGCTCCTTTGCCTCTGGTTTCTGGTTGGGGCCAGCCCCTGGGATTCTCCTGCCCTAGACAGGAATGAGAGAGAACGGGGAGGGCATTTATTCCCTACGGGGCTACCCTCGTTGAAGGTCACTGCTCAGAGGGGCTATCACGCAGCCCTTGTTTTCTTTCATGCTCAAACTTGACCTGTGTGACAACATCCTAAAAGGGAAATAAACCTGCATTGCCATTTTCTCAGCAATCTCTCTCCCTCTCTTTCTCTGTATTAGGGAAGAAAACCTCAGTCCTTCCCCCTCCTGTGTCTCTCCTGTGCTTTCACACAGAACATTTCACTGCTAACACTTCCAAGTCACCAAATGTGTGTGCGGCGGTGGGGGCGGGCGGAAGGGTTCCCACAAGAAGCAATCCTGTGACACCTGCTGGGTGTCCTACAATTTAACTCTATTCTGACACTTTCTACCTGGAAGAGCTCCAGACCCCAGAGGTTAAGGGCTCAGTCCTACAAGGCTGCCCTCCCACTTCAGGTGCTAATCACCTATAGCCACCTGTGCTTCTGGACCCATCGGCTATAATCAGAAGTTCCCATGACCCCCCTCCTTGGGTTCAATTAATTTACTAGAGCAGCTCACAGAACTCAGGAAAACAGTCACTTACAATTACCAGTTTATAAAAGGATGATATGACAAAGGACACAGATGAACAGCCAGACGAAGAGATACATGGGGGGAGGTCTGGGAGGGTCCCTGGCCCAGAGTTTCTGTCCCCGTGGAGTTGGGGGACACCAGCCTCCCGATACACAGATGTGTTCACCAACCTGGAAGCTCTGTGAATGCTATACTTTGGGGATTTTTCTGGAAGTTTCATCACATAGGCACGATCGATCATTAACTAACTCTATTTTCAAGAGAATGAGGGGTGGAGCTGAAAATGGCAAGCTTCTAATCACGGCTTGGTCTTTCCTGTGACCAGCCCTCATCCAGGAGACCACCCTCGGTTGCTTCATTAGGACAAAAGACACCCCATCACCCAGAACATTACCAGAATTTTCAGGAGCCAAGAACCGAGAGGGCAGAGAGACCAATTTGTATCTTTTATTCCCTCAATCTTTACTTCTGTCTCCCTCTCCTTGTTCACTCACAGCATCTGTTTATGCCACACCTACGATGTGCTAGGTGCTGGGGGCGGTGGAGGGGGGGGGCGGTGACAGCGAGGACCTGGACATGGGCCCTGCCTCCAGGGAGAACGTGGTGTGTCCAGCAGAGAAGTGCAGGTGCAGAGCTGGGAGGGCCAGGAGAGGAGTGTTTCTGACCGCCTGACCATCCGAGAGCTGGCCTCTGCGTCTTTCTGTACCACAGAGTAAGGACTAAACGACAAACGTGACTAACAATCACTTGGCATTCTCAGTAATACCAGTCAGCCAAGATTTACTGAGCACTTGCCTCACATGAAGCCCCTCTGTGTGGGGACAAGTGCACAAGTTGGGGGACACCCCCTTCCCTGCCTTCTTGAAGATTAGCATCTATTGGGAGATGTCCAGTGAAGGGGGCCATCTGAGGGGGAAGGAGTCCTTTCTTTTTTTCTTTTTTGAGAGAGAGATGGGGGGTGCAAGTGAGCAAGGGGCAGGGAGAGAGAGAGAATCCCATGAGGGGCAGAGAGAGAGAGAGAAGCAGGCTCATGTTTTACCAGAAGCGGTACTGTCGATCACCCGATGCGGGACTTGAACTCATGAACCGTGAGATCAGGACCGGGGCTGAAGTCAGATGCTTAATGACTAAGCAGCCCAGGTGCCCTGAGGGGGAAGGATTTCTGAGTAATTTTCAGGGACAGGAGGGGAAGGCCGTAGAAGAGGGATTTCAATAAAGCTCTTCTCATACCAGAACGGGCTTCTTTAGTGAAAGCCCATGAAAGTGGTTTTAAAAAAAACATGACACACTACCGCTGGACTCCTGAGTCATCCAGTGACGCATCGGTTCCTGACTAGGCATTCAACTGCCAGGATGTCGCCACCTGTTTCCCCAGGGAGTCTCCAGAGCAGCTTCAGACCAAGGACCTGCGAGCAGGCCCAGGAGTGCTGGATGCGGGCTGCCTTTATGGGAGAGCCTGGTCCCCTCTTCCCCGCCATGAAAGCCAACAACTAAACCCATAATCACAAACCAGGGTATCCCTACAGACCCTGCCACCCTCACCCCTGCTGCCACCTGCCAAGGACCCTCCCTGCCTTGAGGGCTCCCTGCCCGCAGCCGGCAGGAAACCAGCATTGACGGTGCAGAAAGAATGGCAAAGGGAGGGGGTGATCCCATCCAGTGGAGGTGGTCAGTGGGGCAGGGACAGAACCGGGCCCTGAGGCTGAGTGGAGCCTGGAGAGGTGGCAGTGAGGACGAGGATGATGAGGCACAGAAAGTGTGAGCTGTGCAAACGGCTCCACGTCAGTTAGCAAACTCAGTCCTGCCTGAGCCCTACGGGGTAGTCATGGTCATCCCCACTTACCGGGGAGGAGACCAAAGGTGAAACGGGTAAGTGACCTGCCCACGGTGACCCTGAATGGGTACTTTCGCCGTGGTGCCAGACAGGCCTGAGAGAGGCAGGGCACAGCACGGGTGACGGCCAGGGCCAAGGGGTGGGACAGCACAGAGCAGGTCTGGGGAGAGGCAGGAAATCAGCTGGGTAGGAGCAGAGGCCTGGTGAGGGGTGTTGAGAGACAGGGGAAGCCCCAGGGGGGTTAGGGTCAGGGTTAGGGGGTTAGGGCCCCTGGGTCAGGCTGAGAGGTCAGGGCTGGAGGGGGGAGGTGGGAGGGTGGGGTGAGGACAGCCCTGCAAGCTAGGGTGCTTTAGGCAGAAGCACAGCCCCCAACATCCCCCTTTCATTCACATAAAGCTGGGTTTGTTTCCATTTATCTGCTTGACTTTTCAGCCAAGATGCTGTTAGAAAAACATATTGCTCTAATTTAACCCACATGTGCATCCCCAGGACACAGTCTGAAAGGAAACTTCGGGTCCTGAGTCCTCGGTCCCGTGGAGGTGGCAGGAAGGGCGCCGGCCTCGGGACTGGCCCTGACCCACCTCTCAGGCACCCTCCTAAAGCAAGTCCCCACTCCACCTGTGTCCTGGGCAGGCAGGAGGGGGGTGTCGTGGGAAAGGAGGTCTGCCTCCCGCAACTGCCCAACGCTGGTGGGATGGAAACAGGAGGAAGCCAGTGGGCACGGGGTAGGGATGGAGCCTGGGCGTGAGGGGCCTTCGATCCCCTTCCGCAGGATCAAGGTCTCGAAACTCTGAAGCAAGCAGAGGTGACAGGAGGCAGTTTATCCAGTCATGTGGGGGAGATGCCGTTTTCGAGACGGAAACAGGGAGAAGCCAGGCCCAGGGCTCTGCGACGGGGCACGAGACCACGTGAGATTTCGCCCGAATGTCTGGCGCGCGTGACAGGCATGGTTTTGGAAACTTGTCCTGCAGGCCCCACCTCGCTGGCAGAGGGCCAGCAGGGAACAGAGCCAGTGTGCTCATTTCAATACTCTCCACAAATTCTGCTCCCGTCCCATAACTTATTTTGAACGTAATCATATTATCTGGAAGAACTGATCGCCAAAACTTAGGAAATCAAACCAGTCTCACACAGACTCGGATTGGAGACACAGCACCAAAGGGCAGAGCGGAAGTGTCTCACTTTGATTCAGGACCTAGTGCTTTCTTGGTGGCTTACAAATCAAGTTCTTGGTGAATTAATCCACAAGGGGATGCTGATCTGTCTTCCCCAGGCTTGCCACCTCCAGTGGGGCTCCGTCTACAACGAAACTCACCGTCCATTTGGTCTGACCTTGATTTCTGAGCAAAGGCACTTTTAAATGCTGGTGCATGAAGAAACTGATGCCCGAGGCAGTGCTGGAGTGACCGTTCACACGAGCAGCTTACATCTGTGACCCTCAGGGACCCCTCCCACCCTCCCACTCTCTGGGGCTTCCAAGAGTTGAGGCCCCAGACCCCTCAGCTAGGAAGGGCCAGGAGCAACCTCAGAACCCACCCGGGTTGGCGTCTCAAAGGATGCTGCTGGAAAGAAGGGATTGGGGCAGGTTACAGGGTTGTTTTTTTTTTTTCTTAATGTTTATTTACTTTTTGAGAGAGAGAGAGGTGGTGGGGGTGGCTGGGTGGAGGGGCAGAGAGAGGAACACAGAGGATCCAAAGCAGGCTCCACACTGAGAGCAGTGAGCCTGATGCGGGGCTCAAACTTGTGAACGGCGAGATCGTGACCTGAGCCGAAGTCAGATGCTCAACCAACTGAGCCACCCAGGTGCCCCAGGGGTTTTGAATTATACAAAAATGTATTTCTATCAGAAACAACAAAAGAAATGGAAGTGGTAGCTCAGAACGTCAGCATGGAATGGGTTTGCATTTACTGTCCACAGACTGGAGAACAGCTCTTGTTCAAGACTGTGACTGGTGGTCCCTGTTCATGTCTGTGACTGGACAGTCCTCCTAGGGTCCCCCCCACCAAAGGCAGGGCAGGGCTCCCTGGGGTCTGATACTGAAAGCTTTGGAATCTCCCAGGCTCCCAGCTATTCCCCTCAATCTCAAGACAGAGGTTCAGCTGGTGGCCAGAACGGAGCTACCAGGAGCTTCCTCAAGGCTGGAAGGGTGTGGGAGGTCCACCTGAGGCACAGCGACACTCCCTTGGTGCCCTTCACAGATGAGCAAAGTAGGGAGGCCATTCTGGATTTTGCAAGGACTGGTGTCTACACCAGGCTTGAGCTGCTCTGGTTCTATGTGTGTGTGTGGCGGGGGGGGGGGGGGGGGGGGGGGGGGGGGCGGGGGGGGGTGGTGGTGGCACTCAGCCCATTTCCTGGCCAATCCTTTGATGAACCCCATGCAGAGAAGCTGGTGGGCTATCACAGCGGAGACACTTAGCAAGAACCCAAGGCCATGAGCAGGCAGAGAACACAGACATCCGAAACACTGGATCCACACAACTTCAGCCCTGCACTGACATACAGAAGTGAAGGCCTAGGACCCTGCACCTTTTTTTTTTTTTTAAGTTTATTTACTTATTTTGAGAGAGAGAGAGAGAGAGAGCATGAGGAGAGGAGGGGCAGAGAGAGAGGGAGAAAGAGAGGATCCCAAGTGGGCTCCACACTGTCAGCGTGAAGCCCGATGTGGGGCTTGATCCCATGAACTGTGAGATCATGACCTGAGCCAAAATCAGGAGTCGGACGCTTGATGGAGTGAACCACCCAAGTGCCCCAGGCATCAGGTCTTAGATGTCACCTTACCTTTTAGTTGCGGCTGGGCCTGAATTTGGGTTTATCAGATTGGTCTTTCCAAGTCCCAGTGACCAATTAAGCTGAAACTGCCTTTCACCATTAACAAAGTTGATAACTACAGCACAAACGTGTGCCAGGTTCCCCACTCACAGTCACCAAGGCCGCCCATGTGCCTCTGATGGAAACTTTTTTATGGTTTGACAAGAATTTGATGTGATTCTCTTTTTCCACAAAGGGCTGGGCCTCTGGACACAATACTATACAGTAACCCTGTAATCTTGGGACTTAATCAAAACATATTCCAACAACTCATTCTGGTGCTACAAATGAATGTTTATTTTAAAACAATTTGCTATGGCTTTTTTTTTTTTTTCTTCTTCTTCTTCTTCTTCTTCTTGGAGCTAGATTCCTCCCTGCCCTAAGCTGTTCTCTCCCCCTCGAAAGACTGTGTCATATATGCTCAGGTCGTAATTAACCACAGAGCTGTTTCGGAGAAGGGGACAACAAGAGGACATTTGACAAAGAGTTAACAGATGTCATCTCGGAGGCTGCTGGCCCACTGCTGCTGGGTCATTTGTGGGATGGAAGCTGATTTTGCTGCTGTTGTCAACAGAGAGTAGTAATAATTATATGCGGGCTGCATTAGGCATAACAGATTGGATGTGGAATGTTCTGTGAAAAACCAGCTCATACCCTGTTTCTCCTGAGATACAATGGAGACGACCCCTGGTTCCTACTTTTAAAGTCATCCCCAAGGATTCTTACAGACTTTCCAACAGAGAAATAGGTCATGTTCTTCCATGGCTAATTCTGCTGAGGTCCGGGGACGGCAAAGAGATCGGCTCCGGAACAGGCACACTTCAGTGAGCCAGCCTCACCGCACCCCAGAGCTGCCTTTTTCCATTTGAAAAATGAAAGAATTAAATTCAAAACAAACAACTTCAATTTAACACCAAACTACAGGATAACCAATCTTAAAAATGTCACAGCGTAATGGATCTTAATACCCACAGAAAACACAAAAACAGCACCATTGTTCCCCAGCAAGGCAGAGCAACCTCGCAGAATTTCAGTGAAGGAGAAAGAAGGGAAAAACACCTTATTACTTCCAACCCCTGCGAGCCATTTTGGTCTCCAAAGGTTTTAGGCTGCCCGAGGCCGTGTGTCTGCAGTGTTTCGGGAAATGACTTGCCTTTGCACGAACGCAGCTCTGTTCTGCAGCGAGGCTGCTTGCCCCGGAGCAGCGCCGCTCCATTTCTGGTTAACTCTTCCTTTCCGGGCCCGCCGCGCGCAGGAGCAGTGCGGACAGGGCTGGCGGCGGGCAGGGCCCAGGGACGCCCAGGCCACCGCAGCCCGGCCTCCTGCAGGGCAGCCGGGACTCGCCGGGGCCAGGAGCGGCTTCTCAAAGGTGGCGTCTCCCCCAGGAAGGCCAGCTAGCCCCCTGCTCTTTAAAGAATCTATTCTCAAACCAAGCTAGAAAGCAACTATCATAAAACACACAACACAGCAGAAGCCAGAGGACAGAAGTGGGACCTTGTGAGCCGAGATAGGCAAATCCAGCCTCAGGATCCCCAGGAGGGACAGATTCCCGCCTCTGCCACAGGCCCCAGGAAGAACACTCTTCTCGTTAACGAGGTGCCCAGCAAGGGTCCAGTCGGCTAGTGAGCGGGGCAGGACTTGGGTCTGAGGACGCTTAGTTCCCCGGTGACACTGACCGAGGAGAAGCAAAGTGACAGAAACACGTCCGGCTGCACGTCTGAGCGGGGAGACGACAGAAAACCACTTAGCACTTAAGAGGTTAATACAATTCCTAAGTGTTCGGCAATCACTGCAATTTAGTGCCATTTCGATTATTACACAATAAACAGACCCTGTTGTCTGGAAGCAAATTTTTATGAGTATAGCTGAAGGGGCTGCAACTTATTTAGCTGCTGAAACTCGAAGGGAAGGAGCATTTCCGAATGCTAAGACCACGGATCAGAAATGCAGGTAGCAGACAGGGGTTATTCTTGGGTCACTGCTCTGGCAGCTCAACACCATGACCTTTAAAATGAGTACATCGTTAAAAGGAGATAAAGTTCACCCAAGTGTTCTTTATAAACAGAACCATTTTAATGACAATACTATTGAGTTTCCGAGTGAAGGATTTGGGGATTTTCAGAAACATGTTATGTTCGGGAAAGAACATCATGTTAACATGGACTGGGAATATGTAAACCATTTGCCTACCTCGAATACACATTATACACACACGCACGCACACACACACACACACACACACACAGGCATGCATGCACACCCAAAGCAGCCAGTTCATCCGTCCTGGCCACTCTTTCACAGGTCCTTGAGTGCAATGATTACAAACTAGATCAAATTCCCAATATAACAAGAGACTCAAACATTGAAACATTGGAGAACAGGAAGGCGGGAAGATACTGTTGCTCACAAAGCCTGTGCAAAATTTCACTGCACACTCATCTCCAACAGACACTCCCCACCACCCCCCTCCCCACCAAGGCACACAGGGGTTCAGCTCTGGGGAGGAAGAAAGCCTTGCCCCAGATCCACTCATGGAGGAAGGAAATCACCCAAAATAAACTTCAAGATTCAAGGTTAAAATGTGCACAGAGGCTTTATGTTTGCACATTTTAATACGTGCAAAGGGCTCTCGCCTTGATGAGGTGTGAGGCAGCCTCTGAGTGAGGCAAGGAGGTTATTTTTACTCCCACTTTACAGATGACATAACTAGGGTTCCACCTAAGAAGAACCAGCTTTGCTTGCCCACACCAACAGCTAGTATATTCCAGGAACCCCTTCCAGCGTGGATGAAATCTCAGAAGGAAGGTCTAGGCTCCCTCCTTTAGGGGAATTGGACAAGCTAATAGTTAACCTACGGGAACCACACAAGGTCCCTGGGACCCAAGGATCTTAATGTGGGCAGTATGGGAGTGAGGGCAAAGCTGCAAAGATCCACCCTGATCACAGGGTAAGTGAGCCTGATGCTGAGAGAGATGGGTCTGGGTGACAGAGAGGGCATCTCATGCCCAGGAGGCTGGGATAGATCCTGGGACTGTGTTAGCCCAGCTAACACAGGTGGTACAGAGACAGGTAAGCGTTTCCACCTTACCTCAGGTAGATCAGTATCAAGTGGTCAGAGGAGCACGCCTTGAGAAACCTCAATTTTAAGTCACATTTCTTTGTGTGTAGCATCCTTCTTGGGTGTCTCAAAAATGCTGATTCCTAGAACTGCTTCTGATACAGTTTCTGATGCGAGTTTATGAGATACTCTCAACCATCCTCCAATCTATTTGCTCTTCCATCCCTCCATCCGCTCATCCCTCCATCCACCCATCCATCCATCCACCCATCTGTCCACCCATCTGTCCATCCATCCACCCATCCATCCACCTACCCATCCACTCATCTGTCCATCCATCCATCCATCCATCCATCCATCCATCCATCCATCCATCCTTCTGATCAACAGATCCTTCCAGACACCTATTCTGTGTCAGGACAGGTTCTAGGTGCTAGAGTCCCAGCATGTATACGAGGGAAGAACTTCAAGAGGGTTGGAGACTCAGAAAGGGGACTATGAGAGACTATGGGAGACTCAGAGGTGGGTGAGCCACCATGGTCATACACCCTGATGGCCCCCATGTTGCTTAGACCACTATGAGAGAGGGCTCACAGCACAGTTTGGGCCTCTTGAGCATTAATCATCTCCTCAAGGGGTCAAGTTGCCTCTCCTCTCAGAGAGGAAAATGCAATTCATAATCATTGCACGGTAAGAGAGAGAAGGCAGTGTAGGAAAGGCATGTAGGAAAAACAGGAATAGGAAGACAGTGACAATGGGAGCCACAATGAGACTGCAGAAAATTCTTCATTGGAGACCCTTTAGAGACCCAGGCAAGGCCTATTAGGAGCACAGAAGGCACCAGGCTTGGAGCTGTCTCGTCCCCATCCTGCACCCCTATTCTGAATTCTCTTTGAAACATTGCTTGGAGTTAGCTGTTCAAAACAACCCTGTACTTATAAAGCCATCACTTATGAGGTCCAGGCTCAGAGTAGTGTCTCAGACAAAGAAACACAATCCACCAACTGAAATGTAGACTTGAGCCTTGAATAATATGGGGGTTATAGGGGTGCTGACCCCCCGACACAGTCAAAAATCTGAGTATAACTTTTGACTGCCCCCAGACTTGAACCACTAATGGTCTACTGTTGACTGGAAGCCTTAACAATTACATAAGCATAACATAACACATATTTTGTATGATATTTGCATTATATACCATATTCTTACAAAAAAGTATGCTAGAGAAAAGAAAATGTTATTTTAAAAAATCATGAGGAAGAGAAAATACATTTACAGCACTGTACTGTATTTATTGAAAAGAAATCCGTGTATAACTGAATCTGTGCAGTTCAATAGTTTGAATTGTTCAAGGGTCAGCTGTCATTTCAAACTAAGCCAGCTTCAGTCTTGACATTTGTCAAACAATCAGAAGGAGATACATAGACCACAGCACTGCTAATGAAACCTGTCCCTTCTCTCCTGCTTTTTCCCTGACATACTTTTCAACACTCGTCAACACTGTCCCACAGGCCTCTCCCTCTTGGCCCTAACTTTCTCTCTCCCTTTCTTTCTGATCCTGCTACACAAAACTCCAAAGGACTGGCTGGCTACAGAGAGAAGTTGCTGGATGATCATGGGCCCCTTGGACCCATCATATGAAAAGTGGGGATAAGACCACAATCTCATGGGTGTGTGGTAAGAATTAAATGGAATAATATAAAGAAAACATTTAATGAAAGAATTGGTACAGGGTGGGCAATTAATGAATAGCTTTTCATCCATGAAAAGCTAAATGTAGGAAGAAAATCATTACAGGTTTTATTATTTCAAAAGTGTTCATGGGGCGCCTAGGTGGCTCAGCCGGTTGAGTGTCTGACTCTTGATTCAGCTCAGATCATGATCTCATGGTTTTGGAGTTCGAGCTCCACATCAGGCTCTCTGCTGTCAGCACAGAGCCCGCCTTGGATCCTCTGTCTCCCACTCTCTCTCTGCCCCTTCCCTGCTCATGCTCTCTTTCTCTCTCCCTCTCTCTCCAAAATAAATAGACATTAAAAAAATTAAAATTAAAGAAATTGTTCATTATTTCACAGAAAATGATTCTTTATGTTGGGGCCCTGAGTGGCTCAGTTGGTTAAGCATCTAACTCTTGATTTCAGCTCGGGTCATGATCTCACAGTTTGTGAGATCGCGCCCCGCATCAGGTTCTGCACTGACAGTGTGAAACCTGCTTGGGATTCTCTCCCTCACTATCTGTCCCTGCCCTGCTCTCTCTGTCTCAAAATAAGTAAGTAAACTTAAAAGATGATTCTATATATTATAAAAATTAATTTAGAAATTTGAGAGAATGTTCTCCCAGTTTATGGCAAGGAGAACTGGAGAGTAAAATTACTACTATGCAAGGTTTTCCCCCAAATAATTCCTGTATTAATATTCAAATGAAAATGGGCTCCCCAAATTCTGCATTTTTATCATGTGTGTCTGCGCTAGCATTTATGTTATATTCTGAGTTAACAAACATCAAACGCTAAAAAATTACATATGCATAAAAATGGGGAAAGGGATATGCATCTTTTGTAAATCTCAGTGGAACAGACTCAAACCTCTAGCCCTACCAGATACTCCCAGCTCAAACCACATGGTAATTTTGGAATAAGGAGCGTTCTGTTAATGAGTACAAAACAATAAGAAGGCTGTTTGGGCATGTGCTAAAAAAAATCTTTAAATCAGGCTGTCCTTATCATTGGGTGCCTACTAATGAATATCATTCTCAGTAAAGAACCTTCTGGCTCACTCATGTTCTTCCTGTTTGTTAACATCCATTCAAGTCATTGTATGTCACACGAAGTTAACGCAAATCCAAAACAAAATAAAAAGGAAAGAATGTCAAAAGAACAAACTTTTAAACTCTGCACTTTTCATTATTAGACGCTCTTCCTAACTTGTTAAAATTGATCAAATAGAAGGCTGTGAAAAGAGAAAAAATTAAGCCAACTAGAAAAAGGGTGACTTGGATTTAATATTTTATAATTGCCAAGGGACATACTGAGATCAATGAATTTTTGCCTGAGATGAACGTCAGAAAGAGATGTACTTCAGTCTTTTAGGGAACACTGGTCTATTTAATTCTTGTGTCTGATGCATGTGAAGTAGGCCCTGCCTGGTCTTCTTTCTTTGCCTGGGGCATCGCCAGCAGCGGACATTACCACTTTTAATAGGCCGCTGTCTAAGGAGTGGCAAGGGATCCCATAACCCATCGACTCTAATGGATCTGCCTGTGTATTCACTTACACCTTTTTTCCAGCTAATTTTAGTTTTGCATGCTGAGTTGTTTCACTTTGAATTAAATGAAAAGAAACAAAGGAAAAAGCCAGTGCAGCTAATAAACCATGATTATGTTCATGGCCCCTCTCGACAGGCTTCTCCACACACCAGGTATGCCATCTGAGAACAGATTCGCTGTGGCATTTTCTCCACTTGTTGATGAAATGAACATTTTATTCATGCTCGAGTTTAGGGGAAAAATTAGATTATTCAAATCACTTTACGTATAACGTGCCATTGTTTGTAGTAGATCTTAATGCCCAGCCTCGGGCCCCAGATGTCCTCGGATTTCAGACACTGGCCAGTGACTTTTCCTACCTGGGGAGTCACTCCAGAGCTTTCTGCAGGGTCACACAAACAGGGCAAATGCCCAAATGCTTTGCTTTGGCTAATGGAAAACCAGAGAGACACAGAGGGACCAGGGCTGAGTGTCCTCTAACAGAAATAACAGAAGTCGCTGGTTTAAAAAAATCTTCCCTTTCAAACTCTCTCCTTATGCCTAGAGAGCTTGAAGAATATTCCAGAAACTTTTAGACTGATAGCTGCCAAGGAATGTGAGAGGGACAAGGGTGTCCAATATAGGAGAGAAGGAAAAATAGGGCCAGCTTCCCCATATTTTCTGAACAAGAGCTATTTTCCACCTTGGGATTTTGCCACAAAGATCCCATATGCGGAGAGGGTGGGCTGTGCCCAACTCTGCCCCATGGGGACTCCCACTGATTCTTCGTGGTCCCAGCAGATTCCAAGGGCTGCCACCTCCCCACCACAGGTGGAGTCGGCCTAGGTTTGAGGCCAGCGGCCTGAGCTCCAGAAAAGGCATCCTCTGTGTGTGGGGAGGGATGATATTCCCCAGAGACCAGAAGATTCACCCCTAAACAGCTCGTGCCCCGAGCTAACTGAACTGCCCCAAGGAAGACGCCATACTGGGTGGCCGACTTGTCTCCTGGCAGAGAATTACTAACATCATTGCCCAATCAGAAGCTAAGATGATTTACAAAATAATCTGGAAAATTTTGAGGGAAATTTAGACTAGCCGGGAGGAACAGAACGTGATCTGTCATGGAATCTAATAAAAATAGGGCCCTCCGAGTGTTAACCAGAATGTCAACAGCTATCTGAATGAAATCCCTTTCAGACGAAACAATAGCCTAATGCCTACTTTTGCCCTCACGCAATTAAAACAGGGTAATTTTTTAGCCTGTTTCTCTCAGCTATAATCTGTCACTATAAGAAAGGCCCTTAGCGTCCCAGCTGTATCCAGTTTCACACAATGGCTTTTCTTCTACCAATTCTCAGTGCAGCCGGAAGTCAGGCAGCTCACAGACTCCGCAGCCCTGCCTTTCTTGGACTCACAGTCCTTATGGGTGATTTCTTCCCCCGCAAGCCCCAAATCGCCCAAACGGGCTTTCCTTCATTCAGCGGGATTCCATCAGCAAATACACATTGACTTCTACCATATGCAAAGCTTTGGGCTGGCGCTCAGATGCATGGAGCTGAGGAAGACAGGCTTCTGTTTGCTAAAGAAATGAAGGAATGCAGTGCGAAGGGTCCCCAGCTTACCTCCCCGCACAGTGCCATTCAGTCCTGCTGTTCAACCCAGGGTCAGTCGGGCTCTCTTATCAATGCACAGCTTACAATGAAACAAGGCACAGGTCCACAATATGTGCCTGCAAGGGTCACCGCAAGCACACCCTCGCCACGCAAGGAGCCACGCAGCCACCGAATAATTATTTTTCCCCTCCATTCGTGTGTGGGACCTGGATCTTCACTCTCAGACCCAGTGTGCAAAGCAGACGGGGAACAACAGACTCAAGTTGGAAGTGATTTACTTCATTAGCCGGGATTACAAGTTTAACTTACAAACCAGAGGTCAAAATTTCTCATTAACAAGGGGGCCGTGAATCGCTGCAGGCTTTGGTTCAAGAGGAGACCACTCTTATTACTAACTACACATTTCAATCTGTCTTTGATGTTCTCCTTCTTCCCTCCTCCCTTTTATTTTTTGGCAGAGGAGCCGATTTTAATTGTGGCACTACAACAAGGCTCCCTCCATCCCGGGGAGCAGCCTCCTGTCTGCTGCTGCGGAGCGAGGCTGCAAGATTGGGTGCAGCCCATCGCTCAGGGCACATTTTAATGGCTCCTCTTTCCTACAAGGCTTGGATTGTTTTCCACGTGATTCTGGTTAATTTCACTGCGGGAAAGGGCATCGGTTTTCCTTGTGAGCTTCTGATCCGTCTGCCTCAGAGAGGTGAAATATATTAAAACAGAGAAGGAGGCGTCATTCTAACTGTCCCAACTGCAAGGACCAGACCCAGCACATTCTCGGCACCCAGAACAGAGGAAGGAGTTTGACAGAGACCACTGTGCTATATAAAAAGTGCTCTCTTGGAAAACATCAGCTCATGTTGTTTACAAAATACTCAGACTTGTTCTTCACATGCCTCTTCTCTTCACAACCGCTGCCAAGGGTTAAAAGAAGCCACTCAAATGAGATGAAGTCTTTGCAGAGGACGCTATACTTGGAATCTCAAAATCCAACATGACACAGAACCCTCCAAATAAGAACACGGAGAAAATATAGCAGCAGCTCACGGCGTGGGGCACAGATACTAGATCCCCGAACCGTGCACTTCCTACTTCTAAAGACCAGGACCCACATGCAGGCCATGGTGGCACAATGACCATTTTAACGGAGACAGGGCTTCGGTGGGAGTCTCTGATGGAAGTGATTACAGTATCTAATTATTTAGTAGCATGGCAGTTATAGAGAATAACTAAATTGTTATTCTGGTCCAGTCTGGTAAGAAGGTCACATTCAAACCACATAAGCTCTAAATACTCCTCAGTTACTATTAATGTGCGGGGACGTTGCTGTTAATGTTTGTTCTCCCTGAGAAATGTTTTCTTAGTCGCTGCATGAAGAGCCAGCGCACGGGTACCGCAGAGGGCACGGGCGCATGCCCAGTGCCCAGCCGAGAGGTGGCCGCGCTGCCCCCGATTCAGAAGGCACAGTTGGCTGCCGGGATCCGGGCTGGGCCACTTGGCTGCATCCAGCCACAGCCATGCTCCAGGCCAGGCGGTTTGCTGTGGGGAAGAAAACTCACCGTGCAAAATGAGCCCGACAAGCGGGACTGGGTGGGGCTCCTGCAGGGGACCACCCGGTTCCCCTTCTGTGTCCCTCGGGGGCTTCTCTTCTTGGGAGGGATGACTACTTTCTTTGCTTTTTCTGCTTAAAGGGTTTTTGTCCCTTTACGTCTCCAGTCCCCTTTAACGAAAACACTGGTTAGAACTCAAGGAATCTGTTTGACCTGGAGGTGAAGAGCGGTCCTCAGCTAGGGACAGTCAGCGGCTCAGACCTAGGAAGTGTCGGTGGCTCCGGGTCGCAGGGGCCCTGAGGCAGCCTGGCCATCTGGGCTAGCTGCCACTTCCTGCCGCCCGGCAGCACCCTGGGCCAGGCCAGGCCCGGCGGTCACCTTGACCGGGCTGCTGGGTGTCTCCCCCACTCTGGGGGGTTCCTCCGGCGGCCTTTCAGCTTCAACAGGGGGTTATCTTAACAACAAGACATCTTAGAAAGGTCATTATTGCTGGTCTGATTTCACATAGGCACCACAATGAAGGGCTGTCTTTGTGTGGGATTAATTTTAAAACCTCAGGATTTGATGTCAGTGGGAAAGAACCAGCGTGGGACTCATACTGCTGCCTTCTCCTGCTTCTGGCCAGTGCCGGGGGCTCGTTTCTTAGGAGATGAAAACTCTGACAAGCCCTTCAGTCAAGCTGAAAGCAGGCAGTGGTTCAACAACACCCACAGGCCTCCCGGGCATCCTGTGACCCCTCCGAAAAGTCACATTCACTTTGCTCTTGAGAAAGGAAAAATAATGCTGGAGGCACTTTATTTTAAACCATGTGAAATAAGGAAATGTGAAGATGTGAAAATGAAGTGAAAAAAAAAAAGTTAGAATTCATTTCTGTCCTTTGCAATGGCTCAGAAGCCAAACTCGTTCATTTTGAAAGAGTGTAAAAATCTGATCCATTCACCAGTAGGCAGAGACTACAAAATGCTTAAGGTAAAATATGTAAATATGTAAAATTATCTGTTGAAAACCATCTCCTTTTGTGCTTGAAAGAATTTTTTTTAAAGCATCTTTATTTCTATTCTGCATTAATATACTGTTGAACAGAAAAGTTACTTTCTGGCAAAACAACAAAACCAAGGTGCTGAAAATAGAGCCAGTCTACAGTGAAGTCTATAGATAAAGGGAAGGACAAAAAGGATTCTACCGTGTCGTTCACTTATATGGCATTTTTAGTAATAATTTAAAGAATATCATTAATATAACAAATTACAGAATCCATTTGTCAAGAAAGCAGTGTTTGCCCGAAAGCTTGAAACAAAAAACCCACCTCCCAGCCTACACTGTTTTTTCTTTTGGAAGTGGGGTCCTTCTCCCTATTCCTCCACCTCCCCCTGACCCCGCACCCCCATGTCCTTGTTGGCAGTACCCGAGGCCCCTCAGCAGTGCATTTTGACACATACTATGAATAAGATGCCACAAACAGCTTACCTCATTTCTAAATATTCTCAACTTCATTTTTAAAAAAATATGCAGAAGAGAGGCAGAAGAAATGCGTATGGTATATGACCATCATTCATTTCATTTGGGTTAAATAGATTTTATTGCCCACAGAAATGGTTTTTGTCTAACTTGCAGAAATAGTTTTGTGGGGTGTTTTTCTTCCACCTAATTCCATTCCTTTGGGGAGGGGTTTAACCAACGAACGAAGTGTCTCATCAAACAAACTTCTAGATTGCCGTGTTTCCTGTCTCTTCCTGGGTGGAAATATGCTTGCCAGCTGGACATCCAGCCCCATCAGCCAGGGATGGAGGGATGTGCCTCAGATTGCGAACGGTGTGTGTCTGAGAGCAAAGCATCTGAACTTTCAAGCCGGGTGTAAAGAATGCTCAGATCCTCCAGGGGCAGACATGATATACACTTGAACCTGTCCTTATTTATTGCAACATTGTTGGGGTGGTGGGCGGGAAGGCACTTGAAACCGAAAAAATGCTCTTGGTTTTGCCAACCCTTGGGTATTTTCTGAAAGATCAGACAGTAGAAACTAGAAGGCTTTCTTAGAACAGTTTGCAAGTCCCCTTTTTCTACCTTAGGCTCTCATGTTCCTCTTCCTTACTTCCATGCTTTCTTTTGAATAAATCTCTCATTTCCTCAAAAGGGTCACTAAAAAACAAAAAAAAAAAATTAAAAAAAATTTTTTAATCATATACAAACCCTCAAAAGATACTTGCCCAGAAAGGGTGCCCAGCTCCTACCCATGCTGATCGAGGCCAAATTCACAGAGCCCAGCTCCCAGCTCCCTGCCCTTGAACCAGGGCAGACCTCGAGCTGACACCAGAGAGCCCAGGAAGGAGGATGTTAGGAGCCTGAGAGCCGCTGATGGGTCAGTAAGATGGGACTAGGAGCCAGGTGTAAAGTGCTCACATTTTGTTCATCATAGAAATGTTTTTCATTAATTCTTATTTTAAAAATATGCATTAAAATATTTATCTCGACTACTGAGTATTTTGGCATTTTCTTAAATTTTTTCCAAAGGTAAGTGCCTTGCCCACCTCTCTCTGATCCTAGCCTTACTGTGGGGAATGGATGCCCCACCAGCTGAGCAGAACCCTGCCTGGACCAGCCAACATGGCGGAGGAGCGGCCATTTCTCCCTCCCTAGAGGGCTGGAAGCAGTTTCTCTACTGGCCCTTCTCAATACAGGCTAGCTGCTCTCTCTCTCTTCTTAGGCCTTATCCCTTCATAAAGATTTCTGAAACAATGAAACTTCAAGAAATCCAGGATGGGAGGGGCATCAGTTGAACGTCCGACTTTGGCTCAGGTCATGATCTCACGGCTAGTGAGTTCAAGCCCCAAGTGGGAATCTGTACTGACAGCTCAGAGCCTGGAGCCTGCTTCAGATTCTGTGTCTCCCTCTTTCTCTGCCCCTTCCCCACTCATGCTCTGTCTCTCTCTCTCCCTCTCTCAAAAGTAAATAGAAGAAGAAGAAGAAGAAGAAGAAGAAGAAGAAGAAGAAGAGGAGGAGGAGGAGGAAGAGGAAAAGAAACCCACGATGGGAAAGAGTTACTGAATTAAAATAGAATTTTCTTGTACACGACACTAGAATATATTATTCTAAGTACTATCAGGAACCACATACATAGTGTGCAAAGGTTTGTGTTCCGATAAGGGTCTTAAAAAGACAGGAGAAATATATTATTAGCATCATTACTAATCAGCCACCTCCATCACTTCCTTGGTGCCATTTGTGGAGCTGCAGGCTCTACATGTTTATTTTGCTTACTTCCCAGCAACATGGATGGCCGATCTGAGGTTGCACACAGTTATACACACCGGCCATGGGGCACAGCCAGGGTGTGAAGTCAGACTGGACCGCAAAGCCCACATGCCAAGGAGCCTTGGAGATAAGTTTAATTTTACTCTCTCTTGCACATTTCACTGGCCTAACTCTGGGCACGGATGCTGAGCCCAGGGCTGAAAGTTGGCCAGGTATCTGCAGTCGAGGCTCTCCACTACCACTGCCCCACCACCACCCTGTAAGCCTGGGGCTCCACAGCTGAGGGGCCCTGAACATCACCCAACAGAGGCCGTTTCCCCATCCACAGGGCCATGGGTGGAGGCAGGCCCTTCTGCCCGACTGGGCAGTGCTGGATGGCAAAGGCATGCCCAGGACCGGGATACACTTCTACTGGATGATGTTTCAGGAGCATCCATGATAAAATCATCCATCAAAAATCAGTTTTTAATTCTGGAAGCTTATGCAATAATAATCAAGACTAGGCAGTAAGATAAACAGATCTCCAGCTTAAAAGGAGGATAGGAGGGGCACAGGGAGGAATGTTGGATGTCGAAACCAGAAACCTAAGCATCAAGAAATGCATTTCTGTCAAGCTTCCAGCCTGACAAAAATTCATCCGGGCTAAGATGGAAACAGTCACCAACCTGGGCTCTTCACTTTCCCTCCTCCCTGGGAGCCCTGTCTGTGTGTCCAGGCTCCCTGTCCTTTTCTCCCTTAGGTGAGCCTCACAGGATAGTGTGCTCCTAGTGCCCTCCCTTCCATTCCTTCTTGGCTATTCTCTCAGCTTTCACCTTGTATTCTGCCAAGAGCCCCCACCTGCACTATCGGACCCCTCCCCAACCAAGCCTCTTTTAAAACTTAACCTCCATCCTCCATGGGGTTCGATAACCCACATGCCTCCAAAAGACCTATCACATTACACAGAAGGCTCAAGTCTCCCTGGAGTCCTAAAATCCATGACCACTTCTCAACCTTCTCAAAGGTAGGCTCTCAGTCTGTATACAGTTGACCCTTGAACGCCACGGGTTTGAACTGTGTGGACCCAGTTATATATGGATTTTTTTTTTTTAATAATGCGGTACAGTGCTGTAAATGTATTTTCTCTTCCTTACATTTTTCTTTTTATTTATTTATTTATTTATTTATTTATTTATTTATTTATTTATTTATTTATTTATTTTGAGAGAGAGAGAGAGAGCATGAGCAGGGAGGGGCAGAGAGAAAGGGAGAGAGAGAATCCCAAGCAGGCTCTGCACAGTCAGCATGGGGTTGAACTCATGAACCACGAGATCATGACCCGAGCTGAAACCAAGAGTTGGCCGTGCAATTGACTGAACCATCCAGGTGCCCTTCTTACTTATGATTTTCTTAACATTTTCTTTCTCTTTTCTTTTCTTTTTTAATGTTTATTTTTGAGAGAGAGAGAGAGAGAGCAAGTCAGGGAGGGGCAGAGAGAGAGGGAGACACAGAATCTGAAGCAGGCTCCAGGCTCTGAGCTGTCAGCACAGAGTCTGATGCGGGGCTCGAACTCACAAATGGCAAGATCATGACCTGAGCCAAAGTCAGATGCTTAACCGACTGAGCCACCCAGGTGCCCCTCTTAACATTTTATTTTCTGTAGTTTACTTTATTGTGTACAATACTGTATATAATACAGCTCACTCTCAAAACATGTTAAGCGACTGTTTATGTCATCAGTAAGGCTACCAGTCAACAGTAAGCTATTGGTAGAGAAGGTTTTGGGGAGTCAGAAGTTACACATGGATAGTCTACTGTGCAGGGATGTTGGTGTCCCTAACCTCTGTGTTGTTCAAGGGTCAACTCTATGTTCTTTCTGAAATTTTCTATGGTTTTACAACATGCATGGGACTCCATTAAAACTATGTAGTATTAGTTGTTATTGATGAACTTTCCACATATTGTTATACAGAATGTTGGGTTTTGGGGGTTTTGTTTTGTTTTTTACTCAATGGTACATCTGCAAAATCTATTGGCATACATATAGATCCATCTCAAAAGTTGCTGTATAAAACTCCATGCTGTGAAGATGATTCAGTCTACTTAGGCATTCTAATATTTATGGGCATTCAGGTTTCTTCTGCCCAAGGTCCTGCAGTGACCCTCTACACATATATATTTCTTGAGGAGAGATATGGCAGAAGGGAAATTGCTGGGTTGCAGGGTGGGCACATGTCGGAAGGACACCAGTAGGCCCTCCAGGGAAGGTACACAACTACGTGGTCCAGGGGCATCTGAAAGCAGTATCCTGACATCCTCACTGTCATTAGATGTGTAAATTTACCATTAGATGTGTAAATTTCTGCTCATTTGATGGAGTGACAAACGCATTCAATTTGCATTCCCCTTAAGATTTGGCAAGATTGAGCATCTTTTTGTAATACATTTAGAAGACATTTTCCACGCCTCTTCTGTGAATTGCCTGTTCATATTCTTTGCCCATTTCAAAAAAAAAATGAGTATTTTGTCTTTTCACACCATTCACGCTTGCTTCCCCACTTGAGCACACAGTCAGTACTTAGGACATATGGGATCTCAAGTCACCCACACACTTCGTACAGGGGCCCGGCAGCCTGTGTCTCTGACATATTTCTTTGAACAGGATCAAATATCACCTCCTCTGGGAAAACTTCTCATATTTCCATGGCATTTGTGGATCGCTGATCCCGAAGCCAGAGGTGACATGAGCTAGCACTGAAAAGGAGCCCCTTAAAGGCAGGGGGACTTGGAACATGCCACACTTCAGCCTCCACAGCCCTGCCCCAGCAGTTTTCTCACAACCAGTTAGGGCTTCCCCTCTGGATCTGTGCAGCCGCCTGTGGGCCAGCCCCAGACTTGGCCTCAGCCCAGTGTCCGGGGTTCTACAGGGCTCCACTTGCAGGGGCCTTCCCTGGCTGAATGCCTACTATGTGCAAGCACTAAGCAAGGTGGTCCCCAACTGCCACTTTGTTTAACCCCCTACATCGACAGATGCCACATTCCCCGAGTGGCTCCAAACTTCCCAGGGGGCCGTGGGAAGACGGATCTGAACTGAGATCAGCCTGCCTGCAGCACGCATGCGCTGCTGATGACACCATCTGCACGCCTGGGTGGGCTGCTCGTGGAAGCTGAAGTGCAAGCCAGTGTGATCAGGGCCCAGTCACAGCATCCAGCACCCTCACCGAGCACCCACACCGTGAGCACGGTGCAAGCGCCCCTGTTCCATCACATGAGCTGCTGTAGGCAGAGTACTGGGGAGTCTGACTTTTCAGTGAGGAACCCCTTGCCTTCCCCCTCCCCATGGCCCCACCTCAGAGGATACTGAGTAACAGGTGCACAGGGGAGAGACATCCCTGAGCTGACAAGGGCTTTGGAGAAGGGCCAGAGTCAGCCAGAGACCCAGCTACCCTGGGTGCCCCTGCCCTGAGAGCCCAAGACAGAGAGGGGATGGGCACGGTTCCTGAAGGCCAACAGACCAAATTTTGGTCAATTCTAATAAATCTTCCACTCAATATTAACATTAAATACTGAAAAGTACTAACGGTGACCTGATTCCCTCTTTTGAATTCCAGCCCTTTCAGATAGGCTATCTCTCTAGGTGACAAGCCAGTGGTACCTGAATTCATTACTGCCTGATTAATTATGCTGCCTTTGTACAGGGGAAATGGGGACTTCAATCAGCCGCAGCCACCATCCCCAGGCCGCTGCCTCATCAGGCCGGCCACTGTCAGAGAGCCTGGCCCCTCGCCCGATGCGGGGGCGGCCAGGAAGCTGGGAGTGGTGGCTGGATAGATGTGGCTGCCAGCAGTCAGAGGGCCTGGGATTTAGGGCCCTTTCTGGAAAAAAAAAAAAAAAAAAAAAAGCAGGAGGGCATTTGAGCAGTCAAGGGAGGGAGGGCTGAGTCAGGTCCAGAGGCTACAGAGTGGAGATTTCTGCTCTGTCCCAGGAGGAGCCTGACCAGGAAGCCTCCTCCAGATTCTCTGAAATTCAGTGTCATCCCATCAGGAGGGGGCACAGGGTCTCAGAAAGTGCTGTTTAGAGCAAATGTACCCCTGGGGATACATGGACACTTGGTAAAGGTGAAGGTTAACTTGCCGGCTACCCAGACCTGAGGGCGGGCACAGCTCTGGTAGGTATCAAAGTGGAGTCTCAACATCCGGGGTGGGAGGTGGGCAGCTCCAGGCACCCGGGCAGGCTGAGAACCACCACCTCCCAACATTGCTGGTCTGTTTACCTGCCAGGGTGTTCCTGGCGTGGCCCTCGGTCCTGCACGTTCTGCATTTTTCAAGGTCTACAAAGCCCTTTGCAGTGTGGAGAACAGATGAGCCTGAGTGTCCTGTGAGCCTCATCCTCAGAAGGTCTGGTTTTGAATCCTACCCTGTCATGGATGTGCTGTGTGACCATGGCCAAGACACCTAACCTCTCTGAGCCTTGGTTTCAGAGACAGCACTGCGTCCCACAGGGTGGTTGTGAGAGTTACCTAAGAGAGCATGCATGAAACCCTTGTTTTTGCTCCAGAGGACCTCCTTGATTCAGCTGTTTCGGCGCCACTTTGTCAAAGCCAAGTAGTCAAAACATGCAGTGCTGATTTTCCTTGCTACGCTGTGTGTGAATCCACCATCCCACTGGGAAGCTCCAGGGACCATGCAATACAGGGCAACTTTATAAAACCTTGTTTCTAGGCCACAACAGAGCAATCCACACACCCTGCCAGCTCTGTTCAAGTGCCCCACCCGGCTGCCCTCCCTGGAGGCTTCACTGGTCTCCCCACAAGCCACCTGGCAGGTGTGGTCACAGGGACACCCCCGCAGGGTGGGAAGGGAGGACGCGGGCCCCAGGAAGGCCTGGGGACAGTTGCTCACGTCCTGGGAGAGGCGGGTGTGTGTAGAGGTGCAGCTAGGAAGGCCATGAAGAGTCGGCAGTGGTTCAGGAACACTAGAAAACGGGGCAGAAGCATCACCAATCAGACGCCAGACCTGGCGTTCAGTCAAGGGAGAAGTTTCAGTCCAGCCTGGTCAGAAGCAATCACAAGCTGAGCACCAGGAATCCTGTGTGGGCACCCCCACTCCAACCACGGTGTGGGCCCAGCAGGGCACGGCTGGGCCATCTGAGCCTCTATTTGGAACCCTAAAGCACACAGGGCGAGGTCCTGCCAGAGACCCAGAAAGAAAGATCTAGTAGCTGGAGTCTGCTGAGAGCAGAAGGGAAGGGGGCTGGGTCAAGGAGACTGAACTAAGTTCAGAAAGCAAAATGGGGCAGCAGCCTCCCATAGCATCTCCGTTTTCAGCTGCTGAGCCCACAAGCTTCAAACTTCGGAGGTTTGAAAAGAAGTTGGAAAGCTATAAGAGATACAAAGTCCACTTCATCAGTGACTTGACCTTCAGGCAGGAGCAGCAGCCACCTTCCTAGGTTTCTGGGTGTCTGAACACAGATTCTACACTACCTAGGACATATGCCCTCCACCTCCCAACTCACTTGGAGAAAGCGTGCAGCTGCTTGAGGCCCCTCCTGTTCTGGCCATGAACTTGCCAAAGGACCTCTGAAAAGACAGGGGGAAACGATAGCCCACAGGGCAGCAGCTCTTACTTGCCACCCCTTTGGAATCACAATATACCCATTACACTGGTAAGAGACTACGAGACTTGCCCAAAGGCAAAAAACCCCAATAGTTATGGACTGAATTGTGTCCCACAAATTTCATATGTTGAAGCCCTAACCCCTAGCATGATAGTATTTGGAGGTGAGGGCCTTTGGGAAGTAATTAGGGTTAGATGAGGTCATGACGGTGGGGTTTTCACGATGGGATTAGTGGCCTTATGAGACATCAGACCTCGCTCTGTCTGTCTCTCTCTCTCTCTCTCTCTCTCTCGTTCTCTCTGCCAAGTGGTGACAGGAGGCTCAAACTACTGAGCTACCCAGGTGCCCCAAAAGATTTGATGTGTATAGATCAGCTCCTCAATTTTAAACTGGGACCTCAGGGCAAGTTGCTTAAACTTTCTGTGCCTTAATTTCCTATCTGTAAAGTGTACCCACACAGCCAACATCAGGTTATTATGGGATCAGTGAGATAACAAATAATGGGGGCTCTGTAGAGGTTGGTTTCCTTTCCCCTTTTTCCTACCTTGGCATCTGCATTTGCCCATTTACTTTTTTTAATTAGTTAATTAATGTATGTATGTATGTATTTATGTATGTATGTATGTACATATTATTCATTTATTTATTTTTTTTTTTTTTAACGTTTATTTATTTTTGAGACAGAGAGACAGAGCATGAACCGGGGAGGGGCAGAGAGAGAGGGAGACACAGAATCTGAAACAGGCTCCAGGCTCTGAGCTGTCAGCACAGAGCCCGACGCGGGGCTTGAACTCACGGACCGTGAGATCATGACCTGAGCCGAAGTCGGACGCCTAACCGACCGAGCCACCCAGGCGCCCCCATTTATTTGTTTTTAAAATAGACTCCACACTGAGTGTGGAGCCCAACTCAGGGCTTGAATTCATGACCTTGAGATCAAGACCTGAGCTGAGATCAAGAGTCAGACACCTAACCGACTGAGCCACCCAGCTGTCCCCATTTGCTCTTAATTTTACCAGTATTTCACAGAGTTCACTGACCAGAGAGAAAAATCTTCCCCACCTTTTTTTTTAAGATCCATAGTATTTTAGAAAGAATATGAGTCTTAGAAAATGTTGACTAGGCTGGCACATGGTAGGTATTCAATAAACATCTTAAGAAGGGGGAAAGGAAGGAACAAAGGAACTCTCCAGGGAGAGTGGGTCACTCTCTTATCAGGCTCCTTTACCCTCGCTACAGGACGCACTCGATTTGGGGGCCCTCTGCACATGTCGAGACCTCTTGGGGGTTGTGTGCTCCACGAGGACAGGCACTGCCCAACACTAAGCCTGAGCTCTGGAAAAGCTCAGCAAACACAGGGGGAACAGAAAGGAAGCTGTCTAGTTCCTAGAGTTTCTTCCCTACACACAGATTGTCAGACCCAACAGCATGGTTTTCCAGGCTCTGTGCACCTGACCATGTGAGTACGGATGGTATAGTAGGGAAGATGGAGTAGGACCCCACTGTAAGAAAATGACTGGCCTTGGGGCGCCTGGGTGGCGCAGTCGGTTAAGCGTCCGACTTCAGCCAGGTCACGATCTCGCGGTCCGTGAGTTCGAGCCCCGCGTCGGGCTCTGGGCTGGTGGCTCAGAGCCTGGAGCCTGTTTCCCATTCTGTGTCTCCCTCTCTCTCTGCCCCTCCCCCGTTCATGCTCTGTCTCTCTCTGTCCCAAAAATAAATAAACGTTGAAAAAAAGAAAATGACTGGCCTCAAAGGCATACTGGAACAGCTGATTTTATTCAGTAAAAGTAAAAAAAAAAAAAAATACATTCACCACTAACTGCTATTGATAGTGGCAAATTTGTGTGGTGATACCAGAAATATTTACCTTTCTGTCTCCTACATACCTTTTTTCATCTTTGCAATTTATACCCGCCTTACCCTTACACCTAACATATGTCTCAACATGTAATTGGGTGTGGGTTATTTATCCTTTCCAATAGGCTTTGTAGTTTGATGGCAGTATTTAGTTCACTTACATTTAATTTAATTGCTTATGTGCTTGGGTTTAAATCTACAATGGTTCTATTTATTTTTCTGTTTGCCTCACCCTCTTTACCTTCTTTTGGAGTAATTATTTTCATATCATTTCCCCCTTTATTATTAGCTTGTTAGTTATATCTTTTTACCATTCCTTTAGTGGCTATACCCTAGAGATTATGTGATGGATTGAGTTGTGTCCCCACAACAAATTCCTATGTTGAAGCCCTAATGCTCAAATGTTTGAAGATAGTGCCTTTAGAAGTAACTAAAATCGTAAGGGTAGGACCCTAATCTGATATGCTTAGTGTCCTCATAAGAAGAGACCCCAGAGAGTTCTCTCTCTCTTTTTCTGCATATCTAAGTTTCCATTTGTGATAATTCCCCTTTTGCCTCAAAGAATTTCCTTTAGCATTTCTTTTAGTGCATATTTGCTGGTGACCAATGTTCTCATTTTTTCCCATTTAAAAATATCCTTGGGTACCTGGGTGGCTCAGTTAGTTAAGCATCTGACTCTTGATTTTGGCTCAGGTCATAATCTTGCAGTTTGTGGGATCGAGCTCCACATCAGGCTCAGTGCTGACAGCCTGCTTGGGATTCTCTCTCTCTCTCTCTCTCTCTGTCTCTCATTCCCTCTCTCTCTTTCCCTCTCTTTCTCCCTCTTTCTCTCCCCCTCTCATGTGCATGGGTTCTCTCTCTCTCTTTCAAATAAACGTTTTAAAATAATAATAACAAAATATACAAATTTAACTTTCATATTGAGGAGTATTTTATTGGTCATGGAATTCTAGATTGACTTTTCAATGCTTTAAAGATGTTATTTCATTTTCTTCTTGCTTTCATGGTTTGTTGAAAAGTTAGCTATAAATCCTATATAGCTCCAGTGGAGGTAATTTGTCATTTTATTTGGCTACTTGTTTAAAACAAATTTTTTTTTTAAATTTATTTTGGGAGAGAGAATGAGGGAGAGGCAAGCAAGTTCCTCGATGTCAACACCAAGCCCAACATGGGACTCAATCCCATGAACTATAAGATTATGACCTGAGCTGAAATTGAGAGTTGGATGCTTAACTGACTGAGCCACCCAGGTACCCCTTTACTTGGCTACTTTTAAGACTATCTCTTACTCTTTGGTTTCTGGTGGTTACACTATAATGTGTGTAGGTATGACTCTTTTTGTATTTACACTGCTTATGGTTCTACAAGGCTTCTTGAATCAGTGGATTCACTTCTCTCATCAATTTTGGAAAATTCCTGGCCATTATCTATTCATATATTGCTTCTGTTTTATTATTTCTCTCCTTGCCCTCTTCTAGAACTTCAATTACAATTATGCTAAACATTTTCACTATGTCCAAAATACAACACACTCTTTCCATATTTTCCATTCTTTTTTCTTTGTGCTTCAATCCAGATATTTTCTTCTGATATAGCTTCCAATTCACTAATCCTCTCTTCATTTGTGTCTGATCTGCTTTTCAATTCATCTAATATGTCCTTAACTTTAATTATTTTTTTCAGCTATAAATTTCCCATTGATTTTTAAAATAAATGTCTATTCTTTTGTGGAATTTTCCATTTTTGCTTTTTACCTCCTTGAATATATCAATCAGAAGTTATCCTGAAGTCTATCTGATAACTCTAATATCTGAATCTCCTATGGGTCAGTTTCTATTATCTATTTCTTCTCTTGGTTTTGGATCATTTGGTCTTGTCTCCTAGTATGCCTAGTAAATTCTGATCAAATGCTACATGTTGTATATGAAAATTATAGAACCAATGTGATGCTGTGAATAATGCTATCTTTCTTCAGAGATTTTCTTTTCTTTTTGTAAAGCAGTTAGTATGGACACAGACTATCTTAATCTGATTTGAGTCAAAGTTGTATCTTTGTGGGGCACCCGGGTGGCTTAGTCAGTTAAGAATCCAACTCTTGATTTCAGCACAGGTCATGATCTCACAGTCATGGAATGGGGTCCTGCATCAGGCTCCATGCTAAGCATGGAGTCTGCTTGGGATTCTCTCTCTCTGTCCCCGTCTCATGCACACGCACTCTCTCTCTCTCTCTCAAAATAAATAAATAAACATTTTTTTAAATGTTTTTTTAAAAAATTTAAGGGGTGCCTGGGTGGTTCAGTCAGTTAAGTGTCTGACTCTTCGTTTTAGTTCCGGTCATGATCTCATCTTTTGTGGGTTTGAACCTTGTGTCAGGCTCCACAATGATAGTGCAGGGCCTACCCAGGATTCTCTCTCCCTCTCTCTGTGCCCTTCCCTTGCTCTCCCCCCCCCTCTCTCTTTCAAAATAAATAAATAAACTCAAAAAAAAATTTTTTAAGTCTGTGTCTTTGTGAGAATTGGTCCTTTTTTGATATGCCCTTACTACTGGTATAATCTTCAGAGGTCCTAACCAAAAGCCTAGGATATTATCAGGCACTCTCTGAGATTGTCAAAGGTTTGCTCATCTTCTTCTTCGCCTTAAGTCACTGCTCTTAGAAATAAATGCCTTGGAGGGAATAATAGTGTTGTTAGGGACTAAATGTTTGTGTCTCCCATCCCCCAATTCATATGTTGAAGCCCTAACTCCCAATATGATAAGGAAGTGAAACCTTTGGAAGGTAATTAGGTTTAGATGAAATCATGAAGGTGGAGCTTGCATGATGGGATTAGTGCTCTTGTAAGAAAAATAAGAAGCACCAGAGCTTCCCTCTCTCTTCTACGTAAAGCCTGTTAGCCAGGAAAAGAGCCCTCATCAAATCTTCCACTACGTTGATCTTTGACTTCCAGCCCTCATTACTATGGGAAATAAATGTCTGTTGTCTTAGCCACCCAATCTATGGTATTTGTGTATAGCAGCCCAAACTGACTGAGGCAAGTGTCAAATGTCAGGCTCACTTTTCCATGCTTCCTTTCTCTCCAGGATCTTGCCCTCTGAAGTGCTTACTGCAAAAGTAGATCTCTGATGTTTTAGGACAGAACTTTAAATTAGCTGCTCTAGTTGTTTGAGGTAGGAGGCTTGGTTTGCACCAGGCTGGTGTTCCAGAGCCAGAAGCCAAAGTCTCCACTATTCCTTTCCCATAATTCCCCAGCTATAATCACGGCTAGCACAAAAATTAAGGTTTAGGGTATTGGCTTTGGAGTAATAAATTCCATCTGGGTGGGTATAAAAAAAGTACAAATTAGCTCAACTGATTGGAAAAGGTAGAAAATTATAGTTTTCTATTAAAGTAAATTATTCTAATTAAATTGGCACATGAGGCTTTTGAGCTTTTGAGCAGTCCCTTGAAACACGCAATATATCACAGCTAACTTCCCAATATTTTTTCCTACAGAGAAGTGTACCTTTGGTTTATAGCAGCAAAAATTAGAGGCGCTCCTAACATTCCCAGCCTTCCACGAGGCTTTGAATCACACTGAAAGATGCTTGTTAGGTCCGTAGGAAGACAATGTGTTTGACTGCTTCTGAACCCAGGAAAACTCTTTCAACAAACATATAGCAACCAAATTTAAAGATTCTTATCTTCTCCAAAAGTTTCAGAAATTGTTCTTTTAAAGTGTAAATGTCGGGGCGCCTGGGTGGCGCAGTCGGTTAAGCGTCCGACTTCAGCCAGGTCACGATCTCGCGGTCCGGGAGTTCGAGCCCCGCGTCAGGCTCTGGGCTGATGGCTCAGAGCCTGGAGCCTGTTTCCGATTCTGTGTTTCCCTCTCTCTCTGCCCCTCCCCTGTTCATGCTCTGTCTCTCTCTGTCCCAAAAATAAATAAATGTTGAAAAAAAAAAATTAAAAAAAAAAAAAAAATAAAGTGTAAATGTCCATTAAAACCAAGATTATAAAAAGAATAAATAGAAAAAAACAAACATAATTTTCCATAATAGAGATGTGATACAGTCAACTACTTGTCTGTTGACCACGGCCATTTCAAGCCTTGCCCTAGCAGACGTTTCGTGTCACATGGGCAAAAGGGCCATCAAAGCACAAAGTTCAACCTGTTATGGCAGAGTATCAAGATGAACTAGTTAACCAGAAGGCCAGGCTGCATGCTGTATCTTGAACTCCATGTTTTACAGGGACAGAGGGACGATAAGAGCAGTTGGGAAAGCTCAGAGTATCGATGGCAGGCACTCACATTTTGATAAGCAAATGATCTTTATTACCAACGCTGGGCATAACTGCCAGCAAATGTAAAGCTAAGGTTACTTAAGCGAAATGCCTTGGGAGCTAGATGGATGGAAATAAATCTGCGAGCCTGAGAGACCACTCCCTAAGAAGGTTATGGACTGGCTAATGTGATAATGTTTTGGTCTCCAAACACAATTGAGAGATTCAAGGCCACCAGCTCAAGTTGGATTGCTTTGGCTAACAAAATAAAGGATGATGGCAGGAAGTCCATGGGGGTCTCTCAACTCCCTGGAGGGACACACACGGGGGCGGGGGGAAATGGTTATAGGCAGGTTATAATCACAGAATCTATTAGGACTAAGTAGATCCTTGTAGATCCAGTCTAACCATCTTATCTTACAGAAGATGAACTGACACCACCCAGGGAACTCCTTCCCATCTGTCAGGACTCATATCAAACACCAATTCTTTTGCAAAGGCTTCCCCACCTCCATCTGGAGGCATCCTTCCTTATCATTTTCTAACCTAGCGTGTGAGCTCCACAGTTTCAGAAGCTCAAGCAGACAGAAAGCCCTCCATGTTTCCTAAATGGATAAGTGAGAACCAGTGTATGCAAAGCCACAGAGCAAGCCATGGGCCAGTTGTCCCGTGCTCCAGGCCAGACAGTTCAGTCAGGTTTCAGTGCCAGTTCTCAAGTTTGAATACACTGTGCAAAAAGTAAAAGATTAAACAATTCAAACATAAGAAAAAATAGACATAATAATATAATAAACCATCATATGCCCATGACTGATGTCCAGTCTTGTTTCGAACCATACCCACCTTCCTTACCACTACATAAAATGACTTAGGAATAAATCCCAGATATCGTATCATTTCATCTGTAAATCTTTTAGCAGATATTTCCAAAACACATGAAAAATATCTTAAAATAGTTTTTTCCAACGTTTATTTATTTTTGGGACAGAGAGAGACAGAGCATGAACGGGGGAGGGGCAGAGAGAGAGGGAGACACAGAATCGGAAACAGGCTCCAGGCTCCGAGCCATCAGCCCAGAGCCTGACGTGGGGCTCGAACTCACAGACCGTGAGATCGTGACCTGGCTGAAGTCGGACGCCTAACCGACTGCGCCACCCAGGCGCCCCAATAGTTTTAAAATACCTCATGGGGCGCCTGGGTGGCACAGTCGGTTAAGCGTCCGACTTCAGCCAGGTCACGATCTCGCGGTCCGTGAGTTCGAGCCCCGCGTCAGGCTCTGGCTGATAGCCTGGAGCCTGTTTCCAATTCTGTGTCTCCCTCTCTCTCTGCCCCTCCCCCGTTCATGCTCTGTCTCTCTCTGTCCCAAAAATAAATAAACGTTAAAAAAAAAAATAAAATAAAATAAAAAAATGCACTACCCTTTAAAAAATAAAATAAAATAAAATAAAATACCTCAACATGTAACCACAGTATCCCGCTGAAATAATGTAATAACTTTTTAAATATCAAATATCCCATCAGTGTTCAAATTTACAAGTGTTCTATGACTGTCACTTGTTTTTCTTTTTGCCATTTGTTTTAGAATCTAAATGTGATTATTTTCCTTACAATTAATTATTGAAGAAGTCGGTCACTTGTCCCACAGTGTCACATGATCTGGATACCTGTGATTCTGTTCCCGTAGTATTGTTTAACAGGATCCCTGTACTTGGTGTTTCACGTAAGCTGGTTGTTGATCTACTTGAGGCTGGATCGGCTGCGGGTTTGATTTGTGTGTGGGGACAGGAGCGTGTGGACCGTCAATACTACACAATCGGTGCTGAGTTTTTCCATTAGAAGGCACATCATGTCAAGTTCTCTCTCCTTCTCTCTCTCTCTCTAATTTTAGGGAGAGAGAGCACAAGCAGGGGAGTATCTTGATGGAGGGAGGGAGAGGGAGAGAGGGAGAGAATCCTAAGCAGGCCCCACCCTCAGCACAGAGCCCAGCGAGACCGTGGGATCATGACCTGAGCCAAAATCAAGAGTCAGATGCTCCATTGACTGAGC
Organism: Puma concolor; assembly: GCF_028749965.1. Lineage (NCBI taxonomy): Eukaryota > Metazoa > Chordata > Mammalia > Carnivora > Felidae > Puma > Puma concolor. Next base: position 43,462,788 of record NC_141681.1, read on the forward strand.
CACCCAGGCACCTCCCAGGTTCTCTCCTCAAGTTGTCAGTAGCCAGGGCTTATCCTGCCTAGATCTGTTCATTCGTTAGGGATGCAAAACAGCAAATGTTCTATCTGCCATTCTTTCTCTTCGCTTATGAGCCGGAAACGCTTTTAAAGAGAGAAAATTCCCCTCATCTGCCACCCAAGATCAGTTTTAAAACTGTTTCACCAAGACCACACTTTCTCTCAAGTTAAAATCCTAAGTAGGGGCGTGAACAATTTTAAGCAAACCTTCATTTATTCTTTACTTTCTAGCCAAGAATTAACTGCAAGACGGGAGGCCTGACAGCTGCAGAAAAGACATGCTTGCTTCTTCCCTCACCACTCGGCTGCAGACCTGCCTGCCCTGAGATTTTCTTTAGAAGCATTTGCTCCAGGGCTTGCGCTAAAGGTCTACCCTTTCTCTTTGAAAATGTTTTCTCCTATAATTAAAGGAGTTTCTAATTTGGGGAACAGATACAAATTCATCAAAATTATATATGTTTTAAAAAGTCATAATCCTGAAGCTGCCACATCCGGCTCCAGGGAAATCCTGAATTGAGGAAGGAGGCTAATCGGGACAGAATGTAAGACAATAGTTTATATAATCTTTCATTCCCAGAACTGGGAATATCCCAAGGAAATGCCAAGTAAAAAAGTAAAATCGGCGATTGATTTTGCATTTTGAGAAACTGACCAAGTTTCTCGATCAAATGCTCATCGCAAGTCTGACTCAAGGTTGAACAGATAAAAGAATCCTCCAGGGCACCCCCACTCCTGGGTCTTCGCATGATGTTATTTTGAAAAACCAGATCCTGGCAATCAGAGACCTCACTAGTTCCACCGCTGAGGAAATGAAGGATGTTTCGCCTCCAATTCCTGGCTCCTGTTAACATGCCCTGGGGTCCATGCTGGCGCCAGGCTGGGAGGGAGAGTGGTCCCTGTCTTGCTGTCTGCAGAGGTTAAACGGAATCTCTACTCCGGTTGAGGATAGAAAGGCATCATTCTCATTAATTTCGTGAGGCCGGGACCCTCGCTGAGATGTGACTCTGTCCATCCCGTGGAGCTGTCCCGGCAGCGGGCACGCAGCCCCTCCTGGGTCACCTGGCCCCTCTTGTCTAGCCCAGACACCCCAGGACTCAGGACCGGGGGAAGATCCCGGCCTCTTTCCGGTAGCTCTTCCTAGGCTTTCCATAGGCTCCCTTATGGTTTGCTAACTCATACATACAGCGGCCTTGGTACAATCTGTTTGTGCCTCAGTCTCCCCAGGTAAAGTAATAAGGTTGGACCGGAGCTTTGATTTGCAGACTCACTGAGGAAGCGTTTCCAAAACGCTCTGTTAGGGTGCTCCTGGGGCCACACGGGATCCGACGTCAGGCCGGGGGCTGAAAAGGCCCAGGGAGCCCGCCGCCGCCGCGCCTGGGACACAGGACCCGGGTTCTCCCGCCTCTCCCTCCGGGGGCTCCACCTTTCGGCCTGGTCTCGCCCTGGGCCTAGGCGGGGTCGCGCACCGCTCGGGGCGGGTTCCGGGAGGCTGGGCGCGGCGGCCCGGGCTGGGTAGCCCCACCGGAAAGACTCGTTCCAGCCGGAGCGGGCGGAGGCCGGGCGGAAGCAGACTTGTCGTCCCCCCGCGGGGCCCTCCCGGTCCCCGCCCCCCCCGCGCAGGCCCGTCGGGGTCGGGGACTCGGCGGCTCGCAGCGGTGGCGCGCAGGTCACCCCCTCCCACGCCGGCCCCGCCCCCAGGCCGCGCCCCCCCCACCCCCGAGGCCACACCTGGGCTCCGCCTCGGGTGCGGGGGCGGGGACTCCGGGAGCCTCGGAGGGGGAGGGGATAGAGGCCGGCCCGGGCCGGCTGGGCCCGACCCGAGCAGGGGACCCGTTGCCAAGAAACGGGACCCCCGCCTCGGGGTCCGACCGCAGCCTGGCGCAGCTGCCTCTTCTCCCCACGCCGTCCCCGTCCCCTTATCGTGCAGAAAGGCTTCTGGAGCTGTGACGCTCAGGCGACCCCAGGAGGAGACAAGAAAGAACCTTGGACGGCGGCTCCGTGGCTGAAAGCCCCACTGGCAAGCCGGACGGCCACCCCCAGCCCTGCCGCGCCTCTGGGCCCCGGGGTGGGGCCGGAGATCGGGCCGCGGCCCTGCCCCCGCCGGCTGGACGGCCTCCCCCCACCCCCCCTTCCTCTGGTGGCCGTCGCCTGCAAACGCGGCGCGCTCTTGCGGAGCTGTGAGGCGGCGGGACAGGCCCTTGACCGAAGGGCCGGCCAGCTCGGGTGGGGGCCGCGCACGGGCGGGTCTGGGGCTTGCACGAGCCGTCTATCAGCCGGCACGCGCAGGGTCCCCAGCGCTGCCCCTGTGGGTGTCAGGGCACCGGGGAGGCCAGCCCCTGCCCGGACTGCAGCCCCGCTGACCGCGTGGACGAGGCACTGTCCCCTCTCCGCAGAATAGGAGCCCTTTCCTGCGGGGGAGGATGGGCACGCCCCAGGTCTCTGCCCACGGCCTCCCTGGGGCCACCACGACAGAGGATGGGACATCCAGGCGTCCCGCAGGCCCTCCGTGAAGAGGGAAACCTGGATGGCAAACAGCCCTTTCCTTGACCGCGCGCAGATGGCTCAAATCTCTGTTCACCTGCTCAAAAGCTCTTCGGGATTGTGCCTGGAGAGGAACACTGATGGGGAAGTATTATTGTCTGTAAAATTCCCACAGAAACCTCGGGTGTCTTTACTGCCAGGCTAGGTTGAGTCGGAAACCAGACTGGGGACCAGTTTAAGAGAAACAAACGCAATCCCAAAGCAGGTGCGAGCCAGTCTGTCCTGGCCGGAATCCTATGTGACACTGGTCAACTTATTTAAAATCTCTGAGCCACACAGTGTTCTCACTCATAAAAAGAATCTGTCCTACCTTCAGAGTACCGTCAGAACAAGTGGGACAATAAACACAACTCACTGCCACCTTTGGAGCCCCATACACGAGGTGAGTTTTCTCAGCACCTGGAGAAGAATGTACAACCGCCAAGATTTGTGGGAGGGAGACAATCCCATTCCTGCAGGAAGGAAACTGAAATAAGTACACTATTTTCCCTTCTATACAACCCAATACTGGAGAAATGTAAAAATCAAGGAGTTGTTAGAGCCCATTTGCTGGGTTTTAACTTTCTATGGAAGAAACAGTGGGGTGGGGGGACAGGCACGCGGGATGCTCTAGATCTGCGGGAGTTAGCATCAATTGTAGAGTCACACACTGGTGTCCTGCTTCTTATTATTTACCAGCACGGTTACCATAGAAAAGTGACTTAACCTTCCTGAGCCTCAGTTTTCTCATCCGTAAAATGGAAAAAATAGTAGCACCAAGCTATGGGGCTGTCGAGAAGACTGAACGAGATAATGAATACAGAAGTGCTTGGCACAGGGCCCGGCACACTGCCATACAAGATAAATGCTAGCTAGTGTGTTTTCTATTATTCACAGTGCTTTCTCTTCTTTCCTCCAGCATTCTACTGTAAACATTTTCTTTTTAATTTTTTTTTCAACGTTTATTTATTTTTGGGACAGAGAGAGACAGAGCATGAACGGGGGAGGGGCAGAGAGAGAGGGAGACACAGAATCGGAAACAGGCTCCAGGCTCTGAGCCATCAGCCCAGAGCCCGACGCGGGGCTCGAACTCACGGACCGCGAGATCGTGACCTGGCTGAAGTCGCACGCTTAACCGACTGCGCCACCCAGGCGCCCCTAAACATTTTCAAATATACAAAAAAAGAATGGAAGCATTTGTAGACTGACACACTCATGCACGTTTCACCTAGATTCTACAATTAATATTTTACTCTGCTTGCTTTATCACGCATCTGTCTACCAGTCCAGCCCGCTATCCATTTAGCAATCCATCTGTTCTGGTTACTACTGCGGAGCAAACTCCACCCAATACGTATAGTGATTTGACACAACAGCTATTTTGCTATGCTCATGGATGCCGTGAGTTAGGAATTCAGGCAGGGCATGGTGAGGTTGGCTTGTTATTGCTCTATAGTGTCTAGGGCCTCGGCTGGGAAGACTTGATGCCTGGGGGCTAGAAACATCTGGAAGCACCTTCACACATATGTCTGGGGGTGCCAGCCGAGAGCCTGTGTGTGGTCTCCCCATGGAGCCTGGACTTCCTGCCAGGACGGTAGGCTCAAGGTAGCCAAACCTCTTACCTGACAGCTCCGGGCTTAGTGTGAGCTCTGGCAGACAAGGCACAAGTTGCATTGCCTCTATAACTTGGCTTGGAAGTTGCGGAGCATCGCTTCCTACCGGTGGAAGTAGTTATAGATTCAAACAGAGGAGACATAAAGTTCTCTCCCACCCCCGCCCTTCACAGTGAAGTGGCTAGGTCACTTTGTAGAAGATCCCGTGGATGGGAGCTCTGGTTGCAGCCATCTTTGGAGGTGCCATATTTGCCCCTTGGTCATAACAATTCTTATGCAAAACGTCCACCCTAATAGCTCCCCAAAGTCTCTTTCTGTGAAAGCTATCGAGGCTCAGGCTCAAAGTCCAAATTTCTTTTTATAAATCACTCCCAGGTGTGAAATAAGGACCCTCAAGTATGGTCCCTTGGGTACTCTATTTGAAGACCTGTGAACTAAATGGACATGTTATCAGCGCCTCCCCCCACCGCCGCCCCCCCGCCCCGGCCCCTTCATATAAATGGGCAGAACAGAAATAGGATAATCACCACCGATACTCCTGTTCAAAGAGGGAGAAAACGGGAGACACATAGGCGACACTGGACCAAAACAATTCTGAAATCTAGCTGGGTTGCCAATTCCTTGGGACTTGCTTGCCATGGCTCTTGGCTCTGCCCTTCTGAGTCATGCTTCCTTTTCCATAAGAAATGGCCTGCATTTGTAACTAAGCCTTTTGAACCCGCTCCCTGCATGGGAGTTCAAAAACCTGTTTTCGTTTTGAATTGTCTCTTTCCCTTTCAGTCCAGTCTAATTCACCTCCTTTAAAACCTCTGTGGAGGGGCACCTCGGTGGCTCAGTCAGTCAAGTGTCCTACTTTGGCTCAGGTCGTGATCTTGTGGTTTGTGAGTTCGACCCCCGTGTCAGGCTCTGTGCTGACAGCTCAGAGCCTGGAGCCTGTTTTAGATTCTGTGTCCCTCTCTCTCTGTCCCTCCCCAGCTCATGCTCTGTCTCCATCTCTCTCTCTCTCTCTCTCTCTCAAAAATAAATAAACATCAAAAAATTAAAAAAGAAAAGCCTCTGTGGATTTCTTCTGTATCAATCTGTAAATCCAGTAAATTAAACAAAAGCCATATTTACAAATCTCTTCAAAATAAGCCCTGCTCTACTTTTGGGTTCTGCATGAGGTCTCTGCGGGACAGTTCCCTCAGGATTGGTAGGCGTTGTATTGTTTAATGCACACGGTCTGCAAGGTACGCTGTTCGTATCTTTTAAAGACCTTCTGTCTGGTTGGAAGGGTCTACCAGGCACCGCCTGAAGCCTTCCTGGTGTCTTAATGAAGAGTTTTACAGGTGGGCACTTGCGCTCATCTTTACCCTGAGATGTCTTGGATTTATTCTTGGGTTTATTCTTTATTGGATTTATTCTTTCCTCTAAAACCCTTTCTCACTTTGAGAATCTTCCACTGGGAGAAACTTGGAATGAGAAATTGTTTCTGAAGCCAGCTACTCCTGACTTCCAGATTCTTCTGAATTTAATTCTTGAAACTGAGTATTTCCTTCTTTAGTTCATCTCTAGCCACACGTTATATGCACAGCTGAGAGGTGCAGGTGCAGATGATCCATTCAGGGTTCTGCTTGGAAATCTTAGGCTGAGGTGACTTGATGGGTAAGAGCTGGAATTAGCAGGAGGGTCTTTCACTCACATGTCTGGCACCTGGTACAATGACTTGCAGACTGAGGTGACAGAATGGAATGACCACATGTGGCCTGTCAATTGAGTTGGCTTCCTTGCAACACAGTGGCCTCACTGTGGTCAAACTTCTCACCAATGGCTCAGGGCTCCACGCACAAGTGTTCCTGTAGAGTCACGGACTTTCCTGACAGGCCCTGGAACTCACGCAGCATCCTTCATTCCCACTGAACTCCATTGTTCAACAGTGACAAACTCACTGGATTCCAGGGGAGGACAATCAGACTCCTTGTCTACAAAGGGGAGTGGCCTTAGCTCCCCTCACCGGCCATGGTCGTACAAGAGCAGGTGGGGAAGGAGATGTTGCTGTGGTCACTTTTGGAAAACAAATTCTGCCTCACTATCCACACACTTCGATGCTTTTTTTTTTTTTTTGAGAGAGAGAGAGAGAGAACAGGGGAGGGGCAGGGAGAGAGGGAGACACAGAATTCGAAGCAGGCTCCAGGCTCTGGGCCGTCATCACAGAGCCTGACGTGGGACTCGAACTCATGAACGGAGAGATCGTGACCTGAGCGGAAGTCGGACACTTAACTGACGGACGATGCATTTCAAAGTAAGTGACTGATATCCTTATACTTCCTCACCGAAATGGGTGAGATTGCCCCACATCCTTGCCGACATTTGTAGCTGTCGGTCTTATGTTTTCATTGGTGTGGTGGGTATCTAGTGTGGGTTATCTCAGTGTGGAGTTAATTTGCATTTCTAGCTACAGACGTTGAATACTTTCTCACATGCTTATTGACCGTCTTCCTCTACGAAGTGTCTTTTCAAATCTTTTGCCCATGTTTTGGACTTTCTATTATTGAGTTAGTAATGACTATATGTTTTATGAATATTTTCATATTTTTATGAATATTTTCACAGATGAGTCTGTGGCTTATCTTTTCATTTTGTGATGGCATTTTTTTTGACCAGCAGAGGGTTTTCATTTTGATGAAGTCTGCTCTGTCAGTTTGTTCTCCTATGGTTTGCTTCTTAGGTCGTATGTGAGCTATCTACTGCACGTTGTAAAGATGTTTTCCTGTGTTTTCCTCTGGAAGCTTTAAGCTTTAACATTTTTTAATGTTTATTTATTTTGACAGAGAGAGTGTGTGAGCAGGGGAGGGGCAGAGAGAAAGGAAGAGAAAGAGAATCCCAAGCAGGTTCTTCCTGCCAGCACAGAGCCTGACATGGGGCCAATCCCACAAAGCGTGAGATCGTGCGTGACCTGAGCCAAAACCAAGAGTTGGACACTTAACCGACTGAGCCACCCACGCAGTCCTAAGCCTTAGCATTTATACTCAAGTCTATGAGCCACATGGGATTAATCTTTTTTTTTTTTTAATTTTTTTTTTCAACGTTTATTTATTTTTGGGACAGAGAGAGACAGAGCATGAACAGGGGAGGGGCAGAGAGAGGGAGACATAGAATCGGAAACAGGCTCCAGGCTCTGAGCCATCAGCCCAGAGCCTGACGCGGGGCTCGAACTCACGGACCGCGAGATCGTGACCTGGCTGAAGCTGGACGCTTAACCGACTGCGCCACCCAGGCGCCCCGGGATTAATCTTTTAATGTGATATGAAGGAAGGGTCGTGGAAGTTTTTCCTGTGGCAAGGAAGTTAACTAAGCTGGCACTACATTTCCCTTCCCTGTGTGGTTCCAGGTTTGGGACGAGCACAAGAGGAATTTGCACCATATTTGGAAGGTGGAAGTAAAGGAAGGGCCATCTTTTTTTTTTTTTTTAATGTTTAGTTATTTTTTGAAAGAGACAGAGACAGAGTGTGAGTGGGGGGAGGGGCAGAGAGAGAGGGGGACACAGAATCTGAAGCAGGCTCCAGGCTCTGAGCCGTCAGCACAGAGCCAGACATGGGGCTCGAACTCATGAACTGCAAGATCGTGTCCGATGCTTAACCGACTGAGCCACCCAGGTGCCCAGGAAGTGCCATCTTTAACCTCCAGTGATCCGTAGAGAGCCAGGCACATTGTCATTGACCCGCTGGATCACGGTGTTGACCTTGTCCACTCCTCCAGCCCCACCAAATTGTCTCCTCTTCTCTGAGTCCTGGGCTGAAGAGCGATGCTGCATGGTGAAGGGCACCAGCTTCCTGTAGGGCGTCCCCATCACTGAGGTCAGCAGGGCTGACAGACACATGCAGCTTTCAATTCGTCCTCATGGGTTCCAGTCTGTCCCTGTTCTCCCCCTCCTCACATCCATCCTTCCTTCCTGCCTACCCGTCCCGCTGATTTCAGGCCTTGCGTCTAAGCAAAAGCAACTGCTTTCTGTAGACTGTTTAACTGGCTCTCACAATTGGTACGGTCTAATTCCTATACTAAAACCCTCATTCTATATCACTCACAGTGACTCTGATTCTCTGATCAAACCCTAACTGCCACCAGAGTTGAGGTTCATTTTTTTTTCTCTATGGATATACCATAGTCCCAGTACCGTTTGTGAGAGACCCTTCTTTCCCTATTGGATTGTTTTGGGGTTTTGGTCAAAATCAAGTGACTTCTGGGTTCTCTACTCTCTTCATTAATCTATTCTTCAATCTTGTCACCGGTACCACACTTGATTCCTATAGGTCTTGATTCCTATAATTTTACAGTGAATCTTAAAGTTCCCATTCTTTCTTGGGTAAGAAGATCCCTTTTTATTTTTCACTTTTTTTATTTTAAAGTTTATTTATTTTGAGAGAGAGAGAAAGAGAGAGAGAGAGAGAGCGTGCGCACAAGTGGGGGAGGGGCAGAGAGAGGGAGAAAGAATCCCAAGCAGGCTCTGTGCTGCCAATGCAGAGCCCAATGTGGCACTTGAACTCACGAAACTGAGATCATGACCTGAGTCAAAACCAAGAGTCAGATGCTTAACTGACTAAGCTGCCCAGGTGCCCCCAGAGATCCCTTTTTAATACACAGAATATTGCTGACCTTCAATACAGCTGCTGTCTGTCTAGTGTGTGCTGATTTAGCAAATACAAAACGTTAAAAGAATCTGTGAACACTTTAAAAAAAATTTTTTTTAACGTTTATTTATTTTTGAGACAGAGAGAGACACAGCATGAACGGGGAAGGGTCAGAGAGAGAAGGAGACACAGAATCTGAAACAGGCTCCAGGCTCTGAGCTGTCAGCACAGAGCCCGACGCGGGGCTCGAACTCACGGACCGCGAGATCGTGACCTGAGCCAAAGTCGGACGCTTAACTGACTGAGCCACCCAGGCGCCCCTGTGAACACTTTAAATTAACCTTGGACCTTATTAATAAGAATGCCAACTGCAGATACCTGAAAATCAGGCACCTGTGCGCACATGGCCATGCACCCTCCAGCAGGAGGCAGTGTCGGCCCCTGGTGTATTTTTCTGCTATGGGGATTACTTGTAGCCAAGATTTCAGGTGAAATTCCCATAAGAGCGGGAAGATCATCAGTTTGAGTTTTCCAATTTGTCCAGATTGAGGCTTCTTCCAGGATAGAGCAAGACACACGGGACGGGAAAAGGTCCTCTCTGAAACATAGTCTTGCCTGAGACACTAGATCGGATGTCCCAAAAGGACGGTTACGGGTGTAATCGTGTCCCCCCACTAATCCCCAGCACCTCAGGATGGGACCCTATTTGGGAATGGGGCCACTGCAGCTGCAGTTTGCTAAGTTAAGATGAGGTAATGCTAGAGTATGATGGCCCCTGATCTAATACGACTGTGTCTTTATAAAAAGGAGAAATTTGGATGCAGAGACAGACACGCCTAGGGGAAAGATGGTATGGAAGATGTAGGGAGAATACTGGCTATAGCCAAGGAATGCCTCAGGCTACAGGAAGCTACCACAGGGCCCTGAAACACATCCTTCCCTCCCAGCTGTCAGAAGGAGGTGATCCCTTGATCTCAGACTTCCACCCCCCAGAATTTTGAGAACAGACAATTCTGTTGTTGAAAACACTCAAACCCTTTCATTCTCAGGTGCTCATGGCCTGCCCTGTGGTGGGCAACCAGGCCCCTCTTTTCCTTTGGGAACTTGCCTTTCCTACTTCATGCGGCTCTGGTGGGAAGTCAAATCCAGTACCTCCTTCCTGGCCGAGGGCTCGGTCCGACACACACCCCTTGCCAGGAATCTGAGTTTTAAATGGAAAGACCCAGGAAGGAAAAAGGTTTGTGCTGGGCCATTCCCATGGCACTAACCCCAAATCCTTCCTACACCCCCACGTCCTCAGTCCACCTTGGTTCCCAACCTACCTGTGGTTGACTAGCTTTTATTTGTTTTTTTTTGTTTTTTTTTTAACGTTTATTTATTTTTTTGGGACAGAGAGAGACAGAGCATGAATGGGGGAGGGGCAGAGAGAGAGGGAGACACAGAATTGGAAACAGGGTCCAGGCTCTGAGCCATCAGCCCAGAGCCCAACGCGGGGCTCGAACTCACGGACCGCGAGATCGTGACCTGGCTGAAGTCGGACGCTTAACCGACTGCGCCACCCAGGCGCCCCTGACTAGCTTTTATTTGATTCTTTGTGTGGCTTCAGGTCTTTTTCATAATAATTATTTCTTTGGCTTACATTAGCCACAGTAGGTTTCTGTCATTTGCAATAAAGAGCCCCAGTTAGGCCTGTCATGCCCTCAGTCTGGGATCCGGGAGGACCCAAAGCCCACAGGGAATCCGTCTTCCGTGTCTCCATCTAAAGGCCACCAGGTGAGGCCCAGGGAAAGTAAGCATCTGCTGTAGCCTGGGGTGGGGAGCGCCGGAGCCCAGGGGGGTAAAGGGGCATTCATGAAGCCTGGTGTGGGGTATTAGAGCCCCAGTGAGATTAGGGGGTGCCTGGGAGGGGGGTAGCAGTGGCAGTGGCCTGTCACCGGAGCGGGATAAGGAAGGTGCCCAGAGTGAGGGACTGGAGTCTTTGTGGGATGAGACAGGTGGCTGCATGGAGTGGGGGTGGGGGATGCATCTTGGGGGTTGTTTGACCCCAAGGGGGATGAGGAGGGCCTCTGTGTGCAGGCCAACGTGGCAGCTGTAAGAGATCGGTACATATAGAGGGCACTGATCTAAGGCATAAATATTACAGCTATAATGGGAGCCAGATTTCTCACTGTTAGAAAAGGGAGTTTTAAGTATGAAAGGAAGAGGGGGGCCTGGGCGGCTTGGCTGGTTGAGCATCCGACTCAGTTTGTGAGATCGAGCCCTGCATTGGGCTCTATGCTGACAGAGTGGAGCCTGCTTAGGATTCTCTCCCCCTCTCTCGCTCTCTCTGCCCCTCTCCCCTGCTCTCACTCTCCATCTCTCTCTCTCTCAAAATAAATAAACTTAAATAAATAAATAAATAAATAAGAAGGGAAGAAAAAACAAGAATCGACCCATTATGGGCTGAGACGTGTCTTCTGCCCAAATTCATATGTTAAAGCCCTAACCCCAACTACCTAAGAATGACTGTATTTGAAGACAGAGTCTCTAAAGGAATAATTAAGTTAAAATGAGGCCCTTAGGGTGGGCCCTAATGCAATCTGACAGGTGTCCTCATAAAGAGGAGATTAGGACACACAGAGAGACATCGGGGCACCTGTGCACAAAGGGACGCTGTCCTGAAGAGACAGCAAGAGGGTGGCCATCTGCAAGCCAGAGAGAGAGAGACCTCAGAGGAAACCATCCCTGTCGGCTTCCAGCCTCCAGAACTGTGAGAAATTAAACTTCTGTTGTTTAAGACACCCAGTCTGTGGTATTTATTATGGCAGCCCTAGAAAACTAATATAGAATGCTTTAGGATTAGAGGAAAATTTGAGTTGTCCGTACCCACGCATGGTTTCCAATACATAGACAGATATAAAAATAAACACAGATGTAAATGTGGGTGTGTGTATATAGATACGTGTATGTAGGTTTGTCTGTATGTATGTGCATTCATGTATTTCCTCCTGTGTTCACTGAGAGAGAGCGGTGACACCCCAAAAGCCATGAGCTCCCCTAGTATCCAGGTGTTACTTCCTAAATATCATTCTCCACAAAATGGATGGGGCAGGGAAAGCACACGATGAGCCTGGAACATGTTGTTGCCCCAGAAAATAAAGAAGTGCTCAAAGCATGATGGGGCTTTGTCAAAGGATGCCAGAGGCGCTCCCACTGGCCAAAGTTGGGGCAATTAGGATCCACTGACTGAAACAGACATCCATGAGCCCACGCTGATGTAAATGAGTAAATGAAGAACCATAGGATGCTTCCCTGCAGTAGGATAGGGGAGCCAAGTGTATAAGGAATGATGGAGTGAGAAAATCATCCCCCAGCCACCACGGTAACTAATTCATCCAAGAGTCACCAATGGATACTAGAGCCAGTGGATAGAGGTGTGATGGGAAGCAAGATATTTACTTAGTCTCAAAGTACCTCCCCATGAAATGTTCATTAATTACAAAAGTAAAAAGAGTACTTTTGTAGCAAAAAAAAAAAAAAAAAAAAAGCTTGGCAGATACAGATACACCTTAGTCAAGTTACCATCATCAGTAATGGGACAAACAAGTCAGATGCCACCTGGTAAGATGCAATTAGAAGAGCACAGTGTCACTTCTGTGACATTCCGTGCAAAAATACAAAACCTGAATCTAAATGTGACGAAACATCAGTCAAACCAAATGGAGGGAGAGTCCACCAAATAACTGGAAATACACATTGAAGTTTTAGGCAGTGACAGGGCATCAAGCCAGCAACTTATCCTCATACTGCTGAGGAATAATGAAGTTCTTCATGCTGCACTGGCCACTCGTCTGTTGGCTTGAAATTATTTAAAAATAGGGGCACCTGGGTGGCTCAGTCGGTTAAGTGTCTGACTTCCAATCAGGTCATGATCTCATGGTTCACGAGTTCGGGCCTCACATCTGGCTCTGTGCTGACAGCTCAGAGCCTGGAGCCTTGCTTCAGGTTCTGTGTCTCCCTTTCTCTCTCAAAAATAAATAAAAATTAAAAAAAATTTTAATACAATACAAAATAAAAAATATCTCTAGAAGATATACAGATGGTAAATAAGCCTATGAAAAGAAAATCATTAGTCATTAGGGAAATGTCAGTTAAAATAACAAAGCAATACAACTGTACCCATACCAGAATGGCAAAAATCTAAAAAATTGATGATACCAGTTGCCAATGAGAAGATACAGAGCAACAGGAACTCATGCGGCAGGCGGGGATGCAAAAATGGCATCTTGGGAAGACGGTTTGGCAGTTTCTTACAAAGCTAAGCATAGTCTCACCATACCACCCAGCAGTCGTGCTCCTAGGAATTTATCTATTAAATCAAAAACTTAAGTTCACCGAAAAAGTCTGTACATGAATATTTACAGTAGATTAATTCATAGTCACTTCAAGCTGGAAGCAACCAAGATGTTCTTCAATAAGTGAAGGGACGGGGGCACCTGGGTGGCTCAGTGGGTTAAGCGTCTGACTTTGGCTCAGGTCGTGATGTCACAGTTCATGGGTTCGAGCCCCGTGTCGGGCTCTCTGCTGTCAATGCAGGGCCTGCTTCGGATCCTCTGTCCCCCTTTCTCTCTACCCCTCCCCTGCTAGTTCTCTCTCTCTCTCTCAAAATAAATAAATTAATTTTATTTTAAAAATTTTTTTTAACATTTATTTTTGAGAGACAGAGAGAGACAGAGCATGAGTGGGGGAGGGGCAGAGAGAGAGGGAGGCACAGAATCTGAAGCAGGCTCCAGGCTCTGAGCTGTCAGCACAGAGCCCGATGCGGGGCCCGAACTCACAAACTGTGAGATCACGGCCTGAGCCGAAGTCAGAGCTTAACCGACTGAGCCACCCAGGGGCCCAAGATAAATAAATTAATTTAAAAAAAATAAGTGAAGGGCCAAACAGTAGTAGATCTAGTCAGTGGAATAGTATTTAGTGATAGAAAGAAATTAGACATGTAAACTCATGAATGAGTATTAAATGCGCATGACTAAATGAAAGAAGCCAGTCTGAAAAGGCCACATATTATATGACTCCATTCATATGACATGTTGGAGAAGGCAAAGCTACAGCGACAGTAAAGAGATCCATGGTTGCCAGGGGTTGAGGGAGGAAGGAGGCTCAGCAGGGGAAACACAGGTGATATATTTGGAGGAAGTGAAATTCTTCTGTATGATGGACAGATGACATTATGCACGTGTCAAACCCATAGAATGCTATGGCACACAGAATGAACCTTAGCTTGTATAAATTTTTTTTAAAAAAATCCCTTAGGAGTTTGGAAAATCTCAGGATGGAATACAGACAATGATAAATGACTTTAATTGTATTACAAATGTATGAAATAACTGAAGGGGGTGCTGACCTACATAACTCCGGAAATGAGTGAAGCCTGAAGACAGAAGGCAAAGGGAACCAGGCGTAGGTACAGAACTCTAGCTGGTAAAGCATTTCCCATGGGGGAGGGCTTAGCAATCGTACAGCCATGATATATGAACTGAACAATTAAATAAATGCTTGGAGGATGGTTGGAGCCGGTGTCTCACCACTGGAGTAGGAGTTCACAGACAAGCAAGGGGAGGGAGCTAGAATGACCCACGTGTAATACATTTGAGTTGGAGACATCAGTGTGACCCGTGTTTAGCTTACTGTAGACACATCTGGCTACCTACTGAAGTATTTACGGACGTGTGTAGATACACAAGTTGTATACACACATATATTTCCTTGCTTTGCCATCTGAGAGGGCCCAGAAGGGAGAGACCCCAGTAGGAATGAATGCACCTGTTGCCAGATCTTTGTTTGGAATATCATCCTCCGATACAAAGGAACTAGGGTTCTTTGGAGAAACGGCGGGCACCAGGACTGAGAAATACAAAATGAGCCTGGAGCATCCTACAGGGCTCGAGAGTAAGGAAGGGCTCCGTAAAGGCACAAGGGTGAAGCTAGGGACCAACTGAAAAAGTGGCAAAGTTGGCACAATCTGATCAACAAAATAAGTAGCCTGGTAGTGGATTATAAGTCAAAGTATAATAAAAATATTCATATAATATATGAGTGCATATAATATATGAGCCCATATGAGTCCATATAATACAAATAAATTACTGATTAAATAAATGGAGTAGAATCAACACATCTCTATGCAGAAGAATTCCAAATAATTTACGTATGTAGTCTGCCTTAACGAGGTGGAGTATAGCTGCCCACCCCTTAAGCATCACGATTTCCTTCCAAGAAGTACAGTATGGAAAGGGTGGGGAGAAAGTTTATGTGGAGAGGCCTGACAAACAAACAAACAAACCTGTCAGGTGATCAGAGTCAGGGAATGGCCTGCACCCTCGATAGGGTATAATCACCAGCTACTTCACTTCTGTGGTCCTCCTCTCCACAAGCCACAAGTCTGATCGTGAGAAAACATCAGACAAATTCCAACTAAGGGACATTCTACAAAATGCCCGACCTGTTAAGCTTATCAAAAACAAGGAAAGTCAGAGAAATTGTCACAGGCAGGTGGAGCCCAAGGAGATATGACAACTGAATGTCATGTGGTGTCCTGACTGGGATCCTAGAACAGAAAACAAACAAACGAACAAAAAACAGGACATTATGTAAAAAAAAATGAGGAAATGTGAATGAAGTATGGACTTTACTTAATAGTGTCTCATTAATTGTGACAAATGTACCACACTGATGCAAGATGTCAGTAACAGGGGAAACCAGGTGTGGGGTATATGGGAACTCTCTGTCTTACCTTCCCAACTTTTCTGTAAGTCTCAAACTAATCGAGGGGCACCTGGGTGGCTTAGCCCTTAGGTCTGTGCTCAGAGCCTGGAACCTGCTTCAGATTCTGTGTCTCCCTCTCTCTGTCCCTCCCCTACTTGTTCTCTCTCTCAAAAATTAGTAAACATTTTTTTAAAAGTGTCAAACTGGGGCACCGAGGTGGCTCAGTTGGTTGAGTGTCCGACTTCGGCTCAGGTCATGATCTTGCTGTTCGTGGGTTCGAGCCCCGCGTCGGGCTCTGTGCCGACAGCTCAGAGCCTGGAGCCTGCTTCGGATTCTGTGTCTCCTTCTCTCTCTGCCCCTCCCCTGCTCATGCTCTGTCTGTCTCTCAAAAATAAATAAACATTAAAATTTTTTTTAATTTTTTTTTTCAACGTTTATTTATTTATTTTTTTGGGACAGAGAGAGACAGAGCATGAACGGGGGAGGGGCAGAGAGAGAGGGAGACACAGAATCGGAAACAGGCTCCAGGCTCTGAGCCATCAGCCCAGAGCCTGACGCGGGGCTCGAACTCACGGACCGCGAGATCGTGACCTGGCTGAAGTCGGACGCTTAACCGACTGCGCCACCCAGGCGCCCCTAAAATTTTTTTTTTTAATTTCAAACTAGTGAAAATAAAACCTCTATTAAGAATTCTTTTTAGAATTTTTTAAAGTTTGATATTACGATAGAGCAACAATCATTACCTACGGACGCTCTGCCGCTCAATTGCAACGCTAGACAGAGGTCGTGCCAAAGTGTGGGAAGTTGTACTAGTCAGGCCAAGCCTGCTGGTGGGGCTGCCTTCCCTTCGTTAAGGTATCCTTCCCTGTGCTGGCCCGAGGCTCGGGTTTATTCTGTTCCTCTGTCCCTGGATGTGGGGATGTGGTTCCTGAGAGCCCCCCCCCCCCCACCACAGGCCTGGTGCGGTACTGCAGACGTGCTTCTGAGTGCTTCAGAGAGAGGCTCTACCCCTGCCTCCCTTGCACGTGTAGTTTCCCCTGTCCTTTTGCACTCGCTTGCTGCTTTACACAATCGTCTCTGAAAACGTCCTTGAAACCTTAGAGGTGGACACGTGGCAACGGATCAGTGTCATTGCGTTTGAAGTGATAAAATAATCTCTGAATTAAAAAATAGATAAAATGAAGTGGTCAAGCTATGTGTTCTTTTTCTTAATATTTTTTTAAATGTTTATTTACATTTGAGAGAGAGACAGAGAGACAGAGACAGACTCTAAAGCAGTCTCCAGGCTCCGAGCTGTCAGCACAGAGCCCGATGTGGGGCTTGAACTCACTTGCCGTGAGATCATGACCTGAGCCGAAGTTGGATGCTTCAGCAACTGAGCCACCCGGGTGCCCCGTCAACCTGTGTTTTCCTTGAGGAAAGGCAGAGCAAGGCAGACCACGGCCCCCATCCCTGTCTTGGACCTGAGCTCCTGTGTGGTCCCAGACTGGCTTGGGTACTATGGATTGTCACTGGTGAAAGCACCAGGTCAAAATAACAAAAGTAAAAAAGAAAAGGCTCCTGTCCTCTGATCTTCTTCAAAAGGCTGGTGATCTAATGGAGACTAAGCAAAGCAAAACCTCCCAGGTGAACCTAACTGGAGAGGTGGGAGGCCACCGGTTAGCTCCAGGGGGAAACTTGCATGGGTTCGCGTTTACGCAGAGAGGTCACTTTCCTAATCACAGCAATACTCCTGAGAGTTGGCCGTGGCTGATGTCACCCTCTCTTTATAGAGCAGCGGGCTGAGTTCAGGAGGGCAGATGGCCAGTCCGTTGTCAGAGGACCAGGAACTTTCCATTCGCCCTCTCCGTGACAGGCCCAGGCTGCCTTGACCCCACGTCAGCATGGGAGAAGAGGGGATACCTGGCAAGGCTTCCAAAGACATGCCCACCTCAGGATCCTCACTGAGTGAGGTCAGGGACAGGGTGAGAGCCGCCTCCATCCCACACCACAGACAGCATTCGGGACAGGTGCACTGATAGGAAACGTACATTCTTTGTCACTAGAGTTTAAAGTTGGTTTGGCAAGCATGCCAGAATACCCGCTACACTCTTGTTCTGGGTTGGTGCTAGCCGTCCATGTGGAATGTTCCAAAACTGCCTTGGGCTTCAGCTAGAAGGCAAACTCTGGGAGGCCCTTGGTCCTTAAGAGTCTTCTTTTTAAATGAACAAACTTGATTTCTTGAGCAGTATTTGCTTTGCAGAAAAATTAAGTAGAAAGTACTGAGAGTTTTGATCTACTCCCTCACTCCCACACAATTTCCCCTGTTATTGACATCTTGTATTGCTGTGATGCATTTGTACAATTGATCAGCCAACGTCAATACATTATTGTCAATTAACAGCTACATAGTATACATTAGGTTTCACTCTCTATGCTGTACATCATTCTATGGGTTTTCACATGGACCCACCACGACAGCATCATGCAAAACAGTCTCAGTGCCCTAAATACCCGTGTCCTCCACTTACTCATCCCCCCTCTCCCCCCCGAGTCCCCTGAACCCCTGGAAACCACTGATCTTCTCACTCTCTCTGCACCTCTGCCCTTTCCAAAATGTGATAGTTGGAGACAGATGGTGTGTAACCTTTTTAGATTGTCTTCTTTCACTTAGAAGTATGCATTTAAGGTTCCTCCGTGTCTTTTCTATCTGGAATATACTGACAAATAGAAATGAAATGGTCGGGGAGTGGCTGGGGGAAAGGATGGTTGGGAGAGGGCCGCAGGGCTCCTGGCTCTGGTGGCCCTCCCTCTCCAGTGAAGAAAAGAACCCAGAAGTCTCTGTTTAAATGTTGCTAAGTCAGGGGCACCTGGGTGGCTCAGTCAGTAAGCGTACGACTTCAGCTCACGTCATGATCTCATGGTTTGTGAGTTCGGGCTCTGTGCTGACAGCTCAGAGCCTGGAGCCTACTTCAGATTCTGTGTCTCCTTCTCTCTCTACTCCTCCCCTGCTCATGCTCTGTGTCTCTCTCTCTATAATAAATAAACGTTAAAAAGAATTTTTTTTTTAAATGTTGCTAAGTCTGAAGTACCTTTGGGGTGTCTGGAAAGCAATGTGTTCCTTGCGAGGACCCAGTAAATGATAGCAAGTGCTTCCTGGTTCCTGGGAGTGCCCAGGGTTCTAGCTGGTAAGGGGCAGGCATGCAGGTAAGTGGCCCAGCAAAGACCCTTCTCCTTTTCCAACCTTAGTATTAAAATTTCTTTGATGGTCCAGTGGGCCTTGGATCCAAGGACGGAAATAGTTCATGAAAAACCATTCAAAGAACTAAAAATAACTCCCTTATTTCTCAGCTGGACTGGCTTTGCTCAAGTCTTGGGAAAGGCAAGGAAAAAAAAAAACCAACTTGAGAGTGGAAATCCATGGCAACAAGCAAGTTCTGTTTATGGATAGCATCCCAGGGAAATGAAGTGCCTGGCTGCTACAGAGGAGAAGTGAAGGTGAAGTCATATATATCCATCTACTTTGCTCTGACTGAGCCAACAGGAAACTCCTACCTGTTCTATCCATCCATGAGAAATAAATTCTTATATTTTTGTCTGACAAGACATATGCCATACTGTCTCGGGACTTTCGAATAAAGACTATAACATACCACTCTGATCTCTGACCTGGATTTCAAGCTGGCTTTATGTAGCATATAGATCACCAGGAACAGGGGACAGAATGAAAGCAGTGAGTGTCAGTAGATGTAGGCTGTAATTTCTAATTAAAATTCTTGTCGCTGTTTCATTTAAACCGTTGACTGCCTTCCTTCTTCGACTCTCTTTCGTAAATTTTCCAATTGGTTTCAAGCAGACAAAAAAGTAGTGATCCTTCCTCAACTGTCTCCAACTATTTTAGACACAGTTCAGAATCTTCTTCTTGTTGTCCTATTATTTCCGGTTCTTGGAATGCCAATTCTTCTGTTTGCTGCAGCAGACGCTCCCCCACGGTGGTTTGCAATTTATGATCGTGAATTCGACTTCAGTAGGGGTTCCTTTGCCGGGGAGTCTCATGTGCCTTGAGGTACAAAAGAGGTACAAAAGGGGCCTAACGGGAGCCTCTGCTAGGGGTGCAACCCTGCCACCCGAGATCCTGAAGCGCAGCTCTCATTTCTGACCAAAGCCACTCTTGGAGTCCATCAAAGACACCATTTATCGACATCTACATCAGGGCTCGATTCCCGAGAGATCCACACCGCCCACAAAGAAAGAGCCAACACCACAGGTGACCACATGCGTTTTTGAAGGCATTTCCCCTTCACCCGGCACCAGTGACCATCCTGAAAGATGCTTCTCTGCATGAATAAGGACGTTCACATTTCACATCTTCTGCTTCCTCCTGCTGGGCTCTTGGCAGATCAATGCTACCATCAACTGATATTCCTCACAAGCTAAAGAATTAGCTCTCATACTGTATAGACAAATAGGGTCTCCTTCGTGGATGTGCTGGCACTGTCCATGTTCCACAGCCTGGTGGTTGTAAACATTAAAAACAAAAACAAAAACATGCTTCTGGAGAGCGTGGCTAGAAGAAAAACATCCCTTCTATAGACAAACAGGATAGTCTGATGTTAGCCATGACTCACCCCACCTTCTCCGGCCACCATGTGGGGCTCGGCTAAGCAAGACAGATGACAGAGAGATGGACAAGGGAATGACCACCAGAAGCTTTGGAACATGACATGGAAGGTAAGAAAACAGGAGAGAGAACAAAACCAGCCATCCCTGGCTGGTGAATGATGACTCTGGAAGTCTAGAAAAGGAAGGAACCAGGAGGCCAGAGGGGCAGCACAGAGGATGGGAGGGTAGACGATGGGCACAGGTTCCAGGCAGGTGGGCAGGGGTTGGGGTGGGAGTCCAGGAGGCAGGCTGGCATCCTGCGAATGAGGCCAACCCTCTGAGGCCCCGTTATCTGACACTGCTGGGGTCCTGGCTTTGGCCGGGAGGTGGCCGTCATTGCGCACCCCCTCCATGATGAAGAATCCTAGGACTCCGACACCACTGTTGCCACCACCATCAACCCTGCTGACACAGCACATCGGCCCAAGGGCAGGCCTCAGACTGGAAGACTCTTCTAGGCTTGGCGATACAGCAGCTTGGAAAAGCTGGTGATTCACGGTGGAGCAGAAGCAGCCCAGCCTGGGTCCCTGTGCCTGCTCCCCTCAGCTAGGACTCCCTGTCAAGGACACGTGTTCCTAAACCCCTTGGGCCATGCAGGTTAAGTGAGAGATCATGCCTACAGGCGTGCGAGCAGCAGAGGGAGGGGGAACAAAATCCCAGGGACAGGAACCACATGAGGCCCTGTCACCCAGAAAGGACTCTGCCTGCAGCATAAACAGCAGGACAGGACATCTGTGATCAGGACCAGGTGACTGGAGGGGCACCTGGCATGCATACACACCCCTGAGATCCCAGATTTGGCGTTGTGAGGTGAGGTGAGATTTTCAGAACACCTTGTAGCTGTGAACACACTCTTTTTTTTTTTTTGAGAAAGAGAGAGCGAGTGCATGCACATGATACGGGGGTGGGGGGGTGGGGGTGGGGAAGGGATGGAAGGAGAGAGACAGAGAGAGAGAAAGAATCTCAAGCAGGCCCCATGCCTGGCATGGAGCCCAACGTGGGGCTCAATCCCACAACCCTGGGATCATGACCTGAGCCGAAATCAAGAGTCAGACTCTCAACCGACTGAGCCACCCAGGTGCCCCGAACCCTTTGATTCTAATCCATCTTCTAAACACTGAACACATTCAAATGGTGGGGTTTTCACCTGGGCCGGGGCTGCCCACGGTTTAAGTGCAGAGCACACATCAATAAGTGCCTGTGTCCCACACCTCATGGTTCTAATAAACATGTGCCCACTATCCAGTTAGTCAAGTACTTATAGCATCTTCCAAGTCACGGGCATGGTTCTAAACATATGGGGCCAGTGTAAATGAGACATTCTTGGCCATCGATCTATCCTCCAGAGATTCACGTCCAGGCAGGGAGAAATAATAAAGCAATAAACAAACAAGATAAGTTCAGAGGACAATGAATGCCAACAAGAAATTAATAAATGTCAATGGTATACAAAGGCACAGGGGCTGGGGGCCAGGACAGCGTCAGTGATTAGGAAAAAGCACGTCTCACAAGGTGGTTTTAAGCTGTGATCAAAATGACAGGGAGAAGACAGGTGTGAAGTTAGAGGCAATAAGTTTCTAGGCAGGAAAAATAGCAAGTGCAAAGGCCCTGAGGCAGGGAAGGGCTTGAGGAGTTTCAAGGACTGGAAGAGGCCAGGGTGGCTGAAGCCTGTGGGAAGGAGGAAAGTGGAATGAGAGGGGCCGGGCAAGGGCAGGCAGGCTGCGCTCTACTCCGAATGCAATAGGAAGCCATTGGAGGGTTTTAAGTGGGGGCATGACCTGCCAAATCTTCTTCTCCCTTTTATCCTGGAACTCCCCTTCACCCACTCCTGCATTTCATGGAACACACAGTGGGAAATGTGGCTAAGTTCTCATTTACCAAAGTCATCTGCTTTGCTGGTTTTGCCCCAGCCGGGTGGTCTGGACATGAGACTGTATTATATTGATTTGGCTACAACAATCGATTGTTCCAGAATCTTGGGGCACGTAGGTGCTGCTTTTCCCTTTCTTTTTTTTTTTTTTTTAATTTTTTTAATGTTTTATTTCTTTTTGAGACAGAGAGAGACAGAGCATGAATGGGGGAGGGGCAGAGACAGAGGGAGACACAGAATCGGAAGCAGGCTCCAGGCTCTGAGCAATCAGCCCAGAGCCCGACACGGGGCTCGAACTCACGGACCGCGAGATCATGACCTGAGCTGAAGTCGGACGCTTAACCAACTGAGCCACCCAGGCGCCCCTGCTTTTCCCTTTCTTAACATAAGGAGTCCAAAAAGAATTTAGAAAAGGAACCAATTCCCAATCAAGCATTCATCATTTACAGACACAGGTTCCTGCCTGTCCCAGAAGATGCCAGAAGTGGGGATAACACTTTCTGCCCACGAGCAGACTCCTGTCTCTCCCTTTGGGTTTTCTGGGTGTCTGTAGGATAAGCAGAACTCTGCAAAAATGACATTACCACGGAGGCTAAACAGCGAGTTTAAAAAGTGCAAAGTCCTCGCTTTCAAAACGCAGGCCGTTATTCTCATCAGAATACTGTATGCGCCAAGACAAAGGAGAAATGCAACAGATACAATCTGCCTGTGGTGGGATCAATTACCATACCTTGCTGTGACTACCGTGCACTTCCTTCATTCACGGGAGCAAGAGATTTTGCACGAAAGCTTCTCACCTAAATGCTACTGTTACATACCATTCGCAAAACATGACACTAATGTAAGCATCTTCGAAAACACTTACATGTACACATGTTAAGAGTGGGAAAGTAAACCATACTCAAACCGGCAAAGTCGCTGCTCTTCAGGGAGTGAACAAAAAGGTAACTGCAAACAAAGGTGCAGAAGAGACGTCCTCCCAGTCAAGATTTACTGGCTCACACTGTGCACGGGACTCGTGCCGGATGATGTCAGGGGCTCGGGAACACCGGTTCCCTGGATTCTGGCTCCGGGTTCCATTCTGCTGCTGGGCCCAGGGACACATTCTAGAGCCCACCCAGACAGCACACACAATGCATGGGATGCTTCCCGCTCGACATGATGTTTGGGAATTAAATCAATTGCTTCAAACTGTAATCCTTGAATGTACCATAACAGAGAGATCTTGAAATATGCCGTGCTCACGTTCCCGGGGCCTGCTGGAATTTGTCCTTTAAAACCAACTACGACAACCAGAAAGGTCTAACCTCTGAGATTACAGTCTCTTGTTCTAGAAATAAAGGGAGAGGACAAAGGAAACACGTGCTTGGTTTTCACCACATTTCAGAGGACAAACATGATGCTTAGGCATGGGCCTGGAAGAAATCGTGTGTTCACATGTGTGCACGCACCTCCACCTGGAGAAAGGGCTCAGGTGACTTCAGCTCATGGCTTTTCAAGGGTGGACGATGCTGTTCGGTCGTTCGCCTTTGCTGCAGTGGAACCAGCTCCTGTTTCTGCATCTGTGGCAAACAGAGTCATCCTCCAAATTCCCTTTCCAAGTTACTGTAAGACTCTCAACCCACGTGTACTCGTGACCCATGGCGGGGGGGGGGGGGGGGCACCGCCTCAGCAGCACCTTCCAGAGACTTCCACGGCAGGCCAAAACAGTGGTTTGCTTCACACTCTTCATGTGATTTAAATCGTAAACTCTTGATGACGGCTTTCGCTTCTGGGAACATTGGTGCTTTCGTTAAGAATTCTGTTAGCGGTTGAGCCACAGAGAGACACCAGCAGGCCAGCCATGGGAACAAGCCTGATTTGCCAGCACAGATTGGCTTATCCCCTCACCAGGTTTCCTCCTCTAGTCCTGGGACGCCAGGTGTCTAAGAGCCAAGGAGAACTCTTGTAGGTCGGTAGGGGAGTGGACGAGGAGGAGCCACAGTGTCTATAAAGATACGCTCAGGGGCTCAGCAGTGCGGGGACAGGCTAGGTGCTGAGCCCTGAGCAGGTACCATCCCTGCTGTCTGGAAGGCTCAGGGGAGCCAGCACAGAGGTGGGGCTGGACGGACATGGACAAGGGAAGACCAGGGGTGGTGATGGGGGGTTCTGGGCCATCATATGGTGGCAGCTGATGCACTGGTGCCCAGGAGGGTCAGCCCCAGTGAGACTGGCCTGGCCAGAGAGGGGAAGGAGGGTGTAAGAGAGAACCAGTGGGCTCCAAGCCTGGGCTAAGGGATTCTCAAAGAAACCCAAGACAGTGTTAGTGGCCGACAGCCTGAAGACGACTGCCCGGAAGGAAACATGTCTCTGCTGCCTAGAATAAGATCCCGGAAAGGCCGACAAGAGTAACCTCAGTGACACAGTCAGCACCCTGACCACAGACAAAGGTCACTCCTAATAGCAACGGTTCAAGAGGCAAAGAGGACGACACCTTCTCACCATCTCCAGCAGCCTTTCATTGCCATCAAGAGGGTGGGTGGAACAGTCTTCTGGATGGACTGCTCACCCCTGAAGTGCGGGAGGCCTGAGGTCCTGGGGGGCTTTATGGCTGGCCTTCAGCCATCTGTCCCCAAGCAGCTCCAGGGGCCTCAGGGTGGCTTAAACACGCCACAGCTGACTTCTGATTCAGTGACCCCGGACTCTGAGGATGACTTGGGCTTTAAATGGAAGCTCCAGGCAAGGCTTGCCCCGGCCTCCTCAGGAAGAACGCTTTACTCTGTGGCTTTCTCAGGCTTCACGATCAAAAGCTTAGTGTTTGAGACCAAATGCAGTGAAAAAAAAAAAAAAAAAGGAAGGAAGGAAAGGAAAGGAAAGGAGGAAAAAAGAAACTTCTTTCCGACAAATAACAATTTTTATCTACAGGTCTAAAACTTCCGGGGATATGCTGAATTCAGCCCAGGAGGATGTGCTGGGGGAAGCTGTGTCAACAGGCTCTGAAGCAAACAGACATCCGCAGAAGCCAGGACTTAGACAAAGGAGAGCGGGTGTGAGGGGACACACAGGAAGTGTCCCCAGGGCAGAAAGTCTACACGACCTTTCTCTACAGGCAGCTCCTGGCCAGTTTTCACCTGGAATATCTTTGGCCCACGTCCAGGTTAAATGCCAGTTAGAAAGCTCTGCCCACTCGCTCTTTCTGGGCAGACAGCAACAGTGGTGAGCTCTAATCATTTACAAAGGTCACGATCGGGAGCGAGCCCCGGAGCAGTCATTTAAAATTCGATTGATCCCTATTTGTAGTCAAGGAAAGAAAATGGGCACTTGGACT
Source organism: Puma concolor (assembly GCF_028749965.1). Lineage (NCBI taxonomy): Eukaryota > Metazoa > Chordata > Mammalia > Carnivora > Felidae > Puma > Puma concolor. Next base: position 43,488,149 of record NC_141681.1, read on the forward strand.
GTATTGTAATTATGGGGCTTCCAGGCAACCGTAAATAGATGTGCAATCTCGATACTGGCAAATACCTGGGAGAAGAAATTATTACTCTGGTATCGCACGTTGCTAGGAAAGGTCGAAGATAAAATTGCGCATAAAAAAAATCAATCATCTTTTAGCTAATTTGCCCTGCTCACCACCCGTCAGGGTTATCACAATTATCAGACGTCTGCCGAATATATTAAGGATGAGGGTCTACTTGCGAAAAACGATCGCCAGGCAAGTGAAGGCCTCAAACGCAGTGGGGACTCTGCAGAGCTGACAGCTGGGTGGGCTGCAGGGGCCGCAGCTCAGGGACAGGGTAGCAGAGCTCTCCAGACCATCTCGGAAATGAGCTTCAGTGCCCTCCCCAAGTGGGCACTGCAGACACCATCCCTATGCCCACTCTGCTGATGACGGGGGACAAAGGGCCTCCCCAGCCCTACTGGAGAAGGAAGGTCTGCTTGTCCTGGGAGTGACAGTGGACCAGTGGCCAGCACCTTCTGTGCAGCTTAGTCCCAACAGTCTAGGCCTGGAGCTTCGACATCCATAAGCTTAACCCTTGCCGCAACCCCCGGAAATAAGCATTAGCCCCATATCACTGATGGGGAAACAGGCACACTGAGGTTCAGACATGTGGCTGAGGCCACATGGAGGGAAGTGGCAGAGGGGGGCCCAGAGCCAGCTGGAGGTAGTGACCAGGTGGCACCTCATCCCATCTCAGGCAGGGTCGCACCAGCACCTCCAAAAGAGCTGAGGGAAGGGGTGGTCATGCCTACTCTCCAAATCTGTGTCTGCCCCTCTTCCACACCCCTGAAGAATCTGTCCCCCTTTGCATCCTTAGGAACCACAAGGCACTAGGCAGAGGTGACACTTGCTGGGGCAGCTGGGTGGCTCAGTTGGTTGAGCGTCCCACTTTGGCTCAGGTCATGATCTTGCAGTTCATGAGTTCGAACCCCATGTCAGGCTCGCTGCTGTCAGCCTGTCAGCGCAGAGCCTGCTTGGGATCCTCTGTTCCCCTCTCTCTACCCCTCCCCCAACTGGTGCTCTCCCAAACATAAATAAAATATGTTTTAAAAAATGACACTTGCTGGACAGCAGACATTCCCTCTGTCAACCTCATGGGAAGCAGGGCTGGAGGGCTGGCTGTGGTTCTGCTTGGGGATGGTCTCTCACATCTGCCCCCTCTCCTCAATCCCACCTTCACGGTCATTACTTACTGAGCTTGGTGTCCCCGGAGCTTAGTGACGGCCACTATAGGGACTGGCAGCACCTCTCTCAGGAGTGATGCATATAAAGTCAAGATAACCCATTTCCCATTTCCCCACGTGGAAATAGCAGTGCTGGGACACCAGAAGTGGGCTGGGCACGGACAGAGGTGACAAAGGTACAGCCTTTTCTGGGAATCCACCTGCTGCCATGGGGCAACCTCTAACAGTATACTTACTTCTACAAATCTACACCAGGGAAATGATCAGGGTGTAGACAGACTGATGCACAAAGATGTCGACCACAGTGTTGTTTATAATGTGAAAAACTGTGAAGAACTTAAATATCTAGCGTTTGGGATGGGTCAAGTGCATTACAGCACTGGATAGAATAGTAAGGGCAATTGCAATGCTTCGTATGAAGAGTTTCTGGAGATAGGAGAAAACGTTCATGAAATGACACTAAGCAACAGCTATCACAAAACCCACGTATAAAATGATATAAAACCTTATGAAGAAAACATTCACAGATAATTTAGGACTACGGGGGGTGTGGTTTTGCTTCCATTGACATCTGTTCTCAAAATTATCCACGCGGAGTCTTCCTCTTCCCCAAGCCCACAGCAGCCCCAGGAGCCCCATTCAGTTTCATCAGAAGGTGCTATTCTGTTTAATTGTTGCAGTAAAATACACATAACATAAAATGTATCATTTTAGCCATTTCTAAGTGTAGGGTGCAGTGGCATGAAGTAAGGACATTCACATTGTTGTGCAAACACTACCACTACCCATCTCGGAACACTTTCTATCATCCCAACAGAAACTCTTGTGCTCTAGTCTACTCTCTGTGGATTTGCCTGTTCTAGGGACTTCATATAAGTGGAATCATACATTTGTCCTTCTACGCCTGGCTGCCTTCATTTAGTCCAGCACATCTTCAAGCTTCATCCAAAATGGTGCACCCTCCCCACCCTTACCTCCACGCGGTCAGCGGTCACTCCCATTTGGCAGCTGAAGAAACTGAGGCTCACGAAGGTAGAGCGGAGACTTCTCTTCAGTTTGACTGACTCCATCGCTCGCGGCGGGCGGCAGGAAACCTGCCGTAAGAGGTCCAGAGTCAGGCAAGGGGCAGTGGTCTGGCCTCTTCACAGAGTTATCTCATGCTGAACTTGCATGAATGCACAAACCCCCAAATCCAGAGAATAAATGGCACACTCCAAAAGCTTGCCTCGGGCCGCCAGTGTATTGCACAATATTCCCATCCTTCTGGGGAGCTGGTCTCTGGCACCCTGGCCTTGCCACCTTCCTCCCCCCCACCCCCCCACCCCCGCCCCTGCGCATGGGCACAAGGTGAGGGGACAGCCTTGCCCTCCAGGCCAGCTGCAGACCAGCTTATACTCTCCTTTCAAATCAGTCCTCTGGGGCCACTTGGTGAGGGTCAGGACGGTCAGGACTAGTGGCCCCAGGAACTGGTCTTTCCCCACCAACCCCGGCTTTTTACTTCTGCCCGGGAAAGCGCCCCCACTCTGAAAACTCCACTATAGTCACCAGCGAATCCTTGAAAAGTCGACCTCTGTTAAAGGTATGTTTTCCATGACCCAATCACAACAGCTAATTAATTGATACAGTCCTCTTAAACAGGTATAACACCTGCTAACAACACACATCTGATAGAATACAATACCTGTGAACTGCTGCTAGGCAATTATCAAGTTCCTGCTCTGTTTAATACAACATATTACATCATACTGTGGTACAATAATCTTACAAATGGCAATCTCGTCCTGCTGTGTATCATTTTAATCCTAAAGTGATTATAACCGAAGATCCGGACAGGCCTGTCCCTGCAAACCTGGTTTTGCTCAACTCTCTCCCACTATCCCCAGCTTGAACAACCACAGGGCCTCCTCACTGGCCTCCTTGCCTTCCTCTTGCCTTCCTTGGGTCTATTCTTTCCACGAGAGACAGAGTGACCTTTAAAAAATATAAATCAGATTTACATTCCCGGCTTCAAAAGCTCCAAGAGCTTCCCATGGCCTGCAGGCCGTGCCCCAGCGGTGTCCCAGTCTCATTCTCCCCACTGGCTCTACAGGACATGGCGTCTTCCCTCTCCCTTGAACACCTGCCCCAGGGCCTTTGCACTGGCACACCCTCCTCCAGTTCTCTGCCCAACTGGGTCTTTGTCACCACTCACAGTCAGTGCTGCTGTCACCTCCTTAGAGAGACTTTCCCTGACCAGTCCAGCTAAAGTAGCCCTGTCACTCTCTGTCACATTGTCCTGATGTATTTTTTCATGCATCTTATCCGTATCTAAAATTCTTTATTTTTCTTTTTTAAAATATTTTTTAATGTTTATTTTTGAGAGAGAGAGACTAAGTGTGAGCAGGAGAGGGGCAGAGAGAGAGGGAGACACAGAATCTGAAGCAGGCTCCAGGCTCCGAGCTGTCTGCACAAAGCCCGACACGGGGCTCCAACTCACAAACTGAGATCATGACCTGAGCCCAAGTTGGACACTCAACCATCTGAGCCACCCAGGCACCCCAAAATTTATTTATTTTTAATTACATGTTTACTCTCCAAGGTCAAACTCTCCGAGTCTGTGTTGGTAACTGCTATGCCCTCAGGGACTATCACACATGAGGCACTCGGTAATGTTTGTTGACTGACTGATAGAATAATCTTGTTTTTAAGAAGTCCCTTTTGAAAATATTTTTTTATTGAGTATAGTCGATACACATTACATTAGTTTCAGGTGTACAACATAGTGATTCCACATCTCTATTCATTATGCTGTGCTCACCACAAGTACAGCTACCTTCTGTCACCATACATCCCCATCACAATGTCATTGACTGTATTGCCTATGCTGTGACTTTTATCCCTGTGACTTATTCATTCCACAACTGGAAGCCTATGTCTCCCACCCCACTCTGACCCTTTTTTACCCCTCCCTACTCCCCTTCCCTCCCGTAGCCATCAGTTTGTTCTCCATATTAATAGGTCTGATTCTGCTTTTTGTTTCTTTATTAATTTGTTTCATTTTTTTACCTTCCACATGCGAGGAAAATCATATGGTACTTGTCTTTCTCTGTCTGACTCATTTCACTCAGCACAATACCCTCCAGGTCCAACCGTGTTGTCACAAATGGCACGCGCTCCTCCTTTTTCATGGCTGTGTAATATTCCAGCCACATCTTCCTTATCCATTTATCTAATTTCCTTTTACTCTAAGGCTCCCTCAGCCTCCGTCTTATGATTCTCCTCCTCGAAGGAGTTGCCTCCACTTTGCCACATCTGCCCCCTCCCCCAGTTAGATGCTGCCCTCTCCCCTCCACCCCACTGCAGCTGCCTCTACCGAGGCCACAAGGGTCACCCGCTCTGGTGGCTTCCGGAGCCTCAGCCATGCCCCCAGATCAACCTGCCTGGATATGCAAACCCCACCCAGTGCTGACTGGACTGAGCACCGTCCCCTGACCCTGCTCCTCTTCCTAGGCTCCCCATCCCAGCAGGTGCCCAAGCCAGAAACTCAGGAGCCTGGGGCATGTGCTTTCCGTGTCTGGGCTGCCTCCCCTGGGCACATGTGATTCAGCACAGCAACCACAAACAGTCTCATGCACACAGCCTGGGTCCCATCTCAAATGCCTCAGCACCCACCAGACTTTTCAGCGCCCACGGGTGGCCATTAGCAGGACGTGGAGAGATAATGCCCCTGGGTCACTGTGATGGTTAGGTCTATGTGTCATCCTGACTGGGCCACAGGGTGCCCAGATGTTTGGTCATACTACTTCCGAAGGTATCTGTGAGTGTGCTTTCAGATGAGATTAACATGTGCGGTTGGTAGACGGGATAAAGAAGACTGCCCTCCCTCATTCAGGTGGGCCTCATCCAACCCGTTGAAGGTCTGAATACAACAAAAAGACTGATCCTCTCATGAGTAAGAAGGAATTCTCCCTGCCTGACTATTTGACCTGGGACATCACTTTTTTCCTGCCTTCAGAATTAAGCTGAAACATTTGTTTTTTTCTGGGTCTCTAGCTTGCTGGTCACAGATTTTGGAATGTCACAGAGACAATCTCCATATTCATGTGAGCCAATTCATTATAATAAATCTCTTTATATATATATATATATATATCTCTTTATAATAAATATTTTTATAATAAAAATTATTTATGTTATATCTCATATAATAAACCTCAATAAATCTCTTTATATATATATCTCTTTATAATAAATATTTTTATAATAAAAATTATTTATATTATATCTCATATAATAAACCTCAATAAATCTGTTTATAATAAATATTTTTATAATAAAAATTATTTATATTATATCTCATATAGTAAACCTCAATAAATCTCTTTATATATATCTCTTTATAATAAATATTTTTATAATAAAAATTATTTATATTATATCTCATATAATAAACCTCAATAAATCTCTTTATAATAAATATTTTTATAATAAAAATTATTTATATTATATCTCATATAATAAACCTCAATAAATCTCTTTATAATAAATATTTTTATAATAAAAATTATTTATATTATATCTCATATAATAAACCTCAATAAATCTCTTTATATATATCTCTTTATAATAAATATTTTTATAATAAAAATTATTTATATTATATCTCATATAATAAACATATATATATATATATATATATATATATATATAGCCATCGTATTTGTTCTGTTTCTCTGGAGAATCTGACTGGTACAGGCAACCACCAACCAGTGGGAAAAGGGAGCCAGTGGATTAACGCCTCAGCTTCCTGTCCTTCTGAGGGACAATTCTGGGGAGTACCCCGTGTGGTTTCTCTGGCCACCTCAGTCTCCAGCCCAGTCATGCACCTGCACGGGAGTCTCTCCCTTCCCTGCTCTGCTTCCTCTGTGCTCACCCTCTGCTTCCTGGACTCACTCCTACACCCACAGCTGAGTCTCAGGCTGGCTTGCAGCAAGACCCAACCCGGACACGTCCTAGGTGCTGCCAATTCCGCCAAAAGACACATCCGCTCAGCCCCTGGTCTGGTGGATTCCACCCACAGGTCTGTCTGACGGTGTCCATATGGCTTCCTGTGGCTGCTCTAACAAATTACCATGAGCTCGACGGATTGAAGCAACAGAAAGGTATTCATTCTCCCATGGTCCTGGAGGTCAGAAGTTACAAAGCTGTGTCCCTGGGCTGGAATCAAGGTGTCAGCGGGCCTACACTCCTTCCAGAGGCTCTAGGGAACAATCTGGCCCATGCCTCTTTCAGTGTCTGTGGTCATTGGCGTTCCTTGGCTTGTGGCCACATCACTCCTGTCTTTGCTTCCATGGTCACATTGCCTCCTCCTCTTCTGTGTGTGTCAAATCTCCCCCTGCCTTCCTTTCATAAGGATACATGTGATGGCATTTGGGGCCCACCTGGATAATCCTGGATAATCTCCCCATCTCAAAATCCTTAACTTAAGCATGGCCATAAAGCCCTTTTTTGCCATTATAAGGTCACATCTGATATCTTTTTTTAAGTTTATTCATTTATTTTGAGACAGAGCATGCAAGCAGGGGAGGGGCAGAGAAAGAGGGGGACAGAGGATCCAAAGCAAGCTCTGTGCTGACAGCAGAACCCAACGAGGGGCTTGAACTCACAAACCGTGAGGTCACGATCTGAGCCAAAGCCGGACGCTTAACCGACTGAGTCACCCAGGTGTCCCTAGAATCTGTTATTGCTGAAGGGCCATTATTCAGCTATCGCAACCTTACCATGACCCCTCCTGTGACTATTGCAGAAGGCCTCCTTTATGACCCCATCAAATCCATTCTCCAGGCTGTCACCAGAGATGCCCTTCTGGAAGGCAAACCTGGTAGCCTCATGCTCACAGACACTGGATGGTCTTCTGCTGCCTGCAGACTGGTGCTGATGGCCTAGGCAAGGCCGCAGCCCCCTGCTCTCCAGCAGCCTCTCGCTCTCCAGCTCTAGCCCCAGATGCACTGGGGGCCGGGAAGGCTCTGGAGCCCTGTGCATACACGGAAGGGCCTGGCTCCAGGGTACTGTGGTCAGGCAGGAATGCAGATGCCAAATATTTAGGAGAGCCCAAAATTTCAGGTTTGTTGGTTTGGTTTTGAATGTAAAACCTCTCAGTGTTTAAATGCTGGCAGCTTATTTAAAAAGAAAATGTAACATAGTATAGGCTACACAAAGCGGTCTGCAGGCTGCTCTTCGGCAAACTCTCTGCCCAGCAGCTGGACCATGTTGCTCCTTTGTGGCCCCAGGCCTTTGCCTGCTCTCACCCCTTTGCTGGAAACACTCCCCTGACCATCCCGCCCCAGCCTCAGTATGCTCCTTGTCTGACAAATCCCTGTTCTCCTTTGCTCTTAGCTGGCACCTCTGGTGGCCTGAGTCCTGCCCCAGCTTACATCTGCAGGGATGGTGCCTGCCCACGGTCTCCGTCTCCCTCCAGACCCTGATCACCTCACAGATGAAGACGCATCCCCTCGTAGCAGAGAATCTGGCCCCTAGGGAGCACTCAACAGCTATCTGCAGTATTATGACCATGTCTTCACCCTTAAGAAAACATCCAACGTTTTATTTTCAGAACATAGCCACAGAATCACCAAATTTGGAAGTATAAATATGGGTTAAAGTTGTTCCAAAATGAGCTCTTAAATTTAGACTTCAGGATTGTTTGGTCTACTCTGGCAAAGGACAGACGGGAGCAAAATAGCTGTGGCCTGCATTTTCTGGGCAGATTCACCACTCACCGATTTGTACGTGGTTGGCTGAGAGCACTCGGCAGGTTGTCCCGCTGTTCAGGAAGTGGGACCCCTGCTCCCACCCGCACACCCCTTTATCCAATACACCAACACTACTGTGAGCACCACCAGTCATTCTTATGAGCGTGAATGGCGATCACTTCACTGTCTTGTGTAGACCAGCTTGACCTCACTTGGGCTTGTAGCATCCCACACCCCCCACTAGGAAGGAGATCAGGTGTCACCACAATAGGAAAGTCGAGCTGCTGGGAGTTTACACTCTTGTATTAACTATTACTGTAAAGGAACACACCATAAAGCATAGAATGCTTCCCTCATAATAACCAATACAAAGTAATGAAGCCAAAGGTCAGACATTAGATCGCAAAATCAATCGGAGCATTGTCTAGGTGGGATTCAGGGAGGGGCGGGCAGCATATATTTGGCCCAAATGAGCTGGGAACAGCCATTCCTGAAACAGAATCGAGTGGCTTTGCGCTTTCCAAGCTGTCTGCCATCGGCACACATTACCCTTAGAATCCAGTAAAAAGATGAACATTTTACATGTGTGGAGAAACTGTTAACTCTAATTAGCAGAGGCTTTCTAAGAGCCCACAATGCCACTGAACTTGGGAGTGGGGGTGGGGGACAATGGGAGGTGGGCAAGACTTTGCCCTCCAGGAATTTGTCACACACTTGGCAAACATGAGCATCACGTGTGGCACTCAGCCCACAGTGGGGGCCACGGTTGGTGGGCACCCAATGGGGGTGGCGTGGGCTGAGAGGGCCTCATGTCCCGGGAGAAAACTTGACGAGGCTTTCAGTTGCTATTTTAATACTGCTTTCATTTCACTCTGTGTGTGTGCGTGTTCCACATCTTCATTTTCTTGTCACTCATGTTACTGAAGCAAATGACTTGCTAAAGGAACAAAGTCTGGCACCAAAAGTGTTCTTTACGTCCACAGAGACCCGGGTTTCTGTCGGAGCACCGATGTGTTTGCGAGAGGCCCCAAGCGTGTGGCCCCTCCTGAGAAGCATCTCCCAGGCACACTGGCTCTCTGAGGGACCATTTCAGTGCCTGGCATACATAAATGATGCTGATTAAATCTTGCTGGATTACAGATCAATCCACACCACTTCTCTAACCCTGGACAGCGAAGCCTGATGGCAGTGGGAGCATCCTGGAGACAGTGGAGTCATGCCTCCTGACTTTCCCCAGGTAGAACGCACTAAGCAGATTTGGGGGCTGCCGAACTCCTCTAAGTCAATAATGCGACATCACTGTGAACTTGAGCCTCATGCGGTGACCTGAAATGCTTGCTCCATAGACAGGACTTATCTGAGAAGAAGGTGCTCTCACCCATGGAGGTGAGCTGGGGCCCAGGGATTCCTAAGTTAGACAGGGGGCCAGATCTGGGTCCCCTGGCTCCGCCTCCTGCCTGGCGCAAGCCTGACCACCCACCATAGGGAAGAGGGACTTTGTTTAAAAAAAAGGGGGGGGGGCATACCATATTAGGGTTGGTACAGCTTGCAATTGTCATTTTACAGCCAATTGAGAAGCAGCAGTGTATTCTGGTGGTGACGAATTCATCGTCATGTCCAACACCACCTGGACGGCGGGTGTGAACGTGTCTGGATTTTCCATTCTGTAGCTAGAACCCCGTAAACTGTGAAGGAGGAAGTCTCACATAGCTACAAGCCACAACTGCTGGGTCTACAAATAGGAGGCATTAATTCACTCTGATGCTTAGTCCCTAGGCTGGCAGCCTCCTCCTCCTAGGCAGCCCTCACCCTCCCATCCCCCAAGACTTGATCGTTGAACCTCAGAATCTCCTCCCAGTCTGTACTGGTTCAGACCTGGCTGGCTCTTGCCATGGATGGTAAAAAAGCCGCTGCCATCGGATGGCAGGATGCCTTGGAAAGCGTTGTGACAGGTGCCCCTGTTGGACACCTGGGTGGCAAAAGCCTCCTCTATATATTCAACCTGCCCTAAATCCTTCCATCCTCTTCACCCAGGGCCCTCCTGCAAACCCTCCAGAATCATTCCGAGTGGGAGCCTGGATGAGTCCTTGCAGCCCCTGAACACACCGTGCACATTTGCATCTCCTTGCTGTGTTCCTTGTCTATCTTCAGCCCCATTCATCCCGTAAGACTCCGTGTCACCTCCCCCGTGATGCCACCCTCTCCCGGCTGCTGCTTTGATACTTAGCAGTGTGTTCCCTGTATCTCTGCAAACATGCGTCACTCTGCCTGTCTCTTGTAAGCTTCGTAAAGCCAGGAGATGGTGTCTTTTTCATCTTTGCATCCCCGGTTACTTGCACTGACCCTAGCAAAAGGCAGGTGCTCAAATCCCGTTTGAGGAACCGAACCGAGTGTTTGGGAAGTACTGCATGCCACGCTGCCTCCCGAATCTTTGGTACAATTCTCAAGGTCAAACAGGCAGAGGCTCTCACAGAGGCAGCTGGTTTTGCCTGGGAAGTTCCTGGCCCACTAGTATCCACTGCCAGCTACGTCCCTGCTCCCTACATCGGACGGTTCCTGCACCCAGGGCTGGAGCTGTGCGGAGGGCCAGTGTGCCACAGAAGCCAAGCACACTTCTGCATCCTCCCCTAGAGTCCTACAGACCTGCTCCTGCAGAGCCAGGGGGCCCGCCTGGGGCTGACACACATTGGATGAACGGTGTGCACAGTAATAGTGCAGTGAGAAACACCCCGGTGACGTCCAGGGTAAAAGGCTGGCCTTCGGGACCCGACTGCCGCTCCCTGCCCCTGCAGCTGTCTCTCCTTTCACTCACTCACTCTCTAGCCCTGGCAGTCCCTCACACCCCCCTGCAGTGGGCTGGGCTGTGCGTCCCACACATTTGTGTGCACGGTGTTCCCTGCCTTCAAGGCCATCTCCACGTGGCAAGTTCTCTTGCTCCCCAGCAGCCCTTGCAGACATCCCTCCCTCTGGGACCTCAGTCCCAACTCCCTTCCTCTGTGCAAGCTCCAGATCTCCCGCCACTCTGTGTGGTACAATTTGCTGCTTCTCTGGTTCTTTCCTCCATCTGCACATGGTGTCCTGAGGACGGAGATGGTCTCTGCATGCTGGGGCTTCCCTCAGGGCTGGGGCAGTGTTTTGCATTCAGCAAGTGCTCAATGTGTGCTTGTGGGCACAAAAATGGATATTCGTGACGGTGGAAAAAGCACTCTAGAAAACAGCTACCATGGTGTGTGCCCTTCCCAGGAGGAGCAGGTATAAAATTCTACTTTCTAAGAAATATTTGAAAATCTTTCGCCTGAATCTCTGCAAGTGAGCATGTACGATTACTGCAAATGCCATGGATGAGGGGAAAGGTTAACCGTGTTTAAGAAATTAATTAACCACAAAGACTGATAATGGGGTTCTTGAATCAGGCTCCGCAGCAGAGACACCTAGATGTGGTGGGGTTGAGCCCCTTCCTTTCTTTACTTTCTCTACCCACCTGCCTTTCAACCAATGAGAGTTCACTGCCTCTTCCTAGTCTCCTTTAACTGGAATACTTAATTTTCACCAAGTAGTTGGAGAGGAAGCTGCTGAAACTGCTTTCTAAAGGGCCGTATGCAGGCAGGAAAAGCAGGCAACATGTTGTTTAAAGATACAACTGTTTCTGGGGTTGGGTCCATGGTCTGATCAAGCCAAAATATCATTTAAATTTTTTAAATCTTCTTTTAAAGGCACACGAACGCATCTAAACCCCCAATTCCGCTAAGCGGGATCTCTACTACAAAAGAATTACCTGCTGTGCCCTGTTTCTTCCCCAGCAGGCGGGGCCCAGGGGAGGCTGGGGAGAAGTTTCTGGTCAAACACCCTCCTTGGAGGCCGGGATTTCAGAGGCTTCCCTCCCTCTGCGAGCGAACAACAAGCCGCCAGGCCAGGCTCCGAGAGCTCACACAGAGCAGCTGTGTTTCTCACTCAACACCCTCTTTCGCCAGACGAAGGACACTGATTCACAGAGAGGAGACACACATGCCAGGCCATTTTTCCTACACTGACAAGAAGTAAATTAGGAAATCATGTACGTACAATACAGGAGTCGTGCCTTCCTATTGATCACATGTGATTTACATCTTACAGAGATGTGAGTTCTCGTATTCTCACTCCACAAGGAAAATCTCAATGATTTATTCATTTCAAATAAAAAATAGAAGGTAGATGAGAAGAATGACTTCACAGACGCCTCGTTCTCGGGGCACTGGTGCGAGGCTCTCGCGCGCACTGCCCGAAGGGCTCCGTGTGCAAGTCCCTCTAATTAACAAGGTGAATCAGGCGGCAGCTCTCTAATTAGTGAGCATGACAAGCCGGCGGAAACAGGCAGACAGACTGGTACACAGAGCTGGCCAACAAAGGCACAGCACATTCCGAATTAAAAAAAAAAAAAAAAATGCAGATTTCTGCCAAATAACTATTAAAAGTAAGATGTTTGGCGGGGGGAGAACACCTCATTCTGACGCTCGCGTCTCGTGTGCACCCCTCACCCATTCTCAGGGATTACCAGCTCTTTGGCAAGACAGGGTTTCTTTCCCTCAGCTCTTTGTGCAACATTTCCAGGCAAGGCGGGCATTTTTACTTGAAATAAGAATCAACATCTTCATTTGGGAGTTCTGATCGATTTGTGTGTGTTTTAGCCCAGGAAGTAGTACCTGCCACTTCTCATTCCTAATTCTTCCAAAAACTGGTGATGGCTGATGCGAAACCCTCTCGGGAGACATACTCAGAGCTGCTCAGTCCCACGGGACCTGTGGCAAGGAGGGCCCAAAGGGCAGAAACAAAGGGAGACTCCCAACTCTCCAAAGAGGGGCAGAGCCCCGGCTTAGCCGCAAGGGGAGCCTCGGCTGCAGAGGGCATAACAGCCGCTTGCCCTGGTTTTACCTGGTTAACGGCCAACGATGGTTAGCTAGTCCTCTGAGCGTGCCCAGCAGCTGGGGAGGGGTCTTGAGGGCAGCCGCCAGATGAGCTCCTCTCCGCGTCAGCTCAGCTTTGTGGGTGCAGCCTGCGGTCACCCACAGCATGACTGTGTGTCGGTGGGGACACCACCATTCACGTCCACCTCCTCGTCGATGGCACCTTGCAGCCTGGTGGGTTTGACCTCACTGACGACTGTGAATGACCTTGCACTCTTTCTGTTCCGGCAGCATCCAGTGTAGCTCGAAAGGTAATTTCTTTCTCTCTCTTTTTAATGTTTATTTTATTTTTGAGAGAGAGCGAGCAGGGGAGGAGCGGCAAGAGACAGGACAGAGGATCTGAAGCAGGCTCTGCACTGATAGCAGAGAGCCTGATGCAGGGCTCGAACTCAGGAGCCATGAGATCATGACCTGAGCCGCAGTCAGATACTTAACCGACTAAGTCAGCCACCCAGGTGCCCCTCAAGAAGTACTTTCTTTAGCAGCAGGGATAAGTTGTTAGCTAACTGCTAAAAACAGTCTTCTGGAGGGAGAACAGACTGACTCTGATTTGGATACCACACCTATTGGACACGAGCTCTGTGCCAAACACGGTGCGGGGCATTTCTGCTGCAGCAGGCACTGATGTTACGATTGTGGTCAAGTCATAGAAACAGGGCATCAGGAGGGTGGAAAAGTGTGCCATGAGTCCTTCAGAATATGCTTCTGCAGGGGCGCCTGGGTGGCTCAGTCAGGTGTCTGACTCTTGATCTCAGCTGAGATCTTGACCTTATGGTCATGAGTTCAAGCCCCACATCGGGCTCTATGCTGGGCATGAAGCCTACTTAAAAAAATGCCTCTGGGGTGCCTGGGTGGCCCAGTCGGTTAAACACCCGACTCGGTTTCTGCTCAGGTCATGATCTTGCAGCTTCGTGGCTTTGAGCCCGTCAGGCTGTGCTGGGAGCGCCAGAGTCTGCTTGGGATTCTCTCTCTCTGTCCCTCCCCAACTCATGCTGTCTCCGTCTCTCTCAAAATAAATAAATAAACTTAAAAAAAAAAAAGAAGCCTCTGAAAGCAATGAATTCTGGGTTTATACCCCAATCTGCACCTCTTCTCCCTCTCCTTCCTCAGACTCATGTTCCCAGCACTCGACTGGCAGGCCAAAGATGTCACTTCATGAGACTCCCTGCACTTCTCAAGCAAAGGCCAGTCACAACAGTAAACTGTAAGACCGGTAAGCAATCCAACGGTTCTTTGCATTGGAGAGTCGTTCTGCCTCTCTCCAAAGAGAAATAAGAATGACAGGTTTAGAAATGTGGGGGCCTGCGTAAGGGCAGCCCTCCCTCAGCACCATCGCTCGCCCGAAACACTGAACCTCGTGAAAGATTATTTCAGGGTGGGTATCTGTGAAAAAGATCTGCGTGGCAGTCAGGAGAAAGGGGCCAGGCAAAATAAGAAGGCAAAGGGACGCTGTGGCCCACCGGAGGACACATCTGCTCCACTCCACTGTGGCGGGGAGTCCCTTCCTGCTGTGGGCCTCAGAGGCTCCCGGCTTAACTTTTCTTCTGGCTTCTCTCTGCATCCACGCAAACACCCCTCCACACGCCCTCTCTGCCTGCTTCAACTCTTGATTCACAATTGCATAGTATCTCGTCCTACGCACGAAGTCGGCACCGAAGAGTCTCCAGCACACGCTGGCCACAAGGGCAGCAGTGGCCGAGGGGACAATAAGGACAAGACTTTCTCCCCTGCCTCCATACTTTCCCCACCGTGGAGGGGGCTTCATAGCCCCCCTTCCTGGAAAGCTTCCACGAAGCTTTCCTGGTCACCCTCATCACCAACTCTGAATCCCGTGGGGACCTCATGGCACTTTTTATTTTTAATTTTTTTTTTTAATGCTTATTTTTGAGACAGAGAGAGACAGAGCATGAACGGGAGGGTCAGAGAGAGAGGGAGACACAGAATCCGAAGCAGGCTCCAGGCTCCGAGCTGTCAGCACAGAGCCCGACATGGGGCTTGAACTCAAGGACCGTGAGATCATGACCTGAGCTGAACTCAGACGCTTAACTGACTGAGCCACCCAGGCGCCCCATCATGGCACTTCCTTGATGCTTGTCATATTCGGCTTCGTACCGTATTGCCTTCCGTGCAGCAGAACAAAATTATCCATCCTTTCAACCAAGTCAGACCTGGGCTCAAATTCTGCCCCTGCCAATTTTCAGCCACGCCACTGTACTTATACGTGACATCCTTAAGTTTCTGTTTCCTCAGCTGGAAAAAGCAGAAATAACCCTCCTACCTTGCAGAGGACGAAATGAGATAAAGCTATGAAGTGGCTTCGTGTGGAATCTGGCATAGAGTGGGTGCTAGGGAGTGACTTAGCAAGGATTCTTTTCGTTGTGGGGACTGCCTGGTATAATTTCTTTATAATGATGGATTTGAGCTTCACTTAGGTCTGGTACCAACCCTAAGCAGTCACAAACTAGCTCTGTGACCTTGTGCAATGCAAGAAACCCCTCAGAGCCTCAGTTGCCTCCATAATATGGGGTGAGCCAGACCTCACTCACAGGTGTGGTTTAGTGAAGTAGCGGGTGCTGGGGTACTCGGCCCAGGGATCATCTGATAAACGTGAGTCAGAAGCGAGCACTGTGTCTCCTTCATCTGCATGAGCCCAAACCTGACGAAGAATTCGAGCACGAATGCCGCTCTCAATCAAAGAACACTCGTGGAAGGAATGAGAAGGCAAAAAGTGTGATAGATATCTGTTCCTCTTGCAATTTTTATTCTTTCTGGCTTTGGACAAGAGGCCTTTCCCGGACCTCGGCATTTTCAATCCTTAAAATGGGAGACAACCTGTCAACCTCACTGGATTGCTTCCAGAATTAATCCTTTAAAAAATGGAAGTCTAGAAAAAAAGGAGGTCAGACTACGAAACAAGGACTATTTCAGAAATTCAGGTAATTATTTCACGTGGAGTGACTATGATAGACAATATATATGACATTGACTATAATTCCATGTTTTTACTTGGCCAAAATTGGTGGTCACTTTTTTTGCTTGATACTAAACAAAAGGTATCTGCCTTTTTAACCTGTGGAGGCAAGCCATCTGAGGTAATCCATGACAGCTGTTTTTACATTCAACAAGGGAATTGTAACATTTCATTTAAAAAACTGCCATTTTGGGGCGCCTGGGTGGCGCAGTCGGTTAAGCGTCCGACTTCAGCCAGGTCACGATCTCGCGGTCCGTGAGTTCGAGCCCCGCGTCAGGCTCTGGGCTGATGGCTCAGAGCCTGGAGCCTGTTTCCGATTCTGTGTCTCCCTCTCTCTGCCCCTCCCCTGTTCATGCTCTGTCTCTCTCTGTCCCAAAAATAAATAAATGTTGAAAAAAAAAAAAAAAAAACTGCCATTTTGTGCAAATAGCTTTAAGTGTCTGAACTTTCTTACTGGAAAGTTAGTACACAGTTAAAAAATAAAATTCCAAAGTAAATTTGTAGGGATTGCAAACCATTGAAATAAACAGCCTAAGTTTACTTAAGTTGGGGGCAGAATGATAAGAGATGCAGTAGTAAATTATAATTTGTCTTTAGGAATATCTTTTGGTGCTAACGTCTTCTACCTGCGTCGCTGAAATGCTTATTTTATCTGAAAACCACCTAGAAATAAAAAAGCACTAGATGATACTTGTTCAGCCCTGTGGAACACCTGTCCCTGCTCGTAGAAATCCCCCACGGCCAGAGACTCTGTGAGGGTCACACCAACCATACCCATGGGGAGTTCATATTCTTAGGGCATTGCTTTTCCAGCAACAGGTAATGTCAGGGACCAGGGCTAAATGGGGGACTCTTCATGAACAGCCTTACTTCTGAGTCCCCTGGTGAAAAGTCCAGCACCAGGTATATTCGCTTCCTAGCATTGCTGTAAAAAAGTTCCACCAACTGGGTGGCTCAAACAACAGAAATGGATGGTCTCCCACTTCTGAGGCTAGAAGTTCTAAATCAAGGGGTCAGCAGGATGGGTTCCTTGAGAGGGCCGTGAGTCTGTTCCTCACCTCTCTCCTAGACCTGGTGGTCTCAGTCGTTCCTTGGTTTGTAGATGATGTTCTCTCTGTATCTTCACATCTGTGAAGTCCAAATTCCCCCTGTTTATAAAGACAGCAGATCGGATTAGGGTCCACCCTAATGACTTCATCTTAACTTGATCATCTGCAAAGACCCTATTTCCAAATAGGATCAACATTCACAGGTACTGGGGCTAGGACTTCAACGTCTTTTAGGGACACAGGGAAAATTGTCAAGAGTCACTGGTTTTAAAGTAAAGTCTCCAAGGCTGAGGCTGAGCAGGGAGCTGAAGTGTGTAACTGAACCGCTATGGCCAGACCTCCTGGGAGGCCGCTGACAGAACTGCCTTGGGGTGGGGTCTGCCTGTTGGCCCTGCAGGCTTGGGAATGGCATATGGCTGGCCTGTGGAGAGCCCCTTCTTTCAGGGGCTGGGTGCCATGAGGCAAGTTCTCAGGACTGCCGTAAAAAATCAGCAGGCCCATTTATTGATAGAGACCACTCATAGGGAGAATGATGTTTGGGTCCACATGACCTGCATATCTCCACCTCCCCCGCCCCCCCCCCGGGCTGTGGGAAGAATGTGGATTCATGTGTTGAAGGACAACCAGCCTTGGCCCCATCTCCACAGCAGGGTCAGCCCTGCTCAGAGGATGAGGTGCCTATAGGGGCCTCTCATAGTCAATCCCGGCCAACTGTGAGTGGACCAGACACATCTTTTTTGACATATTCCCAGGAAAGCTCCCTATTGACAAGCTGACTCTGAAGAACTCAGCTTTAATACAATTCTTATAGATTTCATCACTTAGCTCTGAGGTCATTCTCTCCATCATTTCCAGGTTCTTGGGGAACCTCACTATGGTCCCCAACTACACACCCACAGCCTTTCTAAAATATGTTGGCCTGGGTGCCTGGCTGGCTCAGTTGGTTAACCGTCTGCCTCTTGACTTTGGCTCAGGTCATGACCTCACGGTTCATGAGATCAAGTCCTGTGTGGGGCTCTGTGCTGACAGCACTGAGCCTGCTTGGGATTCTTTCTTTCCCTCTCCCTCTGTCCCTCCTCTGTTTGCTTAATTGTGTGCTCTCTAGATAAATAAATAAATAAATAAATAAATAAATAAATAAATAAATAAATAATTTTTTTAAGTTTAAGAAAAAATTAAAAATAAATACAATACAGGCATCTGGTTGGTGACTCTTGATCTCGGGGTTGTGAGTTTGAGCCCCATGTTGAATGTAGAGATTACTTTTTTAAAAAATTAAAATTAAGGGGCACCTGAGTGGCTCAGTCGGTTAAGCATCCAACTTTGGCTCAGGTCATGATCTCACGGTTCGTGATTTCGAGCCCTGTGTCGGGCTCTGTGCTGACAGCTCAGAACTGGAGCCTGCTTCAGATTCTGTGTCTCCCTGTCTCTTCCCCCTCCCTGCTCACACTCTGTCTCTCTCTCTCTCAAAAATAAATAAATGTTAAAAAAATAAAATAAAAAGGGGCACCTGGGTGGCTCAGTCGGTTAAGCGTCCGACTTTGGCTCAGGTCATGATCTCACAGTTTGTGGGTTCGAGCCTCTCATTGGGCTCTGTGCTGACAGCCAGAGCCTGGAGCGCACTTCAGATTCTGTGCCTCCCTCTCGCCCTCTGCCCCTCTCCTGTTTGAGCTCTGTCTCTCTGTCTGTCAAATATATAAATATTTAATTTTTTTTTTTAATTTTTAAAACAATTTTAAAAATCAACATTCACGGGCACCTGGGTGGGTCAGTCGGTTAAGTGTCCCAACTCTTTAATTTTTTTTAATGTTTATTTATTTTTGACAGAGAGAAAGAGAGAGAGAGAGAGAGAGAGCATGAGCAGGGGAGGGGCAGAGAGAGAGGGAGACACAGAATCCAAAGCAGGCTCCAGGCTCTGAGCTGTCAGCACAGAGCCCGACACGGGGCTCGAACTCACAGATGGTGAGATCATGACCTGAGCCGAAGTTGGAGGCTCAACCGACTGAGCCACCCAGGTGCCCCTAAGTGTCCCAACTCTTGATTTCAGCTCAGGTCATGATGTCATGGTTAATTTTGTGAAATCAAGCCCAGTGTAGGGCTCCCACTAACAGCATGGAAGCTGCTTTGGATTCTCTTTAAAAAATTTCTCTGTCCCCCTTCCCTGCTCATGCTCTTCCTTTCTCTCAAAATAAATAAACTTTAAAATCATCATTCTAAATGAGAAGTTGAGATCATGGACATAAATAACTAGTTTTTTTTACTAAATATGAGGTGATTCCTTTCATCTAGGCTTCATTTCATCTACATCTTCCTAAGAGTGAACATCTCGATCTTTACTGTCTTGTTGAATACAATTAGCACCTGATTCCTGCTTTTTAAGTTCAGACTCACTTCCCATTTATATCTCTGACACCTCCCTACAGCCTCCTTGACTTGCCCAACACATTTGTCAGATATTAGGGTTTTGCAGAAGACAGATTTCTTACCCTTTGGGGTAATTTGGGGACATTAATAGACTTTTGGGAGGCTTGACATGTAGATAGAGTCTCTGGCCAAAAAAAAAAAAAAAAGAAAAAAAAAAGGAGTGGAAAAAGTTATTAAAATAGAATTATCACTAGTTTTAAAAATAGGAATACCTCAAAGAAGATTTCCCCAGATATTGATATATTTAAAGATTTTTTTAAGTGTGTCTGTGATTCTGTGATATTTGTACATAAGAGCAGAAACTGCACACCTGACAGATCCTCTTTATCCTTCCCCATAGAAATAGTAAAGTCTATAACCAAGAGCTAAAGAGAAGCCATTAGAACTAAGAATCTGTATGATCTCACCTTTGAAGAGACCAACAAAGGACTCTACAATAACAAACAGAAAGGCATAGAGGTTAAGAACATGGGGCTTTTGAGTCATGTAGCCCTGGGTCTGACTCCCAGTTTCCCTCCTTCCCCTCATTACTGCTCCCTAATTACTGTCCACTTCAATTTTCTCATCTGCAAAATGGGATTAAGTACAGTGTTGTTGAAACAATTCAATAAGGTCAGGCCTCCAGAATGCTAAGTACGGTGCCTGGCACACAGTAAAAATGCTCCAAATTCCTAGCCCAGCCAATAGCTCTACCCATCGGCAGAGCCAAGCTGGTGACCCTGTCTTCCCAGGGAGCTTGGTAGGCAGTTCTGCCCGATTTGGGTTCCCAGACAAGTTTGACCAGATGTAGAGCCTGTTCTAAAGCCCTGTTCAGGCAGGGAAGCAGATTTGAAGCCTGCCTACTACTGAACATAGCTCCTGTGCTAGCCCAGCCAGGGGTCTGTTGGAGTACAGGGCGACTGTATGGCCCATCTTACAGTCCACTTATAGTGGCACCTGAGCAGAGAAACCAGCAAACAGCTCTGTCCACATGCAGATTCAAGCCACTGGGTAGTTCTGCTTGATTCGGGTCCCCAGCCAATGAACCATGCCAGCCTTTGAGCCTGTTCTGCTGGTTCTCCCCAGGCAGGGAAGCAGGTTCATGGCTCCACCTACTCCTGAGTGTAGCATTCAATCCCGCCTGACCAGGAAGCTTGTCCAGATCCTCTGGTCCTATAGCTATACTTGGACAAGGAACCCAGTCAGCAGTCCTATCTGATTAATCCTAACCAGCAGCATCTCCATGACCTCAGAGCTTGGGCAGTGGCCTTGCCCAAATAGAGACCCTTATGGCAAGCCCCACCACTTGACCCAGCCAGAACCCAAAACTGAGCTGACCAGGGAAGAACTATCTCTGCCAAAGCAAACCTATAAAGTCTGGAAGAGGAGGCAGCTTACTCAAATGTGCAGATACCAACTAAGGAACCAAGAATCGTGAAGAATTAGGAAGGTATGCCATGACCAAAGGAAACCAGTAATGCTTTAGTAACTGACTGCAAAGAAATGGATATCTATAAACTGTCTGACAAAGAATCCAGAATGGTCCTCTTAAAGAAGTTTAGTGAGCTACAGGAACATACAAACAACTAAAGCTTAAGAAAACAATGAACAAATGAGAAGGCATGAACAAAATGAGAAGTTCAACAAAGAAATATTAATCCCCCCAAATACCAAACAAAAATCCTAGAGCTGAAGAATATAATGTCTGGGGGTGCCTGGGTGGCTCAGTTGGTTAAGCATCCATCTTTGGCTCAGGTCATGATCTCACAGTCTGGGAGTTCGAGCCCCATGTCAGGCTCTGTGCTGACAGCTCAGAGCTGGAGCCTGCTTCAGATTCTGTGTCTCCCTCTCTCTCTGTCCCTCCCCTCCTCACCCTGTCTCTCTCTCAAAAATAAATAAACATTAAAAAAAAAAAAAGAATACAATGTCTGAATTAAAGAATTCAATAGAAGGTTCACTATCCGACTTGACCAAGCAGAAGAAAGAAGCAGTAATTAGAAGATGATAGATTCATCTGAAAGTATCCAGAGAAGCAAAAAGAAAAAGAATGAAAAAAGCAACGAAAGTCCACATCCCAAGCGACTAATGGAACACCATTGAAAGGTATAATATACATGTTTTGGGAATCACAGATGGAGAGGAGAAAGAGAAAGGGACAGAAAGTATATTTAAAGCAATAAAAACTAAAGAACTCTCAAACTTGGAGAAATAAATAGACATCTAGATTCATGAGGCCCAAAAGACCCCAGATAGGTTGAACTTGAAAAGAACTACACCAAAAATACCTTACAGTTAAATTGTCAATGAAAACAAAGAGAGAATCTTAAAAGCAGCAAGAGAAAAGCAGCTCATCACATATAAGAGAACCCCCATTACATGATAGGCAGATTTATCAAGAGACACTTTGCAGACCAAGAAAAAGTGGGATGATATATTCAAAATATTGAAAGAAAAAAACCTGTCAACTAAGAATACTACAGGAGCAAGACTGTCCTTCAGAAATGAGGGACAGAGGCACCTGGGTGGCTCAGTCAGCTAAGTGTCCGACTTCAGCTCAAGTCACGATTTCCCAGCTTGTGGGTTCGAGCCCCACGTCGGACTCTGTGCTCACAGCCCAGAGCTCTCCCTCTGCCCCTCTCCCCCACTCATGTTCTTTCTCTCTAAACTAAAATTTAAAAAAAAAATTTAATGCCACTTCGGATTGTCTCTTTCTCTCTCTCTTTCTCTGCCCCTCCCCTGCTCACACTCTGTCCGTCTCTCTCTCTCAAAAATAAAAATAAACATTAAAAAAATTTTTTAAAAAGAAATGAAGGACAAGAAAAGACTTTAAGTTTTTTTTTAAAGTTTATTTATTTTGAAGGAGAAAGAGAACCCGAGCATGGAGGGAAAGAGAGAGAGAATCCCAAGCAGGCTCCACACTGTCAGCGTGGAGTGCAACGTGGGGCTTGAACTGACAAACCATGAGATCATGACCTGAGCCAAAATCAAGAGTCAGATGCTTAACCAACTGAGCCACCCAAGTGCCCCAAAAAGACCTACTTGAATAAATAAAGGCTGAAGGATTTCATCACCACTACCCCTGCCTTACAAGCAATGCTAAATGATGTTCTTCAAGTGGTAATAAAAGGATGCTGATTGGGGCGCCTGGGTGGTGCAGTCAGTTAAGCGTCTGACTTCAGCCAGGTCACGATCTCGCGGTCCGTGAGTTCGAGCCCCGCGTCAGGGTCTGGGCTGACGGCTCAGAGCCTGGAGCCTGTTTCCGATTCTGTGTCTCCCTCTCTCTCTGCCCTCCCCTGCTCAAACTCTCTCTCTCAAAAATTAATAAACATTAAAAAAATTTTTTTAATGGAATAAGAAAGTTAAGAAAGGAAAAAATTTCACAGGTAAATGCAAACATATAATAAAAGTAGATTAATCACTTATAAAACCAGTATGAAGGTTAAAGCACAAAAGCAGAAAAATCAATTATATCTATAAAAATCAGCCAAGGGATTCACAAAATAAAAAGATGTAAAGTATGACATCATATACATAAAACAGAATGGGGGGTGGGGCGCCTGGGTGGCTCAGTTGGTTAAGCGGCCGACTTCGGCTCAGGTCACGATCTCACAGACCGTGAGTTCGAGCCCCGCGTCGGGCTCTGTGCTGACGGCTCAGAGCCTGGAGCCTGTTTCAGATTCTGTGTCTCCCTCTCTCTGACCCTCCCCCGTTCATGCTCTGTCTCTCTCTGTCTCAAAAATAAATAAACGTTAAAAAAAAAAATTTTTTTTTAAAAAAACAGAATGGGGGGAGTAAAACTTTAGTTCTTTTAGAATGGACTCAAACTTGGGGCGCCTGGGTGGCTCAGTCGGTTAAGTGTCCGACTTCAGCTCAGGTCATGATCTCGCGGTCCGCGAGTTCGAGCCCCACGTTGGGCTCTGGGCTGATGGCTCAGAGCCTGGAGCCTGTTTCCCATTCTGTGTCTCCCTCTCTCTCTGCCCCTCCCCCATTCATGCTCTGTCTCTCTCTGTCCCAAAAATAAATAAACGTTGAAAAAAAAAATTAAAAAAAAAAAAAGGATGCTGATTAACATTGTAAACATATGAATGTATGTATAAAACTCACTGGCAATAGTAAATATGCAACCAAAGGCAGATTCTCTAATATTTAATGGTGGTGTATAATTTACTTACAACTCCAGTTTAAAAGTTAAAAAACAGGGGTGCTTGGATGGTTCAGTTGGTTAAGCATCCTACTCTTGATCTTGGCTCAGGTCTTGACCTCAGGGTCGTGAGTTCAAGCCCCATGCTGGGCTCCATGCTGGGCATGAAGCCTACTTTTAAAAAATTAAAATTAAAAAGTAAAGTTAAAACACAGACTATTAAATATAGAGAACAAACCAGTGGTTGCTAGAGAGGAGGTGGGTGGGTGGATGGGTGAAATATGTGTAAGAGATTAAAAGTACACTTATTGTGATGAGTACTGAGTAATATATAGAATTGTTGAAGTGTTATATTTTACATCTGAAACTAATATAACACCATATGTTAATTACACTTGAATTTTTTTAAGCTAAAAAACAAATGTGTTAAAAGTAACCATAACTGCCATAATTTGTTATAGGACACAAAATAAATGTAAATTGTAACATCAATAACCTAAAATGTGAGAGGGGGAAGTAAATGTATGAAGTTTATGTATGCTATTGAAGTTAAGTTGTTATCAGTTAAAATAGGACATTATTGGATATCTTATGTAAGTTTCATGGTAAAAATTCTCAAAAGAAAAACCTACAGTAGATAAACAAAAGATTGTGATAAAGAAGCCAAAGCATACAGCTACAGGAAGCCACCAAATCACAAAACAAGACAGCAACATAAGCAAGAAACAATAAATCTACAAAACAGAAAAAAAAAAAAAACCAAAATGGCAAGAGTAAGGCTTTACTTATCAATAATGACTATGAATGTAAATGGATCAAATTCTCCAATCACAAGACATAGAAAGGCTGAATGTATATAAACACAAGATCTAACTATATGCTGCCTATAAGGGACTCTAGCTTTAATGGCACACAAAGATGGAAGCGTCTGGGTGGCTCAGTCAGTTGAGCGTCTGACTCTTAATTTCGGCTCAGGTAATGATCCCAAGGTTGTGGGATTGAGCCCTGTGTTGGGCTTCATGCTGAGCAAGGAGCCTACTTGAGATTCTCTCTCTCTCTCTCTCTCTCTCTCTCTCTCTCTCTCTCTCTCTCTCCCTTTGCCCCTCTCCCCCACTCATGTTCTTTCTCTCTAAAATAAAATTTAAAAAAAATTTTAATGCCACACAAAGACAGAGTGAAGAAACAGAAAAAGATATTTCATGCAAACAGTAACCAAAAGACAGCATACCAGACAAAATAAATTTTAATCTACAAATGGTCAAGAGAGACCAAGAAAATTATTATATAATGATAGGTCAATCCATCAAGACAATATAACAGTTGTAAATATTTATGTACCCAACATCAGAGCACCTAAATATACTAAAGCAAATATTAACATAACTAAAAAGAGAAAGAAACAGCAATATAATTATAGTTGTAGTCTTTAATAACCCACTCTCAAAATGAATAGGTCATCCATACAAATAATCAATAAGGAAACAGCAGATTTCAACAACACTATTGACCAAACAGACATACACAAAACATACCATCTGGCAACAACAGAATACATATAACTCTCAAGCGCACAAAGAACATTTTCTCAGCCAGGTCATATGTTAGGTCACAAAATAAGTCTTAGCAAATTTAAGAAGGCTGAAATCCTTCCAACTATCTTTTCCAACCACAACGTATGAAACTAGAAATCAGTAACTGGAGGAAAGTTAGAAAATTCACATACACATGGCAGTTAAACAACAGACTCCTGAACAACTAATGGATCAAACAAGAAATCAAAATGGAAATTTAAAAAATACCTTGAGATGACTGAAAATGGAAACACAACAAATCAAACTATGAGATTACAGCAGAAGCAGTTCTAACAGGGAAGTTTATAGTGATAAGTGCATACATCAAGAAAAAAAAAAATCTCAACCTGACTTTACACTTCAAGGAACTAGAAAAAGAACAAACTAAGCTCAAAATTAGCAGAAATAAAGAAATAATAAAGATTAGAACAGAAATAAATGAAATAAAGAATAGGAAAACACTAGAAAAGATTGACAAAACCAAGAGTTGTTTCTTGAAAAAATAAATAAAATTGACAAAACTTTAGCTAGACTAACCAAGGAAAAAAGAGAGAGCATTCAAATAAATAAAATTATAAATGAAAGAGGAGACATTGCAACTGATACCACAGAAATTAAAAGGGTCATAAGAGACTACTGTGAATGATTATATGCCAACAAACTGGACAACCCAGGAGGGATGGATAAGTTGCTAGAAACATATAACCTACCAAGACTGAATCATGAAGAAATAGAAAATCTGAACAAACCAATAATGACAAAGGATTAAATTAGTAGTCAAAAACCTCCCAACAAAGAACAGCCCAGAACCAAATGGTTTCACTGGTGAATTTTACCAAACACTTAAAAATTAACACCAATCCTTCTCAAACTCTTCCAAAAAAATCAAAGAGGAGAGAACACTCCAAAACTTACTTTAAGAGGCCAGCATTACCCTGATACCAAAGCCAGATAAGGACACTACAGAAAGAGAAAACTATAGGCCAATATCCCTGACAAATATAGATGCAAAAATTCTCAACAAAATCCTAGCAAGCTAGAATTCAATACCACATTGAATTCAACATCACATTCATACCCTGTGATTAAGTGAGATTTATCCCTGCTCTACAATAATGGCTTGTTCAACATATGCAAATCAACAATGTGATATATGACATTAATAGAGTGAGAGCCAAAAATCACATGATCATCTCAACAGAGATGCAGAAAAGGCATCTGACAAAATACAACATCCTTTTATAATAAGAACTCTCAACAAATTGAGTATAGAAGGAATGTATCTCAATATAAAAAAGGCCATGTATGACAAGTCCATGGCCAACACCATACTCAATGGTGAAAGACTGAAAACTTTTGCTCTAAAAATCAGGAACAAGACAAGGGTGCTCACCCTCACCATTCTTTTATTTTTAATGTTTATTTATTTTTTAGAGAGAGAGAGAGAGAGAGACAGAGACAGAGACAGAGTATGAGCAGGGGAAGGGGTAGAAAGAGGAAGACAGAGAATCGGAATCAGGCTCCAAGCGCTGAGCTGTCAGCACAGAGCTCAACATTGGGCTCAAACTCACAGACCATGAGATCATGACCTGACCCGAAGTCAGATACTTAACTGACTGAGCCACCCAGGAGCCCCTCACTCTCACCACTCTTATTCAGCATAATACTGGAATTCCTAGCTATAGCAATCTGGCAAGGAAAAGAAATAAAAGGCATCCAAATGAGAAAGAAAGAAAGAAAATTGTCTGTTTGCAGATGACATGATTTTGCATGCAGAAAACCCTAACCACTCCACACACAAAAAAAACCTGTTAGAACTAATCAATAAATTTAGTAAAGTTGCAGGATACAAAATCAACATACAAAAATCAGTAGCATTTCTATATACTAATAAATTATCTGAAAAATAAATAAAGAAAACTATCCCATTTATGATAACATCAAAAACAACAACACCAAAAATACTTAGGAATAAATTTAAGGAAGTGAAAGATATCTACACTGCAAACCATAATACATTGATAAAAGAAACTGAAGGAGATGTAAATGAATGGAAATATATTCTGTGTTTATGGACTGAAAGAATAAATATTGCTAACATGTCCATACTACCCATCTATAGATT
This sequence comes from Puma concolor, assembly GCF_028749965.1. Lineage (NCBI taxonomy): Eukaryota > Metazoa > Chordata > Mammalia > Carnivora > Felidae > Puma > Puma concolor. Next base: position 43,515,306 of record NC_141681.1, read on the forward strand.
CAGTGCAATTTCTATTAAGATTCCAACAGCATTTAAAAAAAATTTTTAATGTTTATTTATTTTTGAGAGAGAGAGAGAGAGAGAGAGAGCAGGGGAGGAGCAGAGAGAGGGAGACACAGAATCCAAAGCAGGTTCCAGGCTCTGAGCTGTAAGCACAGAACCCAATGTGGGGCTTGAACCCGCAAACCGTGAGATCATGACCTAAGCTGAAGCCGGATGCTTAATGGACTGAACCACCCAGGTGCCCCTCCAACAGCATTGCTTACAGAAATTAAAAAAAAAATCCCCAAACTTATTTGGAACTACAAAAGATCCCAAAGAGTCAAACCAATCCTGAGAAAGAAGAACAACTCTGGAGGTACCACAAGTCATGATTTGAAACTACATTACACAGCTATAGTCATCAAAAGTGTATGGTGCTGGCATAAACACAGACCCATAGACCAATGGAGCAGAATTGAGAGCCCATAAATAAACCCATGAATGTGTAGTCAGCTAATGTCAGACAAGGGAGCCAAGAATACTCAACAGGGAAAAGACAATCTATTCAATAAGTGGCACTGGAAAAACTAGACATTCACAGGCAAAAGGGGGAAAGTGGACCCTCACCTTGCACCATTCATAAAAATTAACCCAAAAGAGGGGCGCCTGGGTGGCTCAGTCGGTTGAGCGTCCGACTTTGGCTCAGGTCATGAGCTTGCAGTCCGTGGGTTCGAGCCCTGCATCAGGCTCTGTGCTGACAGCTCAGAGCCTGGAGCCTGTTTCGGATTCTGTGTCTCTCTCTTTCTCTGACCCTCCCCTGTTCATGCTCTCTCTGTCTCAAAAATAAATAAAATGTTAAAAAAAATTAAAAAAAAAATAACCCAAAATGGATGAAATACTTACACATAAGACCTGAAACCATAACATTCCTAGAAGAAAGCATAGGGGGAAACTCCTTGACATTGGTCTTGGCAAAGATTTTTTGGATATGACACCAAAAGCACAAGTAACAAAAACAAAAATAAACAAGTGGGGCGACGCCGAACTGAAAAGCTCCTGCACAGCAAAATAAATGATCAACAAAATGAGAAAGCAACCTACCAAACGAAAGAAAATATTTGCAAACCATATATCTGATAACAGGTTGATATACAAATATATAAGGAACTCATTCAACTCAATAGCAAAAAAAAAACCCCAAAACCAAAACAAAACAAAACAAAACAATCCAAGTTTTAAATGCAAAGAGGATCTAAATAAACATTTTCCCAAAGAAGACATATAGATGACCAACAGGTACCTTAGAAGATACTCAACATCACAAATCACCAGGGGCATACAAGTCAAAAGCACAGTGAAATATTGCCCCACACCTTACTAGCTGTTAAAAAAAAAAAAAAAAAGAAAGAAAGAAAAAGAAAAAAAGAAGGTAACAAGTGTTGGCAAGGATGTGGGAAAATGGCAACATTTGTGTACTGTTGGTGGAAATGTAAATTGGTGCAGTCTGTATGGAAAACAATATGGAGGTTCCTCAAAAAATTAAAGATTAAACTACTGTATGATCCAGCAATTCCACCTCTGGGTATATATCCAAAGGAAATGAAACACTGTCTCAAAAGCTACCCCCCCACCTACATAGCAGCATTATTTACAATAGCCAAGATATGGAAACAACCTAAGTGTCCGTCAATGGATGAATGGATAAAGAAAATATGGTATATATAATAAATTATTATCCAACCATAAAAAGGAAGGAAATCCTGCCATTTGCAACAACATAAATAGCCTTGAGGGCATTCTGCTAGGTGAAATAAATCAGACAGAGAAAGGTGAATACTGTATGATCTCACTTATATGTGTAATCTTAAATAAAACCAAACCCATCAAAAGAGAGAATAGATTGGTGGTTGCCAGAGGCAGGGGGTGGAGAGTGGGGAAAATGAGTGAAGGTCGTCAAAGGGTATAGACTTCCAATTATAAGATAAATAAATTCCTGGGGATGTAATACACAGCACAGCTACTACAATTAACAATACTGCATTGTATATTTGAAAGTTGCTAAGTTCTTAAAAGTTCTCGTCACAAGAAAAAAAAAGTTGTAGGGGCTCTGGGTTGGCTCGATCAGATCAGACTCTTGATCTCAGCTCAGGTCTTGATCTTAGGGTCCTGAGTTCAAGCCCTATGGTGGGCTCCATGCTCCTGGGTGTGAAGCCTACTTAAAAAAATTGTAACCATATGAGGTGATAGATGTTAACTAAATTTAGTGTGAGAAGCCTTTTCCAATATATACAAATATGAAATCATTGCAATTTTATATGTCAATTATATCTTTAAAAAACTGGAAAAAATGTTCAAAATTCTTTAGCCATCATCAACTGCATCATGAAAGGTATGTTCCACTGATCTGTAACAGTCAAAGCCAACTACAGTGGCTGAAATCCAGGGGCACTGGCATCTGCTCTATACTATGGCTATCCGACCCAAGACTCAGGTCAGCAGGGCCTCATCTCCGTGCAAACATTTTAAACTTTTACTGTCTTTACTGCTTCTCTGACTTTCCACATATTCCTTCTTCCCGTTATATAAACACTATACGCCTATTCCACATCTCCGCTTGCATGTCTAAAATCCAGTCAAAATTAACACATCCAAAGCTAACTCCTGAAATTCTTTCCCTAACCTGTCCTGCCCACGATATTCCCCATCTCAGTTCAACACAGCTCTATTAGTTCTGGCGCTCAAGTGAGAAAGCTTGGAATCACTCTTCATTCTTCTCAAACTCCACAACCAGTTCAGTTCATCAACACATTGTCAGCTCAGTCTTCAAAATACATTCAGAGTCCAACCACCTCTCTCTCTCCCTCTACCGCTGTCTCCTGGTGCAGACAGTCATCTACTCTCCCAGGATTATTGCAATGGCCCTAATCAGACTTCTGCCTGGGACTCGATGGTTATTGTCAATGCAGCTTGACTGGATTTGTGATCAATTAAGTCAGATCGTAATCCTTCCACTGGTCAAACTGTAGTGGTTCCCCATCTCAACCAGAGTAAAATCTGTTTATGTTGAAGTCTCAGATTTATACATTTGTTATACTGTTGTTGCGTTTAGTTCCCTGCTGTGGTTTTTGGGGAGACGACAGTGGCCTGTTAGCGGTAGAAATGGAGGGGACTTGGTAGATAAGAACTTGGTGGATAAAACAGGGAAAGGGGAAAAACATATGCAGTCAAATCCAAGAAAAATGTTTCAGTGTAATAATTCTACCACTCTTCGCTTAGAAAGGCCTCCCTTCTCCAGAGATTTGATGAATATTCAGTTGAGATTTTCATTTGCTTCTGTCTTATAGGGTGAACATTTTTTGTCTGCTGCTACTATCTCTGATATGCAAAGATCTTATCAACTCTTTGCTTCCACTGAGCCAAAAAATCTTTAGAGAAAAGAGGTAGAGCAGGAATGGGGGATGTCATTTCCCTCAGCTGGTTAAGCATCCAGCTCCTGGTTTTGGCTCAGGCCATTATCTCACGATATGTCATGATCTCCGCACTGTCCGCGACAAGCCTGCTTAGGATTCTCTCTTTCTCTCCCTCTCTCTCTGCCCCTCCCCTGCTAGTGCGTGCGCTCTCCCTCTCTCACTCAAAAATAAATAAACTTAAAAAGAAAGAAAATCTTAACATTATGCCATATTTGTTTCAAGTTCTTTGTCTTTTGTTTTTGTTGTGTAGGAAATAAAACATTGTCACCAGAGGTGAAGTCTCCATTTTCTTTCTCCATCCCCAACCTCCGCTTTTTCCCTTAGAGATAACTGCAAGTTGGTGTGAATCCTTTCTGCTCTTTCTGTTGTTACATCTTTACAACTTCTGTATATATCTTTAAGAAATTTAGAGTACTATTTTCCTTACTTTTTTTTTTAAGTTTATTTATTATTTTGATGGGGGGGGCGGGGTGTGTGTGTGTGTGCAGGTGAGGGGCAGAGAGAAAGGGAGAAAGAATCCCAAGCAGGTTTTGAGCTGTCAGCATGGGGCCTGATGCGGGGCTTGATCCCACCAACTGCAAGATCATGACCTGAGTCGAAATGAAGAGCCAGATGCTTTACTGGATGCCTCTATTTTCCTTGCTTTTAAACTTTGCATTTTGTCATACTGTACACATTGCCATTCAACATGTTCCTCTCCTCATTAATACAGTCTCAAAATGTATCCATGTTGATGTACACAGACACAGTTCAATCAATAATTTTAACTGCTTTGTACTAATCTAGTATATAAAATATCTGTTTTTTAAAAAAATTTTATTAGTTTATGTTTAAAGAAAAAAATTTTAACGTTTATTTTTAAGAGAGAGAGAGAGACAGAGGGTGAGCAGGGAAGGGGCAGAGAGAGAGAGGGAGACACAGGATCTGAAGCAGGCTCCAGGCTCTGAGCTGTCAGCACAGAACCTGATGCAGGGCTCGAACCCACTGGCCGTGAGATCATGACCTGAGCCAAAGTTGGATGTTTAACCAACTGAGCCACCCAGGCACCCTAGTTTGTTTATGTTTTGAGAGAGAGAGAGAGAGAGAGAGAGAGCAGAGGAGGAGCAGAGAGAGAGGGAGAGAGAGAGAATCCCAAGCAGGCTCCACACTGTTAGCACAGAGCCTGATGTGGAGCTCAAACTCATGAACCGTAAGATCATGACCTAAGCTGAAATCAAGAGTCGGACACTTAACTGACTGAGCCACCCAGGCACCCCTAAAATATATATTTTAAACCCATTTTCCTATTGATGGGCACATATGTTATTTCCCATTTTTTATCACCACTAATGGTACACAACAAAGCCCCTGATATAAGTCTCCTTATGCACTGTTTAATACCTCAAGGGTTTATAACTAGTTTTGGGATGGTTGAATCAAAAGGAGTATTATTCAATTTTCAATAGATATTGACATCTAAAGTACAGCGGCTTTAGATGGTTTAAAGAACAATGGGCCATTCTCATTTGTAGTCTGGTTTTTGGGGTGACTTCCTGTCTCTCCAATATGTTTCAAACACTTGACAGATTTTTTTTTTTATACTATGATGGACATGAAACATTTCACTGCTTTAGTTTTGAATTCCCTGATTATTGGTGAGGTAAGCATCTTTTCAATGCTTATCAGTCACGAAAGCATCCTCTTCGGGATCATTGTATCTTTTGCTATTTTTTTCTTGTTGGGTTTATTTTTTAAAAAATTTATTCTGGATACAAATCTTTGGCCAGTTATGAAGGTTTAAAAATAATTTTTGAAATGGGCTTGAATTTTAACCTTAGTTTTGTCAACTTTTGTTCTTATAAACTTTGTATTTTCTTTTTATTTAATTCAGCAATTATTTCCCTTAGGTATGCTTTCTGGGTACTTCTGTCTTAAGCATATCAGGATAAAGTCCTTGATTTTCTACTAAAAGTCATAAAGCTTTACTTTTCTTATTTTGGCCTTTAATTCATGTTGAATATACTATTGTGTATGAAGTAGAGATTTACTTTTCTTTTTTTCAAGAAAAGTCCATTTTGAAGGAAAAGAATAAAGCAAAACACTTCCGTTTCAAGTAATGGTAGACTAGTTCCCACTAACCCTACCGCAAAAGAAATGGGAGAATCTAGAAAAGTAAAATAAAATCTGCTAGCAAGCACCAAAGAGCTTCACCATGATAATAATGAATTGCCAGGCCAGGATCTAGGAAAGGATGAAGACCCTGGGAGTAAAGCATGGCATTTGGGGCCACTTTCCTCCAGGAGACATTTGCCAGTTCTGAGGTGGGAAAACTGAGAAGCCAAGAGATTAGGCTATCATTTTGACAGGTTTGAGGGTGAGAGGGATTGATGTCCAGGCCTGGCAAGCACATAGAAGACTAGTGAGCCTCCAACAATTTGGTTTTACACCACAAAAGTCTCTGTTCCGGGTGTAAGTACGAGCCGTAGGTAGAGTCCAGCAAGGACTTCTATTCAGCTATACATCCTCTCAATCCCTGAAATTTTATTAAAGTGGTCCTGAATGGCTAGTATCCCCAGCTATCTGGCAGAAGTAAAAAACTAATCTACTCTGGAGTAAACTAACATGATCCTAGTCCTCAAAACTTTCTACAAACAATATTGCACATACAATGTCCAAAACACAATAAAAATAACCAGACCATAAAAAAACTAAGACAATGAAAATTAATAGAAATAATAATAGAAACAGACACAGAAGCTCCAGACACCAAAGCTCCAAAATAACTATACTTACTATGTTCAAGCAGGTGAAGATAAGATTTGAGAATGTCAGCAGTGACCTAGAAACAAAATAAAAAGGAAATTTAAGGGTTGCCTGGGTGACTCAGTCGGTTAAGTGTCTGACTTCCACTCAGGTTATGATCTTGAGGTTCATGAGTTCGAGCCACGCGTCAGGCTCTGTGCTGATAGGTCAGAGCCTGGAGCCTGCTTCAGATTCTGTGTCTCCCTCTCTCTCTGCCCCTCCCCTGCTCTCTCTCTCTCTCTCTCTCTCTCTCTCAAAACTAAATAAACATTAAAAAAAACTTTAAGGAAATACATGAGTTGAAAAATAAAATAATCTGAATTAAGAACTCAGTAGATGGATTATTCAGCAGTCTATGCACAGATAAAGAAAGAATTAATGAACTGGCAGATAAAGCAGAAGAAAATATTCATACTTAAGCAGGAAAGATAGCAGTTTGGAAAAATTTGAAGAGAAGGTAAAAAACATAGAAGACACAGAAAGGAGATCTAACATACCAGTAATTGAAATCCAAGAATAAGAGAGAATGGTAACAGTGACTAAGAATTTATCAAAAAAATTTAAAAACATCAATCCATCAACTCAAGAAGGCATAAGAATACCAAAAAAGATAAATACAAAGAAATCAATACCAGGGGCACCTGGGTAGCTCAGTTGGTTGGACATCTTGATTTTGGCTCAGGTCATGACCCCAGGGTTATGGGATCAAGCCCCACATCAGGCTCTGTGCTGAGTGTGGAGCCTGCTTAAGATTCTCTCTCTTTCTCTCTCTCTCTCTCTCTCTCTCTCTCCCTCTACCCCTCTCCCCCACTCATGGTCTCTCTCCTTCTAAAAACAATTAATTAATTAATTAATTAATTAATTAAAAAAGAAGTCCAAACCTAAACCCATCATAATAAAACTACTAAACCAAAGACAAAGAAAAAATTTTTAAACTAGGCAAAGAAAAGACAGATTGCTTTAAAGAAGCAATGGTTAGACTGATAGATGACTTCTCAACAAAAACAATGAAGCCAAAAGACAGTGAAATAATATCTTTAAAATTCTAGAAGAAAATGACTATCAGGCTAGAAGTCTATATTCAGCAAACTGATCTTCAAAAATAAAGGTGAAATGGAACAGTCTCATACAAACAAAAAGAATTGAATATCAGCAGAGTTACACTAAAGGATATATTAAAGAATATTTTTGAGACAAAAGGAAAATAGTCCCAAATGGAGGTCTGAAGGTACAGAAAGGAAGAAAAAGCAATATACATGTGGTTAAATAAAAATGAATATTGGCTGTATTAAACATAATAATAATAAATAATAATAATAATAATGTATTATGGGAATTGTATTTTATAGAGAGAGAATTACAATGTTAGGCAACAGTGGCCTTTAAGCCAGTAAAAAGAGTTAAAGAGTTCTATGATTTTTGTATTTTTCTGGGAGGAGATAAAGGTACTAATTAAATGATTACCTATATATATTATAGAATTATATAAATTATATAAAATATATATATACCTATATATATTATAGAATTATATAAATCAAGCATACATATTATAAGTAAACATGTATATATTTGCCGTAAATAGCAAAAGATAAAGCACTTTAAAATTGTTTAAAGGAGTGTATAACATTTAGGCTAATTGAGGAAGAAATGGAATCATAGAAAACACTTGATTAATCCGCAACAAAGCCCGAAATGAGAGAAGTGAAATACAGACCATGCAGGAGACATACAAAGTATTGAGTAAGGTGGTAGACTTAAGCCCTGATGCATCAGTAATGGAAATAATATAAATAGATTAAGTTCTCCAACATTTAAAAGACAGAAGGCACCTGGGTGGCTCAGTCAGTTAAGCATCCCAACTTCTGTTCAGGTCATGATCTCATGGTTCGTGAGTTCGAGCCCCACATCAGGCTCTCTGCTGTCAGCCCAGAGCCCACTTTGGATCCTCTGTCTCCTTCTCTCTCTGCCCCTCCTCCTTGTTTGCTCTCTCTCTCTCTCAAAAATAAATAAACATTTTTTAAAAAGACAATTGAAAGACAAAGAGTTAAAAGACAAAGCAGTTGGGGCACCTGAGTGGCTCAGTTGGTTAAGTATCCAACTCTTAATTTCAGCTCAGGTCATGGTCTTGCCATTGTGAGGTCAAGCCCCACGTCAAGCTCCATGCTGAGCATGGAGCCTGCTTGGTATTCTCTCTCTCTCCCTCTCTCTCTCTGCCCCTCCTGGGTTCATGTGTGCGTGCTCTCTCACTCTCTCTTTCTCAAACAAACATTTTTTAGAAAAAGACAAAGAAGCGCTGAATTTTTTTAAACCAACTGTATGTTATTTACAAGAGTTACGTCTAAAATGTAAGGAGACAAGAAAGTTGAAAATAAAAGGATGGAAAAAGATATACCCTACAAATATTAACCAAAAGAAAGATGTATGGCTATGTTAATATTAGTAGATCAACAAAGGATACATTAAGGCAAAAAGCATTACCATAGATAAATATGAAAAATTCATGATGATACAGAGTTCAATTAATGGGGCAGAGGAAATAATTCTAAATTTGCATGAAACTAATAATAGACTCAGAATATAGAACACAGACTTTGAAGGGACTCTAAGGGGAAATAGACAAATTGACAATCATGATAGATTTTAACACACTTATAAGTGTCAGAAAAGGCAGACAAAAAATAATCAGTGAATGTACAGATTTGAACCACACAATAACAACCCTTTCTTAAGGAAAGGGTATAGAACACTGCATTCAACTAAAGAATACATTTAAAGCAAGTGTCAACTGATATCATTTGATGTCTGAAATCATAGAAGATGTTTTCTAATCATAATGTAATCAGGCTAAAAAGCAGTAAGAATAAAACTAGAAAATTCCTATATGTTTGAAAATTAATAACCTAGGAGTCATAGAATGAACTACAATGCAAATTACAGAATAATTTGATTAATGAATGAAAACACTACACACCAATGTAATTAGGTATACCTCAAACTATATTTAAAGGAAATTTTTGCTTTAAATGCATATTTTAAAGAAAAAGAAAGCCGAAAAAAATCAATGAACCAAGCATCCACCTCAGGAAGTTAGAAAAAATTAAATCAAAGGAAAGTAGAAAGAAAGAAACAATTTAAGAGTAGAAATTAATGAAATACGGAATCAGAATACAGTAAAGAAAATCAACAAAGGCAAAAGTTATTCTTTGAAAAGGCTAATAAAATAAACTCCTAACAAGATAAAAAGGAAGAAAGTTACAAATAAGTGCTTTCAAGAATGAACAAGGGGATGTTACCATAGATCTTAGAGATATGTATAGAGAGAATATTAGCATGACATGAATAATTAAATTTCTAAAAATGTAGGGATTTTTCCTGTTATCTTTTCAAAAACTCATGTCTAGCTTAATTGTAATGTTGAAAGAAAACAGATGCTATATGAAATCAATCCTTTGAGGGGCGCCTGGGTGGCTTAGTTAGTTAAGTATCCGACATCAGCTCAGGGCATGATCTTGCAGGTTCGAGCCCTACATGGGGCTCTGTGCTAACAGCTCGGAGACTGGAGCCTGCTTCAGGTTCTGCCTCCCTCTCTCTCACACCCCATCCCCCCGCCCCAGCTCACACTCTCTCTCTCTCTCTCTCTCTCTCTCTCAAAAATAAATAAACATTTAAAAAATTTTTTTAAATCAATTCTTTGAAATTTATGGCTCAGTATATGGTTAATTTTTAAAAATATTCTAAGTATGCTTGAAAAGAATGTTTATTCTGCAGCTGTTGAGTATAGGGTTTTTATAAGACAAATTAAATCAAGTGTATCAACAGTCCTATTGTTATATCTTTCTTGGTTTTTTATGCTTGTTCTGTTACATAGATACTAAGAGATATCCTAATATCTCCCACTATGGATGAGGATTTATGCATTTCTATTTTTGTCTATTGACAAGTCAACCTTCAGTCCAACTGTCACCCCTTTGAAAGTAATCTTTATTGTCTTCTACAGCTGCTTTTTAGATCTCTTTGCCTTTAGTTTTCAACAGTTTTTTAACATATATATTAACAGAATATATAATATATATTAACTTATTATCTATTTGAGGGTGTATATATTAACATATCATATGCATATATATTTGAGGGTGTGATTTTCTTTGTATTTACCCTACTTGAAGGTTTTAGTCTTCATGAATCTACAGCTTGATGTCTTTTAACAAATTCTTAGCTATTATTATATCTTCAAGTAATTACATATATGTTGAACTTTGTCACTATATCTTACCCTTTCTACTGCATTCCCTCTTTTTTCTGCAGTTCACTGTAGACATTTTCTTCCAACTTATCTTCTAGCATCTTACTAATGTTGCTAGATGCAACACTGGCATCATCTGGGGGCTTGTTTGAAATGCAGAATCTCAGCCCCAACAAAGCCTACTGAACCATCGATAAAGGAGCATTGAAATCTCCACCCATTATTGTAGATTTGTCTATTTATTCTTGGCAGTTCTATAAGCTTTTGCTTCATATATTTTGAATCTTTGTTATTGGGTGAATAAACGTTTAGAATACTTATTTCATAATGATAATCCCTGTTATTATATTTTACTGTGAAATCTATTTTGTCTGGTATTAATATAGCCACCCCAAATTTCTTTCAGTTAGTGTTAGCATGGCATATGTTTTTTCATTCTTTTACTTTTAACCCATTTGTGTCTTTACATTTGAAGTGTGCTTCCAATAAACAACATATAGTCGAGTCTTGCTTTCTTATCCATTCTGAAACTATCTTCTCATTGAGGTGTTTAGACCATTTACATTTAATGTGATTGTTGATATGGTTGCATTTAAGTCTATTTATTATCTTGCTACTTGTTTTCTATTTTTTCCTTCTGTCCTTTCTTCCCTTTTCCTCTTTTTCTGTCTTCCTTTGAATTGAAAGCTTTTTATGATTCCATTTTGTCTCCTTTGTGAGCTTATTAGACATAATTCTTCATATTGTTAGTGTTTGCTCTAGAGTTTATAATACATATTTAATTTATCACAATCTGCCTTATAATGCTATTGTACCACTTCATATATAGTATAAGAATCTTACAATAGTATACTCCCATTTCTCCTTTCAAGATCTTTATGATGTTGTCATACATTTAATATAAATGTACATTACTCTATAATCTTTGCTTGTCTGATTCTGCTTGTATTGTTTCTGCTGGGTTTTTTTATGATGGCTTCTCTCTCTCTCTCTCTCTCTCTCTCTCTCTCTCCCTTTCTCTCTCTCTCTCAATATACTTTGTGTATGTTTTTGTTTATTTAATTATACTGTGTGCTCATATTTTTTTTAGTACTTCACCTAGGTAAATTCTTTGAGCTCATAAAGAAGGTAGGTTCCTCCAGAGAGGATTTTCAATTGTTTCTGAGGCAGAATGGAAACATTTTATACTAAAACTTCAGATTGAGATTTTTTTTTTCAGACTGTATAAATAGTATGAATTTTGGTAACAAACTTGTATGAGGACTTTATTGTGATTACATTCAGGAGAGACTGCTTCTCATCCTATCTTAGCACTATATTTCCAGATTGGTAATTTTCTGTGAAATTCCCTGAGGGTAGTAGACCACCCTGCTTTCTTTCTGGTTTGTCCTTACTTTAAGGGTGTAATTTCTGGCATCTCAGTTATATGATGTAGGTCTCCTATTAGACTCCATATTTTAGATCGGCCCCAAGCTGTGTCCTGAACTCCATAGCCAAAAAGGAAATAAAAATCAAACTTTAAGTTCATCTTCTTTAGCAAATGCCCCGAAGATAAAGAGGAAACATCTATGCTTCTCTTTCTGAGCTCCTTTATTTACCTGGTTTTTGGTTTCTTACTTTCTTGCCAGCTCATTGATTCATTTAATAATTTATTTAAAAGCTGCTTTCATCTGGCACTTTTAGTTGCTTTCAATGGGAAGGTTGGCCAGAGTATCTCATCCATTGCACTGTCTATAACGGACATGCTCTAGAGTGATGTTTCTGAAACACCAACTAGATCATTTTACTTTACTGTTTAAACATCTTCAGTGGTTTCAATGTTTTCACAATAACATGGAAACTCCTTAGCTCGCTACCCAAAGATTTTCTGATCTGGCCTCTGATCACCTCTCTAACCTTACCACCTGCACAGCATTCTCACATCTCTCTGTCTTTTGTGTGTAATCTCTTCTCCCAGCTTAGCCACTGCAGAAAACCACCAAAAACTCAGTCCAGGTACACGCTCTCTTGATCTGTTCACAAACACTACACTGCTTACCCTCATTGCAATGTAAATCATCTGTTGCTAGATTAATCCCTACAGAAACCACAGGATATAATTTTCCAGCACAGGCGATGGCCCATAAGAGGTATTCAACAAGTATTTCTCAAGTGATTAAGTGAACAAACCATTATTGCTATGGTCCTGAGGTTACTGAGTATTAGAATGGACTAAGATTTCATAAAAGACAGGGGATATGAGTCAGAATACTTCATAAAATTTAAACTTAGAAAAGATCTAGATAACCTTAATCTGATACTAATTTCCCAAAAAGTTCAAAGTCTTAAAATTTCTCACAAGTCATATGTTCTGAACCTTTTCTTCAGAAAAACCCCAGGCAGTTAAATTAGAGCATTGTCTTCACAGGTTTGCATCTTCCTAACAAAATTCTGAGCAGCATTGGATGTTCATTTCTTGCTTGGAAAAACAACACAAGCCAGATCAGGTCTCAAAGAACAGAGCAAAATGAAGTGATGTTGGGGGATGGGGTGGAATTGGGGAAGTAGGAGGAGATTCGGCCTTTTTTTATAAACATGATGATTGATTTGTACTAGAGTTGACCTGAATATAATCTAGTCAGTAGCATTAATCTTTACTAATACTGGCTATAGAGAACTGTCCTTACATTTCCTCTTTCCTTCCAGAACTGTCTCCAACTGCATTTTCATCCTCTGGGATAACCCAAAAAAACCAAAAAGTGCCATCTGAAATATAAAACCAAGAAACACAAAAATTCCAACTGGAATAAGAAATCAGATGCAAAGACATTAATTTTCACTGTTATTGTTCCAGCTGTTATACTGTTAATTGATACAACCTATTTATTCATAAATAAATGTATTCATAGCAAAAATATGGATAATCAAACCTGATGTAACCGTCTGTCTAAAGATTCAAATTTCTTCAAACTTAGAAAATTCTTAACTGCAATTATTAGTCAGTGCTGGAAAAGAATCTTCCCTAACTTACAGTACTTTCTGCAGTTTGGTGAAGGTAAAATTTCTTAATTTGGTAATTTGGGTGGATTAGTACCTTTTCATGCTCTACAGTTAAAGGGTTAACATTAATTAAGGATGCATGATTTCAATTATTATGCCAATATATTTATTAGGTAGCTACAAAAATGCCCCAAAAAAGCTCCATACATTTGATGTAATTAAAATTTTGTATATTTAAATTTATGGTTTCTATATTGCTACTCACTAAAAACCAAGAGCAAAGAAAACAACCTCAATACCCAAGAGGTGAACATGATAAAATGGTGTGTTCAAAGCTAAATGATGCTGAATCACAGCTATGCACTCTGTAGGCCAATCTCCTTGAGACATCTGGCAGTTCAATTTTGGCCACTTGCCAAGGCTATCTTTAAATAGGGGGTGCTTTAAAATGGAATTCTGGGGGTGCCTGAGTGGCTCAGTGGGTTAAGTGTCCGACTTCAGCTCAGGTCATGATCTCACAGTTCGTGAGTTAGAGTCCCAGGTCAGGCTCTGTGCTGACAGCTCAGAGCCTGGAGCCTGCTTTGGATTCTGTGTCTCTCTCTCTCTCTTTGTTCATCCCCAGCTCATGCACTGTCTCTCTCTCTAAAAATAAACATTTGTATGAAAAAAAAAATGGAATTCTGCATCACAAGTGGCTGCCCACATCCCAGCCAATACCTCATGCTTTTCAGGGGACATGTGATCCATGAAAACAAGGATATGACAATTGTTCCCCGGGGGGGCATCCTAAGATACTCAGAGAGGCTGGGCTCCCTGCTCCTGGCAAGGCTCACACCCCAGGTTGTCCCTCTGCAGCCTGTAGCAATAAAACTTTACTACACCTATGTTCCCAGTGAAATATCAGCATAAGTCTTGTTTTCTCTCTTGCATATCTAGAAACTACGGAGACCCACAACACAATACAGGCAACCAAACTTAACTTCTATTAAGTTATTTTAGTATAACTGATCCATTGACACTTTGAGCATGATGTTAATCTTTCTGCGTCATAGTTTCCTCATCTGCAAAATTGAAAGCAGCCCACTGGCCCCACAGAGTTGTTGTAAGGAACATTCATGAAAAAGCTATGCAGCTCACAGTTCCCCTATCGATATGGCAGATCTTGGGGACAGGGACTCCCATTGTGCCTGACACTTGTGAAAGCTGATAGATATATGAAATAAATGTTAGGTAAATGCTCTAGTTATCTTTTTCTGCCTAACAAATTACCAAAAGCTTAGGAACTTAAAAACAACAAAAATGGGGGCACCTGGGTGGCTCAGTAGGTTAAGTGTCCAACTCCAGCTCAGGTCATGATCTCATGGTTTGTGGGTTCAAGCTCTGTGTCGTGCTCTGTGCTGACAGCTCAGAGCTTGGACCCTGCTTCAGATTCTCTGTCTCTGTCTCTCTCTCTGTCTCTCTCTTCCTCTCCCCTGTTTGTACTCTCTCTCTCTCTCTCTCTCAAAAATAAATAAACATTAAAAAAATTAACAACAACAAAAAATGTATTACATCATACAGGTTCTGATAATTGGGAATCTGAAAGATTAGCTGGGTGGTTTTAGTTCAGAGTCTTTTATGAGGTTGTAGTCATCCTGTTACCTAGGGTTTCCATCATCACAAGGCTCAACTCGCACCGAAGAATCCACGTTCAAGTTCATTCACACACTGTTGTTGGGCCTCAGTTTCTCACAGGCTTTTGGCAGGGGGCTTCAGTTTGTCTCTACATAATGCTACCTTCAGACTGCTCACAACATGGTAACTGGCTTTCCTCACAGCAAACAAGGAAGAAAGCAAGAGAGAGCCCCCAAGATGGAACTCACAGTGTCTTTATGACCTATCTTAGAAGTCACACACCTCCACTTCTGCCATAAGTTTTTGGTCCCACAGACCAATCCTGGTATAATATGGGAGGAGACCATACCAGGTAATGAATACTGGGAGGTGGGGCCCATTGGAGACCATCTTGGAGCTGGCCACCACATTAAATTAATGAATAAAAATGCCCCTTAGGAAATTCCCATGCCCTGTTTATCCAATTTCTATGAGAAGGTTCCCCATAAACTTCTTATCCCACACTTTACTACTTGCCTCATCTAGGAATGGGATACAATGGTGGGTGCTAGCCACTGGTCTACATTTCTTCACTGGGTGGAATTAATCTATTTGAACTCAGAGTAAAAATGCCCTCTTCCTTCTGAACTCGTTCATGGCAGAAATCCTGGTTAAGTGAGTCTACTCTGTGGACCTGAACATTCCTTTGGATGGACAGTTCCAAGGTTTAAATTGGCTACACAGAGTCAGAGGAGCCACCCAGCCAGGATGTCTGGCCACTCTCTTCAATGTATCATCACTGTAACAAAGTGATATTCAATCTCCATCCATGTGATTCTCACTTCTCTCCTTGGTTGCTTTTGAACTCAGGCAGGGAACAAGAACATCCTTTATCAGCAAGCAGTCAGATCCCAGTAAGAAGGAACACCATACCACAATGAGGCAATTTCATGTAATGGTACTAGGATATTTTATATAATTACAATTGAATAGGATCAATCATCATTTTAGGAATTTTATTCATTGATTCCTCTCAGTGAGATGAAGAAAAATTTTAATAGCGTAATTAGGTTACTTTTTTCCCTGGAAATTTAAATCCTTAATGTTCTTTACATTTGTAGGGGTATTTATTCCCTACAGAATGCCAAATCAGAAATTTAGCCATGGCATTGTAATGCATTCAGGGTTTTAGTAACTTACACTCAAACTGAAATGGAATAACCATGAGATGCTAAAGGATTGCAATTTTATAAGGTTCAGTCACTTCTGTTTTTACACACCACTGGACTCCAGCTCAGCCTACTTTGTGATGTGATTCTTGAGTTCCTGTGAGATACAAATGTACTTCTTCAATTTTAAGATACATTTCCCCCACATTTTAATGTTTCTGTGATCAAGATGTCGAAAGAAACTTGACAGTGCTGTCTTTTGTTATTATACGTATGATGCATTCTAAAATTGGTGGTGTTTTAGAATTAAAAAAATGTAAATTTATGGCACCTGGGCTTATGGAAATTTTCCAGCTTGAACTGTCCAGGTGAAAGTTGTTCAACACTAACATTTGGTATGCTTTACCTGATGGTTTTTGATATGTGATTGGCCTGTGTCTCCCGGAACCCTGATTGGCTTTGATTTTTTGGGAGATTTGGGGAATACTAAACCAATGACATGTCTAGCTAAATAGGCCATTAGCACCGACATGAGCAGAGACTTCACCAGAGGGCACATGATATCCTTTATTCCTAAGTTGTCCTGGATGCCTATTGGGGCTACCTTAAGGAGTGAGCTCTTCTACTTGTGTCTCTGAGCCCTGGAAATTGAACTTAATTGTAATTCTTCCAGGGTGAGGTAGGGCCGGGACATCCAGATAGGTAGCAGAGGAAAGAGGTTGCTTATAACATCTAAATGATAGAAGCACAGGCTAGAGAAAGGGTCCTTGACTAAAGTGGTAGAATATGCTAGAATACTGGTCTAAGAGAAAGGGAAAGCAGCAGTGAGTGATTCTGTGAGAAAAAAAAAAAAAAAAGGATGGAAAACAACAAACTTCAGCCCTTGGGAGTTTAGTGTATGTTTTATATGAGAATGAGCAATGATGTGGAAGTGAGCTGCTAACATCCTCAACCACACCAAATATTTCTTTAGGTCACCAATACAAGAAAAAGAGTCAGTCAAGAAAAAAGATTTGGGGGGAAGATTAGATTCAACCCGTGAGAATAGAATCCATGGCTTCATGTTGCTGGCTAGGAAATATGCTACCCTTGTTTGAAAGTATTTATATTCAAAAGAATTTCTGTATTGGCTTTATCTATAAGCCCAGGCAGAGGTGAAGGTGAATATAAATTAGAGACAAATAGTCTGCTATAAGCCATAATATGACCCATGGCAAGGCAAAGGATCCACTGGTGATAAAAATGCACTACACTGTCCAGGGAAGGGC
Source organism: Puma concolor (assembly GCF_028749965.1). NCBI lineage: Eukaryota > Metazoa > Chordata > Mammalia > Carnivora > Felidae > Puma > Puma concolor. The sequence continues at coordinate 43,532,794 of NC_141681.1, forward strand.
ACAACCTCAGGCCAAATGTTCTCACAGCAATTTACAGAAGCCCTAATTTGGAGGCCCGATGTAAGGGCAGTTAGTCTGTGCAGTTATATTGTTGCATGTATAAAATGATTCCTTATCTAGTCCCTGTAGCTTCATGCTATTACTGCACAGTCATGAAGTGTAAGGAGAATGCCCACTCCATCTTTCAGGGTGGCACCTACCCCTAGCAAAAGGTGAACTCCTAGCAGCCACGTTTGTACCACCTGACCAGGATCTCTGGCCACAGCTGGCTGGATCAGAGGGTGGACAAGTGTCTAGCTGAGCCAATCTGATGCTGAGAATGACGAGTTCGATTTGGACTATTTCCTTGTATGATGGGACATGAACCTGGAAAATAGAGTGTGTCTATCACCGCCTTTGAGGCAGGAAGAGAGGAATGAAACTGATTCTGCAGGAAAAGGGGAGGCAAAGGGACCCAGAAAGAGGGACACAATAGGTACAAAGAGTCCTCGTGGGTCCTGGTTCTAGTCCTTTCTCAGGCCTTAGCCTCAGCTCCATTGAACGGCCTTCTGTGTTACAATGGATGTACCAGTTCCTTCTGTTTGCTTATGAGTCGTTAAGATAGGACCATAGATTTAATATAACTTAATATACCTCGTATTTCTCTGGTCTAAGTGTGAACCACATTGTTCCCTGCCACCCACCCCCTGTCCAGAGCAGGCCAGAGGGATGAAGGACTGGGAGGCATAGTGTTAATCTAAAGGTGGCTCTTGTGGTAGAGAAAAAGATAACTTCTAATACAGAAGAAAAGAATTATGACCTCCTTATTCCCTGCTAGCTATATTCCCAGCTTTGGAGCAGTGACTTACACATGGCAAGTACTACTAAATATTTGTTCAACTGAATTTAAGTAGACTGACTGAATTTAATGTCTCAGACTAATGTCCAACACTAAGCATCATACTTTATGTGGTAACATTAGAGGCATCCTCAGTGAATGAAGAATGAGGAACGGATAGATGCTATTTCTGTTATTATTTAATGCTATCCCAGAAACACTAGCCAGTATGCTAAACAGGAAAAAGACAGGACATAAAATGCTGTATAAACTTCTGGGCAGATGGAATAGATGTACTCTTCCCTAGTCCTCCAGCGAAGTACAACTAAAAACCCTTGACATTATATACAAAATGAACATAATACTCAAGGTGGAGAGAAATAAGCAGACTGGCTAGGGACTTTTGGCATGACCACCATATTGTCCTCAAGGAACCACATGGTAGTTAGTTATCTGGATTTTCTTCTGCCTTAAGTATCTCAGGCTTGCATCTCAAGAAGCTGCACCCTCGCACACCGAGATACACAAAGAAACAAACAAAACAAACAAGAATCCCCTTCAACGCTCTGCTCTTTCTAACCAAAAGACCAGGAAAGAGACTAGAAAGACAGAACAGGTTTAGAAAACAACTGTTCTATGGGGCGCCTGGGTGGCGCAGTCGGTTAAGCGTCCGACTTCAGCCAGGTCACGATCTCACGGTCCGTGAGTTCGAGCCCCGCGTCAGGCTCTGGGCTGATGGCTCAGAGCCTGGAGCCTGTTTCCAATTCTGTGTCTCCCTCTCTCTCTGCCCCTCCCCCGTTCATGCTCTGTCTCTCTCTATCCCGAAAATGAATAAACGTGAAAAAAAAAAAATTTTAAAAAAAATTAAAAAAAAAAAAAAAAAGAAAACAACTGTTCTACACCAGCTAAATGCCCTAGGAAAAAAACATGGCCCCACCTGCCAGCAAAGGGTGAGTATAGAGCCTAGACTTCCAACCTCACTAGGCTGTAATGAGGTGCCTCAAACCCCCTGTCTGGGTGGTTCCAGAAAAATACTGAGTGGGGAGCTGGGATTTCCACCCCCATCCTCTCCCCACAGAGGCAGCATTAGAAAGATCCAGGACTTCCAACACTGTCCAGTGCTAATGAGTCTAGTGCACCCCTCCCGCTGTGGTATCAGTGGAGGCCATGTGGACAGTAATAATATGCCACTCTGGTGGTGTCAGTGAAGCCCTACTGGGGGCCAGAACCCCCACCCCCGGCCAGCAGTAACAAGGAGCTTCTTCCCTTTACAGATACCAATAGAGGCCAATTCTACCACTGCCTGGCAGGAACAAAGCAGCACCACCTTTTTCCTGGTGTCAAAAGAAACCAGCTAAAACAGAGGTTTAAATGAGATACAGATTCTCATAATACCCAAAATGTCCAAGTTTCAATCAAAAACCACTCATCATACCAAGAACCAGGAAAATCTCAACTTGAACGAAAAAAAGACAACCAATAGATGCCAATACCAAGATAATAAAGATGTTGTAATTATCTAAGGAATATTTCCAAGTAGCCATCATCATATGTTTCAATAAGTAATTATGAACAAGCTTGAAACAAATGAAAAAACAGTAAATCTCAGCAAACGGTAGAAGATAAAAGAAGAAGTAAATGGAAATTCCAGAACCCCAAAATACAATAACTAGAGATTTGTTTAAAAACTCAATTTGTCAGGGCACCTGAGTGGCTCAGTCAGTTAAGCATCCACCTTCAGCTCAGATCATGATCTCATGGTTCGTGGGCTCGAGCCCACATCAGGGTCTGTGCTGACAGCTCAAAGCCCAGAGCCTACTTCAGATTCTGTGTCTCCCTCTCTCTCTGCCCCTCCCCTGCTCATGCCCTGTCTCTGTCTCTCTCTGTCTCTCTCTCTCAAAAGAAAATAAAACATTAAAAAATTTAATAAAAAAAATAAATAAAAACTCAATTTGTTTAAAAGCTCAACATGGAGGGGTCAGAGAAAGAAGGTAGGAACAAAGGAAAGAATTGATAAACTTGAAATTAGAAAAATAGAAATTACCCAATCTTAACAACAGAAAGAAAGCAGACTAAAAATAAATAAATAAATAAATAAATAAATAAATAAATAAATAAACAAACAAACAAACAAACAAACAGAACCTCAGGAGCGTGTGGGACTATAACAAAAGATTTAATATTTATGCCATCAGAGTTCCAGAAGGAGAGGAGAAAGAGGGTGTGCCCAAAAACTATTAAAAGATATAATGGTTAAAAGTTCCTCCAACTTGGCAAAGACAGAAACCTATAGATCGAAGAGGCTTTTCTGACCCCATATTCTAAATAGGATAAATCCAAATAAATCCATGCCAAAACACATAGCTTTCAAACTTCTTAAAGTTAAGGGCAAAGAATATATCTTCAAAGCAGTGAGAGATCAACAGTGCTTTAATTACAGGGAAGAGAAATTTGGATGACTGTAGACTTCTCATCAGAAACCATGGAGACCAGAGGAAGTGGAACAACAATTTTCAAGTGCTGAAAGAAAAGGACTGTTGACCCAGAATTCTATACCCAGCAAAAATATCCTTTAGGAATAAAGTAGAACTCAGGACATTTTCAGATGAAGGAAAACTAAGACAATTGATTGTCAGCAGACTTAACAAAGAATGGCTAAGGAAGTTCTCTCAACAGAAATGAAACTATTAATGAAGGAAATTTGGAACATTAGGAAAGAAGAAAGAACAATAGAAAGAATAAAATATCGTTAAATATATTTCCCGTCATCTCTTAAATTTTCCAAATTCTTTTAAAGAAATTGTAATACTGTCTAATGTGGTTCTAAATGTACACACAAGAGGGGCAACTGGGCGGCTCAGTCGGTTAAGTGTCAGACTCTTAATGCAGCTCAGGTCATGATCTTACGATCTATGAGATGGAGCCCCACGTCAGGTTCTGTGCTGACAAGCACAGAGTATGCTTGGGATTTTCTCTCTCCCTCTCTCTCTCTGTCCCCACCCCCCACTTACATACACTCTCTCTCAAAATAAATAAATAAACATAAAAAAAATGTATACACAATAAATACTTAAAGTAGGGGAGGGGAAAGGGACATAAAGGGAGATAAGGTTTCTATGCTTCATTCAAAATGGTAAAATGTTGGGATGCTTGAGTGGCTCAGTTGGTTAAATGTCTAACTCTTTTTTTTTTTAAGTTTATTTATTTATTTTGAGAGAGAGACAGAGAGAGAGAATACCAAGCAGGCTCTGAACTGTCAGCACAGAGCCTGACGTGGGGCTCAAACCGTGAGATCATGACCTAAGCCAAAATCAAGAGTCAGATGTTTAACTGACTGAGCCACCCAGGTGCCCCAAATGTCTCACTCTTGATATCAGCTCAGGTCTTGATCTCAAGGTTATGAGTTCAAGCCCTGCATTGGGGCTTAAAAATAAATTAATTAATCAAATTAACTTTATTTATTTATTTATTTTAAAAATTGTTTTATGTTTTTATTTTATTTTTTGAGAGAGAGACAGAGTGCGAGTGGGGGAGGGGCTGAGAGAGAGGGAGACACAGAATCTGAAGCAGGCTCCAGGCTGAACTGTCAAGACAGATCCTGACATGGGGCTCAAACTCACAGACTGTGAGATCATGATCTGACCTGAAGGTGGACGCTTAACTGACTGAGCCACCCAAGTACCCCAAATTAATTACTTTTTTCAAAACTGTGTTGGGCTCTGCAACTGAGCATGGAGCCTGCTTAACATTTTCTCTCTCTTCTACCCCTCTACCCACTCTCACTCTCTCTAAAATTAATTAATTTTTAAAAATACAATTATACTCTGAGACCTCAACACCTCTCTCTCAAACATTAATAGAAAAACTAAACAGAGGAGCACCTGGGTGGCTCAGTCAGTTGAGCATCCAACTCTTGGTTTAGCTCAGGTCATGATCTCACGGTTTCATGAGTTCAAGCCCCGCATCTGGCTCTGAGCTGGCAGCATGGAGCCTGCTTGGGATTCTCTCTCTACCCCTCTCTCTGCCCCTCCCCTACTTGCACTGTCTCTATCTCTCTCAAAATGAATAAAATTTTTAAAAAAGAAAAACTGAACCGAAAATCAAGGATACAGGCAACAATACCATCAACGAACAGAATTGAAACATTTATAGAATATTCCATCCAACAATAGCAGAATACATACTCTTTTCAAGTGTCCATGGAATATATACCAAGTAGACCATATCCTGGGTCATGAGACAAACTTTAACAAATTTAAAAGAATTTAAATCATACAGGGTGAGTTCCTTGATGACTGTGGGATCAAATTGGAAATCAGTAACAGAAGGATGAGGAAAACTAAACAACCAATTTCTAAATATTCCATGGGTCAAAGGAGAAGTCTCAAGAGAAATCAGAATTAATAAGAGAACTTTTAATTTTGCAAAGTGGCCAGTTATAAAATAAATACATAAAAAGCAATAACAATATTCAATTAAAATATGACAAAATAATCCTATTCACAGTAACAATAAACAAAATTAAAATCTAGGAATATACTCAATAGCAAGTGTGCTGGAGTTATATGGCAAAAAAAAAAAAGAACATTAAACTTGACTGAGGTCTGAAACTTGGAGATACAGACAAGCATACTCTAAAATTTATATGGAAAGGTAAAGGAACTAGAATAGCTAAAACAATTCAAAAAAAGAAGAAAAGCATGGGAAGAATTTGTCTACCCAAGTTCAAGACCTATTATATAGCTACAGCAATCAAGGCTGCATGTGATTTTCTATATTCTTGGATGAGTAGTTTTAATATTGAAAGAAACCCATTAATTGTCAGATAAATCTACAAATATAAAAGAATTCCACTAAAATCCTTATGAAATTCACCAGGGAAAAGAAACACCTGATTCAGCCAAGAATAGTTTGCAGAAGAAGGGTAATGGGGTGAGACTTACCATACCAGATACTGACATGTATCGTATAATTTCAATAATTGAAGTATTTTACTGGTGGAGGATTAGACAGGCAGGCCAGTGGAGGAGAACAGAAAGTTCGTAGTCAGAGCTATGCATATGCACAAATTTAGTGTGAGTTTTTGTATGTAGATGTATGTTTCATATGTCCATAAATGTACGTTTCATATATTTTGACCTATTTTCTTGTTGTTTGTGGCAGAAGGAAAATCGAGCCCTGCATCTCGCATATGCCAGAAACACACATCCCTGGATGCTTTCAGAGAATAGACCGTAGGGGGTCTGGGCCACAAAGGGGACACAGCAGTGGAGCCCTGTGGTAACCCAGACAAGAGCTGTGGTTTGGAACAGGAGTGGCAGAGCTGTGAAAAGTGCTTGGATTTGATTGGATTTTGAAGAAACAACCAACAGAAGCTGCTAATGGATTTAGCAGGTGTGGGTGAGAAAGAGTGAGAAAAAGAACGAGCAACTGCAAGAACAGAGTCCTGAGCTGGGCAAGCCTGGAGATGGTACAGGTTTCAGGGTGATTCAGGCTGATGTATATTTGACATCCAAGTGAAGCTACTGGATAGGCAGAAAATACAGAGCATGCCTATGAACATACATATCTGTGGTTTTCAAATTCTCCACAATGAACTATATTATGTTTAATTATTTATTACTGTTATCATGTATCACTATAATTATTTAATTATGCATTTATTAAATATGATAATATTTATTTATTGCTATTTAATACTTATTTCATCCAAAAAAAATGTTATTGAAAAAGCCACTGGCTATTTCACTGAATCCAGAACCTCAGAATCCCCTTCATTTCTAAGTTAGCAGATTCCCCCCCCTCAGCAGTTCAGAGATTAAGGAACGCATGTGAGGTTCCTCAAGGAAGCAGAGGCAGTTCGGGAGATGACTCCCTAGAGCCCTGGACAAATCTTCTGCAGAAGGAAAAGTGGGCCCAGCCTTAACACTACCCAACACAGTGACAAGATCCAGTGCCCTAAGGTGGAGGAAGATCTTTCCTCACTCTGCCTAGGAGGACAAAACGGCAGCTTAAAGATGTTGAAGACTTAGACCTGACATCCAGGTAAGGAAGCGGGTTTAATCCCACAAACACTGACGATGGAGCACTTGCTACTCTCCAGACATGGGAGGCACAAATGGAAACATACCAAAGGATCTGCAGTGCAGGAGGGGAAAGAATTAATATCATGAGCAAGAAGGGAAAGGAAAGGAATGAACATTCATCGGCAACCACTCGGTCGCCACTTACAACTAGGCTGTGAGACAGGAGTCTGAGTTTTTGCACAGGGGGGTGTGGCAACCACTCCAGCACAAATGCCTGGCTGCAGAGGCAGGTCCAAAACATGAACAACAGACAAAACATGAACAACAGCCAATCCCCAGCCCAGGCAAAAGGTGGGTAAATCCACTGAGAAATGAATTTGCACTTTGTCCTAAAGAATAACCAGAAGTTTCTTCCAGGGAAGTAACCTTCCTGGCTTTTGTTTTCCAGACGCCTGAGCTCCTTGAGTGGCAAGAGGAGAAAGACTAAATCTGTGGGGATGCAAAAGTGTGCAGAGAGAACACAAGCCACCCATCTAGGGAGGGACTGAGTCAGCAGGTGCCATGAGCAGCGGGGAGAGTACCACTCACTGGGAGGTACCAGCCCAGTGTACCCCGAGAGGCTGGAAGCTGGCCCCAGGCTCCCCTAAGCTCTCATGATCAAGCTCATGATACAAGCAGCACAGCCATGTGCCTTCAAGGGAGCTTGGAAATGAGGCTACTGGGGTGACTGAAAAACTACGATGGGCCTCTTCCCACATTGTCCAGGCACCAAACAAGCCTCCCAGATCTTTGTGAGACCCTGGGAGGGAGGACGCTTTATTCCCACTCCCCAGGATGAATAGGATCAAATTTCCCTCCAACCCAGTCATGTGGGAATTCAGAATTCAATTTATTTTGATTTAAAGGAAATAAAGGGAAGCTTCATTTCTTTTACATGGGGGGTCTATAGACTAAGATGAATATCCTTCATAGAGGTTTCAGAGCCCCCTAGTCATTTATTTATGGAGCAAAACTGGATGGGGTCAGTAGAAAAGATGTTCAACTGGGGCTGTGGTTTTATAGCTCGTAAGGACAGCTTCCCTCATTATACACATAATATTTTCACTTCTGCTCCAGGCAGCCTCTGGACTGGCTGCTGGCAGCACAGACTTAACAACGACACAGGCCCTGCCATTAGGGACATCAGTCCAGAGGAAGAGGCAGATGTGCCCACAAATGATTCCTGAAGTCCTTGGAGCTGACAAAATTCGAGTCCAGTTTGTCACTATTCATCTGAGACCAGTCCTGCGTGGTCAGTGGTCAGGAACAAAGCATTGCAACCCAGAGGTGGGTGCCTGCACTGTAAGCTACAAAGTTTCCAGGACCCACACTCAAGGGTATGCCTGTATAATTCAATCCAGTTCAGCACTCGTTACAACATTTCGTATGGGACCCCTGCTCTCTAAAGGCCCCCATGACCAATAAGTATTGTGAAATTATAGGAAGACCCCAGGATTCCCTAACGGTGAACCAGAGTGGTAAGAGAGGATTAGGAGCTGAAAGTTTTAGTTCGGTACTAAATACATTCATACATACATACAGTCTACATGGAAAAGTTATGTGCTTTAAAAACTAAGATTCTCTGGCCCGATATAGTGGACGAGGCGTATATGATTTACGTTTTCTTTGCGTCAGCCAGAGAATCCCACCTGGGAATAAAAGCACACTCAAACAGGACCAATCCAGGAGGGTTTAATAAAGAGATTATTTACAAAGAGGTGGGCAGGGTATAGGTAAACCACAAAGGATGGGCAGTAAGACTGGGATCCTTTGCCACACCTGGTCTGAAGAGGCGAGCGAGGCTACTATTGTCTGGAACCAGAGGTCTTTGTGAAGAGGGCCACCTGCTGAAAGCTGTGTCCTTTCTTAAGGGACTCAGCCAGCCCAGGGCAACCTCACTGGGAGAAAGCTGAAGGAATAAATACCGTGGCCTCACTCTCCATAGGAGAATCTGATCAGGCTTTATAATAACAGAATGTGAAAAAACAGAATTCAAGGGAAAGAAAAAAGGAAAGATAACTGAAACTCTAGGAAAAACTAACAGCAAAACCAAAACTAACACCATAAACTCTAAGAAAAACTAACAGCGTAACTAAAACTAACACCATAAAGTCATAACAAAATATTGTGAAATCAAGGCAGATTTGAACAGAAGTTGGCAGATTTGAAAAAAGAATGGAATAAATTCTGAGTAATGGATAAAATGACCTAGAAGATACTACTAATATAATGAATAAAATGTGGTTTTTCTTTCGTGAATAAAGAAAGGGAAGCGGCAGAGGGGGTGGGGATAAATACACCAGAAAGGTATGACCGAACCAGAACGTAGATGAAAACATGATGTGACTATGAGCAATTAGTTGAGTATAAAAACAAATTCTTTTGAGCATTCTTCTGTGAGTAGCACAAGAGTAAGGTCACTGGAATCACGGAAAAGGAATGTAATCTTAGTCTTAGCTCCAAAACAAATAATATTTACTCTTTATAATGTACATGGCTTACTGCCTACAACTCTCTTTTCCCAGATATCCACATAGTTGATCCCTTACCTCCTTCAGGAATTTACTCAAATATCACCTTTTAGACAGAACTTTCTATCTAAATTACAAAACAGGTGTGCACGCTCACACACACGCCCACTACATATAGCTTAATTTTTTCCCCTAAGCACAACTAGCATACTAAATTTTTTTACTTTTTCATCTTGTTTATTTTCTGTTCCTCCCACTAGAAAGTATGTTCTGCTAGGGCAGGGATTTTATTTTTTTATTTTTATTTTTATTTTTTTACTATCGTATTCGCTGCTATTACCCCAGCACCAAGGAGAGGGACTGGCTATGGTAGGTCCACAATGAATATTTGTTGCATTAATAAATGTTGAATCAAGCCATAAGCAAGTCAGAGAAGCCATGACCGTGTTTCTGTGATAGAAATTAAGTGCCATTGTGCTTGGCAATGCAAAAATAAAGGCACAATTCACAGAAGTTGAGGGGGGTGGAAAGTCAAAAATAATAATAATAATAATAATAAGAGAGGGAGAAGAAAGGTTAAGAGTGCTAATATTCTTATTTTACCACATAGATAATCAAGATGCTGGTCAGAGGTGATGAAATAAGAAATGCAGGTTTGAGAAGGTTCTTTCTTTCTCTTTTTTTCCTTCTTTCTTTCTTCTTTTTCTTTCTTTCTTTTTTTCTTCCTATTTTTTTAGAGAGAGAGAGTGCACACGAACAGGGGAAAGGGGCAGTGGGAGAGACAGAGAGAATCTTAAGGAAGTTCCACACTCAGCATGGAGCCCCACATGGGACTCAATCCCACAATCCTGGGATCATGACCTGAGCTGAAATCAAGAATCCGACATTCAACCAACTGAGCCACCCAGGCTCCCCTAAGAGTATATAAAGTTGCATAGGTATCAGTTAAAATAACAAAAAATAGTAATGTGACCATATTGGTATGAGTGAACCAGAGGAGGCAAAAGAAATATAAACTAAATTTTATCTAACATAACATAAATCCACTAGATTATTCTGAAGAGGAGACATTCAGAAACATAACTATAAGCATAGTATTTATAGTGTGGAGATAATCTCAGAAGACCTTATAGTAGAAATGATTAAACATGATTGCTGTGAAATTGTGTTTTCAATAATAAATAACCACATTGTATAAGACTACCACTTTCTGTAGATAACAATGCTAAACCCTGGACAAAATATTTTTAAAAACTATTTGAAGGCACTAGAAAGTAACCCAAAACAGGCATACAGAGCAAAGAATCCAACCCTTGAAAGAAGGGAATTGCACTGGTAAGATCTATATTCTTACTAATTTTCCCAAAAGTCACTTTGTAGTCTGCACAAGGGAGCATCTAGAAACAGAAAGCCTGAATTAGCTTGACATGTTAGGGTTTAAAGCATCCAGAGAAGTAGAAAATTGAAGGGAAAAAAGCCAGGGGTTAAAAAAGAAGCCACAGAATGGGGAGTCTCACATTTGTGTAAAAACTTCCCTCAAATCCTTGGCTGGCCCTGAACTCTAAGAATCCTGCTAGAAATCAGCAGCTGGAAGACTGGAAAAATTGAACAGAGATTTCAGTTGTCACCCACTTCAGGGGAGATGGTTTGGATTTGGAATCCTCCCTAGTCAGGGGAACTTGATAAACACTTGGGCTTTCCATTAAACCCACAGAAGGGTCCTACTTTGAAGGCCATGTCCCAAGACAAATAATTTGCCATAAGACTAAGGGGAAAACTGAAACACATTCACCCTAACAAAATGTCATCCTAAGAAAATAAAACAACCTTAAGTTCAAGGTGACTGACCACTTGACCACTAATTAGACTATTTAAGAAAACAAAAAGAAACACTCTTTAAAGAACTATAACAGAATCCAGAGTTTCTGCAACATATCACAGAAAATGTCAGGTATACAATTAAAACAGAAATTAGACATACAAGGAAACTACAAAATGTGACTAATAGTTAATGGAAGAAAAGCTCTAGTCAATAAAAATAGATCCCAAGATGATCCAGATGTTGAAATTAGTAGATAAGGACTTTAAAACAACTGTTATAAGATATTCAAAGAATTAAAGGAAATTTCAGCAGGAAATGGAAACTTGACAGAAATTTTAGAACTGAAAAGTACATCTCAAATGAAAAATGTACTGAATAAGCTTAACAAAAAATTAGATACGGCAGAAGAGAGGTAAGCATACTTTAAAATGGATCAACAGAAAATTTCCAGTATAAAAAACAGAGATAAAATCTGAAGAAAAAAAAAAGTCTCAGTGAACTCAAGAGATAATATCAAGTGGTCTAACAATACATGCTATTGAAGTCTTAGAAGGAGACAGTGAGGAGCAGACCAACATTAATAAAACAATGACCAAAAATTCCCCAAGTTTAGTAAAACAAAAACAAACAAAACAAAACAAAAACAAAACTTAAAGGTTCAAGAAGCTCACCATCTACCAAGGAGAATGAACACAATCACACTTAGTTACATCATAATCAAATTTCCAGAAGCTAAAGATAAAAGGAAAATACTGAAAGCAGCCAGAGAAGGGAAAAGAGACATATCACACATGGGGTACAAACATAAGATTTTTCATTGATGTCTCACTAGAAATAATGGAGGCAAGTTGACAATGGAATGACATCTCTCAAGTGTTGAGGTAAAATGCTGTCAACACTGAATTTTATATTCAGCAAAAATATCCTCCAAAAATGAGATGAAATAAAGATATTTTCAGATAAATGAAAGCTAAAAGTATTTGTCATTAGACTTGTAACACAAGTAATGCTAAAGGGAGTTCTTTGGGCTAAAGAAAAATGATACCAGAAGGAAACATGAATCTCAGTAAGGCATACAGAACAGTAGAAATAGCAAATTATTTTGTAAACATATAAGACTTTTTTATTCCCCTATTTACTTTAAAAATTGTTCAGGGGTGCTTGGGTGGCTAACTCAGTTAAGTGTCCAACTCTTGATTTCGGCTCAGGTCATGATCCCAGGGGTCGTGGATCAGGGCTCAATCTGATGGAGCAGAACCTGCCTGGGATTCTCTCTCTCTCTCTCTCTCTCTCTCTCTCTCTCTCTGCACCTCCCCTTTCACATGCACATGATCTCTCTCTCTCTCTCTCTCTCTCTCTCTCTCTCTCAAAATCAATGAACATTAAAAATGATAAAAATAAAAACTCTTTAAAGCAAATAATAACACTGTAAGATGGGCCTTATAAAGTACGTAGAAATAAAAGATATAACAACAATGGCATATAGGATGGGGTGGAAGAGTTTGTAAATGAAATGATTTTATTTTGAGGTTACTTTTATGAAGTGTGAATTATGAACTCACATGGAAAGTATAAAGTGTGAAATGAGATGTGCTAGATGTGAAGCATTAAGTGAACAGAGGTACAATATAATTTTTTAAAGTTTATTTTTATTTATTTTGAGAGAAAGAGATAGAGAATGAGCAGGGGAAGAGCAGAGAGAGAGGGAGACAGAATCCCATGCAGGCTCCACACCCTCAGCACAGAGTTGGACACAGGGCTTGAACTCACAAACTGTGAGATCATGACCTGAGCTGAAATCAAGAGTCAGACACTTAACAGACTGTGCCACCCAGATGCCTCCAACATAATTTTAAATAGGATTTTATAAGGTAAGGATATATAATGCTAACCTTTTAAACCCTCTAATATATAATAAAAATTGGAGTAACTAAAAAGCCAATAGTAGAAAATTAAATGAAATCTGGAAAACATTCAATTAATCCAAAAGAAGGCAAGATAAAAGGATTAAAGGAATGATGGCCAAAAGAAAAAAGATAAATAACAAGATGATAGGCCTACTCTCAACCACACTAATAATTGCATTAAATGTAAATAAAATATATACTTCAATTAAATAGCAAAGAATGTAAGACATTAGATAAAAGCAACCCTCATCTATATGCTACCTATAAAAGATGCACTTTAAATATAAAATAAAGTGCAACCAAAAATAAAAGTGTGGGAAAATATATACCATGCTAACACTAAGCATAAGAAGGCTGCCATGGCTATTTTAATATCAGAAAAGTAGACTTCAAGACAAAGAATATTACTAGAGATAGGATGCAATATTTCATAATGATAAAGCAGCAACTCATCAGGAAGATATAGCTATCCTAAATATGCATGCACCTAATAACAGAGCTTCAAAATGCATGAAGCAAAACTGACAGACACAGAGGGAGAAGTTGACAACTACACAAAAATTAATTTGAAATGGACCATGGACCTAAATTTGTAAGATAAATTACAAAACTGCTATAGAAAACAAAGGAGAAAATCTCCATAACCTTGGAGTAGACTGTGATAGTATAATAATAAATTATATTATATTAAACTTAATAATATAATATACAAATTAAATGACAATATGTAATATAATAAATTATATTTAATAATAAAGTAAATTATATTTGGTTTTCATCCCCATCTCTGACACAGAGCTCCTAAAACCCTCAGAATTTCCTGTGATGACAGTGATAAAGAGGTCTCTTTTGTTATTGAGGTGATTTGGGGAAAGCACCTAAGGATGGGGACTGGTTACGAGGAGAACTAACCACATGATTAGAGGGTTGGAACTTTCAGTCCCACCCCCTGGCTTCAGGGGAAGGAGAGAGGCTAGAAGTTAAATCAATCACCAATGGCCAATGATTTAATCATTTGTGCCTGCATAATGAAGCCTCTATAAAAACCCAAAAGGAAGGGGTCCATAGAGCTTCAAGGTTGGAAAACAAGAATGCTTCCACATGCTACCATGCCAGGCCCAAATTCCAGGAGGACAGAAACTCTTTTGTTCAAGACTTCACCCTACATATCTCTTCATCTGGCTGTTGATTCATATCCTTTAATACCATTTGTAATAAACTGGTAATGTAGTAAGTAAATGTGTTTTCTGAGTTCTGTGAACGGCTCTAGCAAATTAATCACCCAAGGAGGGGCTATGGGAACCTCTAATCTGTAGCTCCTGGGATCGGTCAGACACATAGGTAACTTGGGCTTAAGACTGGCATCTCAAGTGGAGGGCAGTCTTATGGGGCAGAGCCTTAGCCTTTGGAATCTGATGCTATTTCTGGGGCGAGAGTGTTGAAATTGAGTTGAACTATAGGACACCCAGCTGGTGCCAAAGTATTGCTTGTTGGTGTGAGAAACTGTCTCCCAGTTGGGATTAGGGTGCAGAAGAAATACAGGCAAATCTTCTTAGAACACAAAAAGCGTTAACTGTAAAGGAAAAAAACTTGATAGTATGCACTTTACAAAAACTGAAAATCTCTGCTAACCAAAAGGCTGAATGCTTTCCTGCTAAGATTGCCAACAACACAAGGATGTCTACTCTTAACCACCTCTGTTCAACATTGCACTGGCGGTTCTGGCCAGGGAAATTTGGCAAGAAACAGAAATAGAAGGCATCCAGGCTGCAAAGGCAGAAATATAACTATCTTTATTCTCAGACAACATAATCTTGTATATAAAAAATCCTAAGGATTCCATATTAAAAAAAAAAAAAAAGAGGGAGGGACTACAACCAATAAGTGAGGGCAGCAAATTGGCAGGATGCAAGAGCAGCATACAAAAATCAACTGTATTCCCATACATTAGCAATGAACATCTGAAATGAAATTAAGCAAGCAGTTCCATTCATAACAGGATCAAAAAGAACTCAATACTTTAAATACTTTTTTTTAAATACTTTTAAATATTTTTAAATACTTTTGCTAAATAACTTTAGCAAAAGAAGTGTAAAACACATACTCTGAAAACTACAAAACTTTCCTGGAAGAAATTAAAGTAGATCTCAACAGGTGGAGAGACAATCACATCTGCATGGATTAGAAGGACTCATTTCTACCAATTGATCTAAGACTCCTTGCAATCCCTATTAAAACCCCAGCTGGCTTCTTTTCTTTCCTTTTTTCTTTTCTTTTCTTTTCTTTTCTTTTCTTTTCTTTTCTTTTCTTTTCTTTTCTTTTCTTTTCTTTCCTTTCCTTTTCTTTTCTTTCTTTTCTTTTGTTTTCTTCTCTTTTCTTTTCTTTTCATTTCTTAAAAAATTTTCTTTAACATTTATTCGTTTTTGAGAGTGAGAGAGACAGAGCATGAGCAGGGGAGGGGCAGAGAGAGAGGGAGACACAGAATCTGAAGCAGGCTCCAGGCTCTGAGCTGTCAGCACAGGGCCCAACATGGGGCTTGAACTCCCAGACTGCGAGATCATGACCTGAGCTGAAGTTGGACATTTAACCGACTGAGCCACCCAGGTGCCCATTTTCTTTTCATTTCTTTTCTTTTCTTTTTTCTTTTTGTTTCTTTTCCTCTCTTCTTCAAAAGGGTTGAAAATTCTTTTCTTTTTCCTTTTCTTTTCATTTCTTTTCTTCCCTTTTTCTTTTCTTTTCAAAGAAAAGAACTGATTTCCCAGAAGGGTACCAAGACAAGTCAACGGGGAAGAGAACACTCTTTACAACAAATGCCACATGCACAAGGATATATTTGGACACTTACCTCACACCATACACAAAACTTAATTTAGAATGCTTCAAGGCCTAAATGTATGAACTAAAATCATAAAACTCTTAGAAGAAACCATATGAGTAAATCATAGTACCCTTGGTTGGGCAATGATTTCTTAGATACAATATTAAAAGCATAAGAGATCAAAGAAAAACACAGATAAACTGGACTTCATTACTCCCTCTAGTGGATCTAAAATATAGCCTTACTCATAACTATTTCATCTTTTTTTTTTTTTTTTGAAACAACAGTAAAAGAAATTTGTATAGCAATCACTGACCAGTGGTCATGTTGAGTCACTATGGTGAACCAATTTTGACAGGAAGAGGCACGAGGGGATTGTCTAGGGTTGATAAAAATGATCTGTATCTTGAGTATGGTGGTAGTTACACAACTATATCAGTTAATCAACACCAACTTATTTGATGACTTTGTGCATTTCACCGTATGTAAATTTTGCCTCAATAAAAATTTTATTTTATTCATTTATTTTTTGAGAGAGACAGCGTGAGTGGGGGAGGGGCAGAGGAAGAGAAAGAATCTTAAGTAGGCTCCACACCCAACGCAGAGCCCAGCATAGGACTCCGCCTCCTCGAGATTATGATGTGAGCTGAAATCAAGTGTAGGACGCTTACCCAATTAAGCCACCCAGGTGTCCCCAAAATATTGTTTTATAAGGTGATCACTTGGATGCGTGACCTGAGTAGAAAGGATGAGCCTGGTGGTGTGCTTTTCATTTTAAACCCTTCAATACTGCTTAAAATTTGTAAAAGCAGGTGTATGGATTACTTTACATTCTTTAAGTTTGGGGAAAGAAAACACATTCAAATTTGAAGTTTCTTACTATCGTTACTTCATAGAAGACAGAAGATGAGAAGAAATCTCCTGTTTGGGAGGGTATAATTTACACTCTCCCAACCCCTACACCCACCTCCACACTCTCACACCCACACCCCAGCCAGAGCACCGGTCAGGAAGACCCCCAGGAGGTCTGGGGGCAGGGTCTCAAGTCAAAAGACTTGCTCTTGAAAGCCACTACAGAAACGAAGTTGTAATCATTCACTCCCTATTGAGAGGCTACTGTACCAAACACGCAATCTCTAAAAAATGAAAGTCAAAATCTCAAAAGCTTCCCTTTTTTTAAAATGCTAAAGCTTATTTGCATATCAAAATTGCCTCGGGAAAGTAAGCAGAATTAGAAAATTAAGGAATTACATTAGAAGGGACAGAAAGAAGTAGGACAAATGTGTAGGAGTACAGAGCTGCTCCCCTCTGTCACCGAAAAGCTGGTTTCAAGTTTAAATCAACCACCCAGCAATGTTCATAAATAAAGAGCAAGACTTTAAATATCACAGCTGTTGAATTTTGATAATACTATTAGCACAAATGTATTTGTTCACTCAATGACAAACAAATCTTTTTCATTAAAAAATACACATCTGTACAGCATCACTCCCTCTAGTGGATCTAAAAAAAAAACCCCATATTTATAGCGATTTCATCTTTTCTGGAACAATAGTAAAAGAAATTTCCATAACAATCAATCTGATCAGTGGTTCTCTGAATGGTCACTACAGTGAATTAATTTTGCTTTCTTCCATAGTATACTTTTTTCCATTCCCTGTCCTCTAAGGAAAAGGTACTTAACATTTATCTGAATAATTAACTACTCATAAATCAGAAAACGATGGGCACTTCAAATATTACTCACAAGGATAAAAATGTGAAAACTACTGAAGGTTGTATTATACTCAACATAAATCATAAATATTCAGAGAATTTTACAGGCACCTTCGAGTAAAGCGCAAACTCCAAGAGCCATTTCAACAGCCCATTTGCCCGTGTGTCACTGCAAAGTGCTCAAAATTGGGTTAGTCATCATTTTGTCCTAAGAAATAACTCAAGTTTCATATCTACTTATTTCTATAAGGCAAAATTTCAAATTTAATCTAATCAGTCATTAGACCCACAAATCTCAAATGCAGCTTAGTTTTTTGTGAGCATTTTGTCATTCCATGCCTACATTTTGCATCTGGGGACGCCCACATAACATATAGGGAACAAAATGACATGTTTTAGTTGGCATGACTTCTGTTTCTAGACATCTGAGTTCTGCAACTGAATTAGTTGCAGATGCCACTGCCAGGAACGGGTTCCTTAAAGAGAGCAAAGATAACGACATTCAGTTGAGCTGATCTCTATAGCCTAACCCAAGTGAAATTTTAATAACTAGACAGCAAGCCCTGTGCTGAGATGATGTGGGACCAGTTTTACTATTGCAAATAACCAAATGGGGTTTCATGTATCTTTTCAAAATGAAGAATTTGAAATGGCAACACATCTTAGAAGCATGGGCTCTTACAGTTGTGAATGTAGGTAAAATATTGATGACAAGGTTTCCTATGTCTAAGAAATAACATTTAATGGCAGGCGAAGGCTACGTTTCCCACCAAAATGGAATGCCACTGCCATCAACAGCCCCACAGAGGCTCAGCTACCTAAAATGGAAATGAAAATATAATGTATGGAAATATTCTCTTAGAAAACTCCTTAAGGCTTCACATGTATTAATGTATTAGTTTGCAAACATTAAGATCAAAGCCAAAGCAACAAATACATCCTAAAAAGTTTTTCGTCAGATTTTTATTAACGATATACAAGTAGCAGGACATAAAAAATTAATAGGCTCAAGCCTTGAAATGTCAAACCCAATGATCTCCAGCCATGCTCACCTCCTTTGCCTTTTGTTTCAGTGTTGATGGCTCTGGGTCTTCTTGCCTGGAGCGACTCTACATGGTTAAAAAAGGAGAAAGAAAAGGTTAACAGATGGTTTAAGAGTCCCTCATCTGTTGCAGCAAGTTAAAAAATAGCAGAGGAAGGAGAAAAGGAGCCAAGGTGTCAAAAACGCAAGGCCTAAATTCATAGACGTGTAATTTCAAGCCTTTAGGCTTACCCAATAAGCTGTTAAATATTCAGTTTTAAACGAAATCTACTGTAGGTTTAAAAAAATCCACCTACTTTACTTATAATATTGCTAACTCTTAAGTTTAAAAATAAGTTTCTATTCTTTTTTTAAGTATTCAGGATGCCATACACTGAGTGCCCCCACACTCCTCAGGCCCTCTGTGTGATTCCATGCCCCCAAATCTTTTCTTTCCAGGAGGCCAAGTCATCTCCCAGAGAAGCAGCCACTATAAAGCAGAGAAAGAAATGTGCATGATGCACATTTCCCACTTCCTGGATCCCCAAATATCCTGCAGTGCCAAGCTTTCAGTCCCCAAATCTCTTGGACAATGAAATCAATCCTTAATCGCTAACAGATCTTTACACAACTATGACAGAAACACGCCAGCAACACGCGGTAGGATTCCCTCCCTCTGTGTTGTTTTGCATGGGTCGATGTACTTAGGACCTAAAGAGCGCCGTGAAGAAGAAAAAAATTAAAAATATTTGACTTGAAAATACAAGAAATAACAAATACTGGCAAGGATGTGGAGAAAAGGGAACCCTGGTGCACTGGTGGTGAGAATGTAAATTGGTGCAGCCATGATGGAAAACAGTAGGGAGGTTCCTCAAAAACTCAAAAATAGAACTACTGTATAATCCAGTAATTCCACTTCTGGGTATTTATCCCAAGAAAATGAAAACACTAACTCGAAAAGACATCTGCACCCCATGTTCAACGCAGCACTATTTATAATAGCCAAGATGTGGAAACAACCTAAATGTCCATCAGTGGATGAATGGATAAAAGATGTGGTATATCTATATACAATGGAATGTTATTCAGCCATTAAAAATAATGAAATCTTGCCATTTGGGACACATGAATGGACCTTGAAGGTATGCTAAGTGAAATAAGTCAGACAGAAAAGCAAATATATGATCTCTGATCTCACTTATATGTGGAATGTAAAAAAAACAAACAAAACAAAACAAAACAAAAAACCTCATAGATATAGAGAACAGATTGGTGGTTGCCAGAGACAGGAAGTGTGGGGGGAGGAAACTGGATGAAGGGGGTCAAAAGAACAAATCTCTAGTCATAAAATAAATAAGTCATGGGGATGTAATGTACCGCACAGTGACTATAGTTATAGTTAATACTGCATTGCATATTTGAACTTGTTGAAAGTTCTTCTTAAAAGTTCTCATCACAAGGAAAACAATTCTATAGCTATGTAAGGTGACAAACGTTAATCAGATTTATTGTGGTGACCATTTCACAATATATACAAATATCAAATCATTATGTCGTGCACCTGAAACTAATATAATGTTGACATCAATTATACCTTAATAAAAAAATTTTTTTAATCACCAAAGAAATATTTGACTTGATATTTCAAAAGAAAAAACTTGCCTGTTCTAATCTGTATTTATTAGCAACACATTTTAGACAGACAGAATGAAGAATAACTATGCTAAAGCCCAAACACACTCACTTAAACAGAGAACAATGACAGGGACCACCATCAGAGGAACCTGAATGTGGACCCTGACATCAATGTGAAGTTCTGATGGGAGGGAAGAAACCTCACCATTTGCAGAAGAAGGAGCCACTGGCACCCAACTAATAGGGGCTCTCCTTCTCTCCAGAGAAGAGCCCTGACCTTCCCCATGACTGCCACGAGCACCTGCCCCCAGTCCTGTCTGCAGTGGCTGGACCCTCCCCACCAAACACAGCTTCTGATGTAGCAATGGCCCACACTCACTAGCTTTTCCTTCATTAGACTATCTGCCCCAGATTCTCTCCGTTATGGCAAGATCTGCCCAAAGAGATCTGCATCTTGTCTTCCCCCGTCTTCTTGCCATCCCCCCAAGCCTCCTTGCTTTGCCTTATGAACCAGGTGGGAAGACGAATAAACTGAAAAGAGAGGAGTAAGGAGGAGAAATAAGAAATGAGGTCACCATCTGAACTTGAGGAAGGGAAAGAATGTTAAAGATTGGGGGAGGGAAAAGAAGGCATAAAATAGAGGTCTTGGAAAGTGGCAGCGTGACCCAGCTGGGGAAGTGGATTCAGCTGCTGAGCTGTGCTAAGGGCTCCCTTGACGTTGTGGTCATATAATTAAAGTAGGGCCAAGTTAGTGTGGGGTTGGGGGAGGAGGAAGGACAAGAGAGGATTCTAAGGACAGTATAGTTATGGACCACACACACAGCTCTATTTCTAGTTACCTAAAAAGGGATTTAAATTAAATGAGAAGAGAGACTGTCTCCAGGAAGTGGAATTATGGGTAGCCTTTGCTAACCTCTTTATATTTCTCAGGATTTTCTCAAGATTTTGCAAAGAGTATATATTTCCTTTTATAAACAGACAAAAACAATAAAGCTATCTCAAAAACAAATAAAAAAATCTAAAATCCAGCAAAATGAGGTTTTGTTAGGAAAGAAAGCAACTAACCCAGTTTCCTGTAGGAAAAAAAAAAAAACAACACTGCCCTAAATTTGGATGCTTCCTTGACTATTAATTTGGATATTTAATGATAACCCTGTACACAGGAAAAATACTAATGAATCACTTGGGGAAAATGAAGAAAGGCACAGTACTAGAAAAACACATCTGCAAAGCTACTGAAAACACAACAAAATGTCAACGGGCCTGTGTGTCCTCTTTGGAGATTTCCAGGTGAAATGGTTAGAGATCATTTTCCAGCCGTCCCTGGAAGGTGGTGTCAAGAGGGAGAGTTCCCTGCCGGGTCAGTCTATGAAGTAATACAGGGAACAAGGAGGACAAGCTTAGGAAAGGGTGGTGACGCGAGGATACCGTCTGTTTCCTGTTGTGTGTGCGGCCTACTCAGCTCTATGAAGGCTCGGACAGAGTGACCCCAGAGCCCCTTCCCTGCCACACAGCAGGCTAGGCACAGGGGTCTGATCTGAGAGGGAATGTGCTGCCTCTTTCTGGGCCCTGCAGGCCAGCGGAGGGTGAGAGTCCTGCTTGCTCCAGGGCAGCCACTCCAGCTGGTGGCTGGTGCCCTCAAAAGGCCCTCTCTGTCTGCTGCAGTTGATTCATCTAGAAATCAAATCTTCCTAAAGCATCTGTGTTGTTGAGGATCAACGTCTACAGACTTGATCAAGTACGTCAAGAAGGACCGCCCTTTGGGCTTTGCTAGAAGGAAACGCCTGACAAGCATACACAGATATGCCACACTTGAGTTTGTCCCCACGAAATCTCCACTTTCGGTTCTTGTTGGAAGACACGGGAAAGATAGTTGACTGCAAGACCCTTCGCCTCCTCCCACTTTAAATTTTAGGGATGATAAATTACCATGAAATTAATTTGGTTTGACTATTACACTTTTACTGTGAGGCCTGGGCCAAGGACATTTTTATGTTAAAGTCTTTGTAGATGTAACATTTTGTATGCCTGAAATACATCTGTGTATATTGGGAAAACCTATTAATATTTTGTAAAATGACATGTCTGGTATAGCATTTGACTTTTTTCTGGAGGAAAGGAACATAATTCTACAAAACAGTAGAAACTCTGAGTGGACTGCACAGGCATGACAGGCTAATCCCAATGGGTCGAGGTGCT
Organism: Puma concolor; assembly: GCF_028749965.1. Taxonomy (NCBI): domain Eukaryota; kingdom Metazoa; phylum Chordata; class Mammalia; order Carnivora; family Felidae; genus Puma; species Puma concolor. The sequence continues at coordinate 43,555,265 of NC_141681.1, forward strand.
CGTGAATGTGAAGCTATCGTTTGAAAAGATCATTTCCGATATAACTGACAATTGGAGGGGAGGGTCTTAGGACTCTCCATTAAAAAAACATGTTTCTGGGTACTTTGCTTTTTACTCAGGAAAAAAAAAAAATTAACTCCGAAAGCCACCCCAGCTGGCATGAAGACTGTAAACCAGGGTTTCTCGGTGGGATTTTGTAATAATCAGGTTCAGCGCATTCCAGAATGGCGTTTGTTTCAGACGCTTGGCAACTGAATGGGGTTGCTAAAAGTGAGGAGGGAGTCTGCTTTGCCTGACCTCATTTAAGAACAAGAATACACATTCCTTTAGAGTTTGAAACCCTGCGTGTTCACGCTTTCATCTTTCAAACACCCACCTTCCCAGGGCACCCTCGGCTTTCATCAGTGCTTTTCTCATAGTTATGCCTCTTTATAGTTTTATAATTTTTTTGAAGGTAATACTGAAGGAGTTTAAGGCATTAGTATCCATTTTTCATTAAATAAAGTGGCAAAACTCCCGATGCTGTGCTATAGAGTCACCATCAGGCCAACAGTTTCAATTTTAAACCCATTTCCCCCATTCTGATGACATTAGAACTTCACCCATGGCACTATTACCTTATAACTTTCATTTTTAATTAAAGAAGTTAAATTGGCAACAGAAAACACTTCGCTTCCACATTAGCTTTGTTAATAAAAAGTGCAAGTTAAAAGTACCTGTGGATAAAATCTAGTTCCAACCTCCAGTTTCTCCTTTATCTCATGAAGTCGGCAAGTGAAAATAAAAGAAGCAGGGAAGATGAAAATATTTTTAAACTGTTTTGGCTAATGACTAGTCTATAAACTGGAACAGATCTTTCTATTCAGCAAAAATGTCACAGTTCCACAGATATGCCTCAAAATTGTTAAATAATTAGCAAAATGGGCAGCAAAAATTCCAAAGAAAATGAAATAAAAAGAATTATTCTCAAAAAAAAAAAAAAAAACAACCCATGGTAGATGTTGATGTGTAAGAAGGAAACCCTGCAATTATCAAATGTACTAAAGAACTAATATTAAGGTATGAAAGCAATATAAAGCTGTAAAGTGTTTTTCATCACAGCATGAACAAATGAAAATACTTTGGGGGCACCTGGGTGGCTCAGTCAGTTAGGCATCCGACTCCTGATTTTGGCTCAGGTCATGATCTCACGGTTTGTGAGACTGAGCCCCAAGTAGGACTTCTTGCTGTCAGAGTCCCTACCTGGGATTCTTGCTCTCTCTGCCCCTCCCCAACTTGCGCTTTCTCTCTTTCTCAAAATAAATCAATAAACTTGTAAAAATTAATTTTATTAGGTTAACACGAAGGGGAAAATCTGGGTGTCTTCTTTATCAGTTATCAGATAAATGTATGTGTATCTTCTAAAATGGGAGAAAAGCTCTATTTCAAAAAGCTGACAAAACAAAATCAGATTTCCAATCAATTCTTTTAAAATTCATTCTTCTAATAGTATCCCATTACCAAAAAGCAAACAAAAACCCTAAAAGCTTAAAATGGACTAATAAATCTAGTCATACTAATCAAGAAAAGCAAGAAAAGGTAGTCAAAGTTTGCATACGGCAGAACTTTATTAGATATCATGAAGATAGAGAACTGACCACCTTCTTTCTCTCTTAAGATCATACTAAAATTGTAAAAAAAAAATAAATAAATAAAAAACAAAAAAAAATTTTAAATAAAAGTGTAAGTTCGTGGAGACAAAGGGAACTGACAAGAAACACCTGTAGATAAATTGCCAAGGGTCAACAAATGTTTAAAAGACAAAGGGGATGAAGGAATTCTGGTTCCAGTAAGATAGAAAAGTATAGACTACCCTGTCTCTCCCACCGAATGCAGCTACAAAATGTAGACAGAATGCCTGAATCAGCTATTTGAGGACTCTGAGAAAGAAATGATAGATTGGGGAAAAAAGAACACGGTCTGAAGTACTGTCAAACAGGTTTTTTTTTTTTTCCTTCCAGTAGCCCCTAACCTAGTTGCAGCACAGCTGGACACTGGAATGGTCACCAATGCAGAGAAAGTGCCAGGACACGCCCCCTTGCTCAGGCTTGAGGAAAAGGAAAGGGGTCTACTGACATTCAGAGTAAGTGCAAGAAATAGTGCCTCTTTTCTTGTTCTCTCTTCCCTTCTGCCTCAGCCCAGTGTGCGGCAGAGCTAGATACATAAAGCTTCAGTTTTCTGACCCCAGAAGACTGAAAAAGAAATACCCAGGAAACATGAAAGTATCTGAGAGATTGTGAAAAGGCAGAAGCTGGAAAAAGCAACCTCATAAAGCTATTCATGGACTCCTGGACAAATCACTGAGCAGTACATACAGACATCGAACACTAAACTGTCCACAGCAGACTTTGCAAAGGGAAAGGCAGGATAAACCACAGTCAGGGTCCCAGACTTTTGGTAGCAGACCTCAGACAGATCCAATAGTACTGCAAAGGCTTTGTGAATGGAATTGACATTGGAACCATAACCCATAGATCTGATTGGAACTTGCAGGTTAAATCCCACCTGGGTAGATGAAAGCTTAATACAAAAGGTAACTATAACACGAAGGGGGATAGATAATAAGACCTATATGATGGTAAGTTTCTATACTCTTCCTAAAGTAGTAAAGTATTGATTCTAAATAGACTGAAAAATTAAGTAATTTTTATTGTGATCCCAAGAGCAGTGAAACACACAGATATTGCCAAAAACAAAAGAGATCAATTAAAATGAAATACTAAAAAATGTGTAAATATTACACAAATATTCATAGCAACTTTATTTGTAATAGTCAAAATTTGAATCATCCTAGATGTTCTTCAACAGTTGAATGGTTAAAGAAACTGGGGTACCTACATACCATGAAATATTACTCACCAGTAACAAGGAACAAACTATTAATGCAGGCAACAACTTGGATGAAATTTATGAAAATTTCAGAAAATTCCAGAAAATTATGCTGAGTGGAAAAAAAAGCCAATCCCAAAAGCTATATACTCTATGACTCCATTTACGCAACATTTTTGAAATAACAAAACTTTAGAAAGGAGAAAAGGAGGAGAGATTAGTGGTTGCTAAGGGTCAGGGCAGGGGGAGCTGGAGGAAGCCATAGATATGGTTACAAAAGGGAAACACAAGGGATCCTTGACTCCTTGTGGTGTTGGAACTGTGCAGTATCTTGACTGGGTGGTTGACACACAAATATACGCAGGTGATTAAATTGTATGTAACTTAATACACACATATACAAAAATGAGCACAAGTAAAACTGGGGAAATCTGAATAAGCTAATGGGCTGTATAAATGTCAATATCCTGATTATATTATACTAGTTTTGCCAATAATATTATTATTGGAGGAAACTCAGCAAACTGTACAAAGGATACTATTTGTATAATTTCTTACAACTGCATGTAGGGATATAATTAATTTGACAAAATTTTCACTTAAAAACTTTTAAACGTTTAGGTAACCCAAAGAAGGCAGGAAAGTGTAAGCAGAGCAAATTAAAACACAAGGAACAAACAGAAAACAATAGAATGACAGGCCTATCAAAATATGTCAATAATTACATTAGGGGCGCTTGGGTGGCTCAGTCGGTTAAGCGTCCAACTTCAGCTCAGGTCACGATCTCGCGGTCTGCGAGTTCGAGCCCCGCGTCGGGCTCTGGGCTGATGGCTCAGAGCCTGGAGCCTGCTTCCGATTCTGTGTCTCCCTCTCTCTCTGCCCCTCCCCCGTTCATGCTGTGTCTCTCTCTGTCTCAAAAATAAATAAAACGTTAAAAAAAATTAAAAAAAATAATAATTACATTAAAGGTAAACAGTCTAAATATACCAATTAAAAGATATTGCAGAATGGAAAAAAGTGATCAAACAAGATGGTGTTTATAAGAAACTCAAATATAATACTATTGGTAGGGTAGAAGTAAAAGGATTTGGGCACCTGGGTGGTTCAGTCGATTAAGCATCTGACTCTTGATTTCAGCTCAGGTCATGGTCATCTTGATTTCAGCCCATATCATGTCAGGCTCCATGCTGGGGATAGAGCCTGCTTGAGATTCTCTCTCCCCATCCCTCTGACCCTCCCCCACTTGTTCTCTCTCTCTCTCTCTCTCTCTCTCTCTCTCCCCTCAAAAAAAAAAAGTAAAGGGATAGAAAAAGATATAGCATAATAACACTAACAAAAAGGCTGGAATAGCTATATTAACATTAGACAAAGTAGATTTTAGACCAAAAAACTGTCTTAGATAAAAAGAGACATTGCATAATGATTAAAGGATCAACTAACCAAGAAAACATAACAATCCCAAATGTGTATGCACATAACAACAGAGCTTCAAAGTATAGAAAGCAAAAACTGATAAAATGAAAGGAAAAATAGACAAAACTATAATTACAGCTAGAGACTTCAACATTTCTATCTCAGTAATTGATAAATGCTCATATAAGAAAAGGAGGTCTTAAACCAATAATCTAATCTTCTCTTTTAGAAATCAGAAAAAGAAGAGCAAAATAAGTGCAAATCAAACAGCAGGAAGGAAAAAATAAAATTAGAGAAGAAATCAATAAAATTGAAAAGGAAAAAGAATAGAGAAAATCAACATAATCAAAACTGGTTCTTTGAAGCAATTAATAAAACTAAGAAACCTCTAGTAAGACATGCCAAGAAATAAGAAAGAAGATACAAATCACCAATGTCAAGAATGAAACAGAAGATATCACTACAGACCCCACAGACTTTAAAATGATAATATGGGTGGGGCACCTGGGTGGCTCAGTCAGTCAGGCGACCGACTTCAGCTCAGGTCATGATCTCGCAGTTTGTGAGTTTGAGCCCGCATCAGGCTCTGTGCTGACAGCTCAGAGCCTGGAGCCTGCTTCAGATTCTGTGTCTCCCCCCTCTCTCTAACTGTCCCCTGCTCACGCTCTGTGTCTCTCTGGCTCTCAATAATAAATAAACATTAAAAAAATTTTTTTAATGATAACATGGGAATACTATGAACAACTCTACACACAGAAACTCAATAACTTAGATAAAATGGGCCAATTCTTTAAAATCACAAATTATCGGGGCGCCTGGGTGGCGCAGTTGGTTAAGCGTCCGACTTCAGCCAGGTCACGATCTCGCGGTCCGTGAGTTCGAGCCCCGAGTCGGGCTCTGGGCTGATGGCTCAGAGCCTGGAGCCTGTTTCCGATTCTGTGTCTCCCTCTCTCTCTGCCCCTCCCCCATTCATGCTCTGTCTCTCTCTGTCCCAAAAATAAATAAACGTTGAAAAACAAAAATTTAAAAAAAATAAAATAAAATCACAAATTATCTAAACTTGCTTAAGATGAAACAGATATTCTAAATAGTCATTTAACCATTAAAGAAATGGAATACATAGTTTAAAAAATCTTCCAGGAAAAGAAAATCTCCAGGATCAGATGGTTTCACTGGCAAATTTTTTTTGAGAAGGACAGAGAGAAAGAGCAAAGGAGGGGCAGAGGGGGAGGGAGAGAGAGACTCTTAAGTAGGCTCCATGCTTGGTGCAGAGCCCAGTTGCAGGGCTTGTTCCCACAACCCTAGGAATATGACCTGAGCCAAAATCAAGAGTTGGATGCTTACCTGACTGAGCCACCCAGGTATCACTGCACTGGTGAATCCTAACACATATTCAAAGAGGAAATGATACCAATTCTACTCATCTTTTCTAGAATATGGAAGAAGAAGGAATACTTCTCATTTTATGAGACCAGCATTACCTTATACCAAAATCTGACAAAAGCAATATAAGAAAACAACAGTCCAAAGCCCTCATGAACATAGACATAAAGATCCTCAATAAAATATTAGCAAATGAAATACAAAATATATAAATATATTAAATATAAAAATATTAATAAAACCACAATCAAGTGGGTTTATCCTGAGCATCATGGCTGGTTCAATATTTGAAAATCAATGTAATCCACTATTTCAACCACCTAACAAAGAAAAACCACACAATCACATCAATTGGTATAGAAAAAGCATTTAACAAAATTCAACATTCATTTACTTTAAAAACTCTAAGCAAATTAGGAATAGAAGAGAATGTCTTAAGCTTGACAAAAGGCATCTACCAAAAAAAAATTTTTTAAGCAACCATCATACTTAATTGTGAAAGAATGAATGTTTTCCCCAATCAATGGAAAGAAAAGAGGCAATTATGTCCACTCCTACCACTTGTAATCAACATTATACAGGGGGTTCTAGCCAGGGCCCTTAGACAGAAAATTAAATAAGAGGCATTCAGTTTGGAAAAGAAGTGAAATTATCTCTATCTGTAAATGACATGATTTTATATAGAGAAAATCCTAAGTAATCCACCAGAAAACTATTGGTACTAATAAACAAGTTCAGCAAGGTTGCAAGATACAAGATCAATATACAAATTCAAATGTATTCTCATACTCTAGCAATGGACAATCCCAAATGAAATTCCCAAAATGAAATTAAGAAAATAATTCTAGGGTTGCCTGGGTGGCTCAATTGGCTAAGCATCCAACTCTTGATTTTGGCTCAGGTCATGACCTCAGGGTCATGAGATAGAGCCCTGAGTCAGGCTCCATGTAGAGCATAAAGTCTAATTGGGATTCTCTCTCTCTCCCTCTCTCTCAGCCCCTCCACCACTCATTCTCTCTCTCTCTCTCTCTCTCTCTCTCTTTCTCTTTCTCTCAAAATAAACTTAAAAACACAGAAAATAATTCTATTCACAATACCATCAAAAAAAGAATAAAATACTTAGGAAGAAATTCAATACATGAAGTATGAAACTTATACTCTGAAAACTACAAAACACAGTTGAAAGAAATTTTTCAAAGCTAAATAAATGAAAATACATCCCAGGTTCATGCACTGAAAGATAATATTTAAGTCACACCTATTAATATGTTTAAAAGTTTGACATTTAATATTAATTTAACATTAATATGTTAAGATGGCAATACTTCCCAAATTTAGTGCAACCCCCAACAAAATTCCAGCTGAATTCTTTGCAGATACTGATAAGCTAATCCTAAAATTCATATGAAAATTCAATGGGCCCAGAATAGCCAAAACAATCTTGAAAAACAACAAAATTGGAGGATTCACACTTTCTGACCTCAACACTCAACTATCAAATAATGGTAATCAAGACAATGTGGTACTAACACAAGGACAGACAAGGTTATCAATAAAATAAAATTGGGAATCCACAAGTAAACCCTCACATTTACAGTCAACTTATTTTCAACAGTGGTGCTGAGACAATTTAATATGGAAAGAATAGACCTTTCAACAATTGCACTGAGGCAACTGGATAGCCACATGAAAAGAATGAAGTTGGACCCCTACTTCACAGCATACACAAAAATTAATTCAAAATGAATTTAAAGATGTAACTTGAAGAACTAAAACTATAAAAACATAGGTGTAAATCTTAGAAAAAACATAGGTGTGAATTTTCATGACCTTGCTTAGGCAATGTTTTCTTAATTTTGACACAAAAGTATAAGCAACCAAAGAAAAAGTAAACTGGTCTTCATCAAAACTCAAAACTCATGTGCTGCAAAGGACACCATTAAGCAAGGAAAAAGACAACCCAAGAATGGGAGGAAATATTTGCAAATCATGTATCTCATAAGGGACTTGTATCTAGGTATACAAAGAACTCTTACAACTCAACAACAACAAACAACAAATAACCCAATTTGGAAAAGGATCTAAATGATTTAGGCACTCTGGAAAATAGTTTTTCACTTTCTTATAAAGTTAAACATATCCTTAACAAGGTGGCCCAGCTATCCCACTCCCATGCATTTACTCTAGAGAAATAAAAACTTGCATGCAGACAAAACCTGCATATAAATGTTTGTAGCAGTTCTCTATTCATAATTGTCAAAACCAGGAAACAGCCCAAATGTCTTTCAATAGAGAAACAGATAAACTGTGGTACATCCATACAATGGAATGGTATTTAGCATAAAAAGAGACAAACTTGTTACAGGCAACAATTTGATGAATCTCAAAGGAATTATGTAGAGTGAAAAAAGACAGTCTCAAAAGGTTAAACCTGTACAATTCAATATTTTTGTTTTGCTTTTTGTTTGGGGGGGGAGTGAGAGAAAGATGGAGAGTGCACCTGCACACGCACACAGAGGAGGGGCATAGGAACAGCAGGCTCCATACCTGACACGGGGTTCATTCTCACAACCCTGAGATCATGACCTGAGCTGAAATCAAGAGTCGGACACTTAAACTGACTGACACTTACCCAGGCACCCTGTACAATTCTATTTATATGACATTGTCACAAAGAGAAAAAGGATAGAAAGAGGGTCTGACTACACACAACAGCATAAGAATCTATATATATGTTAAAATTTATAGAACTTTATACTCCCAAAAAGTCTATTTTAATGTATGCTCATTTAAAAATATTTAAGTAGCTATAGGAGCTAAAACTGACCTAATAGAAGAGAAATACAAAGTTCTCACAGTGGGACACACAGGTAAAAGTGAGCTAATCACATAGAAACCCAGAGACACTCAGGATGTGGTAGAAGGCACCAGCCAAGAGAGGGGCTAAAAGTGGGGTGAAAGTCTTTTTTGAAGGGATTGATATTCTAAACCCTCTATTCCTTTTCATATGTATGTTTTATGTGTCTCATGTTTCAGGGGAATTTTTAAGGAACAATTACAGAATAAAAAAGAGCTCCTGGATAATTCAAATATAATGATTAAAGTAAAAAATTCAATCTACACACTGGCAGTTTAAATCAAAAGTTTCCATAATATGATCAATAAAAGAAAGAGGAAGAAAATTAGGAGAGAAATTAAAAAAAAAATAGATCTACATTTAGAAACTATCACAGACAATGCAAGAAAAATTTCCAAAACTAAAGATAATAAGTTGGCAAATTAAAATGGTCCCCTGACATTTACTCCAAAACACAGCACTCCTGAAATGTCAGAAATCCAGGGACTAAATGAAAATTCTAAGAAACATGCATCACATTCACAGAAAGTGAAGCTGAATGGCATCGGACTTCTTATTAGCACCACTGGTGTCCATTATTGCTATTGAGAAGTCTATCAGTCTAAATACTGCTGTTTTATGTAATGATGAAGGAAGTCAAAATGACAAAGGCTAGAGTAAGAATGTCTAAGATGTGCTTCTAGAAAATCCTAGAAAATAGCTCAGTCATTTTTGGATACTGTTCCTCCTTTATACTATCTGTTCTCTATCTACATATTATTCCATTGAAGTACACGTTACTTTGTCTTTTTGCCTTCATCTGTTCTTTCTTTCTTTCTTTCTTTCTTTCTTTCTTTCTTTACTTATTTTTGAAAAGAGAGAGAGAGACACAGAGCATGAGCGGGGGAGGGGCAGAAGGAGACAGAGACACTGAATCTGTCGCAGGCTCCAGGGTCTGAGCTGTCAGCACAGAGCCCAACAATGGAGCTCAAATTCATGAGCTGCGAGATCATGACCCGAGCCAAAGTTGGCCGCTTAACTGACGGAGCCACTCAAGCACCCCTCTTCATCTTTTCTACCTTATTTGTCTGTACTGTTTCTCTATTCATTAGTTCTCTATTCAGATTTTTCTAATCTGCTGTTTAACTCATAGGCTTTTTTTTACTTTTAGTGATTATATTTTTTCATTTTTAAAAGTCCTTTTTGAATTTTATTCAAATCTGCATGATCTTTTCCCATGCTTACGATTTTGTTACCTTCTTTTAGTTCTTTAAACATGAGGGGCACCTGGGTGGCTCAGTCGGTTGAGCGTCGGACTTCAGCTCAGGTCATGATCTCGCAGTTTGTGAGTTTGGACCCTGCGTCGGGCTTGTGCTAACAGCTCAGAGCCTGGAGCCTGTTTCAGATTCTGTCTCCCTCTCTCTCTGCCCCTCCCCCGCTCATGCTCTGTCTCTCTGTCTCTGAAAAATGAATAAACCTTAAAAAAAATTTAAACATGAAAGCATATTTATTTCATATTCTATATGAAATAAAGAAATCTCTGGGGACCTAATTTCTACTCTTTGTTGTTTCTGTTCATCCTTATTCATGATGACATGTTTGCTTGTGTTTTTCTTGATTTTTCAACATCAGCTTGTGTTCATCAGGACTTTTCTGTGGGAATTCCATGAAGCCTGTGTTGGGGGTGTATTCCTATAGAGAAGACCTCCATTTTCTCCTTTCAGGCACCTGAAGACACTCCCAACCCAAGGACCACTTTACATTAATTTCTTGGCTTGGGGGTTCTGGAGTATGTAAATGCTGTAGATTAAACCTTATGAAGGCTGGCCTGAGATGATAAATTATCAAGGGAAGTTTCATTTTCTGGCTCCATCCAGAGCCCAGGCTGAGAAAAATACATTTCCTTGTCAGATCATCTCCTTAACAGCACAGATATTTTTCTGGATCACTCCCACCATGACCACAGAGAAGCACAGCCCCATGGGGTTTACTGTTTTACGTGGAGTCTCCATTGAAACACTTCATCTTCCACAGGCCAAGGTCCTTGCATGTTTGTAACAGATAAAGTCTCTGGGGGACTAGAAATGATCAAACAACCCCAAATAGCCAATTTGTAGTGAAAGGATTCCAGGACATCTAGTCTATCCTATTGCTGGAAATGATAGTAACCAGACCTTCTTTTCACTTTCTCTAGCTTTCAAGTGCAGGACCGCTGAGTGAGTCTGAGTGGGACAAAAATCATCTTACACAGGAAAGTACAATCTTACACAGGAAAGTACAATTTGACATGTGGGTTGGGAAAGGTGATTTGAGCCCAATCTTTATCTAATTAAACTACTGTTTCTTATAACTGAGAAACACTTATCTGAAGTTCAATAATTCCTACCATTTCATTTTGTTGTATTTTTAACATTATATTCAAGCAAAATTAAATGTATGGCCTTTAATTTTTAATAGCATGTACAATACAATCCAAGTTAATAAACATGTCTCTATCCTTCTGCTCATATTTATGCATATGCATACATGGTAGAATTGAATGATCTTCACTGAATGTTATTAAAAGTAATTTCTGGATGATTGGGAATTGAGCTTTCACTTTTTTGGTACTTTTTGTGTATTGTTTAATTTCTTTTTTTATTTTTACTTTTTTGAAACAGAGAGAATGCAAGTGGGGTAGGGGCAGAAAGAGGAGGAGAGAGAAAATCTTAAGCAGGCTCCACACTCAGCACAGAGCCCAACGCAGGGCTCCATCTCACAACTGCACTGCGAGACCGTGACCTGAGCTGAAATCAAGAGTCAGACGCTTAACTGACTGAGCACCTGACTTCTCTTAATAATGACTATGTATCTTCATTTAAAAACAAATGAAGTTATTTATCTTTTTTAAAAGTCTCCTGACATACAGATGGCCAACAAGTACACAAAAAGATGCTCTATGTCACTAATCATCAGAGAAATGCAAATCAAAACCACAACGAGGTATCAGTTCACACCTAATAGAATGGCTATTATCGAAAAGCCACGGAATAACAAGTGTTGGCAAAGATGTGGAGAAAAGGAAATCCTCATACACTATCGGTGGGAATGTAAAATGGTGCAACCACTATGGAAAACAGTATAGAGGTTCCTCAAAAAATTAAAAATAGAAATACCATATGATGTAATAATTCCACTACTGGGTATTTACCCAAAGAAAACTAAAACACTAATCCAAAAAGGTATATTTGTACCCCTTCCCCATGTTCACTGCAGCACTATTTACAATAGCCAAGATATGGAAACAACATAAATGTCCAACAGTGGATGAATGGATAAAGACGATATTGTGGGGGCACCTGGGTGACTCAGTTGGTTAAGCGTCCAACTCTTGATTTCGGCTCAGGTCATGACCTCAGAGTTCATGAAATTGAGCCCCACGTCTCTCTTCCCTTTCTCTCTGCCCCTCCCCACATCTATCTCAAAATAAAATACTTTAAAGAAAAAGAAGATATTGTGTGCGCACACACACACACACACACACACACACACACACATGCTATGGAATACTACTACATAGCCATAAGAAGGAATGAAATATTGCCATTTGTAATTACATGGATAGACCTTGAAGGCATTATGCTAAGTAAAATAAGTCAGACAGAGAAAGGCAGATACCAGATAATCTCATTTATATGTGGAATTAAAAAAAAAACAAAACAGAAAATAGGCTGGTGGTTGGCAGAGGTAGAGGTGAAGGGTGGGTGAAGGGGGTCAAAAGGAACAAGCTTCTAGTTACAACACAAATAAATCATGGAGAAGTAATGTGCAGCATGGTGACCATAGTTAATAACACTATACTGCACATTTGAAAGTTGCCCATAGATCTTAAATGTCCTCATCACAAGAGAAAACATTTTATAACTATGTCCACAGACAGATGCTAGCCAGACTGATTGTGGTGACCATGTCACGGTATTTACAAATATTGAATCATTATGTTGCACACCTGACACTAATTTAGTGTTATATGTCAATTATACCTGCAAAAAAGTAACAAGAAACAAAAAATAAAAACTCAGTCTCCAGTTAAAATGATAATTTGAACATATGCATCTACTTTTACTCTGAAAGCCTTACTAAAATTACAGTAAAGTTATTTTCTCAAAAAAAAAAAAAAAAAGACACAAACCTGCAAGACGGGAAAGAAGATGAGAACCAACAATAACAACCCACTTTGGGGAGCTGGAAAGCAGTGAGGAATGAATTCATCAGACACAAGAATGCCAAACCCTAAACTGAGAACTGACCTCATGCATGTCACACTGCCTTCAAAATTCTTCCATCGAGGCAAACCCCATCCACTCTCCAAGGGCCTCCTCCCTTTGGACATCATCAACATTCCAGCTGATCCTCTGTTCACTCTAAAATCCTGCCTCCGTAGTCCAGAAAATTAACATAATATAATATAATAATGATAATGATACAGAGCAACAACCCACTACCTATGGAGCACTTACAAAGTGCCCCAGTGTAATACCAAATCTTTACAAAATGGATAGACTTTGGCATTTGGTGGTTCTCAAATTGTTTCGTATTATTCAGTATTATTTCCCCAATTGGGATGTAAATTTCTTTAGAGGCGAATTTCTATTTCATCCAGCATTTAGATTTTTCACAGCACAGACTCCAAATAGGTAATCGATAAGTACATAAGTTGGATCAATTCATAGACTACACACCTACCAGTGTTCGTTAGTGCCAATTAGCCAATGTCCAGGAGGCCATCAAAAATAAAAGGAGCATGCCTCTGCTGCCATTTTCAGTCTTGCCACCCCCAAAATCTGCCAGTTGTCCTGTAGGACAGCAGGTGGCATACCAGAGACCCATCTATCCATTTACTGCAGGGTGACCTGCCTGGTTTAACATTTAGCAATCAGACTTCTAAATAGCAATAAACCCCATGCTGAGTAGGCAACAGATGAAAAAAAAAAAAAGATGCCTTTTATGGCACTTCATTATAATGGCTTTATTGCCAAAAGCCATATTAGCAGAAGACGGAAGATTCAATTTATAGAATCTCCTGAATGTCTGTCTGTTCCACAACAGCCTGTTTATGCCCGAGAAGAGCTCGGTGCCTGTGGAAAATGTATTTGAAGGACAACCCACAATGCTACTTGCTCTGCCAAGTGAAAGAATTCACGTTCTTTTCTTTTTCAAGCCAAAAGGGGGCAAAGCTAACCCAATGAATTAGTGCATCTCGCTCTAAACTTCAGAGTCACATTGGAACATTGAGAATTAGGGCCACCCCACTCACTATGATGATCTAAAAGTCACTTAAGACAATTCAGAGAAATGCCAGAAAAACTTCCTTCTTTTTGAGACAACAAAAGCAGATGGAAAACTGCTAAAATGGCTCAAGTATGTGGCACTTTTATAACATTTATGTGGCTCTTGAAAAAAATCAGTTTTAATTGACTTTTTGCTTCCCATGTCCTAGTTCTGTCAAAACCTCTTCTGGTTTTTTTAGGGGTTTAAATCAGAGAGCACACCATTCTGAATATCCCTTTAATTACTATAATTCAGAAACGATGTTCTCCTTCTCGGGTGCTTGCCAAAAAGGCAAGGGAGGAAGACAGCAGAAGGAAAAATTGTAAATAAAACCTATTTCTAAGACGGCATTGAAAACCAAACAATTACACTGGCAATAAATTTCATCAGGTGGCCTGGCAGAGCTCCCCGTGTGACCTGGAGAATCCCATTAAACCATTCCATTTCACAGTATCTCCAAATGAAGAACAAGAAAGTTAATATACTTCTATCTCAAATACCAAATATCAGAGCCGAAGGAGGCCTTGATACACATCTTAATTTACCTGCCTTAGTTTATATACGAGGTCTCTTTTGTGAAAATAAATACAATAGGGACAGTTCTCTAATTCATATAGGTGTAAGTAATGGGTGTAAAATCAAATAAAGAAACAAAAAATCTTTATCTTCTTTATGGACAAATTTGACCTTGGGTTAACATTCTAGTTCTGTCCCCCTGGAAACCAGATCAAGATGGAACATCAGCTTATCCCCAGGCTGTCGCCGGCTGGGGGAAGGGAGGCAAAGAGAAGAGGTCCCCGGAATGAGTAAATAGTGGGTCTAAATGTCTAGACCTAAGAAAATCCCCAAGATAGGGGCTTAATAGAACAAAATCACCATATTTTTTTTTTTTACAGTGTGGGTGTATTTCATATGATTTCACATGTATGTGGAATTTAAGAAACAAACAAGCAAAGGGGGGAAAGGAGAGAGAGAGGCAAACCAAGAAACAGACGCTTCTACAGAGAAGAAACTGCTGGTTATCTGAGGGGAAGTGGAGGGGAGGATGGGTGAAATAGGTGATGGGGATGAAAGAGGGCACTTGTAATGAGCACCAGGTGTTGTATGGAATTGTTGAACCACTAAATTAGGCACCTGAAACTAATATTACATGGTATGTTTAAAAAAAGAAAGAGAGAAAGAAACAGACTTTTAATTATAGAGAATAAACTGATGGTTACCAGAGGGGAGGGAGTTGGGGTGAGCATGAAATCTGTCGATGGGGATGCAGGATCACACTGGCGAGGATGAGCAGCGGGGTGATGTACGGAACTGCTGAATCACCGTATTGCACGCCTGGAACTAAGACAACATTGCATGTTGGCTAACTGGAGTTAAGATAAAAACTCTCGGGGCCCCTCAGTGGCTCAGTCGGTTAAGCATCCAACTCTTGATTTCAGCTCAGGTCATGATCTCATAGTTCATGGGATCGAGCCCCAGAGTCAGGCTCTGTGCTAACAGGATGAAGCCTGCTTGGGATTCTCTCTCTCCCTCTCTCTCTGCCCCTCCCTGTCTCACATGCATGTGCTCGCTTACTCTCTCTCAAAATAAGTAAGCTTTAAAACAAAAACTTTTTTTTTTTTAATTTTTTTTTTATTTTTTTTTTTATTTTTTAACGTTTATTTATTTTTTTTGGGACAGAGAGAGACAGAGCATGAACGGGGGAGGGGCAGAGAGAGAGGGAGACACAGAATCGGAAACAGGCTCCAGGCTCTGAGCCATCAGCCCAGAGCCCGACGCGGGGCTCAAACTCACGGACCGCGAGATCGTGACCTGGCTGAAGTCGGACGCTTAACCGACTGCGCCACCCAGGCGCCCCAAAACAAAAACTTTTTAAAAGTAAAAATTAAAACTTTAAAAGTAAAAATAAAAAAAATAAAGTATGGGTATACTTTAGTCACTTTCTCCTTACTTTTTCTCCTTTTAACCTTTTTATTATAAGATAATAATTATTATTTAAAAAACAAAAACAAAAAACCTGTAACCACCGCCAAAGTCAAAACATATAAATTTACCAGTGACCCCAGAAATCCTTCCATGTGCCTTGTCCCGGTGGCAATCCTTTTCTGGTCCCCTAGAGAATCCAACATCCTGGTTTTTTGTAGTAATCACCTATTGCCATCTTTACTTTTTTTTTTTTTTTTTTTTGGTGATTTTTATCACCAAGTGTGTGCCTTGTCTTACCTTGTAAAAAATGTAATACATCATTAAGGTCTCTCTTAAATTCTCTTTTTAATTTTTTTTTAGAGGGCGAGCGCACACGTTAGCAGGGGAGGGGGCATCTCTTAACTTTACAGGTTCCTTCTCCATCTCTTTCTTTTCATGACAATGTATCTGTTGAAAATACAGGGGCATTTGACCTGAGGAGTCCACATAGTCGAGTTTTGCTGATACACTTGGTATAATTCAACACGTTCTCTGTATTTCTTGCAAACTGGCAGCTGTATCTAGACTCAGGTTCAATCCCTTTGGTAATACCAAAGTGGCACTGAGGTCTTGCACTAGGAGACATGAGATATGATGATCTCTCTTTTTGTGATGTGAGTAGCTGTCAATGCACAATACTTAAATCCATTAAAATGGTGATATTCCAATACTATAATTTCTTTTTTATTTATTAGTTGGCATATCTCTAAAAATGCATCCCCTTTTCTATACTTCAGTTACCACTGGCCCAGGTCACCTAGAAAAGGCAGGATAAATACTAGAATCTTTCCTTTTATTATCAATTTCAAGATTATAAATTGGATCCCCATCATCTTCTGAAGGTGACCAGTTGGATTTTTATTTTAAAAATCATTACACACTCATGGATTCAAACATATTTTGATATATTTTGATCAATTACAAATATTTCCCTTATTATAGCTGAAATGGTTCCCAATTTGGCCAATGGAAGTCTTTGCAAATTAGGTCCTGAGTCCTTTTGACATCACCTGATAGTCTCTGCTAGCTTCCTCACTACTTGGTCTGATGACATGTTCCAATTCATCTTGTACACCTCCTTCCCCAGATCTAGAGTCAGCCATTTCTCCAAGAGCCCTGGTTTCTTTTAGTGGGAAGTGACGTTGTAAGGCTACAATCTGGGCACTGGGGACACCCACTGCTAGGCCTTTTCATTAGTCAGAACCAGAAGTAGACCCACACATACACGTACATACACACACGTATATAATATTTTCAGAAAACAAAATAGCTTATGAGTTCATACTGTAACTCGTCATTTAAACTCAAGACTACTATTTTTTAACATAATTTTTTCTGTTTACATCTATGTCTCCTTTCTTCTATATTGGGAACACTGGTTCTCTAAAACACAAGAGGTGATATAATTAAATTATCTCTAAATTATTCATTTATTATCCCATGTGATACACATAACAGTCTCAGATTAACAATAATAATACTACCAACAACAACCCAATTACTGAGAACAGTTAAAAAAAAAACTTGCATAAAGAGTTTCATCAAACCTGGTCTTAGGGTGGGGGGATGGGTTAAATGGATGATGGGTATGGTACGAAGGAAGGCACTAGTTGGGATGAGCACTGGGTGTTATACGTAAGTGATGAATCACTGAATTCTGCTCTTGGAACTCATGTTGCACTTGTATTGGCTTACTAGAGTTTGAATAAAAAATTGCAACAAACAAAAAAATGGGTTTTATTAAAAAGCCAGTGTGGGGGTCCCCTGGGTGGCTCAGTTGGTTAAGTGTCTGACTTCAGGTCAGGTCATGATCTCATGGTTTGTGAGTTCGAGCCCTGCATCAGGCTCTGCACTGACAGTGTGGAGCCTGCCTGGGATTCTCTCTCTCCCTCTCTCTGCCCCTCCCCCACTTATTCTCTCTCTCTCTCTCTCTCTCTCTCTCTTTCTCTCTCTCAATAAATGAACTTGAGAAAAATACTTATAAAAGAAAAAAAGAACCAGTGTGTTTTTTCATGCACCTAGCTTCTATATTTGTTTCAGTACCCCTAAAAGAGGCTCACATTTAGTTTTCCTCTATGCCTTAATTCTATTGCCTGTATAAAAGGGGAATATTGCTAAAATATTAAAAAGATATAATTTTTATTTCCTTGTGGTCATATTCCACCAAATAAGCAAAGCCAAGATTCAGTGTATCAGGCTAGGAATCAGCCAAAAACACATGGGCCCCTACTCTGCTTTCCATCTTAAAACTGGCATTTTGGAGGCCACAGAAGGACCAACGCCATGAGGCTGAGTTTTCTTGGAAAAGAACAGCCCCTCTCATCTCCACCTCCAAAGTTCCTCTGTAAATATTCATATTCCAAGCTGGGAGGCCTTACCTTCCTGATGCAGAGAAAACTCAAGCTGTGGCGCAAGGGAGGCTCCCCCTGGACAGGAAAGGATGGGCCTCCTGTGATAAATTGACACCAAGCATGGGAGAGAGAATCAGAGGGATCGGGGTCCTACAGAAACAGGTCCTGTGCCATGGTTAAGTTCATTCGTGACCATGGGCGGCAGATGTGCAGAGATACAGGAGGAATGAAATGGACGGTCAGTTCACAGAGTATTTGGAAGTTGGCTGCCATCTCAGACATGGGTGGCTCAATCCCACAGACCACCAGAGGGGCTTGATGAAATATGCTGGGAGCCACCACCCCACCTCTGGAAAGAAAGGAGCAGTGTTTACAGTCAACCCCTGCCCCCCACGGGTTAAGGGTTTCCCTGGGGATACTACCTCCCCCACACTCCCAGGTTGCTCATGTGTGTGCTGAGCGGGTACCCATGGGCATCCCACACCCCAGCATCAGAGGCCCCGGGGTGGGAATCAAGAACTACAGGGAGACAAAGACAGGTTTTACTTGGGCAGAGGTGGTGGCTGCTGTGGCAATGTCTACGAGTGATGAAGGCAAAGATGGTGTCCAGTACAGGAGCCAATGAAACCCTCACCACAGCGGAAGTATAAAAGGTAATCACAGGTTCTACCTTTCATTACCACGCGACTGATCACTTTCAGAGTTTGTTGATGGCAGATTCCGAATTCACTTCACGTGCAAGAGTGGACATGTGAAGCGCTATCTAGATGTAAAGGGATACTTTAATAGGCACCTTTACAGAGAGCAAGCCTGCCCCTTCCCTGATGGGAGGTTCACTTCTCCCAAATCCTTTGTGATCCGCACATTTGCTCCAGAGTCCTCTCAAGCTTCAGAGCACCTAGTAAGCTTTGCTGCAGACTGATACAGACCAGGAGCAGCTGCTCCCTGACCTTGCCAAGCAGATGAACAGTGACACTTCCCATGAGATGGCATCCGCCTCATCAAGAACCAGGGAGGCCCAGGAGCAGCTCCCAAGGTTCCCACATCACACATAAAACACCAGCAGACTGGGGCGCCTGGGTGGCCCAGTCGGTTGAGCGTCCGGCTTCGGCTCAGATCATGATCTCATGGTTTGTGAGTTTGAGCCCCACGTCAGGCTCTGTGCGGACAGCTCGGAGCCTGGAGCCTGTTTCACATTGTGTCTCCCTCTCTCTCTGCTCCTCCCCTGCTTGTGCTCTGTCTCTGTCTCTCAAAATAAATAAATAAACATTTAAAAAAAAAAAAAAAAAACACCAGCAGACTGCCCTCCTCTGACAGAGAGCCGCCCCACCACCACCCAGTCCCAAGACCTGTTCAGGAGCCACTTTTTTCAGTATCCCAGAATCAACAATGTTATAACTGAATCTCTGTAGCTTAACGGAAGTTTTTAATATGCTTTTATCCTTTAATACCCACTTCAACCAGGATAATGTTCTTACAATACTGTTTATCTATCTTGCCACTTAGCGGAATATATGAAAAGACGTGTCTCCCTGACTCTAAGTCCTGAAGGTCAGCGACCGCGCCCTAGCCATCTCTGCAGCCCCAGGACATGGCGCATGGGATCTCTCAAAACATTTTCGTTAAACTGAAAGGTGCTTAAGTTTAACTCCTCTGGTCTTAGAAATATCTGGAGTACGGTTATCTTTTGGTAACTGCATATTTAAGGGATGCATTCCAGCCCTAGATGGTGGGGTCCTCGGCTTGCTTCATCTTTGCACTAAAGCAATACAGGGTTCAGGTCTGGCAGGCTCATGCCAGGCTCTGCGTGTCAACCAACAAGAGCATCTACCGGGTGCTTAGCGGTTGCTAGAAACCACTCTATGTCCTTCACGTGTTCTAACTCATTAAGGCCCCTATCAACCTCGTAGGTAGGTACTGTTATTGTCCCCACTGCACAGGTGACAAATTTGAGTAAGTTAAACAACTTTCTCAAGGTCCCACAGCTAGGAGGTGGTGTTTTTACTTCCAGCATGTAAAGGATCTTTGGCCATTTCTGCTGAGGGCTGAATGACCTACCCACCAAAGCACCCTGTGCTTCTCTTCGATACCGTCTTGGTTCTTCCCTAAACTTTCTATGACTTCTAGCACTTCCGTTTCCACAACAGGCCCTGTCTCCTTCCTGAGAAATCCGGGCCACAAAACAGTAACTATGGGTTCTTGCTACCTGCATCATGTGTCAATCCTACCACCCCCTGAAAGGATGGTTCCTCCCCGGTGGGTGCAGGAGCTAAGCGTTTCCTGGGTGCTAACGGCTGCTCCTGGGCACTGAGCATGTGCAAGACACTCTGTGCTCCAGGAGCCTGGAAGGAAGCCCTAAACCCACGAAAACACAAACACCGCAGGCCCTGCAAATGAGACATGCCAACAGCATGCCAGCAGCGTTCAGAGAAGGGAGCAGCACTGTGAGTGCTGCTTTCTAGATAACATTTAGACAGATGGAAAAGAGAGGAGACAGCATCTCAGGCAGGAAGTCCAACTTCACAAAAGGTGCACAAGTGGGAACACAACTGTTGTCATTCTGTTTCTGAGTTCAGTGACTCCTTGGAGGGTTGGGGGGAGGAACTGCTGGCCGAGGCTGCCACTAGCACTTGGGGAAAAACTCGACAGTAGTTTAGGTTGGGGTTGGCAAACTCAGGCTGTTTTTGTGCATGTAGTTTTGTTGGACAGCCATGCACCATCATTTACAGTAGCCCGTGGCTGCTTTGCCCCCCAAGTGCTGAGCTGAATACAGTGTGTGAGACCAGACGGCCCACAGAGCTTAAACTATTTACCATCTGGCCTTTAAAGAACAAGTTTGCCAACCCCTGGTCCACCCTCCACCAGAAAAGCTAGCAAAGCCAACCGACTGGCACTACAGGTGCACTGCCCTCAAAAACATTTATCTAGGGGCGCCTGGGTGGCTTGGTCGGTTAAGCGTCCAACTTCGGCTCAGGTCATGATCTCACGGTCCGTGAGTTCGAGCCCCGCGTCGGGCTCTGTGCTGACAGCTCAGAGCCTGGAGCCTGTTTCAGATTCCGTGTCTCCCTCTCTCTCTGCCCCTCCCCTGTTCATGCTCTGTCTCCCTCTGTCTCAAAAATAAATAAACATTAAAAAAAACATTTATCTAAAACTCTAAAGAAATCCAAGACACCCAAGTTCATTACATTCTCAAAAACAGTTATCAGGGTGCCTGGGTGGCTCAGTTGGTTAAGCAGCCGACTTTGGCTCAGGTCATGATCTCACGGTTCATGAGTTTGAGCCCTGCATTGGGCTCTGTGCTAACAGCTCAGAGCCTGGAGCCTGCTTTAGATTCTGTGGCTTTCTCTCTCTCTCTCTCTCTCTCTCTCTCTCTCTCTCTCTCTGCCCCTCCCCCACTCACACTCTGTCTCAAAAATAAACAAATATTTTTAAAAATTTTAAATGGTTATCAAAGAAGATAATCCAAAAATATAACCACGTCCCATATGTTTCAAAAGATCCTAGAGCACACCCTAATCTGAACAAATCTATGGTTATGGGACCAAGGCACCCAAAGGACCTGGGGCTTTAATAACCAAATTCTCTCATTCATTCATCCCAATAAATTTAAAAATTCAGAGGTCACCTGCATGGTATTCACTTAAGCATATGTTAAGAAAGAAAGAAAGAAAGAAAGAAAGAAAGAAAGAAAGAAAGAAAGAAAGAAAGAAAGAAGGAAGGAAGGAAGGAAGGAAGGAAGGAAGGAAGGAAGGAAGGAAGGAAGGAAGGAAGGAAGGAAGGAAAGAAAGAAAGAAAGAAAGAAAGAAAGAAAGAAAGAAAGAAAGAAAGAAAGAAAGAAAGAAAACAGGGGCACCTGGCTGGCTCACTGGTAGAGCATGTGACTCTTGATCTCAGGGTCGTGAGTTTGAGCCCCACGTGGGGTGTGGAGCCCACTTAACATTAAATAAACAAATAAATGGAAACATGCATGATCCATAGATGTGAAGTAACTATAAATAAAAATTCAGTTTAAAAATACATTTTATAGGGATACAGCTAGAATTAAAATGTATTAAGGCCAAGCTCATTTCACCAAAAATATGTCACGGAACAAGATAATTCCCCATCTCCCAAAATGATGATCAAAGAGAATGTGGGTGTCTATGTACGCATAGGGGTTTATAAAAATAGGGAAACAGTGTGGCGGACGTGGGTATGAAAGACATAGTGCAAAAAGCCGTGCCCTAGAAAGCACAGCCTTAGCCAGCACTCTGCCAGGAATGTGCTGTGTGTCCGAGTGCAAGGCACTGAACTCCCCTGGGTGCTCAGCTTCTCCTGTGGAGGAAGGTGACCTCTAGAGCTTCTCCATTTTGAGATTCACAAAAATGAACCATTTTAGAATATATTTTAGAGCAAGGGAAGATCGATTAGTTGAACGAACAAAAACAAAGGCAAACCTTCAACAGCCTTCCGATATTTTCTGGTCACAGTATTTAAATAGACTTTCTATACTTGAAAGAAGAAAATGACTTCATGTATGACCTAATATTATCTAGACGTCCAAGAACCTTAATGTGGTAGGACCCTCCCAGATCAGAAAGAAAACTGTAGGGAAAGAGCAAGGAATAAACACAGAAGTCCCCGGAGAAGAGTAACATGGTTAAGAAACAGCCTGTGGCCTCAAGCAGCTGTATGCTCATCCACTAACGGAGCTCGCTTTTAAGAGTATGGCACAGAAGCAAGGAATCTGCACGCCTACATTCCCTCCTCAGTGCTCATCAACAGCAGTAATGAAGGCTGCCCTCCAGGGAAAATCAGAATGAGGTTTGGGAAATGGCACCAAGCACATAATAAAAGAATAGGAAACATGTTACAGAAAAGCTCGATGTTACCAAAGGAGCAAAGATAATAAAATGAGGATGAGAGAGAAGACTGTTTCTTCCATAACTGGCTCCTAAACGAGGAAAACATTCAGGGTGCACAGATTCCAAAGGCGATTATTATGAACCAACAGACCAGGGGCCAGTGGTGTGGGGTGAGGAAAGTAACGGCCCCGGGGGCATTCAGAAATAGAAAGCTGGGGAGTAAGTGTGTAAGTGGTTACAAAGCAGGCCCAGGCATCAGATCCAGGGGTTGTCAGATAGGACGACCTAGAGCTCAGAGATCTGGGTAGGGGTGCTACTCAGCAAGTGGTCTGCATCTAAGCAGGTGAGCGATGTCACTGGACGGGTCCAGGCACCAGGGCAGGGGCGTGCTAGGAAGCTGTGGGAGGGACACACGACAGAGCTCAACGCTGCTGGAGAACCAGCAAGGGGAGGCCAGAATTAATGACAAGGATCATGTGTGGCCAGGGCAAGAGCTTTTCCAGTGCCAGGCTGATGCTGAAGGCAGACAGGCCCGGGTGGGTGGAGGAGAGGCAACAAAGAGGCCATGGAACAATGTACACGACAAACTCTTTCCAGACTGTGCTGGTGAAAAAGAGGTGGGTAGAGTTCTTTAAAAATCCAGACAGACCCCTGCTGGTTAAACAATAAAGAAAGGACCCAGCGTAAAGGAAAAAGTAGAAAAAGAAAGGATGATTTGCAGCAGTGTTTTTCCAACGGTGAAGATCCACCAGTGGGTTGAAACTTGAATTTATCGACCGGTATTTTGAAAATTAAATGGAATGGACAGAATCAAACAGAACAAAATAGAAAATATCAGAGAACGTCCTAAGAAGGATTACTTCCTGAAACCTGTAAGGTGTGTGTGTGTGTGTGTGTGTGTGTGTGTGTGTGTGTGTGTGTGTCTGTGTGTGTATGCCTGTGTGTGTGTACACGCATGCACGTTGGAAATCAATGTCAACCCTATGTCTCAGTCAAAAAGTGCAGAAGCCACTGATGTAAAGGACAAGGCTAGAGAGATGAAGGGGCCAGACGTATGGCATCCAGGTGACAGAGTGTCACAGAGATAGCAGCAGACCTCTGTTTGTGCCAGGAACAAAGGAGGGGAGGATGGAGTATTCTTGTAAGTAACAAATCAGAGACTTGGGGTTCCTCCTGACTCAGTCTCCCTATTCTGTTCGCTCATTCCCTCATGCCCTCCCTCCTAGATCCCCTCCACCATTAAGGCTTGGCCGTGAGGCCAGAAGTGAGGAGGGAAATATTATATAGAGTGGAAAGTCAAATGTCAGCTGTCTATTTCCAAGAAATGTTATTTTTTTTAAGTTTATTTATTTATTTTAAGAAAGAGAGAGAGAGAGGGAGAGAGAGAGAAAGACCCAGTGGGGAAGGGGCAGAGAGAGAGGGAGACAGGGGATCCGAAGTGGGCTCCGTGCTGACAGCAGAGAGCCCAATTCAGGGCTTGAACTCACAAACCATGAGATCATGACCTGAGCCGAAGTCAAATGCTTAACCGATTGAGCCACCCAGGTGCCTTTATTTATTTATTTATTTATTTATTTATTTATTTATTTATAAATGCTTATTTATTTTTTTAATTAATTTTATTTTTTTAATTTACATCCAAATTAGTTAGCATATAATGCAACAACAATTTCAGGAGTAGATTCCTTAATGCCCCTTACCCATTTAGCCCATCCCCCCTCCCACAACCCCTCCAGTAACCCTCTGTTTGCTCTCTTATGTTTTGTCTCCCTCCCTGTTTTTATATTATTTTTGTTTCCCTTCCTTAAATGCTTATTTATTTTTGAGAGTGAGCACACGCAGGGCGGAGCATGAGGGGGACAAATGATCCAAAGTGGGCTCTGCACTGACAGCAGAAAACCCGATGCAGGGCTTGAACTCTCGAACCATGATATCATGACCTGAGCTGAAGTCAGACACTTAACTGAGTGAGCCACCCAGGCACCCCATATTTCCAAGAAATTTTAGGGTAGGAGGATGGGATGTCAGGGGGGAAACTGGAAGATTAAGAGAGAGCAGAACCGTGGGTGGCCCTGAGGTCCCAGTCAAGGACCAATTGTGTTGAGGCAGCTTAACAGGACAGACATGCAACACACCCAGAATGCAAGGTCTAAGTAAGTCAACCATGATGAGGCCAAGGTGCCATGGCTGATGTGAGGAAGGGAGAAGGTCTGTGGAACCATGGGGTCAAGGTGCTGGACTAAATAACTTCGAACTGACTACAAGGCTCAGAGTGGAGAGAGCAGCTGTGAACCCCATGGTCAAGTCTTTGGTGAACAGGACCCTCTGCCTCCACCTCCCTGATGATAACATTGCTGCCCTCTGCTGGCATCCAAGGGGGACGGTCCCCCAGGAGTACAGAGTGAAGATCTGGGGCTTTAACAGGCTCTCAGACAGCTTTTCATATAACCCCCCTGTTTTTAGGCTTTGTGGGATTTTGTCATATAAAATGGGACGCTGCTCGGTTTCTCCCGTCAGCTTAGGACACAGCTTTCTTGTTGTTGTTTGTTTGTTTTGGTCCTAGAGTATTTTTCTCTTGAACAAAATCATTTTACTCTTGTTTTGGTAGGATTTCAGGAGGGACCAAAAGTAAAAGCACATGTTGAATCCACTATCCTTACCCAAGACTTAATCTTTATAATTATAAAAAAATACTAATAATATATTTATTCCCCCACACAAATACATGTGCTGTCCATGGTGTGTGAACAGGGAGTATGAACAGGGGAGTCTGACGGAGTTGGCCTGGGGGGTGTCCAGTCATGCAGGCAATTTGTCCAGAACCAAGCACATCCTCCTGGCTAGACCCCCTCCCAAAGGCTGTGCTCTCAAAGAAAGTTATCACCCCACTCAGATGAAAATCACCAGACTGTTCTATGAACATCATGGCAGGTAGAATCCTCACTCATTTAAATAAAACATTCTAAAACACCCTTTCACTGTGATGCACAGATATGGACCCAAATAAATGATTTAAGAAAATGGTGTCATAAGAAAATATAATTCCTTTGTGATTAAATAAAATACCATTTTGTTAATCCTTCCTAAAGCTTTGATTGCCATGAGACACATATGCAAAGAGTAGTTTCAGATATTTGACCATGCCCTTCAGAAACCGGAAGTGTAATAAGAGATAGTCACAGAATTCAGGGACTCCAGATGTAGAAGGAACCATAGCTACTACTATGGATTCAAAACTCCATGTGTTGAAATCCTAATCCCAAGGTGATGGTATTAGGAAGTGGGGCCTTTGGGAGTGATTAGCTCAAAGAGACCTTAGAGAATTCCCTCTGTCTTTTGCACCATGTGAAGACCCAGCAAGAGGGTGGCCATCTATGAACTGGGAAGCAGGTCTTCACAAGACACTGTCAGTGTCTCGATCTGGGACTTCCCAGCCTCCAAAACGGAGAAATAAATGCTTCTTGCTTAAGCCACCCAGTCTCTGGTGTTTTTGTTACAGCGGCCCAAACGGACAAAGACAGCTATAATCTAGTTGTATGTTGCAGAAAAATATACCACCCAGGGTGCCTTATAGAAATGTTCATGCTGGGGCCCATGCACAGACCTCAGGGACAGACTCACCAAGGACAGGGTCCGGGCATGGACATCTGATCAAATGGCTCAGATGGCTCTGCCAGGCACTAAGTACCCCCAGGAAACGGCTGCTTGTCTGTCCTCATTCTGTTCCTTGTACATGGGCTGAAAGCTGGCTGAATGAACTTCAGCAATTCACCAGAGATGTATTCAAGTTGGCTTGGCAGAAGAGGCCTTGAAAAACAGGCTGACACCTGTTATGGTTCTTTCTAGATCATACTTTATTCTTTTGTTTACTCATTTATTCTTTCCCCCCAAAATGTATTGATATTCACCATGTCTTAAGAAGGATAGCAACATTTACTGAGCACTTACTATCTGCCCAGCACTGTTACTGATTTACAGGTATTATTTCAGTGTTATGAAGTAAGGACTTTTAATATCCTCATTTTACAGATGAAGAACGCAGCACAGAGGAACTAAATAGTGTCCCTAAAGCCACACAGCCAATAAGTGGTGACCCTCAAATATGGCTCCCAAGCTTAGGCTCCTTCCTACCTGCTAGAGGTCAACAGCCTTTCAGCTGCTCTACTTCCAGGTACCATGTTTGTCATGGGGTATGGAGAGAAAAAGAGCACATGGTAGGAGACAGCTGGCTGGTATTCCGACCCAACACAGTAAGTCAGATGGAAGTGGGCACCCCGATGCCATCAGAGCATAGAGGGGTACTCTCATCCCAGAGGTCTGGGCCATTGAGCTGATCTTGAATGATGGAAAGTGGAGAAGGGGTGATGTAAGTGGCGGAGGAGTCTAGGCAGCAGAAATAACAGAATACTACTGGAAATACCACAGAAGTGTAATGGATTCAAATTCCAGTGCATACACCCAGGTGGCAAGACATGCCATTTCCTCTTTTCTTGGGGACCTTAACATCTGTTAGGATCCATCATTCTCTAAGTATCAGAAATAATCTCCTTCAATTCAGAGGCTGGGTCCACCTTTGACTTGGGACTGTGTCCTCCACTGGGGGCTTCTGTGGAGCCTCAGTAGATATCTGCATGGAGGACTAAGGTGGGGAAAACATCCTTACTCATCATTGGCCCACAGTGTTTCTGCTAAGACTGCCCATAAGGGGTCCTTGCCAGTGAGTCTATGATCATTCCCATCAGAGTACTGACTTGCCTTAGTCAGCCTATCTTATCCCATCCTTGACCTTCCTTCCCCTGCCAGCTACAGCTCTCTCTCTACTCCCCTTCACTGACAAGCTTCTCCAAAGACTCTCAACACCAGGTCTCCATTGCTTCACCTCCCAGTCTTCATGCACTATTCCACACGTGGGAATGTGGATTCTGTTCCTACACCCACCCAAATTGCCCTGCTAAGTGGGCTCCATGTTGCTTAATCCAATAGATACTCAGCTATACTCAGCTTCCATGACCCCACCCTCTCCTGCTTTTCTTTCTACTTTGACCACATCCAAAGTCATCTCTTTGATTTTATCTCCCTGCCAAACATGTAATATATCAACACATTCTATCAATTCTATTGTCAAAAAATTTATGGCCGTCAACTTCTCTTCTGTACCACTGCTAACACGGTGGCATAAGCTGCCATTTATCTCTCACCTAGGTTAATGAAACAGCCTCTCTTCTCATCTCTCTGCTCCACACCTGTCTCTGACAATCCAGTCTCCACAAACCAATCAAAGTGATCTTTAAAAACAACTCACGGGGGTGCCTGGGTGTCTCAGTCGGTTAATCATCCAAATCTTGATTTCAGCTTAGGTCATGTCATGATCTCATGGTTCATGAGCTCGAGACCCACAGCCCCAAATCAGGATCTGCGCTGACAGCACGGAGCCTTCTTAGGATCCTATCTTTCTTCTCTCTCAAGATAAATAAATAAACATTTTTAAAAACCTCATGGGGTACCTGGGTGACTCAGTCTGTTAAGCATCTTACTTAGGCTCAGGTCATGATCTCATGGTTCGTGAGTTGGAGCCCACATCAGGTTTTCTGCTGTCAGCATAGAGCCCACTTTGGACCCTCTGTTTCCCTTTCTCTCTGCCCCTCCCCCACTTGCATGCACGCCCACTCTCTCTCAATAATAAATGAACACTTTTTTAAATAAAAAAATAAAAACAACTCACAAATCTAATTTCGGCATCCCCTTTAGTAAAACCTGTCGATGGCTTCATGCTATTGCAGGATGAAACTTTAGATCATCAGCCTGACAAAGATCTGATGTCTGTTCCTCTCACTGACTCCTTCCAGCCACCCACACCTTTGTTGTGTGTGCCCTCACCTCACTGGCTTCCTTTACTCCTTCCTCACACTCCTTCCCACCCAGGGTCTTGGCACTCTCCTCTCAGCTTTGTGCCCAGCTATGACCTTTTCATCCTTTATGTTACAATTCAACTGGCACTTCCTTAATGAGGCGCTTCTTAAGTCTCCACTTTAAATTCAAGTTTTCTTTTATATTCTATCTAAATCTCCATGTTTTCTTTTCACACTCTTCAACACAGTTTCATGATTATTTAATACGAGCTGCCACCACTAGACTCAAAGATCTAAGAGGTCCAGAGGTGACTGGATGGCTCAGTCGGTTAAGCGTCCAACTTTGGCTTAAGTCATGATCTCACATGGTGAGTTCAAGCCCCACATGGGGCTCCTTGCTGGTGGTGTAGAGCCTGTTTGGGATTTTCTCTCTCCCTCGCTCTCTGCCCCTCCCTCACTCACTCATGACCTCTCTCTCTCTCTCAGAATAAATAAATACATTAAAAAAAAAAGATCTAAGAGGTCTGGGAACATATCTATTTTATGCCCACACTAACTATCTCCTTGTTTCACAGAGTCAGTTCAGCAAATGTTTGTTGCATGAATGACCCAAATAGTCTAAGGGTCTAAAAAGGAAAATTTAATTGGTAATAATAATTGGCTTTAAACACATTCAACAGGGGCGCCTGGGTGGCGCAGTCGGTTGAGCGTCCGACTTCAGCCAGGTCACGATCTCGCGGTCCGTGAGTTCAAGCCCCGCGTCAGGCTCTGGGCTGACGCCTCGGAGCTTGGAGCCTGTTTCCGATTCTGTGTCTCCCTCTCTCTCTGCCCCTCCCCCGTTCATGCTCTGTCTCTCTCTGTTCCAAAAATAAATTAAAAAAAAAAAAAAACGTTGAAAAAAAACCACATTCAACAAATGTGGTAACAAGTATTCTCTATATTCACAGAAAAGAGAAAAGAAGCTGAAAATACAGCAGTCCCAACCTATCTTAGGTATAAAGTTCTTCCTGAAAGTAGGGTTGATTTGGGAAAGTACAGGTTCTTGGAAACCAGTGTGAATTGTTTGCTTGAAAATCACTGGAGTATAAGCTACCACCTTCCCTAGATGATTAATGCAAACTTCCATGCTTGTCTTGTACTCATAACCTAGAAACCCTGTCTAGTACTTTTTTCTCCACTCTGCTGTCCTATCTCCTTGCTCTTCTTTATAATAAAACTCCTAGAAAGAGTTATCTGCCTCATTGCCTTCCAGTTTCCTTCTCCTGTTGTCTTTATTTGTACACAATCTCAACTTAAAATAGGAAGAATTTATTTTCCTTAAATCATTGGGGGTTTTGTGTGTGTGTGTGTGTTTTTTAATGTTTATTTATTTATGAGACAATGTGAGAGACAGAGTGCAAGCAGCGGAGGGGCAGAGAGAGGGAGACACAGAATCTGAAGCTGGCTCCAGGCTCTGTCAGCCCAGAGCCGGACATGGGGCTCGAACTCACGAACCATGAGATCATGACCTGAGCCGAAGTTGGACGCTTAACCAACTGAACCACTCAGGTGCCCCTTTCCTTAAATCATTGTTAACGACCTGCAAATACTATGTTTCACCACAGTGGAATGCTTTAGTGCACAGTTCCTACAAGTAAGGACATTCTAATATGAAACCACAGTGAAAACATCAAAATAAGGAAAGTCACACCTCCTACCTCACTGGAAATACCTAAGCAGACAAGCCACTTGTTTATGAACCTAAGACACTAAAATCCTGAAGTATGTACTACATTCGTGATTGAAAGGCTACCCAAATATCACTGCCATGACATGCCCACCACAGATGTATACAAAAATATTAGAGCCACCTACTATAGGGGCAAAATTAATAATTTTATAGTTATTCATTATAAAACAATCACCCTCACCAAATGCCAAATTTAAAATAATCTAAATGCTAATCAGGTCCTTCATTTTAATTAATTTTATTTAATATGATTATCATCAGTTAGAAACTTGGACACGTGTACTAATTCTTATCAATGAAACTAAAAAGAAAAGGGCCTTTTGTTTAAAGGGCTTTTCTAATTGTTTAACAAAATGAACACTAAAAATATTCCATGTTTAAGATCTCTGCCAGAATAAATAATGAAATAAAATAAAACAAAATCTCTGCCAAGGCTCAAGCTGGGTTTCCCAACTGAACAAGAATACAGCTCCTGAGAATTAGGGCAAAATGGCTTGTTAAATGAACTAAGACAGAGGCAGAAATACAAACATGTTTGTGAAGTGTTCATATTCTATCAGCCAAACTGAGCTATGGCAAATCATCACATGTCTAAAAAATGTAGAGAAAACCATGAGCTGCTCATTTTATATCGATTCGACCTTCTGTTCCTTTAATGACCTGATCTAAAATGACCTGGCAGGCTCAGCATCACCCCCCGGCTCAGTGTCAGCAAAGGGACCCACTCTGTCCATCACTGACATGATGCAAATTCTCAGCTGCCATTCACCAGCAGGGGGCACTGCACTGGGGTCTTTCTGTAGGCAAAACTACTCAAAAGCTGAAGATTGAAAGGCATGTATTTCAGGAGACTGAAAGATGTATGTTGCCATCCCAGACAAATAGATTACCACACAATCGACAGGGTATCTCTAGGAGTGTTTCAGTGGCAGTACCTGTTTTGAGGCCCAGAGTATGTCTTAGAATGACAAATAAAATGGCACTGTGGTGAAGTCTTAAATACCAAGTCTTTACGGAATCCTTTCGGTGAGCAGGAATATTATACAAGGCAGTGTACCAAACTCTTTCTCATTAAAATTGCTTCAGTTCCTAACTTCTTGGGCCTAAATTATTTTCTTAGTAGGCTTAGCTATAAGCCAGGAAAGGGCCCTAATATGTTAAGAAAATGGCCCAACCATCAGTATTTAACATAAATTCAACCAAACTAACCTGAGTCAAACGTCACATTATTACTACAATAGAATTATTGGTAAGTAATAACTGGGAAACTAGTAAGAACTGAAATATAAACATTACTGTATATTTTGTATTAGCAAAAGTGTTCTGCAGGAATAATTTTTAAACCTTAAAAGCTATAAAAGGGAAAGTTTAAAAATCACATCGCATCCTGAAGTCACCAGTGCCTTGTCATGATCCAATGATATCTTTTCATAAATGTGAGGGCCTGAGCAGAAAACTAATTTTAAGTGATCACTTCTTCAAATCACTCTGTGAAGAAACTAAATAGAATGAAATCTTTTCCCCAAACACAAACCTCTAAGATGGAAAAGTACTTTATAATCTTTTTTATTTGGTATCTTATTAGTAAAAAAAATATGTTAACATGCTCTCCAAATGTATGGATATTTTATGTAAAACTTATTCGTAACATTGTACTAATATGTCATGTATATTATAAAACATGTAAAATAAAAAATGGCAAGGGGTAGCATAAAAAGAATAAAAATATAAGCTCTAAGACTTTTCTCCTATATCCTAAATGATCACCGCTTCCTGAACTGTCCCTAGCATATATATTCCCTACCAAAACTTGAGGGGAATGAGGCCCATAAGTCAGGTATTTTCTGATATGGGAGAGACAAAATAAGAATTTTTATTGCATTCAATAGTAAAAAGAATAGAATGGCTGACCCATAAACATCATTTCATCAATTATTTCCTCTCTATTGAATCACTCTCATCAGCACACATTTTTCCACATCTCAACGTTTTTGACCTTACTTTACCCCCGACTGATGCCCTATTTTTCTTTTACTTTACAGTGAAACTCCTCATAAGACTTGTGTTGGACACACTCTAAGGTGACCCTCCCCCCAATAATCCCGCCATCTGATATTACTCTTGAACAGTCCTTCCCTGTGAATGTGGGCAGGTGGGTGATTTGGTTCAAATCAACAATATATGGTAAAAGGTGATGGGATATCACTCCATGATCACATTATATAATGTAAGACTCCATCTTGCTATCAAACTCACCTGAGAGACTCTCTCGGTGAAGAAATAAGAAAGGCCATGAGGCCCATGGGAATTTCTTGCCCAGAGGCTGAGGGCAGCTTCCAGGGCCTGAAGGCAGTCAACAGCCTGCCAGAAGCTGTGGCCCTCAGCCCCACAGCCACAAGGAAGCGAGTTCTGCCCACAACCTGTGTGAACTCGGAACTAGATTCTTCCCCGGCTGAACTTCCAGACAAGAACACAGGCCAGCCAATTCCGTGATTCTCGTGAGAAAACAAGTGTGTTTTCTTTTAAGTCACTCAGTCTGTGGTAATTTGGCTCTCTGGGCGCAGACCTAGTTTGCAGCGACATGGCTAAATACCCCTAGAAGGTTGGAATCATTGGTAAATATGGGACCCATTATGGTGCCTCCCTCAGGAAAATGGTGAAGAAGATTGAAGTAAGCCAGCACACCAAGTGTACTTGCTCCTTCTGGGACAAAAGGGAGATGAAAACGTGAGCTGTGGGGATGTGGCATTGTGGTTCCTGCATGAAAACAGTAGCAAGTTGTGCCTGGACCCACAGCACCACTTCTGCTGTCACAGTAAAGTCTGCCATCAGAAGACTGAAGGAGTTGAAAGACCAGTGGAAGCTCCACGGCTTGAAACGTTGCTAGCCTATAATAAATGGGTTAATTGATGTAATAAAAAATAATAAGGATAAATAAATTTGTGGTAATTTGTCATGCAGCTGTGTGCAGGGGTCCCCAAGACCACCGTCAGGCCTAATAATTTGCTAGAAGGACTCCTGTAATTCAGCAAAGCCACTACAATCATGGCTAGAGTGTATTACAGTTAAAGGATATAGATTAAAATTAGCAGTGGAAAAAGATGCATGAAGCAGAGTGCAGAAGAGATCCCGGTTTCCAGTTGCCCTCTTCCACTGGAGTCACGTGGACAGCATTTAATTCCCCAGCAACAATGTGTGACAACTCACACAGAGTATTGCCTGGGAAACTCATTCAAGGCTTGGTACCCAAGGTTTTTATTGGAGGTTCATCACATAGGCATGGCTGACTCCCTGGGTGTGTGACCTTCAATATCCAGCCCTACCAGAGAGCAAATACATACTATGTAGCCCATGGCCCCCACCATAAATCAAAATGTTAGCACAAACTCTCTGGCATGACCCACGGCTTCAGGTAAAACACTTAACAGGTAGGATGTTCAAAAGTACAAGTTATCTCTCTGGAGCCAGGCAAGGACCAGACCTTTCTTTGGAACATACAAGGTTTAGACAACCCAGACCTGCTGAGCTAATCCTTTACTGCACAGCAGTGATAGATAACTAGTAAAGGCTTTGTTACCTGGAAATAAGGTGCTACTGTAACAAATACCTAAAAATGTAGGAGTGGCTTTGGAACCAGGTAGTGGGCAGAGACTGAAAGAATTCTGACAAGCATCATAGAGAAATCCCAAAGTGCCCTAAACAGACTGCTGGTAGAAATTTGGACTTGGAGGATATTCCCAGTGACAGCTCAGAAGGAAACGAGGAACATGTTCTTAGAAAATGAAGTAACTGATGAATGGATAAAGATGTGGTTTATATATACAATGGAATACCACTTGGCAATGAGAGAGAATGAAATCCTGACATTTGCAACAACGTGGATGGAACTGGAGGGTATTGGGCTAAGTGAAGTCAGTCAGAGAAAGACAGATATCATGTTTTCACTCATATGTGGAACTTGAGAAACTTAACAGAAGACCATGGGGGAAGGGAAGGGGAAAAAATAGTGTCAAACAGAGAGGGAGGCAAACCATAAGAGACATGTAAATACAGAGAACAAACTGAGGGTTGATGGGGGGGGGGGTGCAGGGGAGAGGGAAAAATGGGTGATGGGTATTGAGGAGGGCACTTGTTGGGATGAGCACTGGGTGTTGTATGTAAGCAATGAATCATGGGAATCTACCCCCAAAACCAAGAACACGCTGTATACACTGTATGTTAGCTAACTTGACAATAAATTATATTTAAAAAAGAAAAGAAAATGAAGGAAGTGGATCCTTGTTACATAGTGGCAGAAAGCTTAGTTACATGGTCTCCTGCAGTTATGTGAAAAACTGAACTTGTAAATAATTGATTTGGTTAGATAACCAAGTTGGTCTAGATAGACTAGGAAATTTCCAAGCAAAGTACTAAAGGTGCCGCCTGGTTTCTTCTTGCTGCTTATAGCACAATGTGAGAGGAAAGAGATAAGGGGGAAAAGTCTTACGTAAAAAGGAACCAGAACTGGATGACTTTTTAAATTCTTAGTCTTTCCACATAGCAAATAACTACTAAATGATTCCCAAGCACTGTCAGGAAGGCATACCATGCAGAAAAAGCTGGGGGTGTGAACGTACAACCTGTCACTTAAATCTCAGAAAGAGCAAAAACGTCAGGATATTTGACCACACAAAGCGCCCCTTCAAGAGATGAAGGGCAAGTCTCAGATCCGCTCAATCAAACCATAGATACAGCCTATAGGAGCTTAGGATATTGTCTCCCAGTCCTCTTGGCAGGAGCGCTGGGTAGAGAAGGGCTGATCTCAAAAATATCTGTGTGTGTGTGGCTTTGTTATAATGGAGTGAATCTAAGTGAAATCCATGGAAGGCCCAAAAGTTTCTTGAGAAAATTATTTCGGTAGAAACTAAGAGAACAGACCAAAAGGGGGAAAGGGCACAAAATGAAAGGAAACTGTGGGACCCCAAAAGTCTATTGGCAGGAAGCAGGCTGATAAAACTCAGGTTTAAGCACTTGCTATCTTTCATGAAAAGGGAAGGATGACTTAACAGACAGAACCAAGATTCCAAAGATCAGAGCTCCACAACACAAGGAAAAATGGTTTCTCTACTCACACTTCTGATACCAAACATATGGGATTTTCTGCACTAAGAAGTAATTCTCCAACTCTCAGGACACTAACTGGATGCTCTATAATTCAATTCAACTTTGATACTATCTGCCTGGGGTTAGCATCACATCCCACAAATTAAGGGCTCAATCCTACAGAACTGACCCACTTTAGATGTCAATTGCAAATCTCGGGCCTCTCTTTCTTCCAACTGACTTAGATACAAATCAGGGGTTTCCACAACCCCCTCCTTAGGTTTGATAATTTGCTGTAACAGCCCACAGAAACACTTTACCTACATTTACTGGTTTATTATAATAAGGATAATATAAAGGATATAAGTGGGGCATCTGGGTGGCTCAGTCAGTTAAGCATCTGACTCTTGATTTGGGCTCAGGTCATGATCTCACATTCTCCTCCTGAGTCGGTGCTCTCTTCCCCTCTGTTACTCTTCCCTGCTCACGCTCGCTCAAAATAAATAAACATTTTTAAAAATGGATACAAGTGAACAGCCAGCCAAAGAGGTACATAGGGTGAGATCTGTATGGGTCCCAAGGATAGGAACTTCAGTCCCCATAGAGTTTGGGCTATGCCCCCACTCCTGGGATGTGGATTTCTTCACCAACCCAGAAGCTTTCTGAACCCCACTGTTTAGGGCTTTTATAGAGGCTCTACTCTGTAGGCATAATTGCCATTGGCAATAAACTCAATCTCTAGCCCTTTTCCCCTCCCCAGAGGTCAGGGAATTTGACAAACAATTCCAACCTTCTAATTATGCCTTGGTCTTTCTGGTGACCAGCCCCCATCCTGAAGCTCTAGATACAGGGCCCCAGCCCCCAGTCATCTCATTAGTATACAAAAGACACTCATCATTCCAGAGATTCTAAAGGTCTTAGAAGCTCTTGTGTTAAGAACCAGGGTTGAAGACTGAATATTAGACCAAAAGATGTTTCCTTATCACTCAGGAAATTACAAGGTTTTAAGGGCTCTATGTCAAAAACCTGGAACAGAAACAAAATATATATTTCTTACAATATCACAACCACAGATAATTATCCCCAGACCTTGAAACCTAATCATGGAACTTCCTACATTTGCCTGGCTGGATTTCAGAACAGCTATGAACCAGTGGCTCTTTTGTGCCTGTCATTTCCCCCTCTTTTTGAATGGGAATATAGATTTAAGTTACCGTCTAGTGCCCTTTCGTGCCAACCTAAAGGATTTCCTTCAGTATCTCTCACACAGCATGTCTCTGCACCCCTACTTTTCTTCTTTTGATCTTCATATCATTTATTTCTTTTTGCTGTCTTTTTAATCTTTAATTCTATCTAGAACCTTCAGCTCACTGATGAGTAACAGTGCGAATGGACAATTTCATCTTTTTCTCAATCTTCGGAAAAAACTTTTCAATATTTTAAGCATAATGCTGCTCCTCTTTATGAGACTGTTAAAGTTACTTTCTAGTCCTAATTTGCCAAGAGTTTCAATCTTGAATTAATTTAGAAATGCATCAATTGCCTCTTGGTGTCTATTGAGATGATCAAATGGTTTTTCTTCTTTCTGTCGATCTAATGAAGTACAATGATTAGTTTTTAAATGGTAAACCAACTTTGTATTCCTGGTCTGATGCATTTGACTAAATTCTGTTTTTTGCCTCTGGTTCTTCTACTCCATTCAGCTTCATTTCTTCTGATTTGCTTTTTCCAGCCACATAATTGAGATCAAAATTTAGAGTTACATAATGTACAATAAACATGACAAACTCTTTTGAAGATCAAAGTCATACTTTATAAGAAGAAATCATATTTATAGTAAATAATACAAAGATTATGTTATCATACTTTACAAGATACTAGTAATCTCTTACAGATATCTAAAAACAACACTCACTACTGCTATAGCCAGGAAAGCAGCAATAAACTGAGGGTTTTAAATTAGACTCTGACAACAGTTAAACCCAAAACACAAAATTATGACCAATTTTAACCCTAATACTAAGGAAAGTTCTGAACTCAGACCCAGAATAAAACGTGTATCAGAAAATTCTAGATCATGATGCTACTAAAAATATTACATTTAATTAATAAAGCAAAAGTAAAATAAAATAGGCTTAATGTATAAGAGGGGGAAAAAGGACAAAAACATAAAGAAGCAAGATGCTTCCTTTATTTTAAATAGGCTTTTTAGTAGTAAAACACTGCAACATGATCACCTCCACAGAAAACAAAATACACATACATATTAATGTGCAATTTTTATCACGTTCTAAAAATCCTATTGGCTTTTCCTCTTTCCTCATAAGAAACCTGAGAGCTCACCACTCCCTCACGTGACTTTGCACAGCCAAACCTCTAACAGGAGTAAGAGCCAAGAATCTATCCCTAGAGAATGAGATGAGTCATTCTATATAGAATGGATCCTTAGAGAGTTCCTTTAAACTCTAATCAAAAGCACACAGAGATGGATGGGGTCCAGGCTGTGAAAACAGACAAAAAGAGGAGAGAGGTTAAGATACAAATGTGGACAGCGCGGTTTTGTAATTTCCCTAAATCCCCTCTTAAAAGATTGAGTAGGATAGCAAGAGACAAAACCCATGGGTAATGTCATCAACAAAACTAGGTCACAAAGAATCCTCAACAACATAATACAGGTGGGTGGGGGCAACCACTGACAGCATTAAGACCCTCAAGAGAATGAAAGCAGGCCAGAAACTGGAGAAACCCAGGGTCTAAGTGCTGGGCCACTGAGAGATGACACGTAGTGCTCAGTTCCAGAAGGAGGGGCTCCTACTCAGGTGTGAATCCAGATACAACAGATAAAACTGGGAGGGGCTTCACTGGTGAGAGTAAGGCAGCTAAAGGAAGATTGAAAGGTGCTGAGCACCTGGCCATTAGGACACTCAGGAACACCCAGCGGAGCTTCCTTTTGGAAAGGGAGAAGAGAAACAGCTGGCAGTAGAGCCCAAGTTGATCTGGGCAGGATACCTGGGCATGAAAGAGAGAAAAAGTTCAAATACTCGTCAGGAAGGGGACAAGAAGAAGTAAGTATCACAAAGCACTGAAGACAGTAATGCACAAGAACCATTAAATACTTTGTGGTAGAATAAGGAGAGAAAGACACTGTGGCCAACCCCCAACACCTACACATGAACTTCCTTCTAAAAATACAACTTCAGCAACAGAAAAAGATTATAGTTGGTCCACCTGGGTGGTTCAGTTGGT
Source organism: Puma concolor (assembly GCF_028749965.1). Classification (NCBI taxonomy): domain Eukaryota; kingdom Metazoa; phylum Chordata; class Mammalia; order Carnivora; family Felidae; genus Puma; species Puma concolor. The sequence goes on from NC_141681.1 coordinate 43,594,141, forward strand.
TAAGCATCTGATTCTTGATTTTGGCTCAGGTCATGATCTCACAGTTTGTGAGATCCAGCCCCACATCGGCTACATGCTGACAGTACAGAGCCTGCTTGGGATTAGGAGGGAGCCGCTCTCTCTCTCTCTCTCTCTCTCTCTCTGACCTTACCCCGCATGCATGCATGCTCTCACTCTCTCTCAAAATAAATAAATAAACTTAAAGAAAAAGATTATGGTCAATCCCCCATTCAAAAATCAATAAGAGGAGTGCCTGGGTGGCTCCATCTATTAAACATCTGACTTCAGCTTAGGTCATGATCTTGTGGTTCGTGGGTTTGAGCCCCATGTCAGCTCAGTGCTGACAGCTCAGACCCTGGAGCCTGCTTCAGATTCTGTGTCTCCCTCTCTGTCTCTCCTCCACTCACGCTCTGTCTCTCTCTCAGAATAAATAAATAAACGTTAAAATATATATATCAAAAAGAGAGAAAAATGGTTCACATACATAATTTAGAAAATAAATATTAACCAGAATAATATGACTACAAAGCAGATGAAAACAGTGAGCTAATATTTCAAAATGAGTTAAATAAAATTAAGACAATAGTAGAAGCTATGAAAGAGCAGCATAAATGAGAACTAAGAAAGCTCAGAAACAAGATGGCCAGACATTGCAACTATGTGGATGGAACAGGAGGGTATTATGAAAGTGAAATTAGTCAGTCAGAGAAAGACAAAAATCATATGACCTCACTCATATGAGGACTTTAAGAGACAAAACAGACAAACATAAGGGAAGGGAAACAAAAATAATATAAAAACAGGGAGGGGGACAAAACATAAGAGACTCATAAATATGGAGAATATATATACACACATATATAACATATGAGGGTTACTGGAGGGGTTGTGGGAGGGGGGATGGGCTAAATGGGTAAGGGGCACTAAGGAATCTACTCCTGAAATCATTGTTGCACTATATACTAACTAATTTGGGTATAAATTAAAAAAATAAATAAATAAGTAAATAAATAGCAAAAAAAAAAAAAAAAGATGGCCAGACACGAAGCAGATATGAAAGGAGTTGACAGAGCTCAGAAACAGTTCTAAATAAAAGGGAAAAAAAATTCAGGAGTGAAGAATAAACCTAAATGAATGACCAGAAACCACAGAAAGTACAGTAAGAATATAAATTTATGAATATGTGAAAAAAAAAGTACACTAGAAGAGAAATTAAGAAAGGAATAAAAAGCATAAGAGAAAAATGATAGACATAGAAGACAAGCAAAAAAGAGCCAATATATGCATGGGAAGAAAATCAAAGCAATGGAACTGAAAAAACACTTTAAAAAAAAAGTATAATTCAAAAAATTCCCTGAAATAGGAGACTCAAACCTTCATATTTATAAGACACACTGTGTACCTGAGAAAATCAACCCAGAATGGTCAACACTGAGACATATTCTACTAAAACAATGGAACTATAAAGAAGAAAAAACCTGTCAGCATTCAGGCAAAAAGACAGTGACTTTTTTTTTTTTTAATTTTTTTTTCAATGTTTATTTATTTTTGGGACAGAGAGAGACACAGCATGAACGGGGGAGGGGCAGAGAGAGAGGGAGACACAGAATCGGAAACAAGCTCCAGGCCCTGAGCCATCAGCCCAGAGCCTGACGCGGGGCTCGAACTCCCGGACCGCGAGATCGTGACCTGGCTGAAGTCAGACGCTTAACCGACTGCACCACCCAGGCGCCCCACAGTGACTTTTTTTTAAAGTTTATTTTCATTTATTTTGAGAGAGTAGAGACCAAGCAGGGAAGGGACAGAGAAAGAGGGAGACAGAATCCCAAGCAGGCTCCACACTGTCAGTGCAGAGCCCAATGCAGGGCTCGAACTCACAAACAGATCATAACCTGGGAGCTGAAATCAAGAGTTGGACGCTTAACCAACTGAGCCACCCTGGCACTCCAAGACAAAGTGGCCTTTAAGGAAGAGTAAATCATCTTGGCATCAAACTTTTTAACAGTAACCTTCAAAGCCAGAACACACAGAAGTAGCATATTTAAGATTCTCTGGGAAAGATAATGTTCACCAAAGATTATATCCTGAATACCTTTCAAGTATAAAGTAACAGACAAATTTGTCATGAGCACAAAAGATATCATATATCAGCTCTTCCCTCTTCATCTTCCTCCTTTCTTTCCTAATGGGGGAGTCCTAACTTGGCCAGTAGGTAGGGGAAAACAAGGTAGTCACCTGCACAAGGGGTGGGGGTGAAGTCAAGAAGTAGCCATGATGACCTAAGTGGGATGCAAAAGCCCAAGTGGGCTAAGGAAGGCATTCACGAGGAGGGTGCCTAGCAGAGTCTGAGTGGGAAGAGGAAGACACTGACAAAAGGGAGGCATGTTGTGACACGTTGGAGCACAAGGGGTGAAGCCTGACATAGAAAGTCAGAGTGTTTAGACTCTGGGATGCAAAGGACAATGTGGCTTGGGGTGCCAAGGCTCAAGCAGGGGAAGGAGGCATCAATGTATATGGAGGGAGGGTGGGGAGGCACCCCAGTACAGGGAGTCAGAGGCCAAGTAGGATGATGGGGCACAGGGCATAGGTAAATGCCTGAGTGGGGTAAGAGGGCATCCACACAGGGGACATCCTGAAATGGGAGTGAGATCCCAAGCAGAGTAAGAAGAGCATCCATGCAAGAGGTGAAAGTAGTAGTTAAGCTGGGGCATCTGTTACTTGCAGGAGAATTGAAAAAATAAGTTATGATATGAAGCAAAATAGGAACCAGAGTCTCACTGTTGAAGAAAAGAGATGCAAATGTGGAAAAGGAGTGAAATATAAAGAAAACTTTGTGGCACTGAATTGGAATTGGAGGTATTGATGTGATTCCAGTTAGATATATAGGTATGTGATTGATTAATTGGTTGACTGATTGATAGATGAATGATGGATGGATGGATGGATGGATGGATGGATGACAGGATGGATGGATGATGAATGGATAATAGACAGACATAGATGTAAATGTGGGACAAAATCTGGGACAGTTTGGGCTTCAAAATAAACCATGATGGTAATGGAATGTAATCCACCAAATGAAATAGGAAACCTTAAGTCTGATATAAATGAATGAATGAATGAATGAATGAATGAATGAATTGAAGATGTGATGAGGAATAGAGTATTTACATATTTTCAAAGTACATTCCCACAAAGTGCTAATTAACTACAAAGAGGGAAAGAGTAACTTTACAGCAAAGCAGCCTGGCAAATATCACTTTAATCAAGTGATCACAGTGAACACATGAGTAATGGGACAAATCAAAATTGTGTGACATCTGAGAACACAGTATCACTTTTGTAGTATTCTCCCCCAAAATGTAAGGCCTGACTCTAATCATCAGATGGCATCAGACAAACCCAATTTGAGGGACATTCTATGAAATAACTGGCTTGTTATCTTGGAAAGTATTAAAGTCAAGGAAAGTCTGAGGAACTGTTCCAGATAGAAGGAGGTAAAGAGAAGTGACCACTTAATGCAATACATGATCCTCGGTGGATCCTTTTGCTTTAAAAGGTGTTATCAGAACACTTGGTGAAACTTTGAGTTGTGTCTGAGTATTAGATGTTAGTAATGTGTCAATGCAATTTTCTTAACATTAAGAATATGCAGGTGAATGTCTTTTTTGTAGGAAATACACACTAAAGTATTCAGGGATGACAAAGCATCAGGTGAGTGACTTATTCTCAAATGATTTGTAGGGGAAAAAATTCTTGGTTTGGTGCTCTGACTTTTCTGTAAGTCTGTTATTGTTTGAAAACACATACATACATACATACATACATACATACATACATACATACATACAGGAGATTCAGGGAACATTGTTCCCATGAGCCTTTCCTGAAGGCATCTACTAGAGCACAAACTTCAGATAGCTAAGAAATGATTGGAGAGGGTTGGCAATGGACCCATGGTGGGCACTATTTAACTATTGAACCAGGACCAAGTGATGGGGGTACAGGTGCCAGGAGAGTATGTGACATTGACAATGCAGAAAAAATACAACTATGAAAAATGAGAGAAGTGAGGGGAGCATATATAGAAGAAGAATCTCACCAATTGCTTTATTGGTATTAACTATGAGTAAAATAATTTTTATTTTAAATCAAAGGCGGGAGTGGAGAGAAGAAATGGAAAAGATTTATAAGCTATTTAAAACATTGCTCCTGGTAGGGAACTCAATACACAGGACCAAAAAGGGGGTGGGTATTTAAGGTATTATACAAAGGTATTACTATGAAGGTAGCCATTAGGACAAAAATCCAAGGCTTTCTAAATATCCATGGAAATATCAAGAGAGACAGAGAGAACAAGAGAAAGAGGGAGACTACAGAGAAACTACACATATGTAAACAAAGATAAGGGCCACTGTATTCAGACAACACCTTTCTCAAGCAGATTGTGACAACCACTCACGACCTGCTCACATTCTTCTAGAACCTGACTCCAAATGTGCCTGAAACACAGCAAAGCCAGGGACCCTGGGAAACGGTCCATGTGACTACATGGTGAAGGAAGAAAGACAAAAATTCAAATCTTTTTTCGGGAAATAGAGCAAGACAAATGTTTAGAATCACACCTTCAAAAGAGTTTGGTAGGGGCACCTGGGTGGCTCAGTCAGTTGAGCATCCAACTCTTGATTTCAGCTCAGGTCATGATCTCATGGTTCATGGGATAGACCCCCACATCGGGCTCCACACTGAGCATGGAGCCTGCTTAAGATTCTCCCTCCCTCTCTCTCTCTTTCTCTCTCTCTCTCCCCACCCGCACCCCCCCCCCCCAGCCTCTCCCCTGCTCTCTCTGTCTCTCTCTCAAAAAAAAAAAAAAAAGTTTGGTAAAAGCTTTCTACATAGTTGTGACCTAGCTTAAGAATAAACATCTTTTTAAGATAAGGCTTTTCAGTGAAAGATGCTGAAGGAAAGGAGAAGGATACTCCCAGGATAAGGATCACAAAAGCACCTATAAAAGGTTTTTCTTTTTTTTTTTTAATTTGTTTTTAATGTTTTTATTTATTTTTGAGACAGAGAGAGACAGAGCATGAGCAGGGGAAGGGCAGAGAGAGAGGGAGACACAGAATCTAAGCAGTCTCCAGGCTCTGAGCTGTCAGCACAGAGCCCGACGCGGGGCTCGAACTCATGGACTGTGAGATCACCACCTGAGCCGAAGTCGGACGCTTAACCGACTGAGCCACCCAGGCACCCCTATAAAAGGTTTTTCAAGGGGCGCCTGGGTGGCGCAGTCGGTTAAGCGTCCGACTTCAGCCAGGTCACGATCTCGTGGTCCGGGAGTTCGAGCCCCGCGTCGGGCTCTGGGCTGATGGCTCAGAGCCTGGAGCCTGTTTCCGATTCTGTGTCTCCCTCTCTCTCTGCCCCTCCCCCGTTCATGCTCTGTCTCTCTCTGTCCCAAAAATAAATAAACGTTGAAAAAAAAAAATTTAAAAAAAAATAAAAGGTTTTTCAAGACAAACAATCCTACCTTTTCCTCACCAGTAGACGACACACTCTAAGGCTTATAATGATGGTCAGGCCACCAGGCTCACATACACAGTAGCCTCTGCAGAATAGAAACTTGAAAAGCACATACCTATGAAACAGAAAAGAACAAACTTTAAAAAATACTGATTAGACTGCTAATTACTTAGGTTTATTTAGCAAATCTGATGCTTTTATATTTTCTGTTCAGGGCTTTAATATAAATCATTGCATAAAGTTGAAATTCTCTTTGAAGTATTAATTAATTACCTAAGGGGAGAAGAAAAGAAAATAATTTCCCTCTGCATTTGAGCAACTAGTATGTTCTCTTCCCCCACGGTGACCTCAAGGGACAGGAGATTCCCACAGTTTCTCCAAAGGACCATCCTAGGTACTGATGGGCTCATGTGCCATGATCCGGTGTGACCTCGTGGCAGCGAAAGGCTTAGACGCTTCTGTTCACACCTGTCCTTGGTCCCAGCTGAGCACAAACATACAACTGTTATAGGTACCCATCTAACCTTCATCCTTTCAGCCTGATGACACTTTGGGTCTGTTGCCAATAGCCAACGCCCTCAACTTTTCTCCTGTTCCAGTTAAACTATTATCATATCCCTATATAGGATATGGATAGGGATATATCATATCCCTATATAGGATATATAGTTCTGAATTTAATTAGCATTGGTCTAACACATACCTACTGTCATGTCCAAGAAACACAACACCAAAGAAGACACTATTTCCGCCCATGAAGAGCTCAATGTAGCCTGAGACAGACACGAAAAACAAATGACTACACATACTGCAATAAGGCACCCGGACACACGTGATTTAACGGCACAAAGTGCACATGGGAGGAAGGTACCAGCTCTGCTAGAGTGAGTCAGAGATGCTTCAGACAGAAGGAAATATTTGCACTGGAGAGTCAAGAATGAGTATGAATTTGCTAGAGACCTGAGGGTAGGGAGATGTCAGGTAAAGAAACGAGCACGTGAAAAACCAAGAAGTGAGAAAGAACAGGGCCTGTTCCAGATCTTCCAGCAGGTCAGGGTGACCAAAGCATATGTGGTGCATGTGGGGAGGGAATGCGATTGGGAACTGGTCAGGGGACTGGTGGAGGCCAGATCCTCTGTGGTCCTGGGTTCTGTGTCAGGGAGTGAAGGCTTTACTCAAAGGCAGTGGCTCAGAAGAGGTTTCCACAGGACTGTGCTGTGGTCAGATTTCAGTTTCAGAAAGACCACTCCATTGGTTGAAAGGAAGAGGGAAAGACTAGAGAAAGAGAGACTGATCAGGAGATTCCTACAGGGCTTCAGAGCAGTTAGACGAGTGGCCTTGGGATGCTGCAGACCTGGGTTTAATGCAAGGTCATCTTATCATAATGCAAGACTTTCATTTGACCTCCTTCTGTTTCAGGTTCCTCATTAGCTTCATTGGCCTGCGACCTGTTGTGGCAGAAGGCCCCACATTTAGAAGGGCTCTGTGTTTGGTTTGATGATCTGCCATCCCTCTCTTGAAACTCTTCATACGATTTAAATGCTCAACTCTTCTCCTGTTCCAGTTAAATTATCATCATATCCCTATATAGGCCAGTCCTGAATTCAAGTCAACACAATTAGCATTGATCTAACACATACCTAATGTCATGTCCAGGAGACACAACACCAAAAAAGACACTGTTTCTGTCCATGTAGCACTGGGCCCTACAAAGTATGTAGCCGGTTTTGCTCACCTCTGAGTATATTAATGGTACCTATTATGACCAGAGGGTTATTGGGAAGATTAAATAAGCAAATACAAGTAGAAAAGAGTGTCTGTGGCACAAAAACAGACACTCAGATCAATGGAACAGAATAGAGAACCCAGAAATGGACCCACAAACATATGGCCAACTCATCTATGACAAAGCAGGAAAAAATATCCAATGGAATAGACAGTCTCTTCAGCAAGTGGTGCTGGGAAAACGGGACAGCGACATGCAGAAGAATGAACCTGGACCACTTTCTTACACCATACACAAAAATAAACTGAAAATGGATGAAAGACCTCAACGTAAGACAGGAAGCCATCAAAATCCTCAAGGAGAAAGCAGGCAAAAACCTCTTCGCTCTTGCCCGCAGCAATTTCTTACTCAACATGTCTCTGGAGGCAAGGGAAACAAAAGCAAAAATGAACTACTGGGATCTCATCAAAATAAAAAGCTTCTGCACAGTGAAGGAAACAATCAGCAAAACTAAAAGGCAACTGACAGAATGGGAGAAGATATTTGCAAACGACGTATCAGATAAAGGGTTAGCATCCAAAATCTATAAAGAACTTATCAAACTCAACACCCAAAAAACAAATAATCCAGTGAAGAAATGGGCAAAAGACATAAATAGACACTTCTCCAAAGATATCCAGGTGGCCAACCGACCCATGAAAAAAATGCTTAACATCACTCATCATCAGGCAAATACAAATCAAAACCACAATGAGATACCACCTCATGCCTGTCAGAATGGTTAATATTAACAACTCAAGAAACAACAGATGTTGGCGAGGATGCAGAGAAAGAGGATTTCTTTTGCACCACTGGTGGAAATGCAAGCTGGTGCAGCCACTCTGGAAAACAGTATGGAGGTTTCTCAAAGAATTAAAAATAGAACTACCCTACACCCAGCAATTGCACTACTAGGTATTTATCCAAGGGATACAAGTCTGCTGTTTCAAAGGGACACATGCACCCCCATGTTTATAGCAGCACTATCAACAATAGCCAAAGTATGGAAGGAGCCCAAATGTCCATAGATGGATGAATGGGTAAAGAAGATGTGGTATATATAAACAATGGAGTATTACTCAGCAATTAAAAAGAATAAAATCTTGCCATTTGCAACTGGATGGAACTGGAGGGTATTATGCTAAGTGAAATTAGTCAGTCAGAGAAAGACAACTATCATATGAATTCACTCATATGAGGACTGTAAGAGACAAAACAGATGAACATAAGGGAAGGGAAACAAAAATAACATATAAAAACAGGGAGGGGGACAAAACATAAGAGACTCATAAATATGGAGAACAAACAGAGGGTTGCTGGAGGGGTTGTGGGAGGGGGGATGGGCTAAATGGGTAAGGGGCACTAAGGAATCTACTCCTGAAATCATTGTTGCACTATATACTAACTTATTTGGATGTAAATTTTAAAAAACTAAATAAATAAATAAATAAATAAATAAAACAGTACACAGAAAAAAAGAAAAGAAAAAGAGTGTCTGACACAAAATCCTCCATATAATGGAAGTTATTTTATTACCATTATTATTACATTGCCAAGAAGAAGAGGGACCTATAATAAGGAGCCAGCAGAGAAGGCAGAGGAGGAAGAAAGCAGGGGCGGAATGTGTAGGACATGTCTCCGGAGGGTGGAGAAGGTAGTGCATGAGAGAGATGCGGGAAGGCCAGCTGCAAGGTACCCTCACCCAGGCCAAGACCAGCAGTAAAATGGAAAACGACTTGCAAATACCCACAAGGCTATAAACTAAAACACACCTTCCACACTCATATGCAGATCCAACTCTTCACTTAAAAGTGAAGTCTCATTGCTACGTCTATGCGGGGTTTAGCAATATCAGAGCATAGTGCGAGAGGGCTCAAGTGTAATATGCGGCCTGCGGTCCTAAAAAGTCAAAGTGTGGGGTGAGGAAGCCAAGAACGCATTCCCTTGAGAAAAGAGAGCAGCCCAGATCAAAAAAGTACCCAAGCTCTAGTCAAATTCACCTCTGACAACTAAAAGCCAGACATTTAATTAAAAGGTCGAGTGAGGGGGCGCCTGGGTGGCGCAGTCGGTTAAGCGTCTGACTTCAGCCAGGTCACGATCTCGCGGTCCGTGAGTTCGAGCCCCGCGTCAGGCTCTGGGCTGATGGCTCAGAGCCTGGAGCCTGTTTCCGATTCTGTGTCTCCCTCTCTCTCTGCCCCTCCCCCGTTCATGCTTTGTCTCTCTCTGTCCCAAAAATAAATAAACATTGAAAAAAAAAAAAATTTAAAAGGTCGAGTGAGTGTTAAGAAATATTACTAAAGCAAACAAAAGTATTAGGTTAGGTTGAACCATCTGAAATTGCCCATTCTGTAGTAAAAAATGGTCAAATATCAGCCAATTTCACACAGTTCAACCCAACATTTCCATAAAAATATGGGTAGCCATTAAAAAGGCAAAACTATGGGGCACCTGGGTGGCTCAGTCGGTTAAGCGTCCGACTTTGGCTCAGGTCATGTCCTCACAGCTCCTGAGTTTCAGCCCCACATTGGGCTCTGTGCTGACAGCTCAGAACCTGGAACTTGCTTCACATTCTGTGTCTCCCTCTCTCTCTCCCTCTGCCCTTCCCCCACTCATGCTCTGTCTCTCTCTCTCTCTCTCTCTCTCTCTCTCTCAAAAATAAATAAACATTTAAAAAAATTAAAAAGGCAAAACTAAAACATGATAGTAGCCAAAGAACATTATGCTTTAAAAAAAGGAAAAGAAAAAAGAAAAATTAGACATCTTTGTAAAAGGTGTATCATTTCTTACTTTAAGGGCCAGAGAAAAGGAAATATTAATTTTCTTCATGCAATAATTCAGGGAGAAAGCAAACATTTTACTAGAAGACATCACAGGAATGGGACCAGAGAAGCAATCAGTGAACAAACATCCTGGCAAAAACTATAGCTGAAGAAAATATGTATGGGTGAAGAAACAAATACTATAGTAAACATAATGCTATGTTTTAATTACAGGCATATTACCCCCAAAATGGTAATTTATTAAAACATGAACTTGGCTTGATAAATAAGCAAAGTAGTGACTGGGTAATTCCTCTATTTATTATTTATTGAGCTAATAACAAAAGCACAAAGAAATGAGACAGAAGGCTTTAAAACCTATTGGAACCCTCTTTGTGGAATTGAGCCAATCAGATCTCCCAGGCAGTTCTAACTCATGATATAAAAGGCCCTCTAGAGCATTCGGATGGGCTTTTTAAAAATATACACAGCTGCTTGACACCAGGATGCCACTATGGTGTAGGTTAAATGGCTACCAACAGATACAAGCCCTCCAGCATTTTTTCATTCTTTAATTTTTTTCCATTCTTGGTCTAATGTTATCCCTAGAATGGAATGGGGGTTGCAGGGTGGGTTGGATTCTCCCTCCCCAAATATTCCCTTTGAATATTAACAAAGACTGAGTACTACAATTAAGGTACCAAAATATAGTAAAATCAAAGATTAAAAAGTAACCAGATGATTGTGGTCTGTTCTCAGAGCTCATCTTTATCTATCAGCAGCATGTGACACAGTGAGTTTCCCTTCTGCTTAAAGTACTGTCTTCATGTGGGTCCTGGCTCACCAGACTCTCCTGGTTTTATTTCGGTTTTTGCTGGCCTCCGCCCCTGTTTTCCCTGCTAGAGTTTCTTCCCCTTCCCAGCTTCTGTTACAGTTCTACAGAGCTCAGTCTGAAAACCTCTTCTCTCTATATATACACTTAGGGAATCTCTTCTGTGCCTGGGGCTTTAAATAGGACCCTAAACGTAGTTCTGCAGCCCCCACTCCTCCCCCAAGCTCCCAGGATGCATAGCACACTGCCCATTGCACACTTCTGCCAGCGTGGATAACAGGTATTTCAAAGTTAACATGGCCAAAACAACTCAAGATGCCCCTAGTCCCCTTACTGTCCCGTCTTCCCCAATTTAGCAATGAGACGACAAACTAGGGAGTCATTCTATCACAGCCTACATCCAATCTATCAGCAAGTTTTGTGACGTCTGTCTTGAGTATATCCTGAATTCCACCATTTGTCACCATCTCCCCAAGGAGATGGTGACACCCCCAATCCAAGGCAGTCTGGACTCTCACCCTGATGATCATAATAGCCTTGTACCTGTCCCCCTTTTCACTCCTACTCACCACCCACCCACCCCCCAGGTTACCTTTTCATTATTCAGATGAGAGTATTCCCCCAGCCCAATGGCCTCCCCCCACCTTTGGAACAAAGTGCAAACTCCCTCCTTCCAGACAAAGAAGTGTAAGTTACATTGAAGAACAATCTGGCAATGTCTAGTACACCTGAAAATCAGGACACCTTCTGAGCCAGCAATTCCAAATCCTGGCATTTCCCCCACAAAAAAAATCTTGCAAAGATTCTGTACAGAGATGTTCACTGCAGAACTGTTTCTAATAGTAAAAAAGTATAAAATACATAATTGTCTATCAGTAGAATAATTGAAAAATAAGTTGTTTTTTTCAATCAGATGATAGAATGCTATGTACCAGTTAAAATAAATAAATTAGATCTACGAGTACAGTGACAAAATCTAATTTTTTTATTTTTTATTTCAGGGAGAGATAGAGAGTTGAGGGAGAGTACAGAGGGAGAGAGAGAGGGGGAGGGAGAGGGATTCTTCAGCAAGCTCCACGCTCAGTGTGGAGCCCAATGTAGGACTTAATCCCACAATCCTGGGATCATTACCTGAGCCAAAATCAAGAGTTGGACATTGTACCGACTAAGCCATGAAGGTGCCCCAGAATCTGACAGTATTCCAGCCCCAACATACTTCCTTTCCCTTTTGCCTCACATCTAGGCCAAGCTATAAGAAAGCCAGGGCAATCCCTCCCTTGGTGCTGGCAAGGAAGTTCAAATAAGCACCCCCTTCTGGAATCTTCCCTCAACCTCACCTCCTATCCACAACAAAAACCAGAGCCACCCCCACCCAGTGATTCTTTTTCACTCTAGACCAAATCCAAGGTCTTCTCCTTCTGGAAATATCCTTTTTTATCATTTCAATCTTTTCTTTATTTTTTCCAGCTTTATTGAGATGTAACTGACATATAACATTGTATTAAGTTTAAGGTGTAAAATGGGATTATTTGATACATTTATATATTGCAAAATGATTACCACCATAACATAAGCTAACACCTCCATCCCATCACATAACTACCATTTCTTTTTTGTGATGAGACTATTTAAGATCTCCTTGCTTAACAGCTATCAGGTATATAATACAGTATTATTCATTATAATCACCAAAAGTACCTTAGATAACTGAGCTTCCTAACTTATGACTGGAAGTTTGTATCCTTTCACCAATATCTTTCCATTTTCCCCAACTCTCCTCCCAGCCCCTGGTTAACAACCTGTTTCTCTGAGTTTGACTTTTTTAGATTCCACATATAAGTGAACACATACAATATTTGCCTCTCTCTGTCTGACTTAGTTCACTAGCATAATGCCTTCAAGTTTCACCCAAGTTGTCACAAATGGCAGGGTTTCCTTCTTTCTCAGGCTTTCCGACTTTCCTTCTTTTCCAGTGGGGGGGGGGGTGTGTAATAATATAATAAACTGTATTCTATACCCATTGGAACCTACATGTCAATATAGGAATCCCAATATTCATAAATTCCTGGGGAATGGTGGATCCAACAGGGAATGCTGGTATGCATATAAAACTCATATCAACCAGCTAAGCCTCAAAACCATAATGTTAACGGGGGGAGAAAACACGTGGCCAGATGGCTACTGCATAATACAATTTGTGTAATGATCTGTCCTAGTGATTTTTTTATTTGTTTTAAAGTCTATTTTATCTACTATTTATCTTTTTTTTTTGTATTTGCCTTATATATCTTTTATCATCCTTCTGTTTTCAATCTTTCTACATAATTAGGCTTTAAATGTGTCTCTTACAAATGGCTAATATCTGAAATAATTTTAAAATCCAGTCAAATAATCTTGGTCTTTCAGCTGTAACATTTACTCAATTTATATTTGTTGTAATTTTATATACAGATAGATTTATTTCTAAAATCTTGGTTTATGCTATCTGCCCTTTACTCTCTTTTCTTGTCTTTTTTCTTTTTTTAAGGAACACTTTTCTATCTTCTGATTTCCATTCTTTTCCTCTACTAGTTAGGTAATTATATACTCTACATTCTTTTATAAGTATCCCTAGATATTTTAAGATGTATAATTAACTTACCCAGTGCTAATTTGGTCCAGATCTTTACCCTCCTCTAGAATAATCCATGACCACAGATCACTTTAACCCTAATTGTCCCTCGCCCAGGCTTACAGGCTATTGTTGCCACATATTTTAATTCTCTCTTGTTTTTTGGTCCCCAAATCCTTATTATTATTATTTACACAATTATCTTTGTCCAAATTTAACCACATATTTACTGTCTTTGTTCTTCATTTCTTATTGTATCTCAGACTTTTATCTAGGATCTCTTTACTCTTGTCGAAAATATATCCAGTGCTGTTCAGTTGAAATGTAATGTGGGCCCATGTGTAATTTTAAATGTTCTGGTAGCCAAATTTAAAAAAAATAATTTAAACAAGGGAAATTAATTTTAATAAAACAAAAACAGCCCATGACAAATGTTTGACTTGATGCAGTTTTTCTTGGTGAAAACAAAAGCATCTAAGAATTACTTTTGCTCAACGATTACTTTGTTATTGCTAACAAATTAGCATGCCTCAATTTCCAAGATAAAACAAAAAAAGGATTCTCTTAGGAAGCTGCCACATTAATGGCCAGCTGGATGTGACCATAGTGAATGCTGAATTCTGAAGGATTCAGGATAACCTGACAACTGAGTTTTACTTATGCTAATCTATCTCATACCCACTGTCTTATTGGGCTTTTAAACTGTATTTCTTATTGTACAGATATTATATATCCTATGGACATTCCTCACATTCTCAGAGAAAACTTTCTAACATTAGAACTAAAGCTTTTAGAGCCTAAATGTCCATCAACTGATGAATGGATAAAGAAATTGTGGTTTACATACACAATGGAATACTACGTGGCAATGAGAAAGAATGAAATATGGCCTTTTGTAGCAACGTGGATGGAACTGGAGAGTGTGATGTTAAGTGAAATAAGCCATACAGAGAAAGACAGATACCATATGGTTTCACTCTTATGTGGATCCTGAGAAACTTAACAGAAACCCATGGGGGAGGGGAAGGAAAAAAAAAAAAAAAAAAAAAGAGGTTAGAGTGGGAGAGAGCCAAAGCATAAGAGACTGTTGAGAACTGAGAGCAAACTGAGGGTTGATGGGGGTGGGAGGGAGGGGAGGGTGGGTGATGGGTATTGAGGAGGGCACCTTTTGGGATGAGCACTGGGTGTTGCATGGAAACCAATTTGACAATAAATTTCATATATTGAAAAAAAAAAAAAAAAAAGAACTAAAGCTTTTAGCCCATTGGCAAGCTGAAGCCAGCCTGTACCAACTCACAACAACAAATTGTTAAATATCAGGAATCTTGTGAGTTAAACCACTGGTAGCTTAAAATTGGCCATGGTGAGAGTATTTACCCCTGCAGAAACAAGCACACACTACAGTTCAAGGCTTCCTTTTTTGAGAACATACCACTAAAACTAGCATTTAGAATTCACCTTTATTTACACTGCTGGTGTTCCATTTCATCATGAGACACACTGTTTTTTAAACTATAAGAGGGGCGCCTGGGTGGCGCAGTCGGTTGAGCGTCCGACTTCAGCCAGGTCACGATCTCGCGGTCCATGAGTTCGAGCCCCGCGTCGGGCTCTGGGCTGATGGCTCGGAGCCTGGAGCCTGTTTCCGATTCTGTGTCTCCCTCTCTCTCTGCCCCTCCCCCGTTCATGCTCTGTCTCTCTCTGTCCCAAAAATAAATAAACGTTGAAAAAAAAAATTTTTAAACTATAAGAAGTGACCCTATGACTAGATCATAAAATGAATGCAATGGGTCTCAAATAGCATTTTTGAGCAAAACAAAACAGATTAAGATTGATCATATCAGAGTTTATTATATTTGGTAAAGATAAATATCATTATTCTGTTTCAATTCTTTCTGTATGTATTTATATTTGTCTGTTGTGTATGTCCATGACTGTCTAGCTTTGGTTTGAATTACAAAATTGAAAGCCACTGTTACAAGGCTTAGTTTGGCAGGATATAAAATTGTAGTTATTTTCAAGAAGGCACTCAAAGTGTATACCCAAAACTCCATGAAGATGGGAAGTTGGTATAGAATAGGTACACTATTTCAATTCGGAAAGATATAAAAGGAGGCTGGTGGTGATGATGGCAGAACAATAAGGATGTACTTAATGCCACAGAAACGTACACTTCTACATGGTTAAAATCATCAATTTTATGTTACGTATATTTTACCACAATTTTTAAAAACTCATGAAAAACAGCAGAAATATTGATATTTTCTATCAACGATGTTTACATAATATTCACAATACTAGTAAACATTCTATTTCAGGACACATTATGTAAGTTGCAAAAATACATTAAAATCTTGTCACAGAAATTAATGCCTGAGCTCACATTATTTTTAAGAGAAATAAAAGTAATATAAATACCCCCAAGAACTTCTGGTTCATGATAATGAATTAGACTCCATATAAATATCCCAGAAGAAATATATATTCTTCTACCTAGAAATGTTACACTCTTCTGAATATAACAGAAGAAAAAGCACACAAAAAATGAATTGAATGAAACATTAAAGCATTTGAAAATTTTGAAAATTTGAAAACATTTTGGAGGAAACCAATTGGACAATAAATTTCATATATTAAAAAAAAGAAAACATTTTGGAGGATATAAAGTAAACAGGTAAAATCTAATTTATTGATTAAATGATTGATTAATTAATTTAAAAAGCCCGCCAATGCAGAGCAGTGCATGGCCTGGCATTCCAGCAAGAGGATGAAGTGGGAAATGTGGGAGCTTTCGTGTGGTTCCCAGGTCAGACGTGACATGAACTGAGGCCCCTGTCATGCTGGCTGATCAGAAGACTGTTTCCAGAATGAGAGACCAGTCATTCTGTTCCTCTCTCCCACAGAAGAGGCACCACTGCTACAGCATTTGCTCCATGCTGGAGCCCAGTCTCTTAAAGGACTGTAAGATTTTCTGTTTCATTGGAATGCCAGAAAAATATATATATATTTTTTTAATCCAAAATGCTAATACATGCTACAACATGGATGAACCTTAAAGACATATGTTAAGTGAAATAAGCTAAATACACAAGGACAAATATTGTAGGATTCTACTTACATGCAGAGCACTCAAATTCACAGAGATGGAAAGTAGAAAAGTGGTGGCCAGGGGCCGGGGGAAGGAGCCAATTGGGAGTTCTTGTTTAATGGGCACAGAGTTTCAGCTGGAAAGAGGGAAAAACTTTGGTGATGATGGTTAGACACCAATGTGAATGTACCTAATGCCACTCATCTGCACATGTAAAATAGCTAGAATGATAAATTTTATCCTATGTATGGCTTATCACAATAATAAAAATTAAAATCCGGCTATATGGTGTTTCCCAGAGATATATCTAAGAAAGAAAAGAAAGAAAGAAAGAAAGAAAGAAAGAAAGAAAGAAAGAAAGAAAGAAAGAAAGAAAGAAAGAAAGAAAGAAAGAAAAGGAAAGAAAGAAAGAAAGAAAGAAAGAAAGAAAGAAAGAAAGAAAAGAAAGAAAGAAAAGAAAGAAAGAAAAGAAAGAAAGAAAAGGAAAGAAAGAAAAGGAAAGAAAGAAAGAAAGAAAGAAAGAAGAAAAGAAAAAAGGAAGAAAGAAAGAAAGAAAGAAAGAAAAGAAGGAAGGAAGGAAGGAAGGAAGGAAGGAAGGAAGGAAGGAAGGAAGGAAAGAGCAGAAAAAAAAGGAAAACTTAAGGAAACCTAGAACAACAGTATTATAAGTAGACAAAACAGATATTAAGAGAAGCATTAGAAAGAAGCATCAAATTGGGGCTCAGTTGGTTAAGCATCTGACTTCGGCTTAGGTCATGATCTCCATGTTCACGGGTCTGAGCCCCATGTCGGGCTCTGTGCTGACAGCTCAGAGCCTGGAGCCTGCTTCTGATTCTGAGTCTCCCTCTCTCACTGCCCTCCCTCCACTCATACTGCCTCTCTGTCTCTCAAAAATAAATAAACATTTAAAAAAATTTTTAATAAAATAAAATACAGAAGCATCAAATAATAACAAAAAGAAAAATTAGCCAGGAAGGGATAACAAGTCTTAACTTGCTTATAGCTAACAATTCATATAGAAGTATATAAAATCTACAAAGCAAATATCATAATGAGATTTAAATCACCACTTTGAGAAATTAACAGATCAAGAAGATAAAAAATTTGGAATGACAGAAGATTCAAACATCATAAATAACAAGTCTGAAAGAATCGAAAGACATAGAAACTTGTACCTGACAATCACAGAAAACACATTATTTTCTACCAGCATGAAGTAGATAACAACAACAAAAAATACACCATATCACAAAGACAGTCTGAAAAAAATTATGTCAAATAAAGCATTCTAAACCACAATGCCATAAAATTGGATGCTCTCAACAAAAGATAGTCCCCAAAAGTGACCCATGAAGTCACAAGAATACAGATGAACAGGTTAGGTAATTCAAAACAATTTTTCAAGGACAACAAATAAAGCTGAATTAAACATGATTTTTAAAAATCTTCTCGAAAGCAGAGGCCAGCTAAAAAGAGAATGAAGAATTATTGAACCAAAATCTAAGAGGCTAGAACCTAGAGAAGTAACCCAGCATCGATACGCCTTTTATCTGGATGGCATTTAACAATTCATAGGATAAGAATACAAACACTTAGGTATAGTTATGAAACAAAGGAGAGAAAATGAAATCACAAGATCCACGCAGAGCAGAAAGTCATATAAGCAATCCTCCACTTTAAGCTGAGACAAGACCTCAAGACTTTGCTTCATCAGGATGATTCCAGGAACCTCAGGCCTTGATCTTGCTATGGTGGTCCTAAACTAGTAAGGTACCCAGACCACTGATAGAAGCAAACAAAAATTCTCTCTGGAAGATGATTCAATTATCCTGTATCTCAAAACTTTCCTACACTTACGTTTTCAAATGTAATGACCAGAATACAAAGAGAACTAAGCATACAAGGGAGGAAAGGGGCCTTATAAGAAAGAACCAGCAGAAAAGAGAGAGGAAGAGAATAGAAAGACTTCAACACTACAGTCTTAGATATTAGGGTTTTCATACTCAGACTATAAAATCACTATTTTTACTATGATCAAAGAAATAATAGAAAAACTTGAAAACGTCATTAGGGAGTTGCATCCTTTAAAAAGTGGCACCACGGAAGTGAAAAGAAATTGAATGGCAGTTGTACAACTGAAAAACAATAAGCAAAATCAAAAGTTCAATGGACAGATTTAACAGCAAATTACACACAGCTGAAGAGATCGTTGACAAACCAAAAGATAAGTCCCAAAAAAACTCTCCAAAACAAAGCATATAACATATATAAATTTCACCCATATATAAATATAGATGAAAAGGAACAAGACCCAGAGAATACAGTGAGAAAGTCTAATATGCATTTAATCAAAATTCCAGATAAGAGTATAGACAGAATAAGCAGAGGCAATATATGAAGATATAATGATTGAGAATTTCCTAGAACTTATGAAATTCACCAATCCATAACCTCACAAAGTTTAACAAAGCCCAAACAGAATACATATTTTTTAAATCCACATCCAGGTACATCATAGTGAAACTACAAAAAAAAATCAAAGAGAAAAAAATCTTAAAAGGAGCCAGAAAAAAGAAGACATTATCTTCAAAGGAGCAACAGCTAACCTGACTGCTAATATCTCAAGAGAAAATATGGATGCTAAGAGACAGCACAGTGATATCATCAATGTGCTGAAAGAAATAACCAGCAACCCACCATAATGGTATAAAGCCATTACATCTTCATATGTTGCCTCTGTTTACATCCAGGAAAAAAAAATAGTCTTCAAGAATACAGATGAACAGTAGAGAAAATTCTACTTACAGCAACAACAAAGATAAAATACGGAGGAATAGGTTTAACAAGAAATCTGTAAAGCCTATATAAGGAAATTGATAAAACACTCCTGAAAGACATAAAAGTATCCTTGAACAGATAGGAAGACACCCTTTCTAAGAACATCCTTTGTGGTTAGAAAGGATGGGAAAATATCATAAAGATGTCATTTCTACCTAAATTATTTTAGAACTTTAATGCAATCCCAGGAAAAAATAAATTAAAAAACAAAAACAAAAAACCCAGTGAGCTGGTTCTTATGGAAGTAGGCAAGATGACACTAACCTTGATACAAAAAAAAACTTAAAAAGTAAAAAAAAAAAAATTAGGAATATACTAAAAACGCAATGCTATAAGTAAAGCACAGAAAATTTTCAGGGCAGTGAAAATACTCTGTATGATTCAATAATAACGGATACATGTCATTACACATTTGTCCAAACCCAGAGAATGTACAACACCAAAAATGAACCCTAATGTAAACTATGAATTTTGGTTGATTATAATGTGTCAATGTAGCTTCATCAATGTAAAAATTGTACCATTCTTGTGGGGAATGTTGGGTAATGGAGGATGCTGTGCATGTGCAGAGTCAGGGGATATATGGGAAATCTCTGAACCTTCCTCTCAATTTTGCTGTGAATCTAAAACTGCTCTAAAAAACTAAAGTCTTTGAAAATAAGTAGAAGAGAAGAGAAGAAAGAAAGAAAGAGAAAGAAAGAAAGAGAAAGGGAGGAAGAAAGGGAGGAAGAAAGGGAGAAAGAAAGGGAGAAAGAAAAAGGAAAGGAAAGAAACAAAAAGAAAAGGAAAGGAACAGACAGACAAATGCTACCAGAAGGACTAGTGCTGCCAGATATTAAAATATACTATAAAGATTCTGTACTTAAGGTAGTATGGTACATATGAATAGATAGACCAGTGGTGTAGCACAGAAAGCTGGAAATAGACACAAATACACACAAAACTTTAGATATAATGAAGGTGGCGTTTCAAACCACTCCGTGGGCAAGATGGAGTTTATAATGAATGATACTATATATTATATATTATATATTATACATATCATATATTAATTCATGCATGGTTTTACCATAAACAAAGTCAACAGAATAAACTGGGGGAAAACATTTGCAATATACTACAGATAAAAGAGCAGTATCCCTATTATATAAAGATCTCTGAAAAATTGAGAGAAATGAGGCACCTGGATAGCTCAGTCATTTAAGTGTTTGACTCTTGATTTCAGCTCAGGTCATGATCTCATAGCTCATGAATTCGAGCCCCATGTTGGGCTCTGTGCTGACAGAGCTATGTTCCCTCTCTCTCTGCCCCTCTTCCATGTTCTTTCTCTGTCTCAAAAATAAATAAACATTGGGGCGCCTGGGTGGCGCAGTCGGTTAAGCATCCGACTTCAGCCAGGTCACGATCTCGCGGTCCGTGAGTTCGAGCCCCGCGTCAGGCTCTGGGCTGATGGTTCGGAGCCTGGAGCCTGTTTCCGATTCTGTGTCTCCCTCTCTCTCTGCCCCTCCCCCGTTCATGCTCTGTCTCTCTCTGTCCCAAAAATAAATAAACGTTGAAAAAAAAAATTTAAAAATAAATAAACATTAAAAAAATTGAGGGATGGGGCACCTGGGTGGCTTAGTGGGTTAAGCATCCAACTTCAGCTCAAGTCATAATCTCATGGCAAGTGGGTTCGAGCTCCGCATCGGGCTCTGTGCTGACAGCTTGGAGCCTGGAGCCTGCTTCAGATTCTGTGTCTCCCTCACTCTCTGCCCCTCCCCCACTTGTGCCTTCTCTCTCTCTCTCTCTCTCTCTCTCTCTCTCTCTCTCTCTCTCTGTCTCTCAAAAATAAATAAACATTAAAAAAAATTTTTTTGCAATCCCTATCAAAATAACACTAGCATTCTTCACAGAGCTAGAATAAACAATCCTAAAATTTGTATGGAACCAGAAAAAACCCCGAATAGCCGAAGCAATCTTGAAAAAGAAAACCAAAGTAGGAGGCATCACAATCCTGGCCTTCAAGCTGTATTACAAAGCTGTAATCATCAAGACAGTATGGTACTGGCACAAGAACACTCAGATTAATGGAACAGAATAGAGAACCCAGAAATGGACCCACAAACATGTGGCCAACTCATCTCTGACAAAGCAGGAAAAAATATCCAATGGAATAAAGACCGTCTCTTCAGCAAATGGTGCTGGGAAAACTAGACAGCGACATGCAGAAAAATGAACCTGGACCACTTTCTTACACCATACACAAAAATAAACTCAAAATGGATGAGAGACCTAAACATAAAGACAGGAAGCCATCAAAATCCTAGAGGAGAAAGCAGGCAAAAACTTCTTTGGCCTCGGCCGCAGCAACTTCTTACTCAACACATTTTCAGAGGCAAGGGAAACAAAAGTAAAAATGAACTATTGGACCTCATCAAAATAAAAAGCTTCTGCACAGCGAAGGAAACAATCAGCAAAACTAAAAGGCATTCCATCTCCAGTGGAATAGGAGAAGATATTTGCAAACGACGTATCAGATAAAGGGTTAGCATCCAAAATCTATAAAGAACTTATCAAACTCAACACCCAAAAAACAAATAATCTAGTGAAGAAATGGGCAAAAGACATGAATAGACACTTCTCCAAAGAAAACATCCAGATGGCCAATCGACACATGAAAAAATGTTCAACATCACTCATCATCAGGGAAATACAAATCAAAACCACAATGAGATACCACCTCACACCTGTCAGAATGGCTAACATTAACAACTCAGGTAACAACAGATGTTGGTGAGGATGTGGAGAAAGAGGATCTCTTTTGCACTGCTGGTGGGAATGCAAATTTGTGCAGCCACTCTGGAAAACAGTACGGAGGTTCCTCAAAAAATTAAAAATAGAACTACCTTATGACCCAGCAATTGCACTCTAGGTATTTATCCAAGGGATACAGGTATGCTGTTTTGAAGGGGCACATGAACCCCAATGTTTATACCAGCCATCAACAATAGCCAAAGTATGGAAAGAGCCCAAATGTCCATAGATGGATGAATGGATAAAGAAGATGTGGTATATATAAACAATGGAGTAGGGGCGCCTGGGTGGCGCAGTCAGTTAAGCGTCCGACTTCAGCCAGGTCACGATCTCGCGGTCTGTGAGTTCGAGCCCCGCGTCAGGCTCTGGGCTGATGGCTCAGAGCCTGGAGCCTGTTTCCAATTCTGTGTCTCCCTCTCTCTCTGCCCCTCCCCCGTTCATGCTCTGTCTCTCTCTGTCCCAAAAATGAATAAACGTTGAAAAAAAAAAAAATTTAACAATGGAGTATTACTCGGCAATCAAAAAGAATGAAATCTTGCCATTTGCAACTATGTGGATGAAACTAGAGGGTATTATGCTAACTGAAATTAGTCAGAGAAAGACAGATATCATATGACTTTTCTCATATGAGGACTTTAAGAGACAAAACAGAGGAACATAAGGGAAGTGAAGCAAAAATAGTATAAAAACAGGGAGGGAGACAAAAACATAAGAGACTCTTAAATATAGAGAACAAACAGAGGGTTGCTGGAGGGGTTGTGGGAGGAGGGATTGGCTAAATGGGTAAGGGGCATTAAGGAATCTACTCCTGAAATCATTGTTGCACTATATGCTAACTAACTTGGATGTAAATTAAATAATAAATAAATTATTTAAAAACTTTTTTTAATTTAAAAAAAATTGAGGGAAATAGCATCAATCCTGCCAAACTCTTCAAAACAGCTGAAAAAGAGGGAATACTTCCTAATTCCAAAAACACTACAAGAAGAGAAAATTATACCATTATCCCTAACGAATATTGATGCAAAAATCCTCAACAAAATTTAACAAACTAAATTCAGAGGCATATTTAAAGGATTATACATTATGACCAAGGGTGATTTATTCCCAGTAGGCAAGGATGATTCGATATATGAAAATCAATCAATGTAAGACATCACATTAATAGAATGAAGCAGGGGGAACATGATCATTTTAATTGATGCAGAAACACATTTGACAAAATTCAACAATTTTCATGATAAAAATACACAGTAAACTAGGAATAAAAGAAAATTTCTTCAACACAATAAAGGGTTTATATGAAAAACCCACAGTTAACATCATACTCAACAGTGGAAAACTAAAAACTTTTCCTCTAAGATCAGGAACAAGACAAGGATGCTCATTTTTGTCACTTCTATTCAACATAGTACTGGAAGTTCTAGCCAAAGCAATTAGGCAAGAAAATGAAATAAAAGGCTCCAAATAAAAAGGAAGAAGTAATATTATCTCTGTTCACAGATGACATGATCTCATATAAAAAAATCCTAATATTACACACACACACACACACACACACACACACACACACACACACAACCTATTAGATTTAATAAATGAGTTCAGCAAAGATGAAGGATACAAAATCAACACATAAAAGTCAGTTACATTTCTACACACTAGCAATGAACAATCTGAAAAGGAAATTAAGAAACCACTTCCATTTATAACAACCACCAAAAATAATAAATACTTAGGAAGAAATTTAAGCAAAGAAGAAAAAGACTTGTATGCTGAAAACTATCAAACAATGCTGAAAGAAATTAGAGAAGACATAAATAAATGAAAGACATCCATGTTCATAATTGGAAGACTTACTATTGTTAAGATGACAATACTACCCAAAGTGATTTATAATTCAACACAATTCCTATCAAAATTCCACTGGCACTTTTTGTAGAATAGGTAAAGTCAATCCTTAAATTCATATGGAACTTGACGGGACCCCCAAAAGTCAAAACAATCTTTAAAATGAAATTGTTGGAGTATTCACACTTCCCAACTTCAAACCTTAACTACAAAGGAAAGATAATCAAAAAAGTGTGATGCTGGCATAAAGACAGACATATGGACAAGTGGAATAGAGAGCCCAGAAATAAACCTTCACATATATGGTCTGATTTTTGAAAAGTTGTAAAGACAAGTTTGGGGAAAAGGACAGTCTTTTCAAAAAAATGGCACTGTTCAAACTGGATAGCCACCTGCAACAGAATAAAGTTGAAACTTACCTTATACCATATACAAAAATTAACTCAAAATGGATCAAAGACCTAAACCAAAGACAACTACAGAACTCTCAGAAACATAAGGTAGAAAGGGCCAAAAAGTAGAAACAATCCAGTTGTCCACCAACAGATGAATGGTGGCAAATACAAATGTGGCATATAGATCTGATGGAATATTATTCACTATAACAATGAATTAAGTCTGATATATGCTACAACATGGATGAACCTTGAAAACATGCTGATTGAAACAAGGCAGACACAAAGGAACAAATATAATATGATTCCACGTATATGAAATATCTAGAGTAGGCAAACTGTAGGTACAGAAAGTAGATGGGAAGCTAACAGGGGTTGCAGGAGATGGGAATGGGTACAGAGATTCTGTTTAGGGTGATGAGAAAGTTTTGGAAATAGACAGTAATGATGTTTGCACAGCACTGTGAATGCAATTAATGCCAATGAATTGTACACTTAAATGGTTAAACAAGTAAATTTTATCTGTGTGTGTGTGTGTGTGTGTGTGTGTGTTTCTTTTACCACAATTTTTAAAAAGACAGAAAGTCCTCAAAGAATAATAGGAATATGTCAAAAGGACACAGGAGCTAGTTTTTTTTTTTTTCTACTGGGGGGAAAGGGGTTCCCAGTGGACAAATCTGAGACAATCTGAGCATCAAAATAAATAACATTTATAATAAAGAATTATAACCTATCAAAAATTCTATGAAGATTGACAGATGATAGATAGATAGACAGCACTAGAGCTAACAAATATAGAAACAATAGTGGAATTAAAAAATCACCATGTGAGAGTCATAATTAATATTAATTGATTCAAGCAAGAATGATTAATGGGCTAAAACTAATAAGTAGAAGTTTGAGTAACAGGATATTTATATAGATTCAATGTACTCTCCAGGAGATATTTATTAATTTAAAGGAGGAAAATTACAGTAAGGGAAACACACACACACACACACACACACACATCCAGACAGAGAGAAGGATAAAACAAAGTTATTAATATTACATTTGGGGAATCTGGGTAAAGGGTATTGGGAATTCTTTGCACTATTCTTAAAATTTTTATGCAAGTCTGAATTTATGCCAAGACAAAAAGTCAAAATAAAGCATAAAGTTGAAATAAAGACATTTTAGGCAAACAAAAATAAGGAGGATTCATGATGGGCAGACTTAAACCAAAGGCCATTTTTAAATATAAATTTTAGGTGGAAGAGAAATGATCTCATATGGAATGTCAGAGATGCAAGAAGGGATGAAAAATAAAGTGATGAATATGTGGGTAAGGGTAAATGAACACCAACTTTAAAAAGTATTTGTAAAAATGCCTTGTGGGATTGAAATAAATAATAATAGCATAAAGACAGAATGGAAGATAAATGGAATTAGTGTGCTTGAAAATAGCTGTATTGTTCAGGTGAACAGTAAAGGCTGTGATTAACATTATACTTAGACAATTTGTAGACTAATTTTGAATTTTTAGGGTAACTGCTGTAGAAATAATACACAATTTCCAATCTGAGGATAGCAGAGAAGGTGAGGAAATCACTTTGTTAAAAAAATCAGTCCAAAAGAAGTCAGAAGAAAATAAGAATAGAGAGAACAGGTGACAGAAACAGAAAGCCCAGATTTGAACCCCAAAATATCAGTATTCACTTTATTTTTTTTTAATGTTTTTATTTTTTTATTTATTTTTGAGACAGAGACAGAGCATGAGCAGGGGAGGGGCAGAGAGAGAGGGAGACACAGAATCCGAAGCAGGCTCCAGATTCCGAGCTGTCAGCACTGAGCCCAACGCGGGGCTTGACCCCACAGACTGCAGATCATGACCCCAGCCGAAGTCGGTCGTCCAACTGACTGAGCCACCGAGGTGCCCCAGGATTCACTTTAAAGTAAATTTGCTAAGGAGCACCTGGGTGGCTCGGTCGGTTAAGTGTCTGACCTTGGCTCAGGTCATAATCTCACTGTTTATGAGTTCGAGCCCCATATCGGGCTCTGTGCTGACAGCTCAGAGCCTGGAGCCTGCTTCAGATTCTGTGTCTTCCTGTCTCTCTGCCCCTCCCCCACTCACACTCTGTCTCTCTCAAAAATAAACTTTAATAATAAATAAATAAATAAATAAATAAATAAATAAAGTAAATGAACTAAAAGACAGCAAAGATCAGATAAATCTAATCATACATCGATCATAACAGACACATCTAAAACATAAGGATATAAAAATGCTGAAAGCAAAAGAATGGAAAATTTACATAGTATATAAATAATAGCTGAAAGAAAGCTGGAGTAGTTATTCTATTACCAGACAAAATATAACTTAAAGGAAAAAGTGTTATTATAAGAGGACACCTCAGAGAAAGCTTCCATGTCCACTCATTAAGTGTGATGTTTGTCCCTTCATCTGATAGACATTATTATGAAGAAGCTATTGGTAACATGTGCAGTGATAAAATGACAAGTTTTGTTTTTAGGATCAAGAATAAGTCACTTATATGAAAGGCCAATGAGTACATGAAAAGATGCTCAACATCACTAATTATCAGGCAAATGCAAATCAAAACCACAGGGAAATATCACCTCACACCTGTCAGATTGGCTATCATCAAGAAGATAAGAGAAAACAAATCCTGGCCATGATGTGGAGAAAAGGAACCCTAATACACTCTTGGTGGGAATGTAAATTGGTGCAGCCACTGTAGAAAACAGTATGGAGGATCTTCAAAATTAAAAATAGAACTACCAGAGCACCTGGGTGGCTCAGTCAGTTGAGCGACTGACTCTTGATTTCAGCTCAGGTCATGGTCTCCAGGTTTCATGGGATCAAGTCCCGTGTCGGACAGTGTGGAGCCTGTTTGGGATTCTCTCTCTCTCCCTGTCTGCCCTTTCCCCACTCTCTCTCTCTCTCTCTCTCTCTCTCTCTCTCTCTCAAAATAAATAAATAAATAAATATTTAAAAAATTCTCTCTCTGCCCCTCTACCCTGCTCCCTCTCGCGCTCTCTCTAAAATAAAAAAAAAAAAAAAAATTAGGAGTGTCTTGGTGGCTCAGTCAGTTAAATATCTGACTTTGGCTCAGGTCATGATGTTGGGGTTCATGAATCCGAGCCCCATGTCAGGCTCTGTGCTGACAGCTCAGAGCACGGAGCATGCTTCAGAGTCTGTGTTTCCCTCATTCTCTATCCCTTCCCTGCTTGTGCTCTGTCTCTCTCTTAAAAATGAATAAAGATTTTTAAAAACGTAAACAAAATAAATTATATACATATATACATACATAAAAACTTAAATAAAATAAATTATATAT
Organism: Puma concolor; assembly: GCF_028749965.1. Taxonomy (NCBI): domain Eukaryota; kingdom Metazoa; phylum Chordata; class Mammalia; order Carnivora; family Felidae; genus Puma; species Puma concolor. Next base: position 43,621,925 of record NC_141681.1, read on the forward strand.
ATAATATATGTATATAATAATATATATATATAATATATATATATATAATATATGTTGAGCATATATATATATATATATATATATATATATATATATATATACATATATAATCCAACACTTCTTTCCATTTCCAGGAATATATATATCCAAAGGAAATGAAAACACTAACTCAAAAAGAGGCTTGTATCCCCATGTTCACAGCAGCATTATTTACGATAGCCAAGACATGGAAACAACCTCAGTGCCCATCAATGGATGAATGGATAAGGTTGTGGTGTATATACACAATGAAAATAGATACACACTCGGCCATTAAAAACAATGAGATCTTGCCATTTGTGACAACATGGATGGGAACTTGAGGACATTATGCTGAGTGAAATAAGCCAGACAAAGAAAGACAGATACATGTTATCTCATTGTATGTGGAATCTTAAAAAAAAAAAACAAAACCCTCACAGAAAATGAAATCAGATAATCAGACTTGTGGCTACCAGAGATGAGAGCAGGGGAAGGGAAGAATTGGAGGAAAATGATCAAAAGGTACAAACTTCTAGTTACAAGATAAATAAGTCCTGGGGAGGTACAGCACATGATAACTACAGCTAACACTACTATATTAAAGTTGTTAAGAGAGTAAATCCTAAGAGTCCTCATCACAAGGGGAAAATAAGCCTTTTTTTCTTTTTTTGCTTTTTATTGTACCCATATGTGATGATGTATGCTACCTACACTTATTGTGATAATCATTTCAAAATATACATAAGTCAAACCTCTATGCTGTACGCCTTAAACTTGCACAGTGATGTATGTCAATTACATCTCAATAAAACTGAAAGAAAAGAAAAATAATTCACTGGTGTCCCCCATTACTGCTTCTGCTCATTGCTATACTCTAGCCAGCAGAGAAAAGCATGTAAAGGTTGGGGGGGGGGGGGGGGGGTAAGGAAACTGCCATTAACTATAAATGATCTGTACTTAGAAAACCCAAAAGTATTGACATCAATGATGTTGGCTTATTGCATTGAGACAGGTTATACCATCACCTGATACAGCTTACCACCATTGTTAACCCAAACCCTACACATGTTCATTGAGCAGGTATTCAATACTACGCACGGGGCTTTATTAAAGCACCTATATTCCAGCAAGAATTTCTCAATCAACTGGGACAGTGGTTAGAAATGCACATTTATGGGTCCCATTCCAGGATTATGGAACCAAAATGTCTAGTTCAGAGCTGGGAAGCTTCTCTTTAAACTTCCCAAGTGATTCACTTGTATACTAAATCACCATGTTAGATTCTAGAGGTGTGCCACAATTCTGTTACTAATAATTCCTCAGGAACACTACTAGATAATATTGGTCAATTACAAGCCAATAATGCACTATCTTCAAGTACTAATCTATTTCATTTACAAACAGCATATTTTTTTTTTAGTTTATTCATTTGGAGAGAGACAGAGCGAGCAGGGAAGGGGCAGAGAGAGACAGAGAAACAGAATCCTAAGCAGGCTCCACACTGCCAGTGCAGAGACCAATGAGGGGCTTAACTCCAAGAAACGAGAGATCATGACCTGAGCCAAAACCAAGAGCCAGATGCTTAACCAACTAAGCCACCCAGATGCCCCACAAACAGCGTATCTTAACCCATTTGTTTTTTAAACCTCTCTCCCATTCAATTTATTTCCCTGGCCCCACCTATCAGCACAGTAGAATGTTTACAAAGCATGTGTTCAAAGTAATACTAGTTTCTCACCCAAAAGCATACAAAAGATAAAAAGAATATGCAATGTGATTTGCTGTGTTTTCTAACAACGTGATACAACAAAAAAGTCCCAATTAGCGGAATACTTGTAGTAGAAAGGCAATTTCATCGGACCCATTTCTTGCTCTATAGGTGAAATGTTTTAGCTCATTCCAACAGAATATCAAAGCTGCCTCTCAAAACCATGATATAGTTAAAACTCCTTGCTGCCAATCCTGACGTTTGGCCTAGACTAGGGATCAATTAATTCCCAGGTTAAATGTACCAGCAAATAATAAAGAGATTTATAAAGCACAGGCTATGTGCTGGAATTTCACTGCACCATGACACTGACCTAGAGGGCAGCATTATTGTAACTATTTTTAAGAATTACAACATAGAGCTCATTATGTGTCAGTCGCATTACGATTTACAAAATAGCTAACAATGGATTTGGCATTAACTTTATAATAAATTTAACCATCATCCCTACAGACAAGAATCTAATTTTGCTGCATATGAAAGGAAAATATACATTGCTCTTCTCCTAAAGACTTAATAAATTATGAGACTTAAATTTAAATTATTTTTAGAAAATCATCTCCCATTGCTCCCCTACACTTGGGCCAGCTCAAATGAATAGCTAATTATTCCCCACAGAGACAGACAGACACACAGACAATATCTGTGTCTTTCTCCCTCTTCCTCCCTCTCCTTTCCTCTCATGTGCTCAAGAGCGTGCTCTCTCTCTCTCTCTCTCTCTCCTTCCCCTGTGATTTTACAACTAGGATAACTGTAGCTCATTGTTGAAATGCCATCAGTCCCTCAAGGTTCATCTCCAGTGCTACCTTGTCCATAACCCTTCAAACAGGGTTCTTTCACTGATGGGTAAATTCTCGGGCATTCTCTTTATTCCATCTTGTATCTCGGGCTCCTGTGGGCAGAAGCTGGATTTGGCTTCACTTTGGACCCTGCCTCACCTTCCCCACCTCCAGTGGCAAAAAAAGGAGGTTCTCCATAAATTACTACCAGTGACCTTTAATGACAACGTGCCAAATCATCAAATTAGTTTGGTTTTTTCTAGCCAAATATAATTCACCCTCTTCAAAATATGCTTCTTCGCTAAAAGAATAAAGAGCCAGCTAAGAGACCACATTTGGTTGTGGGTTTTTTTTAACCTAAACATAAGCACAATAATAACTTAAACTGTTAGAGGAATAAATCCACAGCCCAAAGCCATGCTGTTCTTATATGTGCTACAGACCTGAGGTGCTGCTCTCCAGTACCTCCTGTGTTTCCAACAGGTCCCTTATTTGTATAGAGGGAAGGCCACGCAGACATCTTGTGTGGAAAGCACCAGGCTTTCTCCACCACGGGGAGTGGGGGTGAGAGGGAAATATCTGAGCCACCCATCAATGGCTTGGTATTTAAATGACAAAGAAACAGTGCTCGCTTCGGCAGCACATATACTAAATGACAAAGAAACAAAGAACATTTAAAAATCAAGACTGTAGCATTCATCCAACAACAAGTGACCAAAACTTTGGTCAGGAGAATATCAAACAAAACTCAGCTATTTTAAAAGAAACTAGAAATAAGGAATAATGAAACGGGCAAAAAATAAAACACTAACAGCAAAATAAATTTATACAAAAGACAACTATTTTTCAAAATTCTTGCTCCGGCTTTGGATGTTCTGTTTGCCTCCCAGCTACAAACACATTCTTCACACATGCTGGGAATGCTGCAGAAAACTAGTCAGCATTCAGAGGCTTAATCCACAGTCCCAGCGCTGTGCCTGTGGGCTTAATAGTCAGACAGCCATGTGTCCTCAGGAGAGGTTAGAGGTTGCGATGCAAATATGCAAACAACTGAGTCCTTTCCCTAAAATAGCTGAAAAAAGCAGGATCCCTATTGCTATTTTTTTTTTTTTTAAGGAAAAAGAAGGGGAAAGGCTTGCAGTCTTAGGGATTTGTTTAAATACCTGCGTGTGATACAATTTTGAGGGAGAAAACAATGGAAAGGAATAAACACACTTGTCCCTGGGTAAAATCTATACTCCGGAGAAAAGGTTGACATATGTGTGACAGTTGATTTACCAGACTCACTAAAGATTTATTGATTTATCAATCAGCGCCTTGGGCACTTGATCCTCCCCAAGGGAAAATTAACAATTCCAACTAAACTAATATATTCTATTATGAACTAGAATGAATACAAGGATCAATCCTGTCACTTTGTACAACATCCAATTATGAAAAAAGTATGTCTATCCTTTTGGGGATACCTAAAATTAAAAGTTATTTAATCAAAGAAATAATATATTAAATAATCATTATTGAAGCCATTAGACATTTTTTAATGGCTTTCACCTGCTTTAAAAGAGATAAGGGAATCTCAGAAATGTAATTGCATAACGGGGTTAAAAACATGATTTTTTTAAGTCAGACTACCTGAATTGACTGCAGTCTCCACCACTTGGTGGAGATATTTCCTTGGGTTTCTCTAAGCCTCAGTTTTATCATCTGTAAAATGAGGAAACAGTGTTGTCCTTAAGAGAATGAATAGTGGTAATGAATATAAAGCATTGGGCACAGCAGCCAGCTTTCACTGTGGCAGTTACATTTTTATTACTGTCTTTTTTTTTTTTTTTTAAAGTCCCAATGTAGGGCCTGAACTTACAACCCTGAGATCAAGACCCGAGCTGAGATCAAGAGCTGGAGGCTTAACCGACTTAGCCACCCAGGCACCCTTTTATTACTGTCCTTCTAAAATCATATTAAGCATAATACTATAATAATGGACTACAACACATGCAGGGATCAGAGCTACAACACAGCAGTTCACAGAATACAAAGTTCCTTTCAAGCTTTTGCAAGGCCTTTCAAAGTCAACTAACTGACAGCTTGGAAAGATTTACTCTTTAACTGAAATATATTAAACTGATCAGAAAAATCGACACCTGTGAGGATGTTCTAAAGAAGAGGTCAGCCCAACAGCCAAACGTGGCCCACCACCTATTTTTATAAATAAAGTTTTATTGGAACACAATCGTACCCACTCATTCACACTGGCTGTTTTGGCACTACACTGACAGAGTTGAGTAGCTCTTTTAACCATATTGCTCTGGGTGAGGTATGGTGGGGTCAGGTGCAGATCAAGAGAGAAACTGGAAAGAGTTTTACAATTGTGATACAGTTCCGGGGGCTGAGAGGTACACCTTGCAGGGCCACTCAGGTACTCAGGGGAAGCACCAGGGTCAGCCACAAGGCAGAAGGATGAGGGAAAGTGTGGGCAAGCACCTTTATCATGGTTTCCATGGAAAGGAAAGGATAAATCTGGGTAGGCAGGCTTAAGATTGGCTAATCTGAATCACTGCAGGGGCTCTGAGGTATTGGAGCTCTCCTTGGCTGCCAAGGATCTGGCCCTGGGTGGGGATACAGTGGCCCAGTGTATGAGAGACAATGAGGTCTGTAGTTGGGGGCATAGACTCAGATAGCTGCTGAAGCAGAAGAATCTACCAGTTCCTAGACAAGGCCTCAAAACTCAGTCAAGACAGCATTTTTTAAAACTCTATTGTACCTGCAAAGCCTAAAATATTCACTGTGTGCTCCTTTATGAAAAAGTTTAACAACTCCCCATCCAAAAAGAAAATCTGGGCATCCAGTTTAATTTGGAGGTCACAACCCATACCTTAAATGTGCTCTCTAGAAATGCTTATAGACGTAATTCAGGGATACATGTATCTTTTCAAATTAGTGTTCTTATTTCCTTTGGGTAAATACCCAGTAATGGAATTACTGGATCATATGGTAGTTGTATTTTTAATTTTTTGAGGAACCTCCACACCGTCTTCCACAGTGACAGCACCAGCTTGCATTCCTACCAACAGTGCACTAGGGTTATTTTTTCCTCCCCGTCCTCTACAACACTTGTTATTTCTTGTGTTTTTTATTTTAGCCAATCTGAGAAGAATAAAGTGATATCTCATTATGGTTTTGATTTGCATTTCCCTGATGATGAGTGATGCTGAGCATCTTTTCATGTGTCTGTTTACCATATATGCACTCCTGTGTTTATCACAGTATTATTTACAATAGCCAAGACATGGAAGCAGCCTGAATGTCCATCTATAGGTGAATGGATAAAGAAGTCGTATGTATATAGTGATACATATATGTATATATATACATATATATACCATGAAACATTACTCAGTCATAAAGGAAAAGAATCACATCTTGCCCTTGCAACAACATGAATGGACCTAGATGGTATAATGTTGACTGAAATAAGTCAGAGAAAGACAAATACCATATGATTTCACTCCTATGTGGAATTTAAAAAACAAAACAAAGAAAGAAGGAGAAAAAGAGACAAATAAAAAACCAGACTCAAACCACAGAGAACAAACTGATGGTTGCCGGGGGGCGGGGGCAGGGGGGGATGGGTGAAATAGATAAAGGGGATGAAAAGTACATTTGTCTTGATGAGCACTGAGTAACGTATAGAATTGCTGAATCATTATATCGTGCACCTGAAGCTATTATAACACTGCATGTTAATTATACTTGAATAAAAATAAATAAAATAAAAGTTAAAAAAAAACAATAATAATTTAGGGAACTTAAAATAGATAAAAGATGAATCCCCACTGAGATTGAGGGAAAGATGCCTTTTGAAGTCATGGGCTCAGTTCTCAGTCCCACAGGCCAGAGCAAACTCCAAGACTCAGTTGCACTTCACAATGGACCCGATATGAAAAGGTTGGATACTGTGACTATTGCCATGGCACTGGGGCTCAGTGGTGAAGAACTTGGGCTCTGAAACCTGACAAACTCAAGATGCAATTTTTTTTTAAATCTTTTTTTTTTTTCAACGTTTATTTATTTTTGGGACAGAGAGAGACAGAGCATGAACGGGGGAGGGGCAGAGAGAGAGGGAGACACAGAATCGGAAATAGGCTCCAGGCTCTGAGCCATCAGCCCAGAGCCTGACGCGGGGCTCGAACTCACGGACCGCGAGATCGTGACCTGGCTGAAGTCGGACGCTTAACCGACTGCGCCACCCAGGCGCCCCGTCAAGATGCAATTTTTGCTCCACCACTTATCAACAGTGTGTTCCTGAGCCATTTTCCGATACGGGCCATCTACCGCTGCATAACACTTGATCTTAGCCAAAAGGCCAAGAAGCGATTACTGCTGCATAACACACAATATCAACATTTAATGGCTTAAAATAATTATCATTCTTTATCTCAAAAAGTTTCAGAAGTTCAGGAATCCGGAAGCAGCACAGCTGGGTGGTTTGGGCTCAGGATCTCTCACAAGGTTGTCTGTCATCAAGCCACGAGACAGGGCTACATCTGAAGGCTCAAATGGGGCCGGAGAATCCATTCCCAAGCTCATTTCTGTGGTTGTTGGCAGGTCTCTGCTCCTCACTGGCTGTTGGACAGTGTTCTTTAACCTCTAGGCTGCTTGAGTATCCTAAGAACACTTTCCCCAGAACAAATGATCGGAGATTGAAAGAGAGCAAGACAGTGTGCAAGAAAGAAGCCAGAATCTTTTATTACCTCATCTCAGAAGAAAAATACCCTCACTTCTGCTGTATGTTATTGGTCCCACAGGTCAGCCCTGTGGGCAAGAGGGAACTACCCAAGTATATAACCACAGGAGGTGGAGATCATTGGGCACCATTGGAGGCTGGCTACTGCATTACCTAATTTATCCAAGTCTCAGTTCTGCCTCTGAAGGTGGAATCATAATAGTACATGGCTCTTAAGGTAATTTATAAGGTTTAAGTGAGAGAATATATATCAAGCCTGACCCAGTGCTTGGCACTCAGTGAAGCACTCAGTAAGTGCTAACAATTGTTATTGACCTCATTTTTGTTATTCCTGCTGCTACTTCCATAACGATAACAAAAGAAAAAAAAAAAAAAACCTTCAGCACCACCGGGATGGTCCTGCCCTTGGCCGCTTCCAAGTGAGCTCTCTTTCTTCTCTACACGGGCAGTTGTAACTCTGGAAAAATAACCCCCAATCAAATCAAACTATTCTCTTCTCCTCTCACTTGACATGAAATATTTGAAATGGGCACCCATAATGTAATAAAAGATCAAACCTATTATTATTTAAGCATTGGCCAAACACTGTTCCCTCTATAAAGATGAGCCAAAAAAAAAATATCAGAGAACAAATAAACTCACTAGGTTAAAATAAAAGGGATTACCCCTTTTGAAATAAAAGATTTTGAAATCTTTATTGTTAAGAAATTGGGGGAACTTCAGAACATAATCAATTCGAATATTTTGGACATTCATTCATTCAACAAATATTTATTGAAGAACTGCTATACACTATGTACTGTTCCAGGAGCTGTATTAACAACCTTGAATAAACAGACAAAAACAAAACAAAACAAAAACTCTGCCCTATGGAACCTGCAGTCTAGTGGGAAATAAGCAAATACCCAAATAGATTTAAAAAATTAAATAATGGGGTATGTTAGCTGGTACTAAGTTAGATGTAAAGAAGAAAGTAGATATGTAATTCTGAAACTCAGAAGAGAAGCCTGATCTAGGTATACAAATTTAGAGTTTTCATTACAGAGCTGATATTTGAAACCTTGAGACTGAATACGATTACCAAAGTTATGAGAGCAGAGAAAAAAACAGGTCTAAGGTCTAATTCCTGGGTCACTCCAGCATCTAGAGATGGGGACATAAAGAGAAAACAGCAAAGGACTCTGAGAAGTAGCAGCCAATAAGATAGAAGGAAAACCAAGAGAGTGCTGTCCCAGAAGCCAGCAACGATGGGATACCAGTGAAGCCATCGACCACATCAGATGCCATTAGTAGGTCAAGCAGTATGACGATGTGAATGGACCAATGGATTTAGCAACACGGAGGTCACAGGTGACCTCGGCATGAGATGTATTGGTGAAGCGATGACATGAACAACTGACTAGAGTGGCTTCAAGAGGGAACAGGAGGAGAACTGGAGTATGGATAACTCTGCTATAAAGGTAGGCAGAGAAATGGTTGGTAGTTGGAAGAGAATATGAAACAAGGAAAAGATTTCCCTCATCATAATGGGACTAATCCAGTAGAGAAGGAAAGCAAGGAAAGAATTGCTGCTATGAGTCCTTGAGAGAGTGAGAGGGGAAAGGATCCAGTGCAGAGTGGAGGGTTGGCCTCAGACAAGAGCAGAAGATCCATCTGCAGTAACAGGACGGAAAGCAGAGCCTCTGGACATGAAGACAGGAAGGCGGGTAGGTGTATCCCATAGCACTCTGCCCCTCCTCTTTGTACCACTGATCGGGCAGAGTGGTAATGACCCCTGTCTGCCTGCATGCTTCTCTAAGACAGGTGAGAGAGCAAACACATTGCTCAGCATCCTATTGTTGGTGCTTAGAACAAAGCCTGGCACATAGGAAGTACTCGACAAACATGAGGAATGGCTCAATGACAACAATGAGTGAATGTGAATTTTGCTTTGCAGACAACAAAAAGCTGTAAAGCTAGAAAATTTAACACAGTGCAGTCATGGCACGAGACAAAACAAACAGATCAGTGGACGAGAATTCTTAAAAATCTAAGACGCAGGGGCGCCTGGCTGGCTCAGTGGGTTGAGCATCCATCCCATTCTTGGTATCAGCTCAGGTCATGATCTCATGGTTCATGAGATCAAGCCGAGCTTCAGGCTCTGTGCTGTCAGTTTGAGATTCTCTCTCTCCCTCTCTCTCTGCCCCTCCCTCATTCACATGCACTTGTGCACGCACTCTCTCTCAAAATAAATAAACTTAAAAAAAATCTAAAAGCAGGGCTGCCTGGGTGGCTTAGCCGGTTAAGCGTCTGACTTCCGCTTAGGTCATGATCTTGCGGTTGGTGAGTTCAAGCCCCACATCAGGCTCTGGGCTGACAGCTCAGAGCCTGGAGCCTGCTTCGGATTCGATGTCTCCCACTCTCTCTGCCCCTCCCCTGCTTGCACTCTGTCTCTCTGTCTCTCCCTCAAAAATAAACATTAAAAAAAATTTTCAATCTAAAAACAAACCATATGATAAATGTGACGTTACCAAATATGATAGGTGATATGACAAATATGATAAAAGTGACTTTGCCAATAAGCATTAATAGCATAAAATACTTAATAAGTGCTATTAACACAGCCTGCTAAATATTCAGGGAAAGATAACATTTGTTATGTTATATGTAAGAATGAATCACAGGTGAATCAGAGGTTTAAATTTTTTTAATGAAATGACCAAAATATGTGAATATTTGTAGAATCTTAGATTAATAAAACTATGAATTTAAAAAAAAATTATAGCAAAACTTCAAAACATCATAAAACAATAAGAAAAATTATATATAGTGCAAATTATAAACCAGGAAGCTACTTTTAATATATATGAAATTCTAACATATTCCCTAATATACATAAAGAACTCTTAGGGGCGTCCGGGTGGCTCAGTCAGTTGAGCATCAGACTTCAGCTTAGGTCATGATCTTGTGGTCCATCTGTGAGTTCGAGCCCCGCATTGGGCTCTGTACTGACAGCTCAGAGCCTGGAGCCTGCTTCAGATTCTGTGTCTCCCTCTCTCTCTGCCCCTCCCCAACTCACACTCTGTCTCTCTCTGTCTCTCAAAATATGAATAAATGTTTTAAAAAAATTTTTTTAAAGAACTCTTAAACATCAGTATAAAATATATATATGCATGTATATGTGTAACACATCCACATACTTCCAGCAAGGTCCACAAAAGGGCCTGAAAGCAAAATCTCCAGTAGCAATGCATGTACACAGTGTCCATATTTTGGTCACTAACACCATGTCATATTAAAAAGAATCATGAATCCTTGGAGAAAGGAATGAATTCTACGATTGGGAAGATATATGATGAGCCTGAAATACCGTGTTAGGTTAGAAAGTAAGGATCCCTCTCTCTCTGCCCCTCCCCCGTTCATGCTCTGTCTCTCTCTGTCCCAAAAATAAATAAAGGTTGAAAAAAAAAATTTTTTTTAAATAAAAAAAAAAAAAGAAAGTAAGGAAATGTTTCTCCAAAATGAGAGAAGCTCAGAAAGACACAGGAGCTACCATAGTCCAAATCTGGAACAATCTGAGCACTGAAATAATAAAAGCAAGTGAATTATAAACTATTGAAAAATAGAAATCCATGAGTATGTGTGGATGATAAATGGTGGGTAGATGGTTAGACACATCGATAGATAGATAGATAGATAGATAGATAGATAGATAGATAGATAGATAGATAGATGATAGATATTTGGATGAGGGATACAGAGATAGACAGGGAAGAAGGAGGATTCTTGCTTATGGTAGGTGGCTGTACCAACTAGAAAACATGGTGGGAACGCTACAGTTGGAAAGTCATGTTGCAACCATAGTAGAGATTGGTTAGGCCAAGTATCATCAATGGATGATAAACCTACGGGGACATTTTGATAAGGAGCAGGACACTTGCATCATCTTAAAATGTCTCTTCATAGATGGCTTGTTAGGCTTTAAAGGGAAAAATAGTTACTATCTAGTAGAGAAATAAGACAACGGGTTGATTAAATGACCAAAATTCACATCTCTATTTTGGGGCAGATATATATTGAATGCCTCCAGATGGATATGCTCAGGACACATACTATGTAAATGGCATTCCAGCCAAGGATTCATTTTCTATTCCAGTCACGAAGAAACATCAGAGATACCCAAAATGAGGAACGTTCTAATTTTAAAAATGATATTTGCTATGATCTCAATGTTTGTGTCCCCCTCAAAATTCCTATGTTAGGAAGTTACCCCCCAAGGTGATGGTGTTAGGAGGTAGGGTCTTTGGGAGGTAATTAGGTCATGAGGGCAGAGTCCTCATGAGTGGGATTAGTGCCCTTATAAAAGAGGGCTGACAGAGCTCCCTTCCACACAGGAGGACATAGTGAGGAAGGATGCAGTCTGCAACACGTAAGACGGCCTTCACCAGAACCCGACCATTCTGGCACCCTGATCCTGGACTGCCAGCCTCCAGGACTGGGAGAAGTAAGTTTCTGTTGTTTATAAGCCACTGGTCTGTGTTATTTTGTTATAGAAGCCTGAACAGACGAAAACAATAATTCTTTTAAAATGTCAAAGTCATAAAAGACAAAAGCTGTGGAAATGTTCCAGATTAAAGGAGCCTAAAGAGACAGGACAACTAAATGCAGTATCTGATCTAGACAGGATCTTGGGATGGAGGAAAAACGATGTTAGAAAGGATATTATTGGGTCAATTGGCAAAATCACAACACCAACAGTGGATTAGAGCAAAGTATTATGCAAATTTACTGCAGTTGATAATTGCACTGAGTACAAGAACATTCTTATTCTTAGGTAAAATACACAAAAGTATTTAGAGGTAAAGGGTCATGATATATGCAACTTTACTCTCAAATGGTTCAGGTGGAAAAAATAGAATATACAGAATTGATAATAAAAATAGGCAGGACGATAGTAATATGGGAAGCTGGGTAGAGTGTATACAGGTACTCAAAACTGGATCTAGACTTGCAACTTTTCTGTAAGTGTGAAATGATTTCCAAATGAAAAGTTTTTTAAAAAAAATCAAAACAAAAGGGGCACTTGGGCGGCTCAGTCAGTTAAGCATCCGACTCTTGGTTTCGGCTCAGGTCATGATCTCAGTTTGTGAGATCAGGCCCCACATCGGGCACTGCACTGGCAGCACGATCCCTGCTTGGGATTCTCTCTCTCTTTCTGTCTCTCTCTCTGTCTCTCTCTCTCAAAATAAATAAATAAATAAACTTTAAAAATTAATTAAAAATCAAAACAAAAAACTAACATCCCAATCAGAAAAAAAAAATGGGCATAGGATCTAAACAGACAATGCACATAAGAATAACATATGAAAGAGTGTCTAGCCTTAGTAACAATAAAAGTACAAATTAAAATATGTGTCATTTCCATCAAGTCTTACAACGTCACATTTTCAATTAAGTGTACCTTGACTACTGTAAATGAACTATAAGCCCTCTTCGCTCCTGTCCCCTTAACTTGCTCTGGGTTTTTTTGTTTTGTTTTTGTTTTTTGGTATAGCATTTATTGCTTTGTAAAATACTAAATGATTTACTCATTTATTACATGTATTACTTATGTTTGTCTCTGCCAGTAGAATGTAAGTTTCTTGAGATCAAGGATTGTTCTTTTTCATTAATCATCCCAAGCACTAAGAATAATACCTGGGATGCAGTCAGGAATCAATATACCTCTGCTGGGTGAACACAGCAGGTTAATAATAAGGGTTTTTTTAAAATAATAATAATAATAAATAATAATAATAACCACAGTAGGCAAGAGCATGGATAACCCAGACTCTCTCAGGTACTGCTGATAGAAGGGTAAACTGATTAAATGAGCCATATATATTCATACCTATAAAATACCAAATAATCCTTAAAAGTGATGTTTTACAGCGTGACAAGATGCTCATTATATTGCTATGTGGAAAACACAAATTATAAAATAGCACATACAGTATGTTTCTACTATATTTTTTTTAAAAAGAAAAAAATTAGGGGCATCCGGGTGGCTCAGTCAGTTAAGCATCCGACTTCGGCTTGGGTCATATCTCATGGTTTGTGAGTTTGTGAGTTCGTGAGTTCAAGCCATGTGTCAGGCTCTCTGCTATCAGCACGGAGTCCTCCTTGGGTCCTCTGTCCCCCTGTCTCTCTGCCCCTACCCCGCTTGTTCTCTTTCTCTCTCTCTCTCTCAAAAATAAATAAACTTAAAAAAAATAAATATGTAAAAAAGAAAAAAATTTGAAAAAAGCAGAATATATATAAAAAATGTATGAAGTGTCGACAAGTATTTTTTTTTTACTTTCTTCTTTTGCCATATTTATTTTCTATAATGAATATGTAACAGATGTGTAGCAAACAGGGAAAACCTTTTTTTAAGGGGATTTCAATAGGAATTACCTAGTCAATATAAATATGCTTTTCTGAAAGGTTCAATATATAGTTATATTGAATGGAAGCTAGCAAACAAGAGACAGGGAACCAAATGCAGAATGAAATGTCCCCACTACTGTCCTCACTCCTGCAAAAGCATAAAAGTGCATGTAAATGCACATTAAATAAAACATTTTATAAAAGCTTCTGGATAAAAAGCACATTCTCTTTTCAGTAAGACCAGGATACTCTTCTGGAACAAAATTCACAAAATTCGATCATCTCTGAAGCCAAACCCAGTCTGCTGGCTACACACGCATGTGACTTGTGCTTAGTAACAGGTCAGGGCCCTCCTCTAGGCCTGGGCTAGGGGCAGGTGATGCTGTGCTAAAGCCACTCATCCCTGCCAGCCAGACACACAGCACCCCTAGAAACAGCTCCACTTAACGTGAAAATTAACTCCAGGAGGTTTAACTCTACAAAACAAAATGGCTCTTTTAAAAAAGCCTGTGGTTTATGAAAGTCTAGATTCATTATGACTTCCAGGACCAGGTGCATTATATGCAACACAGGGGAAAACACTAAACATACATAAGACATCTTTTTTAATCCATCAGATTTACAGGAGGACATTTTGGCAACTACTATAAAATACTGCCCTCTGGTGTTGAGGTCATTCCATATTTACTAATGGAACACAAAAAGGAAAAAAAAAAAGCCTTTCTTAAGCATAAGAACCACTACCTTCAGGGACTTGTTTCTAGCTTGCAAAATCTGAACACAAAATCCCACAGGACTTTACCGCAATATACTGTAGATACCTTTCCCACTGTGCCTGAAAAATACCAAGTAATGTTATTACAAGCTCTCTTAGCCAATTCATACCAGAGAATTTTTTATCCAGGAACAATATTCAACTCTCTTTGAAAAAAAAAAAAGTATTTTAAGACTTTCTGCAGGGAAGTGGTTTCTGGGAAATAAACCAAAGATTTTTTTCTACAGGAAAATTTCTATTAATTTTTATAGGAAAAATAAAAATCGGTATAATATACACCATATATTATAGAAGACTTTTAACACGTGAGACAATTTTTATGCACAACAAACAGCAACATTAACAAAAAAGCTGGCAATAACTGTCTGTACATTGATCATCTTATCCTGCCTAATAGCACTTAAAATAATTTGGGAAGGTGGTTTTGATGGTTGCACATACAAGAATTACATGTGCAATCTCAGCAGAAAAATTCAAAAGAGTAATTAAACATAAGTAATACTATGTATTACAGAGTTTAAAAAAACTCTGAAGGAGGTTATCTTAAATGATGTTAAGGAAAATAATGTTGAAGTTTTCTCACACATAAATACAGGTTAGAATGTCTACATCTCAGTCTGGACACACCTATAATCTCAAATAGCTATGATTTTTAATTTGTCAGATCTGAGACTTAGAATTTGTAGATATTATAATACTTATTAGAAAAAAAATATTTACCTAAATTTCACCTTTTTAAAAATTTTTTTAGTGTCTATTTGTTTTTGAGAGACAGAGAGAGACAGAGCACTAGCAGGGGACAGGACAGGTAGAGAGATTTTGTGAACTATTTTGTGAACAAATCATTCCTGTATTCTATTCATTTTATATTTTGAACTTTTTAATAAATACTTAACCAAATGCTTATTGAAATTAATAAAAATAATATCTACCAAACTTTTATGTAAATTTGCAAGAGAAATTACAATAATATTAATTATAGCTCATATATATTGAATTCTTAACATATAACAGAAACAAACAAGTGCTTTACCAGAATTATCCCATTTAATCATCCCCACGTCCATAAGGTAGATATACCCCTACTCTACAGAGGAGGAAAATGACACATATACAGGTTTAATAATTTTTCCACAATCACACAGCTAGAAAATGGGAAGTGGCATTAACGCCCAGGGATTCTGACTTCAGAAGCCATGTTCTTAACTCTCTGCTATACTGATTGCTAGGGAAGAGTGCTTTTGTACAAACCGGACACCCAGGTTTGGACACGATATGAACTGAGCTGTCCAGAATTTATAAAGAGTTCCTACAAATAAATAAGAAACACAATCTAATAAAAAAAAAAAGGGGGGGGGGATATGATGTTGCCAACATATATCACGTATCCCGACCTGTCCCCTAAATTTCATGGGTCTGTATCCCCTTGCCTACTCATTACCTCCCCTCGAATGTCTTTGGCATAGCTGCCAAGAACTTACATAAGTTGGCTATATTAATATCCTAGGGCTGCTATAACAAAGTGCTACAACCTGGGTAGCTTAAACCAACAGAAGTTTATACTTTTATAGTTCTGGGGACTAGAAGTTCAAATTCAAGATGTCAGCAGGCCATACTCGCCCTGATGTCTGTAGAGAAGAGTCCTTCTTTGCCTCGTCTAGCTTCTGGTGGTGGCTGCTAATCTTCAGTGGTCCTTGGCTGGCGGCAGCATGACTCCAGACCCTGCTTCCATCCTCATATGGCCATCCTCCCTCTGTTTCTGTCCCTGTGTCTAAATTTCCCTCTCATATGGACACCAGTCATTGGATCAGGGCCCACCCTAATGCAGTATGCCCTCATCTTAACTTGATTATATCTTCAAAGACCTTATTTTTCAAATACGGTCACATTCACAGGCAGCAGGTAGCAACATATCTTTTGGGGAGACACAATTCAACCCATTGCAGTGGCATTTAAGGTTCTTGAGAGTTTCTAACTCCCACCCATAGGCTCTGTGTGCATGTATGTTCAAACATATAAATTTAAACACATCTGCATACACACAATGCATATGTTGTACATCATTTATAAGGCATACATCTATGAATATCTATGAATATATAAACAAAATCCATACAAAAAGGCTTAGGTCATGATCTTGCGGTTTATGAGTTTGAGCCCTATGTTGGGCTCTGTGCTGACAGCTCAGAGCCTAGAGCCTGCTTCGGATTCTGTGTCTCCCTCTGTCTCTCTCTGCCCCTCCTCCACTCACGATCTGTCTCTCTCTCTCTCTCTCTCTCAAAAATAAACATTAAAAATTTAAAAAATTAAAACTAAAAAAATCAAATGGAACATCTGTAGATGAAAAATACAGTATCTCACAGGGGAAGTTTACTGGGTAGGTTCAGGAACAGACCAGATACTGCAGGAGAGATGATCAGTAAACCTAAAGACAAAGCTGCAGAAACTATCCAAACTGAAGCACAGAGAAATCAAGAAAGACAAAAAAGAAAAAGAAAAATTAACACAGGCTCTGACATTATTATAACATGTTTTGACATATTTGTGGTTTAAAAGGAGAATATGGCAGAAAAAATACGAAGTAATAGTGGAAAGTTTTCTAGATCTTCTGAAACCCAAAACCCACAGATACAGGCTCAACAGACCCTTTGTAGGAAAAACACAATGAAAACAATGCAAAGAATCCTTATAAGTTGCTTACAAGTTGCTGAAAACCAACAAGAGAAAATCCTAAGAGCCTTCAGAGAAAAAGAATCAAGATGATAGAGAAAGAGAGAAAAGAATTATCACCTACTTGTCTTCAGAAACACTGCTAAGCACAGAGACAATAAATCACATCTTTAAAGTGCTTTAAAAAATTCAACCTAGAAAATATCATTAGAAATATCAAAAAAAATCTTGGAGTGCCTGGGTGGCTCAAGTCGGTTGTCTGACTCTTGGTTTCAGCTCACTCTTGGTTTCAGCTCAGGTCATGATCTCACGGTTTGTGGGTTTGAGCCCCACTCTGGACTCTGTGCTGACAGTGCAGAGCCTGCTAGGGATTCTCTCTCTCTCTCTCTCTCTCTCTCTCTCTCTCTCTCTCTCTGCCCCTCCCCCACTCATGCACCCATGTACATTCATGCACTCTCTCAAAAAAACAAAACAAAACAAATCTTTCAAAATAAAAGACAAAACAAGAATTTTTTTCAAACAAAAGCTAAGGCAATTGATAGCCAGAGAAATATGAAAAAGGGTTCTTCAAGCTGAAAGAAAATGATTGCAGAGGAAAACTTCAAGTTATAAGACAAAAGGGAGATAATCAGAAATGGTACGTATTTGAATGAATATAAAAGACTTTTCAATTTCTTTAAAAGCCATTTGACCTTTAACAGCAAAAATAACAACAATATATTGTGCAGTATATAAAATATATAAAAATAAAATGTATAAGAATAAAAATAGCCCCAAAATGGGTAGAGGGTGAGAAATAGAAGTATTGGTTTAAAAATCCTGCCTTCCATGTGAAGTGGTATAGTATACTACAGTCCAGTACAGTACAATCATCAAGAAGACAAAACAATTTTCAACAAGTGTATGCCTCTAATAACAGAACTTCAAATAACAAAGAACAAAAACTGACAGACTGAAACAAGCAAATCCCCAATTACAGTTAGAAGCTTAAACCTTCCTCTCCCAGTTAGAAGCAAATCCCCAATTACAGTTAGAAGCTTAAACTGATGGAATAGACAAAATTAATAAGGATACAGAAATCTGAATACTCTCAACCAATTTTAAGTAACTGATATGTATAGAACACTACACCAAACAACTACCGAATATGCATTCTTTTCAAAGGCACATGGAAAATTAACAAGATAGATTATATGCTAGCCATAAAACAAGTCTCAATAAACGTAAAAAGACTGGAAATGTACAGAATATATTCTCTGACCACAACTTAATCAAATCATAAATTAAAAAAAAAGATATATGGAAAATTCCAAAAGATTTAGAAATTAAACACATTTTTTTTTAATTTTTTTTTCAACGTTTATTTATTTTTGGGACAGAGAGAGACAGAGCATGAACGGGGGAGGGGCAGAGAGAGAGGGAGACACAGAATCGAAACAGGCTCCAGGCTCTGAGCCATCAGCCCAGAGCCTGACGCGGGGCTCGAACTCACGCACCGCGAGATCGTGACCTGGCTGAAGTCGGACGCTTAACCGACTGCGCCACCCAGGCGCCCCAGAAATTAAACACATTTTTAAGTAACCTATGAGTCAAACAAGAAATCACAAGGGAAGTTAGAAAATTTTCAAGCTGAATGATAATGAAACATAACATACCAAAATTTGTGAGATGGAGCTAAAGCAGTGCTTAAAGGAAATTTTATCCTGTAAAATGCTTATATCAGAAAAGAAGAAAGGCTTAAAATAAATTATCTAAGCTTCTACCATAAGAAGCTAGAAATAGAAATGGAGAAACAAATTAAATCCAAAATAAGTAAAAGGAAGGAAATAACAAACATAAGAGCAGAAATCAATGAAATAGCAAACAGGAATAAAAATCAATGAAACAAAAACCTATTTTTTTGAAAAGATTAATAAAAGTGATAAGCCTCCAGCTAAGCTGATCAAGAAATAAAGAGAGAAAATACAAATTACCAACATCAGGAATAAAAGGGGAGATATGGCTACAGATCCTAAAGTTATTAAAAAGATAATACAGTAATATAATGAATAAGATTATACCAATACATTTGACAACTGTGAAAAAACAATTTCTTTAAAACATACAAAGCACCAAAAGTATCAAAGAAAGAAACAGAAAATCTGAATAGACCTTTATCTATTAAAGAAACTGAATCTGTATCTTTTTTGTGTTTATTTATTTATTTTTGAGAAAGAGAGCAAGTGGGAGAGTGGCAAGGAGAGACAGAGAAAGAAAATCCTAAACAGGCTTTGTGCTGTCAGTGCAAAGACTGACACAGGACTCAAACTCAAAAATTTTGAGACCATGACCTGAGCCGAAATCTAAAGTTGGACACTTAACTGACTGAGCCACCTAGGAGCCCCTCGAATCTGTGTTTTAAAACTGTTCCTCAAAAAACCCTGAAAATCCAGATTTTTTAAAGGAAGAAATCTTACACCAACTCTTTCAGACAACAGTTAGAAGAGGCAATTTCCAAATTCATTTTATGAGGTCAGCGTTACTGTTAGACCAAAATCAGGCAAAAACATTACTGAGCAATATCTCTCATAAATGTAGATGCAGAGATCTTTAACAATTTTTAGCAAGTCAATCCAATAATATATATATAGAATAATAATCATGACCAATGGATTTTTTCAAGGAGGCAAGTTAGCTTATCTCCCAAAAATTAGTCAGTGTAACTCACCACATTCACTTTTATTCATAGAATAAAAGAGGGAAACAAACATATGATCATCTCATTAGATGCAGAAAAAGCATCTGACAGAATTCAATACCCATTCATGAAAAACAACTTTAGCAAACTAGAAATGCAAAGAAATTTCCTCAGTCTAATAGAGATCATTTATAAAAAACTTTACATAATGATGAAAGACTTAACATCTCCTCCCCCCAAATCAGGAATAGGTAAGGATGTCCACTTACCAATTCTATTCAACACTGCCCCAGAGGTCCTAGCCAGTGCAATGAGGCAAGGAAATTAAATGAAACACATACAAATTAGAAAGGAAGTAAAGTTGCCTTTGCTTATCATCAACATAATTACGCATGTAAAATCCTAAGGAATCTACAAAAAAACTAGTAGAATACATAATTTCAGAAAGGTCTCAGAATACCAGTTTAATATTTAGTAACCAGTTGTATTTCTACATATTAGCAACAATCGGAAATGTTTTTCATTTAAAATACCACTTATTTCAGCATCAAAAATTTTTGCAGAAAATAATTAGGGGTAAAAAATGCTAATTCGATGTGTTGAGGACTCATGACATACTAGACTAAAACAGATAAAATCCTCCTACCCCACTATAAACACCTCTTAACACTGGAGTTCCCACTAGGTCAGTCCTTGGATTTTTTTTTTTTCCTCCAACTATTCCAGTTCTCATCTTAGCACTTTGAATTCGATCTATATACAAGTATTCGCCAAATACATAGCTCTCGTTTCGCCTCTTCTCCCCTCTCTTGTATATTCAGCGGCCTGCTCATTATGTCTACTTTGACGTATAATAAGCACCTGATATTTAACATATTCGAGACCGAATTCCTTATTCTCCGCCACCCCCACCCCCCACCTGCTCTTCCTCCAGTCTTCCTTTGGTTAACAATCAATTTTTCCTGGGACTCTAGTCAGAAACTTAGAAGTTCTCTGACTCCTCTCTTTCTTCACATCCCACTCCCATTCCTTCAAACCAAAATCGGAATCTGACTACTTCTCTCCTTCTGGCTGCCACCTTGGCAAGCTACCGTCACCTCTTACCTGACTTATTATAATAGCCCATACCTCTTCTTCTTGCTTTCAGTTTTGCTTGCCTACAGTCTATCATCTACAAAGCAGCTGGACTTAATCTTTTTAAAGTGTTGGTGGGGCGCCTGGGTGGCGCAGTCGGTTAAGCGTCCGACTTCAGCCAGGTCACGATCCCGCGGTGCGTGAGTTCGAGCCCCACGTCGGGCTCTGGGCTGATGGCTCAGAGCCTGGAGCCTGTTTCCGATTCTGTGTCTCCCTCTCTCTCTGCCCCTCCCCCGTTCATGCTCTGTCTCTCTCTGTCCCAAAAATAAATAAACGTTGAAAAAAAAAATGTAAAATGTTGGTATGATCATGTCACTCTTCTCCTCACAACTTATGTATCCCCAGTGTGTAGTACCTAAACGCAAAGAAAGTGCCCAATAAATTTATGTTAAGTAAATGAACAAAAAAAAGAATAAAATACAATTTAAATGCTCTAACACAAAATGAAACTCAAAACAAAGAAATGGGAACAAAACATGGAAATGTCCAGGTGTCAAAAATAGAGGAATCTCAAAGCCAGGCTTGGAAGAAGGAAATGAATTGACAGCAACTGGCAGATGCCAGGATAGGCTTTAGGGCACATGAGGATAAAGGTACACCTAAGGCAGAGGGCTGCCATTTGCCCCCTTGCATGAAACCTAAGGCCTCCAACGGCTCCCTATTCCATGATAAGTAGACTAAAAAGAGACCCTACCCCATCCTCGGCCAAGAGAAATATCATGGAAGCACGCCATTTACCCTAACTGAGAGTGATGAGGAGAAAAAATAATTTCCAATAAATGTAATTCCTATGTCTGTGCCATAGATTGATGCGGGGTCCAAATTTACACTTCCAGAGTGGTGTGGAAACTCTAAGATGACTAGTTAGCATACAAACTGCTTGAGGATCACTGAAACTCCAAAGGTCTGCCAAAGAAAACACAATATCACTCTGTAGAAACACTCTCAAGCCCAGAGCATATAAATCAATTATTTTCAAAAAGCTATCCCAATTGAAGATAAACTTAGAGTAAAAAAACTATATAGTATACAAGAAAATAAAGTCACTCATCACAAGGGACAACAGATAGAAGTAGATATAAAATATGTTTTAAAATACTTAGGTAGTTTTTTCTTTTTAAAGAGAAATCCTTTTATTCATTTTGTTTTTAAAGAGGTAGGCTTTTGGGTGCCTGGGTGGCTCAGTCAGTTAAGTATCCAACTTGAGCTCAGCTCAGGTCATGATCTCACAGTTAGTGAATTTGAGCCCCACATCATTGGGCTTCTGTGCTGCCAGCTCAGAGCCTGCTTGAGATTCTGTCTCTCCCTCTCTCTGCTGCTCCCTTTCTCTCTCAATCTCTAAATACATAATACATACATACATACACACATACATACATACATACATACATACACACATACATACATACATACATAAAATAAAAGAGGTAGGTTTTTAAAAATGAAACTTCTAGAAACAATAAATATAGTCATTAAAATGTAAAAGTTGATGAATTGATTAAATAGATTAGATGATGCTGAAAAAAGAATAAACAAACTGGAAAACATACAAAAAAATCACCCAGAATATGGCGGAAGGTGATAAAGACACAGGGTGTGTGGGAAAGTAAATAGGATACATAAAAAAAAAAATAAGATGCAATATATATCTAATTGGAAGGTCACATGAACAACCAATGAATCAAAGAAATCAAACGAAAAATAAAATACCTTGAGACAAATGAAAATGGCAATACAACATTCCAAAACTTATGGAATGCAGCAAAAGCAGTTCTAAGAGGGAAGTTCGTAGCACTAAATGCCTACAGCAATAAACAAGAAGAATCTCAAACAACCTAACTTTATACCTCAAGGAGCTAAAAGAAGAAAAAAACAAAGCCCAGAGCTTGCAAAGAAAAACAAAAGGAAATAAAGATTAGAACAGAAATAAATAAATGGAGACTAAAAAGACAATAGAAAAGACCAATGAAAATAAGACCTGGTTCTTTGAAAAGATAAACAAAATTGACAAACCTTTAACTAGATTCACCAAGAAAAAAAGACAGGGAACACAAATAAATAAAATCTGAAAAATAAAGAGGAGATATTACAACTGATATCACAGAAATACAAAGGATCATAAGAGGCTCCCATGAACAATTATACACCAACAAATTTGACAACCTAAAAGAAATGGATAAATTTCTAGAAACATAGAAGCTACCAAGACTGAATCATGAAGAAACAGAAAATCTGAACAGACCAATTACTAGTAAGGAGATTGAATCAGTAATCAAAAACCTCTCAACAAACAAAAGCCCAGGACCAAGGACTTTGCTGTTGAATTAAACCCAACGTTCAATGAAGAATTAGTATCATTTGGGATGAGCACTGGGTGTTGTATGGAAACCAATTTGACAATAAATTTCATATATTAAAAAAAAAAAAGAATTAATATCAATCCTTCTCAAACCCTTCCAAAAAACAGAAAAGGAGGGAACACTTCTAAACTCATTTTACAAGGCCAGAATTATCCTGATAATAAAATCAGACAAGGATGCCACAAGAAAAGATAATTACAGACCAATATCCTTGATGAATATAGATTTAAAAATTCTCAACAAAATATTAGCAAACCAAATTCAACACTACTTTAAAAGGATTATACAGCACAACCAAGTGGGATTTACTTGGGATACAGGGATACTTGGGATTTACAGGGATACAAAGCTGATTGAACATTTGCAGATTAATCAATGCAATAGACTACACTAACAAAATTAAGGACAAAAATCACACTATTATTTCAATAGATGCAGAAAAAGCATTTGACAAAGTTCAACATCCATTTATAAGCACTCAAAAAAGTGGGTACAGAGGATATGAACCTCAAAATAATAAAGGCCATAAATGACAAGATGAGAGCTAACATCATACTCAGTGGTAGAAAGCTGAAAGCTTGTCCTCTAGGATCAGGAAAAAAAATAAAGATGTCCACTCTCATCACTTTTATTCAACATACTATTGGAAGTCCTAGCCAGAGCAATTAGGCAAGAAAAAGAAATCAAAGGCATCCAAATTGGAAAGGAAGAGGTAAAACTGTCACTATTTGCAAATGACATGATATTAATATAATAGGGAGGCTACAAACTGAAAATTCATATAGATGGAAGAAGGCAATATTTTAAGATATAATGGTTGAAATTATGAAGTTATGAGTCCTTACTGCTGAGCAGAATAAGTAAAAACATATCCCTCAAAAAATTCTAGTAAAACTGGAGAACATACCAAATATAAGAATATAATCTTCAAGTTACCATAGGGGTGCCTAGGTGGTTCAATCTGTTAAAAGTCTGACTTCGGCTCAGGTCATGATCTCACAGTTTGTGAGTTCAAGCCCCATCTCAGGCTCTGTGCTAACAGCTTGGAGCCTGGAGCCTGCTTCAAATTCTGTGTCTCCTTCTCTCTCTGCCCCTCCCCTGCTCACCACCACCCCCCCCCCCCGACTCTCTCTCTCAACAATAAATAAACATTAAAAATTTTTTTTAATTACCATAAAGAAAAGTCAGATTCCCTGCAAATAAATTATAATCTGACTGGCAGCACATTTCTCATCAAAACTAGAGACATCCAAATCAGTGAATGGTAGTATAAAAGTATTTACAGGGGCGCCTGGGTGGCGCAGTCGGTTAAGCGTCCGACTTCAGCCAGGTCACGATCTCACGGTCCGTGAGTTCGAGCCCCGCGTCAGGCTCTGGGCTGATGGCTCGGAGCCTGGAGCCTGTTTCCGACTCTGTGTCTCCCTCTCTCTCTGCCCCTCCCCCGTTCATGCTCTGTCTCTCTCTGTCCCAAAAAAAAAAATAAAAACGTTGGAAAAAAAATTTAAAAATAAAAAAAAAAAGTATTTACAGAAAGAATTATCTCTGCTAAATTATCAGTCAAGAGTAAAAGTGAAATAGAGATACCTGGGTAGCTCAGTTGGTTAAGCATCTGACTCTTGATTTCAGCTCAGATAATGATCTCATGGTTTGTGAGTTTCAAGCCCTGTTTCGGGCTCCATGCTGACAGTGCAGAGTCTGCTTGGGGTTCTCTCTCTCTCCCTCTCTCTCTGCCCCTCCCCCCTCCCTCTCCCTTCCCCTCTTTCTCTCTCAAAATAAATAAACTTTAAAAAAAAAAGAGTAGAAGTGAAATAAGGACATTTTCAAACAAATATTGAAAGTGTGTCACACATAGACTTTTGCTAGAAGAATTACTAATAGGTGTATTCAGGAAAGAAAAGCACTCCAAAAGCAGATGCAAGAAGAATAATTAGCAAAGAAAGTCAAAAACATACCTAAATAAGTACTGACTATAAAAACATATTTTTAAAAAATTGTATCCAACTTGGGGCAAGAAGAATTAATTAAAAGAAGGTGGAATTTAAAAGTACTCAATGACATGGGGTGCTTGGGTGGCTCAGTTGGTTAAGAGGCTTCAGCTCAGGTCTATCTCATGGTTCATGGGTTCAAGCCCCATGTCAGGCTCTGTGCTGACAGAGCTCAAAGCCTGGAGCCTGCTTTGTATTCTCTGTCTTCCTCTCTCTCTGCCCCTCCCCTGCTCACACTCTGTCTCTCTCAAAAAATAGGTAAACATTAAAAAAATAATAATGAAAATAAAATTACTCAATGACAGTATGAATGATTTGAGGGGATCAGCTTAAAAGTTACCTAAAATCCTTATATTACTCTGTAGGAAAGTAGAGCTATTACTTACTAAACATGTTAAAAAGATAAAATTAACCTCAAAAAGAAGAGAAGTAGAGGGGTGCCTGGGTGGCTCAGTCACTTAAGCGTCCAACTCTTGATTTCAGTTCAGGCCATGATCTCGCAATTCATGAGATTGCACTCTGTGTCGGGCTCCATGCTGACAGCAGGGAGCCTGCTTGGGATTCTCTCTCTCCTCTTTCTCTGCTCCCCCATGCTCTCTCTTTCTCTCTTTCTCTCAAAATAAATAAATAAACTTAAAAAATAGAGAATAGAAGTAGAATGTAAAAGTTCTAAATTATTGACAGGGTAGGGAGAAAAAAACTAGATGAAGAAAGAAGGATGGAAGGAAGGGAGCAGGGAGGGGAGAAACATGATTACAGAGAGAAAGCATGACATGCTAGAAATATATCTAAATG
Organism: Puma concolor; assembly: GCF_028749965.1. NCBI lineage: Eukaryota > Metazoa > Chordata > Mammalia > Carnivora > Felidae > Puma > Puma concolor. Next base: position 43,648,020 of record NC_141681.1, read on the forward strand.
TATCAGTGAATTAGTTTGGGATTCCCCCAGGAGCATACCTTGAAACAAAGATTCACATGCAAGCAGTTTATTTGACACATGATTCCAGGAAACACTGGCCGGGGAACAGGAAAGTGAGATGGAGAAGGGAAGGCAGTCAAAAAAGGATATGTTGTGCAGCACATTCCCTTTGTGGATAACTGCAGCTTAGTCCTGTTGGAGCATCTGAGAACTGCCAGGTATTAATTTCCAGACACTTCACCCTAGACTACTTGTAGCTGAAAGGTCTCCAGCAGTTTAGAGAAAATGACAGGCAAAGAGACAGATGCTGCCATGGATAACTACAATGAGGTCAGGCATCCCAGAGCTTCTGCTGCAATCAGCATTCATAATAAATGTAAACCAATTAAAACTACCTATAAAAGACAGAGTCTTCAGGTTGGAATGTTTTAAGGAAGAAAATTCCATTTATATGCCATTTAAAAAGAGACGCCTATCTACACAGCTGAGGGGGCCCAGAAGCAATGACATCCCAGATCAGCCCCCAGATCTTGGTTTCTAATACCATTCTCCAACAGGAACCAGGATTGCTTAGAAAAACGACTGCTTCTAGGGCTGGGGCAGAAAAAAAAAGTCAGGATGGGGGGAAGCCTGCATCATTGAGAGCATGTCAAAGGGACTGAGAAAGTTCCCAATGGCCAAAGCTGGAACAATGTGAGCAAGAAAATAAAGTAGATTGGATTATAACCCAAGGTATGACACAAATATCCAGGAGTCCATACTGACATAAAAAAGTGATTAAATAAATGTGGCAGAAGAGACAAATCTCCCATGCAGAAGAAATTCAAATAATTCTCCACCCCTTAGATGTGGACTGCACATAGTGACTTCTTTGCAAAGAGGACAACTTGGAAAGGATGGGGCTGGAGTAATTCTACAGTGGAGAATCCTAATGAACACTACCTCATCCAGGTGACCAAGGTCAACCTCAATAATAATAAATCATGCCGATATCTGCCCCTGATATGATGTGATGAAAACAGCACTTCACCTCTATGCTCTTCTTCCCTAAACCCACAATCCCTGTCTAATCATGAAAAAACAAACAAACAAACAAACAAACAAACAGGAAATCCCCAATTGAGGGCTATTCTACAAAATACCTGACCATGACTCCTCAAAACTGTCCACGTCATCAAAAACAAGGAAAGCCTGAGAAACTGTCACAACCAAAAGGAATCCAAGAAGACACGAAACTAAGTGTAATATAGTATCCTGAATAGAATTCTGGGACAGAACAAGGACATCAAGTAAAAAACTAAGGGCAGGTGAATAAAGTATGGACTTTAGTTAATAACAATGTCTCAATATTGGTTCACTAATTGTAACAAATATACCTACCTAATATAAAGATGTTAATAATAGAGGAAACCATGCAGAGTACATGGGAACTCTCTGTACTCTCTTTGTAATATTTCTGTAAAATCTAAAGCTGTCCTAAAAAAAATAAAGCTTTTTTAAAAAGAGAGAGAGAAAGAGATCTAAGAATATAAAGAGAGAATGGAAATAAAGGGGCAAGACAAGGAATGCTAACCACTCACTCACCCACATGGAGCTAGTAAAGCATAAGATAAATGGAACTGGAAGCAAAAAGCATTATTGAAGATAAAGATAGTCATTACTTAACCACAATTCAGAAAAAAATCATAATCTTAGAAACACCTGGGGCGCCTGGGTGGCGCAGTCGGTTGAGCGTCCGACTTCAGCCAGGTCACGATCTCGCGATCCGTGAGTTCGAGCCCCGCGTCGGGCTCTGGGCTGATGGCTCAGAGCCTGGAGCCTGTTTCCGATTCTGTGTCTCCCTCTCTCTCTGCCCCTCCCCCGTTCATGCTCTGTCTCTCTCTGTCCCAAAAATAAATAAACGTTGAAAAAAAAAAAATTTAAAAAAAAAAAAAAAAAAAAAAGAAACACCTATTAAGATAACCTCAAAATATATAATCTATATGCTTTTTTCCCAAAAAGCCCTAATTCTGAAATAGTCTGCCAAAGAAAGCCCACCATGTGCTCATTTTTCCATTATTTAGCTGCTTCCTGTCCTAAAGTATACTGTGACATACTGGAAAATACTCCAAGTTTTACTTTATGTAGCTTTCAGTGAAATCATGAAATTGTAGTCATTCCTTTGGGCAAAAGAAAAAAGTCTTAAAAGCAACTCACAACGAGAATTATTAGGGATATTCCGTGTTTAGACCCGAAGTTTTGAGTTTAAAATTTAGCCAGAAGTAAAAATTCCCAACTCAGTGGTTCACTTGCTTACAAACTCCTCCGTCTCCAGACTCAAAGACACTGCCTGAACTAGATTTCCTTATTATCGAGAAGTGCACAGAGTACAGTGCTTGGGCCTCTCAAAAACATTCGGGGACTTCAAGATCAGCAAGGATCATCCCCCAGAGAGTGTCCTGACTTCAGCATCTGGAGAGGCCATCTCCAGAAGGAAGGTCAGAGATTAAGAAACACAGGAAAGGGGTGCCTGGGTGGCTCAGTCAGTTCAGCATCATCCGACTCTTGGTTTTGGCTCATGTCATGATCTCATGGTTCTTGGGATCAAGCCTCCCATCAGGCTCCACACTGACAGCACAGGGCCCGCTTGGGATTCTCTCTCTCCCTCTCTGCTCCTCCCCTGCACGCACACAGACATGCATGCTCTCTCTCTCAAAATGAATAAATAAACTTAAAAAAAAACCACAGAAAAGACTTTTTTTTTTTTAAGACCACAGAAAGGGAAGAGGAACCCAGGTGGGTCAATAAGTAAGCAAATCTATGTACAGAGTTTATCAGGAATATGTGACCTTACATTTACAAGGATTTATAAAAAGAGAACAAGTTTGGTAAATTAGAAAATATGAAATGGTACCAAAAATACGGAAAACTGCTAAAAACCCTGCCTCCCAGAGGGCAACAAATGCAAAAAACCTGAAGCTTGCCAACATCAGCATTTCAAGATTTCCCCTGTGCTACCAGTTGCAAATGACAATGAAATTCCTACTTAGGTCTGCCAAAGTTTGCTAAATGCTAAAGCCTGCAGATAGTCTTTTTCTGTTATGTCTGAAGTCAAAAGAACACTGTTTTTTCTTTCACATGCTAAGCAAATATTGGCTGGATTAATCCACATTTTACAACACTCTTATGTAACAATCACAAACAACATATATTCAGAAAAACGAGCACTTCCAGCCATTCTTTTTGACATCAAAGGGGTTTTCTAACTCAGAATCAATCAGAAGGACTCAGTTATTTAATGCATGTACGTGTGTGTGCACATGTGTACGTCTGTTTCTAAAAACACCAAATCATTGAGAGCCAGATTCATGCAATTAATTTTTTAAATACTGGTAAATAGGGGCGCCTGGGTGGCTCAGTCGGTTGAGCGTCCGACTTCAGCTCAGGTCACGATCTCGCGGTCCATGAGTTTGAGCCCCGCGTCGGGCTCTGAGCTGATGGCTCAGAGCCTGGAGCCTGCTTCCGATTCTGTGTGTGTCTCTCTCTCTGCCCCTCCCCCGTTCATGCTCTGTCTCTCTGTCTCAAAAATAAATAAATGTTAAAAAAAATTAAATACTGGTAAATAGTCCGATTTTTTAATTTGTAAAAAGGGTAATTTTTAAAGTTTGAAATCCTTCAGGGTAAAAAAAAAAAACTAACATTTAAGTGCTTGCTAAAAATCAAGCACTGTTCTATACACAGTGTCTTTTCTTTTTAATGTTTATTTGTTGTTGAGAGACAGACAGACAGAGCATGAGTTGGGGAGGGGCAGAGAGAGAAGGAGACACAGAATCTGAAGCAGGCTCCAGGCTCCAAGCTGTCAGCATAGAGCCCCGCATGGGGCTTGAACTCACGAACTGTGACATCATGACCTGAGCTGAAGTCCGACGCTTAACCAACTGAGCCACCCAGGCACCACTACAAAGTGTCTTATTTGACCTTATAACATCACATAAGCTACATAAGCATCAGGAAGCCTGTTTTATATACCACAAGTCAGAGTGGTTAAAGGATTTGCTCAAAGCCACAATGGCTGGCAGATAAAGAACCAGGACTTGAATTCACATCTCCCTAACTCCAAAGCCTGTACATACGGTCCAATACATAACACATACCCAGTAAAGGTCTGAAGAACACACATTTCAAAAGTCTTCATTTAAAAATTTTGTGTGCCAAGGGGTGCCTGGCTGGTTCAGTCAGTAGAGCATGTGACTTGTGATCTCAGGGTCATGAGTTTGAGCCCCACACTGGGTATAGAGGTTACATGGAAATAAAATCTTAAAAAAAGAAAAGGAAAGGAAAGGAAAGGAAAGGAAAGGAAAGGAAAGGAAAGGAAAGGAAAGGAAAGGAAAGGAAAGGAAAGGAAAGGAAAGGAAAGGAAAGGAAAGGAAATTTTGTGAGCCAAGCCTACCAAATAACTCCTAAAAACCAAACTATTTATGTGTGAAGAGAAAAATACTCACTAATACTAACTATACCCACATACACATTTAGCTTCAGATATTTTCATCATACTTAGACTCAGTTTTTCTAGCACATAATCCTGATTCATACCTCCAGAATAAACTTGAAAATTATGTATCAGTGACTGAGTCAACACCCATAAAACAGCTCTGGGAAAGGGAAAATGGCCATGAATAAACCAAGGGATAATTTGAAGCAAAGAGTTCTCCTAAGTCCCTCTCATCCTTGTTCCCTGAGAATACAAAAGGAGCAACCTTGTTTTAAAAAGGAAAAAACTGATCTGCTAAACAATAAGGGCTCCCTCCAGAAGATTCGTACTTGGAGCCACAGAAGGGCTGAATAAAGACAATTTTCCAAGGACCCCTGGGCATCTCAGTCGGTTAAGCATCTGACTTGATTTTGGCTCAGGTCATGATCTCACAGTTCATGAGATCAAGCCCTGCATTGGGCTCTGCACTGACAGTGAGGAGCCTGCTTGGGATTCTCTCTCTCCTTCTCCTTCTGCTCCTCCCCAGCTTGCACATGCCCGCTCTCTCTCTCTCTCTCAAAATAAATAAACATTTTTAAAAAGACAATTTTCCGCACCCCAGGTACACAAAGGTGGGGTCACACCCAGATAATCCCAGAGGTATGGTCACCCCAATCAGTCACCATGTCCATTTCCCTCATCCCACCCTCACCTCTTTCAATAGATTCTAGAGGCAAAATTTCTTTTCCCATTGAACAAAATGAAAAGCTAGAATGGTCTGATATTTATCTTCATTTAACACCAGAAAAAAATTGCATATTTTTAGAATAATACAAAAAGTCAACAATGACACCAAATGAGGCATTTGAACATGTCCCTGATGAACCTTATCGGTGTGTCAAAGCTCTGAAGTTGCTCTTTCTCAGCCCTGTCCCTCCAACTGGCTTCAGTGTGCCCATCCAAAGTGGTGCCATGGTGACTCTAAGAATTTTGGGTACTTAGATTACAAATAAGATAAGATAAGGGGAGCCTGGGTAGCTCAGTCGGTTGAGCGTCTGATTTTGGCTCAGGTCATGATCTCACAGTTCATGAGTTCAAGCCCCACATCAGGCTTGCTGCTATCAGCCTGTCAGCACAGATTCTGCTTCAGATCCTCTGTCCCTCTCTCTCTGCCCTTCCCCCACTGTTCTGTTCTCTCAAAAAATAAATAAAAATATTTTTTTCAAAAAACAAATAATATAATACAAAGTATAATCCCTCTTACATAAGGAAAGTGCTTTTTTTAGGAACTCCAGATTATTAACAAAACAAAACAAAACAAAACAAAACAAAACAAGACAGAACTAACTGCTGTCACAAAGCTTCTAGAAACCGTACCCAGGACCATAAAACTGGTGACATCAAAAATAGTCAACGAAGTGGTGCCTGGGTGATTCAGTTGGTTAAACATTCGACTCTTGACTTTGGCTTAGGTCATGAGCTCATGGCTCATGAGGCTGAACACCGCATAGGGCTCTGTGCTGACAGTGCAGAGCCTGCTTGGGATTCTCCCTCTCCCTCTCTCTCTCTGCCCCTCCTCCGCTTGCTCTCTCTTTCTCTCTCTCTCAAAATAAATAAATATTTTTTAAAATATTTTTTAAAATAGTCAATGAAAAAATAAGCATAAAGCAAATGTTAACGTAATAATATCCAAAGACTCTAACATAACTAGAGGCAACTCTCACACTTCATCATAATTGAAGGCAGATGAGTCTCTGAAACTTATAAACTTGATAGACTCAAGGCCCAGGTCCGAACTCATCACACTGCAGCTGGAAACCTCTACACAGTGATATTCTCTGGAGCCAGCTAACAGGTGGACATACACAGTCTCCTCTGTCACATTCACCCACCAGAAAAAGGCACAAAGGACTGCTGTTACTTTAACTGGATGAGTAAAACAAAATAATCCTCTTTGACAGAGAGAAAAGCATCAAACAGACATGAAAAGCAGATTTCAAAACTTGTAAATATTACAGAAGAAAAGTAACTCCTAAAGCGGGCAAAATATTAACTGGAATACAGAAAAAGGAAAGCCAAAAAGTAAATAAGGGATCAAGTGGTGAGAACTTTTTCCTATTTGAATCACTGATTAGAAAATACTAGAATTTTTATTTTAAAATTTAAAAATTTTTAAATGTTAAAAATGTCAATTTTAGGGGCACCTGGGTGGCTCAGACGGTTGAGCGTCTGACTTTGGCTCAGGTCATGATCTCATGGTTCGTGAGTTTGAGACCCACTTCAGGCTCTGTGCTGACAGCTCAGAGCTGGAGCCTGCTTCAAATTCTGTGTGGCTCTCTCTCTCTGCTTCTCCCCTGCTCATTCTCTCTCTGTCTCTCAAAAATAAATAAACATTTGGGGCACCTGGGTGGCTCAGTCGGTTGAGCGTCCGACTTTGGCTCAGGTCATGATCTCGCAGTCTGTGAGTTCAAGCCCCACGTCGAGCTCTATGTTGACAGCTAAGAGCCTGGAGCCTGTTTCAGATTCTGTCTCTCTCTCTCTCTGCCCCTCCCCCACTCATGCTCTGTCTCTCTCTGTCAAAAATGAATAAGCATTAAAAAAAAAATTTTTTTTTCAACGTTTATTTATTTTTGGGACAGAGAGAGACAGAGCATGAACGGGGGAGGGGCAGAGAGAGAGGGAGACACAGAACGGGAACCAGGCTCCAGGCTCTGAGCCATCAGCCCAGAGCCCGACGCGGGGCTCGAACTCCCGGACCGCGAGATCGTGACCTGGCTGAAGTCGGACGCTTAACCGACTGCGCCACCCAGGCGCCCCTAAAAAAATTTTCTTAATAAATATTTTTTTAAATGTCAATTTTTAAATAAGACAGGTTTTCATTCAATATATTTTAAAGCACAAAAGACAATGCAAATAACTAGAACCAATAAGAAGTTCAACACTCCTACAGATATGCTGTTCAAGCCGGGTTCGTCCCCCATATTCCTTTTGCTCGTGTCAGGGTCAAGCTTCAATCAGAGAAGGGTCCAAACGAGGAACTTACCTAAGGGGTAATTCATCACCAAACACTGGAGAGCTCCCACCACATACAAGATGCTGGGCAGGGTCCTCATGGTTCTACCCCCTTTGCAGAGCCCGCTCCACAACTTGACACACCAGACTCTACACCTGGCCTTTGTATACCTTTCTAGATTCATCCCACCCTGCCCCCTGGCCACAGATACTCAGCATCTTGCTCCCTGGCATCACTTTCTTGCCAAAATAAAGGGGTGGGCGAAAGTGTTACAGGTGAACGGAAACCCTAAGAAAGCAGGGCAGTAACATGTCCTGATTTGCATTTTAAAAAAATGGCTCAGGTTTCCGTGTGCAGAAGGGATTCAGAGGGTGTGATATAAATGAGCCAAAGATGGCCTTTGCATATGGCCCCTTGGTCATTTTTCCACTGCAGGCTGAGTGAGTTAGATCAGAAGCCCACTGGCACCAAGCTCAAACTTTTACACATACAGTCATTTACAAATAGTCCAAACAAACAGATTTTTAGGCATGTAGGCCCTTCCTGCCTTGCACAGTCTGCAACACTCACCCAGCATCTGAAGGCCATTGATAAGACAGAGCATTATGGTTACAAGACTTCAAGCAGCTACCATCCTTCAGAGACCCAGAGACTGCCCACTGTGCTACTGAGGGCCACCAGCTAAACATATAAGTCTCCCTCTCCCCAGGGAATCCCCTTCTCCCCACCCAACACACACACACACACACACACACACACACACACACACACACACACACACACTGTAGCAGCTGAGAGGGATTTCCACAGCTGGGAAATAATGAAAGCATCGCCCGATAAAGCCAGTATGTGCTACTGCCACCTTGTGGTCATGTTGTTTCCTTTGCTCGGTCCCCAAATCCCCCCAACTCCCTGAAGGAGGCCGTCCCCCAAATGACAGACGACAATAGCTTGACTAGAAAGAGGGGATGTGGGCTCAGAGAAAGGTGGGTGGGCTTGGAGCTCCAGAAGCAGATCCATTAAAAAAAATGGTAATATTTAGCACACAGATAAAGAAATTAAGAAAAGATGATAGTGTCCCTCAAAAAGCATAAGATCAGTAGAGCCTGCAGACCACAGGTAAAAAGAGGGGCTTCTGTGGTAAACATGGAAGTCTGACCCAAAGGGGAGGGCTTGGCACATCAGAGAAGCTCTGCACCATTTAAAGCAATCTGCTTCCTGAGACTCCTTTCCAGTCAACCCCTGGGAAGAAATACATTGTATATCAGGGGTGTGTGGGTGTGTGTCGGGGGGGGGGGGGGTGTATGCGTGTGCGTGTGTCCGTGTATATGTAGATACACACATACGGACACGTGTACAAAGATTCATTAAAATAGTATTTACCTTGGCACAAAAACAGACACAGAGACCAATGGAATAGAATAGAAACCCCAGAACTAGACCCACAAACGTATGGCCAACTCATCTTTGACAAAGCAGGAAAGAACATCCAATGGAAAAAAGACAGTCTCTTTAACAAATGGTGCTGGGAGAACTGGACAGCAACATGCAGAAGGTTGAAACTAGACCACTTTCTCACACCATTCACAAAAATAAACTCAAAATGGATAAAGGACCTGAATGTGAGACAGGAAACCATCAAAACCTTAGAGGAGAAAGCAGGAAAAGACCTCTCTGACCTCAGCCGTAGCAATCTCTTCCTTGACACATCCCCAAAGGCAAGGGAATTAAAAGCAAAAGTGAATTACTGGGACCTTATGAAGATAAAAAGCTTCTGCACAGCAAAGGAAACAACCAACAAAACTAAAAGGCAACCAACGGAATGGGAAAAGATATTTGCAAATGACATATCGGACAAAGGGCTAGTATCCAAAATCTATAAAGAGCTCACCAAACTCCACACCCGAAAAGCAAATAACCCAGTGAAGAAATGGGCAGAAAACATGAATAGACACTTCTCTAAAGAAGACATCCGGATGGCCAACAGGCACATGAAAAGATGTTCAGCGTCGCTCCTTATCAGGGAAATACAAATCGAAACCACACTCAGATATCACCTCACGCCAGTCAGAGTGGCCAAAATGAACAAATCAGGAGACTATAGATGCTGGAGAGGATGTGGAGAAACGGGAACCCTCTTGCACTGTTGGTGGGAATGCAAATTGGTGCAGCCGCTCTGGAAAGCAGTGTGGAGGTTCCTCAGAAAATTAAAAATAGACCTACCCTATGACCCAGCAATAGCACTGCTAGGAATTTATCCAAGGGACACAGGAGTACTGATGCATAGGGGCACTTGTACCCCAATGTTCATAGCAGCACTCTCAACAATAGCCAAATTATGGAAAGAGCCTAAATGTCCATCAACTGATGAATGGATAAAGAAATTGTGGTTTATATACACAATGGAGTACTACGTGGCAATGAGAAAAAATGAAATATGGCCTTTTGTAGCAACGTGGATGGAACTGGAGAGTGTGATGCTAAGTGAAATAAGCCATACAGAGAAAGACAGATACCATATGGTTTCACTCTTGTGTGGATCCTGAGAAACTTAAGAGAAACCCATGGGGGAGGGGAACAAAAAAAAAAAAAAAAGAGGTTAGAGTGGGAGAGAGCCAAAGCATAAGAGGCTGTTGAGAACCCAGAACAAACTAAGGGTTGATGGGGGGTGGGAGGGAGGAGAGGGTGGGTGATGGGTACTGAGGAGGGCACCTTTTGGGATGAGCACTGGGTGTTGTATGCAAACCAATTTGACAATAAATTTCATATATAAATAAAAAATATATATATAAAAAAAAAAATAAAAAAAAAAAATAAAATAGTATTTACCTTCACTGAGCCATGTGTTTGGATTTTCTATTCCTCTTTTTTAATGTAGATCATAAGCCTTTGAATTGATTTCATAATTCACCAATGGGCACAGCTGGCAATTTGAAAAACACTGCATTTAGTGAGGATTGTTTCTTTTTCTTCTTGATTATTGCTTTGGATTTAGGATGAAAATGAAAGGGGAGTGATTTTGCAATTTTTTTTAATGTTTATTATTTATTATTTATCTTTGGGAGAGAGACAGAGCATGAGCAGGGGAGGGGCAGAGAGAGAGGGAGACACAGAATCTGAAACAGGCTCTAGGCTCCGAGCTGTCAGCACAGAGCCCAACGTGGGGCTCAAACTCATGAACCTTGGGATCATGACCTGAGCCGAAGTCCAAGGCTCAACTGACTGAGCCACTCAGGTGTCCCGAAAGAGGAGTGTTTTCTCTGGAACTTTCCCCTCCAGAGGAAAAGAGACGCCTGGGTGGGTGTCCCCTCCTGGCAATCAAGAGGCTCACAGAACCCTAGAAACCTGCCTCCCTGCATAGGACTTTATAAACCCGGCCATTGCCTCCTCACCCCTTTGATTCCTCTCAGAATACCTGCACACTTTCTAGGGAGTCCAAGTAGAATTTAGAAATAAGAGAAATTGATGGGGCACCTGGCTGGCTCAGTCAGTAGAGCACGCAACACTTGATCTCAGGGTTGTGAGTCTGAGTCCCACGTTGAGTGTAGGGATTACTTAAAAAATAAAATCTTTTTTAAAAAATGGAAATAAGGGAAATGGCTAAGAAAGCAAAAGTCTGAGATGCATGCAAATACTTTTTTTGTATGTATCAATAGCACACAAAAGGAAACACATATAAGAACTTTGTAAAAGTTCCTCTGTTAGTAAAGATGAGAATCTCAATATTAAGTTACTTAACATTGCCCAAGAACAGAACAACGATCCAGATGCTCGAAACTGTCTCTTTACTTTTGTTTTAAAAAAAAAAAAACACTACATAGAAAAAGAATATTCTGTAAATAAACACAATGGAACAACTGACCTACAGCTTGACTCCTCTGCAGCCCACAGAATCCAGTCATTTTTTTTAACACAATATATTTTATGAATAAACTTCTACACTTTTAAAATTGAGTTTTCTCTTTTTGAAGTACAGCTTCAAGCAACTACAAGTTTCCATCCTGCTAACCCGAGGCAGCCGTTGCTTTTAACTTCTATCTTTTATTTAAAAACTTAATTGGAAGTTTTTGTAGCCAGAAGGAGCACTTCAAAGAAAAGGAAAAAAATGCCAAAAATTAATACTTCATGTCAGAGGTTAGGAGAGAAAGAAACAAAGATTACAGAAACGAGGGGTTAATGGTATATAGGAAAGCGGTAGAAAAGGGAAGAAGGCAGGAAACAGACTGAAGAAGGAAGGAAAAGGAAAACCCATGACACTGGAAACGAGACGTGGGGTGATGCTGTCCAGGCTCTGGGCAGACACGACAACACAAGGCTCAGAGAAGCATTCATTAATTCCCGCACAGCCCAGAGGCCCTGTGCATGAATCCCGCCCCCACTCAAGCCATTTACCCCTGTCTTCAATTACACATCAAGGGACACAGCTCTTCCTTTACTTTAATTTCTAGACATTCCCTGTCACTGCAGATCCTCAATTCACTCTGACAAAACAATGTTAAAACTTCAAGTGTGACTTTGTGCTCCGCCATTGAGGAAGAAGGCCCTGGACCGGAGGGTAGAGGCACCAGGGTCCTTGTCCCTCTGCCACCTGCTGATGTGGGACTTTGAGCAGCCCCTTCCTTTCTGTGGAGCTCTGTGGTGGCGTGGTAAAGTAAGGTTGGAGGAGATTCCTGAGATTCCTTCCAGCTCTGATAAGCTATCGCTCTGTGATTTACGGTTACTGAACCTCCTGTATCACTCACGGAGGATGCTGATGAATGGGTTAAATGAGATGAATACCCAAGATTTGCTCCCAGAGCTTCTTAGGTTGAAATAAATAACAGATCCGACTGTTTCAAAGGGGGAAAACTTCCCATACTTGGACAAGTCCTCAAGATCAGAATAGCTATAAAATCGGACCTCACTGCTCTCAGACAGGGAAGACTACTCTTACATAAAGAGTACTAAGAGGGGCACCTGGGTGGCTCAGTTGGTTACAAGTCTGACTCTTGGTTTTGGCTCAGGTCATAATTTCATGGTTCGTGGGAATAAGCCACACATGGAGCTCCATGCTGACAGGGTGGAGCCTGCTTGGGATTCTCTCTCTCTCTCTCTCTCTCTCTCTCTCTCTCTCTCTCTCTCTCTTCCTCTGCCCATTTCCTCTGCTCATGCACTCCCTCTTTCTAAAATGAATTTAAAAAAATTTTTTTAAGTACTGCTCTGCTCTATAAGACTTTGCCCAGCAACCGATTCAAGACCATGACCTAATAGTCTCCATCTGTGATAGAGGGAACTTTTGGGCAGGTGACTGCAGTGATGGGGAGAAGGCCTGATATGAACTCTGAGCTGGCCTGAGAGGCAAAGGCACTGATCAGCACTCCCAAGATGTGACTCTCGAGCCTTCCTCGGAGCCTAGCAACAGCCCCTGGCTTCCAGAGGGGTCTCCGCAATGCAGCAGCAGATTCTGGACAGAAGCTGAGGCAGACAACCAAACGAGGATAACTTCACTGACAGCCCACATACAGAAGGACCAAATTGGCCAGTTTGCCCTTCCACGGCGCTCTGTATGGGACACTGGCTGGCACGCGGACCCAGCTCTGCATCAGGGATGAGCATGCGTCCCAAGGGCAGCTAACTCATATGCAGGCCCGTCTCCTATGCTGGGACCTGGAGCAAAATGATAAGCAAGGCCAGTCAGTGTCTCTTGCGGGGGCAATGTGAGTGAGGACATGGAAACAAAGCACTTCGTGATGAGAGAAGAAGGTTAAAGGTGATGATGAAGGAGGACTGATGGACTGTAGGTGCCAGAGAGCCAATGGACTTCACGCAGCAAGCCTGTATCTACAGCACACACACATTCACATGCACACACGCATGCATGCACACTTACACACGTGCACACTAACATGCTAGACAAAACGGGAAGAGGAAGTTTAAGCTGTAATGAAGTTCAACAGAAAAAAAAAGATGGAAATGCTTACATCCCAGAGATTCAGAGGAAACAAGAGTGAGGAGCATAGACTAAAGCTGAATAGCCTTAAAGGCAAATAACCAGCCTACGTGATTAAAGGGGCCACCACACAATCATGAAAGGTACATAAGGTACACGATCCTGTGGCTCACGATATATAAGGCAAAAATTAAAGAATTACAAGAAAGAATTGGTGAATCCACAATCATAGTAGGTAATGTGAACATGGCTCTCTCAGCAAGTTTACAGTCCAGGGGACACAAATTAATAAAGATTTAGAAAGAACCATTTGAATGACAGCTTGATCCAATGAATGAATAACTAAAGAAAAAACACTGTTTTCATTCAGATGCAGCACTCATAAAAACTGACCATTCAGGGGCGCCTGGCTGGCTCAGTCAGGAGAGCAATGGGACACTTGATCTCGGGGTTATGAGTTCAAGCCCCAGGTTGGGTGGAGAGATTACTGAAATAAATAAAACTTTTTTAAAAAACCTGACTATTCAAAGCTATAAGGCAAATCATAACAAACAAACACTCCAAAGCATACTTGCCTCAATCTCATTAAAATGTAATTAAATTAGGAATCAGTAGTAAAAATAATTAACTTCTAAAAAAATCTGTATATTTGGAAATTTTTAAATACAAAAAATACACAAAAGTCAGAGGAAAAACATTGTCACGGAAATTAGAAAGTATGTAGAATGGAAAATTTTTTTAATTTAAATCTAGCATGTCAAACCCAGTTGCAACAGGGGCGCGTAGGTGACTCAGTCGGGTAAGCATCTGACTTTGACTCAGGTCATGATTTGCAGTTCACCAGTTCCAGCCCCACATGGGGCTCTATGCTGACAGCTCGGAGCCTGGAGCCTGGAGCCTGCCCTCTCTCTCTGCCCCTCCCCCACTCATGCTGTCTCTCTCTTTCTCTCTCAAAAATAAATAAAAATATGTTTTAAAAAAAGAAAGTTGGGGCGCCTGGGTGGCTTGATCGGTTAAGCGTCCGACTTCGGCTCAGGTCATGATCTCGTGGTCCGTGAGTTCGAGCCCCGGGTCGGGCTCTGTGCTGACAGCTCAGAGCCTGGAGCCTGCTTCCGATTCTGTGTCTCCCTCTCTCTCTGCCCCTCCCCTGTTCATGCGCTGTCTCTCTCTGTCTCAAAAATAAATAAACGTTAAAAAAAAAAAATTAAAAAAAAAAAAGAAAGTTGCTCTAGCTCTAACAAGGTGAAGGTGGTTAACCACAAAATCATAGTCTTCTCAAGTACATCACAGAGCTGAGGTTGCAATGAAACCTCACGAAATAAAATCCCAAAACGGACAACCATGGCTGCCTTCATCTTTGGTACAGCAGAGGAGGGGGCCACAGATGGATTAGAAAAGCACTGAACTTTTAATAAATTTCTAGAGATTCAGCAAAGGTTAGCATGATATGGGGTGCTGGGGCAGCTGAGTCAGTTGAACGTCCAACTTCAGCTCAAGTCATGATCTCGTGGTTCATGAGTTCAAGCCCCACATCAGGCTTTCTGCTGTCAGTGCAGAGCCACTTTGGATCCTCTGTCCCCCTCTCTCTGCCTCTCCCCCACGGGCGATCTCTCTCTCTCTCAAAAATAAATTTTTTTTTTTTTTAATTTTTAAAAGTTAGCATGATAGGTGAGAATCCCTAACAGCGCCCATACACAAAGAGTCTGTACCTATGACCAACTTACTCCACGGGCCTTTACCAAGTATGTGTAAGAAAAATTGGGGGCGCCTGTGTGGCTCAGTCGGTTAAGCGTCCGACTTCAGCTCAGGTCCCGATCTCGCGGTCCGTGAGTTCAAGCCCCGCATCAGGCTCTGGGCTGATGGCTCAGAGCCTGGAGCCTGCTTCCGATTCTGTGTCTCCCTCTCTCTCTGCCCCTCCCCCGTTCATGCTCTGTCTCTCTCTGTCTCAAAAATAAATAAACGTTAAAAAAAAAATTTTTTTTTTTAAAGAAAAAAAAGAAAAATTGGACACAGGACAGGAGGATCACCAGACACTGCCTACTCTGAGGCATATGTGTGAGGCCTTGGGGCCTGTGGAACAATTAAAAAATGTCTAGCATAGGTGTAATTATACTACAGGAGGCAAGGATAAGGAGAAAAAGCCAAAATAAATCTTTGAAGAAATAATGGCTGAAACTTTCCCAAATCTGGTTTAAAAAAAAGAGGGGTGCCTGGGTGGCTCACTCAGTTAAGCATCAGACTTCGGCTCAGGTCATGATCTCACAGTTCAGGAGTTCAAGCCCCCCTCAGGCTCTATGTTGACAGCTCAGACTCTGGAGCCTGCTTTGGATCCTGTGTCTCCCTCTCTCTCTGCCCCTCCCCCATTTGCACTGTCTCTCTCTCTCTCTCTCTCTCTCTCTCTCTCTCAAAAATAAATACACATTAAAAAATATATAAATTCACATATTTAAGAAGTTGAGCAAATCACAAGTAGAATAAATATAAAAACCAAAACAAACAAAAACCCTACACATATCCTAGTCAAACTGGTAAAACCAATAATAAAAAGAAAAATCTTGAAAGCAGCCAGAGAAAAAGTGGAACAATAATTCAAATTACTGTTTCCTTCTCATCAGAAACTACAGAGTCAGAAGACAGGGAGACAGTGCCTTTAAAGGGCTAAAAGAAGAAAGAAGGCTGCTAAGCCACAATTCAATATCCAGAGAGAATATCTCTAAAGTATGAAGTTGAAATAAAGGCATTTTCAGATAAAATAGGCCAGTTACAGAACAAAATGAGAAAGCTGTAACTATAAAGCTTCTAGGAGCAATAAGAGACTATCTTGGCAAACTTGGGGTATGCAGAGATTTCTTAAAAGGACACCGAAAACATAAAATAAAATTCTTGATAAACTGGGTATCATCAAAATGAGTAACGTCTGCTCTCCAAAAGGCACATTAAGGGAAAGAAAAAGCAAGCCACAGACTAGAAGCAAAAACTCATAACACATGTATCCAACAAAGGATTTCTATCCAGAAGATACATGAAAGGACTCCTCCATATTGAAATTAAGAAGACAAACGACCCAAGTGAAAAAATGATAAATAGCGTGGGTTTGCAAACCAGCCCCCATACACAGAGGGCAGGGAGAGACGGAAGGGAAAAGAAGCCACTCCAGATTGAGGTGTGGCAGGTGTAATAGGCAAGGAATTGACATACGAGGCTTGTCTTGGGAGGCTGCAAGACCAGTAGATCCCCGCACCCACCTGCCAGAATCTTAAAGGTTTACATAGAGGCGTTAACAGGGTTCAATAACATAAACCACCGAGCTGACCTCAACACCTTGCTCTCTCCAGGCTACGTCCTTGAAACGGCGCCAGTTGTGGAATGGTGGGCGATGTACATTCCAGGGACAGAGGAGGGGATGAGGAGCCTCCAATTGCCCCTGTTCAGCTAAAGGGTCAACCAGAGGTCGTGTCCTCTCCATGACCTCCTCCAAAACATAAGATGTTTTGCAAAAGAAGATACACAAATGGCCCGTGAGCACATGAGAAGGTGCTTAACAGTATTACTCATTAAGGAAGGGCAACTCAAAACCACAGTGAGATACCACCACCCCTTCCATGAGAACGGCTAAAATTTTTAGGGGCGCCTGGGTGGCTCGGTCAGTTAAGCATCTGATGTCAGCTCAGGTCATGATCTCACGGTTTGCGGGTCCAAACCCAGCGTCAGGCTCTATGCTGCCAACTCAGAGCCTGGAGCCTGCTTTGGATTCTGTGTCTCCCTCTCTCTCTGCCTCTCCCCCACTCCTTTTCTCTCTTTCTCTCTCTCTCTCAAAAATAAATAAAGATTAAAAAAAATTAAAAATAAATACACATTAGAAAATATATAAATTCACATATTTAAGAAGTTCAGCAAATCACAAGTAGAAAACCAAAACAAACAAAACCCCTACACCTATCCTAGTCAAACTGGTAAAACCAATAATAAAAGGAAAAATCTTGAAAGCAGCCACAGAAAAAGTGGAACAATAATTCAAATTACTGTTTCCTTCTCATCAGAAACTACAGAGTCAGAAGACAGGGAGACAGTGCCTTTAAAGGGCTAAAAGAAGAAAAAAAAAAAAAAAAAAGGCTGCCAAGCCACAATTCAACATCCAGAGAGAATATCTCTAAAGTATGAAGTTGAAATAAATTAGAGATTTTAAAAATTGGAGGGGTGACTGGATGGCTCAGTCAGTTAAGCATCCAACTTTGGCTCACGTCAAGATCTCGCGGTTCTTGAGATCGAGCCCCACAATGGTCTCTATGCTGACAGTTGGGAGCCTGGAGCCTGCCTCGGATTCTGTGTCTCCCTCTCTCCCTGCTCCTCCCCCACTAGCTCTCTCTCTCTCTCTCTCTCTCTCTCTCTCTCTCTCTCAAAAGTAAATAAACATTAAAAATTTTTTTTAATTGGAAAAGATTACTATCTACAATTTAATGCAATATATCTGGACATTACATAAAATAGATAATTTCACAGGGAAACTTAACTTACCCAGAAAGAAAAAGAAAATTCATATAGTTCTAAACTGATTAAGAAAATCTAATCAGTCATTAAAAGTAAACTCACAAGGGAAAAAGAAAAAAATGTCCAAAACAGGTTTGAAGGTAAATTCATCCAATCAAGGAACTGATTATTCTAATTTTATAAAGCTTGCTTTTTGTTGAAAAAATAAAATAAAATAAAATAAAATAAAATAAAATAAAATAAAATAAAATAAAATAAAATAAAATAAACAGCAGTAAAAAAAGAGGAAACATCACTTAACCCATTTTATGAAACTAACATAATTTTGATACCAACCCAAGAGAAAGATGTAAGAAAAATCAGGGCCAATCTCACAAAATACTAGCAAGCCAAATCCAAAATATATTTCTTAAAATAAAAATTAACTAGAGTCATGTAACTCACCACATAACAAATTGAAGGATGAAAAGCACGATTCTTCCAAAGATTGTGCAAGCTCACAGGCACACGTACACTGCACACACACAAGCGTCCGGTAAAATTCAAAATCCTTTTACAACAAAAACTCTTTAGCAAGCTGGGAATAGAAAATAAATCTACCAATATCTTATGCAAATGTAATACTACAACTGAAGTATTAGAACTCCCTTAATAATCAGCAACGAAGATACATGCATCCTCATTTCTGTTCAACATTGTACTAGAGATAATAGCAGAGTAAAACGTGTCAGATAAATAAGAGGAATAAAGAATGGAAGAGAATAGTCAAAATTATCATTAATCATGTAATAAAATTGTCTAGATAGTAAACCCAAGAAAATCTACTAATAAATTATAATAAGAATTCAGCAAAGTTGTGCTATATATGTAATAAGTATACAAAAAGTAATTTCATCCCTATGCGCCTATGATAATCAGACATTTTCTCTTAAAAAGATCACTTTATAATTATAATAAAAAATATAAATAAATACATCTAACAAAATATATGCATGCCTTCTAATGGAGAAAGGTATAAGATGTCATTGAAAGACATTAAAGAAAACTGGAAAATATACACCATGTTCATGGAAAGGAATACTTAATACCATAACCAAAATAAGACTATTCTTCAATCTAACATATAAATGCAATGCAACCGTAAATCAAAATCCCAAAAGGGATTTTCATGGAACTTGATAAGCTGATCCTAAAATTTAAATGGAACAGCAAGAATAGCCAAGAAATTATTGAAGAAGAACAAGAACATCCAGATATCAAAGACTTATAGTCAAACTATAATAATTAAGACATTGTATTATTGACTCAGTAGACCAGTGGAACACACAAAAAGAACATACATAAACGCATATGAAGAAT
The DNA here is from genome assembly GCF_028749965.1 of Puma concolor. Classification (NCBI taxonomy): domain Eukaryota; kingdom Metazoa; phylum Chordata; class Mammalia; order Carnivora; family Felidae; genus Puma; species Puma concolor. The sequence continues at coordinate 43,667,259 of NC_141681.1, forward strand.
GCAAGACTTGGGGCACCTGGGTGGCTCAGTCAGTTGAGCGTCCGACTTCGGCTCAGATCATGATCTCATGGTCCGTGAGTTTGAGCCCCGTGTCGGGCTCTGTGCTGACAGCTCAGAGCCTGGATCCTGTTTCGGATTCTGTGTCTCCCTCTCTCTCTGACCCTCCCCCATTCATGCTCTGTCTCTCTCTGTCTCAAAACTAAATAAACATTAAAGAAATTTTTTAAAAAATGCAAGACTTAAACATATGTGTTGATTTCACAAATGACAGAGGGGGCGTTAAAAAACATCAGTGGAGAACAGAAGCTCTTTTATTTTTCAACTTCAAATCATATTTTACTATTGGAAAATACATTTTTGGGATTGTTGTCAAATAACATTTTTTTTTAACTCAAAACATGTTCTAGCACATTCAGTAGCAAAGATCTACCAGTGTTTCACACATGAAGAAAACCTACATCCCTCATCCTCAGGGAAATACAAACCAAAACCACAATGAGATACCACCTCACACCTGTCAGAATGGCTAACATTAACAACTCAGGCAACAACAGATGTTGGCGAGGATGCGGAGAAAGGGGAAGCCTCTTACACTGTTGGTGGGAATACAAATTGGTGCAGCCACTCTGAAAAGCAGTATGGAGGTTCCTCAAAAGGTTAAAAATAGGGGCATCTGGGTGTCTCAGTCAGTTAAGCATCCAACTCTTGATTTCGGCTCAGGTAATGATCTCACAGTTCATGAGATCAAGCCCCACGTGGGGCCCCATGCTGACAGTGAGGAGCCTGCTTGGGATTTTCTCTCTCTGTCCCTCTCCTGCTCATGCTCTCCCTCTCATGCTCTCTCTCTCAAAATAAATAAATAAACTTTTTTTAAGTTAAAAACAGAATTACCCTATGACCCAGCAATTGCACTACTAGGTATTTAGCCAAATGATACAAAAATACTGATCTGATGGGGCACATGCACACCAATGTTTATAGCAGCACTATCAACAATACTTAGGAAAGAGCCCAGATGTGTACTGACTGATGAATGGATAAAGAAGATGCGGTGTGGGGCGCCTGGGTGGCGCAGTCGGTTGAGCGTCCGACTTCAGCCAGGTCACGATCTCGCGGTCCGTGAGTTCGAGCCCCGCGTCAGGCTCTGGGCTGATGGCTCAGAGCCTGGAGCCTGTTTCCGATTCTGTGTCTCCCTCTCTCTCTGCCCCTCCCCCGTTCATGCTGTCTCTCTCTGTCCCAAAAATAAATAAACGTTGGGAAAAAAATTTTTTTTAAATAAAAAAAATAAAAAATAAAAAAAAAGAAGATGCAGTGTGTGTGTGTGTATATATATATATAATGGAATATTACTCAGCCTTCAAAAAGAGTGATATCTTGCCATTTGTGACAACTTCAGTGGAGCTAGAGTATATTATGCTAAGTGAAATAAGTCAGTCAGAGAAAGACAAATACCATATGATTTCACTCATGTGGAATTTAAGAAACAAAACAGATGAACATAGGGGAAAGAAGAAAAAAAAGAGAGGAGGCAAACCATAATAGACTATTAACTATAGGGAACAAACTGAGGGTTGCTAGGGGGGGAAGTGGGTGGGGGATGGGCTAAATGGGTGATGGGTATTAAGGAGGGCACTTGTGATGAGCACTGGGTGTTATATGTAAGTGATGAATCACTAAATTCTACTCCTGAAACCAATATTACACTATGTTAACTAACTAGAACTTAAATAAAAATTTGAAACACACAAAAAACATAACCTACATTGTGGTTCTAGTTGTACTGATTAAAATCTATATGCCTGTAAAGGCAGTTGGTTGTGCTTAATGGAGTTCTTGAGAATCAAATACAGAGTAACATATAAAAGATGGGTTTGAAAACTTTGAAGAATTTTAAGACAGACTTAATTTTTCATGAGTTTTCCAAAGCCAGTCACGATATTCATTTAACTTATGGTCTTCAGCATGCACCTGCTTCCATTCATTGATGCAAAAAATTCAGTAAGAGTCATTGCCCTATTTGTCCATCCCATGAAACTCAATCAGCTACCTCCACTGCTTTGCCAGATATTCATCTGAGAACTTGATAATGGCTTTGGCTCAAAGATTGTAGAGAAAAAGAGGTTTAAGAAGTTCTGACACTTCATGGGACACCTGGGTGGCTCAGTGAGTTGAACATCTGACTTCTGCCTAGGTCATGATCTCGCCGTTCCTGGGTTCGAGCCCCGCATCAAGCTCTGGGCTGCCACTCAGAGCCTGGAGCCTGTTCTAGATTCAGTGTCTCCCTCTCTCTCTCCTTCCCCCATTCATGCTCTGTCTCTCTGTGTCTCTCAAAAATAAATAAACATTAAAATTTTTTGGAAAAAAATAAAAGAAGTTCTGACACATCTCTTCAGTCTGCAGTCCTTGCTACCTCAGCTGAAGGATACTTCTCCAGAAACTACGAAAGCTCAGGTGTTGCCACTTTGCCTGAGGTCTGATTGAGAGATATAGTAGCAATGAGGAGCTTCTGTCGATCATGGAAAAGTATTTCTTGGACAAGATTAAAAGGTGACTGAGGAGGTGTCCACTTCCTAAAGGTTTTACGTCTTGGGGGGCTAAAAGCTTCTTTGTAGTATTTGTTGGAAAAATATATGTTTGTTTTCCTTTTTCCTTAACTTTATTTTATTTTTGATAGAGAGAGAGAGAGAGAGAGAGCATGAGCGTGCACAAGTAGGGGAGGGGCAGCGAGGGAGGGAGAATCCCAAGCAGGCTCCAGGCTTGAGCTCACAAACCGCGAGACCTTGACCTGAGCTGAAACCAAGAGTCGGATGCTTAACCGACTGAGCCGCCCAGGCGCCCCTCCTTTTTTCTATTTGTGTCTGTGGAATGGTATCTTCTTGACATATTTTCACATAAATAGTCTTTCTCGGTTTCATGAGCAGTTGTCCATTTCAGAGCCACATTTTTAAATGTCAGTATGCAAATGTTCCTTCCTTTCCCTGACTTATAGTTTTGTTTTTATTTCCTTGGCTTCTAAAAAGGTTTCTTCCCACTTCTCGTTGTGTTCTGCTTCTTCAGCTGAACATAATTTGTTTATGATGCCAGAAGTTATTTGTTCAAAACAAAAATTTGATCCGGAACTCAATGATTTTTCTTCTACAAGTCTCTTTTCTTCATTGGTTACACTGAGGTTCTTGTTGTTCACTCCAGATTCAGAAACGGAGGAAGTTTTATCAAGCGACAATGGTTCACTTTTAGCAGCTGCCTTATTATACTCAGATTCTCTGATTCTCTTTTCCTATTACTGTGAGCAGAATCTGGAAAACCCTTCCAACATCCTGTTTTAGTTTCTTTAATTTGAATTCCTTTCAAAATAGTCATCTTTCCTTTGGACTTTCTAACCTTTCTGGAGTCAACATCATTGACACCCTCATCTTCTTTAAAGTTAGATAGTCCTGGGGCACCTGGGTGGCTCAGTCAGTTAAGCGTCTGACTTCAGTTCAGGTCATGATCTCACAGTTCATGAGTTTGAGCCCTACATTGGGCTCTGTGCTGACAGCTCAGAGCCTGGAGGCTGCTTTGGATTCTGTGTCTCCCTCTCTCTGTCTCTGTCCCTCCCTCACTCACACTCTATCTATTCTCTCTCAAGAATAAATGAAACATTGGGGCGCCTGGGTGGCGCAGTCGGTTAAGCGTCCGACTTCAGCCAGGTCACAATCTCGCGGTCCGTAAGTTCGAGCCCCGCGTCAGGCTCTGGGCTGATGGCTCAGAGCCTGGAGCCTGTTTCCGATTCTGTGTCTCCCTCTCTCTCTGCCCCTCCCCCGTTCATGCTCTGTCTCTCTGTCCCAAAAATAAATAAACATTGAAAAAAAATTTTTTAAAAAAAGAATAAATGAAACATTTAAAAATAAATAAGTAATAAAGTCAGATAGTCCTGGGGCACCTGGGTGGCGGAGTCAGTTAAGTGTCTGACTTCATCAGCTCAGGTCATGATCTCACGGTTTGTGAGTTCAAGCCCTGCGTCAGGCTCTGTGCTGACAGCTCAGAGCCTGGAGCCTGCTTTGGATTCTGTGTGTGTGTCTCTCTCTGCCCCTTCCCTGCTCATTCTCTGTCTCTCAAAAATGAATAAACGTTAAAAAACTTTTTTTAATAAAAAAATTTAAAAAATAAAGTTAGATAGTCCTGTGCTAGTTTGCCCTTCCAAACTACCACTTGGCAGGGGAAAGACATCTTTTTTTCCACCAGCCCCATGTCCTGATGTTCTGGTTTGAAGTGATACTTTCATTTTGCATTTCAGATGTCAGAAGTGCTATGCTGTAGTCTTTATATCTGGACTTGATGCTCCTTGTAGAAAGTATAGTAAAATCAAACTCTTCCAGCATAAGAGAAGTCTCTCCATTTATGTGAAGATAATTAGCAAGTGAACTTTCGGATCTCAACGTCAGTCCTTGTGGGCTGATAAAATATCCATCGAATCTTCCTGCTGTCTTCCCTGACCACCTTTGCTTCACAACTCTTTCCCATCCACCTGGGACAGACTTACAGCATTCCATCACTGCATACAGTACCAGCAATCCGAGCAGGAGCAAGAGATTTTTACAGCAGGGGATTCCACCCACTGCTGCTTTTTATCCCCCCTTGTTTATCACTTCTCCCACTCTTTCTGATGCCAGAGCCACATGTTCCTCCCAGAGGTCATAGGGCCAGTCTTGGGCTAAGCGCCTACTGGAGGTGCTTAGCCCCACAGTCCCCCAGGCTCCAACCCTCCATCCCAGCCATGCCCTTCAAGTGGGCTCCAGTGGCAGCAACAGGTCGAGAGAGGATGTGATGCCCTAGGAGTGGAGAACAAGATGTAAAACCTTCAGTTCAGAGCGCTAGGCTGAAACCAAAAGCCGAAGACAGTGCAAGTCTATTAGACTCTACAGCTGCTTTCTGGCCGCCCCCTTGGCTGCAGCCGCCATCTCCATGGCTCAGCCAATCAAGTCCCACAGAAGCTCTTTAATAAAGGGTGTTGGGATCACTCATCACCTTCGTGGAAAATAATGACAGGTGTATCCCTACCTCGTATCACACACAAAAAAAATGATTTTGCAGGTGAATTAAAGTTCTGAATGTGAAAAGCAAGACTTTAAATTTTCAGAAGGAAATATAGGAAAATAGATTCATGATCTCAAGGTAATTTTCTTTAACAAGAGGGGGGAAACTACAAACCGTAAAGAAAATACTGTTGCATGTGATTACATTACAGAAGCACCATCAACAAAGTGAAAAGACAAGGCTACGAAGGAGGGCTTTCTGCAATACATACAACTAATAGAGGATAGTTAATAGCCTAGCTATATAAATAACTCCTACAAACCAGGGGGACCTGGCTGGCTCAATGGGTAAAGCACACGACTCTTGGTCTCCAGCTTTTGAGTTTGCCCACCGTGGGTGTAGACATGACTTAAAAATAAAATATTTTTAAAAACTAAAAAAAACCAATTGCAATGAGCTAAGAATAATAGTGTGCACACTCAGTAATTAACTAATAATGTTGGAAGCATGGAGGGATGACAACAGAGCATGCTTATAGCAGCAGAGATAAAAAGGAGGGGTCAATTCTCATTTTCCAATGAAAAAGATAGTGGCTGGAACTGAAAACTCAAGAAGTAGCAATACAAGTATGCTATTTAGAAATATCAGCTAGAAGACTTGTGTTTTCCCGGGGGGAGAGGAAGTGGCAAAATGAACAAAGGGAGAGGGGACAGATGATGCTGGTTTCTACAGTGAACCTTGCAGGATTATCAACTTTGAATAAAAATTATAAACAAATGAAACCCAGTAAATAAAGGAACCCAGTAAAAAAAGATACCTCATGGGGCAGGAAAAAAAACCTTTTAAATTGTAATTAATGTTTTTGGAGAGAAAATATATTTCATCCAGGAAATAAGATTAGGAATTCTGGAAAATGGACACTCAAAAAAAAAAATTCAACAATTCAAAGATTCCGTAGAAGAGATTTTTTAAAAAGTAAGTCAGGAAAATTTTCCAGAAGAGAGAGAGAGAGAAAGAGAGAGAAATAACACATCTGAAACTGATCTCTTGATCTTAGTCTCAGAACTGCTTATCACATCATCTTCCTCATATCTATAAATGGCAGGTTTTCTTCCAGTTGCTTGACTTATTTCTTTGTCCAACACCCTACCTCCAATCCATCAGAAAAAAAACTGTTGGTGTCACTTCAAAATGTACCAAGTTCCTTCATCGTCTTGTTGGTTTAGTACAACAGTGTCCAGGCCAGCCTCTTTGCTTTAGGCTTTGCACTCCTGCTAGCCATTTGCAATACAGCACTCAGAATTATTATTTTAAAATAGAAGTCAAATCAGGTCACTCCTGTGTTCAGAACCCACCAGGGATTTCCTATCTTAGAGTCAAGTCTTTACAGTGGCCTACAGAATCTGGCTCCCTCCTATCTTTCTGACTCTCATATGTTACTCTTTTCTTACATCAGAACAGACACTGGGCTTAATGAATGAACAAGGTCATACTGTGCACCACCATAGGGGCTGAAAGATCACTAACCAAATTGTTAAAGGGCTTGTTTCATCACTGCTCATCCCTAGGAGTCCCAGCATGGTGTGCAAAGTTAAAATTCAATGTTTTTGTTTCCCTTCAATCATAATTTCTAGGCAACATCTTGTTGGAACCCTAGGGTCCCACAAACCCCGAGTTGAGAAACTGGATTCAGTCCTTCTGTTTTGCCCTCTCTGGATTAATCCAAGTCTCAATTATTTTTCTCCTATATTATCCTTATAAACATTCTTACAGTAATCTTTTCATTAGTAATCACTGTATGTATGCTTACTTAAAAATAGTTGTTGGATGGGGCGCCTGGGTGGCTCAGTCGGTTAAGCGTCCCACTCTTGATTTCAGCTCAGGTCATTATCTCATGGTTCGTGGGTTTGAGCCCCACATCAGGCTCTGCGCTGATGGTATGGAGGCTGCTTGGTGTTCCCTCTCTCTCCCTCTCTCTCTCTGTTCCTCTCCCACTTGTGCTTGCTTGCTCTCTCTCTCTCTGAAAATAAATAAACTTTAAAAAAAATAGTTGTTGTAGACTCCTTTAAATTAGTGCCTTTATCACTTTCTAAATAATAAAAGAAACTCAGCTCCATTTTTAATACGCTCTTGCCTTTTTTTCCTATATATTGTTGTCATACATTCTACTTCTGTGTATATTACATGGGGCACCTGGGTGGCTCAGTCAGTTCGGTGTCTGACTTTGGCTCAGGTCATGATCTCACAGTTTGTGGGTTCAAGCCCTGCATCTGACTCTGTGCTGATGGTTCAGAGCCTGGAGCCTGCTTCAGATTCTGTGTCTCCCTCTCTCTCTGCCCCTCCCCTGCTCACACTCTGTCTCTCTCTCAAAAGTAAATACACATTAAAAAAATTTTTTTTAATACTTTTGTATATATTACAAATTTAAAATTTTTTTTTTCCAACGTTTATTTATTTTTGGGACAGCGAGAGACAGAGCATGAACGGGGGAGGGGCAGAGAGAGAGGGAGACACAGAATCGGAAACAGTCTCCAGGCTCTGAGCCATCAGCCCAGAGCCTGACGCGGGGCTCGAACTCACGGACTGCGAGATCATGACCTGGCTGAAGCCGGACGCTTAACCGACTGCGCCACCCAGGCGCCCCTATATTACAAATTTTATAAAATACTATCATTATTGCTTTCTAAGTAAGAAATGCTCCTTTGTATTGATCACGTATTTTTTGTTTCTGGTGATCTTCCTTTCTGCATTGCATGCTTCTGTCCAAGGCCATTTTCCTTTAGCCTAAGGAACTCCCTTAATTTCACTTCAAAAATGTCTTTGAAGGATATTTTTACTGGATGTGTGAATATAGGTTGTTGGTTTTTTCCAGCACTTTAAAGATGTTATCCATTGTCTTGGTGTTTCTCAGTTTCTGTTGAAAAACCAGAAGTCTTCCCAGGGACCTCTGCCTAACGGCTCATTGGCCTGACCTGTGTCAAATGGTCACCCATGGCTTGAAAGCTGGGAATTCTAACATTTCCATATTTCCAGCCTCTACTGCAGAGCAAGGTCAGGGAGAAGGGAGTTGGACTCAGTGTTGTGTGAAATGGAAATATATGAGTGTTGTATTGGTAGTATCAGAAGAGATGTATTCAAAGGCACTGTCTGGGGATAATCTATAATATAAAGTGGCTGTTTAGATGTGGAGGGAGAAGGAAAGGATAACCCTAAGGTGTGTAGACTAACTGAAAGAGTAATGATAAAATTCACCAAAATATGAATATCCAGAATACATTGTTTGGGGGGAAAGATGAGTTTAGTTAAAACCTAATGAGTTTGAGAGATTGACAGGCATAAAATTCCTACTGATTTTTCATGTTGATATTGTACCCAGCCATCTCGCTAGTTCTGATGACTATATTTTTCAGTTGTCATGGATTTTTTTTTAGGAAAAACAATCATAGTATCTACAAACAATGATAGTTTTTGTTTTCATGCCAATATTTTTATACTAAAAAAAATGTTACAGCATTGCCTCTTCTACTTCACAGTATTGACAAGCAGTCATTCTGATGCTTAATCTTTTTGTGTGTTATTTTTTCCTTTCTATAACTTATTATGATTTTCTTTATCCCCAGAAGTCTAACCTTTCATGACTTGGTGTGAGTCTTTTTTTTTTTAATTATCCATCGAGATGAGTACTGAGATGGGTCATTTTAATTTAGAGATTTCGGTTTCCTGAATTAACTAATTATATCCTTCCTCAGCTCTTTCTGATTTCACTTTCTGGAACTCCTCTCATTTGAATGTTAAACCTCATGAACTGATTTTCGCCCTGATTCTCTATGTTTCCTTCTCCCTCTCTCTCTCTCTCTCTCTCTCTCTCTCTCTCTCTCTCTCTCTCTCCACCCTTGTTAAGGGTTCCCTTGTTAATGGCAATGTAGGAAGACCTTGAACTCACCTCCTCCACAGACACACCAAATCTATACATATTTATAGAGAAATTCCTCCTGAAAAAGAACTGAGAGCAGATGGAAAGTGATGTCCAAATGGAGACTGCAGGAGGCAGTTGGATAGGTTTAGGGAAGGTTTAGGGAGAGATCTAGGCTAAAGAAACAAATTTGGAGATCAAAGTATGGATGCTATTTAAAGTCTATAACATGGGGTGCCTGGGTGGCTCAGTCAAACATCTGACTTTGGTTCAGGTCATGATCTCGCAGTTAGTGGGTTCAAGCCCTGCGTTGGGCTCTGTCCTGACAGCTCAGAGCCTGGAGCCTGTTTCAGATTCTGTGTCTCTCTCTCTTTCTCTGCCCCTCCACCCCCCTCAAAAATAAATAAACATTAAACATTTTTTAAAGTTTATAACAGAAAGCAGATCATCCAGTAAAGAGATTTCTAGTAAAGAGATTTCTCTGCATATAAAAGGGTGATGGGTGACCCAAGATATGGCAGCCGGGGGCTACAAGAGCCTCCCGACTGGTCATCTCAAACCAAGAGCCTTAATGACCCCAGTGTGACTAAATGAGTGGTTATTTTCTTGTGGGGGCTCTGGTGTGAGAAAGCTTCAGAAGTGGTAGTGTAAGGAATGGGAATACAGAGAAGAGGCTCAAAGACTGAGTCCTAGAGTACTCAAAATTTAGACGTTGGGGAGATGAGGAAAAGCCAGCAAAGGAAATTGCAGAAGAGTGAACGGAGATGCAGGAAGTGAGCCAAGACTGCGTGTTCTCTGAAGCCAAGGGTTTACAAAGAGTTTGAAGAAGGAAGGAGTGACTGCTTCAGATGCTGCAGGCTGGTCAAGAAAGGTCTGAGAAATGACCACCGGATTTAACAACACAGGGTCTTTGGTGACCTTCAGTGGAAGGGAACGAGGGCCCGAAAGCCTGTGTGCATTCAAGAAAGAATATGACAACTCTTTCAAGGAGTTTTGCTATAAAGGGAAAAGAGAAATAAGTCATCACTAGGGAAGGATATAGGGTAAGGAAGCTTTTTTTTTTTTAATCTTACAATAAGTGATATTATAGCAAATGTATATGTTGATGGGAATGATCCGGTAGATGGGGAAAATGTGAAGATACAGAACAGGGAAAAACTGCTGGAGCCAGACGCTTGAGAAGGCAAAGGATGGTGGTAGTCAAAGTCACAGGAGGGAAGGCAAAGCTCACACAGAGGGACATGGCTGCTGTGTAGACATGGTGATGGGAGGTCCACGGGTTCTCACTGATTGTTGGAAGTGAGAATGGGAGAGAAGGGATATGCGGTTTCAGGAAAAGAAGTTGTTAAAGGGTCATCCAGGTGAAATCCATTGCCTTCTTCCCTCAGCTTTGAATCCAGAGAAACTGAGCTATTTTAAGGACCTGCTTCTGTCAATACACTATCTAATGTAAAAAGGTCTTATGTATTTATACCTAATCTTTAGCATGAGCTAACAGAAGTGATGAACATTCCTTACAGAAAGCAATTACACTGTACTCCCCACTGTCTCTGCTCTCAACTGCATAGTTTAAGAGCTACTTATACAAAAATTATCCTTGTACACATCAAACCCATTACTTTAAGAAGCTAGACTCTGTTAAGGAGATGAGCCTAATAATCTAAATGAATAATCTGTATGAATCTGTATGAATGAAACCATGTCCCAACTTCTCCATAAAAAATGTTAAGAGCAGAATTATGATTTGATTCCAAATGTTTCAAATATTACACCTTAAAATGCATCCTGTTCACATAAACAACTATATAGCACCATGGAAGTTCAGGAGCAGATACCTGAGCCAAAGTCAGACACTTAACCGACTGAGCCACCCAGGCACCGCTAGATCGTGTTTTTTTTAATGTTTGTTTATTTATTTTGAGAGAGAGAGAGAAAGAGAGAGCAGGGGAGGTGCAGAGAGAGGGTGAGAGAGCAAATCCCAAGCAGGCTTTGTGCTGCCAGCACAGAACCTGATGTGGGGGCTCAAATCCACAAACCACAAGATCATGACCTGAGCCGAAACCAAGAGTCAGATGCTTAATCAACTGAGCCACCCAGGTGCCCCATACACACGCTAAGATTGTAAGTAAATATACTGCAGACAGAAACTGCTTTAGACCGAGAACCAAGATCCCAGAACTTGGATCCCGTCCCTCACTACACACACACACACACACACACACACACACACACACACACACACACCCCAGGGAACAAGGGCTTGATCAGCTACAGTGAGGATCTGCTCTGGACCAGGCTGTGATGTGAACTTTGACTCGGTTTCTAACCAGCTCACTTAGATCAGTCTCTTGACCATTTTGGGCCTAATACTATGAATTTCCACACTGCAGAGGTGCTGGGACACAACAGAGACTCAATGAATGCAATTATTATTACTATTACTTAACTTCTCTAATCCTATTTCCTATACTTACAAATGCAATGGCTCCTAATACCAGCACCCCTTCCCATGAAGGGCTGTCATTAGGATCCTGTGAAATCACATACGTGAAGTATGGGCATATTACAAAATGTTCATCAAAGCAAGAGAGGCTGAAGGAGACCTGAAAGGGTGGGAGTGACAAGACCATTTATTGATACAAAGAAAATGTTTCTATTTTGGGAAAGCTGCATGCTGGAAAGAGAGCCTGGACAGAAAAAAAAAAAAAAAAAAAAAAAAAAGGACTAACTAAAAAGTGGGTAATTGAGAGAGGAAGGCGAGAGAAAAACCTGTCTTTGCACATGGTGAAAATTAAGGCATTGATTCCCCTGTTATGTTTATTTCTCACAGATTATTCCAAAGAATAATCTCTTAAAATGGCTTAAAGCCAAAACTGGTGTTTCTCAAAGTACGGCCCCAAGGGCCACCTCATTTTTACACCCTTGATGAGACTGTTTAAAATACAAATGCCTGGGATGGTCCACCAACGATTCCAATCTTTAAGGCCTGGATCTGAATCCAGAAATTTACCTTTTAATAAACCTCCCAAATAATTCTGATACCACCAAACTCTGAGGACCACCACAGCAGCCTGTGCCACAGGGTAGCCCACTAACCATGAGCTTGTGCCTACACAGAGAAGACTCCTAGCTCCAGGCTGAGCTGGGCCTCCCGCTCACCCCCAGAACACCACAGGCTGGTTCTGCAGTGGTCTGTGTCTCCCCTAAAAGCCATGGGTTGTGAAAACAGAAAGCTGGCTTTGCGGGAATAGAATTCTTATTAAATGATTATACCATGAGCAAGAATGCTGAAAATCCTGATATAAAACGCGGTTATGAATAGGATGAATGGGAGAATCTGCCACACACCGCATTTTGGGTCAGAGAGAGGGAGTTTACAATGCATATCAAATGTGTCCAAATCAGGGCACCTGAGTGGCTCAGTCAGTTAGGCTTCTGACTTCAGCTCAGGTCACGGTCTCATGGTTCGTGAGTTCCAGTCCCATATTGGGCTCTGTGCTGACAGCTCAGAACCTGAAGCCTGCTTTACATTCTGTGTCTCTCTCTCTCTCTCTGCCTCTCCCCCACTCACTTTCTGTCTCTTTCTCTCAAAAATAAATCACTATTTAAAAACCTTTTTTAAATAGTGTACAAATCTTTTGAGCCAGCAGGTTCAACTTTCAAGAAAACCACCCTTAGGGGGGCACCCAGGTGGTTCAGTGGGTTAAGCGTCCACCTTCAGCTAAGGTCACGATCTCACAGTCTGTGGGTTCGAGCCCCACGTCGGGCTCTGTGCCGATAGCTCGGAGCCTGGAGCCTGCTTCGGATTCTGTGCCTCCCTCTCTCTCTGCCCCTCCCCTGCTCGCACTCTCTCTCTCAAAAAATAAATAAACATTTAAAAAAAACACACCTTTAGGAAATAGAGATGTGTACAAAGATATTCATTGCACCCTACGTATAATAGAAAATAATTTAAACCACTCACCTGAAAATTGTAAACTGGCTAGAAAAATAATGGAACCAGGGTACCTGGGTGGCTCAGTTGGTTAAGCATCTGACTACAGCCCACATAATGATCTCATGGTTTGTGAGTTCAAGCCCCGCGTCAGGATCCGTGCTCGCAGCTGAGAGCCTAGAGCCTGGGGCCTGCTTTGGATTCTGTCTCCCTCTCTCTCTCTGTCCCTCCCCCACTGACGTTCTGTCTCTCTGCCTCAAAAGTAAATAAACTTAAAAAATTTTTTTTTCAATTAAAAATAGAGAAAAGAAAAATAATAGAAACATAAAATAAAATGCTATCTAACTACTAGTATTAACTACTTTTAGAACCCATGTTCTAAAAAATATTTCATGACAAGGAAAAATGTTTATGATGCTTGTTAAGTAAATAGCTGGTTACAAAATAGCACTAGTATTATATGTAACAAATATACCTTATTTGTTTTATATATGTATTTACATTTATATATATGTTATATATACAAACACATATTTACCAAACATGGGAGGGAATTAGAAGAATATTGTTTAAACTATTAAGAGTCCTCCCATCCCCCCTTGTTACAGATAATAAAATCTAATAAATGCTAAAACTAGTAGACCAAAGTGATTTTTTAATTTTTTTAACCTTTATTTATTTTTGAGAGAGAGAGACAAAAGTGTGAGCAGGGGAGGAGCAGAGAGAGAGGGAGACATGGAATCTGAAGCAGGCTCCAGGCTCCGAGCTGTCAGCACAGAGCCTGACACGGGGCTCGAACTCACGAACTGTGAGATCATGACCTGAGCTGAAGCTGGACGCTCAACCGACTGAGCCACCCAGGCACCCCATAGTGGACAAAAGTTTAAAGACAAATAAGATTTGCATGGTCTCAAAGATATTGATTAATACAAAAGGAAAGATAGGAACTTTATGGTGGAGAAACCCAGCAGACACCATAATAACCAAGCAATCAAGGTGAATAAAGCCAGTAAAAAGACATCTCAAAATCACAAAGCATTGGATATAATGTGCCAAGAAAAGCACCCTTCTATGGTATTCTTGCCAACAGTACATAATGTCATTGCAATCATGTAGGAATGCCTAACAAATTCAAATCAAGTTATGTTCTACAAAATAACTAGACAGTACTCTTCAAAAGTGTCAAGGTCAAGAAAGACTGGGGAACTGTCACAGATTGGACGAGATTAAGGAGACGTGATGATTAAATGCATCGTTTAACTCTAGATGGGGTCCTGGAACAGAAAAAGGACATTAGTGGAAACACCAGTGAAATTCAGGTCAAGTCGGTAGTTTCATCAGTAGTATTGTATCAATGTCAATGTTCGGGGTTTTTTTTTTAATTTTTTTTTTAACGTTTATTTATTTTTGAAACAGAGAGAGACAGAGCATGAATGGGGGAGGATCAGAGAGAGGGAGACACAGAATCCAAAACAGGCTCCAGGCTCTGAGCTGTCAGCACAGAGCTCGAACTCACGGACCGCGAGACCATGACCTGAGCCGAAGTCAGCCGCTTAACCAACTGAGCCACCCAGGCGCCCTGATATTCTGGTTTTTGATCACTGTCCTATCGTGTGTAAAATGTTAACATTAGGGGAAGCTGGGTAAAGGATAGACAGGAATTCTTTGTTCTCTTCTATTCCTTTTCTATTGCTCCATAACAAATTGCCACAAAATTAGCAGCTTAAAACACAACTCATTTATTATCTCACAGATCCACAGAGTCAGAAGCCTGCAGCAGCATCGCTAGATTCTCTGCTCAGGGTCTCACCAGGCTAAAATTCAGATGCCCATGGAGTTCATGATTCTCACCTGAGACCCAGGGTCCTCTTGCAAGCTCACTCAGGTTGTTGGCAGGATTGAATTCCTTGCAGTTACAGGAGGACGTTCCATTTCCCTTGTTGTGTGTCAGCCAGGGGCCACCCTTACCTTCTAGAGGCCTCCCTCTGGTCTATGCAGGGAGCCCCCTCCAACTCACAGCTAGCAAAAGTGTGTTCATGCTCTGAATCTCTCTGACTTCAGCCAGAGAACGTTCTCCGCTTTTAAGAGCTCTGGTTAAATTGGACCCACCTGGACATTCCAGGCTACTCTCCCTATTTTAAGGTTTGTGACCTTAAATACATCTGCAAAGTCTCCATGGCCATCACCATAATATATTCAGAGGATTCTGAGAGTAGGGCATGGATATTGGGGGGGGGGGGGTCCACTTTCCTACAAGTATATTTGCAACTTGTCTCCAAGGCTAAAATTAGTTCAAAATTAAAACTTAAAAAGAATGATAATCTCTTGATGGTGATATTTGAAGAAATTGATTTTTTACATTTTTTAAAGCTTATTTTGAGAGAGAGCATGCACAAGCTCGTGTGAGTGGGGGAGGAGCAGAGAGAGAGGGAGACAGAGAATCCCAAGCAGGCTCCACGCTCAGCACGGAGCCTGACCCATGGCTTGATCTCATAAACCACAAGAGCCAAAATCAAGAGTCGGTTGCTCAAGTGACTGAGCCACCCAGGTGCCCCTGTATTTTACTCTTTTCTAAGTCTTCTGCATTGAGTATATATTTCTGTAGTCATAAAGGGGGATTTCTCTGTTGTCTTGAGTGTAGGTATATATATATACACACACATATACATATATATATGTGTGTGTGTGTGTGTGTGTGTATATACATATATATGTATATATATATATATATATATATATATATACGTATATATAAATATATACATGCTTCAAAAATGCTGTGACAAGTCAGACCACATAAGAAAATCCTGCGGACTTCACAACCGGACTGGCCCAAGAACAGCAAACAAGAATGCCACCAGCCTGTAACCTCCAAAACTGCCTCTTTCTCAGGCAAACACTGCTTGGAATTCAAAGAGAATTCTGAAACTAACTGTCAAGTTAGTCACTTTGTTACAAGGTCTTACCTGTCACAGAGATTCCCCTCCATATACTTTCTGAAGATACCTTGTCATTTGGGAAGTTGAAGTCACTTGAATTGTTTTAGTAATAAGTCAAAACGTTTGAATAGGTTGTTATAAATAAGCCTAGAAATGTCATTTTCATGGAGCCTTGGATCAATTTAGATGTTGTTATTCATTGAATAATGACAGCATCATGCTGTCTTTCTAAAACTCCAACATAGAATAATGAGACCAATTACTGGGTAAACTCAGCCCTGAGGAGGCCAAAAGGGTGGTTTTCTCGGCAGCTGTCCAACTTGGAGAATTCGGAGAAACGGCAGATGTTGTACAGAGGCTGCTGACGATGCAGGGCTGAGCCAGGAACCTCAAAGTATGAGGAGTGTCCTGGAAAAAGGATGCGTGTTCATTTTTTCAAACGAAAAGTTGGGGAGGCATGGATTTAAAATATTTTCCAGGGATTTTTGGCTGGCTCAGTTGGTAGAGCATGTGACTCCTGATCTCGAGGTCATGAGTTCAAGCCCCACATTGGGCATAGAGATTACTTTTAAAAAATTAAAATTCAAAGTAAAGTGTTTTCCAGATACAAAGCCCTTCAATAATTCTGCAAGGCATTAACTCTTATTCATTTAATAAATATCTATCAGGCATTGTTTTAGCACTGGAGATACAGTGGCATAGAGCTCACAGCCTGGTGAGAGAAACAAGAGATTAAACTAATAACCCCTCAAATAAGTACAAAACCATGACAAATGCTCCAAAGGAAAAGTTCAGGGTCCAATAAGACCTAAGATCCTTAGTCGGAAGGATCAGAAAAAAGGATGCTCTGGAGACATGAAGTTTCTTTTTTTTTTTTTCAATTAAACTTCTCATTTTAAGGTAATTGTAGGTTTACATGAAGTTGCAGAAAATAATAGATTTTTTTAAAGATTTTATTTTTAAGTAAACTCTACACCCAACATGGGGCTCAAACTCATGATCCCAAGATCAAGAGTCACACGCTCCACTGACTGAGCCAGGTGCCCTGAGAGTTGTTGGTTTTTGGTTTTTTTTTTTTAACATTAGTTTTGAGGGTTCTTTATATATTGTAAATACCAGTGCTTTGCTGGATATCTTTCCCTAGTCTGCAGCTTGTCTTTTCATGTCCCTTCAAATGGGCTTTAGCAGAGCAAATGTTTTTAATTTTGATGAAGTACAATTTGTCAATTTTTCCTTCTATGGATTGTGCTTCTGGTAACAAGTCTAAGAAACTTTCTGCCTTGTTCTAGACCCTAAGGATTTTCTCCCGTGGCTTTTTCCTAAAAGCTTTATAGTTTTGCATTTTCCATTTTGAGTTACAGGTCAAGACTCATTTCTTTTGCCTATGAATGTCCAATTGTTCCTACACTGTTTGTGGAAACACTGTGCCTCCTCTATTGAACTGATTTTGCACTTTTGTCAAAAACAAATTGAGTATGTTTGTTTGGGTGTATTTCTGGATTATGTATTCTGTCCCACTGACCTATGTGTCCATCCCTCCTCCAATTCCACATTGTCTTATTTACTGTAGCTGTATAGTAGGCCTTAAGATTGGGTTAGAGTGGTTCCTTCATTATTCTTCTTTTTAAAAAAAATTTTTTTAATGTGTATTTATTTTTGAGAGAGACAGAGACAGAGTGTGAGCAGGGGAGGGGCAGAGAGAAAGGGAGACAGAATCCGGAACAGGCTCCAGGCTCTGAGCTGTCAGCACAGAGCCCGATGCGGGGCTCTCATTATTCTTCTTTTTAAAAAACATTTTAGGGTGCCTGGGTGGCTCAGTCAGTTGAGCATCTGACTTCGGCTCAGGTCATGATCTCACAGTTTGTGAGTTCGAGACCCACATCAAGCTTGCTGCTCTCAGCACAGAGCCTGTTTTGGATCCTTTGTCCCCCGCTCTCTCTCTGCCTCCCCTACTCACTCTCTCTTGCTCTCTCTCTCTCTCTCTCTCAAAAATGAATAAACATTAAAAAAATGTTTAAAAAATCATTTTAGCTATTCTTGAGCCTGTGACTTTCCATGAAAGTTTTAGAATAAGCTTATCTACATCTAGAAAGAAAACTGTGCTGGGATTTTAGTAGGAATTGAATTAACCCTACAGGTCATTCTGGGGAGTAATAACATCTCTACTACGTTTACAGGTCAAGCCCTCACCTGAGCAAACCCCACCCCCTCAAACCCCACACCAGCTTCATCCACCACTCCTTCAAGGCACAGAAACAACTGGACATCACAGGAAATGTGCAGCTCTCACTCTGCGGCTCCTGGGGCAAACAAATTGCCCAGATGCTATAGAAAGACTGTCAAACAGTCACCTCACCGAGTGACCTCAGGAGCAGAGGGGCCGGCCTGCGCATGTGCAGAGTCACCCAAGCAGGAGCAGGTTGAACGGGAACAGCATGCAATACGCAAACACACTCCCAGGAACTTAGCCTACAAAACTCACCCTGAAGAAAATGAACTCAAGGAACAGAGGAACACTTCCCCACGCTGCTTCTCACAATCCAAGTCGGAAAGAACAAGAATTCAATAATGCTCAAGGACAAGATGAAAAACAACAGAATGGTATGAAAAGAAAGATTGCAGGCTTACTAAAACTGAGGACCAAAACATTACAGAACAAGTCAATACAATAGAAATGGCAACAAACTAGAACACAGCCAATTATCACATTTATGACAGATGGGAGAAAGGGGGTTTATAGAAATGGCAGTGAACAAAGACTCAAAAG
Organism: Puma concolor; assembly: GCF_028749965.1. NCBI lineage: Eukaryota > Metazoa > Chordata > Mammalia > Carnivora > Felidae > Puma > Puma concolor. The sequence continues at coordinate 43,685,828 of NC_141681.1, forward strand.
TAAAAGAAATTAAAGCAATTAGAGAGAAACAGATGGCTATGGAGGTTAGGGGATAGGATGATTGGTGACCCTGCTGTGAAAACCCAGCAAATGGAAAAGAGGTTTTCAAAGAAAAAACACAAGAGGGGCACTTGGGTGACTCAGTTGGCTGAATGTCCAACTTCAGCTCGGGTCTTGATCTCACAGTCCGTGAGTTCGAGCCCCGCGTGGGGCTCTGTGCTGACAGCTCAGAGCCTGGATCCTGCTTCACATTCTGTGTCTCCCTCTCTCTCTGCCCCTCCCCCAGTTGCACTCTGTCTCTTTCTGTCAAAAAAAAAAAAAATTAAAAAAATTTTTTAATTAAAAAAAGAAGCTTAATGTTAATAAACGATGTTTATTTAATGCTTATTTAATGGTGGTTATTTCTGGCTGATGGGCAATGGAAAGGGTTATATATTTTTTTTAGTTTTATCATTGCCATTTTCTGTATTATTTGAACTCTGTAGAATAAACAAACATTGTTATCAAATTAAAAGGTTCTGGGACCCAATTTCCACTGTAGTGGGAGTGGGATTCCTTTACGGCACCAATTTCTGGAACACCAGCAGGATGTCCCACAATTCAACTCTATTCTGATACTTTATGGTTTTTTTTATTTTATTTTATATTTGAGAGAGCGTGAGTGAGCGCGAACAGGGGAGGAGCAGAGAGATGGAGACGGAATCTGAAGCAGGCTCCAGGCTCTGAGCTGTCAGCACAAAGCCTGATGAGGGGCTCGAACTCACAAACCATGAGATCATGACCTGAGCTGAAGTCGGATGCCCAAGTGACTGAGCCAGCCGGGCACCCCAATTCTGATACTTTCTACCCGGGGATGGCACCAGATTCCACAGGTTAAGTTCTTGGAGAACTGAGCTCACCCCCAATTTCAGACACTAGTTGCAAACCCAGTTTATCACCCAGGCTTCTGACCAACAGGTTATAGATTAGAGGCTCCAATGACCCCTGCCTTGGGTGGATTAATATGTTGGGGCAATCCACAAAACTCAGAGAAGCAGTTTAGTTACTAGATTACCAGTTTATTATAAAAGGGTAGAACTCAGGAATAGCCGGATAGAGGAGATGCACAGAGCAAGGTGCAGGGACAGGGCACAGAGCTTCCATGCCCTCTCAAAGCATGTCACTCTCCCCCAAATTTCCATGCGTTCATCAACAGTAAAGCTCCCTGGACTCCCATCCTTCTGGGATTTTTGTTAGTTTATTTATTTATTTTGAAAGAGACAAAGATAGCGCAACTAGGAGACAGGCACAGAGAGAGGAGACAGAGAATCCCAAGCAGGCTCCACACTGTCAGCTCAGAGCCCGACGTGGGGCTCGAACTCACAAAACCGCGAGATCGTGACCTGAGCTGAAACCAAGAGTCAGACGCCTAACTGACTTAGGCCCCAGGCGCCCCCATCCTTCTGGGTTTTTATGGAGGTTTCATTACATAGGCATGACTGATGAAACCATTGGTCACCGGCAACTGATCCAACCTTTAGCTCCTCTCCCTTCCCTAGAGGGCTGGGGTGAGACTGAAAGTCCCAAGCCTTTAATTACACAGATGCTTCTTCTGGCAACCAGCCCTCATCCTTAGGTGCTTTCCGAAAGTCACTTTATTAACATAGTATAAGAAAAACCTTTAAGCTATCACCACTTAGGAAATTCCAAGTGTTTAGGGAGCTGTGATCCAGGAACCATGGACAAAAAACAAATATATCAGTAATATATATTTGACTATCTGAATGACAAAATACATATTTCTTTTTCAAAAGAGGTATTACTTATAAATCACAGTATCACATAAACTGATAGTGATTCTACTTTATGGGGCGCCTGGGTGGCGCAGTCGGTTAAGCGTCCGACTTCAGCCAGGTCACGATCTCGCGGTCAGTGAGTTCGAGCCCCGCGTCGGGCTCTGGGCTGATGGCTCAGAGCCTGGAGCCTGTTTCCGATTCTGTGTCTCCCTCTCTCTCTGCCCCTCCCCCGTTCATGCTCTGTCTCTCTCTGTCCCAAAAATAAATAAAAAACGTTGAAAAAAAAATTAAAAAAAAATAAATAAATAAAAGTGATATTTAAAGCAAACAGGCAAACACGTTAGCAGGACCTAGTCCTCTAAGTGGTAGGAGTGTAAATGATTGTTGCTTTCTTCTTTGACCTTGCTGTGCATTTTCAATTTCCAAAAAATAACAAGTAAATAAACCAGAGTAGGGGCAAGAATGTTGCCAGCAAAGAAATGGCATGAATGCCGAACCTAGAGGAAGGAGATTGGTGTCACCCAGAAACTAAAGGAAAACAGTACGGAACAGAAAGTCCTACAATGTGAGGCAGAGGGGCAGAAAACCACCACCAGTGGGGCGCCTGGGTGGCTCAGTCAGTTAAGCGTCTGACTTCGGCTCAGGTCATGATCTCATGGCTCGTGAGTTCGAGCCCCGCGTCACTCTGTGCTGACAGCTCAGAGCCTGGAACCTGCTTCGGATTCTGTGTCTCCCTCTCTCTCTCTATCCCTCCCCCGCTCGTACTCTGTCTCTCTCTCTTTGTCTCAAACATAAATAAACATTAAAAAACAAATTAAAAAAAAGAAAAGAAAAGAAAACCACCACCAGAGCTTGCTGGCCACTCTGGAACCCTGGAATGTCATTCATAAGCTTGCCTCTGATCAAAACTTAATCCACTCCAATAACTGCCCTTTCCATCCTGAGCCACAACTAAAAATGGTCTTTAAATACTTGAAAATTGGGTGTTTGGAGTTGTCTGTAATATCACCATGGCCAAAACAGTGCACTTTGTGAACAACTCTATATTCAGTCCACCACACACCTTCCTGTCCTAAAACAGACTTTCCCATGTTCTAGAATAGTTGAGTCAAAAGTTAAACCAAAGATATTAAATATGTCACACAATTGGGGCACCTGGGTGGCCCAGTCAGTTAAGTGTCTGACTCTTGGTTTTGGCTCAGGTCACGGTCTCACAGTTTGTGCGTTCGAGCCCTGCATCAGGCTCTGCGCTGACAGCATGGAGCCTGCTTGGCATTCTCTCTCTCCCCCTCTCTCTGCCCCTCCCCTGCTCTCACTCTCTCTCTCAAAATAAACAAATAAAATTAAAAAGAAAAACATGCCACATAATTAAAATAATGGTAAATCAACCCTACGAGGTTGTAACAAGCTACAAATGAAAAATGAGCTTTACCCTATATGTTAACCACTATTTAGTATTTCAGAAAGTTTCTCCAGAAACATCGTTCCAACTGTGAGCAAAGACAACAGTCAAACTTCTAAAACTAGATGGCAGCACCTGCCTGCTACAAATGGAAGTCACACTGCTGTCATCTTTCAAACATCAAAAATAATCAGGAATCAAAAGTGAAAATTCTAGGAGTTGATACAATTTAGTTTATAAATTTCAAACACTGTTAATATTCATTCATACTTTTCTTCTTACTATTGAGTTTGCCTAAACTGAGTTCATGAGCTTTTAACAGTAATACTTGTTTAGATATGAGAGAAGCAGAAGATCCAAACGGTCCAGAGCTCATATGGCCCACATCTCTGCTTCAAGTTCCCACCAAAGGGTTGGTACACAATCACCATCACTGCATGAAATCCAAGAAGTCATTTGAGAAATAGAATAACATCATATTTTAGTTTTTTCATATATACATATAAAAAAATACATATATATATTTATACTGTTATACCAAAACACACACACACTGTGTGTGTGTGTGTGTGTGTGTGTGTGTGTGTGTGTGTGTATAACATTCCATAGGCAACATCTCACTTAATTTGCACAACACTGTAAGGCAATTATCGATATCTTCATTTTACAAGTGAGGTACTAAAGTTCAGAGATACTGAGGGTCTTATGTGAAGTCATAAGTGCAGAGCCAGATAGAGTCTGGGTCTTCTTGGCTCTAAATTCAGGGGGGCTCTTCACCTCACATTTATTTGACAAAAGTAGTTGACCACCCTATCCCTAAAGTAAACTCATGGCCACTATCCCTACTCCACCCCACCCGGTTACTATCCCATCATCCTATCATTTCCCTCCAAAATTATTTTATATACTGTCTCCTTCTTCCTCCCTCGATACCTAACAAAATAGACATACATTCATTTTGAACATATCTTCCATAACACATGTTCTACAAGGGTAGGGACTTTGTCCGTCTTGTCACCAACACCTGCTTCAGTGTCTGGAACGTAGCAGGCATGCCATAAAAATGAAATGAAATGAAAGATTTCTTGGGCACAAGACTTATTCAAAACTTACAGCATGTGTAGGACTTACAGTCCTAGGGGGCATGAGAAAGCAATACACCTTTGAGACTCCTGGTTGGATCAAGAAATCTACCCAATGTTACAGTTTTCCTAGAAGACTGGTCTTCCAGAAGACATAGCATCCTCAGTTCTGTGCATCAGCACATCATGTCTGGCCCCAGGAAAATCCAGTTCTATTTTCTGCTTATGAAAATCTTGTTTTGTAAGATATCCTTGATGTTTTATGGTATATAGTTCTCTTTATCTTCATTTATACTTATATTAAAACACACACACACACACACACACACACACACACACACACACACACCCTTATTAAGGGCCTAGTACTTGCAAATCATTTGCTTCATATAAAATCATTTTGCTTACATGAAAAGCAACTTAATTGTTTAAAAACGATTTTTAGGGGGCTCCTGGGTGGCGCAGTCGGTTGAGCGTCCGACTTCAGCCAGGTCATGATCTCGCGGTCCGTGAGTTCGGGCCCCGCGTCAGGCTCTGGGCTGATGGCTCGGAGCCTGGAGCCTGTTTCCGATTCTGTGTCTCCCTCTCTCTCTGCCCCTCCCCCGTTCATGCTCTGTCTCTCTCTGTCCCAAAAATAAATAAACGTTGAAAAAAAAAATTTAAAAAAAAAATAAAAACGATTTTTAGCTTTATTTATTTATTTTGAGGGGGAAGGGCAGAGAGGAGGAGAGGGAGAATCCCAAGCAGGCTCCAAGCTCAGTGCAGAGCCTGACTCAGGGCCTCATCTCATTACCCTGAGATCGTGACCTGAGCCAAAATCAAGAGTTGGTCGCTTAACTGACTGAGCCACCCAGATGCCCTTTGATTTTTTTTTTTTTTTTTTAGTGTAACTTCATACCAGGGACAGGAGTTCACAAATTGAATGGAGTTAGAAAATAATAATAAAGAAGTAAACAGAAAAAATATAAATAACAGCCTAACATAAACTACCATCACATGGTGCCACAAGATTAGCTGTTAAATATGAACAAATTATTTGCTATAGAAATTCTCAGGAAGGAAAACACTTGAAGTTGGACTGGAAAGAAAAAACATCAGAGAAGACAGAAAATGAATGTGAATTAGCCCTTGAAGAATGAGTAGGATTCATTAAAGCACAAAAACTGAAAAAGTCGTGAAAGCTCCAATAATCTCATTTTGCTAAAGAAGAGAGTGTGGTTTAGTGAGTAATCAGAAAGAAGGCTCAGAGCAGAATGGACTCAACTCATTGAGGACCATTAATGCCAGGATGAGATTTATTTTACAGCCAATGAGAGCTACTTCAAGGTTTAATGGAGGGCCTTCCTATGATCAATGTGGTATTTTAGGAAGATTATTCTGGCAAGGTAGGAGACTGAAGGATGAGAGGAAACCGTCGCTAATCCACTCAGCCTTCCCTGTAGGGAATTTTCCATTTTTTAACATAAGCTTTGAGAACAGAGTTACCCCCCAAACAACAGCGCCTGGATGGATATCTCCAGGATGTTCACTGCTGCACGTACCTTGTTTAGTTGGAAGAGATCACAGATAACCAAACTGCAGGCCGACTTATTCAAGCTCTGTGTCTCAATGAGGTTAAAGAAGATAAGTCTTTACTCAGCCCATAGCCACTGGGCAAGCAGGAGACGCCCTCTAGTTGGCTTACTCCTCCCTTACCTCCAGACAAAACACCTGCGTTACTACGTCACCTCATTTTGTTCCAGTCAGGTCCATCTGCTTATTCTTTTACAACATCTGTGAGTATAACGTAAGATCCGATGCTGTTCCCTACCCTCTCTTGTACCCGACATCAACGTTCACAATGTTAGGTGCTTGGACTTTGAGGCTTCAGATCCCTTTACTTTTTGCCTTTTCTTCTTTTTTTTTTTTTTTTTTTTTTTGGCTGTGATGGCAATGGTCATGTCTTTGCAGCTGAGACAAAGACCAATTATTTGCATCTTGGTCTCTACTCTTTACCTTGTAGGGCTTCATCCTCTGTGATAGATTCTGTTGTCAGGTGAGGGCAGTGAGTTGTCTCTACCCTTCAAAGCACTGTAAATACGCGGGTGAGTCTGTGTATTCTGCAAAACAGCATCTTGAAAAAGAAGCTGAGAAACACTCACTCCCTTTCTGTGCTTGGCATAAAATATACCCACCAGCAGAAAACTCCAAGATTGTGCCTCTAATGGTTCAGTCTCAGACTTACCTTTATTTTCTTAAACACTTTAAAGGATATACAGTTAAGGATATATCTTCCTGCTCAAATATTATCAATCTCCTAATACCTTCAAATAAAAGGTAAGAAACTAATGAAAGGAAAGAAAATAATATTTTTGGGGTGTCTTAGGTACCAGGCCCTCTTCTAAGAAATGTTCATAGGGGCACCTGGGTAGCTCGGTCAGTTGAGCATAGGACTTCGGCTCAGATCATGATTTCACAGTTCCTGAGTTAGAGCCCCACATTGAGCTCGCTGCCATCAGCACAGAGCCCTCTTTGGATCCTCTGCCCCCCTCTCTGTCCTTCCCCTACTTGCACTTTCAAAAATAAATCAAAACATTAAAAAAAGTTTTCATACATTATTCATTTACTCTTCAAAACAACCCTTGTATGTGAGTACTATCCCCATTTTACAGATGAGGAAACTAAGGTTGAAGAAGGTTAAGTCACTTGGCCAAGGTGATATAGAGTGTAAGCAGTGGACCCAGGATTGAAACCCAGCCCCTTCTTCATTGTACTTCCCAGCCCACCTGACCTTCACATGGCTTTCAGGCTCTGAACAATGTAGCCCCAAACTGCCTCCCCAACCTAATACACATTTTCACAGCTCTTATTTTGTTATACATAAATCAAAGTTGTTTCTCCAATCTAATTTTATTATTTCAAAAAGAAAAAAAAAGAACATCATAGGAAAGCAACCAGCAGTTGCTGAAGCTGAATTTACACGTGTTTTACAACCTAGCCGTTCTACTCCTGGGTAAATACCAACAGAAACATGCATGTATTCTTTAATTTTTTTATTTGAGTATAGTTGGTATACAATGTTGCATTAGTTGCAGGTGCACAACATAGTGATTCACCTTCTCTACACATTATGCTTTGCTCACCCCAAGTGGAACGATGGTCACAGAAGGGACAAAGATTTATACGAGGAAATTATAAATAGTAATAAGAATGGATAAACTGCAACAACACACACATATGAATCTCACAAACATAATGTTGAGCAAAAGAAGCTGGGCACGAAAAAGTACGTATTCTGTGGTTTCATTTATATGAAGTTCAAAAGCAGGCAAAACTTTATCTAGCACATGAGAAGTTAGGATAGCAGTTATCTGCTCCCCCAGGTGCAGGGGAGCAGATGTGACCAGAGGGGAGCTGATGTCCTAGCACAAATCAAGGCTGCAGCACCAAACTGTCAGAGTCATTGTATTCTTCACAGCCCTGCCCTCACAATGGGGCCTGGGAGGCAGGGCCAGTTTTACTCATCAAGAATGTTCTTGATGAAACAGTAAATATTATTAATGTTCCTAAATCTTGCTCTTGAATATACATCTTCTTAACATTTTAATATAAGAGGCGCCTGTCTTGATGAAGCAGTAAATATTATTAATGCTCCTAAATCTTGCCCTTGAATATAAATCTTCTTAACATTTTAATATAAGGGGTGCCTGGGTGGCTCAGTCAGTTAAGTGTCTGACTTTTTTTTTTTTCAATGTTTATTCATTTTTTGAGACAGAGAGAGAGAGAGAGAGAGAAGGTGAGGGAGGGGTAGAGACAGAGGGAGACAAAGAATCCAAAGCAGGCTCTAGGCTCTGAGCTGTCAGCACAGAGTCCTATGTGGGGCTCGAACTCATGAACCACAAGATCATGACCTGAGCCAAAGTCAGAGTCCTAACCAACTGAGTCACCCGGGCGCCCCAAGCAACTGACTCTTGATTTAGGCTCAGGTCTTGATCTCATGGTTCGTGAGCCCCATGCTGGCCTCCCAGCTGACAGCAGGGAGCCTACTTGGGATTCTCTCTCTGTCCTTCCCCTGTGTGTGCACACATGCGTGCACATGCTCTCTCCCTCTCTCTCTCAAAAATAAACATTTTTTAAAAAATCAAATCTTTTAAAAAACCATTTTAATATAATACGTACTATGAGATGACGTATGAGGTATGCGGGAAGCACTTCTGTGACATACTGAAGTACAATGGTTATCTTGAGGAAAAGCATGTGTGTGATCATTTGAGTTCTAAGCGGACCTAGCCGCTCTTTTGATAGAATGTCATTTTTACTTAAAAGAGAAACTGGCAAGCCGGTTATTCAGTTTGGCCCCACCTCCTGAAGGGAAGAGTATCAAAGAACGTGTAGACATATCTCAAAACCACCACGGCCTCCTTAGGAGTAAACAAACAGGCTCTCATCTGCTCTGTGGGAAGGCAGAGGAGCCGGGGACCAGTCCCAAGACTTAATGGTCACAGGAGCCAAACTCCACGGAAAGATACATTCCCAACGAAGGAGGTCTGCTGCACCTAGGTCAGGGCCCAGTGAGAAGAAATGGAATGAATTATCTGGATTGATGTCCTTGAAAAACTTGAATACCCAGATTCCTCTGAGCCCTTTGAGCCTACAGAAGGAGCTCACCCCCTCCCATTAAGAGCTAACCTCTCATCTCCCCCTTGTGGAGATCACACAGAGGCTGCTCCCCCACAAGACAACACTCACCCACCTACTCCCATCTCTGCAGGGATGTGGACCCTCAGGACCTGTCCTTCCTAACCACCAGGAGTTTAATCTCCAAATGGTGACTGAATCTTAAAATTAGGATTGACCCACAATATAACCCATAGGGCCTGATAAGGAAGGAAAGGGACTGTACCCCAAAGGGAGCTAGCATGTGCCAGCAAAAGCCAGGAGAGCACCTATAAGATTGGATTCTAGAGTGTTTGTTTGATCAAGAGGACTAGAATATATAAATTGAAGAAGGGAGAGTTTATCCACTTACAATCACCTTCCCAGGACACAGGATTTAATACTCTACTAAGAATATTAATTGCCGGGGTACCTAAATACTACTAAGTGGGTGCCTGGGTGGCTCAGTTGGTTGAGTGTCTGACTCCTGATTTTGGCTCAGGCCATGATCTCAGGGTTATGGGACTGAGCCCCATGTCAGGCTCTGCACGGAGTGTGGAGCCTGCTTGGGATTCTCTCCCTGTCTCTCTCTACACCACCCCCCTCTCTAAAATTAATTTTTTTTTTAGTGTTTATTCATTTTTGAGACAGAGAGAGACAGAGCATGAGCAGGGAAGGGGCAGAGAGAGAGGGAGACACAGAATCCGAAGCAGGCTCCAGGCTCTGAGCTGTCAGCACAGAGCCCGATGCGGGGCCTGAACCCACAAACCATGAGATCGTGACCTGAGTGAAGTGGTTGGACGCTTAACCAACCGAGCCACCCAGGCGCCCCAGATTAAAAATATTTTTTAAAAGAATATTAATTGGAAAGCTGCAGTTTGGAGTCAATATTCTCAGTACATATATGTATCTGACAAAAGATTTGTATCTAGGATACATAAAGAGCTTCTACAAGTTAGTAATAAAGGGCTTGAATAGACAATTAACAAAAACCATATGAAAGGCCAGTGAGCACATGAAAATGGTCTCAACATCATAAATCATCAGCAGAATGCAAATTAACCACAATGAGATACCTCCATACACCCATCAGAATAGTTAATACGAAGAAGGCTGACGTGCTCGCCTCGGCAGCACATGTGCTAAAACTGGAACAATACAGAAAAGAGCAGCATGGCCCCTGTTGCAGGGATGATATGCAAAAAAACCCACAACACCAAGCGTTGGTGAATATGAGAAACAACCAGAACTCTGACATTCTGCTGGTAGAGTGTAAAACGGCACACAAACACTCCTAGGCACTTTCTTAACTTAAAACTCAGCAATCCCGCTCCTAGGTATTTATCCAAGGAAAAATAAAAACGTACGTCGATGGAAAGCCTTGTACGAGAATGTTCATAGGAGTTTTATTTATATCAGTGACAAAATTCAAAATGGCCCCGGTGTCCATAGGCAAAGAGATAAACCGTAGCATAGTCACGTAAGAGAAAACTACCCAGCAACAAAGTGGAATGAATTACTGATACACATAAAAACAGAGTGATCTTGGGGCGCCTGGGTGGCGCAGTCGGTTAAGCGTCCGACTTCAGCCAGGTCACGATCTCGCGGTCCGTGAGTTCGAGCCCCGCATCAGGCTCTGGGCTGATGGCTCAGAGCCTGGAGCCTGTTTCCGATTCTGTGTCTCCCTCTCTCTCTGCTCCTCCCCGTTCATGCTCTGTCTCTCTCTGTCCCAAAAATAAATAAACGTTGAAAAAAATAAAAAAATAAAAAAAACAGAGTGATCTCAGCAACATTACACTCAGTGAGAAAAGCAAGACACAGAGTAGTACCTAGAAGGTATGGGCAAAACTCATACCTTTGATGAGAGAAATCAGAGGAACGGTTGCTTCTGGACAGGGGACTCACTGGGAAGAAGCAACAGGAAACTCTTTGGGGGTGATGGAAATGTCTTATATCTTGACAGAGCTATGACTTACACAGATACATGCATTTGTCCAATCGGTTGAACTGTACGCTTGAGATCTATGCATTTCACTATATGTAAATTATACCCTGATTAACATAAATAATCAAGCCTCATTCTTCTTTCCCTTTTCCTCCTATTTTTTATCTTAGTTAGCACATCACCATTTATTTAATAGTCTTCAAGTCCAACCCATTCTAGACTTCCCTCTTCCTCTTCATCTGCTCTATTACCAAACCCTTTAGAGTTTCACGCTCTCAAATCTGCCCCTTCATATTCACTACTAATGACCCAGGCTTAGTTCACACCCCTGGACTGGTGAAATAGATTTATAACTGGACTTACCATTTCTTAATTCTTTCTCTACAATGCCAAAAGAGTGACCTTCCTAAAATTCATAACCCTTCCTAAAATTCACTCCCTCATTAAACGCTCTTTGATAGATTTATGCTACCTGTAAAAGAATATCTAAACTCCTAGCGGAACAATAGGCCAAGTGCTACCTGGTCTAGTCTAGGAACACACCCAGGGAATGTAATGTCTGAAGTCATCTAGTCCCTGGGGCGTCTGGGTGGCTCAGTCGGTTAACCGTCATCTCAGGTTAACCTTTGGCTCAGGTCATCATCTCACGGTTCATGGGTTCAAGCCCCATGTTGGGCTCTGTGCTGACAGCTCAGAGCCTACAGCCTGCTTCGGATTCTGTGTCTCCCTCACTCTCTCTGTCCCTCCCCCACTTGTGCGTGCTCTCTCTCTGTCTGTCTCAAAAATAAATACAATTTTTAAAAAATGAAGTCATCTAGTCCCCAAACAGAGGCCTGACCATTCTGGTTTCCTATCTGCGAATTATGCGTTCATGTTTCCGGTTGAAGTGGGATATCTTGGACTTCATAATCATCTCAGTTCAGTAACACATGCTCATCCTCCCTCCCTGCCTCAGGGAGAGGAGTCCCCATCTCCAGCCACCAAGACTCAACGTGTGGAGGTACCAGATATCCCTTCCTCTCCCACACCCAGGTGCAAAAGTCCTGTCCATTCAGCCTCAACAGCACCCACTGCTGTTAACTAGCTGCCTTGTTATAATGTCAGGACTACGTCTCCTCTCCACAGATTACAGCTGTTGCCTCTTAGCTGGTTTTCTCTACTTCAAATGCAACTTGGAGGATTTACATCCAACACATTGGCATCATGCATGATTTGGATTTTCAGCATCCCGGAGATTCCCACTTTCCTTGGGTATCACCATAACTGTTGCTTTAACTGAGGTTCTGTACAAACTTCAAAAAGATTAGCTATAAAATGAGGGCTCTTAGTGGTCAAATCAACTGTCCATTTTTATGATTCACTTGATCTCAAAGCTGGCGTTAGCGGCTGGTTTAAGATCAAACCAAAGGCTTACTTTCACCTCACTGAATGTGTTTGAGCAAAATTGAACTGCTTTTGTTGGGGATGCTATTTACAAAAGAAAGGTCCAGAGCATGGCAGGTTATGAGATGCCTTGTAACAAAGATATTTTTTTCTATAGTCAATGTGTTGGACTAAAGATGGCCAGAAAGTGGTACTGCTACCATTAGAGGTGTCACTGTCCCTTAAATTTGGCCAAGTTCTCTAACTGCTCTGACCAGCAGAATACAAGAGTGATGCTATGCCAGTCATAGTCCCGGACCTTAAGAAACAAGCAGCTTCCGTTTCTTGAGTCTTGAAACAGCCTCTCTTGGAGCCGTCAGCCACCATGTAAGAATTCCAACTACCCTAAGGCCCCCTTGCTGGAGACACATGTAGGGAGGTCCTGAGACCGCACGAGAGGACAGACATGCCCAGCCAGCCCCCAGATGAGGTCTCACATAAAAATAAGTATAAATAAATCTTCCTTACTGTGTTCTGTCTGAATTCCTGTCCCACAAAACTATGAGAAAATGACTGTTGTTTTAACTCACTGAGCTGTGGGGTAATTTGTTACCCAGAAATTGATAACTAGTACAATAAAGACCTGATAAAATTAGCAGCTTTAAATAGAATTCTCCATTCTACAGAAATATGTTGCTAATGAAAATGATCTAATTATTCTTTTCATGTCTTGACGAAATTATAAAGTAAAGCTATTAGATATGAAACAAAGATAAGACTAGAAAGTTTGTATGTGGTTTTAAATGAGAGACGAAGACAACTAGAGATTAATATTGGAACACTGCCATATTTTGCTCTTCAGAATGCATATCCAGGAGAACATGTCAAATTCCACTTCTGGATGACTCCTAAGTTTACACTTTAACACATCCTTTTTCAAAACAAAGCATTTTGTTCATCTATTTATTCAATGAATATTTACTGGATACCTACCATGTGTCAGGTTCCATTCTGAATGCTAAAGATACAGTGATGAACAAAACGGACAGTTCCTCTCCTCTGAGAGCCTAGAGTGAGTGATAAAATATAAAAAGAGAAAAACAGTAAGCCAGTTAGGCTCAAGAATAAGAAAATCATCTCAGTGGACAAGGTACAGATATACACAGTGGTGGCAAGAGGGCAGCCCCAGGCCTACTGGATTAGGGACAGGTCCCAGCACTGACAACCAGGAATTCAGTTCCTTTGGGACAAAGGAGTCTTGCTTTCTGCAAGAAAGCTCTTTTTCTTAAAAAGAAGCTGAAAAAAATGCTCAACATCACTCATCATCAGGGAAATACAAATCAAAACCACAATGAGATACCACCTCACACCTGTCAGAATGGCTAACATTAACAACTCAGGCAACAACAGATGTTGGCGAGGATGCGGAGAAAGAGGATCTCTTTTGCATTGTTGGCGGGAATGCAAGCTGGTGCAGCCACTCTGGAAAACAGTATGGAGGGTCCTCAAAAAACTAAAAATAGAACTACCCTACGACCTAGCAATTGCACTACTAGGTATTTACCCAGGGATATAGGTGTGCTGTTTCGAAGGGACACATGCACCTCCATGTTTATAGCAGCAGTATCAACAATAGACAAAGTATGGAAAGAGCCCAAATGTCCATCGATGGATGAATGGATAAAGAAGATGTGGTATACATATACAATGGAGTATTACTCGGCAATCAAAAAGAAGGAAATCTTGCCATTTGCAACTACGTGGATGGAACTGGAGGGTATTATGCTAAGTGAAATTAGTCAGTCAGAGAAAGACAAAAATCATATGAGCTCACTCATATGAGGACTCTAAGAGACAAAACAGATGAACATAAGGGAAGAAAAACAAAAATAATATAAAAACAGGGAGGGGGACAAAACAAAAGAGACTCATAAATATGGAGAACAAACTGAGGGTTGCTGGAGGGGTTGTGTGTGGGGGGGGGATGGGCTAAATGGGTAAGGGGCATTAAGGAATCTACTCCTGAAATCACTGCTTCACTTATACTAACTAATTTGGATGTAAATTAAAAATAAATAAATAAATAAAAATAAAAATAAAAAATAAAGTTAAATTATGAAAAAAAAATTCTGCAGACTGAAACAAAAAAAAAAAAAAAGAAAGAAAGAAAAGGAAGCTGAAAAAGACAGCTGCCAATTGGGGCTGGGTGCCCTGTCTTCACAGAAGGCTGTGGGTCTGGGGAGGTGAAGAACAGAGGACTCAACCCAAGCTGGATCCAAGATTCCCCAATATGATCACAGAACAAGGGCAGCCAAGTATCATAAGATCTGATTCCGGGCTGGAGGCAGACAGAGGACATGTGATGGCAACTACAAAACCATTAAATGACCAGACAGGAAGGAAAGAGAAATGTCACCTGTAAAACTGTACATCTATTTATGCAGAACATGTACCACTGAGATGCCACATAACCACAACCTCTAAAGTCCACTTAAAATGTTTTGCCTACACAGAAGAAAAGCTGCACTGCCATTTTGTAAGGGAAATCTGTGCTTTGGTTTGTCATCTATTGAGTTTTTATTCTTGTTCCTGTGTGTTTAACAATTGCTACGGTAGGAAAACAAAAATTAGCAGCCTGCCAAGCACTCGTGAGTCATGGCTGTTTTTGAGTCTATTCAGCTGACTAGCAGCTACTGTGCAGCCCAGGAGAGGACTGAGGGGCCAGCAGAAGTGAAGATGGCCCTCCTCATTAAGGGGAGACACTGTATCTCTAAAGAATGGAAATTATCATAAAACCGCAGGTGTTCTCCTATATAGATTCGATTACTTTGAGACTAAAATGAAACAAGGAGTGTTTTGAGTCATAAATATGTTTTTCATAACTTGATTATGAGTAAAATAACAATTTCCTAACTGATGTCATTCAAGTTCAGGTATGAATGGGACACATCAGATTATCCTGGGTAACTTTTTTTTAATGTTATTTTTAATTTTTAAGTTTATTTAATTAATTAATTAATTAATAAGAGACAGAGCAAGTGGGGGAGGGGCAGAGAGAGAGCGAGAGAGAGACAGAATCCCAAGCAGGCTCTCACGGACAGTGCGGAGCCAGACTAGGCACTTGAACTCATGAACCCTGAGATCATGACTTGAGCTGAAACCAAGAGTCAGAGGCTTAACAGACTGAGCCACCCAGGCACCCCTCCCTGGGTAACTTTTGCCCCACTTATTAGTGAGGCAAATTAGTATCCAGGATCTAGCCATTTTATTCTTAAAAAAAAAAAAAAATTAGAAATGAAAAAGGCAATTGAAGTAAATACCTACCCACAGTTTGACAAGAAAGCGGCCAGGGGGCAATATCATATAGTCAAGAGCACAAGCTCTGAAGCCAGAATAATGAGATTCTGATCTTGACTCTGCCAAGTAATAGGTGTGAAATCTTTGGGAGGCAAAATTGCCTATCTGTGCCTCAGTTGCCTCAAGCACTCACATACTATATTGGCACGCATATATTACATTTTAAGGAGGTCTTCACAAATGAAACTGAGTAGAACAATATTTTTATAAAAATATATTTTATTTTGTTTTGCATCACGAAAAACTTCGAAAACACACCTTTATTTTGGCCATCTAATGGGGCCGCCCCTAAGAACTCTCATTACTAGACGGGGCTGAGGACTTTCTTTTTATTTTTAAAGAAAGCTCGGGAAGGAAGCCGTATTTAAACCGAAAACTCCCCTCCCAGGAAGAAAACCACTCAGGTGCTGCATCTGTTTTGCAACAGTGCCCCTGAAGCCCACGCGAGGATGCAGGGAGCGTCCCGTGGGTAGTCGTCCCACTCCCGACAGGACTCTTGTCCTAAGAGAGCAGAGGAACGGGGGAAGATCAACCCACTCTGTACCCACAACTTCCCGCCTTCCCCTCCGGCAGACAAGCCGGTGCAAATAACGCCGGGCGCCGACGCTGCACCTCACTCACCTGCCACCAAAAAGCTTCCCAACCGACCGCAGCAGCACCTCGCCTGGGGCGTCCCGAGCCAGGAGGCGGGGAGAGGGGTGTGGCCACGGCCGGGGCGGGGTTGACAGCCAAATCACACCCACAGGCCCTTGGGGCCAGACCCTTCCTCCGCCCACCTCTCTGCGCCTGCGCCTGATAACGCGGGGCAGGCTGGGAGGTAGCGATGGCCTGGTGGTTGGTGCGCTGGCAAGTTGCTTGTTGCGCTGCTCTAGCCTTAGCCACGTCCTCATCACCTGTGCCGGCCATCTGAGTGTCCGGCCTTCTCAGTCCTCAAACCCCAATCAAGAGTGAACATAGCCCTCACCCCCAAAAATTTCCTTCGGCCCGTTGGTAATCCCTCTTGACAGGCAGTCTACTGTAACTATTCCTTACATAACCATAGATCTGCTTTTGGTCACTATAGATTAGTTTGCACTTTATGGAGTTGTATATAAACGTAATCATATACTATGTGCTTTGGAGGGGGTTAGAAATCCAGCTTAATCATTTCTGGATTCATCCATGTTGCTGAGTGTATCAATAGTTCATTCCTTTTTTATTACTGAGTAGTAGTCCATTATGTGGATATTGCACCATGTGTTTATCCATTCACACGTTGTTGGACTTTTAGGTTGTTTCCAGTTTCTGGCTATATCGAAGCTATCGACATAGTTGTACAAGCCTTTGTATGGGCATACGCTTTTGTTTCGATTAATACCTACGAGTGAATGGCTCTCATTATGATAGATCTATATTTAACTTTTTAAGAAAACTGACAAATTGTTTTTCAAAGTGTTTGTTCCACTTTACATTCCCACCAACAGTGAGTGAAAGTTCTAGATTCTCCATATTCTCACCAAAACTTATTGGACATTCTAAATATCTAAAAGACATTCTAGAGATCTAAAAGATCTCATGTAGGTTAATTTGCTTTTGTCTAATGACTAATGAAGTTGAACATCCTTTCATAAGCATATGTCATCCATGTATTTTTTTAGTAAAGTGTCAATTCAAATCTTTTGCCCATTTTTAAAAATTGGGTTTCTCATTCTCTTACTAATAAGTGTTTCAAGTTTTTTACATACTTTGGATGTGTCTTTTCAGATATGTGATTTGTGAATATTTTCTTCCAATCTGTGGCTGGAATCTTTTCATTGACTTAAAAGCATGTTTCAAAAGCAGAGATTCTTATTTTTGACAAAGTTTAACTTAGCTATTTTTATTTATTTTTAGTGTCATATCTAAGAAATCTTTGCCTAACCCAAGGTCCTACAGATTTTGTCTACTTTTTCTCTATAAGTTTCATAGTTCTAAAATTTAAACTTATGATGATCTATGCTACATTAATTTTTATATATATTGCAAGCGATGAGTTAAAGTTAATTTTTTGCTATAGCTATCCATTTTTTTCAGCCATTTGTTGAAAAGATTATATTTTCTCCATTGAACTGCCTTTGCCACTTAGTGGGAAATCAGTTGATTATATAAATGTGGGCTTATTTATGGAATCTATTCTATTCATTGATTTATCTATCATGACATTGATACCACATAGTCCTGATTACCATAGCTTTATAATAAGCTTAAAATCAGATAATTTAAATCCTCCAACTTTGTTCTTTTTTCTCAAAGTGGTCTTTGCTATATGCTTTGCATTTCCAAATGAATTTTAGAATCAGTTTGTCAATTTCAACAAAAACAAAAAACAAAGCCTGCTGAGATTTTGACTGGAATTGTAAGGGATCTATAGATCAATCTACATCAAACCTTAAAAATATTGAGTCTTTCGGGGCGCCTGGGTGGCGCAGTCGGTTAAGCGTCCGACTTCAGCCAGGTCACGATCTCGCGGTCCGTGAGTTCGAGCCCCGCGTCAGGCTCTGGGCTGATGGCTCAGAGCCTGGAGCCTGTTTCCAATTCTGTGTCTCCCTCTCTCTCTGCCCCTCCCCCGTTCATGCTCTGTCTCTCTCTATCCCAAAAATAAATAAACGTTGAAAAAAAAAAAAATTTTTTAAATATTGAGTCTTTCAATCTATGAATATGGTATACATCTCCATGTACACAGGTGTTCTGTAATTTCTCTCAGAAATGTTTGTATTTTTCAGTGTATAGGCCTTGCGTATCTTTTGACAGATTTATCTCTAAGTTTTCATAGTTCTAGTGTTATTATAAATGGTATTTTTATATTTTTAATAGTTTATTGCTAATATATAGAAATACAAATGATTTTTGTATACTTATCTTGTATCCTGAAAACTTAGTACACTCACTTATTAGTTTAGGTAGTTTTTTATACATACCAAAAGATTTTCTATATAGACAGTCATTTCATCAATGAATAATGACCATTTTGTTCTTCCTTTCTAACCTGGATGACTTTTACTTCTTTTTCTTACCTTACTGCACTAGCTAGAACCTCCAGTAGCATTTGATGGGGAATGGGTAGTCTTTTCAATGTAAATATGGCTAGGTCAGTTGAATATTTATATAAGGAAACATGAGGGGTACCTGGGTGGCTCAGTCGGTTAAGCATCCAACTTCGGTCCAGGTCATGATCTCGAAGTTTGTGGGTTAGAGCCTACATCAGGCCATCTGCTGTCAGCACAGAGCCCTCTTCAGATCCTCTGTCCCCTTCTTGTTCGTGTGCATGTGCTCTCTCTCTCTCTCTCTCTCTCAAAAAATCAATACATATAAAAAAATTTTAATAAAAAAAAACATGAACCTTGGCCTCCACCACACACCATACACAAAAATCAATTTGAGAAGCATATGAAAGGTAAGAGATGAAAGATAAGAGACCATGTTAATGGGTAACAGCAGGCAAATATTTCCTTCATGGGACACAAATAGCTGTAACCATAGAAGACTGATACATTAATTCAATTTAATTTATAAATTAAATAAGCTTAACTTCTACATCAGTTAATAAAATTTCTACTCATCAAAAGACACCATTAAGAGAGTGAAAAGGTAAGTGACAGGCCAGCAGAAGATGTTTGTAAAACATATATCTGACAAAGGGCTCCTATAAATTAATAAGAAAATCTCTGGATTAATTTTAGGGAAGGGGAAAGGCAAAAGACTTGCACTGACCTTCACAAAGAAGAAGATCCAAATGGATGAAGATCCAAGCAGATGAAAAGGCATTCAACATCATTAGGTCAACAAGAAAATGCAAATTAAAACCACAATTGATTTACCACTATAAATCAAAACTCTCAACCTCCCACCATACTGCAACCAGTCTGGAAAACTGGAAGGAAGCATTATTTTTTTTTTTCAACGTTTGTTTATTTTTGGGACAGAGAGAGACAGAGCATGAACGGGGGAGGGGCAGAGAGAGAGGGAGACACAGAATCGGAAACAGGCTCCAGGCTCTGAGCCATCAGCCCAGAGCCCGACGCGGGGCTCGAACTCCCGGACCGCGAGATCGTGACCTGGCTGAAGTCGGACGCTTAACCGACTGCGCCACCCAGGCGCCCCTGGAAGCATTATTAAAGCTAAATATACATATATGCCCTATGACCTAGTAGCTCCATTTCTGGATATATGCCCAATACAAATGAATGTTTATGTCCAGAGAAAGACATGTAGAGGAATGTTCATGGAAGCTTTATTTCTAATGGCTGAAACTAGAAACAAGCCCAATTCCATCAACAATAGAATGCGCAACCATATTGTGTTTTACTCATAAATTGAAATACTACCGTATGCTGTGGAATACAATAATGAAGAAGTACAAACCACTGCTGCATGCAAGCATATGGATGAATATCACAAATATAATGCCAATCAAAACAACCTAGCCACAAAATATTACATCTGTATGATTCTATTTATATGAAGTTCATAAAGAGGCCAGACTAACCCATGGTTATTTTTGTTGGGGGTGGGGACTGATAACCACTGGGACAAGTACAAGCAAACTTATTGGGGTACCGGAAATGATCTGTATCTTTGTGTGGTGGCTAAACAAAGGTATACACATGTGAAAATACACTGTGCTCTACACATAAGATTTATTTGTTTTATGTACATAAGTTTTATTAACATAAAAGACAACTAAATAAAGTATTGGTTTCTGAACATAATGCAATTCTACTGATATGTATCTATTTCTGAGCCAAAGTTGTACTCTTAATGCTATAACTTCCCAGGAGGTTTGATGTCTGAAAAATAAGCCTGTTTTTCTTTCAAAAATTTCCTGCACATGTATGCTTCCAGGTGAACTTTGGGATCAATTTTTCAAATTCCTCAGAAAAAACCTGTTAGGATTTTCATTGGAATTATGCCATATCTGTACTTTATTTGGAGAGCACTTAAATCTCTACAATATTGACTCTTTCCATCCAATTAACATGGTTCATTTATTCAGGAATTCAGTCAAGTTTTAAGGTATTTTTCAGGTAATGCTTGAATATTTTTGGTATATTATTATTATGTACATGATATGTATTAAGTAATTATTATTTCTGCTGCTATTATATAAGAAATATTTATCCTATTACATTCTGTAATCATTGATGGTACATGAAAAGGCTTTTAAAAATTATGTATCTGGGGCACCTGGGTGGCTAAGTGATAGAGCATCTGACTCTTGATTTCGGCTCAGGTCATGGTCCCGGGGTCATGGGATTGGGCCCTACGTCAGGCTCCATACTCGGGGGAGCCTGCTTGGGATTCTCTCTCCCTCCCTCTGCCCCTCCATTCCCTTTTTCTCTCTTTCTCAAATAAAAAATATCCAGCTAGATAGATAGATAATGGATGGATGGATGGATGGATGAATGGATGGATGATGGATAGATAGATCTGGCCACTTTGATGAGCTTCTTCATTTTCATTGAACAAAGTATTATAGTTTTTCTTCATTGGACTTTTTTAACTTCCAGGTATAAAGTATCAAATCTTTTCTCCATTATATGAGAGTCTGATTTTTGGTTAATTTTCTACGTTTTCTTGGAAACAGGTAAAGATGGTATGTGTCAACTATGTTACTTGGCAACATTGCTTGGTTTGTAACTTTTATCTGGACTTGGAGTCACTGGAGCCTTGGGGGTCCTTTTCTAACCTGCAAGTCCCCTGTGGGGACCCTGAAGGCCATGCCTTAAAGTTGTTTCCAGAGATATTGTTTGCTAGGGGGCATGAAATCAGGGCAACTTGTACACCTGCCCAATGTAGATCTTGTCTTCTTGCTCCTGAGCCATCTGCTGAGTGAACTGCTTCAAAGATTCCCACGGCTGGAAATATCTGACACTGCCTTGGTGGCATGTGAGGTTCCTGTCCTATATTTTCTGAATAGTCTCCTATATTTTCTGAATAGTCTCCTATATTTTCTGAATAGTGTCGTGTGTGACCTCCATTAGCCTTAGGAGTCTGAAAGTTAGGCGGAATCTAAGAAGACCTACCCATGGGCATCACAGGGTAATGGCAACAGTAGGCTAAGACCCTCAAATGCTCAATTTACTTCAACTGATGGACTACAAGATAAAGGAATTGGAAAGGAAATGCTAACAAAGCACTGAGTGTCTGGGTGAAAAAGTACTTTTACCCCTTCTCTGATGGAAAAAACTCTGAGACATATGACAGAGGACAAATCCCTGTGGGGCAGTTGCAGGTTGGAGTAAAACCAAATTCATACAGAGAGGAGAAACTGTTCATTGTCCACGAAAGGGACCTGGCCAGAAACCCGGAAACCTGGCCAGAAAGGGCGGCTACGGGGATGGATTCATGTCTGGCTGGGTGGGTGTTGAGGGGGACCACGAAGACAAGAGAATGAACTTGAAGACCCCATACTTGTGATAAACTAGGTGTTACCTCCAAGTTGATTCCAACTCCATTCAAACTTTTATCTGCATGGAGGAATGTTCGAGAGCACACAAGGGAGCAAAGGGCGAAAGCAGACACATGGCTGAGTGGTGTCCAGCAGGAGCAAGCAGGACTACAGTAACAACAGGACTGGGGTCACCAATGGAAGAAAGTTCTCTGTGTGTCGAAAGGGGTAACCCCAGGTCAACCCCAAAGTCTGACAAAAACTATGGACTGAGGCCTTGAGTGAATTTAGTGCCACACTAGAGCCCGACCAGTGTCCTCTGCTGCCACCTAGTGAAAATAGATGGGAATGAAAAGATTTTCTACAGTTCAGACATTGTTTTAAAGCCACAATTGGTTATTTTAAGGACCCACGCTGTACTTTCAGACTAGATAAAATTCTTGATTTAACAGCATATGGTGTGGGGAGATGATTTTTCTAAAAAGTTTAAATAAATTTCACTGTAGTATGTTGTTTGTTACAAACTAGCATGTAATATTGTCTGATGTAAAATTCCTAGAATTCCCAGAATAAAAAGGGTACTGTAGGTCCTGTAAGGACAGATGGCCAAAGACCAGTCCAGTTGCATAAGATATGGAGGGGACATCCTTACCCCCCTGGGTAATATAAATTCTGGTGATCAAAAGATGTGCCTACTTGTCCTTTTCTTCGTTAAAAGTGTTCAACAAACTCATGGGGGTAAATGACTGGCAAAGGTTTAACAAAACACTTCTGCATGAGAATCTGATCCTAGGTTTCTTTCCCTGAGAGTATGCGTCAACTATGTTGCTAGACAACGTTGCTTACAGTAAAAATGATCATTGGTAAATTGCATCTGGACTGACAGACTTATAAATACCTGATAAGGAAACCACTGTTTTGGGTTTCCTGAGTGTGGACCCTTGTAACTGCGCACATCCCTTGCAGAGGCCCTGGAAGCTATGCCTCCAGAATTACTGTGAGATTGCCTCCCGGGAGGCATGCACATTGAAATCAGAGCTGCTCTGGTAAAGGCCAGATGTGCACCTCACCTCCTTGCACCTACTGAGTGAACTATGACAGGCACACTCACTGGAAAGAGTTCCAGATCTTCCCTGCTGACTGCTGCAGTTCTTGCCCTGTATCCTTCTTAATAAGTTGAGCGTGGCCCATGGTCACCTTGTGAGCCTGAGTCAGCCTAACATCACCCCTGATGGGCCTTGCATAGGTAATTACATCAGCCACCCAAATGACTTTTTTTTCCGTTTCCTTTCCTTCACCGTATTCATTTCCTTTTCATTTGTAATTTGTGACAATTTGTTGAATTATAATGAATATAATAGTGAGGGAAAGGGGTTCAGTGGCTGAAGAACTCCTAGAAAGACTTCACAGGGATTCACTGCTAACATTTTGCCACGTTTGCTTTATTTTATTTTTATTTTCCCTCTACATTTATTATTACTATTATTTTATTATTATTATTATTATTATTATTATTATTATTTGGGAGCAAGTTGCAGCCATCATATCCCTTACTCTTAAATACTTTATTGTGAATATTCTAAAAACAAGACATCTACTTGCATAACCACAGTATAACACTCAAGGTGGGAAATCACATTAATACAAAGCTATTACCTAATTGACAGACCTATGAAAATTTCACCAATTTTTCCAATATTGTACTTTAGAGCATATGTTTTCCTGGTCCCAGATCCCATCTTTTAGTCATCCCATTGCTTGTGTTTGTCTTGTACTTCTATTCCTCTTTAGCTGGGAATAGCTCCTTAGCCCCTTTTTTGTTTGTTCGTTTGTTTGTTTGTTTGTTTGTTTGTTTGTCTTTCATGGCACAGGAAGTTTGAAGAGTATAGGTCTTGCTCCCTCATGCTCAGATCCAGGTTTGGGGCCCCACACTTTCAGGAAATCCACTCTGGCTCTCCTCTACCTGCATCTCCCAAGTCTAGAGTCAAGAAGGCAAGCCCATGGGAACCTGCCCACTTCCTTCCAGACCAAAGGTCAGCAAACTTTTTCTTTAAAGGAACAGAAGATAGGGGCACCTGGATGGCTCAGTCAGTTAGGCAACCGACTTCAACTCAGGTCGTGATCTCACAGTTTGTGGGCTCAAGCCCCGCATCAGGCTCTGAGCTGACAGCTCGGAGCCTGGAGTCTGCTTCAGATTCTGTGTGTCTCTCTCTCTTTCTGTCCCTTCCCTGCTTGTGCACTCTCTCTTTCTCAAAAACAAATAAATAAGCATTAGAAAAAAACTAATAAAGGAACAGACAATAAATATTTTAGGCTTTGTAGCCCTGAAGATGTCTGCTCTAACTCCTCAGCTGTGCCATTGTGTAACAAGAAAGCAGCCACAGATGATATGTAAATGAAGAAGTGTGGCTGGGATTCCAATAGCATTTTATTTACAAAATCAGACAGAGGGCCTCGATTTGGCCCAGGAGCATAGCTTACTAACCAATTTTCTAATCCATGCCGTGGCTACCCAAAGACCCACAATGCCATGCCCCAACAGCCTCATGCCCCCTACACAGGACTGGCCTGTGTGGGCCTCTCTTCCACTTCCCACGTTCCAGTGTGGGACTCCAAGGAGTCTAAAAGTCTACATTTGAACCTGGCCTTCAGCTTGGTCTGAAGGTATACTTTGTCCAGAGAAAAAAGCACTTAGTATATTTTATTCAACCATTTGTTGCTTGAATTATAACTTTTTTTTTTTTTTTAATTTTTTTTTTTTCAACGTTTATTTATTTTTGGGACAGAGAGAGAGACAGAGCATGAACGGGGGAGGGGCAGAGAGAGAGGGAGACACAGAATCGGAAACAGGCTCCAGGCTCTGAGCCATCAGCCCAGAGCCCGACGCGGGGCTCGAACTCACGGACCGCGAGATCGTGACCTGGCTGAAGTCGGACGCTTAACCGACTGCGCCACCCAGGCGCCCCTAGAATTATAACTTTTAAACATTCAGACATATGGTATGTGGTCTCCATTTATATTTTGCCCTTGCCCCAGAATGCAAGGGGCAACCTGTGCAAAAGCACAAACACTTCTCAGAACAGCCTCAGCCAGCTGAACGGGTCCCCACAGGCGCTCATCTGCAAAGGGAATCTGCGAGCTGGCTCCTATCTCCACATCACTCCGGGAGAGTCTGGAGAGACCTGTGGCAATGCTGCGCAGCCTCCCTCGCCTTCAGCTCCTCGGCTTGGCTGCAGGCCCCACGCTCAGTGCTCATGTTCTCAGTGACAGAACAAGGATGACACCAACTGGCCAGTTCCTCATTCCTCCTATGAGATACTTCTGGAACGTCTTTTCTTTCTAGTTTATCTAACTACTTTCTTTGAACCTCTTGATGTTTGAACAACACATTCCTTTGTGGCAGATGTTAAGACCTCTGAAGGTTGCTTTTTGTCTCCTTTATCATTCATTTAACATACTATCCCTACCATGATGACTACCACCTCTGTCGTCACCACCGCTGCCACCACCATCACCATCACCACGATCATCACCGCCACCACTGTCACCCTCATCATGACCCCCGCTGCCACCGCCATGACTGCCACCGTCACCATTCCTACCGCCACCTCTGCCATCACCACACTGCCACCACTTCCTCTGTGCTCACCGCAGAGCCTATAAGTCACATTTCCGT
The DNA here is from genome assembly GCF_028749965.1 of Puma concolor. NCBI lineage: Eukaryota > Metazoa > Chordata > Mammalia > Carnivora > Felidae > Puma > Puma concolor. The sequence goes on from NC_141681.1 coordinate 43,711,468, forward strand.
CACTCAGAACACTCCAAACCCAGAAGACGTTGTAGGGGGTCGCCATCTTGCCAACACTAGTGCATACTCGCGTCCAAGAGACTTTGAAACTCCAACTAGCTACCTACGCAAACACCAGTATGGTGCCCAGATCTTGTAAGCAGTGCAGTGTATTGGGAAAGACGATCGATTCTCTAAAATGTTACCCCATGAAGTACTTCTAACTTTTTTAGAGGTAAGTGACGAGTATTGGTCTAAGTATCATTTTCAATAAAGTAATACTTTTGGCAAGGCATCCAATAACATCTAAATCTAAGAATATACTGCTATGTAATTTACATGATTACTAGACTCTAGTAACATATAATTTGCTGTTATATAGTTTACTCTTCTTTTCATTATTTTGCTCTATTTTTTTACTTTTGTCCTAAAATCGTGTTCTATAAACTCTAAAAGTTGTTCCACTGTAATTTGTTTTCTCTTTATGATGCTTTGAATCGCCAGGAGAAGGCCATTTTTATGAAAGTGCTTTGCAATACTATATTGATGAGTTACTCTATCATTTTTATTTGCCAATAGTTATGCCTATACTTATCATAATTTACTTTTTTATACCCTCAATAACTCAAGTCACTGTCAAAACACATAATTAGGCAAGATACGAGACAGAACAAACACGGGAATTTTGCACACAAACATATAGGGCTGAATCAGTTATTGAGTGGATTCCCTTCTCTTCTAGCTGCAATAGAAAGAGCTGAGGTTTGGACTGAAAAGCCTCAAGTTCTGGTTTTGGCTCAGCCATTGACCCCCTGAGGTCAAAACCACCACCTTCTCTGGCCCTTAGTTTTCTTCCCACTGTAAAGAGAGGAGCATGATAATGCTGGTTCTCTGCTCTGCAATGCAAGTCATAGGAAGATCAAATGATAAATGCTTTATTAGCAGTACCTTAATGGGCTGGTCGGTATCATTTCACGGCATGCCAAGGCTGTTCATGGGATCATGATCCCTAATGCTGTGGTGGCATTGTGTTCCTTTGACAGATGTCATCCGAACAGATCATGTGCTGGAGCAGCCCTCTGTCTCTTTATTGGAACTCTATCTTGGGAATGAGGGCCTTCTTAAATTTTGCGTGTTAGGTACCTGCCTTGCTTCACCCTTGCTGTGGCCCTGGTACCCTGGGAGAGATACTTACAAAGCCCACAGATACAGGAATAAGCATTGTCATTGTTTCCTGGCCTATTGTGCCCTGGTTATTGAAGCTCCATCACAGAGGGGCTGGCCTTCTGCATTCCTTTACATCAAGCTAACCGTGGGCCTAGAAGTCATTGGATTTTAACTTCATGTCCCATCTTGTGGCTGCCCATGGACTAAGTCTCCCCTCTCTGCAAACTTTACATCTATACATACACTTCAGGAAAACAAAACAAAACAAAACAAAAGCAGCTATGAAGCTGTGTTACAGATTCTCTTTTCAGTCTTGGACCTGGGGTTGATGTACCTCACCAGATTTGGGGAATTTTGAACACTGGTATTTGGAATATTTTTTTCTACCCCATTCTTTTTTTCCTCTCCTTTTGGGACTCCAAATGCACATCTAATAGACCATTTTGATATTTTCCCAAAAGTCACAGAGACTCTTACTCATCTTCCTCAATCATTTTCTCCCTATTCAAATCTTCATTTGAATAATTTCTACTGACTTGTCTTCAACTTGACTCTCTTGTATCCAGTCTGCCATTAGGCCACCCCAAGGATGTCTTTGATTTCTGATAAACTCAACTCTGGGCTTACTTTTGGTTTTCTTTTTTTTTTTTAATTTTTTTTTTCAACGTTTATTTATTTTTTTGGGGACAGAGAGAGACAGAGCATGAACGGGGGAGGGGCAGAGAGAGAGGGAGACACAGAATCGGAAACAGGCTCCAGGCTCTGAGCCATCAGCCCAGAGCCCGACGCGGGGCTCGAACTCACGGACCGCGAGATCGTGACCTGGCTGAAGTCGGACGCTTAACCGACTGCGCCACCCAGGCGCCCCCTTACTTTTGGTTTTCTATAAAAAGATTTGGGAGTTCCTCGAGCCCTTCCTACTTGTCAGGACTTGAACTTCAAACTAGTACAGAAATATCTGCCTAAAATTCTACCTAAAACTTTCACTGGGGTCCCTGAGGTCCTGCCCTGTGCATGTTCCCTTTAGGAGTCAGCCAGAGATTTGTGGGAATTTATATGCACATTTTGTAGTAAGACTCTCTCCTTCCTGGGAGGTCACCCCTCAATTCCCAACTGTTTTGACAGCCACAAAATCTAAGCTCAGTCTCTTCAGCTACTAAAACCACCTCTTTATATCTTAACCCTACTCTACAAGGTGCCGTGTGTTGCTGAAAGGCGGAATGTCCTCAGAGGAAAAGCCTAATAAATTGGCACTAAACCTATTTCCTTCCCTTCTTACAAGACTCATGTTCCCTTCAATTCCTGCCTGCTCTAGATTGTTTACCAGTGCCTTCAAGCAATAACATTAAAAAATGTTTTTCTTCTAGGGTTAGTAATCGTTATAAACAAGTAAGTGGGTCCAATACAAGATACTGTCATTTCCAGAATTAAAACCCCACCTTCCATAGCATTTTTTTTAAAAAATGTTTATGTATTATTTTTGAGAGAGAGAGAGAGAGAGAGAGAGAGAGAGAGAGAGAGAGAAGGCAAGTGGGGAGGAGGCAGAGGATCCGAAGCAGGCTCTGCACTGACAGCAGAGAGCCCGAAGCAAGCTCCATGTAGGGCTTGAACTCACAAACCGAGAGATTATGGCCGAAGCCGAAGTGGGACGCTTAACGGACCGAGCCACCCAGGCACCCCCCCCTTCCGTAGCATTTTAAAGGAGCTACTTTTCCTCTGACGCTCAATTGTAATAGAATTAAATGCAGTGAAGATAGAAGTCTCAATTATTTCCTTTCTTTAAAAAAGCTTTTGTTGTGATAAAGTATACATAACATGAAATTGACCAATTTCACCATTTTTAAATGTATAGTTTGGTGGCTTTGAGTGTATTCAGCCTGTTGTACAACCATCACCACCACCTCTCCCCAAACTGAAAACTCTGTACTCATTAAACAATAACTCCCCACGACCCCTGCCACCAGCCCCTGGTAACCACCATGCTACTTTCTGTCTCTGTGAATTTGGCTATTCCAGGTACCTCATACAAGTGCAATCAAACAATATTTGGCCTTTTGTTGGAATGCCCCCCTCTTCCAAATAAGTAAACTCTGGTTAAATGGCTGCTTAACCTCACATTTTTATCTCCGTGCCTTCCCACTACCCTACTGAAAGAACAGTAAAAGAGGTAAAAGGTGCAAATCCACAACCAGAGCTGGGAACTTCAGTAGAAATCGGAGATAAGAAATTTCAACAGCCTTATTGATGTAAAATGGAGGGTGGACACAAAGAACATATATTGTATGATTCCCCTGATATGAGGTTCCTGGAGTAGTCAAATCATAGAGACCGAGGGTAGAATAGTGGTTGCCAGGGGCTGCGGGGAGGGGAGAACAGGGGGGTATTGTTTACCAGGTACAGAGTTTCAGTTTGAGTAGATGGGAAAGTTCTGAAGGTAGATGGTGGTGATGGTTGCACAACACTGTGATTGTAGTTAATGCCACCAAACCTTACACGCAAAAATGGTGAAAATGATCAATTTTATGTCTATTTTGCCAGACATACACACAAAAACCGAGAATGGAGGCAACTGGTAAAGGCAAGTACAGGAGGCCAAGGGCTGGAATGCACATGGCGGGGAAGGAAACAGCAGCCAAGCAGAGAGCAAATCATCCCTTTGGACTCCCAAGTGGCTTGTGTCATATAAATACCCAGTATAACAAAGGGTAGGAGTAAGACAAGGGGCTGAACCTTGCCCACTCCCCACCACTCGGAACCAGCAGCCACATGCTGGCTTGACATACACCATCCCCAGAAATAGGGCAAAGGTTCTTCTCTAAAAGAGAATCGAACATCCCCAAACTTCCACAATCTGTCATCTAGAGGTTCACCAGCTAACTGTCTAAGAGAGTGGCTTCCCACCTGATCACCCTAAGTGAATTCCTTCAATTTGTGAGCCCCCTGCAAGCCCAGAAGTCCCATCCAGAGATTCCCTATGATCCTGTTCTCATATGTGCTCCAATAGTCACCAGACTTTGAGGAAAGCCTCCAAAAGGAAGAGTCACACTAAGATAAGCAAAACAAAACATAGCACCAAGAGGCGAGGGCCATCCTCATACCATGGAACTATGGGTAGGGCAAAGGCTGTGCATGGTCAGAACAGGCACCACCCAGACATGACAAGCCCACCTTACAATGCATACAGCCTGGACCTCAGTCCCGCATGAAGGAAATAAAGGCAACTAGGGAATGGAAAAGAACTTTAAAATATCCCTAAGTACTACCCCTGTAAGATAAACCTTCATTTAACATAGCTAGAAATTAAGATAATGTCTAAAATGGATGAATCAAGAACTGGTGATGTAAGCATATTATTTAGAGAAACCACCAAGAGAAACAGCCGAATGAGTTAAAAGTGGCTGCCTCCGTAGGACCGCGGCGGGGGAGACATAGGCTGGGAATAATTGCCCTGCGATAGAAGCCCGTCTGCATGATTTGATGGTTTAACCTTGTGCATGTATTAGCAGTACTTTGATTTTTTTTAATTTTTTTTTTTTTTAAGAAAATGACTGGAAGTTTTGTTGTTGTTTTTTTTTCCTCATGTAGCATTGTTTCATTCTGGAATTTTCCAATTAAGCTTTTGGCTAAACACATACATATGATAATGATAATTATTCAGGAATCGGGAGGTTTGTAAAAACACTGTGTGCCATTAGAGTAATCAAGCTCAGCTCTAACACATCTTGGCTTTTCAGGATAATTAGACCACACTGGAGGCCCAGATGGGGTGAATGAGAAAGCCATGGGTGTCTGCCATATAGTAACAAGAAAACATCACCCAGAACTACTCAACTGGCAATTGAAATTTGCATGTTAACTTAGTACACAACAAGAAATGAATAAAAATGCCTGGATTGGAGGCAAAACATTTCACTTAAAAAAAAAACCAAACATAGAACACAGGTGCCATAATGAAGCTCCTACACCACTCATTTTAAGGCCTCACGTATTAAAATAGAATCTGTAAAGCTGGAAGTCGTCCCTTCTGTATCTCCTATTTTGTAAAAAGGTCACCTTCTGGGGCACCTGGGTGGTTCAGTGGGTTAAGCATCCGACTCTTGATTTTGGCTCGGGTCATGATCCCAGGGGCGTGGGATCGAGCCACGATTTGGGCTCCATGCTGAGCATGGAGCCTGGTTAAAGATTCTCTCTCCCTCTGCCCCTCATGCTCTGTCTCCTAAAAATAAAAAAATAAAAAATAAAATAAAAAAGGTCACCTTCACTGTATCTTTCTTGAAAGTTTACAAAATGCCAAAAAATCATTGGTCTCTTGACAGAGAGAGACCGACTGATATTTTGCAGGTCTGCACATGGTCCTGAGTCAGTACTTGAGAATGCAGTGGTGAAAAGGCACATATACAGTCCCTGCTCTTGGCACAACTTGTGAACTAATGTTGAAAATGGATACATATACAGGCAATTCACCACAATGTGACTAGCTCAACGGCAGAGTTAGCACAGGTTGGATAGGAAGGTTGGATAGGATCGCTTGGACAGAGCAACTATCTCAACAGCTGCTCTCAGGACAGCAATAGAAGGCCCTTGGACTGGAGTGATATCTAGACTTAGAGCTGCAGTGAGAAGGCTCCAGAGGGGGATTCAGAGAGAAGATTTACGTGGCTTCTGGAATGGAGGACAGAGCCTGGAGGGTGGTGAGAATGAAAGAGGACTTGGGCTGCTTCCAATTTTGATCTCAAACTTCCTAGTTGGGTTCTTTTTTCCAGCTTGGTTCGTGGCTCAGATGAAGACCCTGAGGGCAAAGCATCCCATGATGGGACCTGAACCTACCCCCTCAAGCAACAAGGACTGCTCTGAGCCAGCAAGACCCTGCTAGTGATTGAGTCCGAGACATGGATTGACCTGATCTTTACTGCCCAGGTGCACAGACCACACTTTCTTTTAAAAACCTGGAAGTATTTTCTACACTTTGGAGACCATTGAGACACCAGTCTACTGTCTTCCTGGTGTTGGCCTCCCTGAAATAAATTCCTTTCTTGTTTCACCTCCACTCATTTCTCTGCCTTTGGATTTTGTCAGCAGCAAGTGGCTCGACTTGATCTGTTGGGGATTTGCCACACTCCACCCCACCGCCCCACCCCCACCCCTGCCCCTCGTCGGTGCTGCTGCACCAACTGTACTCAGCAACAAGAATGTGGGACAGTAAAGGGGAGTAATAAGAGTTGAGACAGGAGGGGCACCTGGGTGGCTCTGTCAGTTGAGCATCTGACTTGGCTCAAGTCATGGCTCAAGTCATGATCTCACCATTAGTGAGTTCGAGCCCTGCATCGGGCTCTGTGCTGATGGCTTGGAGCCTGCTTCAGATTCTGTGTGTCTCTCTCTGCTCCTCCCCTGCTCACACTCTGTCCTTCTCTCTTAAAATAAAAAATAACTAAATATTAAAAAAAAAAAAAAGTTGAGACAGGAGACTTCAAGAGCCAGTTCACACAGGGTTTTGTAAACAGACCCCAGGTTATTCTAAGGTCACAGAGCCACAGGAGTCATTGAAGGTTTTTTGAGGTAAGGTTTGAGGGCCAGATCTCACACCCTAAGATTTGCATTTTATAAATCTTTTCCTTGGGGCGTGGTTAAGCGTCATACTCTTGATTTCACCTCAGGTCATGATCTTGACGTTCGTGAGATCCAGACCCACATCTGGCTCCGTGCACTGTCAGCTACTTCTCATTCTCTCTCTGTCTCTCTGTCTCTCTGTCTCTCTCTCTGCCCCTCCCCCTCGCACTTGCTCTCTTTCAAATAAGTAAATTTTTAAAAAAGAGAAAGCTTTTCCTCAGATAAATTCATTATAGACTGATTTTTATTGCTTTGTTTACTTTCCAATCACACACTTCTTACCCATTTCTGTTGTTTGTTGTTAAGGTCATTGGACAGATATTTGCATGATGATAAGAATATTGTAACTAATTACACAGTGCTATTAAGTTTACAAAGCACTTTATCATATGCACTCTCACAGAAGGTGGTATAGGCGGAGATTTCCTGGCATCACCATTCTTCCACCTCCTGTCCGTGGAAGCTACTGATAATCGATCATGGCACAAGGTCCTGATGGTTTCAGACACATCCTCAGAACTTGCAACACAAACCTCCAGGCAAACAGTGCTATCTACTTTAGTTGTCACTTGATGAAAAGTTCAATTTGCCATCCTAGAATGGTATAAAGCACACACATTAATGGAATCATACAGATGTGGTTGAAATTCGTGATTTCCCACCTTAATGTTGGATCTAAGTTACTTGACATCTCTGAGCCTCAGTTTCCTCATTTAAAAATTAGAAATAAAAAACATGTTACTCAGAGCTACTATTCATCGAAAGGCAGCAAACAATGAAATTGTATCATCTGTGCATTTACCTACGTAAATTCAGTGATCATGCTCTGAAAGGAAAGAGTAAGAGAGAAATAAGTAACAATTTCACTTTGTGTCTGCACCACGGAGCAAACACGGGACATAGCACCTCCACAGCACCATCAATTAATCTGTTTATTGCATGTCTCATAGAATGAGCATCTCACTGCACTGAGAGTGGTTCTGATGTCTGAAGGAACATATTTTCCCAAAACACAGGCCTTAAATGCAGGCCAACAATGTCATAGGTTATTTAACTGAAGTAACAACAGTCTATCCCAAATCTAGAGGAAACACTGACGGGGAGGGCCTCTCTAGGGATAAAATGGGCATATCCCTAATGGATACATATGGCAAAAAAAAAAATCTTCCAAATTCCACTTCCAGTGAGGTTGAAAAGGTCACAATGGATGACCATTTCCCCTGTATTAACGGGGGGGTGGGGGGGGGAAATGAGTGAAGGAAAAATATTTTTACAGATATCACAAAGTAGTCTACAGAAAGTACATTGTGGAGAAGCGGAACAAGACTTTATTTTATTTTTTTTTCAATGTTTATTTATTTTTGGGACAGAGAGAGACAGAGCATGAACGGGCGAGGGGCAGAGAGAGAGGGAGACACAGAATCGGAAACAGGCTCCAGGCTCTGAGCCATCAGCCCAGAGCCCGACGCGGGGCTCGAACTCACGGACCGTGAGATCGTGACCTGGTTGAAGTTGGACGCTTAACCGACTGCGCCACCCAGGCGCCCCGGAACAAGACTTTATAGATGAGAAGAGATTAGTGGCTACTGGGGGCATTTGCCATGGGGGCAGGCAAATGATGGGGCCTGCCACCAGTCAGAGGGCTTTGCTTGGCCAAGAAGAAACCAGTGATACTTTAAACATCCCTATGGGCTAAAACAACAGACAAGAATACATGAACATTCAGAACACAGAGCCAATCCTCCTCTTGGGTTAAATGTGTGACAGTGCAGAAGGCTGGGGCCTGAACTGAAAGACAGTTCCATCATCTCCCAAAGGTTGGGGCCCAAGTCCTAATAGAAGGGGAAGCCTGTAAGACACATAGATCATATCTTGCCCTCAAGGCATTTGAAGCCCAGGTGAACTTGTTATATTGTCATTTATAATAAAAAAATACATGTTTGGTCTTCATCCTGTTTCTGGAAGAGTGCTCTTAAAATCCTTGAACTTTCCTAAGTAATGATAGTGATAAAGGAATCTTGTTTGTTTATTCTTGCTTTTTTTGTTGTTGTTAATGGGGTAACTTTTAGAAAGTACCTAAGAATTGCGGCTAGTTGCCAGTGCAGTGGACAGGGTAATTACAGGTTAGAACTTTCAGTCCCACTCTCCCACCCTCTACAACCCCCACTCCCAACTTCTGGGAGTCAAGAGGGGCTGGAGATTGAATCAATTGCCAATGGCCAATCATGTCCGTGTAATGAAACTTATATAAAAATCCAAAATGAAGGGGTTCTGAGAATTTCCAGGCTGGTGAAGATGTGGAGATTTGGGGATGGCAGCACACCTAGAGGGAGCATAGGAGCTCCACACCCCTTTCAACATAGCTTGTCCTGTGCATCTCTTCCCTCTGGCTGTTCCTGAGTTGTTTTTTTTTTTTTTTTTAATGTTTATTTATTTTTGAGAGAGACAGAGACAGGATACGAGTGGGTTACGGGCAGAGAGAGAGGGAGACACAGAATCTGAAGCAGGCTCCAGGCTCTGAGCTGTCAGCATAGAGCCCGACGCGGGGCTCGAACTCACGAGCTGTGAGATCATGACCTGAGCCGAAGTCCGATGCTTAACCCCTTGAGCCACCCACTCACCCTTGAGTTCTATCCTTTTATAATAATCCAGTGATCTAGTAGGTAAAATATTTCTCTGGGTTCTGTGAGCCGCTCTAGCAAATTAATTGAACCCAAGAAAGGGGGTTGTGGGAACCTCTGATATAGTCAGTTTGTCAGAAGTATGTTAACCTGTACTTGGGACTGGGTCTGATGTCCAAGGAGGGAATCATTGGAGCCCCCCAGTCTGTAGTTGGTTGGTCAGAGGCACTGGTAATAACCTGGGCTTATGATTGGCGTCTGAAGGGGGTAGGGCAGTCTTGTAGGACTGAGCCCTCAACCTGTGGAATCTGGGTAAACAGTGTCAAAATTAAGTTGAATTGTAGGACACCACAGCTGGTGTCCAGGGATTACATGGGAATCTCCCCACACACATTAGAATTGGGATCTTGTTGGGGCACCTGGCTGGCTCAGTTGTTTGAGTGTCCAACGTTAGCTCAGGTCACGATCTCACGCCTTGTGGTTCGCAGCCCTGCATCAGGCTCTGTGCTGACATCTCAGAGCCTGGAGCCTGCTTTGGATTCTGTGTCTCACTCTCTGCCCCTCTCCTTTTTTTTTTTTTTTTAATTTTTTTTTTTAATGTTTATTTATTTTTGAGACAGAGAGAGACAGAGCATGAATGGGGGAGGGTCAGAGAGAGGGAGACACAGAATCTGAAACGGGCTCCAGGCTCTGAGCTGTCAGCACAGAGCCCGACGCGGGGCTCGAACTCACGGACCGCGAGATCATGACCTGAGCCGAAGTCGGTCGCTTAACCGACTGAGCCACCCAGGCACCCCATCTCTCTGGCCCTCTCCTGCTCGCACTCTGTCTCTCTCTCAAAAATAAATAAACATTAAAAAATTTAAAAAAGAAAAAAAAGAATCGGGATCTTGTAGCTCTTAAGCAGGGGAGCAACATGGGATTTGGGTTTTTGGAAGCCACAGTAATGAAATGTGTCACAGTTCTCAACCATTTTCTAGCACATAAGTTGGAAATTCATGTGCATAATATACTATGGGCTATCACACTGATCAGCATAGTTGATAATGCCATAGAGTACAGGAAACTATGAGTTGCAAAACATTAAGTAAAAGCAACAAAGATTGGTGATTGATTGGGCCTAGCTAGGTGAGTACTCTTGGTTTCAGTATCGGATACCTGGGGGAGTCCTGCCAGTGATGGGAATGAGGAGCATGGATAAAGAGCAGGTTTATTTTGGGGAAGGAAGGGTATAGATGAAGATAATTTTGAACATGTTGAGTTGGAAGTGCCTGTGAGATACGCCCCAAGCAATTGCATCTAGAAAGTACATAGTTTGTATGACCTGGAAGTCAGGAGATCAGGAATGAAGATGTAAATTTGGGAATCAACAGCTTTGAGATGGAAAAAAGATGAGCTCACTCAGGAAGCATGAGAAGCCAAGCTAGGTTCCAGGGTTCAAAGGGAAAGGAATGAACAGGAGTAAGAGCTCAACTCCCCGGCAGGAAGCTTGTACTGAAGCAGGTATTTCATAGCCTTCCTTTGAAGCCATTGTGCATCAGACCCAAAACAACCTCTAGTCTTGTCTCCTGCCTTTCCCTCTCTGCATTGTCAAGCTTCTCGCCATTTGCTCACTTAGCTCACCAGACATCGTGTCTGTGCCCGGCCCTCATCCAACTGCTCGTTCACATAGCAAATTTACTGAGAAGCCACCCTGTGCCAGGAGCTATGTTAGGTCCTGACCATACTGCAGTGACCAAAACATCCCTGCCTCAAAATGTTTACATTCTAGCGGAGACATACACACACACATAATTAAAAAGACACACACGGGAGCGATAAATGCTATGAAGAAAAAGTGAGCATATAGAGCATATAGTGATGGGGCTGTCCTATTTTAATGAAGACAATAAGGAAAGTCATCTCTAGAAGTCACATTTGAGATCTGAATGAAGTGCAAAAGTTCTGGGTGAAGAAATGGGGGCTAGAACAGAATGGTGAAATGAGGTAACAAGAAGCTAAATCATATATGTTTTTATAAGCCTAAGTAAGGAGTCTGGCTTTCACTCCTGTGTGACAGGGGATAACCGTGGAGAGTTTTGAGTACAGGAAGGACATGATCTGACTTAGGTTTTGACATGATCCCTCTGGCTGCTGTGTCCACAATTAACTACCAGGGGCAAGAAGAGAGGTAGAGGGATGTTTTAGGAGGCTATTACAATAATGCTGGGCAGGGTAAGTGGGGTTTCTTGTGCTAAGAGTAGGGATGGAAATGGCGAGAAGTGATCAGGGTATATTTTATAGGTGGAATGGACAGGATTTGCAGTGAGAACAGATGTGGGGGTGAGAGAAGTCAAGGATGACTCCAAGGATGAGCAGGTGAATTAATGATACCAGTTACCTCAGCGGTAAGTAATGAGCAAAGGTTAACTTTAGAGGGAAAATCGGGAGAATTGCTTTGGATACACAAAGTTAATGAGATGCTGATTAGACATCCAACTAGAGAGGTTGAGAAGACTATGGCTTATATGAATCCAGAGTTCACAGAACCGGTCAAAGCTGCAGACAAATGCTTGGGATTGGTCTGTGTACAGTGGTATTGAAAGCCATGAGTCTAGATGAGACCATCTGAAAGTATTGGACAGAGTCCCAGCTCCAGCAGCTGCGAAAGAGAGAACGGGGGGGGGGGGGGGGGGAGGGGGGGCGGGATAGTTGGCTAATGGATGCTGTAATGGGGCCTTGAGAGCTTCAAAAGGGGCATAATAGTCTCAAAGGGGAAAGGACCCGGTCATAGAGGGGCTCGCCAGCAGCTTGGAGGCGGATGGGCAACTTTCCAGGCTGAGGTATCCGCATTAGCAAAGACACAGGAGTTAGGACAAGATACGACGGGTCTGGAAATGGCGGAGGCCGCAGGTGAGGTTAAGAGCGCCGCGCGCACTTCCACTCCAGCCCACGGCGTCCGAGAGCCACGAGGTACTTCGTCTCTCCCTGAATCGCCACTCCGCCCGCGCGGACACGGCAGCCCTGGGCTTCGCCAAGCGGCGCTGTCGGGACCACCGAGGCCGCACGCCGCGGAGGGCTGAGCCGCTCGAAACCGGCCGACTCTCGCGAGAGCGCGGCCTCGCCAGCCCAGCATGCCCCGCGCCGCCGCCGCTGCCGCCGCCGCCGCCGCCGCGCCGCGGCTTGAGGGCGGGAGGCTGGGGGAGGGTAGCGGAGCCGGCGCCGCCGCCATGTTGGGTCTGAGGCGGCTGCTGTAGGCGCCGACGGAGCGAGCGGACTTGAGGAGCGGCGACAGCGACGTGGGATCTGCCTCTCTGCGAGCGGCCGGGAGCGGCGGCGGCGGCGGCGCCATGAGCGGGGGCACCCCTTACATCGGCAGCAAGATCAGCCTTATCTCCAAGGCGGAGATCCGCTACGAGGGCATCCTCTACACCATCGACACCGAGAACTCCACCGTAGCTCTCGCCAAAGGTACGCCGGGGCGGGCCTCGGGGTGGGGTGCTGCGCCCGGCTCTCGGCCCGCGGCCTCCTCGCTCCCTCCCTGCCCCCTCCGTCGTCCTCCCGGAGGCCGCTCCCTTCCCTCCCTCCGGGCCCCGGCGTCTCGGGCTGGGCCGCGGCCTCCCCGGGCTTCCCGGCTCCCACCCCGAAGGTCCGCGCCTTCAATCCGGGAACTACAGGACGGTGAGCGGGGCGGGCGGGGCGGCCCTGAAGTCCGAGAACGGGCCGGAGAACACGGAGAGACGTGTCTTCCAACTCCGAAATTCGGTGGTTCTGTCGTCTTACCGCAAAACAAAGCCTAAGTATTCAAAGAATTTTTCCGCCTAGCTTGAGTTTAGTGCTGATTTGTTGAATCTGAGGCACCTATTTTCTCACGTTCTTAATTTCAATTCGTTACGGAATTCATCAGGTGAACTGTAAGTAATGTGCAAAACTTTGGGTTTGCTCAGCGACGCAGACGGTCTCGAAGTGCCATCGGTACCATCCAGCAGAGCGCATCCCACTTGTCTCATACGTGGTGTTTACCTGTTAAACCGGAATCCTTCTCCAAGGCTGTTGTGCAACCACCTCTTTAAAGCTGCTTGCTGTTGTCGCATCGACCCTGTTTCTGGAAAGCCGGTGCGGAGTACCCTTAACCGGAGTGGTCATTGGGCGCTGACCGATCGTCGGGCAGCCTCCCTGGGCCGGCGGATTCTGGGTGTTGAGGATAGTGCCCTACCCGTAGTAGAGTATGTAATTAAAGGGTCGCACAGGCTGAGTGGGTTTTCTTTCCGTTCACACGTCCTGTGCCTTCGCTCCGCCAGAAAACCAGGAAGAAAATAAACTTTAGCTCATTCTCTAGAAAGAAATCTCGCAAGTTAAGAATACTTAGGAGAGGGTAGCAAGATAACCAAGATAGCTTTCCCAGCACATCTGGTGGAGTTACAGAATGAATATCGTGGTAGAGACAGAGGGCCAAGGGCTAGGAAGAAATTATCTAAATCTGTAAAAAGAAAAGAAAAGAAAATTAACGTATAACTTACAGGAGAGTCGTTTCACAATATCAAGCAAACGTTTTAGTGACATTTTTTGTGCCCTTTTTAATAACACTTGGGTTGGAACAAATTTTATTACCTGAGTAAGAGGTCTTAAATTTTTTTATCTTAGGTTCCTTGCCACCCCGCTCTCCCCCCATGGATATTTAGCTGTATGTTGTCTTAGTTTTTATGGCTTTATGAAATTATAAAAAAGGCTTCCTAAAGTTCTCAATGAGAGCCACATACAGTACTTTTCATTAAGGGCGTTTAATAATTTTTTATTTAAGGTGTGTTGCCAGCCTAGTGACTTATTGTTGAATTGGCTGTGCCTTTATTCTTCACAGTGAAAAAAAATACGTACATATGTAGGATTTCAAAAAGTCTTTTAAAAATCTTTGAATATGTTCTTTTATGCAGGAAAACTAAAAAATCTTTATTTTGTTAATGACCAACATTTTAAAAAACTTTTATTTTCAACAGCTTCTAGAGTCCATAAACTAAAATTTTATTATTCTGTAATAATTCATATGCCAGTTTGTTCCTTGTATCAGTCATGACTTCATAAATAGTACAACAGTGAAAAGATTTTTTTAATCATTGAATTTATATCTGTACTTACGGCTTTGATAATCTCACGACACAAAATATATGCTTTTTCTTAAGCAGTAGGAGTTATTTAATGTGTGACAGGTTTGGGAAGTTAATTGTGTTTGTAAAAACTGAAGTTATCAAATTTTGGTAGCTTATTCTACTTAGCAGTATCTAATCTAGAACTACTATATAGCTGTCTAGTCAACCCTGGGCACTTAATTCAAATTTTAAAATTAGAAGTGGGGTGTTTGGTCTTCAAATTTTACAATTTACATGCCTTGTGAGTAATTTGATATCTGATATTCCACTTCCACCTTTTTGAAAATTTGGTTGAAGAATGGCAGTCTAACAGATAAAAGCCTAAAGTTTATTTATGGAGTTTAGAATACAGTATTTTTTGGATTTAGAGATCCTTTATCTTTGTAAACTATCAATTGAGTTAATCTCTGCAAGTGACATTCTTAGAATTCTCTTTTGGATGTTAATTTTTTCCCCTCTGGGAAGAGTTTTTTCCCCTTTTTTATTGTGAAATAACCACACATTTGAAAAGATGCATGCATAAAAATGAAATATTTATAAACAAACCTCCGTGTAACTACCACCCAGGGCAAGAAAGACATTGCAGAATCTCAGAAGCTTCCCACCCCCTGCATCTTCCCATTATCACTACTACACTCTTAAGCTAGATAGAAACATTATTCTCACATTTGTAGATTTATCACTTAAGTTTACATCCCTAAGTAATAGTGTTTATGTTTGTCCTTTTTTGAACTTTATATAAATGGAACCATCTTGTATATTTTTGATTTTGGCTTTTGTTGTGGCATAGTATTCCATCATGAGTATAACACAGCTTTATTCTGCATTTGTTTTTGATATTCTACAGTTAGTGTTTATTAAATTGTTTACAGTTTTTTGCTATTACGAACAATGCCTTTATAAATATTTGTGTTTAAGTACACTGATGGCCTGTGTACCTCTCTTGAGGGTATATACTTGAATTGGAGGATCATGGGGAAAGTTCGTCTTTATTAGGAAATGCCAAGCAGTTTCCAAAGTGGTTGTTTACTAGTTTTGATTTCAGTTACTAGTATATGAGAATTGTAGTTCCTCATCCTTTACTAACAGTAATACTTAGTATCAGATATTTTAATTCTCTCCAATCTGGTGGGTGTGATTGTACCTGGCTTTAATCTTCCTGATTGCTAATGAGGTGAACACTTTTTCATATCTTACTCATTTGGATTTCATCTTTCATGAAATGCCTTTGAAATCTTGTGCGCATTTTACTACTGAAATGCATGCTCTTTCTAGAGTTCAGCATTTTGAGTATTAATCCTTTGCTGGGAATATATGTTGTAAACATCTTTCTCCATTTAATGGTTTCTTTTGGTGAACAGAAGTTCATTTTAATGTAGACATGTTTATCACTTTTATTTATGGCTAGTGTTTTTCTTTTTTTTTTTTTTTTTAAGGAATTTTTCCCTACCCCAAGGTCATGGAGGTACTTTGATTACTTTTACAAAACTTTTTGTTTCACTTTTCACTTAAATTTAGTAAGAGATTCACTTGGTTTATATGGTCCAGATTAAAATTTATGTCCCTTACTTGGATGTTACTTATAATTTAAATTCATGTGGAATTATACAATGCTCTTAAAATTTTGGATTCGTTATGTTTGATGTGGTATATAATTAGGGTGACCGTATGGCTTGTTTTGCCCTGATGGAAGGTCCTTGTTTGTGCCTGTTGTTCTGGCATGATTATTAAAGTATCCCTTTATTTTCTTGAAAATGTTCCAGTTTGGGTAATAAATTGTATGGTCACACTAAATATAATCAAAAGCCCAATCCCAGAGATCATAACTAAGTGAGTGATGTCCTTTATTTTCTACTAGAGATTTCACAGATTAGCTCTAGTTCCGTGAAGGTAAAATAGAAGTAAGTTTGATGGGCTTTGATACACAGGATCTTCTGTATGAATGTCAAGAAGTCATAAAGGCAACCTTGATGTCAGTTTCCTAAGTATGCTAATAGATCATCTGTCTGTAGTTTGTCTCTTGGAGTCTTTGTCACATCTCTGAGTTTTTCTTCCTAACACTGATTATGATCTGCACGTAATCTGCTTTGCTTTATTTGCATGTGTTTATTGTCACCTTTCCTCCCCACCATAGTCTGAGCTCCTGGAAGAACGAATGTTTATTTAATGAATAAGTGAAAATGATTTAGCATTTTTGTTTATTAATCTTGTACAGGTTTCTTGGGGTATCTCCAAATAATGCTTTCCATGTTCACAATTGTATATCTCCCTAAACTTAAAATGCCTAAGATATGTTGTCATCCCCCGCCCCCCCCCCCCAACAGTGAGAGATTTTGGAGAATAGGGATACAAGAGGATAAAAAAAATCTTATAACACAATTGACACTGTTAGGAAGACAGAGTTTTACCTTATGACTCAGCTCAATTATAATTTTCATTTAAAATTTAAGGGAAGAATTAGTTCAAGATGTTTGAGAGAATTACAAAGTGGTGGCATGTTTTCAATTTACTGTATATTCACACCTGTGTCTTGTGAACATGATGCTCAAGCACATACTAGATCCTGGATGCCAAGAGATTGCCCACATTATGGAAGTTTCGTGAATGCAGGATTTTTGTCTCCTTCACTGCTGTATCCTCAGTGCCTAGAACAGTGCCTGGCACATAGCACGCCCTTGGTAAATAATTGAATAAATGAAAGGATACTTGTAGTTACTGAAGGTTTCTAATTATGGGAATTTCAAAGTTGGAGAAAGTACACATTTACTATAAGCATCATATATGTAGACTTTTACACTATTTAAATAAAATGGGCTAAAATAAGTAAAGTTCTTTTTTGTTTATTTTTGAGAGGGAGTGCGGAGGAGGGTTAGAGAGAGGGGGAGGGAAAGAGTACCAGATAGGCTCCAGCGCAGATTGCTTAGTGAGCTTGATCCCTGGAACTGTGAGATCAAGACCCCAGCTGAAATCAAGAGTTAGACATTTAACCGACTAAGCCACCCAGGTGCCCCTAAAAAGAGCAAAATTCTTATCTAACATATTAAGTCAGCCATACCTGGATAATACACTACTCTAATGAAAACCAGGTTGCTGCTGCATTAGGAAAAGAGACTTTGTAAAGAAGAATGATTATAAGCCAGCTGCTTTTATTGATTAAAAAAATTTTTTTTAATGTTTATTTTTGAGAGAGAGAAAGAGAGAGACAGTGCGAGCAGGGGAGGGGCAGGGAGAGAGGGAGACACAGAATGGGAAGCAGGCTCCAGGCTCTGAGCTGTTAGCACAGAGCCCCACCCAGGACTCGAACTCAGGAAGGGCAAGATCATGGCCTAAGCCAAAGTCAGATGCTTAACCAACTGAGCCACTTAGGCGCCCCAAGCTAGCTGCTTTTAAAATGATTTGTCCTTAAAATCAGGGCTTTGGTAGAGGGAATATAAAAGTTGGTAATGAATTATTTCCTTAAATCATCTGCTAAGTCTTGCCCATTGGTGTATCTTACCCACTTCTTGATTGTTAATTAGCGACATACTCATAGACTCGAGTGAGCAAGTAGGAGAGCTTTGTATGGTGGATGAAATACTTGTAAAGTACTTTATTGATTTCTTCCATTCTCACATGCGTTGGGGACCTAAATCTAGCAGTTCACAAAGTCACTACTTAGAATGTCAAAGATCTAGTAACACTTAAAGCAGTAGTTTCTTTTGGTTCCTCTGTTTAGTGAGGTTGCCAGAACTGGGTATTGTTGCTGTACAGTCCACAGAAATATTTAGTAATTTTGGGAGTCTGAAGTCAGATGCCAGAAACCAACTGCACTTTCCAGCAGAGTGAGATAAGCTGTGGCCTTCTGAATCAGAAGTAGAGAAAACAGCAGAAAGCCCCCCCCCCCCCGAAATAATAATAATAGTAGTAGTAGAAAGACGGAAGTAGGAAGAATAAAGAAATATTATCTGTTCTTGACACATAGCAAGAGTTTTTATAGAAATAAACTCAGTGCCAAAGTAATAATAGCAGTAACTGCAGATGGTTTAGCTTCAATTTATTACTCCGTGGTAGAAGATGCCCTCTACAGGAACAGTTTACCTTTTACTTTCTCTACGATACTTTACTTAGCTGTATTAAAAGCTAGGTATCACTGAGGTAAGTTTTTTAATGAATAAAGTGTGAGTTCATTTGTAAAATATTTTATTCACAGGGATCTTATTCTAGTTTTGTGAGGTGTTTGTTTCTGGAAGAAAATGTGACCCAAAAGGCCAGTTGGAATGCCTAGGAGCTCTTTCACCTTGGACAAGTTATTGAACCCTTAGCTTTTAACTTCTGCATCTTTTAAATATAGATAATAATGCCCATCTTTCAGTCATTCTGAAAATTAAATGAGATAATGTCGAATGTAACTAGTTTACTGTAGGTGCTTAATAGAGAGTAACTATCTCGTTATTTCTAGCTACCATCTCCATCTGTGTCTCTCTAGTACCTGAACTCCATAAGTCATTCGGACCTCCTGTATTCTACAGTCTGTTGATCTTACTACCTTTCACTGTCCCACATCCCCCTCATGACTTTACTTCCTTCTTTATCCTGTTTAAATTCCATGAGCAGTTGTTACAATCAGTACTTAGCATAAACTCTAACCCCCCCGCCCTTCTGCTTTCTTGCACAAGCTTAGAGAAACCACCGTCCCGATTATATTAACACAGACATGGTGACCAGTTTCACTCTAAATCTTCATTCACTAACCTCATCAGTCATAGTTACTTCCCAGCAGTCTTAATGCATTTCCATAGTCTATTTGTTCCATTTTTCCTAATGACTCTTTTATTCCTTGTTTTCCTCCAACCTCCAACACCTCCTTCCCATCTTCACTTTTAGCCTGTGAGCCTTGCTTCCTATTTAATTGAGGAAAGAATAGCAAATAGAAATTTTTGATTAACGTATCCCACATGTACCCAGTTCCTCACATCTGTGCTCCACACCTCTACCATTTCTCTGGTCACTGTAGATAAAGTGTTCTTTCTTCTCTGTCAGACCACCCTACCCCTTGTGCAGATTTCATCTTCTCTTGATTTGAAGGTATTTCTTTTAGTGATTCTGTACTCTCTCTTCTGTGTATTCAGTTTTTCCTTCTCTACCAGATCTTTCCTGTCTAAGAGATATGATGCTATTTCACCCATCTTAAAAACAGCAACAAGAAAACACTACTACTCTTAACTGTTTCCTCTTTTCTATCACCCCGTTTCTGTCCTTTCCTTTACACCAAAACCCCTTGAAGGAATTCTCTACATCACTTATCTGTTAATTTTTGAACCCATTTTATTTAGGTTTTTTATTTGCACAGATGACAAACTTATCAAGGTCCCCAAAAACTTCCATGTTGCTGAATCTAGTGGTTGGTGCTTATCCTCAGTCTACTTGACCCATCACCAATATATGGCATAGTTGGTCTGTTCTCCTTGAAATACTTTCTTCACTTGACTTATCCTGGTTTTCTCTCATACATCATGGGTTGCATCTCAGTCTCTTTTGTTGATTCTTCTACAAACCTCCATATGTTGGCCAGCTCCAGGGTCTCATTCTCTCTTGTTTCTGTGTGTATGTGTCTTTCACTCTTTATTTATTTATTTTTTTAATGTTTAGTTAGTTTTGAGAGAGAGCACAAGCTGGTAAGGGGCAAGGAGCAGGGGGACAGAGGATCCGAAGTGGGTTCTGCCCTGACATCAGTGTGTCCAGTGTGGGGCTTGAACTCACGAACTGCAAGATCATGACCTGAGCCAAAGTCCGAAGCTCAACCAACTGAGCCACCCAAGCTCCCCACTGTTTCTGTCTTTTAAAAATTTACTTTATTTTACCATCTGCACTTTTCTCTTGATAATCTCCTGCAATACCTACCTTTGAATACTCTCTGTACATTACTGACTCCTATCTCCATCCTGGACCTCTTTGAACTCCTGATGTATATACCACCTGCCTCCCTAACACTGCCACCTGGAGGGATATCTAGTAGGGATCTTGCATACCTATTTCTCATTCAGCCTTCTCCATCTATTTGAATGACAATTCATTCTTTTAGTTGGTAAGACCAAAAACCTTTGAGTCATCCTTAATTCCTCTGTTCTTGCACACCTCATATGCGTTTTGGATCCTATCGCCTCTATTTTAAAAATATATCCAAAATTTGACCTCTTACTGCCTCTACTGCTCTACTTTGGTTTATTATCTTTCACTAGATTATTCAGAGACACTCAGGGGTTCCTATTTCAGTGTCGGCCTCTTATTTGATTCTCTTTTCACCCTCAGTACTGTTTGAGTGTATCTTTACCATTAAAACAACATGGAATGTGTGGGTAGCAAGTTTTTTTAGTGAGCCTATGTTTTTCTTAATCACTTGACTGTATGATTCTAAATTTAGAATCTTTTTCTGTAGAACTTTGAGGGTATGGGTTTGTTGTGTTCTAACATTCTGATTACTGATGTCAGTCTGATTCTCAGTCACTTTTCTCTCTGGAAGCTTTTATTCTTAAGAGTTGAGAAATGTTACCACACTGATTCCTGAATGGTTTCTCTGTAGACCTTACAAATCTGAAGACTCAAAGTCTCTTTAACCTAATAAATTCTGTGTCTATCTCAGATTAGACAGTCTTGTTTCTGTTCCTCCCTTCCTCGTCCATGTTTTGTTTTGTTTGTTTTTTGTTTTGTTTTAATTCCTTTTGGATGCAATATTGTGTTTGTGTGTGTGCGCATGTGTGCGTGTATTTGCTCTTGTATTTTCATATCTCTGTCTCTTGGTTTGATAGTTTGGGAGATTAAGATATAAAACTAACTATAACGAAGAATGCACAACTGAAAGCAGCTTACAGGGTGAAGATTAAATTTAGACTGCAAATTGGACAAGCTTTTACTTTTACTTCCTGCTGATAAATCCTACTAAAACTGTGTGAGAGGGACTTTTTTATTGTTTTAGGCATAAACCCATGAAGGACAAGGTAGATTTGGAAAGGAGACAACAGCAACAGTCTGAAAAGCAAATGGGTGAATTTAAATGACTTAGAAGAATTGAGAAAGCTGCAACCTAAGTAGACAGTAGGTAAAGCCTGATTTACACCCAAACTCCTAAAAGGCTCAGCAATTGACCATCACCAGGTGCAGGGAAACTAGAAGGCTATGAAGTAATTAGGAGTGAAGATGGAGCTAAAAACTAGAAGAGTAACTCATAATTTGTTTCAGCAGTGGTCAGATTTCCAAATCCCCTTTTGCATTTCATACAACCTGGATAGGTACTCTTCTCCAACCCTGGTACTCTCTGGAGAGGGTAAAATAGAGGTTCTGGGGAAACCCAGGCACAGTTGGGAACATAGGTACCTACTACCACACTAAGAACAGTTTGGAGCAAATGGGGCATAGAAGAAGCTTGCATATGCCTGGTGTATTTATTCATTCATTCATTCATTCATTCATTTATGAGAGACAGAGAACAAGTGCAGGGGAGAGGGGCAGAGGAAGAGAGAGAGAGAGAGAGAGAGAGAGAGAGAGAGAGAGAGAATGAATCTTAAGCAGGCTCCGTGCTCAGAGCAGAGCTCAACACGGGGTTCCATCCCATGACCCTGGGATCATGACCTGACCCGAAATCAAGACTCAGACGCTCAATCGACTGAGCCACCCAGGCACCCCTGGTGCTTATTATTTCATTCAGGAGAATTACTGAGTGCTTACTAAGTAGTATACTAGGTGCTAGGAAACAAAAGAGAGCTTACAGACAAGATTCTTGAGAACACAGTGTCTTAAGGTGCAGCCTGACAGATAATCACAGTTAGCCACAGGAAGAGGATATCTGGGAGGAAGTAAGTGTCTGGTTCCAAGCCACAGGGAGTTTGCAGTCTACCAGGGAAGCAAACACAAAAGCAACTAGAGTCTGAAACTTTCATCCTGACTTATAACACCTTGCAGCTCACTAAGGGTAGGATTATACTAGGGGTCAGTCAGGTCCTCAACTCAGTCAAGTTCCTTCAGATTTGGGGCCTTTTCACAAGCTTCCCTTGAATTGGAATTCTCTTTCCCTACTCCCCTTATATGGCTATTGTTGAAGAAATGAACAACGCACCAGATTAAGAAGTCACAGTGGAAAGAAAAGAACTAACAGCTCTGGAAGCTTAAGTGACAGCGAAGATGTGTCAAATAACAGGCTCAGGCACTCTCCCCTCCCCTTTTATTTTGCTTCCACTGCTAAATTTATCTTAATATATTCAGTTTGTCATCTGAATGACAGGCTAACAAGTCTGAATTTTGTTGGTAGATTGTAGGGAGCCATTGAGAGTTTTTTAACCAGTAAAGTGGCATGTCCGAGTCCAGCTTTAGGAAGCTTATGCTGCAACTCTGTGCAAAGATTGATGGGGGGTGAGAGGAGAGGCTGATAGTAGTGAGGTCAGTTGGAGTATTTTTAAGAGTTTGGAAAAGAGGAAATACAGACCTAAACTAGTTAAAATAGAGAAGGAGGAACAGATACATGAGAAATGAGAAGAATGGCGTGGCTTTTCAAAAGTTGACTGGGCAAGGAACAGGGAGGAATTAAGTGATAGTACATATAGTGGTTTCTGTCAACAAATTAGGAGTGGATCAGGAGGGAATCAGGTATATCCTTCTAGATTCTGCTTGAGTGTCATCACCCCGCAAAGCCTTCCCTAATTCCCATAAGTCAGGAAATGTTAGGTGTACTTTCTGTGTTCTCTTTTTGTCTTTTATTTTCTTGTGCTTATTGCGCCTTTCTTATTATATTTCACTACTAGACCTCAGCATCTTGTCCCCCTTATGTCCCTCGTACATAGCAAATTAACTATTAACTCTTTGTTGGTCATATGAAGGGTTATTATCTGAAAATTTTCCTTCGTTGGAAAACATGTAGTTGAACAGCTTGATATTTAATAGGAAAAGACAGTGTGATAAATGAAGACACTATTAAAGATATTTTACTCTCAGATTAATGAGTATAACTCATTTCTTTTGCCATCCTGTGCCTGATAGAAATGTTTCAGAGTCTCCTATTTACAGTTTCAAAAAGGTCCTTGTAAATGCGTTTAGCGTTATTACTGTTGTCTTGTTATTGCCTCACCATCTAAATTTTTTAATTGCTTTTTGATTTTACCATTCTCTCTGCATGCCACTCTCCCCAAATTCTTATTCTCACAAGTCATTCTTCCCTTACGCTTAGTCTGAAATTATGTTTGAGGAAAGATGCATCTGAGTAAATCTGCATATATTAGTAATTTGAGGGAAAGAGTCTTGCATAAGAAGTGAAGTTGCAAATGAGAGGAGCTAGTTAACTGAGCAAGGTCTCAAACCTGTAATTGTGGGAGATGACTTTAGGTTAAAGGAAATGTAAGGGTCTTTCTTCCCCCCCAAGTGTGCAAGCAAGAGGGAAGAAAATCAGTGAAGATGATGAAATGTATTGATGAAAAGGACAAGTTTTTTTACTTTAGCAGTTATTTATTTATTTAAAATTTCCTTTTTCAAAAGTCTTTTATTTTGAGAGAGGGAGAGAGAGAGAAGCCCAAGCAGGCTCCACGCTGTCAGTGCAGAGGAGCCTGATGTGGGACTTGAACTCAGGAACTGCGAGATCATGACCTGAGCCGAAACCCAGAGTCAGATGCTTAATCAGCTGAGCCACCCAAAGTACCCCTATTTTTTTCTTAAGTTTATGTATTTTGAGAGAGAGGGAGAAAGGGAGATAGAATCCCAAGAAGGCTCCACACTGCTACTGTGGAGCCCGATGAGGGGCTCAAACTCACAAGCCGTGAGACCATGACCTGAGCTGAAATCGAGTCAGGCACTTAACCAACTGAGTCATACTGGCTCCCCAACCTTTAGAGGTAAAGTAGTAAGGAGTTGGTTCTAAGAATGTTTGAAAGGTGAGGGGAAAGTCATCTGGGTTGTGAACTCTGGAGGTGGAGGTGGGTTTTTTTTGTCTTCGGATCACCAGTGATTGGCATGTGATAAGTGCTGAGGAGATTCGGAATACTGCAGACAAAGATTGGTAGTAAAGTCTATTGGGAGTGACATGTCTATAGCTGCATATACATACAGGAGAGAGATGATAGAGGCCAGAGACTGATGTTTTCACTCAGTGTAGTAATACTTGCTGACACAAAGTAGTGTGGGCGAGAATGAAGAAGGGGCCAAAGTGCAGATATGTGGAAAGTGAAGCTTTGTGGAGGCAGTTTGTGATGGGATTCACAAGCAGGCCTGTGTCCCTCCCAAATAAAAAATGAAGAGCATGTTTTCAGTGTTTGTACAAGGATACTACATTGTAGAAGAGATGGCTCCTCTTCTACACTACTCTTTTAGTATTTTACATAATTAAACCATATATAACAGGTAATAAATATTCAGTATTTCATATGCTTTTGACAAGAGTTAGTGTATGATACTGGATGTGCAACAAGAACTGTACTTCTGGATAACTATCAGAGGAGAAAAATACCAAGTGCAACTTTTCACTTTTTTTCCCTTGGTTCGATGCTTTTCCATATATGCTGTTTTTTAAATAATGCTGTTTTTCTGTTTTCCCATCCTATTGATTTCTAATTGTCATTTCTTTTTGATGTAGTTATCCAGTAATTTTGGAAATTGCCTACTTAATAGCTTTTTCCACTGTGGAATTTATTCAGGAAGTATTCAGATGTCAGCAGTATGTAAGGCACTGCGTTGGATACTGGGGGAGTTGCAAAGATTACTTTAATACAGATCTTTCTGAAGATCTTTCAATTCTAGGAAGGGGGAGCTATAGACAGGGGTGGAATGCACTGTCATTTTTAGAGGGAGAATTTGTTACTTCCACCTGGAAATACTACGGATAGAGTTGTGTCACTCTGGCTGGGCCAGGTGCCCAGATATTTGGTAACATATTCTGGATGTTTCTGTGAAGATGTTTTTTCGATGATATTAATTTTTAGATCAGTAGACTTTAAGTAAAGCAGATTACCTTCCATGATGTGAGTGGGCCTCATCCAATCATATGAAGGCCTTAGTAGAACAAAGAGTGACTTCCCCTGAGCAAGAAGGAATTTTACCACCAGACCACTTTTGGACTTCAGATTGTGGCTCTTCCCTCAATTTCAGCCTGCCAACCTACTCTGAAGATTTTGGATTTTCACATGAACCAGTTCCTTAATGTAAATAAATGTGTGTGTGCATGCACACACACAAACACATCCTGCTGGTTCTGTTTCTCTGAGAAACCTGATGAATACAAGTAGTATATAAGCTGAAATTTAGGATGGGTTGAATGTGGGGAGAAGCTGTGGTAGAGTACAGAACTGCTCTGTGCATTGAGAATAATGAGCTTGGTTGGAACTTAAGATTCTGTAAGTGGGTTGGGACCAGATCTTCAACTGATACTTGACTACAGTTTTAACTTTGAGACTACATCAGAAATCTTATTCTAGACTTCCATTTGAACTTAGTCTTAGATTTCTAACTTAACTTGAATAATTCAGTCTTTTGTTTATTGCTCTCACATTTTGGTATTCAACAGACTTGTGTTTCTTCCTTATCAAATTGGTATTAGAGCCTAATTTATAATTTTTAGTTTGTATCCAAAGGTGAAGTCTTTGGAAAATCCTAATGATGTCATTTTGGCATATTGACTATATTTAACTATGTATATGTTTATCAAGCTTTGGTATTTTATAATAGAGATATTGTATTGGGAAGTCGGTCACTATAGCTCTTCCCTCTATGCATGTACTATGACTGTATGTGGAGGTATTAATATACTGGTAACTAGATTTGACATTAGTGTGATGTTTGAACTTGATCTATTAGAAATAGAGATTTTTTTTTTTAGGTAAGTGATTTTGACAGAACCTTGATGCTATTTATGTTTTTTGTTTTAATGTTTATTTTTGAGAGAGAGAGAGCAGACAAGTCAGGGAGAGGCAGAGAGACAGATACAGAGGATCCAAAGTGGGCTCCGTGCTGACAGTAGTGAGCTCAATGAGGGGCTCAAACTCAAAAACCGTGAGATCATGACATGAGCCAAAATTGGACACTCAACCAACTGAGCCACCTGGTCACTTCTATTATTTTTTTTTTTTAAAGACAATCATGGGACACATATTTCTTTTTTTTTTTTTTTTTTTTTTAATGTTTATTTATTTTTGACAGAGAGAGAGGCAGAGCATGAGCCAGGGGAGGGGCAGAGAGAGAGGGAGACACAGAATCCGAAGCAGGCTCCAGGCTCCAGGCTCCAAGCTGTCAGCACAGAGCCCGACACGGGGCTCGAACTCACAGACTGCAAGATCATGACCTGAGCCAAAGTCAGACGCTCAACCGACTGAGCCACCCAGGCTCCCCGACACATATTTCTGAATAAATCATTTGTAGCCAGAAATAGGGAATTGATAAAATCCTTTTTTTTTTTTTTTTTTTTTTATTATTTAAGTTATTTATTTATTTTGCGAGAGAGAATCCTGAACAGGCTCTGCACTGACAGTGCAGATGCAGGGCTCTGATGAACTGTGAGATCATGACTTGAGCTGAAATAGTTGGACACTTAACCAACTGAGCCACCCGGGCACCCCTACTCCTGTATTCTCTTAATAGTTTTATAGTTTTGGTTTATATTGTTGACTCACTAAAAGAAAAACTGCTTTTCCTCTACTTACCAGTTTACTCAGTAGTTCTGGCTACCACCACATGTGTCAAGTCATCAACCAATTTTCCCAACTCCCTAGACACCAACTGGGTATCCTACAATTTAATTCGTTTTCTGACACTATCTGAAGTTGATGTCAGAACCCATAGGTTAAGGGCTCAGTCCTACAAGATGACCCATCCGCCTACTTCACATGCCAGTCTCCAGTCACAACTTGTGAACTGTATTTCTAACCACCTGGCTATAATTTGGGGGTTCCCATGACCCCCTCCTTGGTTTGGTCATTTGATAGAATAGCTTACAAAACTCAGGAAATCAGCTTACTTATTAGATTATTGGTTTATTATAACAGAATACAACTCAGGAACATCCAGATAGAACAGATATATAGGGCAAGATATGTGGGAAGGAATACAGAGATCCTGTGTTTTTTCCAGGTGAGTCGATCTCCCAGCACCTCCACGTGTTCACCAACCCAGGAGCTCTCTAAACCCCATAGTTCAGGGATTTTTTTGGACGTTTCATCACGTGGGCATGGTTATCAACTCAGTCTCCAGCCCTT
The DNA here is from genome assembly GCF_028749965.1 of Puma concolor. Classification (NCBI taxonomy): domain Eukaryota; kingdom Metazoa; phylum Chordata; class Mammalia; order Carnivora; family Felidae; genus Puma; species Puma concolor. Next base: position 43,739,164 of record NC_141681.1, read on the forward strand.
TCTCCTCCCCAGAGGATGGGCTTTCTGGTGACCAGCCCCTTTTCTGAAGCTGTCAAGGAGCCCACCAAGAGTCTCTTTATTAGAACAAAAGATGCTCTTATTGCCCAGGAAATTCCAAGAGATTTGGGAGCTCTGTATTAGGAACCAAATATTAGAACAAAAGATGATCGGTGCGCCTTGCTGGTTCAGTCGGAAGAGCGTGAGACTCTTGATCTTGGAGTTGTGAGTTCAAGCACCATGTTGGGTATAGAGATTACTTAAGAGTAAATCTTTAAAAAAAAAAAAAAAAAAGATGCTCTTAGTACCTTTATCTCTTAGGAGATGCAAAGGTTTTAGGAGTTCTGGCCGGGAGCTGCAGACAGAGACCAAATATATATTGTTTATTATATTACAGCATCATACCTGCTTTGAGTTAAATTTTGTTTTGGAATAAGATGGAGTTCTAGTCTCATTCTTTTGTGTATGGTCATTCAGTTGTCCCAAAACCATTGTTTGAAGAGACCATTCTTTTTCCCTGTTGGATATCCTTGGACCCTTATCTAAAATCAATTGGCCAGAGATGTTTGGGTTTATTTCTGGACTCTGTTCCATTCCATAAATCTATATGTCTCCCCTTATAGGTCTACCACGTTGTTTTGACTACTGTAACTTAGTAGTAACTTTTGAAATTGGGAAGTATGAGTCTTCCAACCTTTTCAGGCTATTCACGTTCCCTCGAAGTTTCCTATCAATTTGAAGTTTGGCTTTACCTTTTTTGCAGGGTGGGGGAATTGCATTTTCAATAGGGATTGCACTGAATCTTAGCTCACTCTGGGGAGCACTGTAATCTTAATACTTAAGTCTTCCAGTCCATGAACATGGGATGACTTTCCATTTATTCAGCTGCTTTTTAATTTATTTCAGCAATGTTTTGTAGTTGTCAGTGTACAATTCATTTACCTCCTTTGTTAAATTTATTCTTAGGTACTTTATTCATTTGGATGGTACTGTAAGTGAGATTGTTTTTTTGTTTGTTTGTTTTGTTTTGTTTTTACTTAAAAAAAATTTTTTTTAATGTTTATTTATCTTTGAGAGAGAGAGAGCCAGAGTGCACCCAGGGGAGGGGCGGAGAGAGAGGGGGACACAGAATCTGAAGCAATCTCCAGGCTCCGAGCTGTCAGCAGAGCCTGATACAGGGCTTGAACTCACAAACCGCAAGACCATGACCTGAGCTGAAATCAGATGCTCAACCAACTGAGCCACTCAGGCACCCCCAGATTTTTGTATTTTGATATTGTACCTGTAATTTTGCTTAATTCATTTATTAACACTAGTGTTTAGTTTTTTAATGGATTCTGTATATGTAGAATTCCCATATGGAATCATGTCATCTGCAAGAAAAGAGTTACTTCTTCTCCAGTTTGGATGCCTTCTATTTTTCTTGCTAATTGTACTGTCTGGAACTTCTAGTACATTGAATAGCAGTGGTGAAAGTGGACATCTTTGTCTTGTTTCTGATCTTAAGGGAAAGTTTTCAGTCTTTTACCAGTAAATATGATGTTAGCTCTTGGTTTTTCATATATGCCATTTATCCTGTTGGGGAAATAACTTCTATTCCTTGTTTGCTAAGTGTTTTTATCATGAAAGGGTGTTAAATTTTATCACATGTGGTTTTGTTTTGTTTTGGTTTTTTTGCATATATTGAAATGATCGTGTGGGGTATTTTTCCCCTTTGATTTATTAATGTGTATTACATTGGATTTTTTTAAGTTTATTTACTTTGAAAGAGAGAGAGAGAGCATGTGTGCGAGCAGGGAGAGGGAGAGAGAGAATCCTAAGCAGGCTCCATGCTGACAGTGTGGAGCCCAACATGGGGCTGGATCCCTCAAACCGTGAGATTGTGACCTGAGCTGAAATCAAGAGTTGGACACTTAAACTGAGTCACCCAAGCGCCCCGGACTTTTTTGTTGTTGTTGTTCAACTACCCATACCTTCTTAGAATAAAATCCCCATTGGTTGTGATATATAATCCTCTTAATATACTTTTGGATTCTCTTTACTGTTATTTTGTTGAGGACTTATATATCTGTATTCATAAGAGATACTGGTCTTTAGTTTTCTTATGGTATCTTTGTCTGACTTTAGTATTACTTGAGTAACATTGGCCTCAAAGAGTCTATTAGGAAGTGTTCCCTTTTCTCTTTTTTGAAGGAGTTTGAATAGGATTGGTGTTGTTTCTTCTTTAAATGTTTGGTAAAATTCACCAGTGAATTTTAACCATCTGGTCCTAATTCTTTGGAGGTTTTTGATTACTGGTCCAGTCTCTTTGCTTGTTATATAGGTCTGTTAAGATTTTCTGTTCCTGCCTGAGTCAGTTTTGGTAATTTGGTATTTCTGGAGATTTTTCTATTTCATCCAGATTTTCTAGTTAGTTGGCATACAATTGTAGTTTTTTCTTATAAGCCTTTTAAGTTCCATAAGGTTGGTAGCAGTGTCCTTGCTTTCCTTTTTGATTTTAGTTATTTGCATCTTCTCACCTTTTTCCGTTAGTCATTCTAGCTAAAATCTTGTCAATTTTGTTGGTCTTCTCCAAGAACCTACTTTTGGTTTTGTTAGTTCTATTTTTCTGTTCTGTGTTTTTAATCTCAGCTCTAATCTCTCTTATTTCCTTCTTTCTGCTGGATTTGGGTTTAGTTTGCTCTTATTCTAGATTTTTAAGATGTAAAATTGATATGAGATTTTTTTAATGTGATTATAGCTATAAATTTCCCTTTTGAGTTCATCATTCTTTATATCCCTTAATTTTGGCATGTTGTTTTTTCTTTTTCAGTTGTCTCAATTTTTCTTAATTTCCTTAGTGATTTCTTTGACTCATTGGTTGTTTAAGAGTGTGTTATTTGATTTCCAGGTACTTGTGACCTTTCCAGTTTTCTTTTTATTATTGTTTCCAGCTTTATTCCACTGTGGTCAGAGAAGATATTTTGTAAATCTCAATTTTTTTCAATCTATTGAGAGTTGAATTTGACCTAACATGTGGTCTTTCCTGAAGAATGTTCCATGTGCAATTGAGAATAATGTATATTCTGCTGTTGGTGGTGGGGCGTAGGGGCATAATCTGTTGCTTTTAAATACTTTAAAGACACTATGGGGGAAGTGCTTTTGGCCCTTGAGGGTTGAAACAGTGGTCTCTCAATTGCCAGGTAGTTTCAAATCATACAACCCCAATTTTTGTAGGATATGCTTCCTGTTGTCCCTCTATCACTAGCAAAGCTGCACCAGGAACATGAGCCGCCATCCCCATAGCTGCCTTTTGTGGAGTTGGGAGTTAATGAATGGTACAGCCAGCCACTACACAAAATGCTAAAATTTACCTCAAGTTAACAGCCTCTTTCTTCATCAGGTACTCCCACAGATGCTACAAGTGTATGAGTAGACGTCACAGTTCCAAAATGGTTTATTCAGATGTTACGTGCCAACTAAACAGTTGTTTCGGTGTAGGGACTGAATCCTGGATCTTCCTACTTTGCCATCTTTCATTATAGCAGTTGCATCTGTGTTTTTATTTTAGGTAGTTGTAATCTCTTGAAAATTACAGTTTTATAATCTGCCTATATAAGATGTTTAATGTTACTATATATTTACCTGATTTTTTAATGCTACAAATAATATACCTATCTATTTTGAAAAAAATACTGATCAGAGTTGTAGAATTCTAAGAAATTGCATTCAACAAATCATATTATTTTGGTGAGTTTGAGTCTTTTTCTTAAGTATATTTATTTATTTTGAGAGAGAGCATGTGTGAGCAGGGGAGGGTCAGAGAATCCCAAAAGCTCCCCGCCGGCAGCACAGCAGATCATGACCTAGACCTGAGCCGAGATTAAGAGCTGGATGCTTAACTGACTGAGTCACCCAGGCACCCCAAGCTTGAGTCTCTTTAAGACTGGCCCCTTTCTTTTAAGTTCCTGTTCACCATTACTTGCCTGGTAAATTCCAAACTGGTCTTCTTGTTTCTATTTTCACTTTGTTTTCACGGTCACAGAAGGACATATAATAGTGGTTGCCAGGGGCTAAGAGCAGGGGAAATGAAGAATCGTGGTTCTGTGAGTATAAAGTTTTAGTTCAGCAAGATGATAGAGTTCTAGGGCCACCTGGGTGGCCTAAGCGTCTGACTTCGACTCAGGTTATGATCTCAACATTTCTGAGTTCGAGCCCCACGTCATGCTCTGTGCTGACAGCTCAGAGCCTGGAGCCTATTTCAGAGTCTGTCTCCCTCTCTGTCCCTGCCCCTTCCCCGCTCGTGCTCGCTCGCTCTCTCTCTCTCTCTCTCTCTCTCAAAAATAAAAAATAAACATTAAAATTAAAAAAAAAAAGATGATAGAGTTCTAGATCTCTACAACATTTTGTTATGCAAATACTGTACTGTATGCTTAAAATTTTGTTAAGAGGGTAGATTTCATGTGTTCTTACTGCAGTTTTTAAAAAAATCAAAGTGATAGCATTAACAAAAATGCTGGTGACGTATACCTAATAAAGTTGTCAGCTTTAAAGAAAAAATTGAAAGCCTAATAGAAGAAGATAAAGAATTCAGGCTTGTTGCTGGAGACGAGTGCATAAAGATCAGGGAGAACCATACAATAAGCACTTTTAAGTCTTCTTTGCATAACCAGATTGAGCCAAGAGGAAACTTGGGGTGAGTGGGTATCATATACTATTCTTACATGGTTTGTTGTGTTTAGCTGCTGTTACCTCCAAGTGCAAAAATTAAATAACAGGATAAACTGGGGTGAACCAGTGTGATTTCTTAGTGCATTGACATAATTCCCCTGCTTACAAGTTGTACGTGTACATGAGCTAATTCATGTGTTGAATTGTGTTGTAGATGAATGGTAGTGGTGACATTCTGCCTTTTCTGTGCTTACCGTTCCTTTCTTTCCACTCACAGTGCCCAGGTTATTTGTATCATCTTCCAGCCATGTGTGTCCTTCTGATGTCTTTTAATTTGTTCTTTATAATGGTACAAGAGTTGTCTGTTAGAAACATTAAATCTAATCAAATCAGTTTCTATCATTAGAGCGTGTTTCCCATACTCTTGGTGTGTGCAATTCATTCTCCATGGTCTCTATTTTCATTTTCCTCTATGATAAGAGATTTTCTTCACACCACATTTTGGAAAATATGCCCTAAGCTTTAAACTGTATTATTGGCTACCTTTAGAACCTCAAATAACACAATTTTAAGCCTACATATATTAATTTATCAACTTTCTCCAAAATTTTGTCAAGTGATTCCCTGTTATAAAAAGGGAGAGTATTAATTTATGTGTTTCCTTTTGTGTTTTCCTGTTTCCACTCATCTTCATCTTCCAATTTTTGTTAGAATACTATGTGATACACTGTCCTGACTGATTTTGTCAGTGTGTAACTTTGTAGCTTTTTTGACAACTATTCAACACATTCTGTTCTAAGACCATAGTAAATTGTCATACACATTTATGTGCTTAAATGAATTTATTTTTCATCTCTTGTCTTTTTTTTGATACCACTTTTCTGTGAGTTCCTTATTTTGATACAGCAAAGGATAAGTCGCTATGGCTTATAGAGCACTAAGTCTTTTTCTGGAAATACAGTGGAACCTTTTGATCAAATTTAGAGCTTCATTCAGGAAATTTCTGTTACATAATTTAAGTATATTTTCTCATTTTGTTGTCTTTTTTTTAATTTTTTTTTAAGTTTATTTTTTTTTCAACGTTTATTTATTTTTGGGACAGAGAGAGACAGAGCATGAACGGGGGAGGGGCAGAGAGAGGGAGACACAGAATCGGAAACAGGCTCCAGGCTCTGAGCCATCAGCCCAGAGCCTGACGCGGGGCTCGAACTCACGGACCGCAAGATCGTGACCTGGCTGAAGTCGGACGCTTAACTGACTGCGCCACCCAGGCGCTCCTCATTTTGTTGTCTTTCTAACCAGCATCAGTTAACTGTTGGGTCTGCAAGAATAATCACCTCCAACCATTTTATTGCTGTAGTTTTTCTTTACTTGCTTTTTCTCAAAATTATTCTCTATTAATGACTTGGCTTTACTGCTTTGATCTGTTGATGTAATTATTCTGCTAATAACTCTATATTATGTTCTATATTATATTTGTCTTATCTATTTTTTCCTTAACTCTGTATGCTACCTTTTCAGCATCTTTTTTTTTTTTTTTTAGGTTTATTTGTTTATTTTGAGAGAGCGTGTGTGCGTGAGCAGGGGAGGAGCAGAGAGAGAGGGGGAGAGAGAGAAAGAATCCCAAGCAGGCTTTGAGCTGTCAATGCAGAACCCAACAAGGAGCTTGAACATACAAACAGATCATAACCAGAGCCAAAATCAAGAGTCAGACGCTTAACCGACCTAGCCACCCAGCCGCCCCTCAGTATCATTTTGATCATAAGAGTTTTAATTTTTTCAAAAGGTAAAGCAGTATGTTCCTGAAATTTTCTTCTATTTCCTGGGACAAATATTAATCTTGCATGGATTTTTCATCTGTCTGATGGCTACGTGGGTATAGTTTGAATGGTTTTGTTAGGCCTTGGAAAAGCTGATGGGGCTTGTCCATCATTTTTGTCTAAGGAAGACTTTGAACTTTTCCTCCCTCTGCTTCAGATGAACTAGTCTATTACTTCTGAGGCCTGGGACTTTATACATTGTGTGGTGGTTGTGGTGGTGCTGCTGTTACTGAGGTTAGGGATGATACTGATTTATATGCAATTTTCTTAATCCTGATTTTTCTAACTCTTTACCCTTCCTTTTGGATACAGGACAAAATATAGAACCTTGTCACTTACTCCTCTCCTTATAAAGTATTCTTTGGCCATTAGGGAAAGAAGAACTTCAACTAGGGCATTCTGCATCTTTGCCCTTACCACATCAGTGTTTCTATCCCCATCTACCAATATGGAGGTGCCAGTGAAAATTTCTCAGGGCATGCCGCATGTGGATTCTCAGACTCGCCTTCCAGTTTGGACTAACAAATTCAGTAGCTGAGTGATACTTTTTAATAAAAGTTATGGTATGAATTTGAGATCTTCTCAATAGGGGTATTTTAACTTTTCATTTTCTTTAATTTTAGGGAGGGATATTCTTCTGCAAGCCTACATCTATGCCACCATCTTTCCTGGAAGCAGCATAAGTAATAGAATTTTTAGGATGGGTGGGTCATTATTTAAAAGGAAATAGCATTCATATTTAATCTAGCCCTGAATCAGTTTTGCAGAAAAATGCATACATTCAAAATATTGCACAGTGTTAAACGTTTACTCCCTTTAGGTTAGTCTTTAAGTGGATAATATATGATCTTTCAAACTTTCTTATTTGGAACTTACGTATGGATGCAGATATTTTCAGCGGTGTAAGACAGTAAACCTGAAACTTTAGTGTTCATAAGAAACTCTTAAGGAATTGGTTTAAAATATAGATTTCTAGACTCTCCTCAAAGTCTGATTCAATGGATTTGAATAGGATTCCAGAAATCTTTTTAGCCAGCTTACCATTGTGCAGGTGGTCTACAGTTTAACTTTGAGTCATGCTGTCTTAAGTGTTGAAATAATCATATTTAATTAATGAGAAAAATATTTTAGGTAACTAGGTCATTTCAGGCTGTCCCCTGGGGTGAATACCTGACAGCCGCTTGGCTTGGCTTCTAGAGGACCTACTACTCACCAGGATAGATGTTCCCTTCATTGTCTTCTTTTAATCCAAAAGTTCAATTTGGTATTTTGTGGACAGGGAAGTCTTCACTTGCCACTCCCAACAAGAAATCTCACGTAGGCTTGCCAGTTTTTTATGTTGCTGAATGATGACATTCAAAATAAATCAACAATGAAAGGACATTTTTAACACCTCCTCTCACCATAATCACCAAAGATATAAATAAATAAAGATGTAGGAAGAACACGACCTCATGATACAGATTGTTTTTTAAATTGAGTACATTGAGCTCTAGGCAAAACCCACTCTGTTTTCCTCTTTTTTTAAACAAAATTTCTTTAGTTACAGATTAATAGATATTTTCTCACAGCTGACATTTAAGAACTGCTGTATTGGAACAGCAATTTATTGGAACTGTACTTGGAAGAGTATACTTCTGACGGTCACTACCTGAATATGATGAGTAGACATATATCTCATATCCTCTCTTTTCTCACCAGTTCGATCCTTTGGTACAGAAGACAGACCAACAGATCGTCCAATACCACCTCGTGATGAAGTCTTTGAATACATCATATTCCGTGGGAGTGATATTAAAGACCTCACTGTTTGTGAGCCACCAAAACCACAATGTTCTTTGCCTCAGGACCCAGCTATCGTTCAGGTAACGGATAGTAAATTTGTCTTAAGAGTGCAAGAAAACTGCAACTACATGGCTAGCCTTAGCTTGTACATCTCTTGGATTTTGGCTTTTTTTTTTTTTTAATTTTCTCAGTTGAATGTTCGTGTACTTACCATTTCCTAGGCACCTAGATACCTAAAATACCTGGATAATGTTTTCACCCAGGTTTTATTCTTTAGATCATAAGTTGGGACTAAATAAAGTAAGCGATAGCAGAGGAATTTATTTTTATCATAAAATATTTCCTAATTTCAGCAATAGTTAGAATAGCTTATATTTATTGAAGTCTAACTGTATGAGAAGCACTATTCAAACCACTGCACATAGAATAAATCAATCCTCACAATACTCTCTGAGCTTGGTACTATAATCTTGTTTTTATATTTCTCATTTTTACAAGTGAATAAATTAATATAGAGCCACAATTTGGACAGACCAAGCAGTCTGGCTCTGGAATCCAGAATCCATGCCACTCACTGTATTATTCACATTTGGTTCATATTATAAACCAGGGTGGTAATGGCTACTCTTAGGTTAAGATAATTAAGTTCAGTGAAAAAAAGTGATAAATCACATTGGTACTTTATATATGTATATTACATAATATGCATGCAGTGTTATATAATAAGATAGCACAAAAACATAAAAGGATTTTATGTATACTTCTAAAAAGGTATGAAAAAAGAAGACCCTAAGTATTCTCAGTAAAAGAAATAAAAAATTTGTAATTTATTAGAAATAGATATAACATATCTAAGAGATTGTAAATTACGAATTAAAAAGGTTGTTCCTTTCAGTACTTGTTTCCATGTTAATTGGAAGTGTATAGAAACTGCCTGAATTTAGTTATAACAGCAGAAGAAGCAGATTTCATATAGGAATGTTTTCATTTTAGAGCATAGCTGATTAAAAGTTTATGACCCCCTAGGTTTTTCTCCTGGACCCATTTTCTTCTCAGCCTTTTTTCTTGTCAGAATTTTTGGTCATTTGCACTAAAATATGCTTGTTGACTTTTTTTAAGGTTTTAAAAATTAACTTCCCCTTTTTAATGCTGTACGTGATAAAATCTTAGTTTTCCACAAAACAGATTCTTAGAATAAATATTATCTTGCATAAGGTTTGTCTTCCAGCTATTAAAAGAAAATACCTGATAAACTCTTCTGAAGAAAATAGTAAGTGGTATATAAAATTAAAATGGAAAAAAAAAGAGGGGTGCCTGTCTTGCTCAGTGGATGGGGTGTATGATCTCAGGGTTGTAGGTTCAAGCCCCGCATTGGGTATAGAAATTAGTTAAAAAAAAAAAAAAAAAAAAGGAAAAAAGAGAAAGTACCTTTTAACATTTATTTAGTATTTATTTTTCCTGAATATAAGCTTTAAAACATTTTTTTTTATTTTAGAAAGCACATGCAAGCATGGGGGAGAGAGAGACAATCTCTCTCTGTTTTTTTTGTTTGTTTGTTTGTTTTTGTTTTTGTTTTGAGAGAATGTTAAGCAGGCTCCATCATGAAGCCTGACACAGGGCTCAGTCCCATGACCCTGGGATATGACCTGAGCCTAAATCAAAAGTCGGATGTTCAATTGACCAAGCTACTAGGCACCCCGGAGTATAAGCTTTTTAATAAGAAATAGTTAAATTTATTCTTGTAATATACTTAAACTGGAGAAATTCTCTACTCTCATCTCCCCTTCCACCCCCCGCTCCTTTTTAAGTCTTAACTTTTGAGGAAGTAGTCTGAAGGAATCCTGAGAAAATCCTTAAAAGAAATTTTTTTTTCTTTTAAGTAGGCTCCACTCCCAGTGCAGGGCTTGAACTCATGACCCTGAGATTGAGTTACAAACTCTGTTGACTAAGCCAGCCAGACACCCCAAAAATGTGATTTTTTTTAATGGAGGGAGAAGAGACACATTTTAATAGAGCTAGCCCTCACCAAATAGTGGTGTTAGCTGATTGTCTTTTGTATATATATCTTCTGATAATTCTCCAGGGAAATAGTTACTTAAGTAATCAGCTTTATGGAATAAGAAGAACCAAAAGAACACAAGTTAAACTGGTGTTGAATTTCTTCCAGCCACCATAAATTTTCACTTTTGATCTTTTGATTGAAATATTCAGTAGTATTTAGTGAGTACCTGCCATGTTCCTCATAGTAGCAGTAAACACACAAAGTCCTGCCATCAGTGAGCTTATATTCTTTTGGTCATTAGTACACTTCATATTTGTATTATGAGATATTTTATATATTAAGATAAATTAGTGTATAGCATGCATACTTACATATTATAATTATTTTAGGTTTAGTAAGTTAAAGTTTTTAGAAAATGACCTTTAATGTAATGATAAATATATTTAAAAATGTAAATGGTCTTATGTGAGATAGTTTGTTTCTTCATCTCTTTCCTGTAAATTTAATAGCGCATCTCGAATGATTGAAAATATGAGCAAAATCAAAAGTGAGTTGTCTTATTTTTGTCAGCACCAGACTGAAACACAGTATAACCAAATGTAATTTTTCCCATATTTTTTTCTTCAAGCAGAGTTACTTATTCAAGTAACTTTTCTTTCCTAAATCTGCTATAAAACTCTTAACTCAAAGTAGGAGTTTATTGCAGAAAAAATTATTTATAAATCACATCCAGTGTAATTGGCACATTATCTGCAAATATTGAAATCAGAAGGGTATTAAACTGTTTTGATATTAAATGCATGTTGTAAGTTGTTATAATTGGTTTTGTATCTAGTAATTATAATTAAAGTTTTCTTAAAAGTGTAAATACTCAAATTTTTTCATTCTATACATGTTGTGTAGAGCCTGGAAAAATAACCCCGGTCTTTCTTCAGTCTTCACTAGGCTCATCTACTTCTTCATTCCAGTCAGTGGGTTCCTATGGACCTTTTGGCAGGATGTCGACATACAGTCAGTTCAGTCCAAGTTCATTAGTGGGGCAGCAGTTTGGTGCTGTTGGTGTTGGTATGTTGTGCTTTTGCTTTTTCTTTCTTCCTTTCTCTTTCTTTTCTTTTCTTTCTTTTCTTTCTTTCTTTCTTTCTTTTTTTTAATTTACCTGCCTTTACCACAAATTTGCAGACATGTTGTTTGTTGTTCTTTCTGTAACCTGTTATTTTAAAGGCTTTATTTAATGCCCTTGATGACTGACTAGTGGTTCTATGAAGGTCATCGCCCAGAATAGTCACATTTGTTTTTAAACCTACATATATCCAAGTACCAATTTTCATTGAATGTTATTTTAAATTTATATAAGCTATATCCGTTTAAAATAAGCATTTTTTTTCTGGGGTGCCTGGCTGGCTCAGTCAGAAGAATATGTGACTCTTGATCTCAGGGTTGTATGTTCGAGCCCCACGTTGGATGTGGAGATTACTAAAATTAAATAAATAAACTTTAAAAAATAAAAATAATAGTAAAATAACCATTTATTCCCAGCAGGTTGGGTTTTCAGAAAGGGATTAGAGATAATGCTGTAATTATTAGGGAATGATAATGCCAGTAAGGAGTATTTATGTTATGCAGAATGTGAAAAGATACTCATATACAGCATGTTTCGAGGGTGTGGTGCTTTGTTTATTGTAACAATGTTTTAGAAACATTAACACTGTAAGGAGAAAGCTAGATATAATCAGATCAGCTCAGTGTTGTTTTGTTTTTATAGCTGTTTAGCTCTACACCTTTACTGAAATTCCCACAGTAAGGAATAACTTTTTAAATCTCAAATTCTAGCCCTTAATCTTTGTTCGTTCAATTGAAATAACCATTTATCAGTTTACCTTGTTTCTCTGAATCACAAATCCAGTTTCAGATGTATCTTAAAACTCATCAGTATGTTAACAGGTTTTATTAAAATTAATTTCTTTTTATAAATATACTTTTTTATATAGTGATTTCAAGTATGTTGAATGTTTGGCTTTCACAAAATCAAAAAGGATGGGAAAAAATAAATCCTAAAGTTGAATGGATACAACTGGTATCCACAACTGGTGCTAAGTGTATATCAAATTGATAATATAACCACAGAGAAAAAAAGAATTCAAGTAACTTTTACACTTGTAGTAGGGATATATTGTAAGAATAAATAGCAATGTAAAAAAACCTTGACTTAGGGTTTGTAATTGGTAGTGGTATTGATGTTAATTTTTAAACTATTTTGTATGTATTACAGGATAGGGCAAATGACTAGTATATTAATATTGTTGGCAAATGCTGTTCTTTCCATGGAGAAGGGAGATAGAAATATAGGGATGTTGCAGAACCCTGTGGTGTTGAATATGAATTGGAAGTATGAATGTGAACTTATTTTTTTAAAACTGGTTATTTCTTGATTTTGTTCATAGAAAGGGCCTAGAAGCAATGATGCCCAGTGGCAGAGAATATGTGTAGACTAGTGAGTTTCAAGATACACCTGAAATTGGTTTCTAAAAATTTTTTTTTTTTTTTCAACGTTTATTTATTTTTGGGACAGAGAGAGACAGAGCATGAACGGGGGAGGGGCAGAGAGAGAGGGAGACACAGAATGTGAAACAGGCTCCAGGCTCTGAGCCATCAGCCCAGAGCCTGATGCGGGGCTCCAACTCACGGACCGCGAGATCGTGACCTGGCTGAAGTCGGACGCTTAACCGACTGCGCCACCCAGGCGCCCCTGAAATTGGTTTCTAAATACTGTTCCCCACTAAAAGGAACTGGAACCCTTGAAAAAAGAAGATGGGGAAACAATGCTCTTTTTTCTTTTTAAGTTTGTTTGTTTGTTTGTTTGTTTGTTTGTTTAAGTAATCTCTACACCCAGCATGGGGCTTGAACTAATGACCCCAAGATCAAGAGTTGCATATTCTTCCAACTGAGCCAGCTAGGCACCCCAACAGTAAATAAAATAAAAGTTCTTTATTTTATTTACTTTTTTTTTTTTTTACCAAAAAATGCTAGCTAATAAATAGAAGCAATGGTAGATGTAGAAAATCATCATTTTTGTAATCTCCAGTATACTAATTAGCAAGGATTATTAGTGGATGCTAAAATCATTGGGTGAACAGTGCTGGGCAGAATATTAAAATGGTCCTAAAGTATCATCTCAGAGTTAACTTATTAATTACAGAGGGAAGACATCGTGCCTTTGTAAGGGAGAGATCTGATGCTCACCATTTTAATCAAGTCATACAGTTTGGCATTGCCATAGTTAACTAATTAAATGTCTCCTAATGTGATGATATAGGGAGGAGGTAAATCAAGATTTACTCTGTTAGCTATAACTGTTAGAATCCTATTCTGAGGTTTTAAATAAGGGATGGTTGCAAATTAGCCTTTTGAGATTCCTTTGATTAAATTGAATAGTTGGCTAACACAGATTTTTATTGTACTTACCTCCTACATTACTGTGATGTTTGTATGATTTAATATGTATAAAGCATTTGAATAGGGTCTAGCACGTGGTGTTACATAGTAAATACTGCTTCTACCATTCTTCAGAGCCTGGTCTTCTAACCAAGAAATATTGTGTGGTGGTGAAATATCTCTTCCTTATAAATGCTTTTGTCTAGCTTTAATATTACTGGGAGTTGCTAGTTCAGTGTTCTTTGGGTGTCACAAAGGTAGAGGGTGGTGTTTGTATTTTCTATGTCAGTTGAGTAATTTTTGCAGATTATTTTTGATTTTTTGATTTCTGTATTTGTAGGATAATTTATGGAGTGGCTAGAGAGCTATAATAATATTTAGAAGTTGTTAAATGAGGAAGAGGAAAATTGTAGCATTGATTAAGGTGGCAGGCATTTTTTGGAAAAAGAATTAACTCAGATATGGTTTGTGTTGGCACCAACGAAGCCATTTTAATCTAAACCTCTTGTTTTCATTTTCAATTCCTAGTGCGATTGACCCTTGAACAATATGGGTTTGAACTGCATAAGTCCACTTAAACGTGGGTTTTTTCCTGATAAATACAGTACTAAATGTATTTTTTCTACCATGTGATTTTGTTAATAACATTTTCTTTTCTCCAGCTTATTGTCAGAATATAGTACAGTATTCTGACTTAAAAAGGAAGGTTAGGGATGCCTAGGTGGTTCAGTCAGTTAATTATTGGACTATTGATTTCAGCCTGGGTCTTGATCTCAGGGTCATGAGTTCAAGCCTCATGTTAGGCTCCGCACTGGGCATGAAGCCTACTTTAAAAAAAAAAAAAAAAGGTTTAAATAAATCAGGAAAACACTGTTGCTCTTTTGGGGAAAATTTTTCCTTTTTAATTTTTATATATTATAGTCTTTACAGTTTTATTTGGAATTTATATCATGAAGAATTAATATCCATAACATCTATAGGGCTTCCAGAAATGAGGACCTACAACCCTATAGAAAAAGAGGCAGGTGTTAGGAACTACTTTGCCTTTTTCAAAAAGGAATACGAATGTCCCCTAAACATGGGAAAATGCTTAAATTTTGCTTATAATAGATATAAAAATTAAATCTGCACTGAGGCATCATTTCTCACTATCAATTTGGCAAAAACCCAAAAGTTTGAGTATATCTATACTATCTTTATAAGATAGTGGGGAAACAGATACATTGAAAGGGGTGATGCACCAGACAGAATTAAAGCACTCTTTTTTTTAAACTGATGCTAAAGTAATTCTTATGTGCAAAGATTTTCAGTCTTTATTCACTTTAATGAGTGGATCCTTAGGAAAAAATAATGATCCCACGATAAAGGAAGCAGCAGAACAGCCATGGCAAGCTAAGTCTCACAGTACCTTTGTGGAGAGGATGGAGGGGTACTGGCTGAAGAGACAGACAAATGGATACATTTTAGCTGGTTAAGTAGTCAAACCATATTAGACAATGATTCTCTTATGTCTCCAGTGTTTCATACAGATTAATTTTTAATCACTGAGTTTGATGAACATTAGAAGGCATGCTTATGAACTTTATAGTGAGCATTTCATACGTTGGGACTGACAGGCTAAGTAAGGATTGTTAAGGATCCACTTCGGTAAAGTGAAAGGAATTAAACATTCCAGTTAAAAAGCAGAGAGCATCAAAATGAATTTAAAAAAAAAAGCAAGATCCAACTATATGATGTCTATAAGAAATACCCTGAAAGAGGTAAAAGAATAAGAAACAGCATGATGTACCATACAAACACTAATAACAAAACTATGTTAGACAAATTAATATCAGACAGATTGGGGGCACTACCAGAAGAGAACATAGCATGTGAAAATTAAATGATCCACAAGTGCTGTAGAAACTTAGAGAAGATATAACCTTGTATAGCAAAGAATTTGGGTTCTTTCTAGGGTTTTGTTATTCACATCACAAAAGCAGAACTTTCTGTGGTTGCTTTAGGCAGAATGCAGCCCCTCAGTGCCATCCTGGGGGAAAGCATTAAAATCAGGAGCCAACTGGCTGTTGCCTTAGAAATGCTGGACAAGCTCTTCATAGACCTGACTGCCCGTTTGGCTATTTGTGCAGATACTTGGTATTAAAGTAATTAAATCTTAATATTGGTGTAGAATGTGCCTTTTCCTGCTACTTCTCTGACATGGGTCCTTGCTGTCCCATACATGTAACTGCCTAGGACAGTGTTGCTGTTACAAAAATTGTTTGGGGGCGCCTGTGTGGCTTGAGTTGGTTGAGTGTCCCACTCTTGGTTTCAGCTCATGTCATGATCTCATGGTTTGTGAGTTCAAGTCCTGTGTCAGGCTCTGCACTGGCAATGGGGGCCTACCTGAGATTCTCTCTCCTTCTCTCTGTCCCTCCCCTGCTCACACTCTCTCTCTTAAAATAAAACTTTAAAAATAAAAATAAAAATTGTTTGCATCCAAGGATGCTGGAGTATGTATGTGTTGGCTTGCTTTTTTCATATAGTGTGAAAGATTTCTCAAATTATTTTTGATGCACTTCCATTAATTTTTCACGATTATTAATTTGCACAAGTGTTCCAAAAGGGGAAGGGTGGCAACAGTTATCATCATTAAAATGGAATATTGCTTTATATAATTGAAAAGTTTAAATTAATACTTTTTTTTTTTTTTTTTTTTTTTGTCATTAAAAAAATCTCTTAAAGCCGGAAGCTCTTTGACATCCTTTGGAACAGAAACATCAAACAGTGGTACCCTATCCCAAAGTAGTGCAGTTGGTTCTGCCTTTACACAGGATACAAGATCTCTAAAAACACAGTTATCTCAAGGTAAGCTGGGGTTTTTTTTCTTCATATGTTTCCATTCCTAACATCTGTAGTGGTTTTTGTCTTTCTCTGAATGTAAGAGCTTTTGCAGCTTGCAAATCACATGTGTAATTTTTTTTTTTTAATTTTTCTCCTGCTTGCTCTTGCAATAGGTGTATTATTGAATGGCATCCACCATTTATACTCTACAATTCTTAGATCATAAAACTGTGAACCAGTGAACACTCTCTAAATTTGACACTTTTTTTTGCAAGGCAATTATATAACTTGTATATAATACTTAAATATATCAAATTAGTCCCGGACTCACCATTGAAGATGAACTATTCTTAATGAATTTGAAATAGCAGCTAAGGGAAGCCTGGGTTGCCTCAGTCAGTTGAACATATGACTTTGGCTCAGGTCATGATCTCACAGTTCATGAGTTTGAGCCCTGTGTCGGGCTCTCTGCTGTCATTACAGAGCCTGCTTAGGATCCTCTGTCCCCCTCTCTCTCTTTACCCCTCCCCTGCCTGCACTCTCTCAAAAATAATAAACATTAACAACAAAAAGAAATACCTTAAAAAAAAAAAAAAAGGCAAGCTTTGCTTTATGCTGTTGGGTCTTTCTTAGCATCCTCACAGGATCTAAAGCAGTGGTTCTCAGTGTAGACCACACACAACCAAATCATCTGGAGTGCTTTTTTTTTTTTTTTTTTTTAACATTTATTTTTGAGAGACCTAGTGAGACAGCACGAGTAGGGGAGGGGCAGAGAGAAGGGGAAACACAGAATCTAAAGCAGGCTCCAAGCTTTGAGCTGTCAGCACAGATCCTGATGTGGGGCTTGAACCCACATATCGTGAGATCATGACCTGAGCTGAAATTGGACACCTAACGGACAACGACAGAGCCACCCAGGCACCCCTGGAGTGCTTCTTGAAGATGTAGATGCTAAGGGACGCCTGGGTGGCCCCCTGCTGGGCTCTGCACTGATAGCATGAAGCCTGCTTGAGATTCTCTGTCTCTCTCTCTCATACCCCTCCTCTGCCCACATTTGCATGCACTCGCTCGCTCTCTCTCTCTCTCTCTCTCTCTCTAAATAAATAAATTTTAAAAACTTAAAAAAATGTAGATCCTGAAAAAAAAAGAGAAAGAAAAGAATAACTTTAAAAAGTATATGTAGATCCTGAAAACTGCTGTATTAGACTCCTTGGAGTTTGGGGATGTGCATTCTAATTAGCTTCTTAAAAGATCTTTTAATTTTTTTTTAATCTATTTTTTTTGATCTTTATCTTTTTATTTTGCTTTTTATTTTTTTCAATTTACATCCAAATTAGCATATAGTGCAACAGTGATTTCAGGAGTAGATTCCTTAGTGCCCCTTACCCATTTAGCCCATCCCCCCTCCCACAACCCTTCCAGTAACCCTCAGTTTGTTCTCCATATTTATGAGTCTCTTCTGTTTTGTCCCCCTCCCTGTTTTTTATATTATTTTTGTTTCCCTTCCCTTATGCTCATCTGTTTTGTCTCTTAAAGTCTTCATATGAGTGAAGTCATACGATTTTTGTCTTTCTCTGACTAATTTCACTTAGCATAATACCCTCCAGTTCCATCCACATAGTTGCAAATGGCAAGATTTCCTTCTTTTTGATTGCCGAGTAATACTCCATTGTATATATATACCACATCTTCTTTATCCATTCATCCATCGATGGACATTTGGGCTCTTTCCATACTTTGTCTATTGTTGATAGTGCTGCTATAAACATGGGGGTGCACGTGTCCCTTCGAAACAGCACACCTGTATCCTGTGGATAAATGCCTAGTAGTGCAATTGCTGGGTCATAGGGTAGTTCTATTTTTAGTTTTTTGAGGAACCTCCATACTGCTTTCCAGAGTGGCTGCACCAGCTTGCATTCCCATTTAATCTGTTTTGCCACCAGCCGGTCTTATAATCTTCGGTGGTCCCAAGATTCTGTATCTATTTTTATCTGTAGCTAAAATGGTTGTTTTTAAGAATTCTTTCTTAGATAAAATACTTCATGTTTTTAAGCATTAGTTTTCTAAACTATAAAATGGGACTTTAGGGGGCACGTGGCTGGCTCAGTCAGTAGAAGATGCAACTCTTGATCTCCGGATTGTGAATTCAAGCCCCCCATGGGGTGTAGACATTAATTACTTAAAAATAAAATCTTTTAAAAATTTTAAAATGGGCACCTGCGTGGCTCAGACCGTTAAGCATCTGGCTCTTGATTTCGGCTCATATCATGATCTCAGTTTGTGAATTTGATCCCTGCTTCAGGCTCCCACAGTGACAGTGCAGAGCCTGTTTGGGATTCTTTCTCTCTCCCTCTCTCTGTGTCTCTCCCCCATTCACTCTTTCTCTGTCAGAAATAAAGTTTAAAAAAAATTAAAATGGACTTCCTTGGTAACTAACATTTATCATGAGAATTACATTTCTTAAAACGTGTGCAGTGCCTTTAGCATAGTGCCTAACACATAGTGTGCTTAGATGTTAAAGATCTTAATAGTGAACATTAACCTTAATATTGAAGCATTTATTAAAATCATAAATAAGGAAGCCTGTTACCACTGCTACTCAGCATTGTTCTAGAAGCTTTAGCCAAATCAGGAACACATGAAAAAGAAATAAGCATAAATGATGAGAATTAGTATTACTTGACAGTGCTGTGACTTTGTACTTGGAATTGAGAATTCACTGAAAAACCTAGAACTAATAAAGGACTAAATTCGAGGTCAGCTGTAAAGTCAGACGTGTGAAAAACGAACAGTGGTCCTAAAACCTACCCACTGATTATGTAATGGAGATAAAAGGTGTTCATAATAATGAGAAATAAAAATTATATATAAAATACATAATAAATATGGCCAATTTCTGTAGAAAATATAAAATGTACATATAATTGAAGAAACAGATCTTGTTCCTAGATAGAAAGATGTAGTATTAGAAAGACTTTATGTCTCATATAATTAAATTTATGATACTTCTAATAAATCTAAATAAAATAGTAGGAGAACTTAATAAAACATACACAGTCTTAAAAATAAACATGGAAGTATAATTAGACATATTTTTAGAATAAAAGTAATGACATGGGCTTACCTAACTGATAATAGTACACCTAAAATAAAGCAATGCAGGAATAAAAGTCAGAAATAGTTCCAAATATTGGGGCACCTGGGTGGCTCAGGCAGTTGGACGTCCGACTTCGCCTCAGGTCATGATCTTATGGTTCATGGGTTCGAGCTCTGTGCTGACAGTTCAGAGCCTAGAGCCTGCTTCAGATTCTGTGTCTCCCGCTCTCTCTGTCCCTCCCCCACTCATGCTCTGTCTCTCTCCCTCAAAAAAAAAAAAAAAAAAAGGAATTAACATTTAAAAAAAAAAAGATACTGTTCTAAATATAAATAAGTGATTAATATATGATAAAGATATTTTTTAATTAGTAGAGGAAAACTGGCTGTCCAGTAAGTGATGTTGGGAGAGACAACTGCCTGATCATTTGGGAGAAATAAATCTAGATTCTTTCTTGCATGCTTAGAAAATAAATTTTAAATAGATTAATGTATTTTAAGATTTTTTTCAAGTACATATTTATTAGAAGAGAGGGATGTATTTCTATAAAGCAGTGATGGAGAAAGCCTTGGATTCTGCATTATTAAGTTTCATCAATTAAAACTTCTGAATTTTACAAAATTAAAATACCAAGAATATTCTTTGAACTGATAAGAATGTGACGCTAGGTGAAGGGGTGTGTTTTTACTATGCTAAAACCACCTTCTGATCTTATTCCTAATGGTATGTCCAGCATTACGTGTCTTTCCCTCCGATAACGAAATTGCTGTGACTAGAAGACTAGACTTGATTGCTTTGATTGCCCCATCACTTGTAGTTCTGTAACACTTGGGAGTCACAGGATTTTTTTCTCAAAAGCCTTGATGAGACAAGTCTTGTATATTTATAAGATTATTTAATTTAGTATTGTAAAATTAAACAATAGGCTTTTCAAAAAAACCTTAGCACTTGTTTTGTAAATAAAGCCCTTTGTAAGGTGGTAAGTGATTATAGAATGTTTTCTCACAGGCCAAAACTTACACAGACTGCCATGGTTTCCCATTATAATCAGTGGGAACATTGTACTGTTCCTCTTAATGGTAAACTTTGGCATTAATGGCTGGAAATGGTGATACATATTTATGAATGCATACTTTAGATAACCATAAACTTGGGAAGTGTTACTAATAAACGGTCCCTGAAGCATCTGGTACACAGTAACCAGTGCATTGTCAACACTCACCGCAGTTTACCAGTGGTTGGAGCCTATGCAGGTATGCACAGGTGGGTAGTAACATGTGCAGCATACTTGGAATTTTTTTTTTTTTTTTACATGAAATGAGCATAATTTCCTTAGAACATTTTGGTGCAATATCATGGGATATGAGGGCACCTGGAGCAGAGATTTATAGAAAACATTATAGGGACAAAAAGCATGATGGGAGCATCTGATGTTAAAGTCTTCTGTTCATACTGTGCCCAGACTCTGACCTCATAAAAGGAAAAATGGAAGTTGTAAGTATAAAACCCATATTAAACAAAAACTTCCAAGAGATGTTTCAAATGGCCAGAAATGAATACAGCTGCTGTGTAATTATCTGAAGGTTGTATCTGTTGCTGGCCTGAGTATTGATGTATAATTTACCTAAGGTATTAGAGGACTTGACCTGTCTAATTTTCTAATCCTTTACTTCCTTTATAATGGATTGTAATGGAGATATAAAGCCTTAGGTTACAGCCTTTGGAAATAATGGCTGAGGTGTCAGTATAATCTTGTGGCTGTCATTACTGGGGAAAGCCTGCATCTGACTGCCTGCAACATGATCTTTGATAGTATTCTTCAGAAATCTTGCCCAGGCAGTACTTTTTTAAAAACTTACTTAAATCTTACTCCACCAGTTAAAATACAAATAAAGTTCCAAAGGTTGGTTGGTTGGTCGGTCGTTGGGTGGTTTTGTTTTTTTGTTTTGTTTTTTCAATGTTTCTTTACTAGCCTAGTGACCAGCCCACTAAAGATAACCAGGTTTAAACTCTGGTCTAATAAGTAGGTGAATTCAAATTTGTGCTAAAGATTTAAATTGGTAGAAATAAAACTGTAGACATTTTTGTTGAGGGTCTAGATTATTTTGAAATCCCCAGAGGATAGGGTAGTTTCTTATCTTTTGGTTACGTTTTAGGTCGTTCAAGCCCTCAGTTAGACCCTTTGAGAAAAAGCCCAACCATGGAACAAGCAGTACAGACCGCCTCGGCCCACTTACCTGCTCCAGCACCTGTTGGGAGGAGGAGCCCTGTATCAACCAGGCCTTTACCATCTACCAGCCAAAAAGCAATAGAGAATCAAGAGCACAGGCGAGGTAGAACTTTAGCTATTTACTATTCATTAATTGACTGATCCACATTTTCCATTCACCTTATTTTTCATTAAAAAGATTTACTTTATACAAATGATCCTAGAAGGTTTAAACTGAACTTGATAGATGTTCAGTCTTTCAAATTTGACTCAAAGTAGTGATGGTGGTGGGGGTATAGATTTTTTGCTTTTTGTTTTGGGTTTCTTTGTTTTTCCCATTTTTGAACTTTACAGAAGTGTTTGATTTTGTGTACTGAGCTGATTTGTGACTTTGCATATCTTTTGTAGCTGAAGTACACAAAGTTTCAAGACCAGAAAATGAGCAACTCAGAAATGATAGCAAGAGACAAATCGGTAAGTTACTTTATTCTGAAAGCCATATTCTGTGCTGCTCAGTTAGAAGGAACATTTGATGCATAATTACTTTTAAAAAATGAAAGCCTGAGTTGGTGACTATGAAGGAGTAGCACTGGGGAGTTTTATTGGGGAAACAAAACATTTCTTAATCTTGATTAGGGCACTAGTTGTGCAGATGTATTCATGTAGCAGAATGTTATAGAATTATAAAGATACACCAAAAAGTGAGTATGCACAAAAAACTGTTGAAATCGGAGTGAGATTGGTAGTATAATTATATTGTGCCAGGGTCAGTTTCCTGGTTTTTGTAAAGTAAAATAGTTAAATAAGATTTTACCATTAGATGGGAGACTAGGTAATGAGCATATAGGACTGCTCTGTACTATATTTTCAATTTTTTTGTGTCTAATTGTTTTAAATTACAAGTTGTTTTTTTTTTTAATGACCATTATATTTCTGGAATAAACTCTACTGGATGGTAGGCAGTTGTCTTAAAGTATATTGACTTTATCTGTCAGTAAGATTTGTATACTTACATTGTTGTATGGTTTCCTCATTTGTACTTTTGTATTCTTTTTTTACATTTTTGTGTCAGTTTCACATTAGCATTATAAAATTATTTTCAATGTTTTCTATGCTGTTAGGAGTAAAATTATCTGTATCTTGAAGGTTTGAGGCTTTCTTAATATAATTATTTAAGCCCTGAGCTTTTTTTCTATAATTGTTGAAGAACTTTAATTTTCTTTCATGATTTTTGACTTCATATGATTGTACTCTTCTGTTTTGTAATCTATAACATTTATCCCCAGATTCATTCATTTTATTAATACTTTCAAATATATTATTAGAAGATAAAGTATTATTTTAAATGTCCAAATTAAAAAATAAAAGGCAAGTTTTAACCACCTTGTTAGATAATATTAAGAAAGTGATTTTTCACTTCAGAAAACATATACTGTATTTCTCTTGTACGTTGCTGTATATATTTTTGTATGTGCTATGTGCCATAGAATACAGAAGTTTTGGGTTGATTTACTACATTTCACTTTTTTTTTATCTTGAAAGAGAGAGAACTTCTCTCTCAAAATAAGATAAATGCCACGGTGCAACTTCGGGTCAGGTCATAAATTCATAGTTTGTGAGTTTGAGACCTGCGTCGGGCTCTGGGCTCTGCACTGACAGTGCAGGGTCTGCTTGGGATTCTTGCTCTGTCCCTCCCCCACTCATGTGTTCTCTTTCTCAAAAATAAATAAACAAATCTAAATAAAAGAAAAAAAGAAGATAATTGCCACACTACTATCATTTAAAAATCATATAAAGTAATAAATAAAAGGACCTTTTACTGCCCTTAAATTCATCCCTCAAAGGTTCATTAACAGAACAGTGAATATTCTTTCAGATTGTTTTTCTTATGGCTTTACAAACAGACTACACTTAAACTTTTTTTAACACGGAAAGATTGTGCTATACTTACTTCCTGGCTTGTGGCCAAAGTGTTTTTAATAGTGAAGTTGAATGTTTTAAACATCCTGCTTATCTAGATCTAAGTGTCTGGATATGCCGCTGTGGCTTTTTGTGGTTTGTTTTCTCAAACATGGGCAATTTGCCAAACTTCAGCAAACACTGATCACAAACCTATTACTGTGCAGCCACTTTCTGATCTTTGTCAGTATTAAACATTTCACATAATTATAATCATTGAATTCATACTGCTTTGTGTTGTTTCTGTTAACTCACATCAATTACTGCTCCATATTCCTCTTTTATTTTTTCTTAACTTTTCCTCTTGTGTTGTATATTTGGGTTCTCAACTTTTCACTGTCATTTATGCTACTTTGGTATTTCATTATCATATCTCATAAATCCTGTTATCATAATAGAGAAAGAATAGGTGCTAGAAGACTTGAATAATATGAAGGCATTTAGAGGGAGAAAAGAAAGGTGAAAGAGGAAGTGGTTGGTGTGGTTGAGACCTGGTGCTTCTTTTGTGATCCGTGATGTGGAAAGAATACCTCCTACCTTGCAATTTGTGTTTATTAGTGTTCATTTATTTTTCTCATTCTAAATGTTGATTCTTATGATCCTTTCATAGAAGACTTCCTAAATTTTGAGAATTCACTATATGTTTGGCACATCGTAGGAATTAAAACTATAAGCAGAGCAAAGCCCCTCCCTCAAAGAGTATTAGAGTAATTTGGTACAGGAGCCTCCAAAATTGTTTGGTTGTACACTCTGTAAATAACATATGAGTGTAGACCCCATAAAAATAAATTTCATGTGCGTGGTTCTCAGCCTACTATATATTAAGTGTTAGTGAAACTCCTTTTTTTTATATATAAAAACTACAAGTACAGTGAAGTGTATAGAGACTTGTAAGCATTTTTGTTGTTGACTATAATAATAGTTTCTGTCCTAAACCAGCTTATTCTTTCTTTATTGACCTAGTTCCAGGTGCTCCTTCAGCTCCAAGAAGAGGACGTGGGGGTCATCGAGGTGGCAGGGGACGATTTGGTATCCGACGAGATGGTCCAATGAAGTTTGAGAAAGACTTTGACTTTGAAAGTGCGAATGCACAATTTAACAAGGAGGAAATTGACAGAGAGTTTCATAATAAACTTAAATTGAAAGGTGAGTTTTCGTTTTTCTATTCAGAAAATGTTCTGATTTGACTTGTGAATCATGGATGTTTAATAGAAGTCTTGACTTTCTGGTATGTGCTTGTTTTTCATTAGAAGATAAACTTGAGAAGCAGGAAAAGCCTGTAAATGGTGAAGATAAAGGAGACTCAGGAGTTGATACCCAAAACAGTGAAGGAAATGCAGATGAAGAAGATCCACTTGGACCTAATTGCTACTATGATAAAACCAAATCCTTCTTTGATAATATTTCTTGTGATGATAATAGGTACAGTCTTTTAAGCTGCTCTTATATTCTTAGCTTGAAATATGAAATGATTTCTTAGAAATTCACAAACTTTAATGAATACTTAAAGATATCTAATGACTATAATTTTTTAATGTTTTATTTTGCTAGAAGAAAATAATCCATACTAAAATTTTCAGTGATATTACTCCTTGTGAAGAAGATATAACCATATACTTTTGTTTAGGGATGCATTCACATTTGAAAATTGGTAATTAAACCAAAAGCTAACATCTGACATCTAAGTAAGACCTTTTATTTTACTCCTCTTCAGTGTGGTTCAAATGAAGCCAGGGCCAAAAGCACTAATGTTACTTTGAAGTTTGTTGATACAGTAAAACTTTGTCATATCACAGCAAATGTGGATCCAGAAAATTGTCAGGTTAATTGAAAGATCCAGCATCACTAGTTCCAGAGTTTCTGCTACCCAAGCCACATTTTCATTCTCCTGACTATAGTTTGGTGCCACCTGGTGGCAGTTGTCTACTTCAGTGTAAACACGGATGGAGATGTTGTGATCAAAGTCCTGCGATTGTCTGGGCTGAAGCAATTTACCACAGCAGCAGTAGCAATTTAATTTTTTTTGTTGTTTATTTATTTTGAGAGTGAGACAGAGAGCGAGCATGAGCAGAGGAGGGACAGAGAGAGGGAGAGAGAATCCCAAGCAGGTTCCACACTGTCGGAGCAGAGCCTGATGCAGGGCTCGATCCCACGAACCATGAGATCATGACCTGAGCTGACGCCAAGAGTTGGACACTTAACTAACTGAGCCACCCAGGCACCCCTGCAGAAGTAGCAATTTAAACACTTGCTTCAGACACCAGGTCCGGGGACTGGGCCAGGAGCATACTAGGAACTTGGGGACTTAGCTTCCTTCTTCCAGCTTCCTGAGACAGAGTCCCCTTTCCTGGCTTTGCCCTCTCTTACATTGGGCCAAAGGGAGAGTGGAGTCAGTTGCCAATCCTATATTTGAATTCCCATTATATTGGGGGCTATTACCATGTTTGTTTTATATACTGTATTTGGAAAAAACTAATACTGGTCATATTTGCACATGAAATTTAAGAGAATATCATGAGGACATTTTGCCATGGATGGCTTGTGATGACTTAGATAAGGTGCTTGGTTTTTTATTTTTTATTTTTTTAATGTTTATTTTTGAGAGTGCACGGGGGAGGGGCAGAGAGAGGAGACAGAATCCCAAGCAGGCTCCACACTGTCAGCGCAGATAAGGTGCTTATTTTTATTTGATCTTTAGGAATTACTTATCCGTAATTTGGGAATTAGTGTCACATAGTTTTGCCGGAAAATGCTCTTACGACCTGATACAGTAGAGTTTATTCTTATAACAGAGAACGGAGACCAACCTGGGCTGAGGAAAGAAGATTAAATGCCGAAACATTTGGAATCCCACTTCGTCCAAACCGTGGCCGTGGCGGTTACAGAGGCAGAGGAGGTCTTGGTTTCCGTGGTGGCCGAGGGCGTGGTGGTGGCAGAGGTGGTACCTTCACTACCCCTCGAGGATTTCGTGGTGGATTCAGAGGAGGTCGTGGGGGCAGGGAGTTTGCAGATTTTGAATACAGAGTAAGTATTGTCTGCTTTGGGGTTGGCAGGCAGTTTTATGAAATTTGGAATGTTTTTACTTTATATTGGGTGAATATTTTTAAGACATTGTATAACTTCCATTTTGACTCTTCAGTGGGGGATGAGGTTGTTTATATAATTATAAGGAGCAGTAATTTCTTGGCTAATGAGTCCAAGTTTTTTTTAACTGTTTCCATTTGGAGGAAGCAAAAGATAGAAATGAGATTGGGGTGGAGGGGTCTTTTTTATTATAGAACCATGGTTTTAGATTTCATGGATAGTAAAATTTCCCCCCAAAATAAAAAATGTATTAGAGATAGGCTTAGGATTTTTTTTTTTTTTTTTTTTTTTTTTTGGAGGCATGGGGGATTGCTAAAGAAATTATACCAAAAAAAAGACTGTATAATGTCACCTTTATTTCATATTATGGAGTGTGCTTTAACACCAAAAGAGTCTAGGAAGCACATACTCCAGAGTGGAAAGCATTCATAGCAGCCAACATTTATATAGAATTTTACATGTACTAGGCATTGTTCTAAATGTTTTTTGTGTATTAACTCACTTAAACCTCACATGAACTCTGTAAGATAGTACTATTCTTACCGCCATTTTACAGATGAAGAAATAGGTATTGAGATAGTAAATACCTTGTCCAAGGTCAGCTAGTAAGCGATGCTTCAGGGTCTCAAGCCTTGTAAGTTTGTTTCTGAGTCAGTACCCGTAATTTAGTTTTGTGGAAAATTCAACTATGTTTTCCCTGGTTTTCTTATTTTACCTTGGTCTTGAAAATACTGTGATATGTTGATATTTGCAAACTGCTGCTAGGAAACTATATAGCTCTGTATAGTATTGTTTATATATATAATTAATTTATTTAAAGGAGTCTGTCAATTAAGTCAGTGTCGCTTCCTAGTTTATTGATTTTTAGGTTTAGTAGAGAGGAACTTTATATAATCACAGAAGGGATCAAAATCACCTTATAAAGAGATCTAAGAGTTGCACAGGACAGCTGGAAACAAAAAGACCTACTGGCAGGAGTTTCACTGTCCATTATTTGAACTGGACATTGTTGAGATCCTTCTTGAAGGATCAGTGTTAGTGGCTTTTGGGTCTGGTCTGTTAACTTTGACACCTCTGATACTGTATCATCCAGCCAAGACTGCTGAAAATTAGCCTCGGTTCATTAGCTCAGGCTATCCAGCACTGGTGACCTGGTGCAGCTACAGGACTTGTAACTTGGAAAGTTGCCGTTCTGGCTGGGGAGACTGTGTCTTAGGAGTTATAGAATGCCTTTTGCTTGTCACTATTAAGGTACTTGCCAGTGACCTTTTGCTTATAGAGGTCAGTAGCCTTTTCACAAATATTTGCCCTGAACTCCTCTGCAATATTTGACACTGACAACCACTGACCCAACTTAGAAACTTTCTTCCTAGTTTTTTTTTTAAATACTGTTATTTGGGGTCTTTTTGTTTTGTTTTTTTTTTTCTTTTTAAAAAATAACACATATTCCAGGGCACCTGGCTGGTCAGTCAGTGGAGTATGAGTCTTGACCTCGGGGTTGTGAATTTAAGCCCTACATTGAGTGTAGATACTACTTTTTTCTTTTTGTTTTAATCTTTAAAAACAATTTTTTTTTTTTTTTTTTTTTTTTTTTTGCTTTTCAATATCTTACTCAGAAAAGATTATAAGCATTGAGGCAAGTTTTCGTTTTAAAATGGAATACAATGTAAAAAAATTTTTTTTTAATGTTTATTTTTTGAGAAAGAGACAGAGAGAGAGAGACAGAGACAGAGCATGAGCGGGGAAGGGGCAGAGAGAAGGAGACACAGAATCTGAAGCAGGCTCCAGGCTCTGATCTGGCAGCACACGGCCTGACGTGGAGCTCGAACTCACGAACCGGGAGATCATGACCTGAGCTGAAGTCGGACGCTTAACCGACTGAGCCACCCAGGCACCCCAAGTGTAGCTATTACTTAAAAATAAAATATTATTTAATAAAATCTTTAGAAAATAATAATAACATGTGTTCCTCACCACAGCCAGGCACTTCATGATCTGACTGCTTCTTCAGGTCATAAGTCTTATACTGGCTCTGGTCTTTTTTGCCAGTGGGACTCACCTTTTCTTTATTCACTCTGCTGCAGATATGTGGACCTTCTTGCTCTTGTTCAGTGCCAAACTTACAACTATCTCAGGATCTTTTCACCCATTCCTTCTGCCCAGAATGTTCAGTTTGCTCCTTGTAAGCATTTGTGCTCATGCTTGGGCTCCTGCTTCCTCTCCCTTCTTTCTTTTTCCTCTCCCTTCCCCTTTCTTTCCTCCTCTCCTTTGTGAACGTGTTGATTCATCGCTTTTAATTGGTTTTTCACCTAGGACTTTCTGTGCTTCTACCTGCATTTCTCTGTCTTTATGTGCTTTATGTCCTGTGACCAACTTAAACTTAACCTTCCTCAAATGACCTTATCATCTTCTAGCCTTTCCATCGTCTCCGCACAGCCTCCTCCCAGTGTCTGCATTGGCTAATGGTGTGTCACTCTTTTCATCTCCCAGGCAGTATAGCCCATGTCCGCATTACCACATTCATTCCTGTGAGATGTCCCTGCCAGCTACCATAACAACTCACTGATTGGTCTTCAGACATTCAGTCTTCTTTACCTCACTTCAGGCATGTCAGTTACCTGTTGAAGAACCCATGACACCTTCTTGTTGAAGACCACATTGAGTCAGCTTGGTTTGAGAAAAAGTACATTTAAATTAAACTTGGATCCCAATGAGGATTTTAGTGATTGTTGCTAGTGTGACCTCAGTTGAGTCGTCAAACCTTTCAGGCCCTCAGTTTTCACATTGTGGAAAGAGAGTTAACACAGTTTTATCTCCTATACACCTTCTAAAGATCATTAAAGTTTTTTTTTTTTTTTTTTTAAATTTTTTTTTTTAACATTTATTTATTTTTGGGACAGAGAGAGACAGAGCATGAACGGGGGAGGGGCAGAGAGAGAGGGAGACACAGAATGGGAAACAGGCTCCAGGCTCTGAGCCATCAGCCCAGAGCCCGACGCGGGGCTCGAACTCACGGACCGCGAGATCGTGACCTGGCTGAAGTCGGACGCTTAACCGACTGCGCCACCCAGGCGCCCCTAAAGATCATTAAAGTTTCAGAGTTGGAAAACATTTGAGAGGTCTGAGCTCTTGGCCAAGCCATGAGTCCTGAAGTATCCCTGTTAAGGAGCTGGCAGCTTACTTTTTCTAAGAGCATCCATCCTACCTCAGGAATGGTCTTAATTGTTACAATTTTACAATGTGAGTGAAGATTTTTTTCCCCTGTATCCTCACCCTATTAGTTTAACTCTACCCTTGTAAAAGTACAGAATATACATAATTGTCTTAATAATTTGGCAGGTATTTGAAAAAAGAGCTGTCATGTTGTCTGTAAGATTGAACTATTATTTCCCTTTATCTGAACAGTCATCCATAAACTGTTGATTAACTGCTGGGTGCACAGTACATACATTTATGAATACAAACATTTTTTGAGGCTCTGTCTCACTCTTTGGTCACTTTGAGCCTTCAGTTAAATCCCCTGTCACATACATTGCAGAATTAGAATGCACTGTAGAAGTTATCTGCATGAGTCTTTATCCGCATTAGTGTATCCTTGACAAATAGTCCAGCCTCTGCTTGAGTGTTTCAAGGGGTGATAGATTGACCGGACCCTAGGTATTGCCCTGATGACAAGAAGGTTCAAATGTCACCTTGTACTGCCTGCTCTTCGTACTCTGTGAGGATCCTGCTAATGTATCCAGCCCCATTTCTCATTACCCTTTAAGCTGTCTGGTTCAAGCAGTTTGACTCGTGGTCATCACTTGTATACACTGTCCTTGATTCCAACACTGACCTCATTCCTTGACCAAATACATTAAATTCATATATGCCGTGCACTAGCCTGGATTTTAGTATAAGCAAAACAGATGCAGCCCTAGCCTTCTTGTGTTTTAGTCCAATGTAGAGATAGACACAGCTGAAAGTCAAGGGGTCCCTTTCACACCCTTCACAGTCTTGTCCAAGGTATGCTCTGTCTTCGGAAACTTCTCTTCCTTCCTCCACAGATTTCTTCCTTTTCTGACCTCTTGTGGTATCTGCTTTCATTGGCACACATTTTAACACTCATTTTCCAAATTTCATGTGTTTTGTTCTGCATCGCCAGCTAGATGGGAGTCTCTTGGCAATTAGTGAATATGTATTTTACTTTCATTTCCACCAGTGGACATGGAACCATAGTGGGCTTGAAGTAAATGCTCAGCATGCTGATTAGGAATACACTATTTCAGCCTTCAGTAAGGCAGAAGGTCCATCAGTGTGGCTAGCCCTTGATTGCCCATTCCAAAGTTGCATGACCCTTATGTCTGCCACTAGAGCAGTGACCTTCTCTGCATTCTATGCCTTCTAAATCATATCACCTGGCAGAAATAGTGATCACTATTACATAAAGGAGATTTACTTTCAAGGATTAAACTTGTTTCTAAAACAACATCTAATACTTCTCATAAATGGATGTCAGTGGCATTTGCAGCAGCCTTTATGTAATGGGTTGGCTTTGTTCTTTGTGCTCTATTGGCATGAATCATTAGTTTTGAGGTGTACATAAGCAAGTGGTTGTTTAATGAAAACATGGGCAAAGCAGAATTGTAGATTTTTAGAACTCCTTTAAAGTATCAGCTGAACTGTAGGCTCTCTCTCACCCTACCCCCAACAGATAGTTAGGAAACCAAGGACCCAGAGAGGTTAACTTTTTTTTTTTTTTTTTTTAATGTTTTTAATGTTTATTTTTGAGAGACAGAGGACAAGTTGGAGAGGGGCAGAGAGAGAGGGAGACACAGAATCTGAAGCTGGCTCCAGGCTCCGAGCTGTCAGCACAGAGCCCGACACGGAGCTCGAACTCACAAACTGTAAGATCATGACCTGAGCTGAAGTCAGTCGCTTAACGGACTGAGCCACCCAGGCGCCCCAAGGTTAACTCTCTTGATATGGATACAAGCTAATAAAGCCAAAACTTCCTCCCGTTGACTTCTAGCCCAGTTTTCCTCAAGGATAATGTTAGAAACATAAACTTGTGCTGAGCTTGGTCCTTTGATGCTTTGTGGGGGTGGAGGGCAAGGAGATCAGGTTGGGTGTAATAAGAGTATAGTCTGCTCTTATTTTATATGCTGCTTCTAAGATGGTTAAGCCACCATGGCAGGTAAGACAGATTACTTTCCGTTTGAGTCTGTTTTTTCAGATAGGGTCCAGAGACAAAGAGGTAACCAAAATGACTCAGCATGGTACTCTCTCTCCCTTCCCCCCTTTTATTTTCTCCCCTCCTTCCCTCTATTTCTCTGTATCCCCCTCCTCTTCCCTTCTCTCTCTCTCTCTCTCTCTCTCTCTCTCTCTTTTGCTTTCTTTTTTTTTTACCTTTCAGAAAACCACAGCTTTTGGACCCTAAAATAGGTCTGGATTGATCGTACAGCTTTCTGAAAGGTAAAAAAAAAAAAAATGGGGGCGTGTGAAGGTTGGCTTTGGTGGGGGACAGTGGGGTGGGATTATCTTCAGTTTATTTCTTTCTGTACCAGTTTACACCATGCCATATGTATTCCAGTTTAATGACGTTGTACAAATGGTTTGGTGCCCGTATACACAGATAAAGTTAAATCTTTAACATAGGAAATAGTGTATTTCTAACAGGATGAAAATCAGCAGTTAAAATCAGGTATGTGGTAACAACTAGTCCTGAGGAAAACAGACCCCTGGCTCTGATGTTATATACAAGGCTTTAGATTAGGATTCGTCTCACTAGGAAGCTAGAGACTGTCTGACATTTTTGTTTTTTCCATGGTTACTTTTAAAAAATTACCGTCAGCTTGCTGATTTGCAGAACTTATTTGAAATTTAAAAGTTACCGTTTTAAAATGAATTTCTAAATCATTGCTTTCTCCTTGCATGAAACTTTGGAGAGAAATGTTATTTTACTGTCTGGATATTTTATTGCTTAGTAAGGACATCAGAGACTTAGGGATTTTATTAATCTTTTTCCAGAGTATGTTGTCAGTTATATTCGATGACCTTGGCTAACTGTGTTGAAAGTTTAAGTTCTATCATTGTGTTTAAAAATAATTAGGATGCAAACAAAGATAGTAAGGTATGCGTATATCTTAGGGGTCCTTCTTGCTGGAACCAGCCCACACCATGACTGCTTTAACCTCCACTAACTGGAAAATGCAGTTAACAAATAATGAGCTACTGCTGGGTGTGTGGAAGTTATAAAATGTTTTCTGGAAATTAGTGAAAAGATTTATACATGAAAGGAAAAGGAGGGTATATTTAAAAGTAATGGGAAATATACTTAAGTAAATTAGAAAGAAATACTAATAAACCAATCATGTGAAACATGAGCTAATTTTTTTTTTCCTTTTTAGAAAGACAACAAAGTTGCTGCATAGTCTACAGACAAGTCTTTGAAAGTAGGTGAATTTCTAGCTCTTCATGGTCCTGAGAATTGGTTCCGGTCTTTGAGAAGAAGGAAGAGGTGAATCCGCTGTATATTTGTCACCAGCACTGGGTGTTTGTTTGTGTGTTTTTTTCTGCTTAATTTCAAAGATCCAATGCATTTACTTTGGGGGGGAGGGAGGGGGCGGGAAGGCTCATCTTAAAAAATGAGCATTAAATATATTTGGAATAGCAGAAGGTTAAGTAATTTCTTATGTATAGTTAAACTACAACAGTACTTCAATGGGACTTATAAGTATTTTTTCATCACTGAAAGGATTTTTCTTATCACTAAATTGTATTTGGCAATGATTGTAAGTTGCCTGCAGATAGGGCCGTGATACTGTGTTTTGAGCCACAGAAGGTTGTGTGTGTGTGTGTGTGTGTGTGTGTGTGTGTGTGTGTATCTTTCTCTCTTTGTTTCTTTCTTTTTGGAAATCCTGTAATATCCCTTTTGAGGTAGCTTATTTCGTCAATTAATTAGGGTGCTGGATGGTAGAGAATTTTGTCAGTCAACTATGTAAACACAGTAAATACTGTTTCTTAGGCAAAGGTAACTTTTTTATATAGTTGTAAAATTCCATTATATTCCATTGCCAAAGAAACATTAAGAACTTTGTATAGCTGTATAAAAAGCAACTAATTTTTTAAAGAATAAACATTTTAAAGTCAGCAAACATACTGTGTCCTTGCAGAAGTTGATGTGCTGAGGAGCAGAGCTATGGGTGGTGGGTCTTTTTTCATAGTTTTCCAGGCTTGAGATTTCTGATTTTGATTTTTTTTTTTTTTTTTTTTTAATGTTTGGAACACAAATGAAGATTTGATACATTTCTTCCATTACCTGAAAAGGATAAATTGCTCATACTCATTGTAAGAACTTCATTTTATAACAAATGGCATATCACAGGATTTGTCCAAATAATAAATATTTTCAGTATATGAATGTAAATGATCATAGATAAGAATGTACTTAGCTGTATTTTCAAATAAACACCCTCCCCTTTTTTAAGACAATAAAACTGGGCATCAATTAACCTGTTCTTCCAGATATGCCTGGAATTTTGTTGTAATACCTTGATTCATTCCATTATATTTCAAGAGGATTCAGAGTGTTAGATATTATTTTGGCAACCTATAAGATATCCTAACACTGGTCCTTGGGCCCGTGGCCCACAAATGACTCAGTAATAGAGTTCATTGCTAATTATAAATCACTAGTAAATCTTTTTGATATTTTAAGCTATAGTGGGGGAAAAAATATGGCCATTTTTGTGTTTTTATGAAGGCCATAGAATAAAGGGATCCAAAGATTTAAATATTTTTATCTGTTTTGATTTTTGTTAACTTTGTCCTTAAAGTATTCAATAGTGATAAAGATGTGGAAAACTGCACTGTAGGAGAATTGGAATATTTAAAGATGGTTGATATTTTTAATTTTAATTTTATATCTTTTGTATAGCTACACGGAAATGTTTTGTAATTTGGTTTCATTACTGAGGTCCAGTTCTTGCCAGCCATAGTTTAGGTAATATTGCTTAATACTGTTTGCTTGCATGTTAACAACAAAACCTTTTGGAGGACCCACAAATCATGATATTCAACACATTTCTGAAGCATTCTGAACATCAAAGCAAATGCTATGACAGTACCTATGTAGATTGTTTGAGATGTCCCGGGCCAATTCCAAGAAAAGCTGTAAATACCAGCTCTACATGCTTTGAAAGTATGCATTCGTGTGTTTTCCAAGGCCTCTGGGTCACTGACTAAGGCATTTTTTGCCCCAGTAAAAACTGGCCGCATGGCATACCTGCAGTGCACCTCACAATATTAAAGCAAGGTTTTTATTCTAAGACAGAATAAAACTGGTAAATAAAAAATGTTCGTCAAAGTTCTTTCTCTTAAAATAATAATGTCATAATAGAGAGAAACAATGAAAGACATCTTTTAAGTATAAGAATGGAGTTATGGTTATGTTTATATTCTCTAAAATAACTAAATTAATTTCCAACACTTTTCCTAAGACTAATTTATTGTTACAGGTAAAGCTAGAAGCTCTGTTCTCCCCCACTAGAGTGTGGAGTGTTCTTGAGTTACAGTCCCTATCTTGAGAAGACTAAGCCAGCCAGGCACAGGCCAGGCTGGAAGCCTCAGGCTAAAATGCTTCCTCTGTGGGCAGGCATGTGTGAAAGAGAAGAGAGGGAAGGCTGACTCCTAAACTCATTTGTTGGATAGACCATTTCTTCCCCCCGAAAAGCAGGACTTATTGTAGGGGGTAGGGAGAGAGGTCAGGAATGTTAATCCAGCTCAGTGGCTCTTAATCACGGATTGAACTGAGAACCAGAGAGCATTTAGAGGAGTATGAGGGGATGTGTTTTGGTTGTCACAGTGACCAGGGACCACCACTGGCATTTAAGAGCAAGGGCCAAGGATTGCAAAATCTTACACCATACTGGACAGTGCCACATAATCAGCTATCCAGCCCAAAGTCCAACGGTGACCCTTCCATTCTGAGAAACACTGGCTGAGTTCCCTCCACATGAAAAGACAGTGAGTAGGGAATTCATTCTTCTCCCTTCCCCAAAATCTTTAAAAACGTTTACTGAAAACATGGTCTTCACATGGACTATGAAAGATCGAGGTATAAAGGGACCTTACTTCCAGTGGCACAATGTTTTGGAAACCCATTATCACAGGAATTACCACTTCATCCTGGTCACTTTCGAGAAATGTTCACAAATCTCTTCTCCAAATCAGCTGAGGAACATTTTAAAGTACAAATTCCCATGCCCACATCTGGAGAGTCTGAGTCCGAAGTTCTACAGAGGAGCCTGGGCATCAGGCTATGTCCCCCAGGTAGTTCTGATCACAGGATTAGAAAAACAGCTTTAAAACAGCACAGCCAGAGGCACCTACCTGGGTAGCTCATTCAGTTGAGTGTCCAAGTCTTGATCTTGGTTCAGGTCTTGATCTCAGGGTCATAAGTTCAAGCCCCATGTTGGGCTTTTGCACTGGGTGTGGAGCCTACTTAATTAAAAAAACAAACAAACAAACAAACAAACAAATATATATATATTTACTCGCACACACACACACACACATACTCACACACATATGCACACAGCACAGCTCATCTAATCCAGCCCCCTCCTTAAAGGGCCTTGGTAAAGTTTTCACAGTAGGATTATTTTACCATTTCTCCATCTTCTCAAATCTAGTACATCTTGGTTGTAACTGGGGCAGGAAGAGGGGGGAAGGACTAAGAGTCAGGAGGGAGCATTTCTGCAGGACAGAATCCAGGGAAAAACAGGGAGACAGAGACTCAAGTTTCCTATGGGTTTGGCTGATTTGAGTGCTGAGACTTGGTTTTTTATTCCTAGCATACAGGAAAAGGGTGTGGGTTGTTTCTGTGTCTCAGTTTTACATGGCTGTTGTCCCTGTCTCTGTGGGTTATCTGTCTGAAAGAGAAGCTGCACCTTTCGCAAGGCCATGCTAATCACTCAGATCTAATTATGTCCAGATTCTAGGATCCCCCTGCCCTATTATTAGTTCAGAGCTGGTTTAATTTGTGACTGTGGGGAGAGGTCACAGGATAGAGTAAGCAAGGTGAGTGATCTCTCTTTAGGACCTTACGTGTCACCAGTTTGCTTACTTAAACCATTTTGACTGTGGGTTTGTTTTTTGTTTTTTAATTATTTTTGAGAGAGAGAGAGAACACATGCAGGAGTGGGGGAAGAGCAGAGAGAGAGAAACAGAATTCGAAGCAGGCTCCAGGCTCTGAGCTGTCAGCACAGAGCCCGACGCAGGGCTCGAACTCATGAGCCGTGAGATCATGACCTGAGCTGAAGTTGGATGCTTAACCAACTGAACCACCCAGGCGCCCCTTGACTGTGTTTTTAAAAGACAACAGGTTTTATTTGTACATTGGAAGCCAATAGGGAAGTAAAGTAGCACCACTAATCTGTGAATCTAAGATACTAAATCAGGCTTTGCTCAGAGCAGACTGCCCCAAGATGGAGACACAGGGATAACTTCTTGGAAGAGGTATTCCCTGACTAGCAAGGAGTTGGTCAAGTTAGGGAAGCAAGGGAGGTGTAGCTTTGAGCAGCAGGGGCTTGGCAGCCCGTGGCAGCCAGGCAGCCAGGTAGTGTGTGCACTGGGTAGCTAGAGGTGCAGGTCCCAGGCATTGCTCTTGGGGTAATCCCAAACTTCTGAGGAGGTGTGATGGCAAAGGTTCTTCCTGTGTTTTTCAGAGCCAGTGTTAGTAAAAGCAAGTTTGTGGTTTTGAGACATTTATAAATCTGGCTTCAGGAGCACGTGGTGAGACTATGAATCTAATGTGGTTTCTGTTCTCAGTGATGGTGCAGAGCTATGAGCCAGTGGTGTGGGTGTCCTTTAAATTTCAGCTCGGTTCATATTTAACGAACTTGGCTGACTGATTAAAATGTTTTCAGGTTTAGCTCACAAACGGATCAGAATAGACCTGAATCTAATTCTAGTTCATAATGAATGTTGATTTTAAGGAAATGCTTTAATGTGCACTGATGTCCATGTTGTGGTTTATAAAGAAACAAAGTAGCACTATGAGGCAAAAGCATATTTCAGTTCAATAATAAGGCTTTCTTAAAGTGACTCTCCCGTTTAGGAAGTCTTGCTTTTGCCCCCAGACTGAAGAGTAGTCTGAGAGTGCAAGGAAAGAGCAAAGAATACCAGTCTTGAGGGAGTGTGAGAAACTTGGGCCCAGGCACATTGTGATGAATTCCAGTGAATGGTTTTCAGTCCTCCCGGTACAGAGGACAGGAACATGTTTACTAGATGTCTGGAGTGTGCCCCTGTAATCCTAGTGCTCACCTAATCCGGGTAATCCTCCAGTGCTAGCCTCACATAGGATTGCTGATGAGAATGCAGATCCCAACATTGCAGTTCAGGGTTTTGCTTGTGCCGAAATTGTTTTGTAAATTTTTTTCTTTATGGGTTAGTTGGGTGTTGGTTATCACTTGCTCCCTCCCCAGTGTTTAGTAGCATTGCTTTGTCCAGGGTGGGTATGTGGAACCTTGCAGGTTGCAGTTTATAAAATGGAATTAGGTGTTGTTTTGTTTTATGTCTATAAAAGTAATACATTTAAAAAGATTGTAGGCAGTATGGGGCGCCTGGCTGGCTCAGTTGGTAGAGCATGCAACTCTTGATCTTGGGGTTGTGAGTTCAAGCCCCGTGCTGGGCTTACTTAAAAAATAAAAAAAGAAAGAATGCAGGCAGTATGGAAATGGTTTCTAAAAATAGGTAAAGGAAAAGAAGAAAAGAAAATTTATAGTCCCACCACCCAGAGCTAACCATCATCAACACTATTTGGGCATGTTCTGCCTGGCATTATTCTACAGCCATGTGCTTTTCAGCAAAAATGGATTCATAGTGTACGTACTATGGTGAAACTTGCTGTTGTCACTTAATATATTGAGCAGTACTGTTTTAGTTTTGAAGTATAATATACACACAGAATAGTATATGTATCAGTAATCGTAAATTGCACCCAGCTCAAGATTCAGAGTATTAATATTTCCCCATAAGCCCCCCTACAGCTCCCTTCCAGTAGCCCCTTGCCCCCTCAGGAGTAACTACTATCCTGACTTCTACCAGCATAGATGGCTTTTGCTTTTTTGTGTTCTTTATATAAATGGAATTATACAGTATGTATACTCTTTTTGTGCTTAGCTTCTTTGCTCAACATTGTGGGATTAGTCCATATTGTTGCATTTGGCTGTGAGATTTTCATTGCAGCATGATACTCCATTGTGTTAACAGACCACTGTTTAGCCATTCTCCCATTGATACTACATTTGGGTGATTTCTAGCTTTTGATTGTTAAAATAATGCTAGCACTGCTTTTCCTCTGCAAGAGAAGGCAGAGCTGGAGTAGGTGAGTGGAGCACTGATTTACCTTCTAGTGGACTTAGAGTATGGTGAAAGATGGTAGTGCCCAGCTATGGTGCCACTCCACACCAGCACACTGATTTGTTACTAACCGTAAAGTACCAGAAAACCCTGATGTACTATAGATGTAGACATAGATAGATGTTTATATTAGAGCAGATGCAGGGTTTATCCTCCTCTGTGCATAGCCTTTGTCCGTTAAGGACACTGCTTCCCAAAGCAACCTTCCCATGGGGACACTAGAGTGTTTCTTGCCCTGCAAACCAGTGTTCAGGATGTGATCTTGGTGTCCTTGTTCTTCCGCTCCTGGTTGAAACCCCTCCTTATTTTATTGAGGCTTATGTGATCATCTCATCGTCTGATTACTACCCATTCTCTTGAAAAGTCTGTCACTTGTCTTCCCCTTCCTCTACATTTCTCTCCTTCCAAGTGACCAGCTTCAGTGTGGTTTACCCATCTGTATTGAGAGACCCCAGGATAATCATAATCATGGCTGTGATTTCTTAACATCAAAAGGATGCAAAGCAAAATTAGCAAAGGGAAAAGACACATAGGCAAAGTCTGGAGGAAACCAGGCTCAAACTTTCAGAGGGGATTTTGAACTGAAATCACACAGGATGTATTTCATTCCCCCAGCAACAAGTTGTTAGAACACGTGAGGAATGTATCAGGGAAGCTCATTAGAGACTTGGTGTCCATGATTTTGATTGGGGACTGGCTATGTAAGCACCATCTGCTTGGCACATACCCAAGTCCCAGAATGCCAGAAGTGAAGCACAATTAAACCATATTGATTGTCCAAACAGTTTAGGCACGGTGAGCTACTCTTACCAGTTCTGGGAATGGTGGAAACCCTCCTGAAATCCAAGTTTCCAGTTTCCATGTATCAGTGAAGGGCCAAACTTGTAAGCAGGCCTTATAAAGGATGGCAGTCAGGCCTGCTATGTTAACTCTTCTGGGCCCATCCCACACGCTGGTTCCTGTTCCTTGACCTGTGACCTTTTCCTCTTATCCTCCATCTCCCACCCAAAGCTGTGGACAAACCCGGACCTTGTACATCAACAGCAGTTGCGTCACTTCTGAATCATGGATTTAGACAACCACACTGATCTTCCAACTGGCTTAGTCAGGAAATAACTGTAGGGGCACCTGGCTGGTTCAGTCAGCCATCATGTGACTGTTGATCTCAGAGTTGTGAGTTAGAGCCCCACATGGGGTGTAGAGATTACTTAAAAAAATAAAATATTTAATAA
Organism: Puma concolor; assembly: GCF_028749965.1. Taxonomy (NCBI): domain Eukaryota; kingdom Metazoa; phylum Chordata; class Mammalia; order Carnivora; family Felidae; genus Puma; species Puma concolor. The sequence continues at coordinate 43,779,656 of NC_141681.1, forward strand.
AAAATAAAAAAATATATATACAGTGACCTAACCACTCCCTTGCTCAGTAACTGTTCTTAGGCTGGTGCAAATGTCCAGGTCCAAGATCTTTCTACTTTGGATTCATATAGCTCCCTCCTTTCTTTTGCTTTCCCCACCACCATCTCCAGCCAGCCTAGACTCCATGATCCATCATTTATCTTGCAAATACCCTAAATTTCCCTCCTCCTTTCCTGAGCTTCTTATGGTCCTGCCTAAAGGAACTTCTACTCTGAAAGCATCCATCTTTAACATTGTTAGTATTCACCCAGAGGGTTGAGTCCTGCGGAAGAGAATCACAATTGAGTAAATTAGTGCCACTGTAAATCTCATTACCACTTTCTACTGGGCTCTCAGCATTGCCAGCAAAACGGGGTACTTTTCTTTAATCACCTTTTTACAGTCAACAAAAGGCCTTGCCATCTATTTCAAAGAGAAATTAGAGGACATGATGGAAACTACTCCAGATACTTACCACACTCTCAACCAACTCCATCTGTATCCAGTCTTTTCCTGGCGGCCCTATAAAAAAAGAAAAAACAAAAAACACCTATCAACAAACTGCATGTGCTCTGGCTCCCTAACTCCTATCATTCCAGACTTAAAATATTGATTTACCTTACTTCTTTCTCTCCCTGTATCTTCAACATCTTTCTTGATTAGGGCTCCTTTCATTTGTATTTAATTGTATTAGCATACTATATCCTATTAATGTGTTAATATTCATATAGATTAATATATAATTGTGAATATGTAGCATATTTATTGTTACTCCTTTTTTTAAAGAAATTGATGCTTGAACGTGGATGGAACTGAAGGGTATTATGCTAAGTGAAATAAGTCAGAGAAAGACAGATACATGTTTTCACTCACGTGGAACTTGAGGAACTTAACAGAAGACCATGGGGGAAAGGAAGGGGGGAAATAGTTACAAACAGAGAGGGAGGGAGGCAGACAATAAGAGAATCTTAAATACAGAGAATAAACAGAGTTGGGGGGGGTGGGGGTGAGGGGAATGGGTGATGGGCATTGAGGAGGGCACTTGTGGGGATGAGTACTGGGTGTTGTATGTAAGCGATGAATCACAGGAATCTACCCCCAAAACCAAGAGCACACTGTATGCACTATGTTAGCCAACTTGACAATAAATTATATTAAAAAATAAAAATAAATAGAAAGAAAATAAATTTATACTTGAATTCTACATCCACCCAGCCCCTACCTACTTCTTTAACTGACAAGATGCCCAATCTCCCTTTCACTTAACCCACTTGATCTACTCCACTAAAACAGTTTTTGGTAAGATCACCATTGATCTCTAGTGAGCCTTTCCAGTTTTCCTTTCATACTTGCTTTACAGAAGTGTTGTGTACAGCTGAACTCTTCCTTCTTGAAGTATTCTTATCTTCCTGGCTGCCATATTATCTGCTCCTCCTACCTTCTTCAGTGGCTACTCCTCAGTCTCTTACCGGATCCTCCACCACCCCATTTTGAAATAACAGTGCTCCTTAGAGTTTTACTTTGCCTTTTTTCTGTTTTTTAAGCTGCATTCTCTCTGGCCTCAGCTTCTATGGCCTTTATATGAAGTTATTCTCAGATTCACATACCTGGTATGGATCTCTTTTCTGAGTCTAGATCAGACTTCTTGTTACCTGTACTTGAAGGTCTTAATAATAGCCTGTCACATTCAGTGTCCCCAAACCGAAGTGATCTCCCCTCTACTTTTCTTCCAGTGTTCTTGATCCCAGTATGTAGCAGTGCCAGCTACTAACCTGCATGCCAGAAATCTGGCAGTCATCTTTGACACTCCCATTTTCCTTCAGTTCTGTACCACCATCACACCCATTACCAAGTCCTGTCGACTCTACTTCCTAATACCTCTTTAAAAAAAAAATTGTTTTGATAAGAGGTATGGGTGTGTGTGCATGCGCGTGCACACGTATGTGTTTTGGTTTAAATCAGAAAGGATTTTAATGAAAGGCAGTAATCATGCTCACAGTCTTATGCCTTCCTACCTCTGGTCTTCTGTTTTTAGTTTTGCTGATTTTCTATGGAAAATGGGAAAGAATTTGTTTATTCAACAAATATTTATTGAGTCCTTACTGTGGAAGAGATACAGTTGCAATTGCAGAGTAAGCAGCAGTGAACAAAACAAACCTGGCCCTTATTGGAGCTTGTTTTCTATTGTGAAAAGACAGAATAAATGAATAAAATATGTAATATGTTAAGATGATTAAGTGCTATGAAGAAAAGAGCTAAGAAAAGGTACATGGACTAGAGGAGGGATTGCTGCTTCCAATTTAAAATAGGTTGGGGGGGGGGGTGCCTGGCTGGCCTAGTCAATGGAACATGCAACTCTTGGTATCAGGGTTGTGAGTTTGAGCCCCACATTGGGTGTAGAGATTAATTAAAAGTCTTTTAAGTAGATATGGGGCCCCTGGCCAGTTAAGCATCCGACTTCAGCTCAGGTCATGGTCTCACAGATCATGAGTTCAAGCCCTGCATCAGGCTCCATGGTGATGGCGCAGAACCTGCTTAGGCTTCTCTCTCTCTTCTCCTCCACGCGCTCATTCTCTCTCTCTCTCTCTCAAAATAAATAAACTTTAAAAAAAATCTTTTAAGGGGCGCCTGGATGGCTCAGTCGGTTGGGTGTCCAACTTTGGCTCGGGTCATGATCTCACTGTCCGTGGGTTCGAGCCCCACATCGGGCTCTGTGCTGACAGCTCGGAGCCTGGAGCCTGCTTCGGATTCTGTGTCTCCCTCTCTCTCTCTGCACCTCCCCCACTCACACTCTGTCTCTGTCTCAAAAAAAAAAAAAAAATCTTTTAAGTAAATAAATAGGTTAGGGAAGTTGACATTTGAGAGATGACTCAAGAAGGTGATTAGATACTCAAGGAGAAGAAATTGTAGCTGCAAAGACCCTGAAGCAGGAGTGAACCTTGTATGACTGGGGTGGAGCAAAGGAGGAGAGTAGTAGAATATGATAGAGAGTAAGTGGAGGCCAGGTAGAGAAGCAGCAGCAGAGTGTGGTGTAATGATTGTCATTTATTGTGAGGTAGAAGCAGTTGTAGGGTTTTGAACAGAAGAAACAATCTGTGGAAATACAAACTGGTGCAGCCACTCTGGAAAACAGTATGGAGGTTCCTCAAAATAAAAATAGAACTACACTACAACCCAGCAATTGGACTACAAAGTATTTATCCAAAGAATACAGCAGTGCTGTTTTGAAGGGGCACGTCCACCCCAATGTTTATAGCAGCGCTATCAACAATAGCCAAAGTATGGAAAGAGCCCAAATGAGTGGATAAAGAAGATGTGGTGTGTGTGTGTGTGTGTATATATATATGTATATACATATGTATATATATATGTATATATATATGTACATATATATATACACACACACATGCGTGCACGCACACAATGGAATATTACTCGGCAATAAAAAAAGAATGGAGTCTTGCCATTTGCAACAATGTGGATGGAACTAGAGTGTAGTATGCTAAACAAAATGGGCAAGGGGCATTGAGGAGGGCACTTGTTGGGATGGGCACTGAGTGTTATATGTATGTGATGAACCACTGGATTCTACTCCTGAAATCATTATTGCACTATATGCTAACTTGGATGTAAATTTTTAAAAATTAAAAACAAATTTTTTAAGTACAATAAAATTTAAAAAAATAAAATTTTAAAATTTAAAAAAAGAGTGACAATCTGACTTACAGTTAAAGAGAACCTCTGGCTACTGTGTTCAGAATAAACTTAGTGGGGTAAGAAGCAGGAAGACCAGTTAGGAGGCCAGGGCGGACCGGGTGTTCTCCCTGCTCCTGGGCATTCGGAACCTGCAGCCTAGACTTCCAGCCCTGAATCTGCTGCAGAGGCCATGTGGCCAGCATGGTATCCTCAGCAGATTGTTTCTCTGACCAAGGCTTTAATGTACATATTCGCACAGTTCAAAAACAGATTAAGAGGATTTACAGTCAAAAGTTTTCCTCTTCTGTTGTCTCTGACTTAAAACTTACCATCTCTCCACAAGGAGTTAGGTTGTTTCCAGGTTTTGCAGATAGTCCTGCAATGAAGGACCTCCATGAATTATTTCATAAATAGGTGAATTTATCTGTAAGGTAAATCCGTAACTGGAAATTCTGGATAATAGGAGACATAGCTTTGTAATTCTAATAAATATTCCTGCATCCTCTCTCAATATGAGATTATTGCAGTTTACACGTCAACCAGTTTTTGAGGCTGCCTGTTACCCATATGGTCACCAGTACAGTGTTACCACACTTTTGGAAACCTTTGCCAGTCTTTGCCACACGTTGGAAATCTTTGCCTGATAAGTGAAAAATGTTATCCCAGTACCCCATGCATTTTATTTGGAGTGTGGTTGGATATTTTGTCATAAGTAAGTTATTAGTACTTCCTTTTCAGTGAACTGTTTAATTATTTTTCTCTTCAGATGTTAGGCTTTTTTTTAGTTATTTACAGGAGCTCTTTTTTTTTTTAATGTTTATTATGAAAGAGTGAATATGAGTGGGGGAGGGGCAGAGAGAGAGATTCCCAAGTAGGCTCAGCATTGTGAGCACAGAGCCCAACTTGGGGTCTGGAGCCCACAAACCGTGAGATCATGACCCGAGCCAAAATCAGGAGTTGGGTGCTCAACCGACTAAGCCACCCAGGCACCCCAGGAGTTCTTTTTTACTAGGAAAAAAGAGGTTATTCTTTAAAAAAAGATTCTTTGTATACCTGTATGTATTTACTACAAAAGAAACAAAACAGTATATAAGAAGTCTACTTTTCTTCCTTAAAGGCAAATACTGTTTATCTGTTTTCTTCTAAATAGTGTCCCTCTTCAAATTTGTGTGTATGTATATGTGTGTGTACACACTACCCACATCCCCCCTTTTATTAATATATCAGTAGGAAAAGCCTACATAAACTATTTTTTACTGGTTTTTTTTTTCACCTTTTTTACCAACTGCAGACCTCCTGATAGGAAGATTTAACCCTTCACGCAGAGATTCACGCATCCTTGCTCAGTACCTTGAATATATTTATCATAATACTTGATAAAGACTAATACATAATACAACAACTAAGTAAATATCATTCGTGAATGAGCCAAGTGTATGAACCTCATCTGTATTTCTTTTCGTAGAAATGCTTTATTCCTCCTGGCACTAAAAATTGCCTTATTTTCACATATTGGTTGACTTTATTTTATTTTATTTTTTTGAGAGAGAGAGGGTGCAAGTGAACAAGGGCAGAGACAGAATCCCATGAGGGGCAGAGAGAGAGAGAAGTGGGGCTCAAGCTCACCCCACACAGGACTCAAACTCACAGACCATGAGATCATGACCTGAGCCAAAGTCAGGTGCTTAACCGACTGAACCATTCGGGTGCCCCGTTGGTTGACTTTAAAAGCTAAAAATGAATAAACAGTGTCCTGGTATGATTTCATAAGAATTTCTCAGCACAGAGCCAAGTGGGTGGTATGCCTTCCCTACCACCATTCTAGTTTCATAAATACTGTACCTTTCAAAAAAATGTATTACTATGATCAAGATTAAATAGGTTGTCTTTTCTTCGATTCCACCAATTTCTTAAAATCATCCACATTTTAATTTTGTTTCATGATTGGACTTTGCCTTCCTCCAATTTTTAAATTGTTTTTCCACCTGAGTGGCTCTGTCGGTTAAATGTCCGACTTCAGCTTAGGTCATGATCTCACGGTTCATGAGTTCAAGCCCCCCATTGGGCTTTCTGCTGTCAGCAGAGAGCCTGTTTGAGATTCTCTGTCTCCCTCTCTATGCTCTTCTCCCATGTGTGCACTTGCACGTGTGTATGTGTGTGTGCGCGTGCATGCACTCTCAAAAACATTTAAAAAACATTTTTTTTAATTGTTTTTCTGGGGCACCTGGGTGGCCCAGTCAGTTGAGCATCTGACTTTGGCTCAGGTCATGATCTTCATTCATGGGTTTGAGCTCTACATTGAGCTCTGTACTGACAGCTCAGAGCCTGGAGCCTGCTTTGGATTCTGTGTCTCCCTCTCTCTCTGCCCCTCCCCTACCCCCCTTCTCAAAAATAAATAAATATTAAGAAAACTTTTTCTAATTGTTTTTCCTTTATCTTTTTCCCTTGTCACATTTAAGATCTACAAAGGAATATGTCACCATGATATGATGAGGAACCGTGAATCTGTTATTTGGCCCAAGAACTAGTGTTATCAACAACCTGCATCTATGTATTATAGTTCCCCTATTCCATTTGTGCTTCACACAAAAGGAAATCACTATTCTGAATTTTATATGTATTATCTTGGTTTGGGTTATGTTTACAATGTTTATCTCTAAAATTTCTGGTTGGCTTTTGCACATGTTTGCACACACACTCGCTCTCTGTCTCTTACCTAGTTTTCTCTTCTCTTGTATTCTCTATTACTTGGAATCTACTTCATTCCTGAGTCCACCAGTCTTCTAATATAATTTAGACAGTTTTTCCTTGGATGATTACTTTCTCTACAGCTATTTGTTTTTGCTGGAGTTGGTGAATGTTCTTCTTAGCCTGTATTTGTTGCTTTTTCATATAAAGTTTTTCTAAGCCCTCGGCCGTACTATCTTTTTGATTTGGTCTGTGAACTCGTCTTTTTTCCTAGAGGTTGTTCTGTAGCTTTCTGCTGTCCTGCTAAAATCCCAGCATTGCTTTCGAGATCTTCAGCAAAGTGATGATTGTGGGATTTTTCTTCATTGCTCTCCTAGGTGAGAGAGTTTCATGGATGCCATGTTTTCCATTCCCTTACTTGCTATAATTCTTCCTTAGAGAGCTTTCTAAGAAAGTGTATACAAAGGGCCAGATAGTACGGTCTCTGTCACATCATCTTTTTAAAATCTAACAGCCCTTTAAAAATATAAAAACCATTCTTAGCTCAATTGCTGACCCTTGATCTAATGTGCAGTGGTGTTAAGTCCAATGCGAATCTGATTCATTTTCATTGTAGATGGTGGGTTTTTTCCAAAAAACTCTGGAAACTTAGCAGTGACCTTCGTGTTAAGAAATCGTATGAGGACTTCTCTGGGTCTTTTTTGTTTTAGCCCATCATTATGCTGAACAGTAGACTCTTGATTTAAAGATTTGTGCTTTTCCTTTAATTCTTTTTCTTATTACTTCTTAGGTAATTTCTTTAATGCCACCTCTTTCACTAAATCTCCCTCTTATTCAGATATAAGAGCTTCAGATTGATCGTGTGTCATCGATTTTTTTCTTATATTTTCTTTCCTTATCTTGATTGTCAGTCTTGGTTTCCTTCCTATAACATACTTTCTTCAAATATCTGAGGATTCTTGGCTGTGTCTCATTAGAATAGGAGGCAGAATTGTTGCCAGGAGCTCTTTTTGTAGCCAGAATTGTCATCTGGTAGGGTTTGCTTTAAGGTAGTGCTCTTTATCCTCAGATCTCTGAATTCCAGAAGGCTTTGTTCAGAGGTGTTGATATTCACAGATCCCATGGATAGCTGCAGAGAAGAATCTTCCTTTTATTTGTATGTTTTTCCTAGCAATTTGTTGCCTAATTATAGGTCATTCTCATTGCAGCAGAGGATTATTCCCCCTGCTTATTGTGCAGACAGACCTGAAGTTAGTTTTTCTGTTTTCAGACCTCCTTCTCACTCTTGCCGTCTGTCATACCTGCTGCCTCAGAGTCTGAAGCATTTCAGAGTTCAGACAGTTGGCTCCTCCTGCACAGCAGCACCACCAGGCATGGTCCAGGTGGCAGCACCCCTCTGCTGTGCCCTGGGCCACCAGACTTATTCCATATGTTCTTTTTTTTTTTTTTTTTTTTTTTTTTTTTTTTTTTTTAACATTTATTTATTTTTTGAGACCTAGAGAGACAGAGCATGAATGGGGGGAGGGCCAGAGAGAGAGGGAGACACAGAATCTGAAGCAGGCTCCAGGCTCTGAGCTGTCAGCCCAGAGCCTGATGCGGGGCTCGAACTCACGGACCGTGAGATCGTGACCTGAGCGAAGTCGGACGCTCAACCGACTGAGCCACCCAGGCGCCCCCCATATGTTCTACTCAGTCTAGAGATTTGTTGAAAAATACCTCACAGATTCCTTTCCGCCCAGTTCTGTTTATATTAGAAATCGTTTTTTATCCATTTAATGGCATTTTAGTATCATCTCAAAGGAAAAACATTTATAGTTGGTTTACTATCTTGAACCAGAAATCCGTTTGCCTCTACTCTAGTGTGAAGCACCGTTAACTCTTGCATGTGTTACCGCAGTAACTTCTTCACTGGTCCCCCTCCATCCGTACTGCACTCCTCCAGTTCATTTTCTATGCAGCAACCGGAATGAATTTTAGGGAACTCAAATCTGATCGTCAAATTATATCACGTGTCTTCGAGAACGCATCTAATATAGAGACCTCAAGAGATTGTGTCCTAGAGGAAATTCTGTCACTGCAGTGATGGTCTGATATGGATGTGGTTGTCATGTCACACAGACAGGCCCACACTACTCACCAGAGCCAGCCCCTGAGCGGGGCCTCTTCTCTCCCCAAGGCCTCTGTCCTGGTTTAGGACTCTGAATCACAGATCTAAAAATAAGGCACAAGGCTGTGAGCTAGCAGGGCAGCTGCACACCTCTGTTCTGTGACTAGCTGGTGTTCAGCAGCACGTCCCCATGTCCAACTCTGCTACTGCTCCAAACAGCCTGGAGATCCAGCTCAGCTCCCCCAGGGACTAGGCCTCGAGCTGCCCATAACCTGGCACTGGGCTTATCTTGAAGTTGTAAGTGATCAGAACCTCGTGCCTATTGTCTGCAAGTGTCTAAAGGGATTCTTGGGGCACGCGGGTGGCTTAGTCGGTTAAAGCATCTGACTTCGGCTCAGGTCGTGATCTCACAGTTTGTGAGTTCGAGTCCTGCATCAGGCCCTGTGCTGAGAGCTCAGAGCTTGGAGCCTGCTTCAGATTCTGTGTCTCTGTCTCTCTGCCCCTCCCCTGTTCATGCTCTGTCTCTTGAAATAATTAAACATTTAAAAAATATCTATATATTTATATATATATTTATATTTATTATATATATATTTATTATAATATATTTATATTATATTTATATATATATTTATGTATTTATATAATATATATATTATATTATATATATATATATATACATATAATTATTTAAAGGGATGCTTGACAAAATGTCAGGCTAGCCCATACTTTAACATCTCCCTGGATGTGTCCCTGTGTCAGATGCCTGTTTGGTTTCCAGAGTCAGTGGGTTTGCTCTGCAGCTTTCATCAATCCAGATGATGACTTATGCTCAAAACATACCTAGTCTGGGCTGACTTAGTTTTTCTCTTCCAGCTGCTACTTGATTTAAATCTGGAAATCCTGTAGACTTCAGACTTCCCCAGAACTGAGAGGGTCCACTGTCTATCCCTAGCAATCAAAAGATGGCTGCTTTTTCTTTTCCAGGGAATGGAAAGGAGCTGTCAGAAATGTTCATTTTTGCAGTATCCCAACTTGAACTTACCTTGATCTCACTTAACTTAAGGAGGTAGGGAAATATAGAACCACATATTAGTACAAGTAATGTCTTTCACAGCCAACTACCAAAAAACGGCAGCCAGCTACAGATGACCTGGCAATGATGAGCCCACACTGTTGGTGGAAAGACTGGCAGTACCCCCCAACAATTGCTGGCAAGAGCCCCAGGGTGCCTTCTGGAACAGGCTGACATCTTTTCACATTTGATTCCCCACTCTTCCACCATGAATAAATTGGATGTGCACATAGTCTTTGGCCTTTCCAAAAGAAAGATTTTTTTTTTAACTCAGCAAATTAGGAATAGATAGAAAGTTACTTAATCTAATAAAGGATATTTACCAAAAATGTTAGGCAATATCACACATAATGGTGAAATATTGCACTCTCATCTTAAGACTGGTATCAAATACCACTTACATTTAGCATTGTGTTGGCCATCCTGGCTAGTGCAATAAGGCATGAAAAAGAAATAAAGGTAGAAAGATTGGGAAAAAGAAAAAACTATCATTTGTAACATGACATGATGGGATATAACAAACCTGTATACAAACTACTACAACTAATAAGTGAATTATCAGGGCACCTAGCTGGCTCAGTAGGAAGAGCATGGAACTCTAAATCTCGGGTTGTGAGTTCAAGCCCCATGTTGGGTATAGCGATTACTTTAAAAAAAAAAAAGAAACTTAAAAAAATTATTATTAACATATACAAAAATCATTTGTTTTTATAAACAATCACCAACTAATTATAAAATAAGTTAAAATATTACCATTTATAATAGTACCCTACCAAAACAACTAAATACCTAACAATCTGACGAAAGATGTGTAAGACCTCTACACTGAAAACTACAAAATATTTCTGAGAAAAAAATAGGATCATATCTTTAAGACCTTGAACTAGGTAGGCAAAGAAGATACCAAACAAAAAATGAAAATAAAAGATGTTGATAAACGACTTCATTAAGAGTGAAAACTACTAAAGGGTGTGAAAATGGGGGCCACAGCCTGGGAGAAGATACTTAACATTATGTAATATTTGCCATCAAAGGGCTCATAATCCAGAATATATGAAGAAGTACAAGTCAGTTTTATTTTTTAAAAACCAACAATTCAGGGCACCTGGGTGGCTCAGTTGTTGAACGTCTGACTTTGGCTCAGGTCATGATCTTGTGGTTCGTGGGTTCGAGCCCCGCATCAGTCTCTGCGCTGGCAGCTTGGAGCCTGGAGCCTGCTTCGGATTCTGTGTCTTCCTCTCTCTGCCCCTCCCCCACTCACACTCTGTCTCTGTCTCTCTCAAAACTAAACATTAAAAAAAAATTTTTTTTAAACCCAGCAATTCAATTTTTAACATTTTGAACAGACAGTAAGAATATTCAGATCTAATGAAGATGTGAAAACATTCTTGACATTTTGTCATCAAAGAAATGCAAATTAAAACTGTAGTGAGATACCATTCTACTCCCACAAAACTGACAAACTTTTTGAAGACCATAATGTCAAGTGTTGGTGAGGAAGTGGAGGAGGTAGGATGGACACACTTTAATGGTGGGAGTGTAAATTGGTACAATCACAAAACTAATGTATAGTGTCTACTAAAGCCATATGTATATATTATATGTAGTTATGATCCATCAGTTTCATTGTTGGGTATTTTCCCAATAGCAGTGATTGGCTTATGTCCAACAGACAGGAATGTTCATAGTAATCCTAATAGCCAAAACCTGGAAATAATTCCAATATTTAGCAACAATAGAACAAATAGTGGTATGTTCATCAGTGGAATACAGTGTAAAAAAATTAAAACTTGTTCTACACAACATAAATGAATCTCCCAGGCACTCATCATGATGAATGACAGAAGCCAGACATAAAGAATACTGCTATACTATACTATTTCACCTATACTATACTATAGGATTTCATCTACCTGAAACTCAAAACAGGCAAAACTTACCTATAGTGATAGAGATGAAGTACTAGTTATCTTTGGGGGAGGCAAGGCCTGCTAAAGTATTCTATCTTGGGGTGGTTTGTATATATAAGTGAAAATTTAAACTGTGCACTTAAGATATGTGTACTTTATATAAATTGAATGTCAGTATGAGAGGTACATGGAGGGGGACCTTGGAGTTTTTCCATTGCTCTGCCCCTTTGATACCACACACAGGCCCCTGAGAGCCTTGCTAACTCCCTTTGCCTCTACCTCTCCTCCCCACCGCCCTCACCAGTGCTATGGAAACAAATTTTTGCATCACATTCTTCCAGTAACTTCCTGTTTCTCTTCAGAAAGAGCCATCCTGCCCATCCTGTCTTGTGTGATCTAGTCCCTAGGGAACTCCCTTAGCCTTCCCTTGGTTCCAAAAATGAGCCAGATTCCTTGTCTAGGGCCTTTGTACAGGCAGTTCCTTTCACCTGGAGGGCTTCTCCCAGCTATAGTTGACTCTTGGACATTGTGGAGGTTTGGGGTGCTGACCACCCCCCTAGTAAAAAACCACGTATAACTTTTGACTTTCCAAAACTTACAGCCTCATGTTAGCCAAAAGCCCACTAATAACATAAACAGTTGATTAAGACATATTTTGTATGTTATATGCATTATATGCTGTATTCTTACAATAAAGCTAGAGCAAAGGTTACTGAGAAAATAACCAGAGAAAATCCAGCACTCTTGTTAAAAAAAACTCACCTGTAAGTGGACCCATACAGTTCAAGCCTGTGCTGTTGAAGGATCAACTGTAATTGCTTCTCATTCTTCAAATGACAGTTTAAACATAACATTTTCAGAGATGCCTTCCAGGACCTTCCAGAATGTGTTGACCTCTTCTTGAAGTAGTATTTTAGCATTTTTTTTCTTCACTGCAACATATTCTAATTGTGCTTACATGCTTGTGTTAGGTTTATGTTTGTGGATTTGTGTTCAGCTCTGTTTTTCCCACCAAATGGGTGTTAAGGATCACTTTTATCTCATTCATCACTCTATCCCCAGTACCCAGCACAGTGCCTGGCCCATAGTAGGTGCTCAGAAATGTGTTGAATAAATGAGGAACCTATTTAGTGAATGCCTGCTGTTTGCTGTATACCATATCCAGTGCTGAAGATACAGCTGAGTATGAGATGAACATTGTCTAAGCTCACTGTCCAGAAAGGGCAAAACTTACAGTTTTGTGGGCATTAAGACTATGGGGAGATATACAGTTGAGGATTTCAGAGAAGACTTCCTGGAAGAGGAGGCCCACGAGGTCATGCTTTAAAGAGCTCTGCTACCAGAGGCCTGTTCTGGGTGAGGGCCAAACTTGTGACCGGTTCTGGACTCGTGGTGCTCTTGGATTTGCCCGTGACTGTGACTATGTAGATGTGGAAAACAACTTGAAACGCTAATTTTATGAGATCACAGGTAATCTCATTTCTTCTTACTGACCTGATCAGCTTCTGTAGTAGAGGTGATGTAGTACTTTCAGGGTTTCTCCATATATTTTAAGGCCACCTGGCTCCCTTTCAATCAGCCCAATCTCCTTGGTGATTCTAGTAGGAAGCTCGGAGCTATGGCAAGTCAAAAGTGGCTTTTAGTTTCATCAGCTCCCTCTTATGGTGTTCACTGGGTAGCTCAGAACTGGATGCTCTTGCACCCTCATTTGGAGCAGTGTAGACTGATGAGGCTTCATTGTTTTGCCCTTTACCAGCAATGTTTCATGGAAGTGAAATCATTGTAGGTTAAGAGCCAAATCTTAGTGTATAAACTCAGCCTTTCCCCAAGTATTTCTAATGACTTAGCTTAAAAATATATTTGGTTCTGCCCAGCTTTGCCCCTATATGGAAGGCATGAGTACTTGGCAGCTTGCGGGTTAGGGTTAAGGTTAGGCGCAACACTGCCAGGCAGTGAGAAGGCTGGGGGGTCTGGGCTCTGAGCCCTGAGCCCATCTCTCCCAGTGGAGTGAGTGGGGGCGGCAGGAGGAGAAAACCCCTCTTGCCTTTCGTCACTCAAACACACTGCTCTCTGACCTGGCTGGAACATCTGCTTCCCCGAATTGCACATGGGAGGCAGCCCGCTATCTGATGCTTATGTGGTCCTGCCCTCCAGCACCTACATCCACCAGGAGTTGAGTAGCCCAGACCTCTTTGGAAGGGAGTCTGGGTTCTGTGACCAGTCCTCAAGGTCTCACAGGTTGCCATCACCACTAGAAATTAAGCCGGTGGCAGTTTACTGCTCCTGCTTGCTAACAGATGAAGAAGACCCAATTGAAATGCTCTAACCAGACTGTAACTGGGGATAACCACATGTAAAGATCTCTACGTGGAGCCATACAGCAACTTCAGAGTTGTCAGGTTGGAGGAATCTGGCACCGTGTTTTGAAGAAATGAAAACCCAGCTCCCAAGACTCTCCTTCCCACTGTGTGAGGGAGCAGACAAGCCACAGGATAGCAGTCTGTAAGTTACTCCCGGGCATCAGGACAGCTGCCAAGGACAGCCATTCTAGTGGCCACAGTGCTCTTTTTGTTAGGGCTAATAAATCCCCTCTTGTTTCCGTGACAAGGAGTTGGGGTTATTACGTTTTGATAACCAAAAGAAAGTCACCCGCACTCAGGAAAGGGGACAGAGTTCTGCTTTCTTCAGCCAGATGGACCCGAGAAGGTCTCTCATTCCCCTCAATCTTGGCCCCTGGTGGGTTTACAAATCTGAGGGGGATGCTCATAAATTTAATTGTTCAGAACTCCCAACAAGTGTTCAAGTCCGTACTTTTTACGAGGCCACGGAGTTGACTGCAACTCTTCACTTGCAATTCCTGAGAGACACATCTTGCCAGACGAGAACCAAGCAGAGACCTGAGCTAGGGCAGTGCCCGTGGCCGGGTCCATATACTGGAACCTGAGGAGAGCAAGGCCTTGGTTCTGTCAGCTATGAAATGGACTGGAGCTGCCCCTGGCTTTCAGGATGACTTGACCTGAAGGCCACAGCACCTATGGCTTCACCAATACCAGAGCCTTGCCTTGTTCCCGCCCCAGCACACCTTCCTTTCCTGCCCATAAGCCCTTGGACCCCTGGAAGTCTGTAGGGCCTGGGATATATCCCTTTCCACTGTGTAGACCTTCACGGCTGATCACTGTGGTGGGCTTAGCCTCTAGGGTGGTCCCTAGTCTACAGCTGCTCTCCCTAACACCTCTGTTTCACCAAACCCCAAAGAACCCCCAGGGAGTCCCCCAGCAGCTCCTCCTGCCTGTATCTCCCATGTTCCCTGAGGTGGTACCAGGTATTCTGTCCTGCCTACAGGGGAAGGAGCCTGGACTCCTGGGGTCCAGCCCACCCATCAGGTTTCTCCCAGGCCCCTGGCCAGCCCCAACCCCTCAGAACAATGAAAGGCAACCTGGGATCTTAGAGGTGGGGGTGAGACAGCAGCAGATGGCTCTTCCTGGTAAGGGCCCCTTGGCCACAGTACAACCATTTCCAGCCAGTGAAGAAAGGACAACAGGATGCTCAGATGCTTACACACAGGGGAAAGGGAGGAGTGAGCAATGACTTCCTCAGGGAGGCAATCCAGAGACTGGGGGAGAAGTTTCCCCTTTAACACATGACTCACACTGCCCTTACCCCCTTTCCTGCCTGGGCCACGCCACTCAAGCTAGACTGGACTGGCCTTGCCACAGCCTCTCTCCATGCCCAGCAGCAGACAGCCGGTTGCTCTGTGTCCAGAACGTCTGGCCAGCCCTCTCCAGACTCGCTTCCCAATCCTGTGGATTCTGGAATGCAATTACCCTTCCTGGGGCTCAAAGCCCATATTGCAGCTTTCACACTCTGCCCAGGGGAGACCAGTAAGGTAGAGGAGGGAAGGTACCCTTTCCAAACCAACACCATTGCTCCTGCCCCACCTCCAAAACTTGGCTGTGACAACTCCTTCCCTGAAGGCTCTTCTTTCAGACATGCCCACTAAAACTAACATGTGAAAGCCCAGCCTGGGAGCCCTGGCTTCTGCCATGAAGAATACACAAGCCAACAGTAATAATTTTGGCTGCTTAAAAAAAATCAGTTCTCATTCCTCATGAGCCCCTCTGTGTGGATGTTTGTATTCTGCAGCCTTTCACATTAGAAATGTGAAGCCTTCATAAAAAGCTAGCTATAGCAAATCTGCTTTTCTCTCTCTCTCTCAGTGAAGAGGGAGGCATCTCATGCCAAGGTCAAGGTGCATCTCGCCATCTCACTAATGCAGAGCTGTTCCGTCACTGAGGAGCTCCTGAAGTCTCATTCTGCTCATTTCCTGCAGTGACGACCTCTGAGGTTCTCAGCCCTTGCATGGGGTCTGGCTCCAACCAGCTGTGCCTCTAACCAGATACACAGGGGATCAGGTGATTCAGGGAGAGACCCTGTTCCCCGGCCTGGGCCTTCTTGGCCTCCTCAGTGGCAAACTGAGGTGTTAGTCTGGTGGTCTCTGGGGTGCCATCCTATCCCTATGTGCATGTGAAGGGTCCAATCACAGACCTCTCTGGAGAGCTGCAGGGTCACAGCTTCCCTCCCTGAAGACACGGGGACTCCAGGAGGGCCTGGCCTCCATCTCTAGACCCTGTGACTCCACCCTCTTTTCTTGACACTCTAGTGTAAGGGAGCTTGGAATAAAGAGGTGACACGACTTGACAGATATCTCAAATGTGTGTGATGGGTACATGGGTGTTTTTTTCCCTTCCTCTCCATATGTATGAGTGTTTGATGAATGCAAACAATAGTTCAAACCTCTAGGAGGTAGATATGATAGCTGTAGATACACTATTCGCAAAGCAGATTTGATATGTGCACAGTGCAAAATATCCTCAGGTAAGCTTGAAAAGCCCAAGACGGCCTAGTGCTCAAAGGCCACCAAAAGGGCCCCAAGGTTGGCAAGGTTCACACTGAGCCCAAATAAGAACTGCACAAATGAGCTGAAACTAATATAACACTGCATGTTAATTATACTTCAATAAAAAGAAAACAAAACAGAACTGCATGCATGGCTGAACGGGTCTCTAGAACCTCCTGGTCCTGGATTGAAGCCTATGGAAGGGGCCCAGATGGAGCCAGGCATAAGTTGTTTCCGACACTATCTGGGACCATGGGGTTCAGAGTGAAGTGAGCAGCAGTGGTTAAGCGCATGGGTCAGAGCCTGGCAAGTAGGGAGGGAGCCTCTTTCAAGTCCCATCCAGTGTTTACCAAGTGCCTCCAGGCATAGCCACTGGAGCCTGGGGCCTGTCTCAGGAGCTAGGAGCACCTCGGAATGGTGGATGGGCTTGTTCTGAGATGGCAGGAACCACGCTTGGCCACATAGAAGCCAGCCATCATCCCTGGTCCTTCTCCAGCCTACACAGGTAAGGTGACACCAGCACCCAGGGACACTTCCTCCAAACCAGCTGTCCTTTCCGCCTCACATCCTTCCTTTTGTCGCTTGGGATCCACGGCCCATCATGTCCCTAACACTTTTGGCTCTGTTACTCAACTGCCAGATGAATCCTTGCTTCACCTTCTTCACCTTTACCTGAAAGCTGCTGGGGCAAGTCACTTAACAGGAAAGAGGGCTCTACTCTGAATGGATAATTAGCAACCTGAAATAGATTCTCCATGCAATTTGTAAATTCTCCCAAATTTCTCCTTTCAACTCCCCTTTCTGCTTTCACACCTTTCCCACTTTCCTCACACCTCTGTCCCCAAGCTTCCCTCTCTCTTTGCGGCAAAGCATTTTACATCCCCTCGAGCCTTTGCAGAACCTCACAGAATGACCATCATGTCTCTCCTGTATACTCAGCCTGTTTCTGCCAACTGGATCCTCCTCTCTGACATTGAAATGTGTGTAAATCTCTTCCACCTTATTTAAGAAAAAAATGTTTTAATGTTTAATTATTTAGAGAGAGCATGTGCACACACCTGGGTGCACATGTGGAGGGGCAGAGGGGGAGAGAGAGGATCCAAAGCAGGCTCCATGCTGTCAGTTCAGAGCCCTACACAGGCTCGAACCCATGAACCATGAGATAACGACCTAAGCAGAATCAAGAGTCAGATGCTTAACCAACTGAACCACCCAGGCGCCCCTAACTCTCTTCCATTTTAAAAAACCAAACACCAGGGCACCTGGCTGGCTCAGTCAATGGATGCGACTCTTGATGCTAGGGTTCTGAGTTCACACCCCACGTCGGGCATAGAGCTTACTTTAAAAAAAAAAAAAAGTCACCAGAAAGCCTCCCTTCAATCTAAACTCACCTTCAGCTCCTACCCACAGCTTCAATGAACCTAAGCTCCAGTGACATCTCCAGCTGCAGACCTTCCATCCCCAGTTGCCTCCTCAGTGCATCCTCCTTGATGTCATGTTTACAGTGGAACTCATGGCCTTCTTTCTGTCTTCGAGACTTTCCAGCACTGTGTCACCACTACAATGGTTCATCCCAGAGACTCGGGAGAAATCTAGGATTCCGTTCTCTTCCTGACCCTCCATATCCATTTCATCAGTGACTTCCATCTGCTTTGTTCCCCACTGCCACTCCCTCAGTCTGTGAGTGGCTTTCCACATGAGGTTCACATACCCACGGGTATAAGAAAGCCATCTACTAGAGTACAGGAAGAAAATGTTAGAACTTCTATATAGATTTTCTTTTTAATCCTTTAAAATTATTTATGTTTCATGATGTAAATAGTATGTTAGTAGTGTAGTGGATATATCTATGCATTCCTTGGCATATTCCAGATTTGGTCCCAGACCACTGTAAAAAAGCTAATAGTGCAATAAAGTGAGTCAAGTGAATTTTTTGGTTTTCCAGTGCATATAAAAGTTATGTTTAGGGGCGCCCGGGTGGCTCAGTCAGTTAAGTGTCTGACTTCAGCTCAGGTCATGATCTCACAATTTGTGGGTTCGAGCCCCGCGTGGGCTCTGTGCTGTCAGTCCAGAGCCTGGAGCCTGCTCTTGATTCTATGTCTCCCTCTCTTTTTGCCCCTCCCCTGCTCACACTCTCTCAAAAATAAACATTAAAGTTCTTTTTAAGTTTTGTTTTCAATAATACTGTAGTCTGTTAAGTGTGCAACAGCATTATGTCTAAGAAAACAATGTACAGGGGTGCCTGGGTGGCTCAGTCTGTTGAGCGTCTGACCTCGGCTCAGGTCATGATCTCGCAGTTTGTGGGTTCAAGCCCCACGTCAGACTCTGTGCTGGCAGCTCAGAGCCTGGAGCCTGCTTCAGATTCTGTGTCTCCCTCTGTCTCTCTGCCTGCTCCCCCACTCACACTCTGTCTCTTTCTCCTTCAAAAATAAACATTAAAAAAAAAAAGAAAACAATGTACATACCTTAATTTAAAAAATACTGTATTGCTAAAACATGCTAAGCATCATCTGAGTTTTCATTGAGTCATAATCACTGATCATAGATTATCATAACAAATACAATAATAATGCAAAAACATGAAATATTGGGAGAATTACCAAAAGTGCACAGAGATACAGAGTGAGCAAATACTGTTAGAAAAAATAATGCCAATAACTAGCTCAATGCAGAGTTGCCACAAACCTACAAATTTTAAAAAATGCTGGATCTGAAAAGTGCAATAAAGGGAAGCATATTAGAATGAGGTATTTTTGTATGTATTAATAAAATCTAGATAGTAGTCAAACTTTTGCTGATAGAAGTTCAAGAACAATAAGAAAAATGTGGAGGCCCTGATCTAAATCAGAATTGTTTTTTGCTTGGACAATTGAAATAGTTTCCTGATAGCTAGCTATCTAAAATATACATAGAATTCACAATTTTAACCATTTTTAATTGTATAGTTTTGGGGTGGTTGTGCACTATCACATCCATCTCCAGAAGTTTTCATCTTCTGAAACTGAAACTCTATACCCGTTAAATACAAACTCCCCATGCTCCCCTCGCCCCATTCCTTGGCAACTACCATTCTACTTCCTGTCTCTATGAGTTGCTTATTCTAGGTATCTCCTATAAGTAGAATTATAAAATATTTGTCCTTTTGTGAGTGGCTTATTTATTAGCATAATGCTTCATGGTTCATACATTTGTAGCATGTCAGAATTTCCTTCCTTTTTAAGGCTGAATAGTATTCCATTGCATGGATATGCCACATTTTATCTACTCATCCATCAACGGACACTTGGGCTGCTTCCACCTTTTTGACTAATATGAAAAAGGCTGCTATGAACATGGGTGTAGAAATCTACATCCCCTTTTGCCTCCCCCTCTATAGTCCTTCTCTGCAACTGTAGTCCAGGCAATCCCTTTAAACGCACAAGCATGGTAAAATCATCCCTCGCTTTAAATTTACTAGTTTCCCACTGCTCTCAGGCAAAATCTTACTATCCTAGTTTCTCCAACACACATTGAAGACACCTGCTGTTTCTTCTGCCCTAACATGCTTTCCTCTCTGCTTATCTAAGTTG
Source organism: Puma concolor (assembly GCF_028749965.1). Taxonomy (NCBI): domain Eukaryota; kingdom Metazoa; phylum Chordata; class Mammalia; order Carnivora; family Felidae; genus Puma; species Puma concolor. The sequence continues at coordinate 43,799,616 of NC_141681.1, forward strand.
TTTCTTCCTTCTCTCCTTTAGGACCTCAACTCCTGTTCTATTTCCTGGGCAAATAATTCCCTGATCACCCTCCTACACTAGGTCAGGGAACTCTCCCCCTCCCTCTTTCACTTTACCCTCCTACCACTTGTCACAATTGGCACTATCTCATCGTGCGTATTTGTGGCAATTTTATTGTGTTTCCACTAGAGAATAAACCAATGAGAGTGAGGGCATTACCCTGTTCCTACAGTGCCTGTCAGGACGTGGCATCCAGTAAGCACTCATTATTTGAGTAATCTATTTCAATAATAAGTCTGTGAGGACGTAGCTAACCCCTCCCGCCCACAGGCCAAGCCACAGTGGAGGATAGGGGTGGCCCTGCAGGCTCCGGCCGACTGTCTTTACCCCCCACCCTAGCCGTCCCGCAGGGAGGTCCTCGGTGCCTGGGGTAGGAAGCTCAGGGCCGCCCCCTCCCGGCTCGCGCAGCGGGGATCAGCTCCGAGCCCCCGGGTCCGCCTCCACTCCGGCGTCCGCCTGGGGCGGGGGCGGGGCCGGCCTGGAGACGTCACTTCCGGTGTACACAGCCGGTCCGGGCGGTGTGCTGGGGGCCGGGGCGCGTCGCAGGTGAGGAACGGGCGCGAGCGGGCACTCCGTGGCGCAGGCGGGCGGGCTGGTGGGTGGCCAGTGGGCTGCGGACCGGGACTGGCGACTGGACGAGCTCGCGGACAGCCGCTCCGCTCGGGGCCGCGGGGCCGTGGGCTCCCGCCCCTTGCCCGTCCGCTGTGGAGGACGCCGGGCTCTGGGGGCGCTGGCCGGGCGGACGGAAGCCCGGAGGGGCCTCATGGCTCGTGCCCGGGACTGGGGGCGCCGGGGTACTCCGCAGACGCTGGACGGGAGGAGCGGGGGGCGCTCCCTCGGGCCTCCGGGGCCGGGGAGGTCGGGCTGGCGCCGGCGCCCGTTCCCGGAAGCCGGCGGAGCGGTCCGCGGAGGCACGGCGGCCTGTGGGCGTCCGGGGTCCGCCGAGACTGGCTGGGGACGCGGCCCTCACGCCGCCCCGCGGCTGCCTGGCCGGCTGCGCGCACCTTCGCGGCCGTGCGGGGCCACCGAGGGACACGATTTCCCGGCCCCGCGGAGCCTGCTGGCGCAGTCGAGCCGGGGGAGGTTCTGCGGGGACCCGGCAGGGCTGGGGGCTGAAGGACCCACGCCTGTGGGGCGAGTGCAGGGTCAGGGGTGTGTCTTCCTGCTCCGCGCGGTGCGAGGAAAGAAGCACGCCTGGTTGGCATGATAAGAATTCTGTTCATACTCCTCACAAAATTTGCCAGGTGAACACTCAGGTTGGGGGACCCCGATTTGAAAAAAGCTTGTTCCCGCACCGTCACCCCCATTATAAAAGCAATTCATTCTCCTCACATTCAAGACAACACAAAAAGTGTTGTGACAATACTTTTTCAAATGACAGTCATCCGCCAGCCTGCCACTCAGTGACGATCATTGCTAACATTTTGGTTATGTCAGTAAATACAACGCATTTCACTTGTATTGTCACTTCTGTGGACTTGATTGCACACCGTAATTTAAAGCCCTGCTGGTACATAGGTAGATTGTTCCCAGTTGGTCACATCACAAGACAATTTTGTCAAAAGGAATCGTCTGATTGTTTTAGGATAAATTTACAAATGAGGTCAAAGGTAACCTTCGTGTAAAAAATCGGTTATATTTGTTTCCTTTATTGACAAGTTGGAAAAATTCTTCTCCGTCCCGGTGTTATAAAAACTTCCATTCATTTTGCTTCTCGTTTCATGGTTTTATTATGATTTTTTAAATTTCAGTTTAAAAATTGCTACTCAAAATTTCGTTTTGGTGTAAGATAGAAAATATTTTCCAAATGGTTAGTTGACCCAGTTTTATTGAATAAGCTATGACTGCCGTTTTATCATATTTTAGATCTGAAGTTCTCAGTATGTGTTTATAAGACACTACTCACAAATTTGGTATGTAGATTTTGTGAAGACTGTTTTTAAATTTCGTTCACAGTATCTTTTCTTTTTTCTTAATAATTTTCCTTTACAAGGCTAGGAAATATTTCGTGTTTGGGTGTGGTGTTTTGTTTTTTGTTTTTTTTTTTTTTCTTTTTCTCTTTAAAAATGAAAAGTTTAGTTTATTGTTTCATTTGCTTTCTTGCTGACAGGATAACAAACTCCATATGAAGAGTTCAGGTTTGTTGTGGCAACTTTTCAGTCTGGCATTTGAGATTCTAATCTTCCTCTATTTTTGCACACGAATACGTAGGTTAGCATTGGAGACCAAGATAGAAAAGCTCTCAGATTCCCTTGGCAAGCCTTGATTTTTCAATCTAAAATTATCTCTGGATTTTTGGAAGACAGCATGTTTTAAGCATCCTTTAAAAAAAATTTTTAAACAAGTTGCATATGATTCTGCTGAAATCTTACTAAATGTTTATTCTATTTCAATCCCGGAGCCTAATACACCAGAAGCTTTATGTCAAGTGGTGCTTCCAAGACTGTAGGAAAATAATCGTATGTAAGAGCTAGTCGGCTGGGGCATCCCATGGGTTGGGTGTCCACTCTCTTTCTTTCCCTCCTGAGACTTCGTCCTTAGTGGAAAATGATGACCTTCCTCTCTGGACAAAGAATGTTGGTTTGAATAAGGAATAGCTTTACTTTGGAGTTACGGTGGGGCCAGGGAAGGGGGGTGGGGGGTGCCTTTTTCTCTTAGTATAAGTTCACTAAGAGCCTGAATGAGTGAGGGGTTGTGTTTCAAATGTGTTTATCTCTATTGAAACTGCTCTTGAGGCCCAATCGATAGATGCAGTGGCTGCTGCTTACTCATTTCCCTTGACCTTGACCATGACCATAAATATTTGGCATGGTAAGCCAGATTTTCTTGCTGTTGTCAGTCTCCTCTTGGTTGGCCTTTTTGACTTGGAGCTATTGTAGTCCTTTTCTTAAACTTTGTGACTGTGGTTTTTCACTTGTCTTTGTTGGTGCTCGTCCCACATCTGTCTATGAGCATTTTCCAAGGCCTAGCTTCATGCCTCTACCTCTTTGCCCCCAAAACAGTGCTTCTTTGCACTCATCCAGTATGAGATCTAGGCAGAGAACCACTTCACCCCCTCACTCCTGTCTCCATACATTGACCCCAACTCAGACTTTACTGCAAGTCATTTCCGTACCTCCAACAGACCCCTGGTCATGTTCTCCAGTCTGTGCTTTCTCCAGGTGAGGAGCCCTTCACTGCTTCCCAAGGTGGACTGTCTTTCATGACTGTAAGGACCTATCTCATTCCATTTTCCTTCTTGATTGGAGTTGTATTTGCGGTTTGCTTTCTGTCCCTTTAACATGATTTAGATTTTGTATGTTTACTCTTAGGGACTTCAGACATAATCTGGTCCCACCCTGGATGAGAAAGATGAGACCCAGTGCTTTTATTGATTAATTTAGTCAGCTCACATTTATGAAGTACTCACAGTGTGGGCCAGTTACTGTTGTGGAAAATTGGAATACAGAGCTGAAAGGCACAGCCTGAAGAAGGCCAAATAAGCAATTGCCATAAAGTGTCATAAGTGCCTGGAAGTGGGGGACACATGATAAGCTCCACCAGGTTTCAGAGATCTTGCCTGTCCTGTTCACTGCTATTATCTCCAGGACCTAGAACACAGTGTTCTGGGAACAATCAAGTGTTTGTTGAATGAATCAGTGATCATCTGTGAATGAAATGAGACTAAAAGAGCTGTCTATAGAAAAGATGTAAACCAAGAGACATTTTTGTAAGTGTAGTTTGGAGAATTTCAGGGAAAACTTTAAGTTCAACCAAAATGACCCAGCTATAACCCCAAGAAGGCATGATTGGAATGTGTTTGTAGCCAGAATTGCTTAAACTTAATTTTGTATCCTCAGAAGAAAGACTGCATTTCTAGGAGAGGGTTGGGATGGTGTCTGTGGAAATTGGGGTGGTGAATCCAAGAGAGGAATTTGGTGATATGTCTGTAGGACTGCCTGGGGACTCTGGCCAGAGGAGCTGTGTGCAGTCCTTCAGTGAGCCTCTGCACCATCAAGCAGATGGGTGCATCTCTGTTGATGCCTCTACCCAGGAGAATCTTTCCCTTGCTTTGCTTCCATTCTCCTGATACCTTCTGATTAGAACATGGCTTCACATGGAGATTTCCTGCCAACGAGAGATTATGAATGGCTGAGAGCTCCATATGCAGACTGCTCGGATCAGATCCTGCTCTTGGGGTGCTGGCTAATCCTGGCTAATCTCTGTTTGCCCTTCTGTAGAATGGGGATAATAGTAGTACTTTCCTTTTTGCTGCCTCACATCTGGTAAGTGCTCAGTAAATATTAGCTTTCATGGGTATTTATAAACTTAGTAACTAGCCCTCTGGTTCACACATAGTCATCTTTGAGTTTAGGTGACCTGAATCAGTTGCCCTGGACCAGCTTGCTCCTGGGTGCACTGACAAAACCTAGAACCAAAAGGGGTAGCCATGATAGATACAATTTTCCCAAACCGTTCCCCCAGAGAATCCACCTGCAGTTGTCAGGGAAGATTCCCTGGAGGATGGGCTTGAGCTGCATACTGTAGGAGAACGTTAGTTCGGCACCACAGTGAGGGGAAAGGACTTTTAGGGAGGGCCATGACAGGCACAAAGGTGTAGAGGTGAGCAGGCTGAGGTATGTGAGCTATAGAGTTTTAGGGTAAAGGGTAGGCAGGTACGAATAAGGAAGTAGAGGGAAATGAGATTGGAGAGGAAAGTGGAGCCAGCTCTTGAAGAAACAAGAACAATATGTAACTTATTGAGCACTAACAATGTGTCAGGTATTATGTTAATCCCTTAGACTCACTGTGGTAGCCAGGTTTGGTGCCATGTGTCTTGTGTATATTACCTTGTTTAGTCTTTACAACAACCCCCTGAAGTAGAGAGGTATATTACAGGAGAAGTAACATGTGGAATGTCAGCTGGTTGGTCTCTGCCTGGTGGGTGATTCAGTCTGCACATCTCTGCAAGGCTAACACTTGGTATCTTTTGTACATTTAAAAGCCTTTGTGACTTATGTATTTCCTGATGAAGTCCACGCCCATCAAGATCCTCTGACTTTATGAACCATCTTGGGTTAAAATGTGAAAATATGTGTATCTTAGCATTGAATAAAAAAGGGTGTAGGTGCAGATATGCATCAAGCTTGGAGAAATGTCATTCAGTGAAAAAGGCAAGATGCAGAACACTGTGTATGGGCCCATTTGTGTAAAAAAAAAAGAGAGAGAGAGAGGTACACATGAAATGTTTTGTTTTTTGTTTTTCTAAGTAGGCTTCATGCCCAGCACGGAGCCCAACATGGGGCTTGAACTCATAAGCCTGAGATCAAGACCTGAGCTGAGATCAAGAGTCGGATTCTTAACTGACTGAACCATCCAGGCGCCCCATGAAATAGGTTTCTAAGTGTAGAAAAAAATTCCTGAAGTGATAGAAAAGAAACAGTGGTTGCCTTTGGGATGAAGCCCAAGAAATCTAGGCTGTTAGACTGAACTAGCTTTTTCTCACATACTCTTTTGTGTGATTTCCTTTTCACTGTATATGTGTATTATATTTTCAATTAAAAGTTAATAAAAGCAAATTTTTAAATGTTTGCCATGTATGTAGCAGTCATTAAGAGGGGGAATGTAGCATAGATGTTGAGAACAGGACTCTATCCAGACTGCTTGGGTTCCGTTCCTACCTCTGCCACTTACTAGTCATTAATCTCTAAGTCACACAGCCTCTGTTTTCCCCATTTTACCCTGTCTGAAAATGGGAGAGGCAGCATTAGCTATCTCCCGGAGTTACAGTGAGGTGTAAATGAGTCAGTACTTGTGAAGTTCTTAGAACAGTTCCTGACCGATGTGTTTTGTGGTGGTGGTGGTGGTGGTGGTGGTGGTGGTGGTGGTGGTAGTGGTGTGGCCTTGTGGCCTTGCACTGTGCACTACGGTGCATGTGAAGATGGGACCACCCTGTTGCTGCACACTTGCAGTTCATGCAGAAAGGGAAGCTAACAAAAAGCAATGGCAGTGGAGGCTGCAGGAGTTCACGACAGGCTCTGGGAACTGAAGGGGCCCACGATGGTTTCATCCAAACAGTGGATCTTAAATATGGGCAACTGCTAGAAAAAGTGAAATGAGAGAAAAGGGAACACAGGGACTTGTTTCAAGGGTGATCTGTGCCCTAGACAGACAGAGAAATGAGACAGGCAGGAGGCTGAAGGGAGCCTGAAATTGGGATACAGCGTGTGATGGCAGGTCGTCATTATATGGCAGAGTTTTTCTTAGCAGGTATAAAATAATGATATGATTTATAAATGACATCCTAGGTTTGATGAAATGTACCTTGATCTTTGAAATGGCCATGATGTAGGTGTTCCTGTGTAATTTGTTTAATGAATCCCTTAATGCAGGATACGTGGGCTACTTCCAGGTGAATGCCTGTGGACAGTGCTGCCAGTGAGTGTCTTGGATACAGGCCTCTACATTTACTGAGTCTGTTTCTAGGATTCATTCCTAGATGCTATCACTTTTTTTTGTTGTTGTTGTTAACTGTTTGACTATGTCCCTTGTGTCTGGGCCACAGTCTGATATGTGGTTTTTCAAATTGGTAGTTGCAAAGAGTGTTAATGGGATAGTTTTTGAGTGCAGAATTAGATCTAGATATTACCTGGAAAAAAAATCTAAATTTTCATATTAGAAATAATTTTGGGATTAGGTGCTAGCAAGATGGTAATTACAATGGGGAACCTGGGAATCCCAGAGTCTTCCCCTACCCCACCCCCCAGGTCCTAGAGGTGGATGCCTGAGAACTGGCAGAGGAGAGCTGGCCTGGCTCCCAGACTCAAGTGCTGCAGGTTGCGGTAACCTGGGCAGGGAAGTCAAAAGTGGTCCCTCTCTCATGCTCCCAAAGACCTGTCCTGCCCCTGAGTCTCAGAGTAGCAGAGAATGCAGCCACATCCCTGTGCTTCATAATGTGAGTCAGTCCCCCTCTTCAGCCTAGTCCTGGCTCCTCTTCCTTCAGCTAGGGGCCGAAGGGGAGGGAGTGGTGAGCAGGGAAATGGGAGGAGCCTTGACCTTCCCTCTGAAGGACACAGGGCAGCCCTCTTAGTTTGTTGCCAGGACTTTGAGAGTTGGGGCCAGAGCAGCAGGAAGGTAAGTACTATTTTTGAAAAATATTGTAACTGTGGTATTTTGAGGAGGAAAAGTTTGCTTTTTTCACTGACAGTAGGGCAGTATGAAGAATTTCACTAGAAGGTAAAATGCTTCCTTCTGACTGGTGCCCAGCCTCTTTCCGAGCGGATAGCTGCGGTTCCTGAGTGAGACTCAAGCTGTGCCAGGTACTGTGGTTTATGGATTTAGGCCTCCCCACTGGACTGAAGAAACTGAGGCACAGAGTTCAAAGAAACTGAGGCGTAGATTAGTAAGTGCCATTCACTCAACTGATAATTACTGAGAACAAAGATGCATATCTAGGTCAGTCTGACTCCCAAACCCATACCAATAATGACTTGCACTTTGTCAGTGCCTGTTTCCAGGAAATCTCTTTGTATTGGAGCATCTTACCTACAAGGTAAAAGCATGAGCTTTTTCTCCCATTAGGTTGGAAGCTCCTCAAGAACAGGAATTGTGTCTGTTTCATTCATCACTGTATCCCCAGTGCCTGGAGCGGTGTCGTGCACATAGTACGGCCTCAGTAAATGCTCGTGTATGTGAGGGCTCATGGCCTGGAGAAGTGGCAGAGCCTGGAAGTCAGTCTGGTGGTAAGCCACTGCAGGCCTGCTCTAGCCCTGTCTTCCCTGCCTGGGGAGAATGGGAGGGATGGAGAGGAGGCTTCTTAAATGTCCTCACTGCTAGTTATTTGACCTGCTAGGATTTTGTGAGGTAGAATGGGGTCCCTTGACTCTGCCTTGACTCTGACTTGTGGTTCTTTTTGAGAGTTGGGAAGGCTTGCTGGGTGTGCAGAATTGAAGGCAGTGTTCCCAGCTTGGAGGCAGGAGCTGGGTAATTGTCCACTGATAAAATTTTTCAAGGGTGCCTTAAATTTTCAGAAACGGTCCTGAATCTGAAGCATATTTATCTAAAATCTGTGTAATTCCTCTCCATAGTAAGAGAAATAATTTATAGATTACAGTTTGATTTACCCATTTGTATATGAGTTTCTTGATAAATACTTGTTTTTCCCCATTTGAGGTTAATTTTAAATAGGTTCCACAGTGCAAATTGTTAAGAATGAGTAGCACTATTAAGTTTTCTTAAATAACTTTCTAATGGATACATCAATTTTCATTAGTTCAACTTGCTTTTATGTTAGGAAACTTTGCGAATAACAACTGCTAAAACTAGGCTCAAACAGAGCTGAGTGGATCAAGGCTTTTTCACATAATATACTAATAAAAATAAACTAGAGGTTTTTAATAGATGTAGATTTGGGGGACCGTTTTAACAATTTGGGTTCAAAAAATTACATCAGTGTTTGTGTTTTTTAAAAAATGATTGACTTTAGTCAACTATACTTCAGTTTAGAAAAAAGATGGACTTTAGGTCATTCTCCTTGACTTATACCCGAATTTCTGTCATTGGCAAAATTTGTTGTTGTGAATGTATTCATAGTGCTCAGCTGCATTTGATGTGAAAAAATTTTTTTCAATACTTTTTATTTAAAAAAATTATTTAATGTTTATTTATTTTGAGAGAGAGCATGTGCAAGCAGGGTAGGGGCAGAGGGATATGTAGAGAGAATCCCCAAGCGGGCTCAGCGCTGCCAGCATGGAGCCAGATGCAGGACTCAAACTCATGAACCATGAGATCATGACCTGGGTCAAAATCAAGAGTTGGTCGCTTAACCGACTGAGCCACCCAGGTGCCCCTGATGTGAAAAATTTTAATGGTCCAAAACCATTTTAGTTTATAAATAAAAACCTGGTTTTACCTGAGCAGACTTTCTCAGAAGTTTCAGAGCTAACTTTATTTATCCTTTGGTGATGTGTGGTAGTTATTTGTAGATAAACCTTTTCTTGGCAAGGCTTTGCCAGCTGCCCCCACCCCCTGCTTTTCCTTCTTTTGAAGACTTCTGTTGAATAAGGTTTTTTTTTGGCTCAGAGTGTTCCTCTAATAAAATTCTTTCAAAATTTCTATCCTTGTTTTGTTTTAAAGGCAACAGCTTTTGAGTTACTCTTTTGATTTTATAAGACTAAACACAAGTCTTAGGATACAGTAGGTTGATTTATTACGAAAAAATTCAATACCTAGCTAGATCTCCCTCATGAGGACCCATAATGGATTTTTTTTCCCATTAAATTTTTACCATTTTTCTTGGTATGAAACTGAATATATGGTGATTACCATCCATTTCATTGACGTTTCTACTTATTCATATGCTCTTTACAAAAATAAATTAGTCTTGGGACACCTGGGTGCCTCGGTTGGTTGAGTGTCCAACTCTTGGTTTTGACTGAAGTCATGATCTCACAGTTCATGGGATCAAGCCCCATGTCAGCTCTGTGCTAACAGTGCTGAGTCGGTGTGGGATTTTCTTTCTCTCTCCCCCCTTCTCTCTGCCTCTCCTGCACTCTCTTTCTCAAAATAAATAAATAATCTTAAGAAAAAATAAACTAGTCTTTGATCTTCCTTTCTCTCCCCACCCCCAAAATACCCTCAATTTAAGCAAAATTGCCCTTCATCTATATGACTATGTAACACATTTGGCCTTTTTTATTTATTTATTATTATTATTATTTTTATTTTGCCTGTGCTATTTTGAAACTGAATTTCAACTCTGTTGACTTTATGGTTAGAAAATTTTTTTCTTCTGCTTAAATTATCAGTTGTTTGTAGATTACTAAATAAAAAAAGCTCTTCAGACCCACTAATGACAACTTGCTTTGTTATTGTAGAGGAATGTCCTGTTTTGTGATGATAAATGTTACAGTGTTACAGAGCAAGTGTCAGGACAGGAGATAGTCAGACATCACAGTGTGGAGACAGTTAGTTCCCCTCTTAGACCAGAAGCTCCTGACCGCAGGCACTGATATCCTGGGTTCCTGGAACACTCAGGCACCATTCACACACAGGGTTCAAGGTGTTGCTGTGGGATGGGTATAGTAACATCTTTATTTTAACTATTGTAAATTCGAACATTGATTAGAGTTTCTATTTAGTAGGGGTTTTTTTTTCTATGTCCTTGAGTTTTCATAGCTCACTTTAGGATACATGAACTTCGGATTTTGTCAACTGATCAGTTATTCAGTAAGTTTTTGTTTTGCATTAACAGTAGTTTTAGTAGTCATTTCTTGAACAGAAAAAAAAAAATCTTGGCCTCCTTAAAACTTTTTCACTGACATGTTTTACTCCGATAGAACTTTAATGTTTCCGGAGTTTTTGCATGATTCTTTAAATTAACATTCTTTAACTAATTAACATTAGTTCCATGGAAACTGTGTCCGTATAATAGGCTAGTGTTCAGTTTTGCACATATTTTTATTTGGGGGCAGTCTCCTGGGCACAGAAATAATCTGGGCTTGGTGGACCCAGAAGTGTCACTTCCTTTCCTCTGGCTTTGGCTCTCCATGCCTGCCGTTCCATTTTGATGTTTTAATGATACCCTCCCTGCTCAGTGATTTGTGTTCAGGAAGCTAGGCAGTGATTACTTTTGTTTCTGCTTTGCGAACTTCCTCCCCCACTTCCTATTTTTACCGAGCAACTACAGGAAATGAGGCAGCTCCTGGCTGGCTGCTGCTAAGCACTGATTTGGGGTGGCAGAGGACAAGGCCTTAGGGCCTGAGCCATTTAAAACATTTTCCACCTTAGTCTTTTCGCTACCTCTTTCCTGTAGGAATCACAGGAACCTGATTTTATGATTGGGTTGAGATGATGACATGTCCTCCTTACCCTTGGTGTGGTGTGGTGTTGCTCAGTAGGAGGGCAGCGCTTCTGTGCAGTAGGTGAGAGGTTTTCTCCATTATAGCAGTAGGAGCGGGACGTCGTGGCCCAGCTGCTGTCCTGGGTGAACAGTCTGGCAGAAGCAGAGGGTGGGCTGAAGGGACCTGTTCCAAGTAAGGCTGGAAAGGTGGGTTCTGGTCACTTAGTGGGAGCCTTGACTGGCAGGCTCGGAGGGGACTAAAGAGCCCTGTCTGCTCTCTGAGATCTTTGAAGAGTGCCTCAGCCTTTGTAGTGTTCTCCTTCCCCTGAACTCATAATGGTGTTTGTTTTTGAAGCCACTGTTTAGCATTTACCCACTTGTTTTCCCATGATAACTCTTACTGTATTGTGGACCTGTGATAGCTTAACTTATGTAGGAAGTGTGTATCCTCTTCCCAGAGAGAAGTAACTTTTTACACATTAGGTAACTTGAATACGGAAGGTGGACATCTTGGGTTGGGTAATTGTCTTTGGATGAACAAGGGAGATGCCCTGTGCATCATAGGATAGTTAGCATTTCTGGCCTCTACCCCCTAGCACTTGCCCCAATTGTGATGACCAAAAAATGTTTCCAGACATTGCCAAATGTCCCCTGAGGTGGGTGCATGTGTGTGTATGTGTGTGAAGTATCCTCTCCTCCACTTGTTGAGAACCACTGTGTTAAAGGATTGAATGCTGACTTCTACTTTTGTAAAATGGAATAAAATACAATGTTGGGTTCCAACGCTGAGGTACATCTTCCCTTCTGCGTACTCCAGTTGAAAGAGCTGGGTCTGAGCATCTGACAGCTTGGCTTCTGGTCCTCACGGCAAGCATTCTCTCTCAGTCCTGTCTTGCTTGCTCCAGAAGACTACTGCATGTATAAAGAAGAAAATGAGAGGCATTTAGAGGCTACTGCATGTAGCAGTAACAATAGCTAACATTTATGGAGCAGTTGCTGTAGACCAGGTGAACAGAATTGGTGGGATTGAATGTAAGGGATAGAAAGCAAAGGGACCAGGACAGGGCCCACGTGGGGCAACATCTTGGGTTTAGGCTCATGGTTGGAGGTGCCTTGACAGTACATACAGCGGGAGGAGCAGGGAGTGGAAGGATGACTACGTATAGTTTGAAGGACCTGAGGAGATGTCTCATGGGTCTAGTCCTGGGAGGGGGAGAGAGAGAGAGGGAGAGAGAGGGGGAGAGAGGGGTCTTGACCAGAGTTGAATGTGGGTGTCATCAAGAATAGATATGGGTATGATCTCCTAAAGAGAAATCTCTTTACTTTTCATTACTCCAGCTCAACTTCCTGTCACTTCCAAGACTACAGCTTTAAGCCATATTCTCTAAGAGTGATAAACAGAATGTTGCCGTCTAGATATTTGACAGAGGTGGGATAGTGCGGTGGAGAGCTCCGCCTCTGGCAGCAGACTGCCAGGCCCCAAACCCAGTTCTCTTGGTGACTCCTACCTTAGCCACGTGGCAAGAACTTGAAAAACTCACTTAACCTCTTTAGATGCTTCACCTACCTCACAGGGTCATGGAGAGAATTAAATTAGATAATAACATGTAAAGTGCATAGCACAAAGCCTAGTACTGAATACCCACTTGGTTCATGTCAGCTGTTTTTATTTTAGGGTTCTAGCAAGGATTAAATGAGATTATGTAGCTAAAGCTTGGTTTAATGCTTGACAGATTGTCAGCGCTTGATAAATGGTTTGTTTTGTTGAGGAGTGCTTGTGTGAACATGACATGTCATCGGTAGTTTTGTTTTTGTTTTTTGTTTTTTGTAAGCAGAGCCTTATTTCTAGCACTTAACCACTGCCTCTGTGGGCAGCAACACTGACTGTATAAAAATCACCATTAAATAAATACTGAGGATGTACTGATCATTCATCAAATACCTGTTGAATGTTTACAGTGTACTTAGCACTCTTGAATATCTTGAATGAGCTCCATGATCCCGAGCGTTGGAGGTGGCAGGGAAACACGCAAACTGGTAGTGTGATGCAGTATGTTACAATACAGTAAAGATAATGCTAAGACGTGGCCAAAAACAGTGTGTTACAGTAGCACACAGAGGGACTCCTAGCTCACTTTTTGCCCAGGTGGCTTCCCAGAGGAGGTGATTTCTAAGTTAGACATCCAAGAGAAGTGAGTATAAACCAGGAGAGCTTTCCAGGCAGAGGGAACTGAGCACGTAGATGGTAAGAGGGAAGATGGCACAAGCAAGACCTGGACAGTGGTGGGCAGTGGGGTGGGGGAAGACAGCTGGGAAGCGTTGTGGACAGCCATAACTGATGTTAAGCAGCAGAGTAGGTAATTAAATTGGCTCTAAAACAATGACACAGCAACCAGAATGGAGCAGTCCAGGAGTTTGGAAGGAGGCTCCTGTGTCATTCCAGCAAGAGGAAAAGAAGATCAGAACTCGATCGGCAATAAAGATTGAAGAGAAAAGACTTGAGAGCTATTAAGGAGGCAGGAAGGGTACGACTAAATGATTAAGTGGCTGTAGAGGGGAGTGAGGAGTAGAGGATAGCACCCAGGTGTCTGGCTTACAGGTGGAGATGGTGGATCCAGTAGGTAGGCGGTGATGACGTTCACTAAGACAGGAAAGGAGCAATGGAAGATGGGGAGGGTTGTTTGTGGGCACTTGATTTGAGGACCTGTCCGGAAGGTTGTTGAATATTTGGGATCAGGAGCACAGGAGAAAGATCTGGGCTAGAGAGATGGATTTGGGGATCCTCCCAGGGAGAATATGTTGATAATAGAAACAGACAAGGCACAGCATAGAACTCTGGGGGAACCATAGTGCTTCAGGTCTGTCGGGACGAGTGGCTCAAAGAGGCCACTAAGAATGGCCAGGGGGACAGGAGTGGAGCTTAGAGCTAGCATCTCCTCAGTCAGCATTGCCTCACTCTTCTTAGTGTGATAACAGATAAGGGGAGCCAAAAAAGTAGAGTCCTAGGACTCAGAGAACAAAGAACTAAATCTTTTGGGCATTTTCTCTTGCCTGGATAGATATTTTAAATTCATGAATGTTGAGAATAAAATTCTTCAAAGCATTTTTCTGGAGTGCATTTCTAAATATGGCTTGTGTCATTCTGAACTGACAAAAAACATGGAAATGATTGGGCTTTGAACTTCACAGACAATAACTTCACTAATCTCCCTGAAGAATTTCCTGTGGCGTCTCCACATTATCAAGGGTAGATTTAGATTTACATTGTTACAGACTGGAGAGGAGAGAAAATATTCTGTATTTTTTTCTTTGAAGAGGGAATTGTTTATGGAGTGGTTCATGTTTTTTTTTTCTTTTATAACAGCTTTATTGAAATATAACTCACTCTATAATTCGTCCATTTAAAATATATGATTCAGTGATTTTTAGTACATTCAGAATTCTACAGCCACCACCATAATCAATTTTAGAATGTTTTTATCACTATAAAAAGAAACCCTGTACCCATTAGCATTCATTCCTTATTCTTCTCATCCCCCAGCCCTAGGCAACCATTAATCTACTTTCTGTTTCAATGGATCTGCCTATCCTGGATGTTTCATATTAATGCAGTCCTGTAGTATGTGGCCTTTTGTGTCTGTCTTCTTTCACTTAGCATAACGTTTTCAAGGCACATACGTGTTATAGCGTGTATCAATGTTTCATTCCTTTTTATGCCTGAATAATATCCCATTGGATGGCTGCTAAATTACATCTTCTTTGTTCATTCATCAGTTGATACATTTGGGTTGTTCCCACGTTTTTACGATTATGAATAGTAAACTTCATATACAGGTTTTTTGCGTAGACATGTTTTTCATTTCTCTTAGGTGTATACGTAGGTGTGGAATTGCTTGGTTATGTGGTAATTCTATTTTTAACCTTTTGAAGTACTGCCAGACTGCTTTCCAGAGTATCTGCACCATTTTACATTCCCACAAGCAGTATATGAGGAGTCCAGTTTCTCTACATCCTCACCAGCACTTGATATTGTCTGTCTTTTTTATGAAAGCCATCTCAGTTGCTGTGAAGTGGTATCATGGTTTTAACTTGCATTTCTCTGATAGCTAATGATGCTGAGCATCTTTTTGTATGCTTATTGGCCATTTATATATCTTTTTCGAAAGGTTCATCTACGCTTGATCATTAATTTTGGCAAGTAAATTAAGTTGCAAAACCTGACGCTGAAAGAACAGATGAACATATTTGACTACAGAAATTAGGTGTGCATGCGTGTGCATACACGTAGTGAAAGATGCTGTAAACAGATATAAAAGATAAAGGACAGGCTCCCCGGAGAAATCACCAGCACTGTACTCTCCACCCACCTGTCCTCTTCACTCTCCACCTGAGCTTGAGAAATAGAGTGTTTGATGATCCTGTTACCTAGCTGTGACTTTGGAAGTAGGGACCATGATCTCTGCCTTCTTCCCTGTAGCACTTAAGTACCCAGATACTGCCACCACTGCAGGTTTCTGTAGAACAGTGGCCTGACAAGTTAGAGAAGTAGCTTGCCACGTGGATGAACATGTTGAACCATGTATCAGAAATTCCTTCCTTTTTAGGCTTAATGATATCCCATTTTATGGTGGTACCAAATTTTGTTTACACTCATCCATTGATGGACATTCATCTTATTTCCACCTTTTAGCTGTTATGAATAATGCTGCTATGAACATCGGCGTACAAACATCTGTTCAAGTTCTTGCTTTCACTTCTTTCGTTGTGTATATATCAAGAAGTGAAATTGTTGGATCTTATGGTAATTATACATTTAATTTTTTGAGGCACCATTGTACTGTTTCCACAGCGACAGTACCGTTTTATATACCCACTGGTGATGCCCAGGGTTCCAATTTTTCAATATCCTTGAGAACATGTTATTTTCTCTGTGGTTTTTTTCTTTTTATAATAGCCACCCTAATGGATTTGTGGTGGTATGTCATTGTGGTTTTGATTTGCAGTTTCCTGATGATCAGTAATGTTGAGCATCTTTTCATGTGTTTGTTAGCCATTTGTTTATTTCTAGTCACGTCCTTTGCCCGTATTAAAACTGGATTGTTTGGTTTGGGGTTTTTGTTTTTGTTTCTGTTTTTTTTATTTTGAGTTGTATGTAGTTCTTATATATCCTGGATATTAATCCCCTTTCAGAGGTATAATTTACATACATTTTCTCTCATTCTGTGGGTTGCCTTTTCACTCTGTTGATAGTGTCCTTTGATGCACAATAGTTTTAATTTTGATGAGTTCAGTTTGTCTGTTTTTTTCTTTTGTTGCCTATGCTTCGGTGTTTTATCCAGGAAGTCATTGCCAAGTCCAAGCTCATTAATTTTTATATATTTAATGAATTTTGCTCTAGGAGAGTATGTATTTATTTAGTATGCTTAAATTGTCCCATTATTGGCCATTAATAGAGCTTATTCTTCAGGTTGAGTCTGAGTCCTTTTGACAGGAGTCACATTAGAAGAATTCCTTGCTGCCTGGCCTGATAAGAATTCCTGGCTTATCTTTTTTGTTTCTGACCCCAGATCTAGAATCAGCCATTTCTTTAAGGAGCTCTGGTTTTGGGGGTGGGAAATAGTATTAGGGACATTCATTACAACTGAGATGTGAATCCTTCTAGGTCTTTTTAGTAAAGTAAACATGTACATTTTGGAAAGAAAAAGGGAAATCATGATTTCAGGCTAATATCTCAAAATCAGATGAATCGTTAAAGGATTTTTGTTTCTTTGATTTTATATTTGTGTCTTTTCTCCTTCGTTGGCAGTTAACACCAAAGAGTTACAGTAAAAATACTATTTTCAACTTGAAATAATCCTTCTCTGTGTGGTTATGCCACACTATTTGATAGTTTAGGTTCATTTTTGTTTTTTTTTTTTATTTTTAGGGATTGTTTTCTTTTTGATTTACTTTTCTTTTTTTAGTTGTACAAAATATTTACTTAGTTCTAAAGATAAAACTATAAAGCAAGGTAGATTGAGAGAATGAATGGCTTTCTTCCATGCCCTTGTTTACTCTGTACCACGTAGGTAACATTTTCATTGGTTTTTGATTTATTCTTCTATTGCTTTAAAATACATAAGCGAATGTGTGTGCATATCTCCTGCACCCTACTCCACTCTCATTTTATTTTTCCCTTGTTTTTCATCTTAGCAATCATATTTCTTATTTTCAAGAATTCTTCCTTCTGCCTCCTTTATGGTTTGCTTGCTTTTGTTTTTTTTTTTTGTTTTGTTTTGTTTTTTTAATTTTTTTTTTCAACGTTTATTTATTTTTGGGACAGAGAGAGACAGAGCATGAACGGGCGAGGGGCAGAGAGAGGGAGACACAGAATCGGAAACAGACTCCAGGCTCTGAGCCATCAGCCCAGAGCCCGACGCGGGGCTCGAACTCACGGACTGCAAGATCGTGACCTGGCTGAAGTCGGACGCTTAACCGACTGTGCCACCCAGGCGCCCCGCTTGCTTTTGTTTTAAGGGTACATTATCTGATATCTCTCTAAGGATACCAGTTTAAATTTCTTTTCAGGGACAAAATCTATGTTTCTTCTGGAGTCCAATCCGCTTTTCATCCTAGGTGTCCTTTTGTGTCCTCTGGTTGTTAGGGGTTTTTTGTTTTTTGTGTTTGTTTTTCGTTTTTGTTTTTTTAAGTCTACTGTCTGATGATCCTTATCAGTGAAGAACTGGGTTGATGATATATATAGGTAATTGAGAAAAGGTTCCTGTTTTACCAGCAGTCCTTTTGCCATAGGAGGAGTTAGCTGATTAAGTGACCAACCATCAGAAGTATAGAGATCAAGTTGATGAACCTATTTCCCACTCCTTACTTCTGTACCTGCTCACTCAAAGCCAGGTGTTTATACAGCTCCTCCAGTCCCTCTGCCCGCCTTTGGCTCTGCGTGTTCTGGGAAGTGTTTAGCTCGGCTGTGGTCTGTTGTATCATATAATTCCCTCTGCCTTCTCTTCATCTTCTGGAAAGTGGCCAGCATTTAACTAGACTATATCCCTCAGCCCTACTCATCACTGTTGTGTTGTGATTCCCTTGTCAATGTCTTTATGGTTACTTCATTAGGATTTGGGGCCAGTGGGAAGGTAAGTATGTGTGCCTATTTGTTTAGCCCATCATTCTGAAGTGAAGCTACTTTGTGCCATACCGTTGCAGACAACAGGACTGCTTTTTACTCCCATTTTCTCTGCTGGCTAATGACTGAAATGGATTTATAATTATTCTCTGTATTCCCAAATCATAGCTATCACATCGTTGAAACATGTGATGCCTCCTGCCCTAGGATACGTAGATTTCTACTTAGTTCCGGGGTTGGGACCTTTCCAGGACCTTTGTCTGTACTTTTCTCCAGACGAACAGAGATAACAAGGCCTGCCTACTCTCACTTATTGTATGGGAATGACAATAACAGGTTCATCATTTAGTGCTCAGTATGTGCCAGGTGTCATTCTATGTGCTTTATGTGTATAAACTCATTTAACTTCATAACAGTAGTTACTGTTATTATCCCTATCTTACAGATGATGAAACTGAGGCACAGAGAGGTTAAAGAACTTGCCAAGGTCACATAGCTGGTAAGTGGCAGAGCCAGGATCCCACCCAGTTAGTCGGTCCCTAAGGTCACTCTCTTATCCACTGTACTCTCTATAAAGGGAAGCTTTTCAGATTTTCTCAGGCTGACCAAACCATTTTTGATATCAATTAGGAGTATAAGAAAACTCTTTTTATACTTTGTCTAGTTTCAAGCATGTTCTTTGTTATTGTTTGAAATAGAAATTGCTGATGACTTTGATTGCAGAAAGGAAGGTTTTAAATGACATAATCAGGTCTGGGTTCAATTTTAATCTATTGAGAATTTAGCAAACTACTGTGGTGTTGAAAAAACGTGACTTATCTACTAAAATGTCCTCCTCAGCTATGTGTTTGTAAATCTTGGGCATCATTAAAACTTATGAATAAAATACTTAAATCTTACAAGTCTTGGCTACAACTAACTACTGAGGTCTTTCACAATGTATATTGACTTCCACAATGCATATGAATAATGGATTCATAAGTGATTAATATTTTCCCAGTGAAAATTCTTTGTAAGAAAATACAGAAATGTCCTGAAATAGATTGAACATATTTTAGCCCTTCAGGCAGATAAATATGGGGAGAAAGCATTAGAAAAACATTAAGCGTTGAGAAGAATTTTATGTAAAAAATAACAAAAGGGATATATCCAGGTGCTTCTGTGCATGTCTGTGTGCATTTTATACTTTTTATTGTGGAAATGTTCAGTCATACACAACAGTAGAGCAAATGGTTGATGGATCTCAGGTACCCATCACCCATCCAACAGTATTTTGTCAGGGGATATTATCACTGCCGTGAAGACAACTCCTTAAATGGATGTCACCACCTTTCCTGCTTCTTAGCTCTTGGCAAAATCCTGTTTGAAAACGATAGAACCTGAGTGTTATTTCAATTCCATCATATTTCCTTGAATTCAACACTGTCTAGTTTTATTATAGCAAAGATCAGCACAGGAACAAACAGATCTGTTAAGAATAAGTAAAAGCCAGTTTTCATCTTCTTAAGGGGCTTGTGTGTTCTCTCTGCCTGGGGAAGAACCCACCTGACTGTGGGACATAAGTGGTCTTGTTAGAAGGGATTATACACACAGGTTCTCACTGAGGCACGGGGAGTACGGAGGGCAGGTGGTTCTTCACCTAGGGCTCCAATTCCAAAACTGAAGGGAGACCTCAGTGTTTTGGATATGTGTTTGACTAGGAGTGTTTTTTCATCAGTTTCTCAAAAGAGTCTATGACCTTTCCCGCCCCCCCCCCCCCCACCATCTTCCACTCCCCAACTCCACATACATATACACAACACAGAACCATGTCCCGGAGCAGCCCATGTGGGAATCACCTGGCATCTGGAAAGCATCTTTGAGGACTCTGTGTTACCAAACAGCCTCTCCTGTGTGGGATCAGAATTGCGTCCACCACCTAGTCAGAACTACACAACACCCAGCAAGGCTGGGTTGTCAGCCATGGCTGATGGTAATGCTTACCCAATATTCCATATGGGCCCCTACATTTCCCAGCCCCTCTTGTCATTACATTGGTACCATGTGACTAATTCTAGTCAAAGGGCCATGAGGGGAAGTGATGTGTGTTGCTTCCAGTGGGAAGTAGTGAAGAGTAGGTCTGAGTTCCTTTTTTTGTGCTGAGATGACTGGAAAACACAAGTTCTGATCGTGTCACGACAAGTTGAAGAAGGGCTGCCAGACCCATGCTGAACTTCATGTGAGCAAGAAATAAATCTGTCAGGTTAAGCCACTTGTTTCAGGATTTGTTGCTACAGCATAGCTTAATCTGTCTGCCAGTCGGAATAGTTCAGAACAGAACATTTACATATGTGTTCGGAGCTCTGAGAATCCACACACCCAAGTTTGATCCCGGCACTCTATGGTCTAGTGCAGCTGTTCAGCATCCTGGGATTTTCCCCCTCATCTGTAAATTGAAGGGCTTAAATTAGATGATCTTTATGGACCCTTTTGGCACCGACGTTTCTAGATTCTGGTTAGCAGCATTTAAGTACAGCTTTCTAATGAAGTATGAAAAGGAGACTAACGCTGGCACTAAAGGTGTCCCTGGGAAACTTGTTTTGGGGGCACCTGGGTGGCTCAGTCAGTTGAGCATCTGACTTTGGGTCAGGTCATGATCTCACAGTTTGTGAGTTCGAGCCCCACGTTGGGCTCTGTGCTGACAGCTCAGAGCCTGGAGCCTGCTTCAGATTCTGTGTCTCCTCCTCTCTCTGCCCCTCCTCTGCTCACGCTCTATGTGTGTGTGTGTGTCTCTCTCTCTCTGAAAAATAAACATTAAAAAATACAAAGAAATAAAAAATAAAAAAATAAAGGTGTCCCTGGGAAACTTGTTTTTTATCATGTACCTTTTGCTGTTAAATGAGAAGTTACGAAAGGAAAATGGCAATGAAAGATTTATTATTTAAATTCATTTTTTAAAAATTCATTTAAAAATAACAGCTTTATTGAGATATAGTTTATATACCATGTGTTTTAGTATATTCACGGTGGTACAACTATCACCACTGTCTAACTTCAGTACTTTGTCATACCCCAAAAAGAAACCCTGTACCCATTAGCAGTAACTCCCCATTCTACATATCTGCTTTCTGTCTCTGGATTTGCCTGTTCTGAACATTCCGTATCAGTGGGATCATATAACATGTGGCTTCTTGTGTCTTGCTTCTTTCACTTAGCAGTGTTTTCAAGGTTCATCCATTTTAGTTTGTATCAGTATTTCATTCCTTTACATGTATGTAATATATATACATCCAGTATTATATAGCTGTACCACATCTACTCATCAGTGGGCAGACATTTGGATTGTTTCTATTTTTTGGCTACTATGAGTAATGCTGCCATGAACATTTATGTACAGGTTTTTGTGTGAACATATAGTTTTCATTTCTCTTGGGTATGTGCATAGGAGTGGAATTACTGGGTCATGTGGTAACACTATATTTAACATTTTGAGGAACTGCCAAACTTTTTTCCAAATCTTTTTTCCCATCTTACAATCCTACTAGCAATGTGTGAGTGCCCAATTTCCCCGCATCCTCACCAGCACTGGTTATTGCCTTTTTGTTTGAAGTAATTATTTTTGATGAAGCAGCTATGTGCAAACCAAACAATGAGGAGATTTTAATACATATTTTAGCTTGTTAAGTGATTCTTTTTCACTGTGAACTTAGCACTAAAATAAAATTTATTTTTAATTTATTTTGGAGAGAGAGAGCAAGAGCATGCGTGGACATGCACATGCCATTGGGGGAGGGACAGAGAGAGAGGGAGACAGAAGATCTGAAGCAGACTCTGTGCTGACAGCAGAGTGCCCGATTCAGGACTCAAACTCATGAACCATGAGATCATGACCTTAACTGAAGTTGGACGCCCAACTGACTGAGCTACTCAGGCATCCCTTTTAAAAAATAACAAAAAAACAAAAGAACAGCAGTCTTTTTATTTGTATATATATATATATTAAGTTTATTCATTTATTTTGAGAGAGAGAGAGAGAGAGAGAGAGAGAGAATCCCAAACAAGCTCCACGCTGTCAGCACAGAGCCCAATGCGGGGCTCAACCCCACAAACTGCGAGATCATTCATGATCTGAGCAAAAATCAAGAGTCAGACACCCAACCGACTGAACCACCCAGGCACCCCTAAAATAAAATGTTTAATGACTAATAACACAATCCCCCAACTTGTTTGGATTTTAGAAAAATTATTTTTATTTGAAAAAATAATACATTCCTTCTATCTGAAACCTAGCATAACACGGTATATTAATTATACTTAAATTAAAATTTTTTTTTAATTTTTTTTTTTAACATTTATTTATTTTTGAGACAGAGAGAGACAGAGCATGAATGGGGGGAGGGCCAGAGAGAGAGGGAGACACAGAATCTGAAGCAGGCTCCAGGCTCTGAGCTGTCGGCACAGAGCCTGATGCGGGGCTCGAACTCATGGACCGTGAGATCGTGACCTGAGCGAAGTCGGACGCTCAACCGACTGAGCCACCCAGGCGCCCCTAAAATTTTTAAATAATACATTCTTGAAGGGAAAAGGAGTAAATGATTCACCAGATGTAATTGTTCTCTTAAAGCATAAATTTGTCTGTATAAACTGTACACTTCTAAATATCAGATGGATTGTACCTTATATAGGCTTAAATCTTTAAAAATCACAATGAGGGGCGTCTGGGTGGCTCAGTTGGTTAAGCGGCAGACTTCAGCTCAGGTCATGATCTCTCAGTCCGTGAGTTCGAGCCCCGCGTCGGGCTGACAGCTCAGAGCCTGGAGCCTGTTTCAGGTTCTGTGTCTCCCTCTCTCTGACCCTCCCCTGTTCATGCTCTGTCTCTCTCTGTCTCCAAAATAAATAAACGTTAAAAAAAAAATTAAAAAAAAAATCAATGAAATCCTGACAGGTTGCGCATAATGGAACTGTTGATATGTTACATTAAGTATATTCAGGGTTCAGTATTTAAAGAACAACCTCTGTGTATCTTTTAAGATGTTCATTAACTCTGTGATTATTTGTTTCAAAGGTTGATGTTTTGTATATTAAATTGTTGAGAAGAGGTATACCCCATTATGTTGGGAATATAGGTATTTCAGGTAGTATATTTGTATAGTCTATCCTCACTATTCTCAAATTCTATATTTGTGGATTGACTTAATGACTAAAATTTATTTGTACTACAAAATCAGAACTTGTGAAGCTATTATGGTCATTTTTGGACATGTGCAGAGTAACAAAAAATTTTGAATTGCCCAGTGTGCACACCCCTGTGGCTGTCAAACAAGGTGATGCTCTGCCTTCTTATTTCAACTCTTAGATTGTAAGGTGTCTATTCCATAATCTATCCAATGCCATGGTTTTTGCATTTTTATGCTTTATGTTGGCAATTTCACTGTTTAAAAAGCCCCCAAGCATAGTACTAAAGAGCTGTCAAGTGTTCCTAAGCCTAAGAAAGCTATGATGTGCCATATAGATAAAATACATGTGTTAGATAAGCTTCATTAAGGCATGAGGTACAGTCCTGTTGGTTGTTAGTTCACTATTAATGAATCAACAATATATATTAAATAAGATGTTTAAAGAGAAACAAATAAAACAAGGTTGTGTATTGACTGATGAAAGTGTTATGACCAGAGACTCATAGGAATTGAATTCTGTGTGTCTTCTAAGAGTATTGATTCAGTATTTGCAAATTACAGTTTGCGTGATGACCTTACATAATGTAACTACTATAAATGACAGGGTCAGCTGTACATGATGTGTTGCTTCTTTCTTGCTGCTTTCAAGATTCTCTTTGGCTTTAGGCAATTTGATTATTTTATCCTACTTGGAGTTTGTTGAGCTTCATGTAGATTCCTGTTTTTCATCGAATTTGAGAAGTTTTTGGCCGTTATTTCTTCAAATATGTGCCTGTCCCTCCACTCCTTGTAGGAATCCCATCGTTTGCCCAATGGTGTCTCACAGGTCTCTGAGGCTCCTCAGACTGGATGATTTTGATTTATGTTCAAGTGTGCTGACTCTGCTCACTTAGTGTATTTTATGTTGAACCACTTAGTATACTTTTTATGTCAGTTATTATATCTTTAAACTCCAGAATTTCTGTTTGGTTCTATTTTTTTCAATACAGTTTTTATCTTTTATTGGTATTCTTTATTAGCTGAGACAGCACTATCGTACTTTCCTTTAGTTCTTTACATATGGTTTCTTTGGTTCTTTCAATGTATTTTTAAATAGCTGGTTTTAAGTCTTTGTCTAGTAAATCCAGTTTCCTCAGGAATTCTTTCTGTTGTTTGTTTTCCTGTGTATGGGTCAAACTTTCTTGTTTCTTTCATGTCTTGTAAGATTTACTTGAAAACTGACCATTTTAAGTGATAGAATATGGGAACTCTGGAAAGCTGATTTTCTCCCATCTCCAAGTGAGTTCCATGTCAGTTCAGATAGAGAAGTGGGATCTTTCAGGGAACTACCAGATAGGTCAAATAATTTTAATTTCTAGGGACTGGAATCTTTGTAGGACCTCTAGCCCAGTTTTGCTCCCTCTGGTGGCTGCCCGCCTTCTGGTTTTCACTGCAAATGCAGCTATTAGTTTTCAACTCTATCACAGAGTTAGAGAACAGGGAATGGAACTAGGTCAAGTTAAAATGCTATAGAACTCACTATTCATACTGAAATTCAGCTGTTTTTCTTGAATAGATGTTCTCCAGTTTTCTGGAAGCCTGTTAGTTTCCAGAGTTTGGAAAAAGTTGATTCTGACCATTTTGGCCAGTGTTCTTATTGTTTTTATGGAGAAGAGAAGTTTTAGAGGTCCTTACTGCAGAGTAAGTGGCAGCACTTTTGATATCATTCCCCTCCTCTTTCTTTACATGTTTTTATTTTCATGAATCTGTCGCTCTTTTCTTTTTTCTTTTCTTTTTTTTTTTTAATTAGAGTGCACACAAGCAGGGTCTAGAGGGGCAGAGGGAGAGAGAGGAAGAGGGAGAGAGAATGAGAATCATTTTTTTTTTTAACGTTTTGTTTTATTTTTTGAGAAACAGAGTACAAGCTAGGGAGGAGCAGAAAGAGAGGGAAACAGAATCCAAAGCAAGCTCCAGGCTCTGAGCTGACAGCACAGAGCCCTATGTAGGGCTCGAACCCACAGACTAGAGATCATGACCTGATCCGAAGTCAGATAGATGCTCAACCGACTGAGCCACCCAGGTGCCCCAAGAGAATGAGAATCGAGCCTGAGGCGGGCCGTGATCCCATGACCCTGGGATCATGACCTGAGCTGAAATCAAGAGTGAGACCCTCAACCTACTGAGCCACCCAGACATCCCTGTTGCTCTCTTCTTAATAGTGAAATTGCAGTTTGGATTAGGTCTGAATCTTAGAGTTTGCCAAGGCTTTTAATCTAGAACTTTTTCTTACACTCCAAATTAATCATATAAGCATACACATTTCAGACTAGTGCAATGCACATATTCATGGCCCCACTGGTTTATTCTAAAGAAGTAAAGAGATTTGACTGAGACCAGCCATTTGGTAATCTCTGTCTTACTGCCTCTCAGGTCCCACTCTTCCCTTCCCACCCTCAGTGTTTTTTCCCTACCCAAGTGTCCCTCCTTTCTATGCTAGTTAACTTTTTGTTTTCTTCTTTTAATTTTTTTTTTTTTTTATTTTGAGAGAGAGAGAAAGAGCAAGCTTGAGTGGGGGAGGAGCAGAAGGAGAGAGAAGATAATCTTTTTTTTTTTTTAATTTTTTTTTTCAACGTTTATTTATTTTTGGGACAGAGAGAGACAGAGCATGAACGGGGGAGGGGCAGAGAGAGAGGGAGACACAGAATCGGAAACAGGCTCCAGGCTCTGAGCCATCAGCCCAGAGCCTGACGCGGGGCTCGAACTCACGGACCGCAAGATCGTGACCTGGCTGAAGTCGGACGCTTAACCGACTGTGCCACCCAGGCGCCCCAGAGAGAAGATAATCTTAAGCGGGCTCCACGCCCGGCTCAGAGCCCCATGCAGGGCTCAGTCTCACGACTGTGAGATCATCAAAACCGAGGCAGATGCTTAACCGACTGAGCTACCAGAGTGCCCCATCTTCCTTTAATTTTTTGCTGAACTTAGAAAAATGCACAAATTATAACAACAGTGCTTAGTTTTTTACCTCCAAATAAACACCCAGGTGATCACCACCCTGGTTAGTCAGTAACTACCCACAGTGCTGCAGATCTATCCAGGAACCAGTGGGTCATTTTTCAGATGTAGCCTATCAGACCTTTGTTCATCTATCCTAAATAGACATTTCTGGAAGCCAGTGGTATATATGTTTTCCTGTATCTCCTTTTTTATTGGTATATAATTCGCATGCCATAAAATTTACCATTTTAAAGTGTGTGATTCAGTGGGTTTTATTGTATTAACAAAGTTGTATGGTTATCACCACCATCTAGTTCCAGAACATCCTTATCACCCCAGGAAGAAACTCTGTATTAATTAGCAGTCGTTTCCCATTCTCTATGTGTCTTTGATTCCTGGCAACCACTAACCTACTTTTATCTATCTCTGTAGATTTGCTCTGTCTGAATGTTTCATGTCAGTGGAATCTCTCATTGTATGGTCTTCTGTGTCTGGCTTCTTTCACTTACCATATATTTTCAAGGTTTGTCCACATTGTAGCATTTATCAGTGCTTCATTCCTTTTTATGGCTGAATGATATGTATGGCTATACCACATCCTGTTTATTCATTTACCAGTTGATAGACATTTGGGTGGTTTCCACTTTTTGGCTCTTACAAATAATACTGCTGTGGACATTTGTGTATAAGTTTTTCACTTATTTTATTTAGCTGTCATGTGTAAGTTTTTATATGAACTTGTATTTTCAGTTTTCATGGGTACGTAGTTAGGAGTGGAATTTTGGGTCATATGGCAATTCTAACATTTTGAGGAACTGCCAGACGGTTTGCATCCAGACTGATGTGGTTTGCATCATTTCAGATTCCTACCAACACTGTATGAGAGTTCTAGGTTCTCCACGTTGTTGCTCATACTTGTATTGTTTTTGTTTGTTGCTCTTTTTTTTTAAGTTTTTTTTAATGTTTATCTATTTCCATTGATTTGTCTTTCCTCATGCCAGTCCTCCACTGATTATTATAGCTTTATAGTAGTTTTTCAAATCAGGAAGTGTGAATCCTCCAATGTATTTTTTTCTTTTTTTTTTTAACGTGTATTTATTTTTGAGAGAGAGAGCGCAAGTGCAGACGGGGGAGGGGCAGAGAGAGAGAGAGAGAGAAACAGAAACACGGAATCCGAAGCAGTATCCTTCCTGACTCTGAACTATCAGCACAGAGCCCAACACCAGGCTCAAATTCATGAACCGTGAGATCATGACCCGAGCCGAAGTCAGACGCTTAACCGACTGAGCCACCAGGCTCCTCAACAACATATTTTTTTCTAATACATGTTTTGGGCATCGTGGGTCCCTTGCATTTCCATATGAATCTTAGGATCAGCTTGCTGGTTTCTATAAAAAAAGGTGGTTTAGATTTTGATTTTGAATTTGTAGATGAATTTGGTGAGAAATAGTGTATCTTTAAGCATTATAAGTTTGATTCAAGTAAATTTTGGAAATACATAAAGTGAAAAAAGAGTATAACTATTTATGATGCTTTCTTTAAAATTAGGTAAGTATATGGGTCTTCTTGGCCTTTTAGGACCAACTAGCAGAGGAATGGGGGTGGACTGTCAGAGCCACAGGCACCCGTGTGTCACACAGAACAAAGAGTGCTCCTCAGAACTGCGCAAGACGCTCACTATAGCCAGCACAAGGCGATGATTTTCTTTCATAGACCACATGGTTTCTGTGTAAACAGCATTCCTGTTGAGGACTTCTGTTGTACATCAAAATTTGTAAAGCTACATCAGTTATAATAGAGTACTTTGGTAGGGATAGATAGGATTTCCTTATTGTCATAAATTTGAAAAAAGAACATTTGGGAACATTTCTTACAAGTAGTTGTCTGATATGTTGTTTCTTAAAAAGCTTATGAGGGGCACCTGGGTGGCTTAGTCGGTTGAGCGTCCGACTTCGGCTCAGGTCATGATCTCACAGCTCGTGGGTTCGAGCCTCGCGTCGGGCTCTCTGCTGACAGATCAGAGCCTGGAGCCTGCTTCGGATTCTGTGTCTCTCTCTCCCTCTGACCCTCCCCCGTTCATGCTCTGTCTCTCTCTCTCTCAAAAATAAAGAAACATTAAAAAAATTTAATAAAAAAAATAAATAAAAAGCTTATGAGATTTTTTTGTAATGTTTATTTATTTCCGAGACAGAGAGAGACAGCATGAGTGGGGGAGGGGCAGAGAGAGAGGGAGACACAGAATCTGAAGCAGGCTCCAGGCTCTGAGCTGTCAGCACAGAGCCTGATGCGGAGCTCGAACTCCCAAACTGTGAGATCATGACCCGAGCCGAAGTCGGTCGCTCAACTGACCGAGCCACCTAGGCGCCCCAGATTTTTTAAGAGCTAAGATTCTCTTGAACACAGAGCTGCAAATGGCAGCCAGTTTAGTTGTACTTACATGCTACCTGGCTTAGAGTTGCTACACCTTTAGGGTGTATGTGTGTTTCTCTCCTCTCTTGCTCTTTTAGCCTCCGTACCTTCCTCCGTTCCTTGTGCAATTGTAAAGGCGTGGTGGTTGGCCAAGATGAGCGACAAAGTGTGACTTGTATTTTTTTTATCAACAAAAAAGTAAAATGAAAAGAAAGGAAACCTACTTATCAATAAGTAGGCCAAACTATATTCAGAGATCGTAGTTTAACAGGGACTAAGTATAACACTCGGTAAAATAGACTTGGACTGTTGTTACATTTGGGAGAACAGATAGTTCAGGCAAATGTGAGCCCTGATGTTAGCTGTTTGAGAAGAGTCACACTACTTCACTGTTAAAGGACCAGAGGGGCGCCTGGGTGGCTCAGTTGGTTAAGCATCCGACTTCGGCTCAGATCATGATCTCGCGGTCTGTGGGTTCGAGTCTTGTGTCGGGCCGGCTCTGTGCTGACAGCTCAGAGCCCGGATCCTGCTTTGTATTCTGTGTCTCCCTCTCTCTCTCTGTCCCTCCCCAGCTTGTGCTCTGTGCTTTCAAAAATAAATAAACATTAAAGGTACCAGAAACTGTAACCAGAGAAGCCCAGATGTTGCTATTTACACCTGTGCAGAGCCGGGGTTTCTACAGAAGGTGCCCCAGGGTATGAGAACCAGCACACACCCCGCCAGGCTTCCCTTTGAACATCCAGAGGGGAACCTAGGTGGGGACAAGGGGAATCCTGTCGGCAGACCTCCTGTCAGCCACTCACCACACCAGGCTCTGTCTGTGCACTGCGCTTCCGCCCAGCTGGAGTATCCTGAATGCCCTCTGTGCCGTCCTGTTTCAGGGCCTTTGCTCTGGTGGTCCTTTGAGCTGGGGAACCCCACCCATCCCTTTGCATTTGTGAAAACCTATCCTTCGGTCAGGGGCTACCTCACGGGAACATTTTCTTTGTAGCAACCTTCTGATATCTCTCTGTTTTTGCTCCTCACTCTCTTTTCCAGTCCCCCTTAAGGTCTTATGACTGCTGTAGTTGTTGACCATCCTCACCGTGGTCTGGATACTCTCCTGATCCCCTTGCAAATTTATGAGCTCTTTGGGGAGGAATCAAGGGTTATGCCGAATACCATCACAAATCCAGGCCCTTTTAGCCTCAGCTTTGAAGTGGTTGGTGTGGAATCAAACCTTCCTGGTTGCACTATTTTTGTACAACTTGAAGAATTTTCTAATAGTCACCATGTCATAGTTCAACTCTAGCTCCCCTACCTGCTTTTGTAAGGTTGTCTGTGATTTCTTACTTATAGCCCGCCTTTGTGGATTTTAGCATTTCACGAGTTAATGTTTCAGAATTCCTCATTGTCCTGTAACTTTCCTAACTTTATCTTATTTTTCCCCCTCACAGGAAATGACTTAGAGGCCTTACAAATATATCGGCGCATTCTTGCTTCAGACTTTACAATTGAGGGCCAGCCCAGTCTGGAAGCACCTCTTATTACTGTTACAAGGAAACTGCTACCTCAGCAAACAAAAAGAAAGGAGGAGGAGACTTATAATAACAAATGCCATTTTTTAAAAAAACACTTGTTTTCAGAAAACATCAAAGGAAATTTGGAAATGTTTCGCATTGAGAAGAAGCTTTGCAGGTGAATGGGTTTGGCAGGCAGGCTCTGTCAACATTCTGCAGAGGTTTGATCTTCCTTCTTCAGGACCTAGTGTGAAGTAACTGGACTGCTTTTTAAATTGCTGTTGATCAGCTTGTGGGTTTGGGGGTTCTAACTTTTCTGGTATATTGAAGATACATTATATTACATTATATTACATTTTTTAAAAGTTAAGTTATTTTTCTGCCATTGTAAATACAAGTACCAAAATATTCTTGCAAAGCAATTATAAGTAAGCATTTTTCTCGGCAAGCATATCTTTTTATTAAGAGAGTGGAATGCTAACAGTTCCTATACAGCATTTTGGACACATGTTTATTTTTGGTCAGGGGTCCTGCGTACACTGAAAATATTAATTACATAAACCTGTCGTTCTTGCATCTACTTTAGGTCACATGGTCACCTGCCTCATGGAAATGCCTTTTTTAAAACTTAGATTTGCAGAACTCCACTATTTTTATACCTAGCTACAGTTCTGGGGGGAAAGAAAATAGAATCAGGACCCTGACCCGCTCACGGTCACTGGGACAGCCACCCCTCCCGCATGTATTGCTGCAGCGCCCAGGACAGTAAAATGGACTACAAGCGGCGCTTCCTGCTTGGCGGGTCCAAGCAGAAGGTGCAGCAGCACCAGCAGTACCCGATGCCTGAGCTGGGCCGAGCACTGAGTGCTCCCCTGGCGTCGACGGCCACCACCGCCCCCCTGGGCAGCCTGACCGCTGCGGGCAGCTGCCACCACGCCATGCCCCACTCCACTCCCATCGCCGACATCCAGCAGGGCATCTCCAAGTACCTGGATGCCCTCAACGTCTTCTGCCGTGCCAGTACTTTCCTCACGGATCTCTTCAGCACTGTGTTTAGGAACTCTCACTACTCCAAGGCAGCCATGCAGCTTAAAGATGTGCAGGAGCACGTCATGGAAGCAGCCAGTCGGCTGACTTCAGCCATAAAGCCCGAGATCGCCAAGATGCTGATGGAACTTAGTGCTGGGGCCGCAAACTTTACAGATCAGAAGGAATTCAGCCTCCAGGACATTGAGGTAGAGTATCTTCTGTGTCATACTTGGGTAGGAAAATGTATTCCAGAGGGAAGTGAGAATGCGGTTTTCATTTTGTTCCCTAAATCACGGCAGTGATGATCATCTTCTTTCTGTTGATACTCTGTCCTTGTAAAACACTTTGTGCAATACCAGGTTCTAAATTGCTTTCATTTCAAATTAAGTAGGTTAAAAGACTGTTAAACAAATCAGCCTGTATTTTATGTTCTTTCAATTTTGAAGTTGAAACTTTAGTTCTGAATAGCATACTGTTAAAAGTACATAGTGGAGACTGAGAATTCTAAATATGAGCATGAACTTTGTGAATTGTCATTATATGGAACCATTGGTTTAATGTAGAAAGTTCACACATGTTTACGGGATAAATTATTTTTCCAGTTCTAAATTAATTGATTAATATATTTCTTAGGGTCTTTGTTAATCGAAATGAAGTATTCTCCCTCTTTCAGGGCTCTAGATTAGAACGTAAGATTAGAATACAAATTTCATTCAGAATAAAGATGATCTATTTCCTTCATTTAGCAAATCATTTATTAAACTGATCTGCTGCTAGATTAGTGTCACTAGTGTCACTGCTAGATTTTAAAAATCATTGTTAGCTGCTCAGAGAATTCTTCTGAGTTTGATTTCTCACGTCCTTGTGCATTTTAACCACGTGTAAGGGGTTAGGTTCCTGAATGCTAGAACAGAGAATGCCCCTTTCCATCTTGGGGCTGAATTTGATTTTAGGAAATCACGTCTTCTGAGCCAACTCTGGTGGTTAGGGTGGCTAAACAAGTTAATTTATACTGCTGTGAATTTAGGGGGTATAAAAAAGGTAAGCTATTAAATAATGTGACTAATTTGTATTGTTTAAAAGTGATTTTGAAGGTGTTTCCAAGAGAATTTACAACTATATTTGAAAAGAGTATTATTGGTGTAAATTAGGGATCATCAGACTTTCTGTACCAAGCAAATAGTAAATTAAGTTTATTTCAGAGAGAGAGAGTGCACGCACAAGCAGGGGAGGGGCAGAGAGAGGGGGAAAGAGAGAATCCCAAGCAGGTTCTGCACTGTCAACACAGAGCCCAATGCCGGGCTCAGTTTCATGAACCACGAGATCATTACCTGAGCCGAAGTCGAGAGTCAGACACTTAACTGACTGAGCCACCCAGATGTTCCCTTCTGCTTTTTTAATAACCTTTATGAATGTAAAAACCTGTCTTACCTTCTGGATCTGTCTGTTGAACTGGATTTGGCCCGTGGGCTGTAGTTTACTGAACCTGCTGGTCATTTTCTTTTGAGTCTGTCCAAGTATATTTTAAATTTCTGATTATTTCTATGATCACATTTTATATTCAGGGAAATTACCATCTTGAAGTGTTTTTAAAATGGCTTGTGATAGTTTCAAGTATTTTTTGAGTTACATGTGTAAAATATACATAAAGCATTTTTTTTTAATATACTTTTTGGGGCACCTGGGTAGTTCAGTTGGTTAAGCTGCCGACTCTTGGTTTCGGTTTAGGTCATGATCTCAGGGTTGTGAGATCGAGTCCATGTCAGGCTCTGCACTGACAGTGTAGAGCCTGCTTGGGATTTTCTCTCTCCCTCCCTCTCTGCCCCTTTCCACACTCCCACTGTCTCTCTTTCAAAATAAATAAATCAACTTAAAAAAAATGTACTTCTCAAAAGAAATTCAGAAGGTGAAATGTAAAACTGCTGCTTTACTCTCCCATCCCATTCTGTTTCCTAGAAGTGGCCACCGTTAGCTGGCCAGCGTGTACCGTTCCAGACTGCTGTCTGGGTACATATGTGCACATGCACAAATGTACAGCTTTGGCCTTTGTTTGTTTTACAGAAAGGACCATGTTGTTCAGCCACCAGTGTGCCTGGTCGCTGCTTTGCAGAGATGTGGCAAGAGAGCAGTTAGGGACTCTGCCCTCTCAGAAAGGGTTATACAGTATTAGACTCAGCCTGTCACAGCTTTCATCCTGTAATGACATAAACACTTAGTTTTTAGACTTTCAGACAAGAGTGGTTTGAAAAATAAGGCCAAAGGCTTTTATTTTAACTTGAACATCTTTGAGCTCTTTTTCAGCCCATGCCTCCAGGTGCTAGACGAGACAGAGTTAGTCATGGCCCTTTTGCCCTCCAACCCTTGCCTGGCGAGTGCCCTTGTTCCCCAGGTCAAGACAACTAGAGCAGGAGGAACCAGCCCTGAGGACTGGGGGTTTAGGAAGCTACTGGGCTGAAGTTGCACTTACCTTGGCCCTTCTGCTTTCTTGGGACCGTCATGGACCACTTGAGCTGAGAAGGAGAAATATTTCTTTTTTAAAAACTTTTTTTAAATTTTATTCATTTTTGAGAGACAGACAGAGCATGAGTGGGGAAGGGGCAGAGAGAGAGGGAGACACAGAATCTGAAGCAGGCTCCAGGCGCTGAGCTGTTAGCACAGAGCCTGACACGGGGCTCGAACTCACGAACTACAGGATCATGACCTGAGCCGAAGTCAGACGCTCAATCGACTGAGCCACGCAGACGCCCCAGGAGAAATACTTCTAATTGTTGTGGTTTGGGATTTTGACTTGGCTTCCCCACTGAAATGTGATTAGGACAGCTGGAATATTACCATGTTTTTGTACATAATAGGCTAAACAGGCTTTGGAGGCTAGACTGGAAACTAAGTGCTGTTGATGGGTTTTAGAATCTATGGGTGTATTCTAAGTTTCAAACAGCTGACTTATAAGTAAATTCTAAAGTGTGATTGCCAAGTTTAGGCCCGCAGACTTAACATTTTGCTTTTTCCACAGAGCAGTATTTGTTGTTTCTGGAACTTAGGTACTGCCATGGGCCAATAAGGGTCTTACCCTCAGAATACTCACCAATTCACATGGAATGGCTAGGCATTTGGGTTTTTTCCTGTTGGTCTTTTTAGGGTTTTATCGGCAAGGCCTTGAGAGACTCTTTAACATTCATCCCTGGGGCCTCACAATGCTGAACTTGACTGGCTAGGTAGGACTTCTCTGCTAAGGAGCTTAGCCGAGGACTGTGACTGAGGACAGCCCTGAATTCAGTGTTCAAATGCATCACCATTTTACTTTTTATTTTATTATTTTTTTCTTTTAATTTTTTTTTTTTTTAATTTACATCCAAATTAGTTAACATATAGTGCAACAGTGATTTCGGGAGTAGATTCCTTAGTGCCCCTCACCCATTTAGCCCATCCCCCCTCCCCCAACCCCTCCAGTAACTCTCAGTTTGTTCTCCATATTTATGAGTCTCTTATGTTTTGTCCCCCTCCCTGTTTTTATATTATTTTTGATTCCCTTCCCTTATGTTCATCTGTTTTATCTCTTAAAGTCCTCATATGAGTGAAGTCATATGATTTTTGTCTTTCTCTGACTAATTTCACTTAGCATAATACCCTCCAGTTCCATCCACGTAGTTGCAAATGGCAAGATTTCATTCTTTTGAATTGCTGGGTAATACTCCATTGTATATATATACCACATCTTCTTTATCCATTCATCCATTGATGGACATTTGGACTCCTTTCATACTTTGGCTATTGTTGATAGTGCTGCTATAAACATGGGGGTGCATGTGTCCCTTTGAAACAGCACACCTGTACCCCATGGATAAATGCCTAGTAGTGCAATTGCTGGGTCGTAGGATAGTTCTATTTTTAGTTTTTTGAGAAACCTCCATACTGTTTTCCAGAGTGGCTGCACCAGCTTGCATTCCCGTCACCATTTTAAACCTAAGTCAAAGTACTGATCCCACTGTCCCACCCTAGAGGGGGGCCAGTGTTCTGTTCCCTTACTCACAGCCAGGTCTGGGATGTGCTCCTTGATCTCGGTGCCTGGCTAGGAACTGCGGCTGCTCACTCTGTGCTCTGGGACAGACCTGGTGTGCATGAGTCCTGTCCTGTCTGGACTTGTCAGTGACTTTGCCCCTTACCCTCCCAATCTCATGGTTATAATCTCACTGGTAGAGAAATGAGTTGTAACTGTAGTGTTTCACTAGTTAACAAGCGCTAGGATCATGGTTATGAGGCATGGGGTCAGAAGATCTGGGTTTAGAAAATGACTCTGCTTCTGTCTGTATAGTCTTGAGCAAATCTTCTAAACTCTCTAAGCCTCACTTTGCCCATCTATAAACTGGAATTATAAAATGGAATTATCAGGGCACCTGGCTGGCTCAGTCGATAGAGTGTGTGACTCTTGGTCTTGGGGCTGTGGGTTCGAGCCTCACACTGGGAGTAGAGGTTACTTAAAAAAAAATCTTTAAAAAATAAAATAAAATGGAATTACCACCCACCTTCCAGAGTTCTGGTGAAGATCAGAGGTGATTAGTGTTTCTGAAACACTTTACCCAGTTGTCATCATTTATTATTATTGCTTTCAACATGGCTTGAATGGTGCTAATAGCCCTTCTCTGAAGTGCAGAACACAACCATGTACCAAACCAACATCAGAGAGAAATGTTCGGCAAGTATTTTTCTAACTGGAATCCTTTTAAGGGGAAAAAACTGCCACTCCTAAAACCGTTGCTCTGTTAATTTCTTTCCTGTTTTGTTTTTTAATGTTTATTTATTTTTAAGAGAGAGAAAGAGAGACAGAGGGCAAAGAGGGAAGGGGCAGAAAGAGAGAGAGAGAGAGAGAGAGACAGGATCTGAATCAGGCTCCAGGCTCTGAGCTGTCAGCGCAGAGCCCGATGTGGGGCTCCACCTCACCAACTGTGAGATCATGACCTGAGCTGAAGTGGGACGTTCAACCACCTGAGCCACCCAGGCGCCCCTTTCCTGGTTCTTGAAGTCGGCACCTCCCTTGTTGTAAGGCAGCAGCAGTATTACCTGCCTGATGGAGCAGCTGCCAGGACCTTTTCATCATAAAAGCCCAAGGGGACTGCTTCTACCAAGAGTCCTCCCTCTCTTTGCCTCCCGCCAAGAATGGGACATTGGGGAAGGAAGAGGGCCGGGGGTGGGGTATCCATTAAATATATTTGCAGTACCTAACAACCTTTGGACAAGCCAGTTGACAGTTTAGGTAGGACTTGTCCTCCTCTGGATTTATAGAAAACACATAGTTTACATCGTATATGAACTGGGATTTTGTCTAAATAGGAAATGTGATCTTAATTAACTGCTTCATGGGAATTCCTTTGTATAAGTCTCAAACTGTCAGTCCAGCCAAAATGTGAATTCAGGAAAAATATGGTTTCCCATATTGAATTTGTTCTTTATACAAAGCTTTGAATATCCCAACCAAACCTTTTTGTGAGGTAGACCGCACAGGACCTGCTGTCTGTATCTTTTCTCTTTGAGTCTAGGAGAATCTATCTCTACCAGAGATTTTTAAGATTATGTTAATTCCAGTTTTCCTGTAAAATGCTGGCCTGGCTAAATTGGCTGCTTTCTCCTTGATTTTATCTACCTCAGTATCGCTTGTCCTAGAAATCTGTTATCCTTTGCACTTAAACCGTGTAGTCCATATTAAAGCAGTACAGACAGTCCTGTAAAGTTTTTTTATTTATCAGAAAGTCACAGATGTCCACCTCTTTTTACAAGTATTTATCACTTGTCTTTAATAAAATTCCTGTTTCAGTGCACATGTAAGTAAAAGAATCAAACTGACTTGTGATTCATGCATTCATTGCACAGATATATATTGAACACTTTATTTGTGCCAGATACTGCCAGGCACAAAGGATACACTAGTGAACAAGATAGAAATTGTTCCCTTTGTGTAGAGAAAAGAGGACTGCAGTCTTAGATAAGATAATTAGAAACGGTGTCATTGAGGTGACATTTGACTCACTAAAAAACAAAATTCATCCAAGTAAATTTTAAAGATCTTACTGGCTTTATTCAGCTATTCATGAATCGGGCAGCATCCCATCTAGCAAGCAGATAGAAAGGAGCTCCAAGGAGCTATACAACATAGAAAGCTTTTATAAGGCAGAAAGGAGCAGGCAAAGAAAGTTTCTAGCAAAGAGTGGATTGCTTCCGGCAAGGCCACTACCTACTATATGAGATGGAACGGGTCTCTTGGGTGGATTACCTCACTACTGTTGACCAGGTGATTCTAAATTGACAGGTTACAGGTATTATTCCTGGAAGAGGCTGAAATTGCAGTTAGGTTAAGTATTAAATCTTGGTTTGCTGATGTGAGGCTTAGCACAAGTGACTCCATTTGGGGCCCCTTGTTTCTTTCTTTATTTGTTATTTATTTATCTAAAATATTTTTACTGTTTTATTTTTGAGAGAGACAGAGTGTGAGTGGGGAAGAGGCAGAGAGAGAGGGAGGCACAGAATCTGCAGCAGGCTCCAGGATCTGAGCTGTCAGCACTGAGCCCGACTCAAATTCACAAACTTCAGGATCTTGACCCCAGCCAAAGTCAGATGCCCAACCACCCAGGCGCCCCCCCCCCCACCTTGTTTCTTTTTTTAAATAAAGACCTGAAGGAGGTGAAGGAGTAAGCCCTGTTGATAACCAGGAACAGAGGATTCCAGGCAGAGGGAACGGCTAGCGCAGTTTCTGAGGCAGGATGAACCTGAGTGTTTGGAGAGTGGTGAGGACCTATTGTGGCTGAAACAGTGAGCAAAAGGGAGAGTACAGGAGAGTAGGGGCGGGGGAGGTGAGGTCAGAGTGTCCTGAGGTCAGCCTTTTTTTTTTTTTTTTTTTTTTTTAAATTTTTTCTTTCAACGTTTATTTATTTTTGGGACAGAGAGAGACAGAGCATGAACGGGGAGGGGCAGAGAGAGAGGGAGACACAGAATCGGAAACAGGCTCCAGGCTCTGAGCCATCAGCCCAGAGCCTGATGCGGGACTCGAACCCACGAACCGCGAGATCATGACCTGGCTGAAGTCGGACGCTTAACCAACTGCGCCACCCAGGCGCCCCATGAGGTCAGCCTTTGAAGGGAAGGTGGAAGGGAGGGCAGCGGGAACAGCATCCTTGACGATTCTTGTGTGATGAGTGAGCAGCCCTTGCCACTTCTTGGGGTGGTGGTGGGGGGCTCTAGGGCTGGGGCTGGGGCCTCAGTGTTGGGAGGGCATGGCCCTCCGGGCAGATGCTGTGCATAGACATTCCAGAAGCCCAGGGCAGCTTTAGGGATCCCAGGAGTTGTATGTCTTTAAGGAGACTCTATTTTATTTCTTCTGGCAATTTTAGTGGCTTTTCAAGTATCATCACCACTTTGTAAGTGGGCAGGCAGACTTTATTTATTTTTTTTTTATTTTTTTTTCAACGTTTATTTATTTTTGGGACAGAGAGAGACAGAGCATGAACAGGGGAGGGGCAGAGAGAGAGGGAGACACAGAATCGGAAACAGGCTCCAGGCCATCAGCCCAGAGCCTGACGCGGGGCTCGAACTCCCGGACCGCGAGATCGTGACCTGGCTGAAGTCGGACGCTTAACCGACTGCGCCACCCAGGCGCCCCAGCAGGCAGACTTTAAATCAAACCTTTATGTAATTGAATCTCGGCCTTCAACTTTATGCACTAACAAATGTCTTTTGTGTACTGTGTGATTATCTGTGAATCTGTTTGAAATAATTCATTTGTAAGCACTGACTCGTAAGAACCTTCAGACATATTCACATTTCTTTTGGTAGATATATGCCAAAAATATTGTAGAGCAACAGCAATGGAAAATATTAGGGGCTGGTTTCAAAATGTGATTTTCATTAACCTTAATGGAATTAAATTTGCATGTTGTTCCTTTTTTTTTTTTTTTTTTTTTTTTGCCTAAAGGTAAAATTCATTGTTTCTTCTTTATTTTCTTTCTTGTTTTGACTAGTAGATCTTTCATAACAGATTATGGGGTCAATATTTCCTAACTATATGTGCCAAGTGAAAACCCAAATTGCTGCTATTAATCAGAAACTGAAGTTCACTTCATTAAAAGCTTATATAAATCCAGTTTTCAGGCTGTTGCTAATTTCTAACCACTCTTTTTGGCTTATTCTTTTATTGAGGTGACTCTTCTAGCATCTAAATTGCCTTCAGATTTTAGCTTTTAGAAGAATCTATAATTAATTAAGCAGCTGGAATTTGGGTGATTTTGTAAACTTCATTGTGGATCAACAAGATGTACTGTCTGCCCTGCCCAATCCATGTGGGTGGAAGCCACTGGGGCCAGGGGGTGGCTGCCACTCTGGAAGCACTGGATCCTTTGATTTTGAGTGGCCAAGACCCACTGTGCTACCAACTCATTATTCTGAAAATTGCTAATTAAAAGAAAAATAAGGAATTAAACAAATTTCCTGCTTCTCCGGTACAACTGTTTTTTAGCGTAATCACTGGATTTTTTAGCCCTACTGGATGGGGGAAGGTTGTTCTTCTGTTTAGAAAAATCTCCGTATTTTCTGGATAGAAGAGACGATACAATTAGGAAAATCACCATTTTGCAGACCATAATGAATTAACTGACTCGGGCAAGTGGTCAACAATGGAGGATAAAACCAGTTGGTAAAAGGTCACTGGGGAACTTCATAAGGGAAAGAACAGGACTTTCTCACTCAAATCCACTGGTCAACCTCAGCATCACCAAAAATGAGATAACCAGTTAGTTGATCATATCTCCTAAGAACCACACAGTACCCCCATAGTATATTCTTGCACCTCTCCCTCTTCTCCCCTGTCCCCAGGGTGGGAGGGGACCTGACATAATCTCATCAGTCCTCTGGAATGAATTCCCAGTCTACACAAAATACGGGGCATAGTGGAGCAAATTATACACCACAAGGAAGCCATTAGATCAGAATGTGGCATGTTCTATAGGCAGTTGACTTGATTTAACAAGTCAAGTAGCATGGGGGGAAAAAAAAGAGGTAGAAGGCATCTAAAATGAGAGTTAAGAGATATGACAACCAAATAAGATAAGCATTTTGGGGTTGAGATTCAAGCAAACAAAAGACATTTTAAATTTTTTTTTTTTTTCAATGTTTATTTATTTTTGGGACAGAGAGAGACAGAGCATGAACGGGGGAGGGGCAGAGGGAGAGGGAGACACAGAATCGGAAATAGGCTCCAGGCTCTGAGCCATCAGCCCAGAGCCCGACGCGGGGCTCGAACTCACGGACCGCGAGATCGTGACCTGGCTGAAGTCGGACGCTTAACCGACTGCGCCACCCAGGCGCCCCAAACAAAAGACATTTTAAAAGAAAATTTGGGAAGTTTGAACATGTACTTTGTCTTCGTTGATTGGGATTTGCTTCAAAACATTCCAGCAAAAAAAGGTGGTATTCAGGAGAAGGGTGATAATAACATGGCAAAATGTTGATGGTTATTGAAGCTTTTTGATGGGTATATGAGGGTTTGTTAACAAGTTTTAAAAAAGGGGGAGAGAAACTTAGGAGTAGTGAATCAGGAATACCCCATAAATGATTCCATTCCTTGGAGGATTTGTGCCTATGAAGTGGACTCATAACAGAAAGGGGAGTGTTTAGGAGTCTTTAGGAAGTCTTTAAGAGTCTTTAGGAAGACTCTTCTGTTTTCTGTCTCCTCACAGAATACTTCCCTTCTGGCACTTCTGATCACCAAATGTGCGCTGGGAGTTTTTCCCACACCGGCAATTCTGAGTCAGTTTTGACACTATTTACTGGAAGTTAGCATCAGACCCCACAGTGAAAGGGCTTAGTCCCACAGGACTGTCCTCCTCCCCTTTAGACACCAATCACATGTCCAGGGTGTTGTTACCCTTGCTTACTACCAACTGGATGTAAAGGAGAGGTTCTCATGATTGCCACCATGGGTTCAGTTAATTTGCGAGAGCAGCTCACAGAACTCAGAAAACATTTTACTTACTACATCATAAAAAGCTATAACTCATTATCAGCCAGATGAAAGGGATGCACAGGGCAAGAGGTGTGCAGCTTCCACACCCACTCTGGACGCACCAACCCTCTAGCACCTGCCCGTGTTCACCAACCCAGAGGCTCTCTGAGCCCTGTCCTTTGGGCTTTTTCCAGGCTTCATTATATAGGTGTGATTGATTAAATCATTGGCCGTTGTTGATTGATTCTACTTCTAACCTCTCCCTTCCCCAGAGTGGTGGGACTGAAAGTTCCAAACCTGTAATCAGTGGTTGGTTCCCTTGACAACCAGCCCCCCATTCCTAGGGGCTTTTCAAAAGTCACCTCATCAACATAAACTCAGGTATGGTGTAGAGAGGCTTGTTACAAATAACAAAACACACTTTATCTCTCTTATCACATAGAAAATTCCAAGAGTTTTAGGAGCTATGTGCCAGGAACCTTGGAAGAAGACCAAAATACATATTTCTTACTATAAATCACAATATCACAGGGAGTGTTATTAAGTTGTTGTGATGAAAAGGAAAGCAGGTACTTTTCAGGAAAATGAAGAAAATAAAAGTGAGTCAAGGAAGAAGCAGAAAAACACCCCCCTGGGCAGGAAGGACCCCAACAGCAGGTAGGCAGGGTGTGCTCCTCATTTTGGTGACTCAAATGGCAATGTTGCTTTCCTTTAGGAGAATAGGATTTAAAAGTTAATAGTTGCTAAAAAGGCTTCAGGGAACATAAGGGAACTACTAGGTTTGGTGGGCAAATTCGAAGGAAAGAGAAATAAAAGAGTTCCTGGAGTATAATTTTACATAGAACTAGCTTTCCCGAATTATTTTCTCTTCTAAATGTTTATGGTTATTGGTTGGCTTGTGAGATTTCACAGGATTGGATAACAGCCTGTTTTGGCAGCCTCCCTCATCTTTACAAATCAGGATTCTGAGTGTCTGTAAAATGACAGTTGCCTAAAATCCTTCTGGGACCAGCATATACAGGGGTTGTGCCCTGTACCCCGCTGCTGCCTCAGGCCAGTGTGCAGTCTTTGTGTGGAGGGGGCTTGTTTGCAGTGTCCAGTCCCCCACGAGACTGGGCTTCTTTGCCCTCTGGCTGATGCTGACATATCCAGAGCCAGGAAGATAGAAATAGCTTGATGCGGAGGAACCCCATGAGTCCTTGCTCACTCCAGGACCCCTCCTGAGGCCTCACCAGCTCCTTTGGTCTGCTCTCCTCTTTACCTAGCTGCTACCACCCACCCTCCTGGAGAAAATACACACGAGCTGGCTACGAGCTGGCAAAGATGAGTGAGAACAGTCAAAAGTGCTCTCAGCCTTGTGGACAAGACAGACAAATAAGTAGACTGGGACAGTAGGTGTGATGCTGTGGGATGCAAATGACTGCTGGTTGGTTCAGAGTTCTCCTGCTCCTCTTACTCTGGCAGGACCCAGCCCCCTACACCAGAACTTCCTACCCAGCCTGGAAGAGGTTAGGGCAGGGCGGAGAACTAGGTTAGGCCCTGATAAGGATTCAGAACTTACACAGAATGAAATGGGACTTTTTTTTTTTTAATTTATTTGCTTATTTTGAGAGAGAGGGAACAGGAGGGACAGAGAGAGGGAGACAATCTCAAGCTCCATACTGTCAGAGTGGAGCCTGATGCCAGACTCCAACTCATGGAACCGTGAATGATGACCTGAGCCAAAACCAGGGGGTGGACACTCAACCAACTGAGCCACCTAGGCGCCCTGATATGGGATTTTTTAAGGGGGATTTTGAGCAAGAGACCAGCATGATTAGACTTGTTTTTATAAAAAAAATCATTATGGCTACAAGTGATAGAAACCAAACTCAAATAGCTTAAATGACAATAAAAGCAAAAAGCAGCTAATAGTGATGTATGCTGTGCTCTGTTCTGAGACTCTACACATTAATTCACTGAATTCTATTATTTTTTTTTTTATTTTTATCTTTTATTTTCGAGGGTGAGAGAGACAGAGCACAAGCAGGGGAGGGCAGAGAGAGAGGGAGACACAGAATCCGAAGCAGGCTCCACTTTGAGCTTGTGCGCACAGAGCCTGATGTGGGGCTCGAACTCGCAAACCATGAGATCATGACCTGAGCCGAAGTCGGATGCTCAACGGACTGAGCCACCCAGGCGCCCCTTAATTCTATTAATAACCTTATGAGTTAGGTACTATTCCCGTTCCTGTTTTGTTGATGAGGACACTGAGGTGTGGAGAGATGAAGCAACTTATCAAAAGTCTCCTCGGCAGATCCAGACTTTAGAGCCAGGCAGTCTCACTCTATAGAGTACAAACTCTTGACTGTAGCACTGTGCTACCTCTCAACAGAACAATATATTGACCTATGAAACTGAAGCAAATAAGCTCTTTGGGCGTGGCTGGATTCAGGGGTTCACACAGTACCGAAAAGACC
Organism: Puma concolor; assembly: GCF_028749965.1. Lineage (NCBI taxonomy): Eukaryota > Metazoa > Chordata > Mammalia > Carnivora > Felidae > Puma > Puma concolor. The sequence goes on from NC_141681.1 coordinate 43,843,128, forward strand.
CAAATTTTGTCTCTTCTCTTTGCCTTCACGAGTGTTCCTTCATTTCTAGGCAGACTGGACTGTCCTAGACAGAAGGCTAGGCAGACTGTCTCCATGCCAGAGCCCCCAGCAACTCAACAGAAAGAGCACCTCTGCTTTCCCTGAGGTTCTGACAAAAGTTCCAGAACTGAGTCTGGTTGGCTTGGCTTGGGTCACCTTGCCTGTCCTTGGACCCTATGACCAGAAAGGTTAAACTGACACGCCGATTAGCCAGGTCTGACTGTATGCCCACCCCAGGGCTGCGGTACAAGCGGAGTCCACCTCCCCCAAGCCAGAGGACTGAGAGTCGCTCTCCGAGGGGGGCTCCCTCCGAAGGAGGCCACACCCAGATCTGGAGGGAGTCAGAAGATGAGAAACGCGGTTATAACCCTCCATATGCATTGCTAAATTGTTTTGTTTGTTTTTCAGGATTTTAGCAATTATGCCTTTCTGTGAAGTCTTCTGTTATGTCTCTTGGTAAAGTTCCATAGTCTCCTTCCTAATGATTGTGTATGTTTCTTCTTAAAAGTCTTTTTTTTTTTTTTTTTAATTTTAATTTTAGAGAGACAGCATGCTAGCATGGGAGAGGGGCAGAGGGAGAGAGAGTCTTAAGCAGACTTCACACTCAGCACCAAACCTGATGCACAGCTCAATCCCATGACCCTGGGGTCATGACCTGAACTGAAATCAGGAGTCGGACACTCAGGGGCACCTGGGTGGCTCAGTTGGTTGACCATCTGTCTTCGGCTCAGGTCATGATCTTGGAGTTCATGGGTTCGAACCCCGAGTCAGGCTCTGTGCTGACAGCACGTAGCCTGGACCCTGCTTCCGATTCTGTCTCTCTCTCTCTCTCTCTCTCTCTCTCTCTCTCTCTCTCTCTGTCTCTCTGCCTCTCCCCCACTCACGGTCTGTCTCTCTCCCCTTTGGACATAAATCAACATTAAAAAAAAAATTATAAAAAAAAAAGAGTCCGACACTCAATCAACTAGTCAAGCCACCCAGAGGTGCCCATATTTCTTCTTGAAATTCTTAAATAATTTATATTTCAGTTGCTCTAATGAATGAGATACTATTTTAGCATTTTTTTCTATAACATGGAAACATCCTTGATTTTTGTCTCCTTCCACATGACTGAATGCAATAATTCTCATGTTTCGATTTGTTTATTTAGGGTTTTTTAGTGTATATATGGTCACATCATCTGCATATGTCTCCTCCCTTCCAGTAGTTACATATTTTGTGTTGACCATAAGTTTTTTTATAAATTTTTTTTTTTCAACGTTTATTTATTTTTGGGACAGAGAGAGACAGAGCATGAGCGGGGGAGGGGCAGAGAGAGAGGGAGACACAGAATCGGAAACAGGCTCCGGGCTCTGAGCCATCAGCCCAGAGCCCGACGCGGGGCTCGAACTCACGGACCGCGAGATCGTGACCTGGCTGAAGTCGGACGCTTAACCGACTGCGCCACCCAGGCGCCCCTGACCATAAGTTTTAATATGTGAAATAATCACCTTTAAGAGTGAGCATCCGGGGCGCCTGGGTGGCTCAGTTGGTTGAGCGTCCGACTTCAGCTCAGGTCACAATCTCGCGGTCCGTGAGTTCGAGCCCCGCGTCGGGCTCTGTGCTGACGGCTCAGAGCCCCGAGCCTGCTTCCGATTCCGTGTCTCCCTCTCTCTCTGCCCCTCCTCCGTTCATGCTCTGTCTCTCTCTCTCTCAAAAATAAATAAATGTTAAAAAAAAAAAATTAAAAAAAAAAGTGTTCCCTTTAAAAAAAAAAAAGAGTGAGCATCCTTGTTTTGGTCTTCATTTTAATGGGAATGCTTTGGATATATTACTGTTGATTATTGATTTCAACAAATTAGTTTCTCGTATACATGGTACATGCTCATGATAAAAAATTCAAACATTTCTGAATAGCATAAGTCTCCCTTTCCAAAAATAATGATCCTCCCTTCCAATTCCATGCCAGTCCCAGATATAACTACTATTAATTATCTTATGGATCTCTGCAGAGAACAGCAAATAGATATGCACAGAGAAACATATAAGGAAAATACATCTTTTTATTCCCTTACACATATCCTTAATTCTATTAACAGCATACCCGTTAATTATATTACTGGCTCTTAGGTTGAAAGAATAAGCGTACAGTTCCAAGCCATAACAAATGTTATACGTGATTCTTTATTCATGGATGAGTTGTCACTTACAGGAAAGCCTTGTGTGGTTTATGGACTTCCTTTCTCCACAAAAGTCGTGATCTTCCCTGTGCCTGTTGGTAAGGTCACCCTTAAAGTAATCTCAAGGTTTGCAGCTGGTCTCTGTGGGCTGGCTGCAGAAGAGGTGTCCAGGGGAAAAAGCAGGAAGAGTGTGTGTCGGGGGGGGGGGGGGGGGCGGGATCAGATGTCATTTTCACAAAGATGCTGGCCTTTTGATGTCCTGCACTCAGCCCTGGAGTCACCATGCTGCTCGCTTGGCTTGGCTTGGCGTGCCAGGCACTGAAAATGCAAGAGTAAGCAAAACCAAGATCCTACCCTCATCCAGCTTAGCTTCTAAGTGGGGAAACAGACCAAAAAACAACTAGCATGTGCAAATGTCAGGTGGTGAGAGGTGCTGTAGAGAGAAATGAAGAAGGGAGAGAGAGGTAGAGGAAAGGCCAAGGATGGGACATTTGAGCAATGACTATCAGAACTACAGCTGTACAAATTCCAGAGGGAAGGATGCTCCAGATAGAGCAGTGGTTCATTCCCCAGTGGGTCAGGGTGGGCTGTTCCTCAGAGGACACTTGGCAATGTCTAGAAGTATTTTCAGTTGGCACAAAAATGACATCTCCCTCCCCCCCCCCCCCCCATATTAGGGGTAGGGAGGAACTTGACTGTTACACCAGAGGGTGCAGAATGGTTTGAAGGAGGAGGCAGTGAACTTGCATGCTAAGGAGTCAGAATATCACTGACCCACTATGTATTTGGGGGACAATTTTTGCCATCTTTTAAGACCTCAGTTTCTCTCTCTGCTTCTGACCAGTGTCCCATCCTTCTTATCCCACACGTATACACCCATGGTTGAATGGTGTTTTTGCAGGAAGTATGGAACATTAGGTGACCTGACTCAGGCCCCAGATCCTGAAACACAGAAGTTTGCAGGAGCACAAAGGTCTTTGATTTATCTTATTTTCAATTCAAATTTACTCGGAGAAGGTGAAATCTTGGTATTTCTCTTCCTTATAGCCCATCACATTGTATTTCAATCCTGCGGCAGAACAGATGTGTAGATACTCAAAAGCTCCCCTCTACAGCCACATTCAAGCTCTTCTGCAGCTGTTTATCTCTCAGAAGTCACCCTGGGAGGAAGGGATTTTCCCTGCTTTTTTGCTTAAAAAAAAAAAAAAGAGAAAGAAAGAAACCAGGGGCGCCTGGCTGACTCAGTCTGTTGAGCATCTGACTTCAGCTCAGGTCACGATCTTGCAGTTTGTGAGTTCAAGCTCCAGGTTGGGCTCTGTGCTGACAGCTCTGAGCCCTGGAGCCTGCTTCGGATTCTGTGTCTCCCTCTTTCTTTGCCCCTCCTCTGCTCGTGCTGTCTCTTTCTCTCTCTCTCTCTCTCAAAATAAATAAATATTAAAAAAAATTAAAAACGAAACAAAACAGGGGCACCTGGGTGGCTCAGTCAGTTAAGCATCTGACTCTTGATCTTGGCTCAGGTCATGGTCTCACAAACTGTGAGATCAAGTCCCCAGTCAGGCTCTATGTGTGGAGCCTGCCTGGGATTCTCTCTCTCCCTCTCTCTGCCCCTCCATGCCCCCCCTTCCAAATTAATAAACAAACTTAAAAAAAAACCAGTAAAAATTTGAAAATGTGTTCAAAACAATATGATCTGAGGGGTTGTGGTTACTGCATCTGTAGCCAGTGCTGCTGGCATCTCATAAGTAAAGACCAGGGACACTGCTAGCAACATATGAGCCTGCATAAGCCAGCCCCTGTAATGGTGAAGTCTCTGGTCCCAAATGTCAATAGTGTTGATGCTGAGACACCCTGATGTAGTGGGAACTGGCTTGTGCAAAAGACTCGAGACAGGAGCTGTGCTCAGAATTTTTGAGGAACAGCAAGAAAGCTGGGTGGCTAGAGCTGAGAAGGATAGGAAATAAGTTTAGAGAATAGTCAGGGGCCTGTTCACATAGAGTATAATAGGACAGAATGAGGACTTTGGATTTTCTTCTGATTGTAGTGGAAAGCCATTGGAAGATTTTGAGCAGGGGAGTACAATAATCCGCTTTCTGTTTTCTAAGACTTCCCTGTGCGAAAAGTTGCCTCTAGGAGAGAGAGTAGATGCTGCTAGTTGGCTCCCCAAATCCAGTCTCCTCTGTCTCCTTAGTAACAAAACCCTGGATTTGTTTTGTTTTGTTTTCAGACATATTGTGCCTGGAAAACGGACTGGACTCCCAGCCTTCCTTACATCTGGGGGTCTCTTGAATAAATACAGGTCTGGGAAGATGTAGCTAGAGGTTTGGGATGAGTCTACTGGGAAGTTTCCTTAGAGAGAAGAGGGTACACCCTTCCCCTGTCCCAGTTGGCTACTCTCTAGAATGCAGGCCAATGGCTGAAGGTCATTTAGCCACTTAGAACTATGAGGCAACTGAAGAATGCCAGCCTTGCGTGAGGATGCAGAGCAGAAGGATGGGAACTGGGTTCCTTGTGACCCCGGGAGTTCCCATGGCCTGCTCTGGACTGCCTAACCCTAGGTTTATTTTTTTATCTTAGAAAGAAAAGAAGTAAATATCACTCTTGTTTAAGCCACTACATTTGTTTTGTTGCTGTTGGGTGTAGACAGACCTAATCCTAATTGAATGGAGCAGGAAGATCAGTTAAGAGGCTATTATAGTAATTAATCCAAGCAAGAGATGATCATAACTTAGAATGTTAGCAGAGGAGGTGACTAGAAGCAGTTGTACTCGTTTTTTGTTTTTTTTTTTTTTAATTTTTTTTTTTTTAACGTTTATTTTTATTTTTGGGACAGAGAGTGACAGAGCATGAACGGGGGAGGGGCAGAGAGAGGGAGACACAGAATCGGAAACAGGCTCCAGGCTCTGAGCCATCAGCCCAGAGCCCGACGCGGGGCTCGAACTCACGGACCGCGAGATCGTGACCTGAGCTGAAGTCGGACGCCTAACCGACTGAGCCACCCAGGCACCCCTGTACTCGTTTTTAAGTGTACAGCTCGGTGGCATTAAGCAGATTCCCAGTATTGCGCAGCCTTTACCGCCATCCAACTCCAGAACGTTTTCGTCTTCCCAAACTGAAAGCCTGAACCCTTTCAACAGTAACTCCCATTCCGCCCTCTCCCCAACCCCAGGAAACCACAATTCTGCCTTCTGTCTCTATGAATTTGCCTATTATAGGTACCTCATATAAGATCATACAATATCTGTCTTTTTGTGACTGGCTGCTTTCACTTACCATTGTCTTTAAGGCTCATCCATATTGCAGCATGTGTCAGAGCTTCCCTCCTTTTTTAAGGCTGATTAATATTCTAGCACCGTGGGAGTGTGCATGGGTGTGCATGAGGGAGAGGGGAGGGGCTGCAAGATGGCTCCAGGGTTTATGACAAAAGCACCTGGACCACTGGTAGTACTCTTTACTGAGGCGGGGAGCAGTGGGGGAAGAGTAGCTGGAATAACAGGTCTGCAGTGCTTATTTGACATCCCAGGGGCAATGTCAGGTAGACAGTTGGATATACAAATTTGGGGTTCAGGGCTGAGGTCCGGACAGGAGATAGGAACTTGGGAACAGTAGATTCAATAGATGGTATTTAAAGCTGTGAAACTGGACCTGGTCATCAAGGGAGTGAATATAAACTGGAGAACCAGAGGGCGAATCCAAGGACGAGTGAGCCCAGGGACACTCCGGTATTTAGAGGTCAGAAGATGACTTGGAAGCAGCCTAGGAGTACGCTAAAGGAGCAGCCGGAGAGTGAGGCAGAGATGGAGTAAGTGCAGTGTCTTGGAAGCCAAGAGAAGCAAGTGTTTCAAGAAGGAGCGGGGTGAGCGGGAGGGACCCACTGTCCCAGATGCTGCTGAGAGGTGGTGGGAGACCCCCTTTTCCACCTCAGCCCAGGATTTGCCACAGCCGTCACCGGTTGGAATTCACAAGAATAACAGAGGCAGTCGGTCTGATGTGTGCGGTGAGCCCTCTCTCAGGGCACAGGTGACACACGTGGCACCAGGTCCTGGGATGCAGAAGGCCTCTCCTCAGAGTCCTATGGTGAAAATAATGTTGATGGAGTGAATTTCCACTTTGAATTCTCCATTTGTCTTTTTAATCATTTTTTTTCAGTGGAGATAGTTTAGTATTTTCTTCTTTTTAATTTTCATTTAATGTTTATTTTTGACAGAGAGAGGGAGAGAGTGTGAGCAGGGGAAGAGCAGAGAGAGAGAGGGAGACACAGAACCCAAAGCAGGCTCCAGGCTCCGAGCTAACAGCACAGAGCCTGACACGGGGCTCGAACCCACGAACTGTGAGATCATGATGTAAGCCGAAGTCGGGCGTTTAACCAACTGAGCCACCCAGGCGCCCTTAGTATTTTCTTCTTAAGACCAGTGCCTTGAGGCACCTGGGTAGCTCAGTGGGTTAAGCTTCTGACTTGATTTCAGCAGGTCATGATCTTATGGTTCATAGGTTTGAACCCCACATTGGGTTGTGCAGTGACAATGTGGAGCCTGCTTGGGATACTCCATCCCCCTCTCTCTGCCCTTCCCACTCCCCTCAAAAATAAATAAATAAACATTAAAAAAAAAAAAAAAGACATGTCTTAACCGCTCAGACATCCCAGTTATAGTATTTTCTTCTTCTTTTTTTATTTATCCATCTTGGGAAGGAGAGTGCAGGGGAGGGGCAGACAGAGGGAGAGAGAATCCCAGGGAGGCTCCACACTGTCAGTGTGGAAACCAACATGAGGCTCAAACTGACAGTGAGATCATGACCTGGGCTGAAACTAAGAGCCAGACGCTCAACTGACTGAGCCACCCAGGCGCCCTGGTAATTTTTTCTTCTTGATCAAAGTGCCAACTTTTGATGAAAAATACACTCATATCAACAAAAAGAATTTCCTGAACTCTAATAGGCTCCCAGGCCGTATGCTTGTCTGGGTGACTTAAATATATTTTTATCTTTGCCCCATAGAAACCCACAATATAAATTTGCTTGTTTATGGAGGAAACTTGCATTTTGAATAGGAAAAATTACTATAAGAGCAGGGTCCTTTGCTTACCAAAATTAATATGGATTTAGTTACCTTGAGTAGCCTTTCACTTCTTTTATGTCCTGAATGATATTTTATAGTTATCCTTATTAATTGTTAAGATTTATAGCAACATAGCTAAAATATAAAACTCCCTGTGCGTGTTGGCACGGTAATAAATTGTTGATATATTTTCTTTTGGACAGCAGGTTATAAAACAGAACACATAGGGGCTCCTGGGTGGCTCAGTCGGTTAAGTGTCTGACTTCAGCTCAGGTCATGATCTCCCGGTTCGTGGGTTCGAGCCCTCATTGGGCTCTGTGCTGACAGCTCGGAGCCTGGAGCCAGCTTCAGCTTCTGTGTCTCCCTCCCCCTCTCTCTCTCTCTGCCCCTCCCCAACTCCTGCTTTGTCTGTCTGTCTGTCTGTCTGTCTCTCTCTCTCTCTCTCTCTCTCTCAAAAATAAACATTAAAAAAATTTTTAAATAAATAGGACATATCTAGTTTTTACAAAAAGACCATCTACAGGTACAAATGTAGGCTGTACAGGAAACATGTAATCAGTGGTTATATCTATTTGGTAATATTTGGTAGATTTTTATTTAGCTGATCTTTTTCCTCCTAATTTGTTTGCAATGATTATGTTTTACTGACACAAAAGGTTTTGTGCACCCGAGTGCTCGGTCCATGAAGTAGGAGTTCTGAAACTGTGTCTGTCGATATTTTTACCAGCAAGGGAGCAGCATATCCAGAGGCAGAATATAATCTTGTGTGAGTGATTAGCATTTGGTGTTGGCTCAGCCACCCTTGGGCAGGTGTTAGCTTTTCTTTCCTTTCTGTATTCTCCCTCTTATATATAACATGGCAGCTTCTTTATGCTCTAGGTTAATACCTGCTGCAAAGAGATCTTTGTCGTTTTGTTAGTTGCTTTTTAAATTTTTAAATATTTAAATACTCCCTGTAATCGATTTTTAGGTCAGACTATACATAGTTGCAGTAAGTTTCTTTTTTGCATTTTTATACTGTAATCTAATCTTCGCAAGCACTTTCCATAGCCTGGGCATGGTCCACTGCATTCTCTATTTCTCTGGAGACACATTTAGGTTTTTATATCACATTCTGGTCTATTGGTTAGGTCATTATGTAATAACTCTGGAATTATCATACGAACAAAAGAGCAAGGTTGAGGGAACTTGGAACCAACTGTAATGTTTAAGGTAAAAGTAAATATTGAAGAGAAAGAAATGATTGAATGACTTTGGAATTTCTAATAAAAGCAGCCAATCCAGATCGCCTTCATTTCATTCACTCTGGACTTTTAAACTGATCAGAAATAAATGATGGAGTTCCTGGACATTTGACCATGTGGTATATGTATCGGTTTTATTTGTTCTTCACTCTAGGGATGTGAGAAAGATGGATTGTTAAGTGAGGTTAAGTAGAAAACGAACTTAGTGAGATATTGTGTGTATCGATATGAAAATCACTAGGTGTGCTGGGGGATGGGTGGCTTTGGGCACTCCATGATCCCAACACGGGCGTAGATTCAGGGCTGAGCCAGGCCTTGCTTGGCCCTAGAAGAGCAGTAACTAAAACTAAAGTTTGAAATATTCTAGGAAGGTAGAGTTAAATTGGTCCTCTGCAACTATGGCAGTGAGAGAGGGTGGTCTTTGGGGGACTGAGTAGGGTGACCTTAAACTAAAACCTGGTTGAATTAATAAAATATAAACATCACCAAGAAGAGAAAGTTTTCTGGTTGTATCCATCAACACAACACCCTTAGCAGCAGATGTGGTATGTGTATATGGGAATGGGAGAGTGAACTCATACTGCGTTTCTGCCACCACCAGGGAGTCCCAGAAAACAAGGTTTCCTTTTAGTAGATCTTTGATGGCTGTTTATAATCCAGAATGCTCTGTGGAAATTTAGAGGCAGGAGTGGCAAGGTCAATGATTAGTCTATATTCAGGAATTGGGCCTTTATGAGGAATTGAAGTCACATTAACAGGTTTCTCTTGGGGCACCTGGGTGGCTCAGTCAGTTGAGTGTCCGACTCTTCATTTCAGCTCAGGCCATGATCTCACAGTTCGTGCGTTTGAGCCCCGAGTCAGGCTCCCCCATGACAGTGTGGAGCCTGCTTGGGGTTCTCTGTCTCTCTTTCTCTCTCTCCGTCTCTGCCCCTCCCCGACTCGAGCTGTCTGTCTGTGCCTCTCTCTCTGTCTCTGTCTCAAAATAAATAAACTTAAAAAAAAAAATAACTGAATGAAAACTGAGGGTTTTTTTTTTAATAATAAAATAAAAGATTTCTCTTAATGCAGAAGTCTGATATTGGCCTGAAATTCCACCAACTTGGGATGCCTTGAATAGATTTATCTTTCTTTCTTTCTTTCTTTTTTTAAGTCTTATTTATTTAAGTAATCTCTATACCCAATATGGTACTCCAATTCGCAACCCTGAGATCAAGAATCACATGCCTCTCCTACTAAGCCAACCAGGCTCCCCTAGGTTAGTCTTTTTTTTTTTTTTAATTTTTTTTTTAACGTTTATTTATTTTTGAGACAGAGAGAGACAGAGCATGAACGGGGGAGGGTCAGAGAGAGAGGGAGACACAGAATCTGAAACAGGCTCCAGGCTCTGAGCAGTCAGCACAGAGCCTGACGTGGGGCTTGAACTCACGGACCGCGAGATCATGACCTGAGCCGAAGTCGGACACTTAACTGACTCAGCCACCCAGGCGCCCCTAGGTTAGTCTTTTTAAAATGCAAATGCCGGGGCAGCTAGGTGGCTCAATCGGTTAGGTGTCTGACTCTTGATTTCGGCTCAGGTCATGATCTCACGGTTTAGTGAGTTCGAGCACCACATCGGGCTCTGTGCTGATGGTGCAGAGCCTGCTTGGGACTCTCTCTCTACCCCTCCCCTGCTCACCCTGTCTCTGTCTCTCTCAAAATAAATAAACTTAAAAAAATTTTTTTTGATGCAAATGCCAATGAAATCCAATTGCTTTATTCATAATTCTTAAATGAGACTGATGTACTGAAGGACCGAACAGATGTTTTTGGATTTGGAATTCCTCAAGAGGTAAGAGAAGCTGCTCTTTCTCCCAAGCCCCTTGTATCCTTGTATCCTCTCCCTGTTTTCATATTGCCATTTCCAGCCAGTCTTAGCAGCTGCTCTCTGCTGTGGATTCATAAACGATGAGACTCATGCCACCTAGGAGTGCCACAGGCCACCCCACTTGATACTCTTGTCCCAGTCCCTTTTCCTCTGTTAGAGAAGACTGAGCCATGCCTCCCGCCTCAGGGCCTGACAGTATGCGGGGGATATCGGGGTTCCCCTCCTTTTAGTAGCCACCCCTGTTGTGGCTATGTCCTGGATCTTGTCATAGGGAGACAGTGGCTTAGCGGTTAGGAGTACAGCTTTTGGAGTGGAACATATCTGGCATCAGATCTCTGCTGCACCTCTTATCTCCTGCATGGCATTGGAACAGGTTTCTTTCTCGAAGCCTCAGTGGTATCATCTGGGAAATGGATGCATTTCTCTTACCCACAGAGTTGCTTCACTGCAAGTAAAGTGCTTGGTATGGGTTAAGCGCTCAATAAAGGTGGCTGTTGGTACCGCTGCAACTGTATAGCTGCATTGACATTTTAAACTGCAGTGTCTCTGACCACTCCACTCATCCGTTCCCCGGGTTGCCACGTCTGTTCTTCAGCCTCACTGAATCCTGCAGTCCAAGCAGCATTCTCCGTGTGAGGGAGAAAATAGCTGCCCACGGCCCTGAGGTCACCTGCTTTTGAATTCACAACTTTAGAGTCTGTATTTCTTTCCACGTTTCTCAGGAAGACCCCCAAGGACTGGCCCAAGTCTGGGTCAAGGTGGGTGGGGTGTGTTCCAGGAGGGGAGCTGGGCTGAGACAGGAGATGCCCAGAGGCAGGCGCTCTCTCTCAAGGTAGTGTTTATGCATCTGTTACTTGAAACTTTTAGAGCAGATATTCTGTGAAATTGCTTTTCCAAATCCAGGGTGGCCATTGCTTTGATCGGCTCTTAACGAAACGTTTACGGCACAGATATTTTGTTACAAGTGTAATTTGGACTGCTGCCCCCTGCATCACGGGTGGGAGCAGGGAGATGCCGAGTTCTTGTTCTCATCATTCCTTATTTACAGGGAAGAAATTTAGATTAAATGACTCATCCAAGGTCAAACATGTAAGAATGGTGGAGACAACATACCAAAAGTCTGCCTTTAAACTGTCCGGCATCTTTTCCCCCACTTATTCCTGCAGCAGCATCGCCCTCCTTCCACCATCCTGCCCTCAACAGGGGCACCCTCCCCAGCCCCGTCCTCCCATCAACCGGCGCTGTCCTATTCTGGACCCTGGGACCCTGCATCAGGCCTTTCCCAGCATTTTCCCTTTTTAGAAGGGGGAAGGGTAGTTAACTCTTCCTTTAGTCCTTCCCTCAGAGAGCCTTTTCCTTCCCACCCCCCCTTGTGTTCCTTCTCCGGTGGCCCCTGACTTTGCATCTCCACTTAGCAGTTTGTTCTTCACCATCAGGAAGTAACCCTCCTGAGGACCAGGACTTGCTCATCGTCTTTCTTGCAGCACCCTCTAGCCTATTGTGCTTTGTACGTATCGGGTATTCACATGTTACATGTTTGCTGAAGGAATGAATGAGTCCCTTGAATCATCTGCAGCTGTAAGACCGTGACCCCAGCGTACATGGTACCTGGCACGTACATCTTTGCCGTAGCCGGCAAGAGGCCAAGGAAGGAGGCAGAGAAAGAGTGTGTGCCAGAGGAGCTAGCTCCACTCCTCCTCCCGTGTGTGCCTTGTATGGGGCTTCAGGGTACCCTCGTTGTGGCCTAAACCAGTTAAGATGGAGTTTATCAGGTCCTGGTCTCAGTGCTGCCAGCCGACAGCTGTATCCAGCTGCTTAGAGCCGACTGAAGGCAGTGGGGCATACTGGCTAAGGGCACAGACATTTGAGTCAAGTGCCCACTCTGTCACCTCCAGTTTGTGTCCCCATGACAAAGTTCGTAAGCTTTCTGTGCCTCACTCTTACTGCCTGTAAAATGGGAATGACCTCGTACGGTTGTTCCTAGCATTAAATGAGATAATCCATGTGAGATCTTTAGCATAGGTGAAGTACAGGCTGAGTGCTCGATTGAGGCTGGCTGCTATTGTGTACTAAATATTATGTACAGTGGCACTAAATACACGCTGTTTATTCTATTCCTGTCACATCACTCTAGGTTGCTAGGTCTGCTTCATCTGTGTCCCTCACCCTGCCCCATCTGGCACCCATCATTGATGGGGAGGAGCTTTGAGGCAGCTATGAGTGCAAACCCAGGAGGTTGGGGTGGGGATCCAGCCTGTAATTCTAATTGTTCTCTGTAGGAGGAGGATGCTTTGGTGTGAGATTTGTGTGAGTTTGTTTTAGTTTGGCCCTGGTGACTTCACAGGGGAAAATCGGAGTGAGTAAGTGTTACCACTGAGACTTGCCTGACTCTTTCTCTAGGAAGCAGAGCTCTGACCAGTGGAGATGGAAAAGGACAGCATCGGAAATGTATGTTGGGAGGTGGGGCCAGACTTGAATCTTGTTTTTGGCTGCCTTAAGGGACAGGGCTGGACTAGAGGGTAGACACTGGGGTTAGGTGTTGGTTCCTTGTACAGGCAATGGAAACAGTTACCCAGCCTTCAGCACCTCCCCGAGGCAGTGCACTGATCACCGACAGCCAGTGAGCCCTCCCCGCTGCGCTCCTACCCGTTGAATAAATTGCAAGCTCAATAAATAAAGTAATTTGTAAGTAAGTAATCCACCATGTGAACCAGTGGAATATGACATATCCTCCATGGGAAAAACATGAATGTCAAATTTGGTATGGACCAAACAACTGTAAAAGCTTAGGGGAAGATGTCAGTAATCGGGAAGTTCTCTGCTCAAGTTACTTTGTAAGTGACAAGTTCTTGCTCTCCTTTAAAGAAAAAGAAATAGGAAATCTTAGAGAACACCTTGTAGCTAGGGTTGCCTCAAGAAAGCAAACGGAACGACAGTGTCAATAAACAGCCTTGGCCTTGGCAGATAAATGCACATTTGTGTCTTAAAATATTTATGGTCTATGGTATTTTTTTGACATGTAAATTATTATAGTTACATATTAATAGTACATATTAACATATGTCTATAATATTGTTTAAATGAATTCCCTACTTTAATGGATGTTCCATCAACCAACCAACTACTGATAATGTCTCGGGTGAGTGAGTTTCTACTGTTCTGACAGAGTTGTCCAGTATGTTTTGTTGACTCCTAGAAGACTGGTCTATCAGCTTTGTTTCCTAAGACTGGAATTAATGACACACAGCTATGTTAATAAAACTATGTTAATAACATTGTTACCAAAATAACCTGTATCTTTGGATTCCATTTCTAATAAATAGTGTCCTCTTCTAGTCAAACTGACCTTTCAGATTTTCAGTCACACGGCTTTCACTCTGCCTTCTGAATGCTGTGTGGACATAATTGGAACTGTGGGTTCCTCTGGTTCAGTAAGAGCTCAAAGACAACCAAGGGTTGGTGTGAGCCCGAGTCCACATGAGGGGAGCAGAGAACAGGAGTGGGGGGCTAGCTGGGAACTGGGAAGGCCCATTTGAACCATGGGGTTTGCGATTTGGTGGAAATATCTTGACTTCTAGACATCAGGCACCCAGGTGCGAACATGAGAACAAGGATCCTCCTAAAGGCTGGTGACTTTCTAACTTCTGTGATTTCAGACTTCCAAGTGTTGTTACCTTCTGCTCACACTGATAGTTGAGAATTTATTGCACTAATGCAGTAGCAGCCCACAACCTAAAAATCCCCTGGCTTTCTTGTTTTCACAGGTGTTGGGGCGATGTTTCCTGACAGTGGTACAGGTCCATTTCCAGTTTTTGACCCAGGCATTACAGAAGGTCCAGCCAGTGGCTCACTCGTGCTTTGCCGAGGTCGTCGTGCCAGAAAAGAAGAATGGCGGCGGCGGCAGCTTATCTGGCATGAGCCACACACCCGAACTGGAGGAAGCCGTGCGATCCTGGCGGGGGGCTGCTGAGGTAACCCTCCCTGGGGGAGATTGGTGCCCTATGTTCAACTAGGAGAGGCTCCAGAGGACCTTTGCCTGTTGGTTCCTGAAAGAGGCATTTTATTTAGAACTGTTAGTTTTAAACCGTTATCATTAGCTTGTTCATTCATTTCACAGTGAATGCTTTTGTGAACGCTCACTTTGTGCCAGGCGTGCGCCAGGCACTGGGGTGACAGCCTCTGCTCACAGCCTCCTAAGAGGGAGGCCCTACAAAAATAGGGTTAAAGGGCTGTGATGGAGGTGTGTAGGAGCCCAGAGAAAGGGTCCTGCCTCCAACTAGGAGCAGTGCAGCAAAGCTTCAAGGAAGAGAGACCAGGGAGAAGAGATTGGAGCCGAAGTCTGGAAAGACAGGCCAGAGCGGGCTGCGGAGGGTAAAGCGGCCAGCCAGGCAGCCAGGTGGGGATGTGGTCAGTGACAGCACGTTTCTTGTAGGTGTTTTGTTTTGTTTTGTTTTGTTGTTCATTTATTTAAGTAATCTCTGCACCCGACATGGGGCTCAAACGACCCCAAGATAAAGAGCCACATGCTCTTCCAACTGAGGCGCCCTACATATTCTTCTTTTTATTATTATTTTTTAAATTTTATTATTTTTAAAGTTTTATTTAAATCAAAGCTAGTTAACGTATAGTGTAGTATTGGTTTCAGGAGTAGAATTTAGTGATTTATCACTTATAGATAACACCCAATGCTCATCCCAACAAGTGCCCTCCTTAATGCCTGTCACTTAGCCCATCCCCCCACCCAGTACCCCTCCATTAACCCTCAATTTGTTCTCAGTATTTAAGAGTCTCTTTTAAAAAAAATTTTTTTTAGGGGCACCTGGGTGGCTCAGTCGGTTGAGCATCCGTCCGACTTCGGCTCAGGTCGTGATCTCACAGTTTGTGGGTTTGAGCCCCGCATCAGGCTCTGTGCTGACAGCTCAGAGCTGGCAGCCTGCTTCAGATTCTGTGTCTCCTTCTCTCTCTGCCCCTCCCCCTCGCTGAAGCTTTGTCTCACTGTTTCTCAAAAATAAATAAATGTAAAAAAAAGTTAAAAAAAAAATTTGTTTTTGAGAGAGAGAGAGAGACAGAGTGTGAGTGTGGGAGGGGCAGAGAGAGAGGGAGACACAGAATCTGAAGCAGGCTCCAGGCTCCAAGCTGTTAGCACAGAGCCCGACATGGGGCTCAAACCCACGATCTGAGAGATCGTGACCTGAGCCATAGTTGGACGCTTTAACCGACAGAGCCACCCAGGTGCCCCCAGTATTTAAGAGTCTCTTATGGTTTGCCTCCCTCTCTGTCTCTTCTTATTTTTCCTTCCCTTCCCCTATGTTCATTTGTTCCTTAAGTGAGTGAAATCATATGTGTGTGTATATATGTATATATATGTATATATACATATATATACGTGTATATATGTATATATATGTATATATACATATATATACGTATATATATGTATATATATATACACATATACATATACATATACATATAAACATCGGGGTGCACGTGCCCCTTTGAATTGGCATTTTTGTATCCTTTGGATAAATACCTTGTAGTGCAATTGCTGGGTTGTGGGATAGTTCTTTTTTTAACTTTTGGAGGAAGCTCCATACTGTTTTCAGAGTGGCTGCACCAGCTTTCATTCCCACCAACAGTGCAAAAGTATTCCCCTTTCTCTGCATCCTCGCCAACATCTGTTGTTGCCTGTGTTGTTAATTTTAACCATTCTGACAGGTGTGAGGTGGTAACTCATTGTAGTTTTAATTTATATTTCCCTGATGATGTGTGATGTTGAGCATCTTTTCATGTGTCTATGAGCCATCTGGATGTCTTCTTTGGAAAGATGTCTGTCCATGTCTTTTGCCCATTTCTTCACTGGATTATTTGTTTTCAGGTGTTTCCAGGGGGGGTGGGAGTGAAAAGCCTTCCAAGTCAAGACTTAACTAGGACTGACTAGGACTTTTTGATCCATTTTACATAGTGAAAGAGATAATTTACAGTTAAGGAGTATAATACTGATTTGTTTATATAATGTTTAGTTTTAATCCTTCTATAATCAGTTGGCAGAGTATTTCATGTTTTAGAAATCTCCTTTAGTCAAAATTTTAAATATTATTTACTAGTCTCACATTGTACATTCTCTAATTTTCTTATTATTTCAGTTTTATGCTGTTCTCTGTTCTTCTTTTGAATTTCTTTTCAGTTTCTTTTTCTTGTTTGTTTTGGTCTCTCTTTCCTGTTAAGGGCTTTCCCCTGCCTCTCGGTGTTTGTCAGAGCAGCCCTGAAATGCTAATTGAGGTCCAGTGTGGAAGTGGGACCTGCTGACCTTATTGCAGGTGGCCATTTGTCACCTTGCAGACCTCTGTGTCCTCTTGGTTGCTGGGCTCCAGCCTCCTGATCATGCAGCTCATATTCATACCCTTAATACCGGGCTCACAGTCGTCTCCTGTTGACATCATCATGCTGAGAACCCAGCGCTCGTGAGGACCCCAGCAGTCCCTTGACCTCCTCACCTTAACCTTATTCTTCACCCTCTGCAGTTTGCACAGGCCCTTGTGCTTTCTCACTCACTTAGCCACCAGCCGGTGACCCTGCCCTACACTGTACCGAGGAAATAGAATCCACCTGGCAGCAGTCCCTTTTCTTCACCCCAAAACCACACTGCTTCCCCCATTCAGACCCTCATCTCTTCCTTCCCTTCATTACAGGACCCCTCCTGTCCGGGGTCCGCCCTGTCCCCACCTTCCCCCACCCTCAAGGCCTCTGTGGTGAGGCCCTGTGTTTTCTCTCCCTCCTCTTCAGCATGCCCTCCCACCCACTACGTAAACCCGCATACACAGAAATCCTCGCTGTTCTGCCCTGTTTCTCTGCTCTTCTCACAGCCAACTTCTTGGAAGTATTGTCTACCGTACCTTTGCGTCATTCTAAAAAAGATTATTATGAAAGATTTCAAGCATATAGGAAATGTCGCACATACCCTGTCTACCTTTTAGCTTTGTCGAGTGAATCTTAACTTCTTGTCAGTTGCTTCATACCATTTGTTTATTTATTTATATGCTCACTTATTTATTTTTAAGTAGGCTTCATGCCCAGCGTACGGCTTGAACTCACAACTCCAAGATCAAGAGTCATGTGCTGTACAGACTGAGTCAGCCAGGCGCCCCTTTCATGCTTTTTATTTTTAACAGAAAAAATATTATTTACAAATGCAGCTGATTTCCTTTGTACCTTTTTGCTGCCTTACTCACATCTCTTCCTTTGTAGAGATAATCTCTTTTGAATTTGGAGTTTGTGAGTCCTGCACATATTTTTATATTTTTTACTCTGTATACATGTATCCATAAGTAGTATAAGGTGTATCTTGCACAATATGAAACTTTATATAAATAGCATCATTCAGCTCACTGAAATCTGGCTTCCCCTCCTACACAAGAACAAGCATTCTCAGGGGCACCTGGGTGGCTCAGTTGGTTGAGCGTCCAACTCTTGATTTCAGCTCAAGTCGTGATCTCACAGTTCATGGGGTTGAGCCCTGCATCAGGCTCTGTGCTGAGAGTGCAGAGCCTGCTTGAGATTCTCTCTTTCTCTCTGCTCACATTCAAGCTCTCACTCTGTCTCAATATAAATAAATAAACATTAAAAAAAAAAAAAAAAAAGAACAGGCATTCTCTCGTCAAGGTCACTGGTGCCTTCTGTGTGGCCAAATCCAGGGAACCGTTTGACTCCATTCAGCAGCTCACAGCAATACGGGCCCTTAGAGACCCTCTCTTCCTGTGGCGTCCCTGAAGCAGGCATTAATCTCTTGGGCCATCCTCTCCATCTACTTTGCTAGCTTTTTCTCTTCAACACAACTTATACACACAACTTATGTCCGTTTCTCAGTGCTCATTTCTGAGTGCCCTCCCTGTAGGGTCTCCATATAGCTTTGGGACATTAAGAACTGCCTGTGTGCTGGGGGCCCTCACATATGTGCGACCAGTCCAATTCTGTGGGCTTCAGGCCCCTGTATTCAGCTGCTGCTTACCTCAGGTATCTAGGTGGCTCAGGCTTAGCTTTTCCCCATACCCCTGGTCTTGCCCAAATCTTCCCCATACTAGCAAGTGCTGCCATCCCACCCTGGGTCATTCATGCATGAAACTGAAGATTTATCCTCCTGTCTTTCCATCACATCTACATCCAGTCCATAAGCCCTGCAGGTTCCACCCCAAAGCATTACCCCACATGTGTCCCTTTCACTGCCCTAGTTCAGGATGTCCCTACTCTCCCCAGACACCTGCAGTGGCTAGATTCCCTTCTCCCCTACCTGTCTTGCCACCCTTCATCTCCCTCCATTTAAAGTTAGATGATGTTGCTACTTCCATAGGGTGAAGTACCGACCCTTCACCATACCTGCCTAGTCCCACACAGTCTGGTTCATCTGCGGTCGCTGTCTCCCTTGCTCACTGGGTTCTAGTCTTTGCTGACATGTCTGCTCACCCATCCCACACTTCTGCTGACTTCCTCCTCCGCCTCAAACTCATAATCTAAATGCTGATTTCTGAGTGTTTAGGGTGCTCCTCCCTATTATAGTTCTCCCTGTTTTCCTTGGTGTGTTTTTCTCCATTTTAAATGGTTTAAATGTTTTGTTTGGCCCATGAGGCTGTCAGCCCTAAGATGGTAGGCACCAGGCTTTGCGCTCCATTGCCTAGCCATAGATATGCACCACAAGACCTTCTGGGCCAAATATTTCAGTGAAAGAATCTTAGAGAGTCAAATAGTTTTAAACGGTAAGACTAGTTAGGGTTCAGGGACTGGATGGAATGTAGTCATACATGTGTAATTTGTGAAGCTTTGGAACTTTATAGCATTGTTTCTGCTAATTACCTTTCTGCAGTTTTGGTAAACATTGTAACTCCTACAGCAGAAGAACAAAAATTAGCTGTTAAAAATGTTATTTGTTGCACAAATGTGACTGCAACAGAAATAGACATTGAAAAATTGGAAGGCAGTTCATCCTGAATTCCTTCTCCCATTTAAGAAATTAAATACATTTTTTCTGTATTCTCCAGTCCTGACCCATATGTATAAGTAACTTAACATTTCATCACAATAAGACATTGATTAGTTTTTTTTCTTGTTTCTCTGTCTTGTTCATGAACATATTTAATGACCAAACAATAAGTATTTAAATTTTTTTTGTGCAGATTTCAGAAGTCTTATTTTTCCTTTAACACTCCAGGGTACGTTTTTTCCCTGTTCTATGTTGGTGTGGCCTTTTACTTTGGTGTATAGGAACACCTAACCTTATATGTTCAATATGATGATTCTGGAAACTCCAAGTGCCAATATTTTAGTTTGTCTTTAAAAGAGAAATTAGGGGCGCCTGGGTGGCGCAGTCGGTTAAGCGTCCGACTTCAGCCAGGTCACGATCTCGCGGTCCGTGAGTTCGAGCCCCGCGTCGGGCTCTGGGCTGATGGCTCAGAGCCTGGAGCCTGTTTCCGATTCTGTGTCTCCCTCTCTCTCTGCCCCTCCCCCGTTCATGCTCTGTCTCTCTCTGTCCCCCCAAAAATAAATAAAAAACGTTTAAAAAAAAAAAAAAAAAGAGAAATTAAAAATGTGAAGGTCTTACAGGGGTGCCTGGGTGGCTCAGTCAGTTAAGTATCCAAATATTGATTTCAGTTCAGGTCACGATCTCACGGTTCATGAGCCCTGCACTGACAGCACGGAGCGTGCTTGGGATTCTCTCTCTCTTCTCTCTCTGCCCCCTCCCCCACCTGTGTGCATGCTCTCTTTCTCTCTCTCTCTCTCTCAAAAAAATACATTTTTAAAATGTGAAAGTTTTACATATAGGAAAAATTAATAACAGGTAGGTAAGTCTTTTTTCCAGGGTTTCTTTTTTTTATTTTCCTAAGTAGCTTCACATGCAGAATGGAGCCCAATGTGGGGCTTCAACTCATGACGCTGAGATCAAGACCTGAGCCGAGAGCCAAGATCAAGAGTCAGACACTTAACCAACTGAGCCACCTAGGCGCACCCCACCCTCCCCAGGGTTTCTTAAATAAAGTAGTTCTGTGTCAGGTTTGCTTTCTCTTCAAGATGCTTGGTTTAATCTTCCCAGATTTCTGGTTGCTCACTTGGTAATACAGACAATCCAGAATGTCCGGTATATATCTAATGCTCAGATAGCATCTGAGTTTAACTCCGTTGTTTTTTTCTTCGTTTCTTATTTTTTAAACATAGCTAAGTCTGTTACATTCTCTTGTGCCTTCCCGTCGCTGTTACTGTTGCAGGCGACATCGAGACTGAGGGAAAGAGCCTGTGACAGCCGCCTGGCGGGCATTGAGGTGCAGCAACTCTTCTGTTCTCAGAGTGCGGCCATTCCCGAGCACCAGCTCAAGGAACTGAACTTGAAAATTGACAGCGCTTTGCAAGTAAGTGTTGTTATCTGAGGACAGATAGAAACAAGGGAGGGCATTCAAGTTGTGAGGTTGAACCAGTTGGAAGGAATAGTAGGGTGGTAGTTGGCCTGAAGTCATTCAGTCACTATAGAAATTTTAAATTCCTGTTGTCCCTGGACTTTGTCATTCTACGATCTGCCATGTAATCTTGATTCTTACAATTTTTTTGCAGGCATATAAAATAGCTCTGGAAAGCTTAGGCCACTGTGAATATGCAATGAAAGCTGGTTTCCACCTGAATCCAAAGGCAATTGAAGCCAGTTTACAGGTATGCTTCTCTTTCTGGAAGCTCTTGGGAGCCGTGGTATGGCAGTGTCGCCATACCAAGTGAACCGGCTGTCTTGGCAGAATTGCCGTGGGTCACCTCCCCTCTCCTCTCCAAACTTTTTGCAGGGCTGCTGTAGCGAGGCCGAGGCGCAGCAGACAGGGCGGAGGCAGACCCCCCCGCAGCCCATGCAGTGTGAGCTTCCCACCGTCCCTGTGCAGATAGGATCACACTTCCTGAAGGGCGTCTCCTTCAACGAATCTGCCGCCGACAACCTGAAACTTAAGACGGTAGCTTTCCATGGGGTTCCAATACCGGGTGTGAACTTGGAAACCGTTCTTAAGGGAAACCTAAGGGCTTGTATAGATTAAAAAACAAAACTGAAGTCAAGGCAGGAGGTATTAGTAAACTGGTGTCTAAAAGCAGACTATGATGACTTATTTTAATAGACATTTGCCAGGTTTTATTCCTAATTTTGTTCAAATGTTTAACATAAAGTGTTTTGAAAGTACGCTATAAAATACTATCTATGATTAATGTTTTAGGGGACTTTTGTGAATTAGATAGGAAATTTTATCATGATACCGCAGTAATTATGACCAGTTTGGGAGCGTCATGTGAGCCAGGCATCATGCCAAGGGCTCCACATGCATCGTCTCGTTTAATGCTCACCCAGGAGACGGACACTGCTCTTTTCTCCATTTGACAGAGGAACTGAGGCCCAAGGTCATACAGCTACAAAGTAGTAGACTGGAATTTGAGGCTATGTAGTCTGTTTCCAGAGTCTGCATACCTGACCACTTGGTCATCCAAAATAAAGTTGAGGTTTTCATTGGTATTTATTTTTGCCAGATGATTTTGTCTCCTTATTTAGAGGAATTCAGAATTTCAAAATTCCTCAGCCAATTTGTGTCAGCAAATGTAATGCTATATTTTTTGCTAGTATAGAAATCACGTGTGTGTATTAATGTCTGCGTATCTGTATTCTCTGAGGGTATCTGATGACAGTTACCTAAGAAATGAAAATGACATGATTTGGGTAGGGGGACTGAAACAGTGATCTTTTCACTATTGAAAAATAGAGGACTATTGTGTACTTGTAAATTCATTTCAGCAC
Source organism: Puma concolor (assembly GCF_028749965.1). Classification (NCBI taxonomy): domain Eukaryota; kingdom Metazoa; phylum Chordata; class Mammalia; order Carnivora; family Felidae; genus Puma; species Puma concolor. The sequence goes on from NC_141681.1 coordinate 43,865,290, forward strand.
ATTGTAGAATCTTGTACAGCTTTATCTTGAGGGGTGAACTCTCATCTTCTCGACCCGTAGCATACGATGTTGCAGCTCATCAAGGAGGCGGGCTGCTACAATGGAATTACACCCAGGGACGACCTTCCTGTGACCGAAGTACTGAACCAGGTGTGCCCGTCCACGTGGCGGGGCGCCTGCAAGACTGCTGTGCAGCTGCTGTTCGGCCAGGCTGGTCTGGTGAGTGAGCGTGTGGGACGCCCCGGAGAGAGAGCAGAGAGCAGAGAGTGTTTCCCGCACGGGAGGATGCGGTGCGGGCACAAGTGTGGAAATACTGAATAATTTTAAAAGTTCTTCAGTACTGCAGCATTTACAGCAAGTGGAGAAGGTAGAGGAACAGCAGCATTAAAAAGCCTTTTTTGTTTTCTCGTATAGACTGATAATACACATTTGCAGGGAACCTAGTTGCAAAGTGATGTTGCGAGTTTCCTGTGCAGAAACCTTCCGTGAGTGCTGGTTGATGGGGAGGGCCTCTCTGCACAGCTCGCCCACTCTGGAACGACAGTGGTATCTTTCTGATGCTCGAACATGCCAAGCTTCTTCCTGTCTCGGGCCTTTGCCATTGATGCTCTTCTTACTTGAGAAGACTCCCCTCTGAATCTGCATGTGTGACATCTTTTCGTCTTCCAGATGTCAGCTCGAACACCGCCTCCTCCAAGAAACCTCAGTGGTATAAGCAGTGCCCCCCCCATCCAGTCACTTTGTATCCCAGCTCTCTGTTCATCTCCTTCTTAACAATGAAATAACAACATCAATTCAGAAATAAGTTTATAGTCTTTTCACCTTGGGAGAGAAGAGTGACTTTTGTCAAAGGTGGGATCCAGAGATCAATCTCTGAAGTCACCACTTAGCTTTTTGTTTGGCACCTGGGACTCATGTAACCTTACAACCTTGATCCCACTTTCGAGAATTAAATGACTACTTTTGGAAAAGATAACAGCATTTCAGTCAGAGGTTAACAGAAGCTAATTAGAGATTAAGAAAATTTAAAAAACTGTTTCTTTAATTCCTACTTTATTCATAAATGCAGCTGTTGGGAGGATGCTGTTCTTTCGTTTCATGTGGGTGAGGCCTCAGGTGGCCCAGCTCAGGGTGGTGCTGCCTTGTGTAGGGCCAGGTGAGGGCCCGTCCACAGCGGGTAGTTAGGCTTCCTTTAGGATCCGGCCCTTAATACGGGAAGAGAAGGAGTAAGCTGGAGACCCCCTGCTGAAGTATGTGGGAGCCCACTGGCTTGAGGAAATTGATCCATATTCCGAAAGATCATGTTAGCTGTAACTAGAAAAGCCATAGGGATAAGTTCTCTAGAAAGGAGTGGGTAAAATAAGGCAGACAGACATACAGTCTGTTTTGGGAAAACGTATTTTTTAAAAAAAATTAAAAGCCCCAGGTTATTGAGAGAGCAGAAACTTCTTCCAGTTCCTTACTCCTTGCTCCCAGGGCACCTTTGTGTGTGACAGACAAAGAAACTTTAGGTTGTGGTTCTAGAGATGGGAGGAGAGAGGAAACACCTGCCTGGTCCAACAATGGCTATTACTTGGACAGGAAGTCTTTTCCAAAGGACATTGCAGACCAGCTGTGGGAAATCTGTTTACAGCAGTGGAAATCAGCTCCATTAGAGGCTGAGTTCGGAATCATAATAAGCAACTCTGCATGGCTTTGAAATATAACAGATATATATAGAGATGTAGATTTTTTTTTTTTTTTTTTTAAGTAATCTCTACACTCCGCATGGGGCACGCACACACAACCTGAGATCAAGAGTCAGATTACTGAACAAGCCAGCCGGGTGCCCTGTAACAGATTATTTTTGAAGTGCTTTATGATTTTTTCTTAAATTCTTTTAGTTATTTGAAAATATAGTCGTCATTTTGTCAAACTGTCGAACTTACCTAGCTACTATATCACCTATGTAATATTGAAGACCCTCCTCCAAATAAGAAGGAATCATTGAGAGAAGAATCATCTTAACATTTCTGAACTACTTCTGTTTTTATTGATGGTTGAGGATAAAATGATCTTGTAAAAAAAGCTTCATCCACTTCTAGCTTGTATTCATTCGTTACAAATGGGCTTTTCTGAAGCTGTGGTTCAATTTTTAATGATGGTCTTATTTCTTTCAAGTGCATAAAGTAAAAAAAAAAAACTAAGTGGAAACAAAATAATTCCTAATTAACATATTTATAGTTTGGCAAAAAGTACTAAAAGTGCTTGGAAGTTCAGTACATCTTGCACTCAGAATTTGGTTTCTCTTTATTGAAGTATTACTGTCTTCAGTCATCTTTATTACTTGCATTTGTCTTCATGGGGCTCTTGACTGGCCTCTGCATAACTGCCTTGCCATGGGGATAGTTCTTGCCAGAGTCACTCAGCTTTAGTAGGCTCATGTATTGGATTTATTTGCGATCCATTTTCCTCTCTGAAAGCTGATTGTTGTTTTTCTCACTCTCTCTTAGGTGGTAGTTGACACAGCACAGATTGAAAATAAAGAAGCCTATGCCCCCCAAATCAGTTTAGAGGGCTCCAGAATTGTGGTTCAAGTCCCATCCACATGGTAATGTGACTCTTATATTAACACAAGCCTAATGATTGAAGTTTGCACATCTTTGAAAACATTGCTTTGCTTTGAACAAACCCCGTGTTAGGTGACGCGTCAGGTCTTGCTACTTGCACAGGTACACGGGCAATGGTGGTGTGTTGACATCGTGTGTCATGGTTATCAGTCCATGATAAGGAAGCCAAAGTGTCTGAAAAATAGTCTGACAAGTAGTATAACTAAAATGTTATATACTCCTGGATCATAATGAGCAATATTATCTTCTCTTTGTTACTGAGTCCATAGCTTTTGAACAGAGTACATCATTTTCCCTAAGTCACCAGTGTTTCTCTAAAACTAAGTACAGAACATAAAATTCCTTCTCCTCCTTTGTCTGTTCTAGTAACAACCCTGATGATCTTGAGCTCATGCCATTCCCAACCTGGGGGTGGACTGAGCCATTTTTGTTTCTAATTATTTAATTACATTTATGAACTGATGATAAAGTATTCTCCTTAGTTTATTAAAACTCCTACAAATCGGTAAGACAATGGACAGGTGCATGAATAGGTAATCAACAATAGATGAAGAAAATGTGTAACCTCACCTAATAGAGGCAGAGTAAAGAAACAGTATGATGTCATTTTGCCCACTGGTGTTGAAAAATTGTTTTAGAATAATAAATACATTTTTAAAATAAAAAAATAAAAGTTTGAGCCAGACCATACAAAAACAGGCACAGAAAGTGAATAAATCAGACAGCCTTTCTGGAGGGCAGCTCAGTGTGTCAGAAGCCTTGAAAGAAGCGATCTGACGCCAGCGGCTCCACGGTCTGGCGGCTCATCCCGATGATGTGCAGAGAAATTCAGCTAAAGGATCAGCATCATAACTTTATTAATGGCAAAAATGAGCGTGTGTTGGCCGACTTTTGTTATTAAGATTATGATATGAATGAGTAATCATGCAGAAAATTTCTGAGACATTTAGGTAGGTAGAGATGGCCATGGTCAGGCGTGATGGCACTCTTGGTGCCCAGGGGGACTAAAATGGGAGCCAGGTAATGCATTCGAGTTGTATTTAAACCATTGCTCCCAGGCATGAGAGGGCCCAGTGGTAGACTCTGCCCAGAGTTTTAGAACTTGCTGATAAATCAAGTCACAGTTGGCAGTTCACTTCATGTCCCAAAACCTCCCCCTTCCAATTTTTTATCTGATTATTGAGATGGCATACTGTTAACTTCTATACACATCTTCATTCCTATCAAACAATAAACTGAAAGCTCACTTGTCTATAAGATTTTTGTGTTCCTGAATTTGTTTTCCAGTTCACATCCTTCCCCACCCCAAGGTGTACAACTAGTACTAAAATGGCTAATTGCAGTCCACTGGTTCCAGAACTCTCCGTGTATGATTGATTTCCTTTGTAATTCATTGCACCTCCAGTAAAGGCCTTACAGACTGTAATTTCTTGGAGAGGCTCCCTCTGCTGGTTGCTTTTGGTAAAAATACAAAGTCTTTTAAAATGCACGTTTTTGTTTCTTTCAAAGTATAAAGTATGTGCTTGTTGCGAAGAATGCAAGCAGAAGTGATTGCTTTACTCCACCTTCAAAAAAATAAAATTATTAGCAAAGCCAGTCAAGAATTTATTATATGCTTTGCTTTTAATAAAATGGAGTGTCCCACTGCCAGATAGGGTTTCTTTCATAATACCTTTTTTAGATGTATTAATCGTCCTATTTAAGGTGTCTATCCATTCTTTCTTTCAACAAGTACTTACTGAATACCTACTATGTGTCAGAGATACTGTCTGGCTCTCAGAATTTAAGTATGAGCAGCACAGACAGGGTCCCTGCCCCTAATAGTGTTGACCTGTTAATGAGAGGGAGTGTGAGGGGCAGCTAACAAGGCTACGAGTTCAGTTCAAGCCGCGGCATGTGTATGAGGGGAATTAGAGTACAATGATGTCGTATGATGAAGAATAACTGGAATAGCTGGGAGAAGGGAGGCTCTTTTGGATGAGAAGGTCACTTGTGAGTGGTCCTTCTTTGAAGATGCGATATTTGAGAGGAACCAGCCATGCACAGAGCAGATGGGAGAGCGTTTCTTCCAGGTAGAAGGGACAGCAAATGCAAAAGCCTGGGGGGGGTGACCTGGCCTGGCTGGAGATGTGTGAGGTGGTCTTGAAGAGGCACAGGGTCCCTGAGGGACTTGGATTTTTATCCAGAGTAGAATGGCTTTGAGCAAGTCTGTGTGATTTACCAAAAGAATGGCTTTCATCTCTTAAAGAGATATTAGTGATCAACTCTTGAGACTGATGGATACGATAAAAGTGCCAATTTGTTGATTTTCAGAAAGAGAAATTATTCTCACCAGCAAGTGTAGTACTTCTTTCTGCATGACCAGCAGCAGATGCTCTCCTAGTGGGCAAACATATGTGACCAGCCAAATCACAGCCAGGAGTGGCTTGGGAGCACAGAGCGAGTAGGTCCTAATAATCAGCAGTTCCAGGCTGAGAGAGTCAGGTACATGAACCCTGGCCAGGTCCACTGGCCAACATTCTCTCCCCAGAGCCAGGGTCTGGTTGGCACTGGCAGAGCTTGCCTTTTGCAGTATTTCTGAAGCTGGCCGGCTCGTAGCCTCACAGACGTATTTCTTCTCAAGCCCTAAGTCATGCTGGAGAGTGCCGCTGCCTCCTTAGGATGGCTTCGCAAGGGTTGATTTCACCATTTAACTCCCAGAGTGCTTAGGAGAAGACACACCACATCTTCCCGGTTCTGCCTCTCAGAAGAGGCCTCTTTTGAGGAGGTACCTTGAATGGGCAGTGAGCGCCTGAATGGTGGGAAGCAGCTCTCAGGGGAGAGCAGTCTGGGCAGAGGCAGCAAAAGCAAAGGTTCTGAGACGTGGGCAAATCCAACATATGCAGGGAGCGAGCAAAGACCTTGTGGCTGGGACAAGGTGAGCGGAGGTGACAGTGAAGAGAGATGTGGCCAGAGAGGCAGGAGAGACCAGGTCACAAAAACCCCTGAGGTGCCATTTAGATTTTATGTCAATCACGATGGAATGCCACCAGAGGGTTTTAAATAGGGAAGTCATGTGTTCTGATTTGTGCTATAGGAGGCTCACTCTGGCTACGTGGGAGAGTGGGCCTGGGAGGGACAGGAGTAGATAGAGGAAAGGAGTCCGGCTGGGTGGTTGGTCCTGAGACACAGCTGCTGGAGGTTTCTTGGAGTAGAGCGGTAATAAGAGGGGTGGTGAGAAGGGCTTGGATTCAGAATGTGTCTTGGAAGAAGAGCTGTCGGGAATTGCTGGTGGGTTGGCATGGGCTGTGAGGGAGCCAGAGATGATGTGTAGGTTTGGGGTAGGTCCCTGTGTTGTTTACTTATGGAGGAAGTCTGTAGGAATCAGAGTGGTTTCTGGTGGAGAGGAGAGGAATCCGTTGTGCTGGCCAGACTGCCTGTTAGATGTACCTGAGAGATGTCAAGGGTGCAGTTAGATACTGGAGAGTGGGGTTTGGGAGAAGGAGGTCGGCTGATGAAGGAGATTTGAGTCCTCAGTGTAGGGTAGTCTGTACAGCCGCAGGACCGGATGCAGCAGTCTAGGGAGAAAGGACAAAACTTGGGACTCGCCACCATGCGGAGGTGGGGGAAGCGGAGCAGGAAGAGTTGGCAGAGGAGACCAGGAGGGAGCTGCCAGCCAGGTGAGAAGAAAGTTGAGCAAGTTTGGGGGTCATCGGGCTACAGAAGACAGTGCTCCGGGAGGAAAGAAACATTGCAAAACGTTGCTGAGAGATTGAGTAAGGCGGAGACAGGCAATTGACCTTTGACATTAGCAAGAACGAAGTTATTTGATAAAAGCTATTCTGGTGTAGTTATGGGGATGAAAGCCCATTGGTGGTGGGGGGAAGGGAGAATAGGAGGTAAGGGGTGCCTGAGTGGCTCAGTCGGCTAAATTCTTGATTTCGGCTCAGGTCATGGTCTCACAGTTTGCAAGATCAAGCCCCACATCGGGCTCTGTGCTGACATTGTGGAACCTGCCTGGGATTCTCTCTCTCTTTCTGCCTCTCTCTCTCTCTCTCTCTCTCTCAAAATAAATAAATAAACTTTAAAAAAGAAAGAGAGAATATGAGGTAAGGAAGAGGAGAAGACAGTGTGTTTGGCTAAGAAGGGGAGCAGAGAAATTCACAGTGTCTGGAGGGGAATGTGGGGCGAAGAGAAAGAAACTGGTCAGTGAGGCTGGTTTGTTGGCCAAAGGGAATGTCATGGGGACAAAGGGGGCGATTAGGTGAGCAGGGTCCTCGGGAAAGCAGGAGGGTCCAGAGCATGCAGTGCTCGCTCGGCTGGAGGGACAGTCTGTGGCAGAGCAAGGCTTGTGTTCCGCCGTGACTGGAGGGGCAGGCAGCACGGGCAGGTGAGCTGGTGCGTGGTGGTGAGGAGAGGAAGCAGACCTCATCTCGTGTGTCTTCTCAGTTACTTGAGAGCCGTGATGGGGAAGAAGGAATGATGGTGGCAGGGATGGCAGGGTCTGAGGAGAGAGGACGCGGGCTGAGGTGGTCATCTTGGAAAACGTTCATTTATGGGAAGGCTGTTTGTTGCTTACCTGAAATTTGCAGCGAGTCTGGGTGGCAGACGGTGAGGGTTTTACCTCCACGGACCTGCAGTTTCCCGGGTGCGGGTGTGAAGCACTAACAAGAAAGTGGGAGCAGGGATGTTCTGGAAAGGAGCAGATACTGTGTTGGCTCACAGAATCTGCACAGGGTAGGGCAGAAAGTCAGGACCGGGGCCGGTGTGGGCAGCAAGAGGGCGTTAGGGCCCCCAAAAGGTATCCCCTCCAGCCAACCCTTCTCTTGCTCCTGAACAGACTCCAGGGAGATCCTAGAGCTCCCCCTCCTCTTGCAGGGCAGCGGGTTCCAGCGTCCGCCTTGTCATTCTCGAAGTGCTCTTCAGTTGCTCAATTTTTATTTGGTGCCAAAAGCATGTAAAAATGGCAGCCTTTTGTAGGAGGCCTGCTTGAAACCCTTTTTCAGGGAAGTGTAGCCCAGACTGACACAGCCCGGTTCGTGCCTAGGTGCCTGAAAGAGGACCCTGCGACCATGTCCCTGCTGCAGAGAAGCCTGGATCCGGAGAAGACCCTGGGGCTGGTGGACGTGCTCTACACGGCTGTGCTGGACCTCAACCGCTGGAGGGCAGGGAGGTCGGTGTCCCCGCCGGTCACCTCAAGTGCTTTATATTCAGGCCCGCACTTAGGGACAGCATGACCACATACAGCTTCGTGTGTGCTCACGTCGCTGATAGCGTGTGAGTCAGTAAGGCGAGAAAGCGAAATTTTTGGTAACCTAACTTTGGAATGATTTCAGATTTTACAGAAGAGTTGCAGTGATACCAAGAATTGCTCTCTGCCCTTTACCCAGACTCCTCCAGTTACTTCACATGTCTGCCTTCATTTGTTTTATCACTCGAGAGTAAGCCCATCAAGAGGGCTTTAACCCAACTCATTTACACCTTATGAGCAGAGAAATGTTTAGAAAACTTACTTATGTCCTATATCAACTTTATATCTGAAAGCAGCTGACAGTCACAAGATTGTCTCTGGAAATTATGGACATTAGAATGGTAGGGATCTTAAACATCTAGCCATGCACCCCCTTTCTTAACTCACGAGCGATGAGGCCCAGGAGACTGAGGTGGCTTGTCCGGGGTCCCACCAGCGTCGCCTGCCTCCACTCCATACCCTTTCTGACTCTAGGGCTTTCAGTACTAGAAAAAGTGCCCAGAAAACCTTGGAAGTAACAACCATCTGTTCTTAGCACTGTCTGTAAATCACTTCCAAGGACAGCAGTGCTGCACAGTGTCACTGAGTCCCGCTCGCCCACCCTGTCTGCTGTGGGGCTTTGTCCACGTCCCTCTGCTGGCCCAGCCCCCGTCCTCGTCCTCCAGGCACAAAGCTGGCCTCTGCCACTTGCATGCCCGCTCTACCCTTGCTTCACTCTGTACTGTGGTTAGAGGGTTTCGCTCAAACTCCTCCAGCCAGAATCTAAATGTACTTTTCACAGCCTCATGTTAGACGCTGTAGATTTTTTTTATAATAAATATGGATGGTAAGTACTTAAGTTGCATACACTTAAAAGCCTTGGGTATTCATTTATTTATCTATAAAATAAGGGAACCTGATACCAACTAGAGAGATTGTTTTTGTCCTTAAATGCGTAGAGATCATTTCATTGTCCAATCTGTATATTTGTCTTTTTTTTTTTTTTTTTAATACATCTCTGTTTAAATAGGGAGCAAGCTTTACCCTGCATACAGATCCAGCTTCAGAGGGAGATCTGTGATTTTGGGAATCAGGCTGACCTGCCTTCTGGGAATGGAAACAAATCTTCAGGTGGTCTGCAGAAGACGTTCTCCAAACTGACATCCCGGTTCACCAAGAAAGCTTCGTGTACCAGCTCCAGCAGCAGCACAAATTATTCCATCCCAAATACCCCTTCCAAAAACATCTTCATAGCTGGGTGTTCAGAAGAGAAGGCCAAAATGCCCAGCAATATTGATTCAAGGTTACAAAGCATTTTGAACATTGGTAATTTCCCCAGGACTACAGACCCCTCACAGCCCGCTCAGAATCCCGGTAATCAAATGGCCAATGGTCTTCTCATGGAGAGGCGTGACAACTTCCTGCAAGGGGACGATGGCAAGGATGAGAAGGGTATGAACTTACCAACCGATCAGGAAATGCAGGAGGTGATAGATTTTCTCTCGGGCTTTAACATGGGCCAGTCACATCAGGGCTCCCCATTGGTGACAAGGCGTAATTCTGCTGCCACAGCCATGGTGACTGAACAGAAGGCAGGAGCCATGCAGCCACAGCAGCCACCACTGCCGGTGCCCCCTCCACCACGGCCGCCCCAGGCTGGGGCCCACACTCCTCTGACACCCCAGCCAGGCCTGGCAGCTCAGCAGCAGTCCCCAAAGCAACAACAGCCCCAGCTCCAATACTACCAACACCTGCTCCAACCCATTGGACCTCAGCAACCCCCACCCCAGCCTCGGGCCCCTGGGAAATGGGTACATGGCTCATCCCAGCAGCCAGCACAGCCTGTTGGAGCAGGTCTGTCTCCTCTTGGCCAGTGGCCTGGCATATCTGATCTCAGTTCTGACTTGTACAGCTTGGGTCTGGTGAGCAGCTATATGGATAATGTGATGTCGGAGGTTTTGGGGCAGAAGCCACAGGGACCTAGAAATAACACCTGGCCAAACCGTGACCAAAGTGATGGAGTCTTTGGAATGTTGGGGGAGATTCTGCCTTTTGATCCTGCAGGTATGTGACCCACCCCTGCCCCTTGGGGTTTTCAGATAAATATAATCACTGAGGACTTCATAGCGCCTGACACAGCCTTACTTGTGGGGGGAAGTGACCTAATTTCCTTTTAAAGACCCTTTCTCACTGTCGGTTGGTAATCATGGGGCACCTCCAGCAAAGATAGGCAACAGTGGTGAGAATGAGGTTTCTCTCACTATATGGAGGATGGGATTGAGGCTAAGAGAAGTTACTTGAGTAGCTCCAAGTCCCATAATTCAAGCAGGCTCCAGTCTGGGTCCTCCCATTCGTGAGAGCCAAGGTGGCTGGTCCTTTGTGAGTACACAACCTGTTCTGTGACTCTTCTTTGCCTAGACTCTTGGGCCTATGGGAGGTAGTGGAGTACCTTCCTGCCTCATAGAATAAGGCTTTTGGCCTGAACACTGAAAATACCACCAGAGTTATCTTGGGAAATTAGAAACATAACTTCACAACAAACAAAAACAGACTAGGAGGAGGAACTAATTAAGGCCAAAAGCCATAATTAATTAAATTTAAAAGAAAAGTAGTGTCGAAATTGTAAAATAAAATCTAAAAGAAGAAATCTCTTGAAGCAAATAGACAAACCAATTTATCATAAGCCTTAGTAAGAGCAAAGAGAGACAAGATTAAGAAAGAGAAAGGAGCTGTCATTCCAGAAATAGGAGAGGTTGAAAGAAGTGTAAGACATTACTACATATGACTCAATGACAACATATTTGAAAACTGAGTGGAAAATGACTTCTTTCCTAATAAAATACACATTTACCAAAATCGTACCCAGAAGTGGAAGACCTGCCTAGATCTCCGTCAGTGGAAGAGATTGGAACGGTAATTATGAGGACAACGTGATTCACCATAAAAACTTTATAAAGATTGTTAAAAAAGCAAACTGCAGTCATCTCTTCATGAATGTGGGTAGGGGCAAGACAACCTAGCAGTGTGTCGGAAGTGTCTGATACAGTGTCTGTTACTAAACCCGGTTTACTGCAGGGGTGGAAAGTGGTTCAGTGTTAGGGACTCTGCTACCGTAGAGTAATCCATCGCGTCAGCCAGTTAAATGAGATGCTAAAGACTCTAGAAAAAGACACCCATAATTCCTTAAAACAAACAAACAAAAACAAAAGCACAGAAAAACAAAACTCGAGATGAATAGAAAGAAATTTCTTGAATATATATATATATATATATATATATATATATATATATATATATAAGACTTCCAAAAGCCAGTAGCAAGTAGTACTCTATATAGTGAAACAAAATCATTCCAGTTAAAATCATGACCCAGAGAGGGTGACAGCTATTACCACCAACAGCATATAACTTTGTCTTAGACTTTCTAGCAAACACGGCAAAAGAAAAAGATACACTAAAAGGCACATCTCTGGGGGCATCTGGGTGGCTCAGTCGGTTAAGCTTCCGACCTTGGCTCAGGTCATGATCTCAAATTCATGAGTTCAGGCCCCATGTCAGGCTCTCTCTTGTCGGCACAGATCCTCTGCCCCCTCCCCCTCTCTGCCCCTCCCTCCCTCACGCTCTCTCTTTCTCTCAAAAACAAATAAATAAATTTAAAAAAAGAAAACCATCTTTTTGCTGGCAGTAGAATTAGAAAAAAAGAAAGCTCAATAAAAAAACTTCTAAAATTAGTAAGCAAGTCGGTAAGGCAGGTGGATGGAAGATAAATACAGCGAAATCCATTACTGTCTTCTCGAATTTAGCAAAAGGTATACAGAATAGAAAATATGTCTCATTCACAAGGAGAATACTGTGAAGCATTATAAATAACTACAGCAAATATTTGTAGAAGTAACCAGTGGAAGAGGAGATCCACTGCTAAAACAACCTGGCATTAACTATTAATGGAAAGAAATGTTTTCTTATGTCTTCTAAAAATTCCTCATACCGTTGCTCGTGCTTGCTTGTTCCTGCTGTCCTTGGGTGGTAGATGTGGGCAGCCCTGCCCACGGAGCACAGGGAGAGCAGGCCTACCTGGTTGCCCCTGACCGGGGTGGGTGCAGCACGGTTTCTCAGCTGCTGTTAAACGGTACGTCTTTTGATAGTCATGTAATTAAATCCAGAGTATAAGTGGTGTTTGGCAGAATTTTGCCAGATCTTTGATCTTTGTTGAGGCCTGGGCAGCCTTTATGTCTTTAGTCTAAGGACTTGACTGGCTTTGCTTCTGGCTCCTCCTTTCTGACCTGCAGGTCCTTATATACCTTCCTGCAGACCCTACCTGAGAGCATAAGGTCTCTATAGCCCTTTCTCCAAATTAAGGAAGGGCACTCCTCTGGATAGATGAGTTTCAGAAGGCACCCTTTAGGGCAGGGCCTGGGAGAGCAGAGTGGCACCGCCCCCCCCCCCCCCCCCCCCCCCGCCCTGCACAGACACTCTGGCCCCTGGTGGCATGGTTTGACTCACTGAGAAGGGGGCCTTGGTTTCGGCCCAGCACTACCACCCCAGTGTGGGCATCTTTGTGCATTGCACACAGGGCAGTCTCACGCAGCAGTCCTGTGGCAGTGCCCTGAGGACAGGCCAGTAATGCGATCGTGCCCTGGTACCTTCGCCAGCTTAAAGCTGACAAGTATACACTGCTGAGGCCTATTCAGTTTGTGATCCGTAGATACTTTCCTGCCATATCTTCTTGTCTGACGCTTTCTGTCATGCCTTTTATGCTGTTTTCTCTCCTGCCCATCCTTATTCGGCTCTGTCCGGTATGTTTCCAGTCACCTCTTAATACATTCTGAAGTTTTAACTCCTCCATTACCACTCTTGTTATCTTCAGACTGAATGAGTAGGTCTGCCGTCCAGTATCCAGGAAAATCCTGGATTCGAGTTGGGCCACGTGGGAATGACGTATCTCTGACTGACCGTGATGCTCTGATAACTATCAGGTTATCAGTTGGCCGAAGACATCATCTGATGTTCTAAGCTCTTAAGTATGTAGCACCGGACATTGGGAATTTTTAAAGTAACTGGTGTTTATCTTTAACATTTAATCATGGATCCTTTTGTGTTCTCGGTCTTTTGTTCAGAGTCAGCCTGCCTCTGTCCTAGGTATAACCCTTCTTGACAGTCCCTATGCACACACCACACCCCGGCTTCAGACCTGTGGCTGAGAGCCCATCTCACCATGGCGGGCTGCCGGGCAATCCTGCTGCTCTGGGCCACAAGCCCAGTAGCGCCTTGGCACTTTTCATTGTGTGTGTGACCAGCACATCCTCAGGAGGCAGGGAAGGAAACAAGAGGCCAGTGTGACCCCAAAACCTATTTGTCCCTTTGTCTTGACACAGTGGGTTCAGACCCCGAGTTTGCACGCTATGTGGCAGGAGTGAGCCAGGCAATGCAGCAGAAAAGGCAAGTTCAACACGGTCGCCGCCCAGGCAACCCCCGGGGCCACTGGCCACCCATGGATGATGCCCATCGGACCTGGCCTTTCCCAGAGTTCTTCACAGAAGGGTGAGTGCTGCATGTGGCAGGGAGGCGGAGTTTGGGACTGGGGTAAGCCCCGTGGGGCCCTTGTGCACTCTTACCAGGCAGTTCATTTCCAAGGCCCCAGATGAGAGAGTGACATCTTGTCAACCCTTCAGGAGGTCAGAGTTCTGTGACAGACTCTTACAATGCCAAGTGGCATGATGTGTCTCTGTAAACACCATCATCAGTATAAATTGATAATTTTCAACACGTGCTCTTCTGCCCTAAACGAGGAACTTATTTGATGGTGTTTATGAGGTAACTGAATGTTTACCACGATCTTGATGTTGAAATGGGCATGGCCGTGGAACCCATGTGATTTACGGAATGTGGCCCTTGTAGCCTCCAAAAAGCAAAGGTGTATGATCCAGAGGCCAGTGTAGTGAGACAACGGGGATTTTCATCCTAAAGACAACCGGACGTTGACTTTTCATGTCTCTTATTGCCACCTGGTTCATAAGTCTAGACGGCCAAAGACCATTTCAACTTGTTGCTCTCAAATGAATTTCCTATGCAGAGCACAGTCTTCTGAGAAGAATACAGGGCAACGATGAGCACATGTTACTTTTGAAATAAGGGACAGGAAGAACTGCTTGGGTTTTTAGAAGGGGAGGTGAGAGACCACTGTCTGGTTGTTGGATGAATGCAGGATGAAGACTGTTCCTTCAGGGCTGGGGCAGGCGGGCGGCCGGCCTGGGCGCTGTCCAGCTGGTGTCCAGGCCGGCCGCAGGAGCCCCGGGACCACCTTCTGTCTTTGGCTTTTAGGGACGGCCTACACAGCGGCTGGTCGGGTGCTCAGGCAGACTCTGCCAGCTCAAGTGATGAGACGTCCTCCGCCAACGGAGACAGCTTGTTCTCCATGTTTTCAGGGCCCGACCTCGTTGCTGCTGTCAAGCAGAGAAGGTATGAAGAGATTTTCAAGTGCAAAGGACAGAGGGGCACAAGAATGCGATCCACAGCTTATTCCTCTGGAAAGCTCGGGAAGCGCATTGTCCCCAGTCAGCCTGGTGTGGGAAAGGCAGAGGGCCTCGGCCACCACTGTCTTGCTGAGTCCTCTCTGGCTACCATGCAGGCTTGTAGCCCAGGTGACTTGACATCGGGTTGGGTTTTGCTGGCAGAACAGTCTCATGCAAGCGGTAGCCAAAAATACCAGTGTGAGGCAGGGGAGGGTTCTGGAGACAGGGTCTGGTCTGCTGATACTGGACTGTGTCGTGTGAGAGGCAGCCCTTTCTATGGGAGGAGCAGGACCGGGTCAACCAGGTTCTAGTCAGGCTTTGCAACTCCAGACAAGGGCCTGGCCCTCTCTGACCCTGTTTCTTCGGTGAAAAAAATAGTAATGGAGTATATTCAGGTCTGAGAAGTTTTAAAAGTAAGGATACGTGGCTGGCTCAGTCGGTGGAACATGCAACTCTTGATCTCAGGGTCATTAGTTCAAGCCCCACATGGGGCATGGTGCTTACTCAAAAAAAAAAAAAAGAGAGAGAGAGAGAGAGAGAGAGAAGAAAAGAGGGGCATCTGGGTAGCCCAGTCAGTTGAGCATCCGACTTTTGGTTTCAGCTCAGGTCATGATGTCACGGTTCATGAGTTGGAGCCCGAAGTCAGGCACTGCCAGGGTAGAGCCTGCTTGGGATTCTCTCTCTCTCCCTCTTTCTCTGCCAGTTCCCTGCTCACTCTCTTTCTCTCAAAATAAATAAGTAAATAAGCTTTAAAACAAACAAATATGTCAGGATGGATTGGGTGCTATGAAGAAAAATATAAGGGTCAAGGAGGCTTCTGACGAACAGAAAACTGAACAAAATGAGGGTGAGAAATTGGCAGTGGGGTATGTGTCAGAGAGAAGAATCAGGGATGCTCTGCAAGTTTTTGTTTGGCCAGAGCGTCTGGATGAAGGGGGTGCTGCGAACCGAGGCAGGAGGAAGCAGGAGGAGCGGAACTGACCAGGGGTAGCGTGTAAGATGTCTGTTTTAGACAAGTGACACTGGAGAGGGCAGTGAGACATCGATGTGCAGCACTGCCTCTGCAGACACTGCCGTCCATCTGTAGGAGCAGACTGATTTACTGGGCCCCGAGCCTGCTCCGCCCTGCCTGTGTCGTTCAGCGTCAGAACAGCAATTTTTCATGTTTGTGATTCACACCAACAGTCTTTTAAGTCCCACTTCCCCAGGGCACGGGAAGCATTCAGTATCTGTTGAATAAATTCACAAAAGCCAGAGCCAGGGGAATGGCCAGTGCCCGTCTTCACGCCTGCCACTCCCACCCCCCCCCCCCAAGCCTGTGGCGGCTTCCGGGAGTGCTCTGTTCACTGGTGACCCACCGAGGCCTCCCCACCTAGAACCAGTGCCCAGAGCCACCAGAGCCAGGTGGCCAGTGTGTCCCCGGGAGGCAAGCTTGGTGGGACGCCAGGGGCCCACCGCGCTGAGCTCCGGGTTCTTTCAGGAAACACAGCAGTGGAGAACAGGAGACCAGCACGCTGCCCTCACCACCTCTTCTTAGCACCGTGGAGGACGTGAACCAGGTATTGTGGGCCCTGTTCTGGCCAAGGAGGGCTGGCTCTCTGGGGTGCAGACCATGAGCAAAGTTGCAAAGCTTCAGTTTTAAGAGGGCTTCAAAGCAATGACAGATTCTTAACTACCTCAGCTGACTCAGAGCCAGATTTACAGGAAGCTCTGGGGCTGTGCCATCCACGGTGACAGGCAACAGCCACACGTGGCTATTTCAATTGCAACATTCCTTAGTTCCTTAGTGACACTCGCCATATGTGGTAGTGGCTACTGTGTTGAGCGGTGCAGACACAGAACATTTCTGTCCTTGCAGGTTCGATTGGACGAGGCTGTCCCGGGGCCGTGGGGAGGTGTGGGGCTCGCACGTGGCTCCTAGGTGTGCGTCAGGACCAGAGACCAGGGGAGGTGGGAAAAGACGATGAACTGCCAGAAATGCCCCTAAGAACCCTCTTCTGTCTCTCAGGATAACAAAACCAAAACGTGGCCACCCAAAGCACCCTGGCAACACCCTTCCCCGGTGCCCAGCACGCTGCCGAGCCCGAGCGCACCTCTGTACGCAGTCGCCGGCCCCAGCAGCCAGTGGAACGACACCATGCAGATGCTGCAGTCCCCGGTGTGGGCCGCGACCAGCGATCGCAGCGCCACCTCCTTCACCTACGTGCAGACCCCACCGCAGCCTCCGCCCCCACCAGCCCACAAGGCAGCGCCCAAGGGCTTCAAGGCCTTCCCCGGGAAGGCTGAGCGCCGGCTGGCCTACTTGCCCCAGTACTGACCCAGGGCCGGCCTGCCCACCCAGAGCTGTTGGGGCCAGCATCCCCACCCTGACTAGCTGGCACCAGCCCCCCCAGAGGACCAGTGCACCCCTGTCCCAGGCAGGGCTCCTTGGGGATGGGGGTAGTTGGCAGCTCCAAGCCTTCAAGGCCTGGCTTCTCAAACTTTGGAGGCATCGGACCCCTGGAGGGCCAGCTGGAGACAGGTTTCTGACCCTCAGGGAGATGCTGGGGGATCTTCGAGCTTAATAAGCTCCTCCGGTGATTCTGATGCAGGTGGGCCAGAGGCCACACTTTGAGAAACACAGCTCTCTAGTTTGTAGTCCCACTGTGTGTGTTGGGAAGGCATCAGGCCTAAAGGCTGAGAGCAAAACTGACCATTCTTCTGAAACCCTCCTCTCCCCCTTCTTAACGCATTGAGTGATGACCACACCAGTCACTGTATTTTATAGCTATTTTTCATATAGGTTTTTAGTTAAAACATCTCCTGCCCCAAATGCATTGAAGATTTTAAGATAACAAATATAGAGGCCGGAGGTTTGTTCAACACTATCTTTATTTAAGCTTAAACAAAATGGGCAAAGTATAGAATATTTGTGATCGGAAGCAATCACCCGGGTTTTCTGTGGGTGGGCAGCCCCTCGCCACCCCAGCAGCACCCAAGGGGTGCAGTCTTTACCGGATTTACAAAAGCAGGATCGTAAAACTGATGTCAGAGGCATATTCCTGATGGTGCATGGAGATGAGCCAGCTGGCTGCTGTCCGTGTGCAGAGTCAGGCTGCACCTGCTGCCCTCAGATCCACACATGGCCAGAGGCTTTGACACGGTCTCGGAACGTGGGGGTGTGGTCAAGAGGCTGCACAGACACACCTGCACTTGAAATTGCAGTAACATTTGTGAGCTGGCTCAAGACAAACCAATTACGATATAGACAGGAATTAAAGTCTTTTCTTTAGAAAAACACAAACAAAAAACCACCTCATTTTCAGTTAACATGTGCCATTAAATAGATGACATCCTGTGGATTTAAGGATATTTTCCAGCCAGAATGGATCCAGAAGAATTGAATGGTGCTTAAATTGAGAAATAATAATAAATATATCTATATAGAATAGACATATCCCACTGTATATTAATTGAGGTTACAGAAGTTCTTTATATAAAACTTATTTAAATTTTTCATATTTCATCTTTGAAAAAGTCTAATTGAGAAAAATCCATAATATTTTCTGGTATGAAAGTTTGACAGTATTAATATTTTTTTTATATTTTCTTAAATCATTAAACCATTTTAATATATATGTTAACTACTAATAAATGGTTTATTCTTTCTAACTCCACATAAGCTTTTCCAGCGAAGATTGTAATAACACATTTATGTTCTCATTTTTCTACAGATATAAGTAAATTTATATTTAAAAATACCAAAAAGAAAAAAGATATACGTATATGTATGTATACACACCAATTCTAGAGGACCCTTAGGGTGTCTGAGCCCAGCCATCTGAGTTCTTAGCACTGTGTTGCCAGGCTGCTCCCAGGGCTCGGGTGTCGTCTTTTGTGCTGTGGGGGTTGCCATTGCTGCCTGTACTTCTGATCCTTTCACCGCGGGTTCCGAACATTCACCTCACCACGTTTACAGAGAACTATTTTGTACATAGACTTTTCCAGGCACGTGCTTTGCGCCCACCCCGCGTGGCCCTTGTCTGTGTTAGCCGTCGGTGTGTGCACTAATCTCTGTTGAAGTTGTTTGTGGCTGTTTCCCTCGTAAGATAGTTTTCTGTTCCCTTCAGTAACGTGTCCCCAGTCCCTTGTATTTCAAGTTCTATTATACTGAAGTACTCTTGTTTTAATAGTGCCTCCCCAAGGACCTCACCCTGGACAGAGGTCAGCCCTTGACGCCCCAGTGCAGGTGACGTCGACACCGCTAATTGTCACTTTCCAGTCTGTTTTGCTCGACTAAGCAGGACATTTCGTAATTGCATCTCCGTGGGCTGTGAGACTGTGTGAAACTGTTTGTGTGGTCTCCTTGCAGGTGCTGTGTTCTCAGCACCACCTTGCTCTGAACACTGGTTATTCCAGGTGCTGCGCTCGGCAGAGGGGTCTCGCCAAAGCGCATGTGTGTGCGTGTGTGAGTGTGTGTGTCCTTTGCATGGCCGGGCGTGGCCGCCTTGCTCGGGCATCAGCAGGACATCGCGTGAATAGTTACAACGCTTCCAAACTGGAACTCTACATTTTGTATCTTACTTTTAAAGCTCCTATAAGTAAAGTAACTATTGGCTTTATTAAAAATATACATTTAATAATATCTTGTATCTCTGTTTAAAATGAACTGCAGCAGACCTGTGAGAAGCCCTGCCTGATTCATTACTTTGAAAAGCTGCACCCACGTTGCTTTTGAGGTCAGTTTGTCCTCTGATTCTGAGACCTCGCAAGAGGAAAGAACCCTGGGAGTGTTGGGATGAGCTGGGGTGGGTGGGCAGGAAGCAAACAACTACCGCACGTCTCCAGCCGGCTTCCCTAAGGCCAAAGGAGATCTGGATAGACGTCTGTGAGGACAGAGCCAGCGTCACGGTGAAGGAGCCACCTGGAGGGATGCAAGTTCTCTCCTTGGGTTGTGGTCCGCCAGTACCCCCATTCCACCAGCCAGGGGCGCTGTGAGCTGCCCAACCAGCCTTTCCAAGGAGCAGACCCAGGGATGAGCTCTCCCCTTGCTCCACCAGGGACCCCATATTTGGCAAGGAGATCATACCTTACAGGGAGGGACAAGGACTAGTCTCATTGGAGGATGCCCTCCTGCTAAGCAATGGGAAGCTTGTTCAGTGGGAACCACAAAGGGAGGGTGGGTTACAGGGGAATTTCAACTTTTCATTTACAGCAAGATAGTACTTGATTGAGGCTTTTTTTCATGGCCTCGGGAAAAGATACAAGCATCAATCTGTAACCTACCAGTATAAATACTAAGGCTTCTTTCTGCCCAGAAGCTGAGCATGGGGACCAAGACCCAGAGCCTTCTAAGTGCACCTCAGGACAAGGTTACTTAGTAACAGCTATGTTGCATGAGTGTGATAGGAAATACACCAGAAGTACCTATTAAAATGCTAGCATTTTATTCAAGCATGCTCTGTTTACCACCAGTACTTGGTGCTGTTCACTGGTTTCAATTCACAGCAGTGGTGGAGACAGAAGAGTTCTGTGGCCAGGCTATGTGCCGGATGGGTGAGAGTAGAAAGCTGAACAGATGTTACGCCTGAACAGCAAGAGGGTCCTTGTGAGGCTGGTGACCCTCCGTTTCCACCTGGGGGATCCTGGGAAAGTAGGGCGTCCAGCTCAAAGAGTGTAGCTGAGAGCGGAACCTGCTTCGGATCCTCTGTCGGCCCATCTCTACCCCTCCTCCATTTGTACTCTCTCAAAAATACATAAACGTTTAAAAAAAAAAAAAGTGTAGGGGGGTGCCTGGGTGGCTCAGTCTGTTAAGCATCCGACTCCTGGTTTTGGCTGAGGTGGTGATCTCATAGCTGGTGAGTTCAAGCCCCATGTGCACTGTCAGTGCAGAGCCTACTTGGAATCCTCTCTCTCTTCCCTTGTCCCGCTCTCTCTCTTTCCCTCTCTCTCTCTCTCACACTCTCAAAATAAGTCAATAAACTTTAAAAAAAATAAATAATTTTTTAAAAAGTGTAGCTGAAACACAGCATGCCAATCGTGACACTGTGAGAGGATGGCCCTTTGTGCACACCGTGTGGCCACTGTTGTGACTGCTTCCTGATCTGGAAACACTGAGGAAATAAACCCTTCCAACGGTGAGCTCCTCAAATGCCCAAAAGCCATGTATGTGGAAAGCACGACTGGCTGCCTCCCAGCCACATGTGTCGAGGAACCTCCTGGGCCAGGCTCCTGGATGTGGCTAATATTGAGCCTGAGTTTGGGAGGTGGGCATAAGTGAGGAGAAAGGACTGTTTCAAGAGTGTCATGTTCATTTCCACATCTAAAGTCACTTCAGGGCTAGGGCGCCTGGGTGGCTCAGTCGACTGAGCCTCCAACTTGGGCTCAGGTCATGATCTCGTGGTTTGTGAATTCAAGCCCTGCATCGGGCTCGCTGCTGTCAGCACGGAGCCTGCTTCAGATCCTCTGTCCCCCTCTCTCTCTGCCCCTCCCCCACTTGTGCTGTCTCTCAAAAAAAAAACTTGTGTGTTTTTTTTTTTAATTTAATAAAGTCATCTAAGGGCAAGGCCCTTGCTAGAACCCAGGGCTGCAAAGAAGATGCAGTCTCTGTTCTTAAAACTCAGTCTTGTATTTATTTTTTAATATCTTTTTAAAAATTACTTTATTTCCGGGGCACCTGGGTGGCTCAGTCGGTTAAGCCTCTGACTTCAACTCAGGTCTTGACCTCATGGCTCATGGGTTCAAGCCCCACATCAGACTCTCTGGTGTCAGCACAGAGCCTGCTTCAAATTCGCTGTCTCTCACTCTCTGCCTCTCCCCTGCTCGTGCTTTTTTCCAGTCTCACTCAAAAATAAACATTAAAAAAAAGAATGAGAAAACTGGCAAAATTATTTTAATTCCAGTGTAGTTAACCTACAGTGTTATATTTGTTTCAGGTGTACAATATAGTGATTCAACACTTCTGTACTCCATGCACATCGAGTGTACTCAATCCCCTTCGCCTATTTCACCCATCCCCCCCCCCCCCCCCCCCCCCCGCCCACCTCGCCTCTGGTAACCATCTGTTCTCTATAGTTAAGAGTCTGGTTTTTGGTTTTTGTCCCTTAAATTCCACGTATGAGTGAAATCATATGGTGTTTGTCTTCCTCAGACTGGCTCATTTCACTTAGCACCATACTTAGCTTCATCCATGTTGTTGCAGATGGCAAGATTTCATTCTTTACAGCTGAAGAACACTCCGTGTATATATATAGATAGCACATTTTCTTTATCCATTCATCTATTGACACATTGCTTCCATAATTTGCCTATTGTAAGTAATGCTGCAATAAACATAGGGGTGCATGTATCCCTTTGAATTAGTGTTTCCATATTCTTTGGGTGAATACCCAGTAGTGTGATTACTGACTCACAGGGTAGTTCTATTTTTAATTTTTTGAGGAACCTCCATTCTGTTTTTCACACTGGTTGCACCAGTTTGCATTCCCGCCAACAGTGCACAAAGGTTCCTGTTTCTCCACATGTTCTTCAACGTTTGTTTTTTGTGTTTTTTAGTTTAGTCATTCAGACAGGTATGAGGTGATATTGTGGTTTTGACTTGCATTTCCCTGATAATGAGGGATGTTGAGCATCATTTCGTGTGTCTCTTGGCCATCGGTATGTCTTCTTTGGAGGACAAAACTCATAGTCTTTTAGGGGAGACAACCCCATCTTTCCCTTCCTTGTTAAGAGGCCACCCTCAGGGGCGCCTGGGTGGCGCAGTCGGTTAAGCGTCCGACTTCAGCCAGGTCACGATCTCGCGGTCCGTGAGTTCGAGCCCCGCGTCGGGCTCTGGGCTGATGGCTCAGAGCCTGGAGCCTGTTTCCGATTCTGTGTCTCCCTCTCTCTCTGCCCCTCCCCCGTTCATGCTCTGTCTCTCTCTGTCCCAAAAAATAAATAAACGTTGAAAAAAAAATTAAAAAAAAAAAAAAAAAAAGAGGCCACCCTCCATCTACCCAGCTGTTCTGGCAAAACTCTTAGAAGACATTCATTCTTGATTCCTCTTTCCTTTATTCTCCTCTTCCAGCAAGTCCTATAAGCCTATCATTACAAGGGCATTTGAATTCTTTTTAAGGTTATTTATTTTTGAGAGAGAAAATATCCCAAGCAGCCTCCGCACTGTCAGTGTGGAGCCCGATGGGGGCTTGAATTCACCAACCTCGAGATCACGTCGCCAGCTGAAACCAAGAGTCTGACGTTTCACTGAACCACCCAGGTGCCCCCAAAGCATATTTGAATTCTATTATGTTCTTTTTTTTTTTTTTTTAATTTTTCTTCAACTTTTATTTATTTTTGGGACAGAGAGAGACAGAGCATGAACGGGGGAGGGGCAGAGAGAGAGGGAGACACAGAATCGGAAACAGGCTCCAGGCTCTGAGCCATCAGCCCAGGGCCTGACGCGGGGCTCGAACTCCCGGACCGCGAGATCGTGACCTGGCTGAAGTCGGACGCTTAACCGACTGCGCCACCCAGGCGCCCCTATTATGTTCTTAAATATGCTGCCAACAACCTGGTCATCACCTGACTCCTGCCTCTCCCTCTCTGGCCTCAGGGTTTCCCATACACCTCTGCTACCTCAGCATTGCCTCCCCCAGTGCCCACTTGCCTGCTGCTCCCACAAATGCTCCCTGCTTCTGCCTCCATCTGTTCTCTTGGGCCAGAGCCCAACCTCTACCTGGGTTGTTTTTCATGATAGCACTTAGCATTCCCCTGGAGCCATGTTTGCCTTTGACCCTCTCACTAGAAGGGAGGCCTCATGAGAGCAAGGAACAAGTCTTGTTCATGGCCACATGGCCAGGGTGCAGAATGGCGAGAAGCAATTCCAGAGGAGCCAGACCAAAAGAGGCATTGACGCGCAAATCATTGAGCAAATTCTGATGCCAAGTAAACATAGGTAGATAAATTATAATTTCTAATTTTATATTTAGTATTTATTTATAATTATTTAATTTATATATGTTATTTATATTTTGTTATTTATAATTACTTATAATTATATTTATAAAAATAATAAATAACTTAAAATTAGCTCTCACATCAAACTAAAAGAGTAATACATGATAACCAACGTTTGTACCAGAAGTGCGAGATGAGACTGACATTAGGAACTGCGGGTAGGATTATACAGCTTTTTACAAACTCTATAGAGTTTTCCATTCTCGTGGAAATATGCCTCTGTGCGGTACGGAATTTTTTTAAAGCACCTAACAATAGAGTCACAGGGAAAATTTGGGGACGACATCCCGAAAGGACAAAACACCGCCGCAAGCAAAAACCGAGACGCAGGACGAGCTCCTGGCCGGCTGGAGGCGCTGATGAGCCCACTCACGGGTTTTTTGCTCGCGTGCGAGTGCGAGTGCGCGTGCGCGCGCGCATGTCGCCCCACTCAGCCTTTGTGCACATGCGCGCACCCGTCCATTCCAGACGTGCGGACTGAGACGTTTGCTAGTTCTCCCTGCACTCCAGCTTCCAACCCCGCGCGGGCACATGCGCACACGTGCCTCCCGGACGTGCGAGCCCACACGCAGATGCGTGCGTATCAGCGCCCCCAACCTGCGCCGAACCCGCCTTGCCTGCGCCAAAGATCGTGCGCACCGCCCTCTCCCGAGAGTGGGCCAGCTCTAGGGGCTCCGCGGAGCTCTTTGGAGGCGCTATTCTGAATCCCTCGGCAAGTCGCCATGACTCAGCATCCCAATGGGCGCAGCTCTCGGGGCAGCTCGAAAAAATCCCTCCGCGTGGATAGCCCCGCCTTCCCGTGGGCTCCTTCAACTCAGCCGCAGAACTAGCGCTCCACCCACCTTTCCCTCCCCCGGACTTCGTCCTGCATACACATGCCGGTGCTCCCATGTTTCCTGCTCCTGCCTGACTCCTGCCCAGCTACTCCGATTTAAGGCCTGACATATATAAATGCCCGTGCCTCAGTTTCCCCATCTGTAGAACAGGGCTCTTATTTGGAGCTGTGCTAGTTTCACAAATACTCAAGGGCAGCCAACTGGTTTTTCAAGGCTGCACTAGGCTCTGAAATTAAATCCTTCTGCAGAGGTAGGACTGTCCCTGACTTCCTAAGTTGCCTCCGCTGTCAAACCCTCTGTCCCGGACCAGTCTGTCTTGCTGAGGGCCCTTGAAGATGCCCAGGGCCGAGCAGGATCACTTGAACTTTCTGAGCCAGATTTTCTTTTTGTTGTGGTTTAGTCAAACGCTCCAAGCTTCACTGTCGCCAGGATCCTCAGGTATCTGAACACTATACTCTCCGGGTGGTTGCAGACAGGGGTTGGCACAACATATGGTAGCAGTGGTGGTCATGGTGGTAGAAAACAGTAGGGCTTAACTTTTGTGAGAATGTAAAATTACCTTACTTTGAAATTTTTCCAAATTCCCAAATCCCAAACCATCTCCCAAGATTTGATCAGAGATGCTAACCTCACGCTCCAAGCACTAATCACCCTCCTACACACTGCACCTTTCCTGGTGGGTTTCTCCATGCTGCCATATACAAATCCTTAGATTCGGTCCAAAGGGACCAATAGTAATGTGGTGGTTGAATTTTCCTACCTCCCTGCTTTTTCCCTTGCTGCTGTCCTTTCTCTTTGAGATGCCGTTCTTGGCCATTTCCACTAAAACTCTACCCTGTCAATCAGAATTAATATCACAGAGGCTTGGGGCGTCAGGGTGGCTCAGTCAGTTAAGCGTCCGACTTCAGCTCAGGTCACGATCTCGCGGTGCGTGAGTTCGAGCCCCGCGTCGGGCTCTGGGCTGACGGCTCGGAGCCTGGAGCCTGCTTCCGATTCTGTGTCTCCCTCTCTCTCTGCCCCTCCCCTGTTCATGCTCTGTCTCTCTCTGTCTCAAAAATAAATAAAACGTTAAAAAAAAAATTATCACAGAGGCTTAATTGATGTTAAAACAGAACTGTGATGATGGGGAATTGCCAGAACGTGGCAGGCAGGACAGGATTGCGATAAAGAAAAGGGCTCAGAAGGCAGGCAAACTTGGATTGATTTTCCACTTAGCAACAGAATGGCTATTTTCAGATTTCTCAACCTGTCTGTTAAATGGGGAGGACAACAGGATTGTTAACAGGGCTGCTTTGAGGATTATATGGGAGAACATTTAGCGCAGAGCTCCAAACACAGTAAACTGGCAGAAGTTTAACCATGTTAGTAGTTGGATGACGAATGGCTGTCGCGTAATAATGATCTCCTTTGTCCCCTCCTATTTGTTTTCTTTCCTTATGGCCCTCCGGATAGCAATATAGTTTTCTGCTAATATAGAAAATCCATGTAACTGGGTTTTCAAAGCCCAATGTTAAATTTAAAATATTATTGGGAAATCTGGAGTCATTGAACCTGCTGGAATCACAGAGGCCAAACTGCTGGAGGTGAAAGAAGACATGACAAGGGGCACCTGGGTGGCTCGGTAGATTGTCTGACTCTTGATTTCTGCTCGTGTCATGATGTCACAGTTCATGAAATCGAGCCTTGCATTGGGCTCTGCGCTGACAGAGCGGAGCCTGCTTGGAATTCTTTCTCTCCCTCTGTCTCTCTGCCCCTCCCCTGTTCTGTCTCAAAATAAATAAAATAAACTTAAAAAAAAAAAAAAGATGAGTTCTTCAAAAAGGCAATCATCAGGATTTACCTCCAGCCTCTTCTTCTGTAACCAAAGTAGCACCTGTAGGTTTCAAGTGACTGGGAGACATTAGAGAAGACAGTGTGGCAGTGCTTAGGTGAACACGCATAAAACCTTTGCAAAGACTTGGGAGTTGTAAATGACAGCTCAGCTCCAAACAACATCAACGCTAAGAAAAATTACTGATTTATGTTCCAGCTGCAGACAGAAGAGGCCTAGCCCCAGGCACTTGGGTCCTGTACCTCTCTGGGGTTCACGCTCTACATTGTTTTCCTTGACACCAGGGACTGGTCTTCAGGTCTACTCTTTCAGAAAGGCAACTTAACACTACCGAGCACGGAATTTCTCTTGCCGGCACTTGTTCGGCTGGCTTATCTCTGATGCAATCAGGAAGGCAGAGGAAGAAACACGAGGATGGAACGTAGTGGTTTGGGAAAAAGACAACAGACATCCACTGTGGTCACCAAAGAGAGCCTACTAGAAAAAAGGAGTCAGTGGCTACTGTTGGGCTAGAGTCATCAGGAGAATCATAGGGCAAGTGATGATGAGGCAATGGCTACTGAGACTGGCCTTCCTTGGATGAGATTGCAAAACATAGGATTTAGGGGCAGGAGTGCTGTTCTGTGTAGACAACTGGCTTGCACGGCTGGAGTATTTCTCAGCGACTCCAGTAGGACAGAGGCTGTTCGGCATTGTCAGGGTTGTGCTGAGTATGGGGAGCTCAGTTAAATCTGAGTTGACAGCTGACCTGAAACTGAGGGTAAACAAGGACCATGTGGACAGAGCTGTTCCCTGTAAAGTCCTGCTGACCACTCATTTCTTCAGTCTTCAGCCTTAGCCTGTTTTCCTTCTTCACCTTTACGACGCCAAATATTTCTGGGCAGCAAAGGAAAAGCCATTTGCAGAGGTCAGAGGTGACAGTGACTGCATGGAGCTGGGAGGTGGGCCGGAGGAAGACCTAGGCCTGGGGGGGCATCAGGACAGGACATATTCCTGGATGGTTGGCCTTTCTAGGGGGACCAGGCAATGGAGAAGCTCAGTTTGAGTACCCAGTTTTTGGATCTCTTGTCCTCTCTGGCTGTATTTATTCTGTTTCATCCAGACTCTCATCTAGGCTCATGACTTCAAATGCAATGTATTCACTAATGACTCCCAAGTCTTTCCTCCAGCTGGAACCTTCTCTTCCGGTACTCCAGTCATGAATACCCAATGCAACACCTACACTTCAGATGTCTAATAAGGTTTGTGATCTCCCCCTCCCCCCAAATTTTCATCTCCCCAAGATGCAATGACAATTCCATTTTTCCAGGATCTTGGGTTAAAAAGTGGATGTTACCCTTGGTTGTTCATTTTCTATCTCTCAGTTCTTCAGTGTGTCTAGATCACCATACCCAACCCAAGTCACCTTCATGCCTGGCCTGTATTGTTGCAGTAGCCTCCAATCTGTTACCCTCATTTCCATTCCTGCTACCTTGTGGGTCTGTAATTTGTAAACATGTCAAATGATGTCTTTCCACTGCTTAGATCCCTTCGATGGCTTCCTGTCGCTCTCAGAAAACCAAAGTTTTCACAAGGTCTTGTAAGTTCTGTGGTCTTCTTGCTTTCCTTCCCTCTCTGAACTCAACTTCTTTTTCTTTCATTCACACCACGCCAGCCACAAGTGCCTCCTTCTGCTTCTGAAACACCTAAGCGTGCTCGCTGGGGAATTTTCCAGTTGTTCTTCCCTTTGCCTGAGCACTTTCCCCCCAGACATCTAAAGTGGCTGGCTTCCTCACCTTCTTCAGGCTTTTGCTCAAAAAGTCACCTCATTAGTCATTAACCTTGGCCATTCTATTCAAAATTGCAACCCCAATTTCCAGCACCCTTTCCAGCTTTCCTTTTCAAAGTAGCACTTACCAGCCTATGACCCACCATATATGTATTTATTACTTATGTATCTACAACCCCTGGAACACTACCTGGGACGTAGTGGGAAGTGGGAACACTACCTGGGAAGGTATTGAATGAATGGACGAAGGAAGCAGGCGGGGGAATGGGGAGCTCGGCCTCTTTACCCCAGTCACTTCCAAGCATAGGCTGGCAGACCAAGGGACTGCCTTGTTGCAGGGAGAGGCAAGCTGAGGCCCAGAGCAGCGGTGACTGCCAAGGTCGCCCCGAGGGCGCTGACAGCCTGGGAGCGGAGCGGAGCGGGGCGGGGGGCGGGGAGCGGGGTGGGGCGGGGCGGGGCGGGCACTGCGCCTGCGCCATAAAGGGGGTTCCGCGCACAGTGCCTCCGCTAGCTGCGCGCCGCCCGCCCCCTCTTCCTCTTCCAAGCACGTCCCAGTCCGAGTACCCCGCTGCTGTCGCCATGGCCGCGCTCACCCAGAACCCGCAATTCCAGAAGCTGCAGCAATGGTATCGCGAGCACGGCTCTGACCTCAACTTGCGCCGCCTTTTCGAGGGGGACAAGGAACGTTTTAACCACTTCAGGTGCGCGCGCGGGGCCACAGACGGGGCGCGGGCATGCGGGACCCGGATCCGGGTGCACAGGGCGCCGCGCATCGGGTCAGGTGTGCGGGCCCGGGGCCGGGGCGGTCGGGCCGGCGGTCCCCGGGGGTCCTCGGCCGACCCCGGCCACGGATCGGGGCCCAGGCCCAGGCCCCAGTTTGTCCTTGAAGCCTCCTTGAAGCAGGTTCCTGGGGGCTCGCGGAGGTCTCGGAGCCGGACTGCTTAGTCATGAGAAGCAGGCCCCTCCGCCGTTCTCCCTCCGCAGGGGCATCTCTCTCTCCACCTTCTGTCCCCGCCCCCCACCTCTAATGCCTGCCATTTGAGAAGGGGCTCCTTCCGCAGTTGTGGCCTGGGGCCTTAGCTGACGCAGCAGGCGGGAAAGGGCTGTCCCCTGAACCACCCGCCCCTGGCCCAGAACGGGCGGGGACCCCCGAGGTTTGCGATGTGGGTGGGCGGGTCTGGGGGATTTGCGGGGAGCCGCGGAGAAAGGTGGAGATGTGGGGGCATGATTTATATGAAGGAAGCTCGGTGTGCAGACCTATGCATGACCAGGAAATGGAAAGGAATCAGTGGGAGGAAATCTTGGGGGGGGGGGGGGGCAGGAATCTCGTGGTGCTCCGGTGACTGGTGCAGGTGTGTTGGGGAGGGGAGGTCTGTGGCTCCAGACTGGAAGCCCCATGACCAGCCCTGCCTTCTGAGTCCTTTCCCGATTAAGTTGAGTCGCAGAGTGGAAGCTCTAGGAGGGAATGGTCACTCCACGGGGTAGGCAGGGGCAGTGCACCCAGCCGTTGTCTTCCCGGTTTTAGCAGAGGAATGGCTCCTCAGGAAGGGTCTGCAGCCCCATTGTGTAAGGCTGGCCCCATTCACTGTGCTGGTGGGCAGACAGGCGACAGCACCGCTGTGCTGAGCAGCTGAGGCTTGTTTGGGGTGTGGCTCAGGGAGAATTTTTTTTTCTGGATGCAGCTCTGGTCGGGGAATGGGCTCTCCTGAGAAACGGGGTGTGGTCAGTGGCTTCTGCCATCTTTTTGCAGCTTGACCCTGAACACCAACCATGGGCGGATTCTGGTGGATTACTCAAAGAACCTTGTGACCGACAGTGTGATGCAGATGCTGGTGGACCTGGTAATGTTCGGCTGTGGGGGGCTTGACCTGTGACCCACAGCATGGCAAGCGAACTGGGGTCCTGGGAGCCTACAGGTCCTCGAGCAATTTTATTTCCTTCCCTCAGCGGACCTCAGTCACTGCCTCTGTGCCGACACAGGGCTCTGAGCTCCTGCCCTCCCCCGCCCCGATTCTAAGCAGCGTCCCAGGGGATTCGGTGCCAGTGTCTGAGCAGACCCTTCGCAGGCAGTGGGGTGGGGGGCACCAGGCTGCAGCTGTCTGTCAGCCCCACTGGGACTGCATCAAGCCAGAGTTTGGTGGCTTGGGCACTTGGTTGCCAGTGTGAGTGGATCAGGCCTCGGTATCTTCTCTTCCCAGGCCAAGTCCAGGGGTGTGGAGGCTGCCCGGGAGCGCATGTTCAATGGCGAGAAGATCAACTTCACCGAGGTGAGCTGGCCTGGGGATGGCCGACTCTACATACCCTCCAGGGCCTCTTCCTTCCCTTTGGGGTTCATCTGACTGAGAGCACCGCACGGTGTCTTCACCTCTGCTCTTCAGCAATGTTTTTGCTTAACAAGGAGCCTGAAAGCCTATTTCCTTGAGTGGGTTGCAGGGCCGTGGGGTGCATCTTCCCCAAGACTGGCAGTCTGGACCTGGTGAGGGTGGAATGGCGTCTGCCTAGAGCACATCCCAAGCCTGCAGGGCGATGGCTTCTCAAGGCATGCTCAGAGAACTTAACTCTGGCCTATCTTTGCTCTGAGTTTTATTAGTGAAAAGAGAAATCTTAGGACAGAAGATCAACCTCCTCAGTGGTAGGCATCAGTAGGAAGCAGAGATACAGCCAGGCCTTGGGGGCCCTGTTCCTGAATTGCTGTGGAAGCGGGGAGGCATAATAATCACTGAGTGCTAAGAGTCTTATCCTCACAGTGTTATTATCCTCCTTCACACAAGAGGAATCTGAGGCTCAGAGGGCAAGTCGGTTATCCAAGACGTTATAAGAGATAGCAAAGTTTCAAACTCAACTTGTCTCACTGCTGGGCTAGGCTGAGGGAAGCTGCAGTCAAGGAGGGCTTCCTGGAGGAGTGCGTCTTCTTATAGAATGTCGGACAGGAGTGAGGTTGGGCAGGGTGAGGGTAGAGTGGCATGATGTCTTCCACCTTAGTGAACCTCCCCTTGGGTTGGAGTCCAGAGACCGTCTCTTTCCTATCCACCTGGGATCTATAGAGCTGTTTCCTTCAAGGGCTCCTCTACTGGCTTCAGCTTGATGGGACTGTTGCTCTCACATGACAAGGACAGCTCCTTGGCACCTGTCACGGGCCTACAGTTTGGTTTGGTTTGGGTTCTGGCAGTTGGTGGGGTGGGGCCGCTTGGTGAGGGACATTTGAGTCCCTTCTTTGCTCCACATCCAAGGGGCTGGGGGTACTTTTCAGAAGGTGCCAGCAACTACCATGTACTCTCACGGAGGAGGTGAGACGAGGTTAACGAGCCCTGGTCCTCTGAGCCCATTGATTGCTTGTCTCTCACCTGTGTTCCCATTCTCTGCCTTTGCTCACTCTGTTCCTCTTTCCTTGGCTTTTCATGCTCTGAACACCGAGGGGCCCCCTGGGCTTTTCCTGGTCTCCCTCCCCCTGTGACTGTAGCCAAAGGGGAGCATCACACGCCTGCCTCCTCCAGGTCCTGGGGTAGCCTCTACACCCAGAAGCACGCAGTAGATTCTCAGTACAAGACTGTGGTACTAACACACCTCAGGGCTCGCTTGCGTGTCAGTGGAGAAAGGGCTGGGCTGACTCCTCGCCCAGGCTGCACTGTGCCCCCCCCGGGGGCGTGGCTGCCCTGGGCTGGGGGTGGGGGTGGGGGTCTTCACACGCTGACTGCATCCCCAGGATCGGGCAGTGCTGCATGTGGCCTTGCGGAACCGGTCAAACACCCCCATTCTGGTGGATGGTAAGGATGTGATGCCAGAGGTCAACAGGGTCCTGGAGAAGATGAAGTCTTTCTGCCAGGTAAGCAGCTCCTGCGCTGGACTTGCCCTTGGCCATGGGTGTGCATGTGTTTGAGAATCTGGGGACCTTGATGGGCCGCCCCTCCATTCTGCTTGGAGAGAACTCAAGGCCTCATCGCATGGAGGCGGTCTGTGTGCTCGCTGGCCTGGGGGCTCTACCCTTGTTTTGATGGACCTACCACTGGCAGCCACAGAGCAACCTCTTTGCTGAACTGTAATCACCTGTGGGGTCATGGTGACAGTCTGGCCAGAATAAAGATCCGAAAAGAAAGCTGAGGCCCCTAAAGGGATGGGATGGTAGAGGAGAGGAGGTAGAGCAGGTAGAAGAGAGACTTGCTTTTTCTAATCTCTTTAGCAACATGCCCTTATTTTTTATTCTAGAACTGGATAAATTGAATGGTTTATTTATTTATTTATTTTTTTATTTTAAATTTTTTTTTTCAACGTTTATTTATTTTTGGGACAGAGAGAGACAGAGCATGAACGGGCGAGGGGCAGAGAGAGAGGGAGACACAGAATCAGAAACAGGCTCCAGGCCCTGAGCCATCAGCCCGGAGCCCAACGCGGGGCTCGAACTCACGGACCGCGAGATCGTGACCTGGCTGAAGTCGGACGCCCAACCGACTGCGCCACCCAGGCACCCCTGGTTTTTTTTATTTAACTTTATTTTTTTCATGCTTATTTTTGAGAGAGAGTGCATGCACGTGGGGGAGGGGCAGAGAGAGAGGGAGACACAGAATCCAAAGCAGGCTTCAGGCTCTGAGTTGTCAGCACAGAGCCCGATGCGGGGCTTGAACTCATGAACTGTGAGATCATGACCTGAGCCAAAGTCGGATGCTCAACCAGCTGAGCCACCTAGGTGCCATGATAAATTCAATGTTTTAACATTTCCTTGACCGTGCCCCCAGCTTGCTCTCCAGAGGCAGCATTTATAGCAGTTTCTGTGAAATCTTCTGAAAGCTTCCTATGCGTGTGCTATGTGTATACGTACATCTCTCTCTTCTTTGAAACGTGTATGTACACACGTATACACACACATGGGTTCATTTTTAACTACTTTTTGCAGCTTATTTGTACTTGTAAATAAGTAAGACATGTCCCTCTGTCCACATAACGGTGCCTCCTTTTCCTGTGGTGGGTGGGTGTAGATGTTGCTTCAGAGATCAGCTAGAGATTTCCCCACATCAACCACTGTTGCCTTAGTGTCTGTTCCAGGGTCGATTCTGCAAGGGTGAGAGGACATCCTCAAGCCTGGGGTACAGGGGTGATGTACGTGTGTGTGTGTGTGTGTGTGTGTGTGTGTGTGTGCACGTGCGTGCATGCACACATGCACATAGCATGTATGGGCTGTGTGTGCTCTGAGAGTGATAATCTGGGCTCTGGTCAGCTTGTCCCTGGGAGCAGTGACCCCCACCTGTGACTGGCCCAAGTCTGTTTGCTTTGGCTACCAGCTATTTCAGACCTCAGACAGCAGGAGTGATCTGGCCATCAGTCCTGGTGGCCTGGCCAAATGAGTAGAACTTTGTGGGGTGAGGAAGGGTTGGCATCCTGATGAGACTCTGGATTCCACAGTGTTCCTTAATAGTGTGGTCGGTACTTATGATGGGCTTTGGGTGTAGGGAAGGGCCTTTCCAGCCATCAGGGGTGAGTGGTGGAGCTGACACGTGTCAGAAGCTGGTGCTCTTTCGGATGAGCGCGTGTGTGCTCAGGCCTGCGGCGTGGAGAGTGTGGCGCTGGCTGTCCGGGAAGCTATTTCCAGGAAAGCACTCCTTTAGAGCTGGCTGTGGGATACCTGACTCAGACTGATGGGGTATTTATAGTTCAAAAAAAGCTACTGAGTGGCAGCAATTCTACGGTGAGGAACACTCCCCATAGCTGTGCTGAGGTTAGAAGTTTGCCAAGGTCGGGTTGAGGATGCTCACCATGATCCTGATTATAGTGTCAAAAGTCACAAACAACCTGGGCTCAGGGCACCTGGCTGGCTCAGTCAGTGGAGCGTGTGATTCTTGATCTTGGGGTTGTGAGTTTGAGCCCCACATTGGCCATAGAGACTACTTAAAAATAAAATCTTTTATTTATTTATTTATTTAAAAAAAATTTTTTTTTTCAACGTTTTTTATTTATTTTTGGGACAGAGAGAGACAGAGCATGAACG
The DNA here is from genome assembly GCF_028749965.1 of Puma concolor. Classification (NCBI taxonomy): domain Eukaryota; kingdom Metazoa; phylum Chordata; class Mammalia; order Carnivora; family Felidae; genus Puma; species Puma concolor. The sequence continues at coordinate 43,899,005 of NC_141681.1, forward strand.
GGGGAGGGGCAGAGAGAGAGGGAGACACAGAATCGGAAACAGGCTCCAGGCTCCGAGCCATCAGCCCAGAGCCTGACGCGGGGCTCGAACTCACGGACCGCGAGATCGTGACCTGGCTGAAGTCGGACGCTTAACCGACTGCGCCACCCAGGCGCCCCAAAAATAAAATCTTTAAAAATGAAAAAAAAATTAAAAAACACAAACAGCCTGAGCCCATTCATCAACAAACTAATTAGTAAAATCAGTATATGTTTATATATTGTAGTCCCGGGCACCATTAGATATTAGGGAGCTATGGTTACCTTGACCTGCCCTGCTGTTGAGGATGTGCAATGAAGTTGGAAATGGAAATTGCAAAACTGGCATGTGTTGTAAAACCCCATCTGGTGGAAGAAAGGCTGTGCGTAGTCATATTAAAGACACAAGTTTTCTCCCCTGGGATGCTTTATTGTAACAAAACTTTAATGGTGAGAGGGAGGCTTGAGAAGCTGAAGAACTTTATTTTTTTATTGATGGAAAACTTCCCATGACAATTGGTTGCCTTATTATTTTAAAAAAGAAAAAGGTTGCTGGGTCTTACTGGTTTGGGGGAAGATGTATGTAGTAGTTTTCTATTGGTGTATAATAAATTGCTCCAAAACTTAGCAGCTGAAGACCACGATTGACGTTTCTGTGGATCGGGATTTGCAGCGGCTGTGCTGGCTGGTTCTGGTCTCATAAGGTTGTAGTCAAGATATTGGCCAAGGTTAGCACTCATCTGAAGGCTTGATGGAGCCTGCAGGATCTGCATCCAAGAGGACTCACTCGCGATTAATGCTGGCTTTGGGGAGGCTTCAGTTCCTCACCTTGCGGACCTCCGTACAGCAGTGTCCTCATGACAAGGCAGCTGATTTCCCCAAGTGAGTGATCCAAGGGAGAGCAAGACAGAGTGCCTCAGGGTCTTTTAGTACCTTGAGCTAGCACGTGAAATTACATCTTTCATTCCTGTACGACTGTGTTAGTTGTATAGGTCAGTTCTGATCAAAGGAGGAGGGGACAACACAAGGACATGAACACAAGGAGGTGAGGACCACTGGGAGCGATCTTGGGAGTTGGCTACACAGTCTGCCTTCTGGCTCCCAGTGATTATGTTCCTTCCACATGGAGAACACCCTACTCACTTTCTCCTAAGGCTGTATCCCGTTACAAGATCAGCTGGAAGTCCAGAACCTCATCATCAGAATGAGGTAGAGGTCGAGCAGTATCTGCATTTCCTTTAATGCAACTCAGATATACTTCCTTTTGATGTGAAGACATGTGAATTAAAGAAACAATTTATTTGCACCGCACACACCCAACCCACAATGGTGAGGTAGGTGTAGGATAGCTGATATAGGAGAATTCCTGTTCAAAGAGAGGGGAGAGGGGAGGCACACAGGAGTCATTGGTCCAAACCATTTTGAAATCCAGCAGGACATAGACTCGAGGTTGGCTTGGTTAGGACTCAAGGTCTAGGAATCATTTCTCAAGGATTTTGGCCTTGCCCTCATTCATTCTTTTTACCTGAAAGGTAGTTTGTGTTTGCAGCTACATAGGTTTTTCGGCCTGCTTACTGCCCATAGAAACGTGGGTATCTAGGGATGCCTGAGTGGCTCAGTTGGTTAAGCTTCCAATATCGGCTCAGGTCATGACCTTGTGGTCTGTGAATTTGAGCCGTACCATCAGGCGCTGCACTGACCGATCAGAGCCTGGAGCCTGCTTTGGATTCTGTGTCTCCCTCTCTCTCTGCCCCTCCCCTGCTTGCTCGCTCTCTCTCTCTCAAAAATAAATGTTGGAAAAAAAAAAAAAACATGGGTATCTAAAGCCCTCTTTTCCTTTTGTACTATCTCTGTCCCTTTCAGTCCAAGCCGGTAGTGTTTCTGACAATTCAGTTGTCTTTGTGGGTCTCCTATGAAGCTTACTGAGGGGGGGTTCACTCCATCAGGCAAAAGCCATACCTACAAATATCTTCAAGACAAGGCCTTTTCTATCATTGTTTTTGAGAGTGAGTTTCCTCCGAAGCCGGATATTTGACCAAAATGTTTTCTGTGTTACCACTTTAGCTCCTTCTGATATCTAAACAAAGCATTTTATAGCCACACTCTCTGCTTCACCTTCTCACTGTGCCCTAGATTTGATCTTTGCCAAAGAGCCATCTCTTAATTTTAGCCCCTGTTGCCTAGAGAAGCTGGGAATTTCTAAACCCAAGAAGCTAGGCGGTTCCTTTAACGCGACTAATGGGTTAATGTACCTGATGGGTGCACAGGTCCCTTATTCAGCTTGGGGGTGGTATGCAGTGTTGTAAACACCAGGAGACAGGAATCGGTGGGGTCCGTGTGGAGCTTGGCTGCATGTCTGATGGTCCTGTCCCTGGCACCAGCCCCAGTAGTTGGTATTTCACGTCCCTCAGTCTCTCATACATTAGATTCTGCTGAGAGTTCACCCCCGTTTGGCAAATTCTGACAGTGTTACTGAGATGGGGGTGTCCCCCACTTTGTTAATGATGAAATAGAGTCTAGCTGGGGGGGGTGAGTATGGCAGGGATTTGCCAGTGTGGTCTCAGTAGGACCCTGTGAGGGTCTGGACGTTGGGCTTGAGATGTAAGGATCCTTTTGAGCAGCACTTTATACTTGGACGTTTGGGCTGAACACACCTCCCACTCTGTACCAGCGTGTCCGAAGCGGTGACTGGAAGGGGTACTCAGGCAAGCCCATCACGGACGTCATCAACATTGGCATCGGTGGCTCTGACCTGGTAAGGAGGACTCCTTTGGGATGGGGTGAGGGGTCCCACCCAGAGTCTTGGTTTTTCCAGGGTGAGACCTGGCTTTCCCCACTTCTGTAGGCCCTGAGTCTTGTTTTCTGATGCTGCATCTACCCACAGGGACCCCTCATGGTGACTGAAGCCCTTAAGCCGTATTCTTCAGGAGGTCCCCGGGTCTGGTTTGTCTCCAACATCGATGGGACCCACATTGCCAAAACTCTGGCCACCCTGAACCCCGAGTCCTCCCTGTTCATCATTGCCTCCAAGGTACGGGCCTTGGACCCAGCCTGGCTCCCCAGCCCTGTGTGTGGTTGGTGGGGGTGGGGCGGGGTGGGTAGACCCTCCTGAGCACATCGTGCTTCATGGATCAGGTCTGGCAAGCTGTGCTCAGACTGTTCTTGTCAGGCAGTAAATGCGGTTTACCTGATGGAAACCCGAACTGGTCAGTTAGAACCTTCGTCTTGTTTTGCTTGCTTATTTGTTTGTTTGTTTGTTTTTGAGAGAGAGAGAGGGAGACACAGAACTCAAAGTGGGCTCCAGGCTCTGCCCTGCCAGCACAGAGCCCGATGCGGGGATCGAACTCACAAACTGTGAGATCATGACCTGAGCCGAAGTTGGACGCTTAACCCACTGAGGCACCCAGGCGCCCCAGAACTTTCATATCTGCTTGTTCTGTGGGATCTGTGCCCAGCCTGGGTTTTGTTTGTGGCCATTTATGCCCTGTTTACTCCCATCAGTGCACATAAAATATGAAGAATTCCATCTGGATTCTGAGATCACAGCCTAGCTTGGGCCAAAGGAGCTCCCAGCGTGGCCACTGCCCCTTTCCTGGAAGATGCTTTGGCCTTTGACCTGTGGTGAAGGAGTGGTGTGTGTGGGTGGGATGGGGGCTGTGTATGTGGCTTTCACTAGGATTCTTCTCAATCTGGTTGGGAAGTCCTGGAATCACAGGATCATGGTAATACTTCCAGGCCTCTGCCCCAGACAGAACCACTCATTGTGACTTTGTGGACAGTTGGGCAGAGGTTGGAGTGACTGTCACTGCTCCTTGTGATAACTGGGCACCCGCATGGCCTCTGCCACTGAACCCTGGCTCTGGGTCACAGCGACCCTGAGCTGGGGACTGACTGCTGTACTTTCTGGCTGTAGACCTTTACCACCCAGGAGACCATTACGAATGCAGAGACAGCGAAGGAGTGGTTTCTCCTGTCTGCCAAGGATGTGAGTGCTGGGGTGGGTGGTGGGCACTGCGTGGGCTGGGAAGGACGGGGTGGGCCTGCCTGTCCACCTGAGTGGCCGAGCCTAACGCTACATGGGGCCCTATTTCTCCTGACGTTGGCAGCAGGAGGCAGCCTCTCTTGGTGCCCACCTTTTCTGGTTAAGACGTTTCCCAGTCCCAGACATATCAAGTGTGCCAGAACCTGCTCTGACTAGCTGATGGCACTTTAAGGTCCCTTGGCCTTGTAGGGCCTTCTCTGCCCCTGGCCACACTCATTTGTTTAGAGGGGAGGGACCCTCAGCCTTGTGTCCCTGTGAGGTAGGCTGGGCCTCTAACTCCTCTCTCCTCTTGACCTTGACGTGGGGCTCCTCCAACAGCCTTAGAGCCCAGGACTGGGAGCAGTGAGTCCCACCCAGGACCTCAGTTTCTCCAGGGGTGGGAGGCTCACTACCCTTGGGCGGCCTTTGGACTCAGTTCGGTGTAACCTGACTCTGTCTCTTGTAGCCTTCTGCAGTCGCGAAGCACTTTGTCGCCCTGTCTACCAACACGGTAAGTGCCCGTGTGGGCTTCCAGACTTCCTCCCTGGGAGGGCCCAGGCCACATCAAGGTGTCAAGGTCATAGCCTATCAGAAAACTCAAGCTGAGGTGTGATTCACACGTCTGGGGATCTTGGCTGGGCTGATGGGATAGAAGGGGTCAGTTGCCTGTGACGGAGGTGAGCGGCACAGCACCCCTTCTGCGTCCTGCCGTCACATCTGTGCAGCTCCAAAGAGGGATCCCGTTGACCCTGTCTACCTCTGACGCCTGGCTGAAATCCAGAACGCTCCACACACATGATCTCCTTTGGCCTCTGCCACCCTGCCCCTGGCCTGTCCCCACATGGGGTGTGCAGGGTAGGGGTGGAGGGTGCATCCCATTTCTTATATAAGAACATTAAGCCCCGGTGAAGGATTTTTGCCCAGTGACTGCATGAGTCAGTGAAGCTGGGATTAGAACACCGGTCTCCTGCCTGCCAGTTCTTACAGTCTGCCTGGCCCGGGGCTGTGCGAGGTGGGGGGGTGGGGCTGTGTGCCAGGAGTAACAAACCTCGTGGGCACTTGCTGTCTGGTGGGCTTTGTACTAGGCTATGTCAGAGCTGGAAGCACACAGGTTTTCCTAACCGTTCCCCCCACCTCCTCTGCCCCTCATATCTGACTCGCACCCCTGCCTCCAGGGCTGCCCTACCCAGAGGGGAGGCAGGAGCACCTCTTAACGCTGGCTGACCAGAGCACCACTGTCTGCCTTCTGCCGGCAGAGTTGAGACTGGTCGGTAGGGTCATCTCCTCCTGTCTGACTAGGGTTGCTGACCCTCTGTGCACAGGGGACCAAGCACCTGAGGAACAGGGTTGGCCATCTCCTAAAGGCTTTCTGGGGAAGGGTCACCATCTCAGATACTGGAAGGGGCTGGACAGGTGTCCTGGCTGTGTGACACCTGGCCTGGGAGGTGGCCCCTGCCCTTCTCGGGTTCCCACCCTGGGCTCAGTTTCCCGTATGTCCTGGATGGGTTGGTGTCTGTACCTCAACAGGTCCAGGAGGTGGGTCTTGCAGGGCAGTGTGTGGGCCAGGTCCCTGCACTGGGGGTGTGGCCTCCCGCCACAGGAGGGCTTCACGGACACCAGGCTGCAGCTGTTTCTGGGTATGAGCCGGCCTTGTGTCCAGTTCTAGGGGTGAAATCTGCTGGTTCCTGTCCGGCATTGACCGGCTACTCCAGCCCTGCCCCATCTGCCCGCAGCTTGAATGGCATGACGCCTGGCACCCAGGAGCTCCTGGTCTCATCCAGCTAACGTAGGCTTCCTTCTTTCTCTCCCTTTGCCCCTTTTAGACTAAAGTGAAGGAGTTTGGGATTGACCCTCAAAACATGTTCGAGTTCTGGGATGTAAGTAAAGACACTTCCTTGTGCTGGGTGAATTATGTGTCCTTTGCCAGGCGTGACCACTGAGACACACATGAGGGGCCTATGAGGTCAGGTCAACATTTATTGAGCACCTGCTGCATGCCTAGCTTTGGGAAATGGCCGAGAGGCCCTCAGAGAGGCTTATGGGGCAGGAGCAGCCCAGTCAGGATGAGGGCTCCACTTCCACTGAGGGCGGGCTGAGCTTGCAAGGCCAAGATGACATTCCCCTGGGTGCCTGCCAGCGGCCCCCACCGTGGGGTAACTGGAGCCACCCTTACCCCCTTCACTAAACTTGAGGTTGTGAGTTATTCTCAGTGTTGACCTTTTTCTGAACTGCAGCTGCAATCTGTAAAGGCCAAGGGGCAGGGTGAGGCAGGAGGTGTGACTGGGCAGGCCTGCTCCGGAGGGGTGGGAACAGCCGGCAGATGGCAGAGAGGAGGTGCCAGGCCTGGGGCCTGCACGGAGCCTTGTCAGGCAGCCTGCAGAACAAACCTCGCCTGAGCAGCCCTAGCAGCAGGTGGTCAGGGACTCATCTCAGCTATGGCCACAGCTGGTGCCAAACAGTGAGCGGGACCTATCCTTGCGGCTTGCCTGAGCGTGGCCCTGGTGGGAGAAAGGCTCCGGCTGTGGAATGCAGGGGAGCCTTGGGGTGCAGGGCGCAGTGTGGGTGCTGTGAATGCAGCAGGCGCTATTCTAACACGTGACCGTGGCAGGCACACCAAAGAGGGTGTCATCCAATGGGAGTTTTCCCACTGGGGCTGTTTGCAAGCCTTTCGACTGGGAGCTGTTTGCTCGGTGGCTGCATCCACAGATGTGATCTCTGAAAGCTCTGAAGGCCTCGGAGTCTGGGAGAAAATGAAGCCCTAAGGCCCTAAGGCATCTGTTGTGTGTAATGAGTTAACTTCTTTCTAGAATGGGACTAATTATGTACCATCCTTGGAAGAATTGAGAAGAGTCACTCAGATCATTTTCTTCATCCTGTGGCTCAGATGAGGAACCCCGGTCGAGAGAGACTGTGCAGCTTTCTAACATGTTGCATGTCTGATAAAGTAGGGGAGGCGCCTTCTACCTCTTTCCCGGGATCTGGAGCCTGAACAGGAGGTGGTCAGGAACGAGTGGCCTGCCAGTCACCCCTCTGTGGGTTTTCACTGGCCGTAACAGTCCAGCGTGCAGAGATGAAGGGGGGTGTGGCTTAGGGAGAGGCGCAGGTCTCCAGGTAAGGCCTGGGGTAAGGCATGGGGCTGGGGCTGGGCAGTGTGGCCTGAGTGACCGAGGTGGGCACAATGAAGGCCTCCTGGGCCAGGCCACACATACCGCATACACAGTGGCTGCAAGAGGGACCTGCCTTGGTCACTAAGGATGTATATCATTTTGAATCAAGAGGTGTCACCTGAGGAGCCAGGGACAGGGGAAATTTCTGGAGCCTAGTATCTCTCAGGTGAGACAGAGGGTCAGGACAGACATAGGGGATTTTGTACTGGCTTTGAGGTAAGATCAGAAGAGTCCAGTCTGGCAGGGGGACATATAAGTGGTGAGCCTGGTCATTTAGGGTCAGTCATGGGGTAGCCTCGTGTCGGGATCAGGCAGAGGTACGATGGTAAATAGTGGGGTTTCTCAGGGCTCAGCGGCTCAGCCAGAGTCCACATACATTGGAGAGCTAACTTTGACTGGTGGGGTCTGAAGAGGAGCCAGGACAGGTACAGGTGAGTTCTGAGGAGGAGCAAGGACAGGTAAAGGTACTGATGAGGTCTATGAATTCTGGAAAAGACACCAGTATTTACAGATGGTTCTATCAAGTGAGGTCTGAGAAACCAAAGTCATGTACAGGTACTTTAAGCTGGATCGGTGAAGTGAAGTCCCTGGCATAGGACAGTCATATACATCGGGGTCTCTCTTGGCTGGTTCTGCAAAGTGAGCATCAGGTCATGGGTGTGTGCTCACTCAAATGAGATGATTAAAACTCAGAATTAGGCAAATACACGTAAGCCCCCTGAGCCACATCAGCCACCTGGCTCTCGGCATCCTGACCAGGTGTGATAAGCAGAGCTCAGGGGTTGCAGAGGCCTTTGCGGATCCACAACCAGCCAAGGTTCTGGCACTGGGTTCTGGCTGGGGTGGGGTTTGAGGGGCCCAGAGAGGGAAAGTTAGGAATAGAGCAAGTTATAAAAGGTGAGGACTGGGGAGTTGGGGCGTGTGAAAAAGATACAGGAGCTGTGTTGGTAAGGTATAGTTTGAGAGGCTCGTGGCAGACAAAGGTCTAGAGACCCACGTCTATAGGGTGAGAGGTCTGAGGCCCGAGTCACTCAGGCACCAAGGGGCTCTCACCAGTCCTCCCTCAGGCCCAGGTAAGCAGCCAGGAATTTGTCCCGTCTGAGAGAAATATCTGTTCGGATTAAGTTTGTACAGTGGAGTCGGCCAAGGGCGGTCTGTAGAGCCACATCTGTCTGAGGTCTCAGGAGCTAGAGTCAGACAAGGTGTGTATAACTAGGCAGGTTTCTTAGGGAGGCCTGAGGAGCCAAGATTTGGCACATATAGGTAGAAGCGGGTTGCTCAGGTGAGGACACTGGAGCCGGAAAAGGGCAGAGAGAGCAAAGTCTGACAAGTGAGGACTAGAAATCCATGGTCAGGTCCAGGTCAGAGCTATGTCCTCAGGTGATATCCAGCAGTTCTGGTCATGCACAACTCGGTGATCCTAGAGGTGGTCCTGGGTCCCCTGGGAAAAGACTGAAAAGCTGGAGTCAGGCAAAAGGAAGGGGAACTGCATCCATGAATTCTGGGTCTGGCTCAGGTATGTAGAACAGGTCTGTGTCAGGTGGGGCTTGAAGAGTTGAGGTGAGATACAGGTTTGTACCTTGGGTTTCTACCAAGTAAGGTCTGAATGCTGAGGTCAGGCTCTGGTTAGTATTCTGAATCTGAGGAGCTGGGGTCAAGCACAGGTGGGTAGAGCTGAGTTTTTCAGGTAATATCTATGAAACCAAAGGCAAGCAGAGGTAGATTGACCTGAAAAGACATGGTTAGGTTCATTCAACTCTGTCTCACCATTGAGTTTAGGCATACGTCGGTAGACGAGATCTCTCAGGCGAGGCCTAAGGAGCTGGTGTTAGGCTTATGTAGAAAGAACTGTATCTCTTAGATGATCTCTGAGGATATGAAGTGAAGTCAGGAGGACAGGGCTCAGTCTCTCAGGTGAGATCTCAGGAACCAGGATTGGGTACAAGTGACTAGATCTGGATCTCCTAGGTAAGGTCAAGATCAGCAGATAGAACTGCATCTCTGCCTATCTTGTAGAATTATTTTGCAAGATTGACGAGTTGTGGCCAGGTACAGGTATATGGAATTGAGTTTCTCAGGAAGGGTCTACGGAGTCTGTAAATGGCACAGGTTTGTATCCTTGGGACTGTCAGTATAGTTCAGCACAGGTGAGTACAGCAGGGTTTATCAGGTAAGGTCTGTGGAGCCAAGATTAGGGCAGGTTCACAACACTCAATCTGTCCAGTGAGTTCTAATAAGTCACGTCCAGCCCTGGGAAGAACCGAATGTCTTAGGTGAGATGTGAGCAACGGAGATGAGGTATGGGTAGGCGGAGCTAGCCCACTAGGTACAGTCTCAGAAGCAAGCACAGGTAGGTAGAATTGCACTGCCAGGTGTGGTCTGAAGAGCCAGGGTCCAGCACTGGTAGGCAGATCCAGCCCACCAGGCGAGGTCTGACGACCCAGGGGTCAAGCACAGGTAGGCAAAACTGGCCCACCAAGTATGGTCTGAGAAGCCAGGGTCAAGCCCAGGTAGGTAGAACAGGCTCACCAAGGTGAAGTCTGAGGAACCAATGTGAAACACAGGTAGGAAGAGCTGGTCTGGCAGGTGAGGTGTGAGGAACCAGGGTCAACCATAGGTTCACCAGGTATGGTCTGAGAAGTCAGAGTCAAGCACAGGTAAGTAAAACCGCCAGGTATGATCTGAGAAGCCAAGGTCAAGCAAAGGTAGGTAGGACTGGCCTATCAGGTGAAGTCTGAGGAACTGGAGTCAAGCACAGGTAGGCAGATTTGGCTTGCCAGGTGAGGTCTGAGGAGCCAGGGTCAAGCACAGGTAGGTAGAATTGGCCTGCCGGGTATGATCTGAGGAGCCAAAGTCAAGCACAGGTAGGTAGAACTGGTCCACAAAGGGTGGTTGGAGGAGCCAAGATCAAGCACAGGTAGGCAGAGCTTGCCTGGCATGTGTGGTCTGAGGAACCAGGATCAACCATAGGTGGGTAGAACTGGTCCACCAGGTATGGTCTGAGGAGCCAGAGTCAAGCACAGGTAAATAAAACTAGACCACCAGGTATGATCTGAGGAGCCTAGGTCAAGCACAGGTAGGCAGATCTGGCTTGCCAGGTGAGGTGTGAAGAAGCAGAGTCAAACACAGGTAGGTAGAACTGGTATATCAAGCAGTCTGAGGAACTGGAGTCAAGCACAGGTAGGCAGAACTGGCCTATGAGGTGAAGTCTGAGGAACTGAGGTCAAGCACAGGTAGGCAGATCTGCCTTGCTAGGTGAGGTCTGAGGAGCCAGGGTCAAGCACAGGTAGGTAGGTAGAACTAGTTTACCTGGTACAGTCTGAGGAACCAGGGTTAAGCACAGGTAACACCGCCAGGTACGATCTGAGGAGCCAAGGTCAAGCATAGGTAGGTAGAACTGGCCTATCAGGTGAAGTCTGAGGAACTGAGGTCAAGCACAGGTAGGCAGACCTGACTTGCCAGGTAAGGTCTGAGGAACCAGGGCCAAGCATAGATGGGTAGAACTGACCCACCAGGTATGATCTGAGGAGCCAGGGTCAAGCAAAGGTAGGTAGAACTGGCTTATCAGGTGAAGTCTGAGGAACCAGGGTCAAGCATAGGTAGGTAGAATTGGCTTGCCAGTTATGGTCTGAGGAGCCAAGGTCAAGCACAGGTGAGTAAAACTAGACCACCAGGTATGATCTGAGGAGCCAAGATCAAGCAAAGGTAGGTAGAATTGGCCTATCGGATGAGATCTGAGGAACCAGGGTCATACACAGATAGGTAGAACTGGCCTAACCAGGTATGGTGTGAGGAGCCAAAATCAAACACAGGTAGGCAGAGCTGGCCCAGCAGGTGAGGTCTGAGGAACCAGGGTATGATCTGAGGAGCCAAAGTCAAACATAGGTAGGTAGAATTGGCCCGCCGGGTACGGTCTGAGGAGCCAGGGTCAAGGACAGGTAGGTAGAACTGGCATATCAGGTGAGGTCTGAGGAACTGAGGTCAACCACAGGTAGGTAGATTTGGCTTGCCAGGTCAGGTTTGTGGAATCAGGGTCAAATATAGGTAGGTAGAACTGCGCTGTCATTTGTGGTCTGAGGAGCCAAAGTCAAGCATAGGTAGGTAGAACTGGCCCACCAAGGGTTGTTGGAGGAGCCAAGGTCAAACACAGGTAGGCAGAGCTGGCCCAGCAGGTGAGGTCCGAGGAACCAGGATACGATCTGAGGAGCCCAGGTTAAGCATAGGTAGGTAGGACTGGTCTATCAGGTAAAGTTTGAAGCACTGGAGTCAAGTACAGGTAGGCAGATTTGGTTTGCCAGGTGAGGTCTGAGGAACCAGGGTCAAATATAGGTAGGTAGAACTACACGACAGTGTAGTGGTCTGAGGAGCCAAAGTCAAGCATAGGTAGGTAGAATTGGCCCACCAGGTATGGTCTGAGGAGCCAGGGTCAAGGACAGGTAGGTAGAATTGGCATTTCAGGTGAAGTCTGAGGAACTGAGGTCAAGCACAGGTAGGCGGATTTGGCTTGCGGGTCACGTCTGTGGAACCAGGGTCAAGTATAGGTAGGTAGAATTGCACTATCATTTGTGGTCTGAGGAGCCAAGTCAAGCATGGGTAGGTAGAATTGGTCCACCAGGTGAGATCTGAGGATCTGGGGTAAAGTTCAGGTAGGTGGAACTAGCCATTGGTCTTAAGGATTCAGGGTCAAGCACAGGTAGGTAGAACTGGCCTGTCAGGTCAAGTCTGAAGAACTGGGGTCAAACACAGGAAGGCAGATCTGGTTTGCCAGGTGAGGTCTGAGGAGCCAGTGTTAATTAAGCACAGGTAGGTAGAACTGGCCCACCAGGTATGGTCTAAGGTGTCAAGGTCAGGCACTAGTAGGTTGAACTAGCCTGTCAGGTTGTCTGAAGAACTGGGGTCAAACACAGGTAGGCAGATCTGGCTTGCCAGGTCAGGTTTGAGGAGCCCGGGTCAAGCATAGGTACGTAGAACGACCACCAGGTGCAGTCTGAGGAGCCAAGGTTAAGCACAGGTAGGCAGAGCTGGCCTGGCAGGTTAGAGGAGCTGGGGTCAGAGACAGGTAGGTAGAAGTGGCCAGCCAGGTATGGTCTATGTATGGACTCAGGGGCATGTAAGGTAGGCAGATCTGGTCTGCCAGGTGTGGTCTGAGGACCCAGAGTCAAGCACAGGTAGGTAGAAATCGCCCTCCAGGTGTGATCCAAAGACCAGAGTCATGCACAGGTAGGTAGAAGTGGCCCACCAGATATGGTCTGAGGAGCTAAAGGTCAAGCACAGGTAGGCAGAATTGGCCTGCTAGGTACAGTATAAGGAGCCAGGGTCATAGAAGGTAGGTAGAGCTGGCCCACCAACTGCAGTGTAAGAGCCACAGGCACGTAAAGTAGGCAGATCTGCCCTGCCAGGTGTGGTCTTGGGACCCAAGATCAAGCAAAGGTAGGTGGAGCTGGCCTGTCAGGTGTGGTCTGAGGAGGGAGGTAGAGTTGACTTTCAGGTGTTGGATTCAGGCAAAGGCATGTACCCTTGGATCTTTGTGGTGGGGCCTGAAGAAGGTTAAGCCTGGGTGGGTGGAGTGGCCACAGGCGAGTCCCACAGCATTGGGGTCTTTAGGTAGACAGACACTGTGGGGTTCAAGGGAGGTCTGTAAGCCCTAAGTTAGACGAGAGTAGGTAGATGTGGCTCTCTCAAGCATGGACTTTGGAGCCAGAGATCTACACTAGAGTCTTGTTGGTGAAGTCCTTGGAACGTGGCTCTGGCTTAGGTGTGCTGGCCCAGGTTTTAGAGTTAGAGGGGAGGCTTGGAGAGCATGGGTTAGTCACAGGGAGGGAGAGCCACATCTCAAGGCGGGGGGGGGGGGGGGCGTCTCTAGAGCACTGGTATACACAGAGATACTTGTGTCTGATGAGGTCTGAGGCTCCTCAGTGAGCGGTTGTTGCCAGGTCAAGCAGTGGCTGCTAATGTCAGATCTGCAAGATGCCAAGATCCATGTCAGACAAGGGATATGGAGCTGGGTTTCTCAGGTTGGGCCTGGGAGTTGAGGTCAGGCCTGTTTAGACAGAGCTGAGTCTCTCAGGAAAGTGTGAGGAGTCTGAGTTGGGCTCAGGGAAGTACGCCCGAGTCTGTCATCTGAGATGTGGGGGGTCAGGCACAGATACGTGGAGCTGGGTACACCCGCTGAGCTTTCTGGAGCCAGTCTCTGACAGGTGTGTGACCCTGTAGTATGAGGTACTGGAGCGGGACACAGGTAGGCAGAGCTAACCTCACAGGCGAAGCCACTGCATCCATGCAGTGTCGTGAGTCCGTGGATCCGGAGTCATGTGGGCAGAGGTATATAAGTGTGATCTTAGGTGGGTTCTTGTCACCTGGATTCAGGTATGAGTTGGCATCCCTGGGCTTGTTAGGTGAAATGAGAAGGCAAGCTCTAGCCCAGGAATGCATAACTGATGTGGCCGGTGAGGCCTGAGAATATGGGTCAGGTGCAGGTGGGGTCCTCGGTGGTAGGATCAGGCATGGCTTGGGTAGCATGGGCTTCCCTCAAGGGAAAGCCAGAGTCATCGTAGGTATGTGTACCTGGGTCTGCCTGGGGACCCTTAGGATCAGGTAGGACAGATGGAATGCCTTGGCCAGGGCAGCTTCCTGTTCTCAGTACCCCGGTCATGCATGATAGGCAGAGCTCATGGTATTGCAGAGGCATGAGGATCTCTAGCCAGTCCAGGGTGTCGTCTATAGCACTGGGGTCTGAGTTACTCAGGTGAGGGAAATAATAGAATTATAACTAGTTAGATAAAGTGAGGTTTGTTGTGGGAGAGGCATAGAATGCTGAACTGACCGAGGAGCTATAAGGTGTGATCTGAAAGAGCCGCTGCAGCGAACATGAGTTCTAGAGACTGTGTCCTGTAGGTGGAGGTCTTAGAGGCTCAAGTCAGACACTGGCATTGCCTGGCTCCCAAAAGTGAGGTCTGATGACATGGCTCAGCCAAAATCAGCAGCTTGGCAGTCTGCTTTCTAGAATTGAGTCTGTTCGGTGAGATCTGAGAGCCCATGTCATACATGGTTTGGCCCCTGGGACGGTGTCTGTCAGGTAAGGTTTCCCCAAACCTGGACTGTTTCCAGGTGAAGGGCCTCCCTGTTCATCTCATTACCCAGGCCAAAAACCTCTGGGCTGCACTTGATTCTCTCATTCTCTCAATTCACCCTATTTGATTGAAGTTCCTGAATCAGTCCTTTGCACCCTCTTCCACAGTACTGTCACGTTCCTGATGACCCCTGGCATTCCCTGCTTCATTCTCCAGTGTTGCCTTTCAGCTTCTACCCTCCAGCTCCGCTGCTTCTTTCATCTAGAATGTGCTGTGCTTCTCTTGCCCAGCCTGTCTCAATGGGCCTCCAATAGAGAATTAAGCCCTAATGCCCCAAAGCATCCAGGCGATGTAATGAATCAGCATCTCTTCTGTGCTTCTAGGAGAGTACTAGCCTTGGACCATCCTTGGGACAGTTAAGAAGTGAAGTCACTGAAAGTATTTTCTGTGGGGCTTAACTCTCTCACTATTGAGAAAGGCTGCTCTAGCCACAGGACCTTTGCCTATGCTGTGCTGGCTGCTGGAATGCTTCTCCCCACTCAGTGCTTTCCTGGGTAATGCCTGCTCATTCCTTAGATCCAAGCTCAAGCACTCCTCAGGTTCCTTTCATAATTGGTTTCACTGGTGTATTTCCTTTCTCCCAAGCACTTATATCTCATTTCACATTTATTGGCACGATTATTTCGTTTACACATCTGGGGAGCCCCCATGGGCTGCTTCTGTTGCTTGTGATAGCTATGTGGTAGGTGCTCTATAAATGGCTGTTAAGAAGATGTGAATGTGTCAGGAAGATACAGAGTAGAATCTGCAAGTGTGAATGGTAGGCCTGTGTATGTGTTGGGGCTGAGACTACGATCAGGTATGAGCTCTGGGCCTGTCACTGTCCCAGGAGGCAGCCCTAGGCTTGGATATGAGGCACTGGGTCTGTCAGTATCAGAAGGGGCAAGGCCACGCCCAGGCATATTAGTATCTGAGGAGGCAGGGCCAAGGCCAGGTAGCGTTGGATCTTTCATTGTTCAAGGAAGTGTGCTTGGGCACAGGTAGGAGGCATCGGGTCTGTTCGTCTGAGGATGCAGGGCCTGGCACAGGTAGGAGGCGCTGCGTCTGTCACTGCCGAAGGAGGCCGAGCCGGGTACTGGTATGAGATTCTGACCTGTTAGTGCCCAGGTAGGTGGGCTCGCCACAGGTACAAGATGTTGGGTCTGTCACTGTTCAGAGAGGCTGGATACAGGTATGGGATACTAGGTCGGTCAGTGTCTGAGGAAGCAGGACCTGGCACAGGTATGAGGTGCTGGGTCTGTCAGAGTGTGAGGAGGTGGAGCCTGGCACAGGTATGAAGGGCTGGGTCTGTCGGTATTTGAATAGGCCTGGCACAGGTGTGAGGCATTGGGTCTGTCGGCGTCTCACGAGACACGACCAAACACGGGTATGAGCTCTGGGTCTGTCGGTGTCTGAGGCGGCCGGGCGTGACATAGGTATGAGGTGCTGGGTCTGTCAGTATTCGAAGAGGCTCGGGCACAGGTATGAAGCACTGGCTCTGTCAGTGTCTGAGGGCCTAGACCCGGCAAGGTATGAGATGCTGGTCTGTTGGTGTCTGAGGAAGTGGGGCTGGTACCAGGTACGATGTGCTGGATCTGTGTCTGAGGAGACCAGGCCTGGCGCAGGTAGGAGGCACTGGGTCTGTGGGTCTGTCTGAGGAGATGGGGCCTCGTACCAGGTATGAGCCGCCGGGTCTGTCGGAGGAGGAGGAGGCCAGGCCTGGTGCAGGTATGAGGCGCTGGGTCTATCGGAGGAGAAGGCCGGGCCTGGCGCAGGTACGAGGTGCGCCGGGTCTCTCTGTGTCTGAGGAGACAGGGCCAGCCATGGTAAGGTCTCCGGTTGGGTCTTGTGGCTCTGATCAGTCCCACCCGTAGTCTGTCCTGTTGGTCAGCACAAAGAGTTGCCAGCGCCTGGCCTGCTGTCTTGCTTCCCAGAGGTGGGTTGGGCCTGGCCCTCCATGCTGCACCTGTGGAAGAGCCTTGCTTTCAGGGGGCAAGTTTTGTGGCAGGAGGGGGGGGGGCGGGGTGCGCCAACCCTTGTTCAGCACCTTTTCCTGTCTCTCCTAGTGGGTAGGAGGACGCTACTCGCTGTGGTCAGCCATTGGACTCTCCATTGCATTGCACGTGGGTGAGTGTTTGTTTTAGTCTTGGGAGATGATATTGTAGTCTGAGGTCAGGAGTGGGGGTCTCATGTCCCTGAACACCTTCCTGACCCACAGAGGATGCTGGCCCCTCCCCCCTTGGCTGGAACATTTCTTTCGGGTCAGGACGGCAGGCCTTTTTTCTCTTGGGTTTGCAGGTTGGCCTTGATCTCTGTCCCTCACAACTGCCCTCCTGCCATTTCCCATGGTGGATGAAGTTAGATCTGCCTTTGCCCTGAGGGCAGACTCTGATTAGAAAGACTTTCTGTAGGCCCAAGTCTTCCCAGGTCCTTTTTCTTCTGGCTGCACCTCAGCCTTTCCTTGGGTCCAGAAGAAGCTGTGTCCACTGCCAGAAGGGCACCGGGCATGACCATTTCTGTTGACGCTGCTTTTGTGTCGCAGGATTTGACAACTTCGAGCAGCTGCTCTCAGGGGCTCACTGGATGGTAAGTGCTGAGGCTCATGTTCTCTGCCAGAGACATGTAGTTGCTCCAGCTCCCTCTCCTCCTGGGCAGCTGCTCGGCTCTCACTGACCCTGCTCTTGTTTCAGGACCAGCACTTCCGTACCACACCCCTGGAGAAGAACGCCCCCGTCCTGCTGGCTCTGCTGGGCATCTGGTACATCAACTGCTTTGGGTGTGAGACGCAGGCCATGCTACCCTATGACCAGTACCTGCACCGCTTTGCCGCCTACTTCCAGCAGGTACCAGCTGCCAGGCCAGGTCTTGGGTCAGCCTGTGCGGGGGACTGGGAGGCCCATGAGCCCAGGTTCTTGCCCCTCCAGGGGCTTTTGTCCCCCACTGCCCTTGGGTATAGCCAAGGCCCACCTCTGTTCCCAGTCTCAGGGTGACTCTTTGTTACCAGGGTCTGTTTTATCTGAGTGTTAGCCAAGTTTGACGACCATAGAGGGGCATGACTGGTTATCATGGTGGCCAGTCAGACCCTGGCTTGGCTAGGGCATGGGTCTCAGCTCGGTCATTTCTTCCTTGGCCATCACTGTGTGCCTGCGATAGGGTGGGGGCCATCGGCCAGGACCCCTATGGTTTGCACTGCTTTTGTCCCTCTAGAAAAGCAACTCACACCCAGTCTGTGGTGCCTCTTTGGGCTACTCACAGCCTTCTGCACCCCCTCGAATCTCCAGGGCCCCCAGGGACCAAACAGCATCTCTCCTGGTCCAGATTCTCTTTCAGGGGGCCTCTTTTCAGGGCTCCCCACAGTCCAGCATCTAGTTGAGGTGACAGACCTCAAAGGCTGTATACCCTGGACCTCAGCCAGTCTTTCCCTAAGGCAACAGTTAAAGAGGGGCACCTGACTGGCTTGGTTGGAAGAGTACGCAACTCTTGATTTCAGGGTCATGAGCTCGAGTCCCACACTGGGTGTAGAGATCACCTAAATGAATAAACTTGAGGGGCACTTGGGTGGCTCAGTTGGTTAAGCGTCCGATTTCAGCTCAGGTCATGATCTTGTGGTCCATGGGTTCGAGCCCTGCGTTGGGCTCAGAGCCTGGTGCCTGCTTCAGATCCTGTATCTCCCTCTCTGCTCCTCCCCAGCTTGCGTGCTCTCTCTCAAAAACAAATATACATTAAGAAAAATGTTTTTTAATAAATAAATTAATTTAAAAAGAAATACATCAATTAAATATACTGTGACTGGTTTCTGCTCGTAGGGAGGTCCTCCTTAGACCTCCATCCCCACCTTTACCTTCCTGCAGTGCTCTAAGCCAGAAAGCCACGAGCCTGTGTCCTCGAGGGGCGATGAAAGGAACATGCCTGATGATACCCCACAGGGCAGGGCAGGTATACTTGGTGCGTCTCAGGCAGGATTTGGGCATGGTGCATGAGGAAAAGAAGACTTGCAGATAGAGGGCTGGGTTTCTGTCCCTGTTCCAGGGTGACATGGAGTCCAATGGGAAGTACATCACCAAGTCCGGCACTCGTGTGGACCACCAGACGGGCCCCATTGTGTGGGGGGAGCCAGGGACCAATGGCCAGCATGCCTTCTACCAGCTTATCCACCAAGGTAGGGCCCATCTGGCTTGGGCAGGGGTGCTGCTCGGGAGGGGGAGGGCCCCCTGGCAGAGACTTCTCCCTGAGGTCAACACTCTCCTATCGGCCATGTGGGTGGCCCCCATGGGCTAGGGTAGGAGCTTGGGTGACCGCTGTGCCCTCTTACAGGCACCAAGATGATACCTTGTGACTTCCTCATCCCAGTCCAGACCCAGCACCCAATAAGGAAGGGTTTGCATCACAAGGTAAGAGCCCCATCCAGCCTCTCCTCACACTTTGTCAGGCTCACATTACACCCAAACTATTAAAGAGCTGATGCATTGGTTGGCGGTTATACTAGTTTTCTGTTTCTGCCATAACAAATTACACAATCGTAATGGCTTAAAACAACACCCGGTTTTTATATTGGTTTCAATGGATCTGAAGTCCAGCAGGCTCTACTGGGTCTTTGCTCAGGGTGGACCAAGGTCCAGTTTCCTTGATGGCAGCTAGCGGATCATTCTCAGCTCCAAGAAGCCACCTTGGCCTGTGGCACTGTCTCAGAACCAGTAGTGGTAGGTGGAGTCCCTCTCCAGCTTTGATTCTGTCCTGCCTCCTCTGTTGATTCTCTCTGACCAACTTATTTGCCTTCCTCTTCTACTTTTTGGGGCCCATGTGATTACATTGGGCCCACCTATCCCTATCTCAGCGTCTGTTACCTTCATTCCGTCTGTAAGATCCCTTTTGCCATGTCCTGTAACCTATATAGGTGCAACAGCAGGGGCGGGGGCAAAGATCTTACTTACCACAGCAGCAAATGGGAAAACCATCTAGTACCTAACCTGACCTGACACTGGCTTTGAAGAGGATTGAGTGCACCTTATGTTGGGTGTGCAGAGTAGCATGGGTAACTGTGAGCACAGGCTTTGGAGTCAGAGACCTGGGTTTGAATTCTGATTCTTCCTCTCTCTACCTCTGTGATTCAGCACTGTTGACTTGGGGAGACAGGCTCAACTAGGAAAGAGAGGGGATGCTTTTGCCCCTTAGAATCTTACAAGATAGCTATTGCTAAAGTTCTTAGCAGGGTCCTCGGCAAGTCAGGCGTGTTCCTGAAAGGGTAGTTATTGTCATTACCTACTTTACCCTGTCATCAGATGTGACCTGCCGTCCCCTCTCACTTCCATTGAGCTCTACGTTGGGGGCTGGCAACCTGACCGAGGCTGGGACTACCCCAGCTGAGAATTGCCAGGCAGTCTTGCCCCTCTGCCTGAAGCTCAGACAGTACTTCTTGGCAGAACTGGGTGTCTCTCTTGTCAGATCCTCATGGCCAACTTTTTGGCCCAGACTGAGGCCCTGATGAAGGGGAAGTCGACAGAGGAGGCCCGGAAGGAGCTGCAGGCTGCAGGAAAGAGTCCAGAGGACTTTGAGAAGCTGTTGCCACACAAGGTCAGGACTTCTGAAGTGGGTGGCATCCTGGAGTCGGAAGGATAAAAGTTGTGAGGCCAGGGCAAGGATTCACAGCGTGCCTGCCTTGTCCTACACAGTAGGAGGGGCTGTCCTTACAGATCTGCACATCCCGACCTCTGGGACAGGGTGTACATCCCCTCTTAAGTTATTTGGGGATCACAACTAACCAGGGGACATTCCTGGGTGTTTTCTGAAGGTCTTTGAAGGAAATCGCCCAACCAACTCTATTGTGTTCACCAAGCTCACACCATTCATTCTGGGAGCCTTGATTGGTGAGTGAGTGGGGAAGGTCCTGGCCTGGGGTAGGTTGGATGAAGCTGGTAGAGCCCTAATGTGCCCCATCTGCCACCTCTGTAGCCATGTACGAGCACAAGATCTTCGTTCAGGGCATCATCTGGGACATCAACAGCTTTGACCAGTGGGGGTGAGTTGCTGCTCCTCAAGGGGAGGGTGGAGAATGCCTGTGGGCAGGCTTACGGATTTCACTGGTGATGCTGGAACCTTCCTCTTATTCTTATCGTCCTGCCAGGGTGGAGCTGGGAAAGCAGCTGGCCAAGAAAATCGAGCCTGAGCTTGACGGCAGTAGCCCAGTGACTTCTCACGACGCTTCCACCAATGGGCTAATCAACTTCATCAAGCAGGAGCGTGAGGCCAGAAGCCACTAAACTCATGCCTGGCTGCAGTCCCTATTGTGACTGGTCCTTCTTTGTCCCTCTTCACCAGAGATGTACTGCACAGTCCTTCCCAGAGCACCTTCTGGCTGTAGGCTTGGAGTACAAGCCCTTTGGGGGAAGCTGATCTGGGATTGCTATCATCACCCCTCCATGTCTGTGTGCCCTCTGTTTTACGACTGGCTGAAGTGTTTCAGTGCAGCTGATTTTTCTGACCGTGTTCACCTTGTTCATGTATCAGAAAAATAAAGATGCCACAAAGGAGGTTGTAGGCTTAGCCTCTTCTTGTCTCTGGAAGTGGTGCTCTACACAGGAGTTAGGGCAACCAGGAGGAGTGATGTGCCTCGACTGAGGCTTGACTTGTAAGTGGTGAGCAGGTCCAGAATGGAGGATGGTCCCTTGAGAAGAGAGTGGAGGAGACATGGGGCACAAAGTCACAAGGGCAACTTAGCCACTGTAAGCAAATCCTTTTCTTTTATCCGCTCCTCACCTCAGTGATTTTGGAGGAATTGCATGCTTCTGTTCACTGGATACTTAGTTCTAAAAGCTGCATTAGATTATGTCTGTTATGGGTGAATACCTAGCCCAGATCAAGGGTAATGATCATCTTCTGGCCAGATGCTCAGGAAGTTCTTTCTTTCAGAAGACAGGCACTGAAAAAAGGATTTTGAGCAAACTACCCTTTTATCTTCTGTTCAAGATACTTATCTTCTATTCAAGATATTAAATAATACTTTTGGCCCCTTAGGCAGAAAGGGAATTTTACTTTAAGAGTCAATGAGCAGGGGCACCTGGGTGACTCAGTCAAGCGTCTGACTTCAGCTCAGGTCATGATCTCACACTCCATGAGTTCCAGCCCCGCATCAGGCTCTGTGCTGACAGCTCAGTGCCTGGAGCCTGCTTAGGATTCTGTCTCCCTCTCTGCCCCTCCCCTGCTCATGTTCTGTCTCTGTCTCAAAAATAAATAAAAGCATTAAGATAGATAGATTGATAGATAGATAAAGAGTCAACGAGCAGAATTGATGGGCAGGCTGGAGGCTGAGCTTTCAGGGTCTACACTCAATCATCATACAGGGTCTAGACAGGGAAACTGCTGCCCCTTTCACAAAAGCCCCGTCATCACAGCTGCCTTCACCCCATTCTCTCCTGGGTTGCCCCTTTCTGAGTTGTACTCTGGGTTGGTCACATGACTTCCTCAAGACAGGGAAAGCTCCTGTAAGAAGACAAATGGCACCCATGAAGGTTCAAAGGGAGGCATACCCTAATTATGGAATGTGACCATACAGATGTAACTATCTGCTTAAAATACTGCTTGGAAGTTGTCAGCACTTCTCTTTCTAATGGTGGTGTAGTTCTGTTTTGTTTTGTTTTGTTTTTCTTTCCAAAAGCAAATGCCCACTCCTCTAAAAATGATTTTTGATGGTCTGGCTCTGTTGAGGCCCCTCCTAACCCACCTTCTTTCTTAATCTAGCTGATAAGTGAAGGCCTTATTTATTTATTTATTTGTTTGTTTGTTTGTTTGTTTGTTTGTTTTAATTTAAATCCAAGTTAGTTAACATAGAGTGTAAGGTGGTTTCAGGAATAGAATTTAGTGATTCATCACTTACATATAACACCCAGTGCTCATCCCAACAAGTGTCTCCTTAATGCCCATCAGCCATTTAGCCCATCCCCCTACCCACCTCCCCTCTGGCAGCCCTCAGTTTGTTCTCAATATGAGTCTCTTACAGTTTGCCTCCCTCTCTGTTTTTCCTATTTTTCCTTCTCTTATGTTCATCTGTTTTGTTTCTTAAATTCCACCAGTAAAATCACATATGTTTTTCTCTGACTTATTCTGCTTAGCATAATAACTCTAGTTCATCCACGTTGTTGCAAATGGCAAGATTTCATTCTTTTTGATCGCCATGTAATATTCCATTGTATATATACGCCACATCTTTATCCATTCATCAGTTGATGGACATTTGGGCTCTTTCTATAATTTGGCTATTGTCGATAGTGCTGCTATAAGCATTGGGGTGCATGTGCCCCTTCAAATCAGCATTTTTATATCCTGTGGATATAGTAGTACCATTGCTGGGTTGTAAGGTAACTCTATTTTTACTTTTTTGAGGAACCTCCATACTGTTCTACAGAATGGCTGCACCAGTTTGCCTTCCCACCAACAGTGCAGAAGGGTTCCCCTTCTCCACATCTTCCACCAACATCTGTTGCCTGAGTTGTTCATTTTAGCCATTGTGACAGGTGTGAGGTGATAATCTTGCTGTGGTTTTGATTTGTATTTCCCTGATGATGAGTGATGTTGAGCATCTTTTCATGTGTCTGTTAGTTACGTGGATGCTTTTGGAAAAGCATCTGTTCAATCTTTTGTCTGTTTCTCCACTGGATTTATTTCTTTGGTGTTGAGTTTGATACATCCTTTATATATTCTGGATACTAATCTTTTATCTAATATGTCATTTGCAAATATCTTCTCCCATTCCATCTGTTACCTTTTAATTTTATTCTTTCCTTCACTGTGCAGAAGCTTTTGATCTTGATGAGGTCCCAAGAGTTCATGTTTGCTTTTGTTTCCCTTGCCTCCAGAGACCTGTCTAGTAAGAAGATGCTGTGGCCTGTTTTCTCCTCTAGGATTTTGATGGCTTCCTATCTTACATTTAGGTCTTTCAAACATTTTGAGTTTATTTTTTGTGTATGGTGTAAGAAAGTGGTCCAGGTTTATTCTTCTGCATGTCACTGTCCAGTTTTCCCAACACCATTTGCTGAAAAGACTGTCTTTTTTCCAGTGGATATTCTTTCCTGCTTTGTCGAAGATTAGTTGGCCAGAAATTTGTGGGTCCATTTCTGGGTTCTCTATTCTATTCCGTTGATCTTTGTGTCTGTTTTTGTGCCAATACCATACTGTCTTGATGATTACAGCTTTATGTAATACAGTTTGAAGTCGGGAATTGTGATGCCTCCAGCTGTGGTTTTCTTTTTCAACATTACTGTGGCTATTTTGGGTCTTTTGTGGTTCCATACAAATTTTAGAATTGTTTTTTTCTAGCTCTGTGAAGAATTTTGGTGTTATTTTGATAGGGATTGCATTGAATGTGTAGATTGCTTTGGGTAGTATAGAGTTTTTAACAATATTTATTCTTCCTGGGGTGCCTGAGTGGCTCAGTCGGTTCAGCGTCCGACTCTTGATTTTGACTCAGTCATGATATCATGGTTCCTGAGATTCTTTCTTTCTGCTTTTCTCTCTACCCCTGCCCCACTCGCACTACCTCTTTCTCTCTCAAAATAAATAAATATTAAGAAACAAACCAGTATTTATTCTTCCAATCCACAAGCAGGGAATGTTTTTCCATTTCTTTGTATCTTCTTCAGTTTCTTTCGCAAACTTTCTATAGTTTTCACCATACAGATCTTTTACCTATTTGGTTAGGTTTATTCCTAGGTATTTTATGGGTTTTGATGCAATTGTAAATGGCAGTTTGTATTTTGTAAATTGTAAATGCAATTGTAAATGGGATCGACCAATTCCTTGATTTCTCTTTCTGCTGCTTTATTATTGGTGTATAGAAATGCAACTGATTTCTGTACGTTGATTTTATATCCTGTGACTTTATTGAATTCAGGTATCAGTTCTAGCAGTTTTTTGATCGTAAATGCCTTTTCTCATCAGAAGCACTTTCTCTATTACAAAGGAGCAAGCACAAAAAAGTCTGTAGAGAGAAAAATTCTAGGTGGTAGAGTTCCTCAGGCTCACTTGGCTTCACATGAAAGGTCTCTTAGGAGTAGGAGCACTGCTCCTCTAGGCCAGAGGCCAAGTCTCACGTCTTGTCCTATGCAGGAGGAGCCAGCACATGTCCGTTGGCCACACATCCCTTGGCCCTGTCTTATTCTCTCCCCCCATCACCAGCACTATCACTTGTAGCTTCCACTTGTTGTGAGTTCTTCAACAGTGTATTATTTAGGGTTTTCAGAAAAACAGAACCAACAGGCTATAGATATATGTAAGGAGATTTATCATGGGAATTGGCTCCAAATCCCTCCTGTGATTCTGGAGGCTGAGAAGTCCCACAATATGCGATCTACAAGCTGGAGACCCAGGAAGAACGAGGCAGGTATGTTTCAATCTGCTGTCTGAGGGCAGGAGAAGATGGATGTCTCAGCTCAAGAAAGAGAATTCTCCCTTCCTCTCCCTTTTTGTTCTCTTAGGGCCCTCAGCCTCGGTGGTGATGCCTATCCACACAGGTTAGAGCAGATCTTCTTTACTCCATCTACTGATTGAAATGCTATTCTCTAACCCTCACAGACAATCCCAGAATTAATGTTTCACCAGCTATCTGGGCATCTCTTAGCCCAATTAAATTGATGCATAAAATTAACCACCATAAACAGCTCTTCAATGTGAGATTCAAGCAGCTTTCAACATTTTCATTTTGTACTTGCTCAAGTAAATACAAACTGGGGGCCCCGCCTCGCTGTCAGCAGAGCATGTGATCTTGATCTTGGGGTTATCAGTGCGAGCCCCACGTTGGGGGTAGAGATT
This sequence comes from Puma concolor, assembly GCF_028749965.1. NCBI lineage: Eukaryota > Metazoa > Chordata > Mammalia > Carnivora > Felidae > Puma > Puma concolor. The sequence goes on from NC_141681.1 coordinate 43,924,119, forward strand.
ACATACATACATACATTCACAAAAAAACCTGTATCATAACAATGAAGTGTGTGAATCTGACAGGGAAGTCCAAACTATAAAATCATTAATTAAGTGGAATCCTTCAGATCTCACACATGCAAGCACCTTTTTGTTGTATCGTTCCAAGGACCCCACAAAAATGTTTCTATCAAATTTGGTGTTAAGTTGCCTCTGGAATTCCAGAATGTGGCAGCGATTAACATCTTGAAGATTCATCTTAAGTAGCTTTCATGCTGCGATCACACTTTGATCAAGAGATTGTAGTAGGTAGTGTTATAGAAACAGATGACTGATATTGGAGAAAGCTCAGTAACTGTTGGAAGATCTCTTGCTGTGTTAGCAAGAATACCAATTTTGTAGGTTCTTTTTTCAATAATTAAAATATATCTCTTGAGAAACCTAGCTAAAATAACAAGTATCTGCCAAGTCATCCAGCCTATTTGGCTAGACGGGAAGTGAACACCAAGGTCAGACTTCACAATGCCTTTTAAAGCTATCAGACTGGCAGTGATGTACCAGTAACAAGCTGGTTTTGTCTCCAGGTCTCCTGTGATGGGGCTGGAAGCAAACATGAGGCAATTATATACTGCTTGGAAGGTGTCAATCATTGAAAACCTACACTTCCTTTTCTTCTTCTTTTTTTAAGTTTATTTATTTTGAAAGAGAGAGATCACGAGCAGGGGAGGGGCAGAGAAAGAGGGAGAGAGAGAATCCAGAGCAGGCCCCACACTATCAGTGCAGAGCTCAATCTCACCCCGAGCCTAAACCAAGAGTCAAGCACTTAACCGAATGAGCCACCCAGGCGCCCCATCTACACTTCCTTTTCACGCTACTGTATGAAGACTGAATAGTGCTTTTGCAACATGTGTTTTTAAAAGGTCAGGTTTATTGAGGTATAGTTTACATACAGTAAAATTCACCTTTTGGAGTGCAGTTTTGACAAATACATAGTGATGCAACCACCAGAGTTGAGATACACAGTGTTTTCTTTTTCTTTTTTTTTTTTTTTAAGTTTTATTTATTTATTTAGAGAGAGAGCATGTGCAAGTGGGAGAGGGGCAGAATCCCAAGCAGGCTCTGCACTGTCAATGTGGAGCCCAATGAGGGACTTGAACTCACGAACCCGTGAGATCATGACCTGAGCCAAAGTCAGACACTTAACCGACTGACACACCCAGTGCCCCAGTATACACCATTTTCATCACCTCAGAAGGTTCCTGGTACCCCTTTCTGGTCGATCCCTACCCCGTGAACCCAAACCCTGGTAACAACTGATCTGATTTCTTTCCTCGAAGTTCACCTTTTCCAGAATGTGGCCTTTTGTGTCTGGCTTCTTTCACTTAGCATGATGTTTTTGAAATTACCTAGGTAGTTGTACCACGGGCATTTGAAAAAACGATTACAGAAAATTCCAAACATATAAAAATAGTATAATAGATCTCTATGTGCCTGACACCAAATGTAAACATTTATCAACTCATGGACTGCTCCATAATTTCCTCTATAAGCATTTTGATGTACCTGTAAAAATTAAAGACTTTGTGTGTATCGTAACAATAATACGATAATTCCACTTCAGGTAAAATTTTTTGGCAAGACTATTTTAAAGCAGATCGTGAGTACTTCCTACCTCAGTGCATTCGGAGGCACAGACTATCTGAGGCTCCTAGCCCACAACAGCAGCAGTCGCCTGTCATCCACTGAAGGATCTCAAGAGGGCGGGGCCGTCTCGCGGTTGTAGCGAGACGCATGCGCGGAGAGGAGCACCGGCTCGGCTGCCGTAGTTCGCCTTTCCACGTGGGCGCCTCGTCGTCATGGCGGCCGTTCGGAAGCCAGTGCTACTCGGGCTTCGAGACACTGCAGTGCGTGGCCGCCCCACGGGGTCGGGCGCCTGGACCGCTAGCAAGCTGGGCGGCCTTCCGGTGAGGTGGGGCCCCGGAGCTGGGGTCGGCGGGTGCTGGTGAGGGCTACGGGGTGAGGTCTCTGGGCAGAGCCCGGGTCTGAGCGCCTTACCTGTCCTCAGGACGCCTTGCCCTCCGTAGCAGCGCCGAGGCCAGTGTGTGAACGTTGCAGGCAGCCTCTTGCCCTGGTCGTACAGGTGTACTGCCCCTTGGAAGGCTCCCCGTTTCATCGGCTACTGTACGTATTCGCTTGTCCCCGCCCCAGGTGCAGCATGGGCGGAGCGCGCAGGTAGGCGGGGAAGTTCAGCAGGGTGGGTGGGAGCTGGGGTCCGCACCAGCCACACGGGATAGCGACAACCGCTGGCTGGTGCTCTGCGTTGCACACTCACTGCCATTTATTTTTACCCTGAAGCTGGAAGGTGTTCCGCTCCCAGTGCCTGCAGACTCGAGAGAAAGAGGCGCAGGACGCACAGGTAAACCGGTTGTGACCAGCGCATTATGATTTGCTGTAATTTGAGGGTATTTTCCAGAATGTCGTTTAAGACAAACTTTAAGCAGTGGTCTTCGAAGTATGTTGGAGTGGTTTTTGCACTTTTCTGAACCATGAAATGCTATCTTAAGATTTTTGTTGTTTCTTTTAATATACACTGAAGGCCTTGAAGCACATAATTCCCTGATGTTTCTGTTTGGAAAAAAGTATGGATGTGTACGCGGTTATATGTAACACATATGTGTGTGTTTTATAGTACATATGCTTAGTGTCATGTGTGTACATGTGTATAAAAAACATTTAATAAGAAATCTGAATTTATTGAAATCAAAAAGTAGGGCAAGTTGGTAGCTGCAGAACAAAAATTCAGCTTCCTTTGCCTGGATGTCACCTTATATATACACTGAGTTCTTAACATGTGCCAGGCATGGTACCAGCAATATCAGGAATGAAAAGATGAAGATCTGGTGTCTGCCTATATTTGTCAGGGTTCAGTTGCAGGTGATAAAAAAGCACTGAACTGGTAAAGTTGAAAGAATTAGGTTTTTACTAACGTTGGTTAGGCTGGAGGGGGCGACTCCAGGAATGACCTTCAGAACCACATCTGAGAATGGGCTTGTTCAGGAGCTGCTAGACCACCTTCTGCATCCACAGTCAGAAAGCTGAGATGTGGTCTGGTGAACTGGAAGCTGCCCTTGTCAGATCTTTTGCCTCCAGATCCTTGCTTTATATCTATTTACAGACTTTTGCTTCATGGCCTCTCTCTCCACTTCATTCTGTTTCAAGTTTGTGTCTCCCTAGTGGACCTGATTAAGGGAGCCCTGATTATATCTGGAACTCTAACCGCTAAGGAGTCTGGGAAATGTTCTTTCCTGCCAACTTCTGCAGTACATGAAGCACGACTGAAAGAGTTTGGAATAGGTGGTTGAAAAAACCACCGTACTGCATCTGCCACACTGCCCCTGAAAAGGGAAGACAATTTTTTGTCACCTCCAACATGCTTTGGGTGAATGGGGTCCAGAAAGTTGAATCAGAGTGTGCAAGAGAGGAAGATAGTGGTGCGAAGGCTCCCTCAGGAAGGTGAAGGGATTTGTAGCTCAAGCCAAGGGAATAGGTGAGATCACCCAAGTGATCTTGATTCACTGGACTTGATTCACTGGATATTTTTCCAGAATCAGGAAAATGTCCTTGCAGCTGAGGATTGGTGTGAAGGTGCAGATGACTGGGGAAGTGACAGTGAGGAGGTGCCACCACCACAGCGTACCTTGGATTTTGGAAATGATCCCCACAGCGCCAAAGACACAGACTGTACTGCTCAGCTCCGAGATCTCCACCTGCAGGATACTGTCCTGGGCGCTGCTCCTCCTGTTTCTCCCGGGGAAGAGATGGCCCTGCCTTCCCTGGCGCCCCAGTTCCTGCCCTACTACATGTGTGTTGTAGATGAGGATGACTACAGGGACTTTGTCAGCCTAGACCACGCTCATAGCCTTCTGAGGGATTATCAACAGAAAGAAGGAATGGATATGGAACAGTTGCTTTCCCAAAGGTGAGAATGTGTGCTGCTGAGGGTGACAGGTGACTTGACTGGGAAGCTGCCACAGTAGGTGCCCTTTGGTTTTATTCTGGTAGTTGGGGAAACTTTTTCAGGCAGAACTTGTGTGTGTAGCACCTTTCTGCTTCACTCCTCTTGATGAGAAAGGAAGACCGACGGGGGATCTTACCAGCCAACCCTGAGTTAGCTTGAAAACACTTTGCTCTGTTCAAAAATACCCTCAAGAAAAGGAACAGAGAAGTTAGGGTTGCCAGCTTCTCCAGAAGAGCATGTGTTTACTGTCTCTTTTTTTTTCTGTTTTTAAATGTATAGCTCAGACAGGTAACTTAGAAAAATGCCATTTGTTTTTTAACTCTTGGCTGTGGCTCAGGAACTGGCCTAGGACTTCAGAGACCCTGCCAGAGCCTCGGCTCATCAGTAAAATGAGAGTCGTGTTGGTATCTCTGTTGTCTGTCTCACCAGAGGGTTTTAGGAGTCACATGAGAGAGGAGATCTTGAAAGGCTTTATAAACCAAAGCCCTCTAAAGAAAGAAGCATGGTCATTTTTGCTGTTATAATAGGATATTTGGAAAGATAACCTGTGTTTGTTTGTTTGTTCGTTTGTTTGTTTGTTTTTTACCAGAGCTGTTTCCTTTGTAAGCTTTTCGGAATAATGTTGGAGTGCTTGCAGACCCGTTGGTGTCTGAAAATAATCTATAATGGACAAAGAAATGGAGAGAGTCGATGGGCATAGGACTTTTAAAATTGCAGATTATCATCCCAGAATTGAAAATGACTAGGGAGCAGAGCTTGGGAAAAAATAACTAGGGAGCAGAGCAGGGGATTATGTTAGATATCATAAGGTATTAAATTTATTATTTTTTAAGTTGTGTGCATTAACTTGTTTACTCTTCTAAATATTGTAATTATCTGGATATAGATGCTCAAAAGCATTTTCTGCTTTTCTTAGTCTTCCTGGTGATGGTGATGAAAAATATGAGAAGACCACAATTAAAAGTGGAGATAAGATATTTTACAAATTCATGAAGAGAATTGCTGCTTGTCAGGAGCAGATTTTGAGGTAAAGGCACATTTTCTTTTATTGTTTTTCTTGATTATAAGAGTAATACATGTTAGTTTGGAAACTACTGGGAAATATGAGAAAACCAGAATCTGTAATATTCCCCAAACCAAGAGGCTAAGATTTTTTCATTTATTCTATTTTATTTTATTTTTTTAAGTTTATTTTGAGAAATAGCGCAAGCCGGGGAGGGTTAGAGAGAAGTAGAGACATAATCCCAAGCAGTCTCTGCAACATCATTGCAGAGCCCAGTGCTGGGCTTGAACTCACAAACTGTGAGGATCACGACCTGAGCCGAGATCAAGAGTTAGATGCTTAACCAACTGCACCACCCAGATGCCCCAAGAGACTAAGATTTTAATATATTATGTTCACTTATTTTTTTATGCATTTGGATGCATGCACGTAGGTAGGAATTATGTGTTTTAATTTTATTTATTTTTTAAAAGTTTATTTATTTATTTTGAGAGAGAGAGTAAGTGTGCGTGTGCACAGGGAGGGGCAGAGAGACAGTGAGAAAAAGAGGGAGAGAGAGAGAATCCCAAGCAGGCTGTGTAGTGTCCGTGCAGAGCTCGACGTGGGAACTTGATCTCATGAACCATGAGATCATGACCTGAGTGGAAATCAAGAGTCAGACACTTAGCTGACTGAGCCACCCAGGTAGCCTGGAATTGTATGTTTTTAAAAACATATTCAGGGGGCACCTGGCTGCCTCAGTCAGAAGAGCATGTGACTCTTGATCTCGGTTATAGGTTCAAGCCCCATGTTGGGTATAGAGATTACTTAAAAATTAAACAAATAAGCGCAGGGGTGCTTGGATGCTTTAGTCAGATAAGTGTCCAGGTCTTTTTTTTTTTTTTTTTTTTTTTTTAATGTTTTACTTTTGAGAGTGAGAGAGCACGAGCAGAGGAGAGACAGAGGGGGGGGGGGGGGCAATAGAAGATCTGAAGCGGGCTCTGTGCTGACAACAACAAGCCTGATGTGGGGCTTGAACTCACAAGCTGTGAGATCATGACCTGAGCTGATTTCGGATGCTCAACCAACTGAGCTACCCAGGCACCCGCAGCATCCAACTCTTGATCTTGGCTCAAGTCATGCTCTCACTCCTGGTTTGTGAATTCAAGCCTGCTTGGAATTCTCTCTCCCTCTCCTGCCCCTATGCCACTCACCCACTCGTTCTCTCTCTCCCTCTCTCCCTCTCTCCCTCTCTCCCTCTCTCCCTCTCTCTCTCTCTCTCTCTCTCTCTCAAAATAAATAAATAAACTTTAAAAAAGCACACATAATTTGGATCATACAGTATAATTTTTTTTTTAAGTACACAGAATCTAGGAATATCCTTTTAGTACATTGAGAACTTTGATTTTTTTGTTTTTTTGAAGATTTTATTTTTAAGTAATCTCTGTATCCAATATAGGGCTTGAACTCGCAACCCCAAGAACAAGAGTTGCATGTTCTGCAAACTGAGCCAGCCAGGTGCCCCACAGAGCTTTGATTGTTTTTTTTCACTTGTCTGTTTTCCTGATTTATGGACATTTAATGTTGTTTCCAGACTTTTGCTGTTATACATTATACTAGTGAATAGGTTTGCACCTAATGTCATTTTGCACGTATGCAGGTATATCTGGGGTTACGTTCCCTGAAGTGGCATAGTTAAGCAAAAGGCTGTACAGAGTTGTAATTTTGATTAATAGTACCAGAGTGACCCTCCTAGGGCTTCAATTCCTACTGGCAACCTGTAAGTGCCTGTTTTCCCATAGCCTCACCTATAGTGTGAGCTTCATGCTTTTGTATTTCTGCCAATTCAAATGAAAACGCACATCGGGGTATAATTCATTTTGCTTGTTTCTTATTATGAGCATCTTTCTCTGTTTTTGAATCATTCCTATCCATATCTTTTGTCCATTTTTCTTAAGTTCTTGGTCCATTTGATTTTTAGGAACTCTTTATGTATTAGGGAGATTAGTCTTTTATTATGATTAATTTTCTTGGTTTGTTTGATTTTGACATTGCCTCCGGATATCTCTTTGGATGTCTAATTGTTCCCATCTAATTTGTTTCAATTTTGCACAGTTTTTTTTTTTTTTTAATGTTTGTTTATGTTTGAGAGAGAGAGAGAGAGAGAGAGAGCGCGTGTGCGCATGTGCACAAGAGGGGCAGAGAGAGGAGACAGAGAATCCCAAGTAGGCTTGACGCTGTAGCTCAGAGCCCGAGAGGAGCTCAAACCTGCTCAAACCCATGAACCGTGAAATCATGACCTGAGCCGAAACCAAGAGTCAGACACTTAACTGACTGAGCCACCCAGGCGCCCCTCACTTTTGTACAGCTTTAGTGCTGTTACACACCCCCTTCAAAAATCTTAGAATGTCATTTCCCGAAAGTCTAGTTCTAGAAGTGAAATTCAGGATCAAAGGTTTGAAATGTAAATGTTCTTGATATGTATTGTGTGATTATAGTTTTTACTACTTAGCACAAAGTCAGACTTTGCTCTTAATTCTTGCATCCTCATTTTATTGATGAAAATCCAATTTATCTTCTTTTTCTTAATTAGGTATGACAGCTAGAAATCTCATAGCATATGTGCCCTCATGAAAACGTGCCCAAATTATGATACCTTCAACAGAATTTTCAGATCAAACAAATATTTTTGATCATATGGCACCTCAACAGCGGCAATGACTCCAAGCTTGGAGACCAGCCCCTGGGAGGGATCTCTTACCAGTGAGACTCACGGCCCACAGTGATCCCTGCTACTTGAAGGGCTGAGTTACCGTGTGCTGAGGTGGAGGAGGACCGTAATCACTGTCCTCAGTGCTGGTCACAGAGGCGACAACACTATACGCTATGATGTGTGCCCAACAGAGCTGTAAACAAGTATGCAGGAAACACAGAGGAGGGATCAGAGGCTTCTGCCTTGGAAAGGCATTGTGCAAGAGGGACAGACTTGAGCCCTAAACCCTGCTGGAGGGATTATAGGTCCAGTATGCTATGAGTCACAGCCCAGATGCATAGCAGTGGGGCAGTGGCAATTCAGTGAGCTGGACACGACGGTGTCTGAATTGAGAGAAGCTTGACTTAAAAGACCGTCTGTTCCCTTTTGCTCCTATAGTCCCATACCTTGACATCCTCAGGGCGCACACCCCTGTTGTGTTTCTTGCCAGACTGGGTGCTCCTCATGCTTGGTACCTAGCACTGCCACGGATTAGATGCTCAGATTGTATATTTTCACTCTGTGTCTTACTAAAGAATTTGTACTTTATCCTGTGGCCAGTAGTTGCCAGCAGAGTGATGATCACTCTGAGATGAGAGAAGAATCCAGGTGAGAGGTGGTAAAAGAGTTTGGATCAAAACAGAGGATATGGGAAGGAGGGGATAAATTTGAGAGATATTTCTATAGTGGCAGGTCTTAGTGACCTCTGGATGTGAGAGGAAAAAATTGGAAGGCAACAAAAGTGGTTTTGAGGTTCCCGATTGTGAAGTTGGATGAATGTTGATGCCGTTCTGGAAAAGGGGGTTTGGGAGGCTCGTATCTGGAGTCCAAGGGTCTTGATTTTTCTTGGAGTACAGAATGTGTCCTTGTCAGTATGATTTATATCTTGATAATCTTTGGCTTGCCTTTCATTTTTTATTTTAAATTTTTTTTTTTTTTAACATTTATTTGTTTTTGAGAGATAGAGACAGAGCATGAGTGAGGGAGGAACAGAGAGAGAGGGAGACACAGAATCCTAAGCAGGCTCCAGGCTCTGAACTGTCAGCACAGAGCCCAGTGCAGGGCTCGAACCACAAACCGTGAGATCATGACCTGAGCTGAAGTTGGATGCTTAACCAACTGAACCACCCAGGTGCTTTCGCCTTTCACTTACTAATAGGGTCTTTTGAAGAGAAGTTTTAAATTTTGATCAAGTCCAACTTAACAGTTTTATTGTTTTGGTGGTTCATATTTTTATTTCCTAAGAAGATTCTGCCTAACCAAAGCTAACAGGATTTGTTATGTTTGATTTCCTGTGTTTTCTTTTTTTTTTAAGTTCTTTTTTTTTTTTTTTTTAATGTTTATTCTTGAGAGAGAGAGAGAGAGAGAGACAGCACGTGAGCAGGGGAGAAGCAGAGCAGGAGACACAGAATCCAAAGTAGGCTTCAGACTCTGAGCTGTCAGCACAGAGCCCAATGTGGGGTTTGAACTCACAAACTGAGATTATGACCTGAGCCAAAATCGGATGCTTAACCTACTGAGCCACCCAGACACACCCCCCTCCTTTTTTTCTTAAGTTTATTTATTCATTTTGAGAGAGACAGAGACAACACAAGTGGGGGAGGGGCAGAAAGAGAGGGGGAGAGAGAGAATCTCAAGCAGGCTCCGCACTGCCAACCCAGAGCCCAATGTGGGGCTCGAACCCATGAAGCTGTGAGATTATGACCTGAACCAAAACCAAGAGTTGGATGCTCAGCCAGCTGAGCCACCCAGGTGCCCATTTCCTATGTGTGTTTTTTTTTTTTTATTTTTATTTTTTTAACATTTATTCATTTTTGAGAGTGAGAGAGACAGAGCATGAGCGGGGGAGGGACAGAGAGAGAGGGAGACACAGAATCCGAAGCAAACTCCAGGCTCCGCTGAGCTGTCAGCACAGGGCCCAACGCGGGGCTTGAACTCATAGACTGCGAGATCATGACCTGAGCTGAAGTCGGCTGCTTAACCGACTGAGCCACCCAGGCGCCCTCCTGTGTTTTTTTATAGAAGTTTTCAGTTTTAGTTCTTACTTTTAGGTTTGTGATCCATTTTGAGTTAATTTTTATATATAATGTATGAGGGTCAAAGTTCTTTTTTATATACAGTTGTTGCAACACCAGTTTCTATTATGGATCACTTTTGTCTTCTTAATCAGTTAGGGAGAGAGGAATGTTAAAATGTAACTATATGGGGGGCCTAGGAGGCTCAGTCAATTAAATATCTTACTTTGGCTCAAAGTTCCTGGGTTCGAGTGCCATGACAGGCTCTGTGCTGACAACTCAGAGCCTGGAACCTACTTCGGATTCTGTGTGTGTGTGTGTGTGTCTGTCTGTCTGTCTGTCTGTCTGTCTGTCTGTCTCTGTTCTTCTCCCGCTCAGGCACTGTTTCTCAAAAATAAATATTTAAAAACATTTAAAAATCTATAAATAAACTTAGAAAAAAAACCAGTTCACCTGTTTCTCTTACTCCTGACCCCTTGTCTCTGGAAACCACCAGTTTCTTCTCTGTATGAGTTTGGTTTGTTTTTTTGTTGTTTTTTAGGGCCTGCATATAAACGATATCATTCAGTATTTCATTCTCTGTTTGACTTATTTCATTTAGCATTATGTCCTCGAGACCAATCCATGTTGCTGCAAATGGCAAGATTTCATTCTCCTTTATGGCTGAGTATTCTTTTGTGGGTTGTATGTGTATATACATACATACATATATGTGTGTGTGTGTGTGTGTGTGTATACATACACACATACATATATACATACAGACCACAATTTCTTTGTCCATTTATCTGTCAATGGACACTTCAGTTACTTACATGTCTTGGGGATTATAAGTAATGCTGGAGTGAACATGAGGGTAAATATCTTTTTGAGTTAGTGTTTTTTGTCTCCTTCAAATAAATACCCAGAAACAGGTTGGCTGGATCATATGGTAGTTCTGTTTTTAATTCTTTGGCAAACTCCATACTGTTTTCCACAGTGTATGCACCAGTTTACATTCCCACCAACGGTGCAGGAGGGTTCCCTTTTCTCTACATCCCTGGCCAACTCTTGTTATTTCTGGTCTTTTGGATAATTGCCATTCTGACAGTGTGAGGTGGTACCTAAAGTATGCTTCTTAAACAGCTTATGTATGGGTCTTGCCTTTATTTTATCCAGACTGTTTGCCTTTTACAGAGTCTTAAGTCCATTTAATGTAATCATTGGTAGTAGTGGGTTAATTTTATCATTCTGGTATTGGCTTTTTCCTCTTTATTTTATTTTATTTTATTTTATTTATTTATTTTTTAAGTTTATTTATTTTTGACAGAGTGCGAGCATGAGCTGGGGAGGGGCAGAGAGAGGGATGGAGACACAGAATTGGAAGCAGGCTCCAGGCTCCAAGCTGTCAGCACAGAGCCTGACGCGGGGCTCGAACTCATGAACTGTGAGACTATGACCTGAGCCGAAGTCGGATGCTTAACCGACTGAGCCACCCAGATGCCCCTTTTTCCTCTTTATTTTTTGTCCCTCTTTCCCCTTTTGTTTAACCTTCTCTTCAGTGAATTGAGTATTTTTAGTTTATGATTTTATGCCCTTTCTGTTGCCATGAATAGTGTTTGCTATAGTGATTATAATGTGCATTTCTGACTTACTGCAGTCTACCTTCACCCAGTAGTTTGCCATTTTATGAACCATATCACAGATTCCCATTTAGCTTTCCCTGCCCTTTGTGATCTTGTTTTCGTGTATTCACTTCTATATATGCTTTATATCCCGTAATAATTTTTATTTTTGCTTGAAATAATCGATAGTTAATGTGGATAGTTTATAACATATATATGTTATATAATGCACATAGATTATATATTATATAATAAAATTAAAAATAACAATTGGGCTGGCTTAGTCATTGGAGCATGTGACTCTTGATCTCAGGGTTGTGAGTTCGAGCCCCACATTGGGTGTAAAGATTACTTGGAAAAAAATCTTTAATATTAAAATTAATGATCAGAAAGTCTTTTATGTTTATCTTCCCATTTACCCTTTTGGTGCTCTACATTCCTTCCTGCTAGACTTCCATCTGGTATTACCCCTATGCCGGAAGGACTTTTAATTTTTTTTTTTTTTTTTAAGTTCATGTTTGTTGGAAACAGCCACTCAGGTTTTGTCTAAGAATGTATTTATTAATATTTCTTTTAATAGACATTTTTATTGGATGTAAACTTATTTTTTGGTTATTTTCCATTCAACACTGGAAAGATTTTGTTCCACTGTCTTGTTGCCTTAAGCGTTTCTATTAGAAATTAGCTGTAATTCTTTTTTTATTTTTTTTTATTTTTTTAACATGTATTCATTTTTAAGAGACAGAGACAGAGCATGAGCGGGAAGGGGCAGAGAGAGAGAGGGAGACACAGAATCCGAAGCAGGCTCCAGGCTCTGAGCTGTCAGCACAGAGCCCAACGCAGGGCTCGAACTCACGAACTGCGAGATCATGACCTAAGCCGAAGTCGGACGCTCAACCGACCGAGCCACCCAGGAGCCCCAGAAATTAGCTGTAATTCTTAATTGTTGTTCTTTTTGTTGTATTTATATAATTAAAACTATTATGTACTTCAGTGACTATGTGTTTTAATTTATCTTGCTTGGGATTTACCGAGCTTTTTGGATTTTTGTGTTGAAGTCTTTTCATGAATTTTGGAAAAAATTTTGGCCGTTATCTCTGCAAATATTTCTTCTTTCCTATTTGCTTTTTCTAAGGACTCCAGTTACTTGTATGTTTAGACAATTTAAAATTGTTCCAGGGGCGCCTGGGTGGCTTGGTTGGTTAAGCGTCCGACTTCAGCTCAGGTCATGATCTCACGGTCTGTGAGTTTGAGCCCCGCATCGGGCTCTGTGCTGACAGCTCAGAGCCTGGAGCCTGTTTCAGATTCTGTGTCTCCCTCTCTCTCTGCCCCTCCCCTGTTCATTCTCTGTCTCTCTCTGTCTCAAAAATAAATAAATGTTAAAAAAAATTTTAAAAATAAAATAAAATTGTTCCATTGTTTTTAAAGGCCCTGTTTCATTTTTATTTATTTTTTTACTTTTTGTTTCATTTTGGATGTTTCTGTTTTCCTCACAGTCACAGATTTTTTTTGTTGTTTCCTGACTGCTGTAAACTTTTATTGAATGAAGTTCTTTATTCTGATACAGCATTTTTCATTTCTAGTATTGCTCTTTCAGTCTCTTTAGTTTTTATTTCTGTGCTAATTTCCTTATCTGTTTACGCGTGTCTACCTTTTCTAGATTCTTTTACATGTTTATGATTGATATTTTATTATTTGTTTTATCCCACTCCTCATATTGATATTTTAAAGTCTTTTTCGGACAGTTCCATCATCTCATCTGTGGGTATTCTTTTTTTTTTTTTAATGTTTATTTATTTTAGAGAGAGACAGCATGAGCGGGGGGGGGGGGGGGGGGGGGGGAGGGCAGAGGGAGCAGGAAACACACAATCCAAAGCAGGCTCCAGGCTCTGAACTGTCAGCACAGAGCCTGATGCGGGGCTCCAACTCACAAACTGTGAGATCATGACCTGAACCAAAGTTGGACGCTTAACTGACTAACCCACCCAGGCGCCCCTGTGGGTATTCTTGTATTGACTTTCTTTATGGGTTAAATTTTTCTGCTGCTTTACAAATTTAGTATCTTTTCTTTTTATGGTTTAGCGGAGATAGTATGTTGAAGAAGATCAGATACTGAAGTAAATATCTGCTCCTTAGCAGGGCGTGCCCCTTCTTCTGTAAGGCTGGTAGTGGAGGTCTAAATCCCTTTAATCTGCCTTGGAGTGGAGTCTGGACTGTGTTGCAATTTTCGTTAGATTCAGTTCCACATTGGTTTTAGTGCCAATGAATCTAGACTTTGAATCAAGCATTGATAAGACTTCAGGTATCTTGCTGTGCTTTACAGACTTGCTACTGTTTTGGGGTCTTTGGATTTTCTTTGCTGTCTGGTTTTGCTCCTGGTACTCTTCAAGAAGGAAACAAAGTTTGCAGAGCATGGCCTTCGATACTGGAATGTGACTTGTATGTGGTCCTCATTCAGGGTTCTTTGTTCCCTTGCCCTAGGTACTCTTGGAGTGGCGAACCACTTTTTTTGACCTGCCCTACATCAGAAATCACTGAGCCCCCAGCCTGCAGCTACTGTGGAGTCCGAAGGATATTTGAGTTTCAGCTTATGCCAGCACTGGTCAGCATGCTCAGAAGCACTAATTTAGGTAATAGCCCTTTATTAATTTGAGCTTGTGGGTTTATTGCACTAACTTGGAATTATTTTATTTTAATGTGTATTTATTTTGAGAGAGAGACAGTGCACAAGTGGGGGAGGGACAGATAAAGAGGGAGAGAGAGAATCCCAAGCAGACTCCATGCTTTCAGCACACAGCCCAATGTGGGGCTTGATCTCACAAACTGTGAGATCATGATCTGAGCCAACCGAAATCAAGAGTCAGAGGCCAAGCCATAGTCTATCCTTAAAATGATTTTCACAGTGGGGCCATCTGGCTGGCTAGGTTGGTAGAGCATTGGACTCTTGATATTGGGGTTGTGAGTTTAAGCCCCACGTTGGGTATAGAGTTTACAATAAAAAAAATTATTTTCATAGCATTGTATTATTATTTTTTTAAGTTTATTTATTTATCTTGAGAGAGAGATTGAGCGCACGCACAGGAGGGACAGAAAGAGAGAGAGAGAATTCTAAGCAGGCTCTATGCTGTCAGGGGAGAGCCCTATGTGGGGCTTGAATTCATGAAACCTGAGATCATGACCCGAACCAAAACCAAGAGTCAGACACTTAACTGACTGAGCCACCCAGTCACCCCTCCTTTTTTTTTTTTTTTAAACGTTTTTTTATTTACATGCGTGCAAAGGAAGCGCAGAGGGAGAAGGAGAATCTTAAGCAGGCTCCATGCCCAGTGAGGACCCCAATGCAGGGCTCAGCCCCATGATGATGAGATCATGACCTGAGCTGAAATCAAGAGTCCAATGCTTAACTGACTGAGCCACCCAGGCACCCCTTTTTGTAATATTTGTGATCATAGGAGTAAAGCAGTCATTTTTTAATCAGTAAGTAGTTACCTGTTAACTGGAGGGTTTTTGTAAATGCTTTTTATCAGACTGATAAAGTTCTTGTCTATTCCAATTTTATGCATTCTTTTTAATAACCGTGTATAAGCGTTATCTATGTCATGTTAACAAATTGCTGCTTAATGGGTCTGTACCAGTTTATGTTGCTGTTAGCCATGTAAGAGAGTGTTTCTGTCTTGGCATCTTTGGCAGCATCTGGTATAAAATGATGAAAAAGTTTTGGTAATATTGTTAAAAATGCCATTGTGTGACCTAGCAATTCCACTCCTAGGTATAACCTAAGAGAATTGAAAACCTATGTCTACACAAAACCTGTATGTGAATGCTCATATGAGCATTATTCATATAATAGCCGAAAAACAGAAATAACTCAGATGTCCCATTAACTAATTAATACATAGACAAAATATACCTTCATAGAATATTATTCTATCAGAAGAAGAAATGAAGTACTACATTATACATGGCTACACATGATTATACCTTGAAAACATCATGCTAAGTGAAAAGAAGCCTGTCACAAAAGGCTACAAATTGTATGATTCTGTTCATATGAAATGCCCCAAATAGGTAAACCCATTGAAACAGAAAGTAGATTCATGGTTTCCAGGGGCTGGGTGAGGGGCGCCAAGAAAGAATGAGGAGTGACTACTAATGGGTATGGGCATGGGTGTCCTTTTGGAGAGATGAAAATGTTCTGGAAGTAGGTTGTGAAGATGTTTCTATAATTCTGTGAAGAAACTAAAAAACACTGAATTGTACACTTTAAAATGGTAAATTTTACGGCATGTGAATTATATTTCTATGAAGAAAAACACCATTTGAGCAGCTGTACAAGCTCATAATACCTTTGGTGATGGGGCACCCTGGGTGGCTGAGTCTGTTAAGCGTCCGACTTTGGCTCAGGTCATGATCTCGAAGTATGAGAGTTAGAGCTCCGTGTCGAGCTCTGTGCTGACAGCTTGGAGCCTGGAGTCTGCTTCAGATTCCATGTCTCCCTCTCTCTGTCCCTCCCCCACTCACACTCTGTGTCTCTCTCAAAAATGAATAAACATTGGGGCGCCTGAGTGGCTCAATCAGTTAAGCAAGCGTCCAGCTTCAGCTCAGGTCATGATCTCACCAGTCGTGAGTTCGAGCCCAGTGTCGGACTCTGTGGTGACAGCTCAGGGCCTGGAGCCTGCCTAAGATTCTGTGTGTCCCTCTCTCTCTCTCTGTCCCACCCCCACTTGTGCTGTCTCTCAGAAAAATGAGGAAATGTTAAAAAAAATTTTTTTTGATAAATAAATAACATTAAAAAATTTTAAAAATACCTTTGGTGATTCTTGTAAAGACAATGGAAAAAACAATTACTGCAAAGCAATAATTATAACAATTAGGTTTAATGGAAGTAATTAAGCCAACTTAAATGAGTATTCATTGTTTAGGAAAAAATGTATTATTTCTCCATATATTTTGGATATTAACCCTTTATCAAATATATGATTTGCACATATTTTTTCCTATTCTATAGGTTGTCTTCATTTTGTTGATGTTTCTCTTTTGCTTGTATTAATTTATTTTTTAAACTGTAAGTATAATACTCATTTCAGAAATCCAGTTACCTGCAGATAATTGCTGGCGATACATATTTTTTCTCTTCTTGTTTCTGTACACATTAAGAGATTAAAACAAAATTGTTCTCTTCTGTTCCTTCTTCTCAGAATTTCCCAGTGTCATTGAATATTTTACCCAGTGGAAGTTCCATTTTATCTAGCGATTTCCAAAGTTACTGTACATTTCAACTGTTTCTTTCTTTTTCTTTACTATAAATAATAATTAATGCCCTTTCTGTAAAGGCATTTCTATAATTTTAAGTATTTCTTCAGTATTGAATCTTAGAAGTCACATCTTTTTATCAAAGGATATGAACTTGGAGTGCCTGGGAGGCTCAGTCCATTGAGCGTCTGACTCTTGATTTTGTCACGTTATGATCTCACAGTTTGTGAGATCGAGCTCCACGTAGGGCTCTGTGGTGACAGTGCGGAACCTGCTAATTCTCTCCGTCTCTCTTTGCCTCTCTCCTGCTTGCATACATGCATGCATGCACTCATTCTCTCTCAAAAGAAATAAACTTAAAAAAAATTTTTTTTTAAATAAAGGGTATGAACTTTTTAAGGGAGCCTGGCTGGCTTGTCAATAGAGCATGCAGCTGTTAATCTCAGGGTTGTGAATTCGAGGCCCACTTTGGGGGTAGAGCTTACTTCAAAAAAAAAAAGATATGAACTTTTAAAAAATTCATTTGACACAAGAAAAGAAATTATGTATATTTTGTTGTATTCTTTTGTCTGCTAAATAGGCAGTGTGCTTTGAACACATATAGTACACAAATACTGAAGATAGATTTTTATGTTGCTGACAATACTGTTATGAAATACCAGTGTCTTCCCTATTTATTGAATGAAATTTCACAATGTTCACAATGTCTAAAGTTGCATAATCCTGAAAGGCTTCTAACAAACCACTACAGCCCCACTCTCACCCCCTCTGCCATCTAGTTGCACTCAAGGGAGACACTGGCAGCACTCCGGGCTGTTCTTCTAGAATTTATTTTTGTACTTCTAAATAAAAGGTACTACTTTTTTTTTACATTTACCTCTTTTAGACATTATCAATTGAATTTCTGAATTGGCATGGGGGATCTGGGATCTCTTACAGCCCCCTCCCATTCTTCCTCACCCTATTGCTTTCTCCCATACTCCTGGTCAATGTTTGTAATTTTGTAGTTAGTCTGTTTGTAGTTAGCAAAGTGTATTGTGATCACATGTTCTTGGACTTAATAATACCTGTTTCAGTCTTAAAAACATTGTTTTTAATGTTTATTTATTTTTGAGAGAGAGACAGAGTAAACAGGGGAGGGCAGAGAGACAGGGAGACAAAGAATTCGAAGCAAGCTCCAGTCTCCAAGGTGCCAGCACAGAGCCCAACGTGGGGCCTGGATTCATGAACCACGAGATCATCACCTGAGCCGAAGTTGGAGGCTTAACGGACTCAACCAGCCAGACGCCCCAATACCTGTTTCATTCTTATGGCCAGTTCTTCTCACACCCTCCTGGAGGTTCTCAGTATTATTTTCCTCACAAGTCCAACTCCAGACAACCCGGCTCCATGTTTATTTCCCTGAAGACCTGTCACATGTGCCTTGTTCTCCTGAGCTAGTCTGAACTCTAGGCCTTCCGCACCTCTAGTGTTGCTGTCATTCTGGGTCACCTTTTGCCTTTATTTTGGTATCGCTTTGCCCCTCTTCCAAGTGGGTCCCCTGTTTTCCTGGAACTCTGATCTGCCTCTTTCTCGGTTTATCCTTTCAGTTTTGCTACAGCATTTTCTCCAGTAGTTTCCTGAAGAAGGATTGTGGGAAATAGGTATTTAAAGTACCCCATCGGTCTTAAGATACATTTATTCTATCTTTATGCACATAATAAAGTCAGGTATGGAATTCTAAGCCATTAGTAATTTTTTTCAGAATTTTAAAGATTTAATTACCTTTCTTTTATTTTATTTTTAAGTACTCTCTACACCCAATATGAGGTGCCATGATATTACCTCATTCTTTTAGCAGCCTACTTATGGAAAACAGTCCCATGCTGGCCTTTGGTCCTCTTATTTCAGGTCACTTTTTTTTTTTTTTTAAGTTTATTCATTTATTTTGAGACAGAGGAGAGAGAGAGCAGGCCCAAGTGTGTGTGGGGGGGGGGGGGGGGGGATTGGGGAGAGAGAGAGAGAGAGAGAGAGAGAGAGAGAGAGAGAAAGAAGGAAGGAAGGAGGGAGGGAAGGGAGGAAGGGAGGAAGGGAGGAAGGGAGGGAGGGAGGGAGGGAGGAAGGGAGGAAGGAAGGAAGGAAGGAAGGAAGGAAGGAAGGAAGGAAGGAAGAAAGGAAGGAAGGAAGAGAAAGAATGAATCCCAAGCACTTACAGTGCAGAGCCCGATGCAGGGCTCGAACTCACGAACCATGAGATCATGACCTGAGCTGAAGTTGGACGCTTAACTGACTGAGCCACCCAGGTGCCCCCAGGTCACTTTTAGAATCTTTACTTTATCCTTGTTATTCTGAAATTGTGTATATTGTGCTGAGTAGCTGGTAAGTGTTTTCAGTTCAGAAACTCATGTCCTTCAATTTCCTTGAAGATACTCTATTTTTCTTGTTGTGCCTTTACAGGAACTTCTGTTAGTGAAATGTTTGTTTTGCTATTTAGATTCTGTTCTCTTTTGTTGTCTGATTTTTGTTTTGCTTCCCAAGAGTTTTCTTCAACTTTGTACTTTATTCATCTTTTTAGTTGCAGTAAAAAATATGTAACATAAAATTTAGTATATATTAACCATTCTAAATGTGCAATTTAGTAATGTTAAGTTTATTCACGATATTGTGCAACCAATCTCCAGAGCTTTTTCCTCCTGCAAAACTGGAACTGTAACCATTAACAACTCCCCAATTCTGCCTCTCCCCAACCTCTGGCAACCACCATTCTGTTTCTATGAATTTGACTACTTTAGATACGTCATATAAGTGGAATCATAGTATTTGTCCTCTGACATTGCCTTATTATACTTAGCACAATGCCCTTGAGGTTCATCCATGGTGTACCACGTGTCAGAAGTCCTTTCTTTTTAAAGGCAAACAATATTCTGTCATGTGGATATTCCACATGTGGTTCATCAGTTCGTTTCTTGAACACTTGGGTTGCTTCTACTTGGCTATTGTGAATATTGCTGCTATGAACATGGGTGTACAGATATCTTTTCAAGATCCTGCTTTCAGTTTTTTTGGATATATATACCAGATGCAGAATTGCTGGATCATATGGTAATTCTATTTTTAATTCTTTGAGGAACCACTATAATATTTTCCATAGTGGCTTCACCATGTTATATTGCCAATCAGCAGTGCACAAGAATTCCATTTTCTCCACATCCTCACCAACACTTGTTTTCTGGGGTTTTTTTGGGGGGGAGGGGTGTTGTTTGTTTTTATAGTATCCGTCCTAATGGATGTGACGTATTTATTGGGATTACATTTGCATTTCCCCTAATGAATTTTTTTAAATATTTATTTATTTTGAGAGAGAGTGCATGCATGAAGGGGAGTGGCAGAGAGAGGGAGAGAGAGAATAACAAGAAGGAAGAAGGCTCCACGTTGTCAGCGCAGAGCCAGATGTGGGGCTCGATCCCATGAACCATGGGATCATGACCTGAACTGAGATCAAGAGTCAGATGCTTGGGGGCGCCTGGATGGCTCACTCAGTAAAGAGTCCCACTTCAGCTCAGGTCTTGGGCTCTGTGCTGACAGCTCAGAGCCTGGAGCCTGCTTCAGATTCTGTGTCTCCCTCTCCTTCCCCCACTCCTCCCCCACTCACACTCTGTCTCCCTCTCTCTCTCAAAAATAAATAAACATTAAAAAAAAAAAAAGAGAGAGAGAGAGAGAGACGCTTAACTGACTGAGCCACCCAGATGCCCTGCATATCCCCTAATGGTTAATGGTGTTGAGCATCCTTTCATATAAATGGCTTGTTAGCCATTGACATATCATTTTGGGAGAAATGTCTACTCAAGTCTTAGTCTTCATTTTGTAGTCAGATTATTTGACTTTTTATTGTTGAGTTGTAGGAGTCCTTTTTATATTCTGGGTATTAACCCTTTATCTGGTATGATTTGCAAATATTTTCTTTCATTTTGTAGATTGCCTTTTCACTGTTGTGTCCTTTGATGCACATAAGTTTTTGATATAGTCCAATGTGTCTGTTTTTACTTCTGTTGCCTGTGCTTTTGGTTTCATATTCGGGAAATCTTTGCCATGTACTTCCTTTTTAAAAAGAAAGCACACAGTGAATTGTGCCAATCTTAAGCCTACAGTTTGACGACTTTTTGCATAAATACACTCTTGTCATCACCTCCCAGATTAACATAGGGAGTGTTTGCAGTGCCCCAGAAAGCCCCTTGGGCCTCCTTCCTGGGCAGTATACCCCTCCCTGTCTAAGGTGTCACTCTCCTCCATTCCTATATGGATTTGGCCTATTCTGGAACTTTGCACATATGGTGTATGGCCGTTGGGCCTGACTGCTTCTGTTTTATCTTTACGTCTTTGTTAGCTTTATCTTCTAACCCTTCTCTTGAATTTAGTTTGGCCATCCTATTTTTATTTTTCAGAAGATCTTTTTTGTTTTCTGAAACTTTTCCATACCACCTTTTTTTTTTTTTTTTTTTTTTTTTGCTTTATGAGTTCTTCTTTTATATCTTTAAGAAGTGGTCTGTTTTTAAAGTTTTTACTTGTTGACTATTTCCTGCCATTTTTTTTTTTTAAGATTTTACTTTTAAATAATCTCTGCATCCAACGTGGGACTCAAACCTACAACCCCAAGATCAAGAGTCGCACGCTCTACTGACTGAGCCAGCCAGGCACCCCTCCTGCAGTTTTTCTGACCCCTGAATGTTATGTTGAAGGTTTTCTGTAAATGTGTGGTGAACCTTGGAAATCACCACTACTAACACTAATCAACATCATTCTAGTCCTCATCCTTGACATAAATGTAGGTAGAAAGTTTAGACAGTTGGATGGCTAGAAAAAATTTAAAGATAGGAAAGTTCAGTACATACTAATTAAAAATACTGGAATAAATGTATGCAAGTTTAACATAAGAAAAAGTAAGTGTATGTGAGGCGGTTGGGTTCTTTCACTGTAGGCAATGGGTTCTTTCACCTAGTTTCTAAAAGATCCTTCTGAAGTTAAGAGAATTACATTCATTCCGTCTGTCAGTTTTAGATAGTATGTGTTTGGCTCTTTACTATAACAAGGACATTTGTGCCCTGCTCCACCCCCAAGTATATTAGTAATTTTTTTAAGATTTTTTAATTTCCTTTTTTTTTTAATTAAATTTAATTTTTTTTTGAGAGAGAGTGAGCATGAGCAAAGGAGAGGCAGAAACAGGAGGGGACAGAGGATCTGAAGCGGGTTCTTCACTGATATCAGGGAACCCAATGTGGAGCTCGAACTCACAGACTATGAGATCACGACCTGAGCTAAAGTCAGACACTCAATTGACTGAGCCACCCAGGCACCCCTAGATTTTTTTATTTCTTTAATCTCTGCACCTAGCGTGGGGCCTTTGTGTTGACCAGTTGCATTGGTCACCTTTCTCCTCTCCTGTGTTCACATCCTTTTTCTTTCCCTTTGCATTCATTGAGATTCTCTCAAGCCTTCCCTTTCTACCTGTAATTACGTTTCACCTTTTTTCTGTTCCTTGTGGCTTCTGATGTTTTTCATTAGATACGTAATGGGGCTATTTTGACCCCCATATCTGTTTCCTTTTTCTCCTACCCCTCCGTTGCCCTTCTACTGTGGCAGGTCTCTGGGCTCAGGCCTCCTGTACATAACTCTGCTATTTGGTATTCTGTTGCCTCTGATTCCCTGCCCCTCCTTCTTTCCTACCCTGGTGGCTACTGGTTCTCAGACTCTAACCTTCTCATGCCTTCTGCAGACTGCATGTTGCACATTCTGGTTGGAAATTATCTCACATTCACCAGGTCATTTCTTCTAAGTCGTTTTATTTTGGCCTTGCTAGTTCAGTCTTTGATGCTTTTCTTTCCATCATCCCTGCCTGCATTTTCCTTTCAAAGTGTTTTTCTTTTGCTCCTCCAAACCAATTGCCTAACTCCTCTTGACTCCTGTTTTCCTGTTCTGCCATCAGTGGGAGTTCTTTTCAGTTGTATTTTCTTGATGTTATTCTTCATGGCATTGTCCATTGATAAAGTTTTGTAAACTCTTTGGAATTTTTTTTTTTTTTTGGCCTGAATCCTTTCTTGGAGGTAGTGTGTTCTATTAATATAATATATTTTTATTTGTTTGTTTATCTTAAATGTTTTTTTGTGTGTGTGTGTGTGTGTTTTGTTTGTTTGTTTGTTTGTTTTTAGTAATCTCTACATCCAACATGCACAAACACATAAACCTGAGATCAAGAGTCACACAACTGAGGGGAGCCTGGGTGGCTCAGTTGGTTAAGCATCTGGCTCTTGATCTCGGCTCCGGTCACGATCTCAAGATATGAGTTTGAGCCCCAGGTTGGGCTCTGTGCTGATGGTGTGGAGCCTGTTTGGAATTCCCTCTCCCTCTCTCTCTGCCCCTCCCCTACTCATGAACTCTCTTTCTCTCAAAATAAATAAACTAAAAAAAAATTTTTTTTAAGAAAAAAAAAGAGGGGCACCTGGGTGGCTCAGTCAGCTAAGCGTCCAACTTTGGCTCAAGTAATGACCTTGCAGTTTGTGGGTTCTAGCCCCACATCAGGCTCTCTGCTGAAGGCTCAGAGCCTGCTTTGGATCCTCTGTCTCCCTATCTGCCCCTCCCCCGCTCACACTCTGTCTCTTTCTCAAAAATAAAATAAAAACATTAAAAAAATTTTTTTAAGAAAAATAAACTCACACAACTGAGCCAGCCAGACGCCACATGACATATTTTTAAATGGTTTTCAGTGTCCAATATCCTAGACAGTTGTACTAAAGACTTTAAAGTATATTTTCCTGATAAATCTGCTTTTTGTCATCAGCAGTCACTTGCTTTGTGGAAGAGGATGAGTGTGTTGTGAATGAAAGCAAGTGAGTGCTGCTTTTGCTTTTCCTAATTATTTTTTCGGCTTATTGGGTAAAATCACTCCTGTAGCAACACCAGGTGTGCTAATATTGCATCATCTTTCTCCTTCAGTTATCTTTAGTTACTTAACCTCTTTGTTTTATGGTGATCACCTAAGACGTGTCAGGCTCTGTTCTAAGTATCTAACGTGTATTAGTTTATATAATCCTCCTCAAAACAATCTTCTCATGATAAATACAGTCATTATTATGGAGAGGTGAAATCACTTGCTCAGTGGTAGAGCTGGGATTTGAACCCACGTAGTCTTGCTCCAGAGTCTGGGCTCCATCTACTAATCACACCTTCAAATATTGAGTGTATCTCCTGACACTGTCTCTTTGCTGGAATATGTTATATTTTTCAGGTCATTCTGTGGAATTTGGAACAATTCTAATTTATACATGTGAGAAGAGTTGCTGGCCTGAAAATTGTCAGACTCCCATGGAAGAACTTTGTATTATACAAGAAGACCCAGATGAACCGTTATTTAAGTAGAGAATTTCCTTTTATTTATATAAATTAAAACAAATTTTAATGTCCAGATTTGTGTATTTTTACTTCATTTTGACTCACAAACTATTAACTCTTTGTGTTTTAAGTGCTGTCCTTTTTGCTTTATGGCACCTGTACTGGGGCAGAAGCGAGATTTAGAACCTCTTGGCTGTGGGCTGGTCTACCCTTCCAGGGTCAGTGGCTTGTCTGGGCATTTTACACACAGAATGTGGCTCCCCTCCAGCCCAGAGGGCGAGTGTTCCTGCACGACCAGCTGGGGAGCCAGGAGCCCTGGTCAGCCTCTTAAGTGCTGCCACCGCACTTCAGCGCACTCCGCTGCCATCCCTGCATGCTGACAGATCAAGCCTCTTGATCTGCTCCAGCTTCTTTTTTTTTTTTTTTTTTTTTTAACCTTTATTTATTTTTGAGACAAGAGACAGAGCATGAACGGGGGAGGGTCAGAGAGAGAGGGAGACACAGAATCTGAAACAGGCTCCAGGCTCTGAGCAGTCAGCACAGAGCCGGACGCGGGGCTCGAACTCACGGACCGCGAGATCGTGACCTGAGCCGAAGTCGGACGCTAAACCGACTGAGCCACCCAGGCGCCCCAGATCTGCTCCAGCTTCTTGAGATTCCCACCCTGTGACACTAGCTATTGAGACCTGCCCCTCTTTCTCCCACCCGACGATCCCCAGCCTCACCCATGCCTACCTTCTGCCCCTGCAGCATCACAGCACGGGGGCCCTTTCTCTCGATTCTGGACACGGTCCCTCTTTCCTGGTGTCCACTTTTCCAGTTTCCCCTTTCTCCTTTCAGTTTTTATGTTATCAACCCTTCCATTCTGCTACCCTTTGGCAGCAGTATAAAAACACTCCCCCCCCTTTGGGGCGCCTGGGTGGCGCAGTCGGTTGAGCGTCCGACTTCAGCCAGGTCACGATCTCGCGGTCCGTGAGTTCGAGCCCCGCGTCAGGCTCTGGGCTGATGGCTCAGAACCTGGAGCCTGTTTCTGATTCTGTGTCTCCCTCTCTCTCCGCCCCTCCCCCGTTCATGCTCTGTCTCTCTCTGTCCCAAAAATAAATAAACGTTGAGAAAAAAAATTTTTTTAAAAAACACTCCCCCCCCCAGCTATGTGCAGACTTGCTATTTGCCTACGTAGATGAGGAAACTGGTATAAACAATTTGATTTGCTACTCTGGTAAACAATATATTAGGTCCAGATTCTCTTGAGGTAAGGTCCTCCTGGGCAGTGTGTGACCGCTGAGGACACCACCTGATCCTGCCTCCCGGGGCCCCTGAGGGAAAGTGGCTGACTGTATACAAACAACTTGCTGGTCAGTGAGGTACATAGGGGAGGAAAAATAATTTTCTCTTTGCCCTTCTAGGTAGTTGGCTGAGGCCCCCTGTAAGAAAAATCAGATTGACAGGAGAAAAACAGAAGTATATGTACCTCCTATATAGACGGAAGATACTCAGCAAAACCGAATAAACTCCCCGAAATGGCCCAAGCCATTACCTCAAATATAATCTTCAGCTGAAGACGAAAGACGTGGGGTGCATGGAAGTAGTTATGGGAAGTTATCAGGCAAAGCAGAGCGGAAAAGGGTAGGGTTGTTATATACTGTTAGAGAAACAAGACATGAGAAAATAAGTCCAGTGTGAACCCATTTATTTATTTCTTTAACGTTTAATTTTGAGGGAGAGAGACCGAGCACAAGCGGGGGAGGGGCAGAGAGAGAGGGAGACACAGAATCCGAAGCAGGCTCCAGGCTCTGAGCTGTCAGCACAGAGCCTGATACAGGGCTCAAACTCATGAGATCATGACCTGAAGTGAAGTCAGAAGCTTAAGCACCCAGGTGCCTCACCCAGGCACCCCATTGTGAACCCATTTAAATGTAAAACTGCAGGGGCACCTGGCTGGCTCAGAGAGAGCACATGACTCTTGAGGTCATGAATTTGAGCCCCACATTGGGTGAAGAGATGAGTTAAATAAGAACAAATAAGTGAAGGAGACATAGATCAATTAAGACAAAGGCCTGGAGTGTGTGTCTGGCTCAGTTGGGGGAGCATGCGAGTCTTGATCTCGGGGTCATGAGTTCAAGATCGAGAGATGACTTTAAAAAAAAAAAAGGAAGGGGGCACCTGGGTAGCTCAGTTGGTTAAGCATCCTACTTCAGCTCAGGTCATGATCTCGCAGTTCGTGAGTTTGAGCCCCGCATCGGGCTCTGTGCTGACAGCTTGGAGCCTGGAGACTGCTTCGGATTCTTTGTCTCCCTCTCTCTCAGCCTCTCCCCCATTGGCACATGGTCTCTCTATCAAAAATAAATAAACATTAAGAAAATAAATAGAAAGAAGGACAAAGGCCATCAAAGGTCCTGGGGAGTAGGAGTGGGTATGGGTGGGACTTTCATTTCCTGCACTTGTGTCCTAATTTGAATTTTTTAAGGTGAGCAAGCATTTTACACTTTATACTTACAGTCACACAAATCCACAAAGAAAAGCAAAGGCCCTCAGAATTAAGGTACTCAGCTCAGGCCGGCCAAGGGAAGACAAGGGAGGCAGGAGAGAAGCCAAGGAAGGTGACCCATTCACTGAATGTCTAGAGGGAGATGTAAGATCAGCATCCTGGGGAGGGCCTCCTGTAGGTTTAACTGCGAGGATGGGGTCTTTCTATAAGCCAGCCCTGTGTTGGGAAGGAACATCAGCAGTCCGTTGTGCCCCCCACTCTGGTTGAGCACTCTGGCACTTCCTGCACTCTTGCATCAGGGCAGCAGCCTGAGTATTCCTCATAGACCAGCTTGGTGTGTGGTTGGTGAACCAACAGTTTATGAGAAAGACCACAGAAGTCAAAAGCATTTTCCTATGTTTTCTATCTTTATCCTTTCTCTTCTAATGATTATTTTTTACTGAATATATTTGACATATAACATTGCGTAAATTTAAAGCGTGCGATGCGTGGGGTGCCTGGGTTGTTCTATTGGTTAGGCCTCCGACTTCGGCTTGGGTCATGATCTCCCAGTTCATAGGTTTGAGCCCCACATGAGGCTGTCTGCTGTCAGCACAGAGCCCGCTTCAGATCCTCCATCCCCCCTCCTTTACCCCTCCCCACTCATGCTCTCTCAAAAATAAACATTTACAGCATTTATTTTTATAAAGTGTGCAATGTGTTAACTTCATACATTTATATATTGTAATATGATTGCTCTTGTAGCAATATTTAGCATGTTGAAAAACAAAATTCAGTCGAGTGAATTTGAAGATCTAACTGGCTTTATTCAAAGATTCATGAGTCTGACAGCATCCCATCTATCTAGCAAGTGGAAAGGAGTTCTGAATTGTTCAAGATGGAAGGTTTTTATAGGCAGAAGGACTGTGGGACAGGAACTTACAAAATAGAGTATTTCAGGCAAAGTTACCTTCCCTTACCAGGGTCAGATTGTATCACTAGTGTTCACCAGGAAATTGCAGACTGATTGGTTTAAAATTCCACTCCTGGGGAAGGCTGAAACTGCAATTAGGGTAGGTATTAACTCTTGGTTTGCTAGCTTGCTCCTTAGCACAAGTGACTACATTTTGAGCCTGTTGTGTCTTTTTTACCAGCACCTCTATCACATTACATAATTATCCTTTCTTTTTAGTGGTTGGGATAATAATTTTTTTCTGATTTTAGAATTAACATTTTCTTTAAGGAACATGAGCATTTGGGAAATACAGAAAGGTGTAAAGAAGAAATTAAAATTACACACAATTCCATGAAACACAGATACATAAAAATATTAACTGTGGTTTTCTTCCTGTTTTTTAAATATATTTTTGTGTTTACAAAATTTATTCGTACATGACTTTGTATCTTTTTTATTTAGCATTGTGAGGATTTTTTAATCATATTTCCAAATTACCCTTGCTTAAAAAAAAAAAAAAAAAAGGGCAATAAGCCCAAAATGGAGTTGCTTACGCTAAACCTCATGTCACCAAGCAGAGACTTAATTATAGTTCTGGCTCTCCTAGAAATGAAATCTTAAACCAGTCAATCAGGAATTGCCTGATCAGCATTAGTTAGGTAATATGTCTGATAGATCACCTAAAGGAAAGGTAACCTTCCAATAACCAACCCACTTTTGTAGAACTTCCTTGCTCCTTCTCCCTTATAGCCATCAAAATCTTTCATTTTGTACAGTTCCTCAGAGTTCCTTTCTATCTGCCAGGTAGAATGCTGCCCAATTCAAATCAAAGTTTGCTCAAGTCAACAAAAAAATTTTTTAATGTTTATTTACTGGGGCGTCTGGGTGGCTCATTCGGTTAAACATCGGGACTCTTGATTTCAGCTCAGGTCATGATCTCATGGTTTGTGAGTTCGAGCTGGGCCCCCAACAGGCTCCACACAGTCAGCTTGGGATTCACTCTCTCTGCCCTCCCCCTGCCCCCCACACACTCTCTCTCAAAATAAATAAACTTTAGGGGGCAGGGAGGGCCTGGGTGGCTCATTTAAGCATTTGACTTCGGCTCAGGTCACAATCTCAAGGTCTGTGGATTCCAGCCCTGTGTTGGGCTCTGTGCTGACAGCTCAGAGCCTGGAGCCTGCTTGGGATTCTATGTCTCCCTCTCTCCGTGCCCTCACCTCCCTTCACTAGTGCTCTTGTCTTTCTCTCTCTCTCTCTCTGTCTCAAAATTGAATACACATTAAAAAAATAATAAACTTTAAGAAAAAAGAAAAAAATGATTATTTATTTATTTTGAGAGAGTTTGAGAGAGAGAGACGGAGACGGAGAGACGGTGTCCCAAGCAGGCTCCAGGCTCAGCGCAGACTTGCCTACGGGGCTGTATCCCACCACCAGGAGATCATGACCTAAGCCAGGAGTCGTAGCCTTAACCAAGTGAGCCAAGTGGGTGCCCCAACAAAATTTTTAATACACCTCAGTTTATTTTAACACCCTCTAGAAAAGCTTTGCTTTACAATCCATAACTATAGTAACGGGAGTGCTTGTTTTCCTATTCCTTGACAATAGAGAGTTACACTTTTTCTTTTTCCGGATTAATAGGTGAAAATGATCTAAACACCGCTTTGCATTTCTTCGATTAAATTTTAATACGTTTATTGATCATACTGTTCATCTTCTTTGTGAGTGCCTGTTCACATTCTTGACCTGTATTTGCTGTTTAAAAGACACTTGCTTTCTTGTTAATTTGTAAGAGCTTCTTACATACAGGGGCATCTATTTTTTAACCTGTAAG
This sequence comes from Puma concolor, assembly GCF_028749965.1. NCBI lineage: Eukaryota > Metazoa > Chordata > Mammalia > Carnivora > Felidae > Puma > Puma concolor. The sequence continues at coordinate 43,953,337 of NC_141681.1, forward strand.
TAAGCCTTGGCTGGGAATTCAAACCCCAGGCCAAAAGGTGGCCCGTAGGTTTCTTAAGCCGGATAGCGGTTCCGCGCGCGTCTGTGAAAACACGACCCGGCTGGAGCATCACTGCAGGTGCGAGAGAGAGATACCTCCTGGCGCAAAGCCGAGCCTTGACCTACGCGGTGCGCTCCACAGGTCCCGGGCGTCGCCCGCTCGGCGCCAAATGACGGCCGCACTGCGCATGAACGGAAGCTGGGTCGCCCTTCCCCCACCTGCTTCCGGCCGCGGCTCATTTCTCGCGCCTCCGCCTCCGCCGCGGCTCGTGGTCGTCCCGCCATGGCACTGTCGCGGGGACTGCCCCGGGAGCTGGCCGAGGCCGTGGCCGGGGGCCGGGTGCTGGTGGTGGGAGCGGGCGGCATCGGCTGCGAGCTTCTCAAGAACCTCGTGCTCACTGGCTTCTCCCACATCGACCTGGTGAGGGCCAGGAGTGCGCGCGGGCTGAATGGCGGGCCGTGTTGCCGGGGCCGGGGGGCTCGGGCTCCGGAGGTCGGGACCAGAGTTGGAGGGGGCGGGGCGGCAGCAGGCCTGGAAACCCCGGGGTCGTGGCTGCCTGCAGAGAGGGCGCTGCTCGGCGGGGCCAGAGCGGGCCTCGCTGCACGCCTGGCCGGCTCGGGACGCCACAGAGGCCGCGCGGGCCGGGGTCTTCCTGGCGTCTCGCGGTGCGGCCGCCCCTGCCTCCTTGGCAGCGCGAATTTGTGGCGGCTCTAGGCTGTGGAGGAGGTCTCGTGTCTTTTCGCTTCAGGGCAGTTCCTCAGCCTTAAGGGGAGGCAGGAGGTGATTGTTTCAGTCTCTCGTGGAGGTTGTGACTGTTCAGTTGGGAGGTCTCCCTTAACTCAAATACTGGTCCAGAGCAGAGGGTGGCAGTAATAGGAGCCAATACATACTGAGCGCTTGTCCCGAGACCGGCGATGTTCTGAGCGGGTAATTTGCATTAACGCATCTAATCTGCGCTACCGCCGTAAGGTTGCAGACGCAGTTTTCATCCCCCCCCCCCCACTTTTTTATTTTAAACAGATGAGACGAAAAGTGAGATCTAGAAGGGTTTTAGTAAATTACCTTGAATCAGGAAGCAAGTGGCAGGACTCCTTTGGGGCTCTCACCCCTCTGTTCTGGGTGCAGTCTGTGTGACTGTCATTGTTATCTTCATAGATACGTTAGCTTGTATCACTGAAGATACTAGGATTTTAACTTTTGCATTGATGTACAGTGGCTGTAATTTTAAATTATTTTTATTAATGTAAACTTTTTAGAGATTGGCGATGTTACGTGGAGCTTGGATGTCAGTTTAAAGTGTCTTAAAGTGTAGTGGAAACACGGAATGGAAAAAAAGTAAATATGGCAGACTGAACCATGAAATGAGGGGCGGGGGAAGAATTTACACATCTTTCCTTTGGCTGTTACAAAGTTATTCTTCCCATCCAGTTCTGTACCACAAATCCAAATATGATTGTGCTTCAGCTGGTACCTATTGCTGCATGTTTAAAAGACCCGTTTTGTGGGGCGCCTGGGTGGCTCACTCTGTTGGGCATGTGACTTGGGCTCAGGTCATGATTTCCCAACTCCGTGGGTTTGAGCCCCGGGTTGGTCTCTCTGTGCTGAGCCCTGGGAGCCTGGAGCCTGCTTCCTAGTCTCTCTCCTTCTCTGTCTGCCCCTCCCCCTCCCCCCCCCCCCCCCCCCCGCACGCGCGCGCTCTCTTTCTCCCAAAAATAAATAAACATTAAAAAAAATTAAAGGAACTGTCTTGTAATAGACAAGACAGTGAATTGGGCACCTGAACAATAAATGCTGATCCTTTTCTATTTAATTTAATCAAAAAATTTAATGTTTATTATTTTTGAGAGAGAGAGTGTGAGCGGGAGAGGAGCAGAGAGAGAGGGAGAGACAGAATCCAAAGCGGGCTCCAGGCTCTTGAGTGGTCAGCGCAGAGCTGGACTTGGGGCTTGAACTTACAAACCATGAGATGATGACCTGAGTGAGGCGAAGTGGGCAGTGGGCGCTTAACTGAGCCACCCAGGTGCCCCTATTTGATTTAATTTCTATAATAAATTTAGAAAGTACAAATAGAAAATGTTTAGACGGTTATATATGATGATTTTCAGAAATTATAACCAAAGCTGTTAAGATGTTTCACAATTAGAATGTTTGATGACTCTTAATATAAATTTATAAAGTCTTTAGTCATTCTTTATTTATTTGTTTGTTTATTTATTTATTTATTTATTTATTTATTTATTTATTGTTTTTGAGAGACAGAGAACAAGAGTGGGAGGGACCAAGGGAGAAGGGGTCAGAGGATCCAGAGCCTGCTCCCTGCTGACAACAGCCAGCTTGATGTGGGGTTTGATGTGGGGCTCAGTGTGGGGCTGGATGTGGGACTGAACTCAGGAACTGTGAGATCATGACCTGAGCCAAAGTCAGACACCCAACCGACTGAGCCACCCAGGCGCCCCTCTTGTGTTTATTTTTAAGCAGCAATTAGATAAAAGTTAAAATGTGACACTTTTTTCAACCTTGTGTGGTGTTTCCTTTCATAGCCCTTAGGTGAGAATTGTAAATGGAGTTGTGTGTGGGGGAAGACTTTTGAACTAAAGTAACAAAAACGCAGTAAATCTGCTAAGTGTCATTTAAGAAAAACGGGTCACAGTTAAATCTGATTTATTTGATTTGAAAGAGTAATTAAAGAAATGAATTATATTTATTTTAATAAACCCATTATGATTTTATGCCATCTAAGGAATTTCCAAACATTTGCCAAGATGGTTAAACAAAAAAAATGCATCCTTTCTAAAATATTTTTGAGAAAGTTATCTCTGAAATTAAATCTTGATTTTTTTTTTCATATGTGTTAAAGTATTTTTATCAGTTTAACAATTTTGGTATTACTGGGGAAAGCATTTCCTCTGCTAATGTAGCAAATAGCAAAAGTTTTGGGTTATGGGTGCTGAGGATAGTGATATTGCTCACACACACCAGAAAATTTGTGATTTATCTGGAGTTTATGCACTTGTAGATTGATCTGGATACTATCGACGTCAGCAACCTCAACAGGCAGTTTTTGTTTCAAAAGAAACATGTTGGAAGATCAAAGGCCCAGGTAACTTTACTTTTCTTATACCATTTCTGTTCATTTATATTTTTGCACTTTGATGGATCTTCTCTTTATGGTATCAGATTAACTGGGACTCTTCAGTGGGAGGGAGAGTATAGGGGACGGCACCTAAGAGTACATCCTCCCGTTTTGATCCTCTAAGGCTATGCTGTCCTCAATCGTGTAAAGGGTGTCCCCTTCATATTTAAATTTCTGATTGTTTGCTTAGGATGAGCTTTGTTCTGTGTTCCTGCAGATTGGCTTCTCCTGAGGGCTAGAGAACCTACAGCCCATGCTCTTGTCCCTTTTAGAAAAAGACAACCTCCCTGAGGTTCTAGCCACCTTGACCTTTCTTTAGTTCCTTGAATGTTCCATCTTGACTCAGGGTCTTAAAACACCTTTTTACTTTGCTTTTTCTCCCAACGCTTTTGGCAAACTCCCACTCTTATCTCCTTTTCAGTTTTCAAATTTTGGCTTCCTTCTCTAGTGATATGCTCTGAATAAACCTCTTAGACTAAGATCTTCCTCTCACAACTTCTACTCTTTTTTTTTTTTTTTTTTTAAAGATTCTTTGAATATATTTAAGTAATTGCTACATCTAACGTGGGGCTTGCACTCACAACCCGAGATCAAGAGTTGCATGTTCTTCCTTGCAACAGAGCCAGCCAGGCACCCCACAACTTCTACTTTTTCTGTGTATCATTTATCATTGTTTGTAATTTTGTTTACACTGATTAGTGTCCCTTTGGCTTACCAAATGCTTCATAGAGATCCTGGTAAATAGAAGATACTAAATACTTGTTGAATGAATGAATGGGTTAACACCTAGTTACTGCATTTTATATTTTTGCTGAAGTTTACCATTCATGTAGATGTATATATGGGAAAGGGCCGGCTCTCCTGTTATTTTTATTAAAATGTGTATAGCTTAATGTTAATGAAATTTTGTCACATTTTTATATTCCTTTAGCTTATAATATAAGATATTAAATTTATATGCTTATATTTAGTATATTATGTAAGTAGGTGAAATAACAGTATTGTTTGCCATAAATAAATTTGAAATGCAGAGAGAAATGTTGTAGCAATCAATTTAGTAATTGAGTGTTGTTTGTTTTTCCAGGTTGCTAAAGAAAGTGTACTGCAGTTTTACCCGAAAGCTAATATCATAGCCTACCATGACAGCATCATGAAGTATGTTCTAATTATTATGTTGCAGAATTGAGTTTGTTGTGAGTTAAACTTTCAAAGTATATGGTATTTTTATTAGCTACATGAGCTTGAGGTCATTCTGCTTTTTAAGAATTTTTTTCTTTTTATCTTAACTCTAAAGAACAAACTGATGGTTATCAGAGGGAAGGTGCAGTGGGTGGAGTGGGGGTGGGTTAAATAGATGAAGGGTATTAAGGAGGGCACTTATGATGAGCGCCTGGTATTGTATGTAAGTGTTGAGTCACTAAATAGCTAGTGTAACACTGAATGTTAACTAACTGAAATTTAAATAATAATTTTGTAAAAAATTTTTTCTAGAAAAATTAAAATGTGGTAGCTTGTACTCACATAATAAGTTGTGTTTTTTAAATTTATATGATTTCAGGGAGTTAGATAAGAGGTAAGATATTTTAATACTTTAAATGAGTTACTTTTTGAATGAGTTACTTTTTAATGAGATTTTTTTAAATGAGTTACTTTTTAATGAGAAACTTATAAAGGGCCTTTATTTTTGTTTTAAATAAAGATATAGTAAATTATGAAAAATCCTTACATAATGATCCAGACTTTTCTAAGTATATTGCTCTCATTCTGATTGATTTCATCTGTGGTCTTCTTCAGTTTCAAAGGTTGCTTCCCAAAATATTTATTTTGACTATGACTTCTATAATATAACACTAGGAATTGTGAAGGGGTCATAGTTTTCACAGTACATAAATATTCTCTGCTCTCCATGAATATATAACTATGGAAGTGTTGGGGCAAAGGAATCCTGGATCTAAATTATCCTTGATGTATAGCTGTTGTCTGGCTTACAAGTAAATGGTATTAAAAGTAATAACTTCTCATTTGAGGTCTGGAATTAGAGAAAGTCTTACACTTTCTCCGGAAATATGTATCTCCACCTTTTTTATTCTCTGGTTGTTTGCTCTGCAAGCCTTTGCCTAGCCCTATAACCCTCTTACCCGTATTGCTTTCCCAGTGCTGCTAAAAGTGGGAACCCTAGAGGCCTGAACCCTGCCTGATCCTGACCATGTGAGGTGAAGCCAGAGGCCAGGCATATCCTGGGAATGTGTTCTTTGTCTGTTCCCAGGCTGCCCAGAGAGGGCCATGGGACCTGTGAAGCCATGCCATCTTTCTGCCAGTTTGAGATCCTGCTCTTGAGCCCTGGGTAGCTGGCCAGAAAGGGTGTCTAGTCACAGGGATTAGTGGGAAGTAATTTCGTTAAAATCTGCTTATGGCATTTGGAAAAAATCAAAATATAATAGAGACCCCTCCCTAATATCAGTTATTTTTGCACCATTACTTTAATACGCTTTTTAGGACCCTGTATTATGCCGTGAAGATCATGTGTAAGGCCAGTTGTTTTGGTGACATTTGTTTTATTTTGTTTTGTAGCCCTGACTATAATGTGGAATTTTTTCGACAGTTTATATTGGTTATGAATGCTTTGGATAACAGAGGTGAGATTATTTTTAATACATTTAATTTCTAAGTATTTTCCTTCCCCTATAACAAGGCTGTTTATACTTTTTAGTATTTTAAATATTTCCTCAGTAGTTCGAATCCAGAGAGAAGTAAGGTTAGGTTTAAAGTTTACCAATTGGTTGTAATTTTAACTAGAACAGGCAAGAATTTAGCTATCATATACTCTGCTATTCTACCAAAAGGTGTGAAGATAGAAGTTGTTAAAACGCTAAAGAGGGTGAGTACATTTGGTATGTGGGTGTGTGCTTGTTTCAGAGTATTCCATCACTGAAGCACAGTGTGACTTCCTTCATTTATATGGAGATGAAATATCAATGCCTACATCCCACCAACACCAATTAAATCAGACTCTGAATATCATAATTTTTCAATTTCCTACGTGATTCTAAAGTGCAATCAGGGCCCTAAAACCATGGTTTTGAGAATGTGGCAACAGGTTGTCAAAGTTAGCATAGATGCCATGGATCTTGAATTATTTTAGATATGGTTGGTGCCATAAAATATCAGCCTAGATTCTATTTAGATGTACACATTTTGAACCATTGAAGCTTTTCACAGTAGGGGGTGATGTTTCTTATAATCAAGTATTGTATAGCCAGTCATTGTTCCACATGTAAAACAACACCAGTGGAGTGGTTTGTAACAATTTTGAGCCAGAAATACCAAAGAAAAAACACAAAGCAGAGAAAGGGTCAGGATGACTTACTAGACTCCTTTTTACTCCCCTTGCCTTAAACTGCCTTTATAGTTCCAAGTTGATATTCCACATTCTCCATTCATTGCCATGTGTTACCTGATAATTTTATTAGAATAATAGTAAGTTAAGGACTCAGAATTCATTGAGACAATATTTTAGCCAAGATTACAGCTATAGAATAGAAAGGTGACACTTTGGAATTTAAAAAGTATAGTAAGGGTGCTTTTTCTTGGAGTAAATTTGTCATATAAATTCCTTGTATTTGGAATTTTGCTAGCGAATGTCTCTTATGTAACAGTTGTATTACCCTGGTCATAGCTATAAGAAAATTGCATATAAAAATAAAATAAGTTTGGGTAAATGTCATCCTAATTAAAGGTAACTGATTTTTCCCCCCATCAACTCCTGCTAACTAGTGTTTTTCTTCTAGCTGCTCGCAACCATGTTAATAGGATGTGCCTGGCAGCTGATGTTCCTCTTATTGAGAGTGGAACTGCTGGTTATCTTGGGCAAGTAACTACCATCAAAAAGGTAAAATAAATTTTTTTTACTTCCCAAATATTTGTGATCTTATGGAGGGAAGAAGTAAACTTTGGGTTTACATGATATGGGCTGGTTAGTACCCAAGATGTAGGGATTTTTGTACTCTGATAAAACTAGATACTGTATCAAGTAATAAAGAGTATTATAAGCAGAGATTTTTTTTTTTTTAACTCTGTGCTACTTTGTTTCTGTAGCTTGTATATTAAAATTATTAGACTGGTAAACATAATAAAATTGCCTTTTAAAATTCTTTGTAGCTGAGGCTACATGTCATGCTGTAGTTGATATATGATGAAACTGCCTTCTGCAAAGTTATTTTTTATCTAAAGTCTAGGTTCATAGATCTGAAGAGTACTTTGAAAAATTTTGGTGTCTTTGTGAAATATTTCAAATGTTTAGATAAAACTAGAGAATAATAGAGTAAATAAATACCTGTGCACTCAAACCCAGTTTATAAAATGCAGCATTGTGGTTTGTTGTTGTTTTTTGTTTGTTTTTGTTTTCTAGTTCTTTCAAGGAAATTAAACATAGATACATTTGAAGAATCATTTTGCAGGTTTTGAAACCAAAAGGAATTACACTTGACTTAAAATTTGCTATTTTTGTCCGTTATTTGGCAGTTTACCCATGTTGAAAATTGTGGCTCTGCTTCATTTGTTTCAGCTGATAAATACTACTCTTGGAAGCTTATTTAGTATCATTCTACAAAGACTGTTGTAAATGTCAGCATGTGTTAAATTTTAGTTAAATCAGTGGATTCCTTCAGGATCTATTCATAGGTCAAAGCAGTAGTTCTCTTGTTTTCTACTGTGATTTAAGGAATGGCTTGCCCCCAAGAAAGCTTATTCAAAGGACACCAGAAATGGTATTATGGAGAAAACCCTGGATCTGGTGCCATTTATGTTAAAACACTATTTGCCAGTTGGGGTTCTTTTTTAGGTTTCTTGTTGAGAGAGAGAAAGTGCATGCATGAGCCAGTGGGGAAGGGACAGAGAGAGAGGATCTGATTGGGCTCTGTGTTGACAGCAGAAAGCCTGATGTGGGGCTCCAAGTCAGGAACTATGAGGTCATGACCTGAGCTGAAGTTAGACTGAGCCACCCAGGCTCCCCTCAAGTTTTGGTTCTTTAACCATTATTGTAAAGACATTGCTTATTGACATGATCTTAAGATATTAGTATGTATTAAGACTGAGGTTGAGAATTGCTCAATTGAGGAATATTCATCTGATGGTTTTGAAAACTTGTCTTATGTACCATAGACTTCTTCCAAGGATTCCTTATGGTGCAAGTTAAAATGTAAGCTTAACTGAGTTCTTCCTGAAACCAGTATTGCACTGTATGTTAACTAACTAAAATTTTAAAAATAAAATGGAAAAAAAAAAGATGTAAGCCTAAATCAACAAAATGAAGAGTATTGGTTTGGTAATAGCCAGGAATTTTCTGTGTATCTAGGTAGTTCTTGAAATTAATAATTACTTTTAATTTGCTTAGTTTTTAGGAAATTACAAGTAACACAAATATAATGGGTAATATTTAAATATTTGACAGATAATTGGTTAGAAAGCTGTTGTTTGTCTATCTAGTAATTTTTCTTTTGTTTAATGTGATTAAGGTAAACTTCTTGTGTTTGATATTCAGGTACAGTAATTTCCTTTGGGTTGTTGTAAGTGGTGTTCACTGGTCCAGGAGTCAGAGAAATCCTGGCTTAGACTTAGCTGTGACTGTGATTGATTCAGTTCATATTTGTTATAGTTCCTCATCTGTAAAGTAAGAATTTTGGAGTCACTAATATTTTAAAATTTCCTTGACAGTACAAAATACAGTTGGAATGTAGATGAATGAATGTTTATGATGACATTACTCTATAGTGTTGGAAAACCACCATCATGGGATAAATGTTCTTCTCATATCCTGATTTTGCAGGGTGTAACTGAGTGTTATGAGTGTCATCCCAAACCTACACAGAGAACTTTTCCTGGCTGTACAATTCGTAACACACCTTCAGAACCTATTCATTGCATCGTTTGGGCAAAGTATTTGTTCAAGTAAGAGTATATATATTTCTGGGTATATTTTCAGTACTGATGATAGGAGATGGGGCTGTTTTTATTTAAATCTCTTGGAGAGATTACAATGAATATTCTTTTATTTACTTATTTATTTTAAAGAGTTTATTTATTTATTTTGAGAGAGAGAGCACGAGCTGGAGAGAAGCAGAGAGAGAGGGAAGGAGAGAATCCTAAGCAGGCTCTGTGCTGTAGCATAGAGTCCAATATGAGGGCTCAAACTCATGAACTGTGAGGTCGTGACCGGAGCTGAAATCAAGAGGCAGACGCTTAACTGACTGATCCACCCAGGCACCCCTAGATGAATATTCTTTTAAATATGGTGGAGATATTCGGTAGATTAAATTCAGTCAACATTGCATGCCTGTTTTTAATTCATTGGTTAAAAACTAATGGAAATTAAAAATACTTTTTAGTGATAACGAAAGTGATACATGTGAAAGTTGGATGCATCAAATATGGTAGCTGGAAGAAAAGTTCTAGGCTTACACACTTGAAGAAAGATGAACGTTAATGTGCTAAGGATCCAACTTAGAAAGACAGGATAAACTCCAAAGAAATTAGCAGGAAGGATATAATTGAGATAAGAGGGAAAAAATACTTTATCGAGTTCATCATGAAAAGGACAGGAAAGATGAATAACTAAATGGAGAATGTAATCTCAGCATAGATTTAAATGATAGTAAAGAACAAAAGGATGATAATAAAAATACCATGCCAGTATACTGAAAATTTTAATGATCTGGATAAATTCATTTTAAAAAACTTTAAAAAACCCCAAAAAATTAATTAAAAAAGAAATAGAAAGCCTGAACTGTACTATGTCTTAGGGGAGTTTAATCAGTCGTTTTAATTCTTAGTAATGCAACAAACCTTTATGAATTTACAGGTGATTTCCACTGAATTTACAAGTAATATATCATTCTAATAAGGTAAACTGTCCTAGAGACATTTTTTAAAAATGCAGTACTTCTTAGTTTTTATTATGGGACTCTGATGTCTTTATAACGAAACCAGTTAAGGCCATAATGGAATAAAAGGAAAATTTCAGGACATTCTCATTCATAAACATAGATGCAAAAATCCTATACAAAATATTTGCATACAAATCTAGAATTGTGTAAAACAAAAAGTATACCACGACAAGGTTGTGTTTATTCTAAGAATACAAGCCACAATTTAATACACATCATTCACTTCATTAAGAAAATAAAGAGAAACTGGATAGCCTTCATAGATGCAGAAAAAACATTTGACAAAATTCAGGAAATACCCTTTCATGACAAAAATTGTGGGTTTTTTTTTTTAAGATTTTATTTTTAATCCTTTATTTTAAGTATTCTCTATACCCAACGTGGGAATTTTACAACCCCAAGATCAAGAGTCGCACACTCCACCAACTGAGCCAGCCAGGTGCCCCTCATGACAAAAATTCTTAATAAAATATGAAGAAAACTTTATCAACCTGGTAAAAGATGCCTTTTACAAACCTACAGCAAACGCTGGTTTTCGGGGAGCCTTGCTGGCTCAGTCGGTGGAGCATGCAATGTGACTTTTAATCTCAAGGTTGTGAGTTCAAGCCCCACATGGGGCATGGAGCCTAGTTAAAACAGAGTTTGTTTGATTTTCTTTGATTATGGTATAATGTATATGCACTCAGAAGAGTATGCATATAATGGTATAATGATGAAATTTCACAAAAAATGTAAGCTTCATTTAGCAGACTTTTTTTCTTTTTAACAGACTTTTTAGAACAGTTTCAGATTTACAGGAAAATTGAGAAGATAGAACAGAGTTCTCACACCCAATTTCCTCTGTTAGCATCTTATGATACATATGTAACAATTATGGAACCACTACTGGTATCTTTATTAACTGAAGTCCATAGTTTATTTAGAGAGCCCTTTGTTTTTACCCAGTGTCCCTTTTCTGTTCCAGGATACCACATTACCATTAGATGTCTGTCATGTCTCTTTAGGCCTCCTTTGACTGTGACAGTTTCTCAGGCTTTCCTTGTTGTCTGTGACCTCCAAAGAAATTAGGAGGAGTCTGGAAGACTGGTCTGGAAGAGTACTGGTCAGGTATTTTGTAGGATACCCCACTATTGAATTTTTTTTTTTTTTTCATGATGATACTATCATTTTGAGCTGTTGAGAGGGAAATCACAGAGGTAGTTAAATTGCCATTTTCGGGGCGCCTGGGTGGCGCAGTCGGTTAAGCGTCCAACTTCAGCCAGGTCACGATCTCGCGGTCCGTGAGTTCGAGCCCCGCGTCAGGCTCTGGGCTGATGGCTCAGAGCCTGGAGCCTGTTTCCGATTCTGTGTCTCCCTCTCTCTCTGCCCCTCCCCCGTTCATGCTCTGTCTCTCTCTGTCCCAAAAATAAATAAACGTTGAAAAAAAAATTTGCCATTTTCATCACATCATGTGAAGAATATGTTATTTACAAGATTGATGACTGTTAATGTTGGCCTTGATCACTTAGCTAAGGTAGTGTTTGTCCGGTTTCTCTACTGTAAAGTTTCTCACTTTTTTAATGTTTATTTTTGAAGGAGAGAGAGGGTGTGAGCAGGAGAGGGGCAGAGAGAGAGGGAGACACAGAATCCAAAGCAGGATCCAGGCTCTGAGCTGTCAACACAGAGCCCGACGCAGGGCTAGAGCTCATGGGCCATGAGACCATGACCTGAGCCTAAGTCAGACACTTAAACGACTGAACCACCCAGGTGCCCCTTTCACCCCCACTTTCTATATTGTGCCATGCACTTTGGAAGGAAGTCACTCTGTGCAGCCCACACCTAAAGAATGGGAGCGGTTTTCTGCTTCCTTGAGGGCAGAGTATCTATGTAAGTTATTTAGAGTTCTTCTGCCTGGAGGGTTTGTCTCTGCTCACCTGTTTATTGATTTATTCAATCATTTACATCAATGTGGACTCATTGAATATATTTTATACTTTGGGTTATAATCCAGTAGGGTATTTTGTTGCTCAGATTGTTCTGGCTTTGGCCATTGGGAGCTCTTTCTGTTGACTGTGCTCTTAGACATATGCCATCAATGTGTGGTGGGGTTTGGGGAGCAATTCCTTGCTTTCTGGTACTAGAAGATGCCCCAGGCTCATCATGTCTATTTCCTGCCATTGTATCAGGCCTTTCTCCAAGGAGCCCTGGTTTCCTTTTATTGAAGAATGGCATTAGAAACTCAGATCTGAATGCTCGCCATGCTATTACGTGTCGTTTCTTTTAAGCCCTTTTAGCCAACAGAGCAAAAAAGTCTTTTTATACTAATCTGTATGTATACACACAAATTTACAAACATTTCTGTTTCTAACCATCTATCTATATTAAGGTAAACATGAATTCATACTAGTGTCTCCCTAAACTCTAGTCCGTTACTGCGTGGATCATTCTAGCTTCCTCCCCTTGCTTATCTGTGCACTCCCACCAGTCAGAAACCTCCATTATTTACCATTCACATGCTTAATACAAGCATTATTTCTTTTTTTAACTTTTTAAATGTTTATTTAGTTTTGAGAGAGAGAGAGAGGGAGAAACAATCCGAAGCAGGCTTCAGGCTCTGAGCTGTCAGCACAGAGCCCAGTACAGGGCTCGATCCCATGAACCATGACCTGAGCTGAAGTCGGATGCTTACCCGACTGAGCCACCGAGGCGCCCCATACAAGCTTTATTTTTAATGATAAAAGTTATAAAGCATCTCCTTTGTAATCTGAGAAGGCATAAGGATGCCATTATTGCTGCTTTTATTTGGTGTTGTAATGAAGTTCCTAGCCAGCATAATAAAACAAAAAGAAAATAGAGGATTAAGAATTGGGAAAAGAAGAAACAAAACTGTTGTTTACATACGGTATAGTTTACATAATGTATAGTGAAAAGCTCCAAAGAATCTATAGACAAATTATTAGAAATGACAGTTTCGCAACATGGCCAACTAAAAGATGGCATGTCTGTATGCAGTATCGTGCAGTTAGAAAATACAAAAGTAGATAACTCACTATAAAAGCATATAATTAAATATTAAAGATAATTAAATGTGAAGCATCAGAAAACATGAAATACCTGAGAATAAATCTTAAGATTTGTACGACCCAGTGTGGAAGATTAGTGAGTACTGGCACATAAAAGGAAGTATAAAATAAAAGGAGAGAATGTGTCCTTGATCTCCAAGTTGATCTATAGATTCAAATGCAATTCCAGTTAAAATCTCATCAGAGTTTTTATTAGAATTCATTCAGCTGATCGTAAAATTTATGTCAAGAGTAAGGCCTAAACAAACATTCCTGAAGTAAGTTGAGGTGACTTGTTCTAATAGATGTCAAGGTTTAATAAAAACTAAAAGGAAGTTACAGTGTGTTGCTGGTGCAGAGATAGAAAAATAGACCATTGGGACAATGCAGAATTCATGACCAAGGTTGCATAGGAGATCCCAGATGAAAGAAGGGATTAAGTAAAAGGACAATTCATTATCAATGTGGAAAATATTACATTCCCTATTTCAAATAATGTATGAAAATTAAGTCCAGATGGATAAGGTATTTAGATGTGAAAGGAAAAACTAAATCTTTCTAATATAGGGGGAAATCTTTATCCTTAGAGTTCAGGAACGATTTCTTAAGACACAAAAAGTGCCAACCACAAAAGAAAACATTGATTCATTCAAATTCATCAAATGTCTTATGAAAAGACATTACATATGAGAAAATATTTGCAACATAAAATCAACTAAAAATTATGATGTATAATATATTCCTGTAATGAGTAAGAAAAAGACAACCTGACAAGATAATATGAACGGGAACTTTTCGAGGGAAACCCAAATAGGAAATAAGCAAATGAAGATATGTTCACCTTTATGACTAACTTGGAGAATTAAGAATAAAATCACAATAAGATACCATTTTACACTAAGTAGTTTGGCAAAACATTAGAGAAGCAAATTGATAGGAACTCTTACATGCCATTGTGGGGGTGGAAATTGGTACAGTGACTTTGAGAACAAGTGGACATTTTCTTGTAAAGTGTATCAGGAACTTTGAGATGACTGCTTTTTTTTTTTTTTAATTATTTAAAGGATTCCTTTAAAAAGATACCTTTCTTATAAGTCAAGTACTTGAGGAAAGGTTGGAACATTATATTCCTGTAAATGTTATTAAATAGTTTATAGGGTAACTGAATTAACAAAAAATTTCTGCTAATGTATTACTGTTCTTAAGGACTGTTAGTAGTAAAGATATATACTACCATGAAAAAAATGTCTCCTTGCTTATTCGTGCTGATTCCTAGATCACCCAGCACGTGGCAGGTGTGTAACAGTGTTTTTTGCATAGCTAACTGCACATGTACTTCACAAATATTATTCTGGCCTTAGAATGTTATCCAAATTGGAATGTAAAAGCTGCTCACCTGGATCTCTCTGTTTATTTATTTAATTTTGAGAGGGAGAGAGAGAGCACAAGTCGGGGAGGGGCAGAGAGAGAGAGAGAGGGAGACAGAATCCCAAGCAGGCTCCACACTGTCAGCGCAGAGCCTGATGCAGGGCTTGAACACATGAACTGTGAGATCATGACCTGAGCCAAAATCAGGGGTTGGACAGTTAGCCACCCAGCCACCTAGGTGCCCCTGCTCATCTGTCTCTTGCTCAATGATTTTAACGTAGGAATTTGCAGTGCCAAGATGATAGGAATGCATATAGGTCTACTAAAATTTAGCCTTCCTTGTGTTATGGTTGAAATGAGGATGCAAGCTATCTAAACAGGTTGCTTTAATGCTTTTAAGTTTATGGAGTATAAAGATTTGGAATATTCTAAATTAGTTGTTTTGGGGGAAGTAAGCAAAGTAAAGATTTGTTCATAATATTTTATTGTACATAAATATTTCCTGCTCTTTTTGTAGCCAGTTGTTTGGGGAAGAAGATGCTGATCAAGAAGTATCCCCTGACAGAGCTGACCCTGAAGCTTCCTGTAAGTAGGTTGGGATATGTTCTCTTATTTAGTGAGCACTACCTTTCTTTTACTAGCTTAATATTGATAGCATAAGAGGAGAAAAAAATAATTGCTGTTATGTGTTAGATAGTATATTATGTGTTTAAGAGACAAAGGAAGAGAGAATCCCACACAGGCACCCCTCCTGTCAACGCAGAGCCCGACACAGGGATGGAACCCACCAACTGAGAGATCATGACCTGAGCTGAAATCAAGAGCCAGATGCTTAACTGAGTCACTTAGGCACCCTACATTATTTCATCTTTGAAAGACTGTTTTAAAAAGTGAGTAGTCCTGTTTTACTAGTGAAGACAAGGTGCAGAGAAATTTCATGAAGGTAGTAAATAGAGCTGAGAGTTGTTTTCAATCTGATTACAAGTCCATACTTTGAACTCTTCTATATGTGGCCTTCAAAAACTGAGGTAGGAAAAGATGCTGATGAGCATATTGTCCTTTCTCTTTGAACTTAGATTGCGTCATGTGCAAGTGACTTCCGTGAATGGCTCTTTTCCCCAAAGGTAGATGAGAGCTTAGTTTTACATTTACAGCTGAAAATGAAATAGTGTTTGTTTTGTAGGGGAACCAATGGAAGCTGAAGCCAGAGCCAGAGCATCTAATGAAGATGGTGACATTAAACGTATTTCCACTAAGGAATGGGCTAAATCAACAGGATATGATCCAGTTAAACTTTTTACCAAGGTTCGATTTGCTTTCTTTATAATTATGGATAGACTTATTCTGTTTTAAAATAGTACATGGAATTGAAATATGCTTTTTATGCCTAATGACGTCTTAATAAGTTGATTGGTGTCATCAGGATAATCAGGTTTTACATTTTTAGCTCTCATGTTAAATCAGTATCTCCATAGGAATTAAAATTGGTGGCTCACTTATACACTCTTGGTCGTCTTTCCTTCCCTCACTTTCACTGAACTTTTTAGTTTTCCTTATAACTGACCTTTGATTCCTGCTGTTTCTTGTCTTATATCCTTTTCCTGCTCAAATCTCTTGGGAATTTGATTGACATGTACTGAATTGCTCTTGAATTCCTAATCCTCGTTCTTGGCTGAATCCCTCTTCATTAGTATATATTATTTGCCTGCTGAATATTTCTGGAGAAATCTAGAAGACTTTTAATTGGCTGTATCTAATTGTAGCCCAGGTCTTCATGTCTGTGTTTTTAAAAGTCTTTTCACTTCTTTTGTCTTCACTCCCCAGCAAGTTTATCATAATAGATACTTGAAGATTTCTCAGCTTTTCTTAAAAGTGCCTGATATATGCTTAACATCCACACTGAGCAGATGACTTTAAGGATATATTAACAGGTTTGAAACCATTGGACAAAATGTACCTGTTAAGAGAATGTCCCACTTCATGCAAATTCTTTTCCCCTCTGCTGTTTGAGAGGTATCTCTTGGAGTAAAGGTTAATTCTTCTACTTTTCCTTCTCCTTGTGCCTTAGTCTTACAATTTTTCTTTATCACTGTATTTTGCTGATTTAATTACAGTATGTTTTGGTGTGGATCTGCTTTTGTTGATTTTGGTGGGAGTTCTGTGTCCTCCCTGGATCTGAATATGTTTCCTTTCCTAGATTAGGGAACTGTTGTTTCTTCAGATACATTTTTTGCTCCCTTTTTCTCTCCTCTTCTTCTGGGACTCGTAGGATAGAATGTTAATTATGTTTCATGGAGTCACCCAGTACCCTAAGTCTATTTTCATTTTGTATAGTTCTTTTTTCTAAAAGACAGTGACCTTTTAGGTCACTGATTTGTTCCTCTGCTTCTTCCATCCTGCTGTTCATTCCACCAAATGTGTTTCTCATTTTCTGTGAGATCACGATCTGAGCTGAAACCAAGAGTCGGACACTTGACTGAGTCACCCAGGTGCTCCTGGTTGACTCTTAAACCTATTTCATTTATTTCCTCATTACAGCCTTTTCTTTGGAAAATGGATTTTGATTTTGATTGTGCTTAAAATGTACTTTATTATAGATGGTGACAATATTTTCCAAACTGGTGTCTGTATACCTATTTCCCTTCCAGTTTGAGCAACAGTTGAATGCCAACATAATCTGAAGTATATCTCCAGTCTGTTTAGTAGGTAACTAAGCATCTGCTGTGTGCCAGTCACCACTCTGACAGAAGATATAGTGGTGAACAAGAGAGAAAATAGGGCGCCAACTCTTTCTAGGTAATTCATAGTTCAAAGGGAAAGTTAAACATATAGCAAGTAATATATTCAGAATGTTGTGATAGTAAGTTCAGATGGATTGGAACCCTTTGATACTAAGTAGACTTAACGTACGTATTATTTAACGTTGTTAGACCTAGTATGCAGGTTCAAAAGAGGCTTTCCAGAGGAAGTGATATTTCAACCCAAGACTTTAAAGAATGGGGCGGGGGGATAAGAATGCTACGTATACAAAGAAAGCCTCAGGTTGAAAAACTGAAACAGTGCCCATTAAAGGGGAAAGTGGGAAGAGGGCTGGAAACATAGGCTGAGGCTAGATCAGGCAGGACTTCCTAGGTCATGACAAGGATGTTATACCAAGGCAATGGGAATCCATTAAAAGGTAGTCTATAGGATTACTATGAGAATACAGTGGGTATGCTGTGCCCTCTAGGTCCTGATAATTCCTATTGTAATCTATATGGGAAGGTGCCTTCTGGGATTGTGCAGTGCTAGATCTGAAGTACAGCCCATCTGTATTCCCAGTGTAGCGTGGAGGAAAAGTAGATTGAATAGGACTTAGGATGTTTAAGGTGAGGAACAGTGAAGAATCAGGAATGATAACTGGGTTCCTACCGAACAGGGTGCCATTCTCTGAGATAGGTAAGGTGGGAAGCAGGTGTGTTGTGTAGGGGTTAGAGGAAAGGAGAAGGTGATAGAATCAATTTTGAGATTCCTGTGGAATATTAGAGAAAGGACAGGTGATTCTAAAGGCAAGCAGAGAGGTTTAGACTGGGATTCATAGGCCTATAGAAAGAGAAAAGAGCATGAAGATGGTTTAGTACAGAACTCTGAGGGCTTCCCAGTATTTAATAATTGGATAAAGGGCATGGATAGAGCTTGTTCCTGGAAAACCACACTAATTCTCCATTGCCTGGGAGGCTTTCCAGCCAAGTGCTTAAGGTCCTCTACAAAATGTGTCTAACCACATTTGTTACCCAAATAATAATGTGCTTCTCATTTCCTTATGTGTGCACCCATTTCAGATGTTACCATCTCCTTGAACTCTTTATTGATTGTTCTAGAACAAAGTTCCTGCTAGTACTCAAAGCTATGTGATTTTTGCTCTAAATTGTATTCTATTTGTATATTTGGCTGCTTTTCTAAAGGTTTAAGGATGTTTAATAAATATTGATAGAATTGAACATATTTTGATAGAACTAGTTCTGAATATTTTTATTAAGCCAATTTTAAATTAATAGCTGACACAATAAGTGTATTGACTAAATCAGCTGACAATAGGAAATGCAACTGAGGAAAAAGTAAAAATACTAAAATCATCTGAAATTCTACAGGATAGTGCCATTCATGTTGATATCTCTCAGTAATGTTTATTACGTTTTTTTTGAAAAAGTAATTGTTTTGTTTTTGAGCTTCCGGGGCGGGTTGAAATAGTAATTGTTTTATTTTTTAACTTTGAGGGTGGGAGCAGACCACATTTCCAAGATGTTACATATAGGTGGTTAAGAGCTGGTTTTGAGTACTTTACTTTTAAAATGTTTATGCTTTATTGCTGTATACCCATGAACTTGGAGGTATTACTAACTGGTATCTCTAGGCTCAATGATTTTATTCAATTCTTGTGGAGCTGGTGCATGTTTATTTAGCTCCTTGATTGGTGTGGTTTTGCTTCTGATTGATCTTTGGGGCTTTAGGTGTGCCTAGGGGAGGTGACAGGTGCAGTGAGCAGTGTTCAGAATTCCCTTTCTCTGTTTTCCTCAGAATTTCTGCTTTCACTATTTCAAAAGCGAGGTTCTGTGTAAAAATTTCTTTCTATACAAGGTTTAAGTTTTGTGGGTTTTTTTATCTTTTGGAAATTGTTGATCTGTTAGTATAGAGCATGACCTTAAATCAGAATATTCTATGGTGTAATACTTGTTTTTTTTGTTTTTTTTTTAATTTTTTTTTTCAACGTTTATTTATTTTTGGGACAGAGAGAGACAGAGCATGAACGGGGGAGGGGCAGAGAGAGAGGGAGACAAAGAATCAGAAACAGGCTCCAGGCTCCGAGCCGTCAGCCCAGAGCCTGACGCGGGGCTCGAACTCACGGACCGCGAGATCGTGACCTGGCTGAAGTTGGACGCTTAACCGACTGCGCCACCCAGGCGCCCCTATGGTGTAATATTTGTAATCTACGATGATATTGCTATATTTTATCAGCATAGGGGCTGTAGGATTTATGAGATTTTATTTTATTTTGTTTTATTTTTAAGCTTTTTAAAGATGATATCCGGTATCTGTTGACAATGGACAAACTGTGGCGGAAAAGGAAACCTCCAGTTCCGTTGGACTGGGCTGAAGTACAAAGTCAAGGTAAAGAGTTTTATGAGGCGCCTATCTGGCTCAGTCGGAAGAGCATGTGGCTCTTGACCTCTCAGGACTGTGAGTGTAAGCCCCATGTTAGGTGGAGAGATTACTTAAATAAACTTAAAAAAGAAATACATTTTAGTCTCTGGGATACCGAAATTGGTAATTCTCTTACCTGAAATCTTTAAATACCTTGAATTTCATTGTAAGAAATTCTAACAGTTTAGAAACATATGATGAAGGGAGATCACTGGAAATCTTATCACCTAGGGAAATAGCCATTATTAACATTTAGGGAATGTCTTTGTAGTTCAGCCCTGTGCACAGAAACAAAGAGGACTTTTGTACATACTTTACGTAAGTTGAATCATACTATTCATATATTCGTACTTGCTCTTTCCAGTCAGTATTATTTAACTAGTGCCCCTTGGTTAACCTTTGTTTTGTATTTTCCCCGAAATAAAGTGTTGTGCTAAGTATACATGCGCATACATCTTTGTACCTTTGTGTATCTCTTAAAGATTTAGTGTATTTGTAATTTACAAAAAAAAATTTTTTAATGTTTATTTATTTTTGAGACAGAGAAACAGAGCATGAACAGGGGAGGGGCAGAGAGAGAGGGAGACACAGAATCTGAAGCAGACTCCGGGCTCTGAGCTGTCAGCACAGAGCCCGACGCAGGGCTCGAACTTACAGACTGTGAGATCATGACCTGAGCTGAAGTCGAAAGCTTAACCGATTGAGCCACCCAGGCACCCCTAATGCATTTGTAATTTTAAATGTGAAAAAAAACTATTGTAGTAGTGGCTACTTCCTTATTCTACCGCCTCTTCCACACATTGTATCTTGTCTTACCTGAATTATATTATACAGCAGTGGTCAGCACACAAACTTAGAGAGTCCCAGGAGATTTGGCTTGTCAGTTTTAAGCAGTTCTCCACAGTAACGAATATTTGACTTTACAGACTAAATTCAGATATGGTTCTGATAGCTTCCACTTACTGAGTGCTGTGTGCTAGACATATCTTTGAATTCCCCAATAACCCAGTGAAGTTCTGAGACCATCTTGCAGCTTTCCCATTTCGGTATTAGCACTTTGTTTTTTGTACAAATCTTTGTAGCATCCTGATAATTATTTTAATGGAATTTGTTTCATATTGATTTTCTCATTGGTCAGGCATTAATTAAATTGTTAAATAAAACAAACACATGATGTTTAATAGTGAAATTTCTAATATTTTTTTCCCTTAGGAGAAGAAACCAATGCATCAGATCAACAAAATGAACCCCAGTTAGGTCTGAAAGACCAGCAGGTTCTAGATGTAAAGAGCTATGCACGTCTGTTTTCAAAGAGCATTGAGACTTTGAGAGTTAATTTAGCAGAAAAGGGGGATGGAGCTGAGCTCATATGGGACAAGGTTAGTTTTGAAAATACGTGGCAATTCTGTATCACGTGCTTATTTTAGTTCTTGAACTGTAACCAGAAACTAGTAAATTTTTGGATATCATTTATCCTACCAGATTTTGAGAACATAATACTGATATTGATTGGATGTTTTCATCTCTAATTACTACACTGAACTGTGAATTTTCTGTACGTGAATTCAAGTAATATCATAAAACTTGATTCTGATAATGGGTTTGTGGTTTATAATTATGTTGACTGGAGAAATAATGTGAATTGACTGGAGTAAAATGTTTCACCGGCTTAAAAAAATTTCTTTTGTAAATGCAGATATGTTAATAGAAGTCATAAAATTCTTTTGGAGACAATAGCTCATGGGCCTAATTTAACCTTGAAAGTAATAAAATAGCCTTTCTGTTGAAATAGTTAAAGGTCTGAGACCTCTAAATACAGATTCTTACAAGTTAAAATAATATTTAATAGCAGTTTGTGGTTAGATGTCATATTTTGAAATTTGATGAATTTATTTTAATTGTTAATCAGTGTTTTCTATGTCTACCAGTGATTTATCTGTGATAATGGTAATACGTTTCTATGATGGTAGAGATTTGCCCTGAGTTGTAAAGTAAGGGGAAAAGTTTGGTCAGTTTTACTAAGCTGATAATTCTGTGCAAAGTTTGAAACTTTGGTTGAATTAGACATGTAAACTGAAGCTAGTAAGTTTATGTTTTTGGGATTCTTGAAAACATTCTTTTGGGTTTATGTCATATAAAGATTAACTACTAAATATATATTTGCATTATTACTGTTAGAGTGATTTGGGTAGTTTTCATCTGTACACAGGGCTAGATAATGAAACCATGAAACTGGTAGTTGTTACCCTCTGATTAAAATCTACATCTAATGGGTATGATGAACCAATTGCCTAGGGAAGTAGCTGTACACTGTGTTGGGTACTGTTAAATATTCACACTTAATCTTCATCACAACCTTCTGAAATATTTCTATAATATTCCCTAATAGTTAAGGAATTTCATTTGCCTGAGGTTAGCCAGCCAGCCAGTGAGTATGTAGAGAACTCACATCCTCTCAGTGCTTTGTCTCAGTGCTTTCTCTTCTCCACTTTAGTGCTTTTGAATTATAGGCTAGGGTAGTATGTTCTCAGTGAAGCAGAAAACTTTGCTGAAATCTTAAGAGACCAAGATACAATCTCAGAAAGAAGATAAACTGTCAAAGGGAAACTTTTGTTGTATTGCCATATGTGAAAAGAAACAGCAAATACAGGAGACTGGTATTTTATGAAGGGAATTTGGAGAGGGAAAACCAAAAGGTGTAGTCCAGATGTTTGAGTTTTTAGTGAAATTGTTTTCTATAAAAAACCTTTATCTCTTTGCCTGGAGTCTGTATTGTCAGACAACTTCCATTACTGACTGATGCACCTGGGAAAGTGTTGCCATCGTCAGTGAGTGGAATTGGTGTTCTGCTCTATACACTTAGTCTCCACTTCACTCGTTTAAGTGGGACTGAGTTCCTAGAGGCCTGGTGGGTCTTGGCATTTTCTTTTCTTTTCTTTTCTTTTCTTTTCTTTTCTTTTCTTTTCTTTTCTTTTCTTTTCTTTTCTTTTCTTTTCTTTCTTTCTTTCTTTCACATTTATTTATTTTTGAGAGAGAGAGAGAGAGAGAGAGAGCATGGGTGGAGGAGGGGCAGAGAGACAGGGAGACTCAGAATCCAAAGCAGGCTCCAGGCTCTGAGCTGTCAGCACAGAGCCCCATGCAGGGCTCGAACTCACGAACTGTGAGGTAATGACCTGAGCTGAAGTTGGACGCTTAACCGACTGAGCCACCCAGGCGCCCTTTGGCATTCTTTTCTTTTTAAATGTTTATTTTATTGAGAGAGAAAGAGAGCCAGTGAGCAGTCGTAGGGACAAAGAATCCCAAGCAGGCTCTGCACTAATTGTGAGCCTACTATTGATGATCCCGTGAACTGGGAGATCATGACCTGAGCCAAAATCAAGACTTGGACTCTTAGCCCAGTGAGCTACCCAGGCTTCCCTTGGCAGTCTTGTCAGGCTACATCCCTGGATCCAAGGAGTTGATAATGAGACCCTGCCCCCAATTCATCCATTCTCCATGCTACTATAAGGCTTTATGGGACTGGCCTCTCCTGTAAGGCCATCTCTTGTTCTAGTTGATGATGGTTGTTACACACATGTGAGAGTACTATTTTGAAGGTGATACTAACTAAATTAGTAAATCTGTGGGAAGGCTTGTTAAATTGTTTCAATTATTGGCAGGATGATCCATCTGCAATGGATTTTGTCACCTCTGCTGCAAACCTCAGGATGCATATTTTCAGTATGAATATGAAGAGCAGATTTGATATAAAATGTAAGTTGTTTTGTAGTTCAATTGTATCACTTAAAATTCTAAGTTATTCTTTTCTAACAGTTAAACATACTCATCTTTGTTTTTCAGCAATGGCAGGGAACATTATTCCTGCTATCGCTACTACTAATGCAGTGATTGCTGGGTTAATAGTGTTGGAAGGATTGAAGATTTTATCAGGAAAAATAGACCAGTGTAGAACAGTGAGTATTTCTTTTTCTTTCTTCCTTCCTTGCTTCCTTCCTTTCCTTCCTTTCTTTCTTTGTATCTTTCACAAGTAATCTCTGCATCCAATGTGGGGCTTGACCTCCCAACTCCGAGATCCAAAGTCTCATGCTCTACCAACTTAGCCAGCCAGGCACCCCTGTCCACCCTCTTTTTTTTTTTTTTTTTTTTTTTTAATATTTATTTATTTTTGAAACAGAGACAGCATGAACAGGGGAGGAGCAGAGAGAGAGGGGGACACACAGAATCTGAAGCAGGCTCCAGGCTCTGAGCTGTCAGCACAGAGCCCGACGCGGCGCTCGAACTCACGGACCATGAGATCGTGACCTGAGCCAAAGTCGGACGCTTAACCGACTGAGCCACCCAGGCGCCCCAAGTCCACCCTCTTTTTAATAGTAGTCTATATTTTAGGGGAAAAAAGTAACTCTAAAAAGCACATTAAACAGAGCACCTAAAAAATTAAAACAATAAAATTGATTAAAGCAGTAGAAAAAACACTGTTCCAGTAGTAACCTTATGAGCTCATTTTTAAGCTTCCTGGAAGTTACAGTAAAAAGGAAAATATAATTGCTTCTCTTATTTTATAAGCTAGTTTGCTTCTAACAGTTTCCAGAGTTTTACTGAATTCTTAGACTCATTGTATGGTTCCTTATAAAGTTTTTTCAATTTTAAGAGTTCTGTATGGTTTTTCAATTTTGTATTGTCATTTTCTAGTTCTCTCCTTCATTCATGTTTTTGTTTTCTTCATGTTTTTCAATCTCCTTTTCTGTTTTAAACCTATTTTATGTTCTTTGATAATGTCTAAAGTTTTTATGGATGTATGTACTGTCCTTTCTGCTAGATATCATAGTATTTTTTTGGCCTGTGTGGTATATGATTTGTGGGGTTTTTTTTTGTTTTTTTTTTAATCAACTTAGTGTTAGTTAAAACTGTCTGACAATTCTTAAGGACTTATTGAAGGTGTACTTCAAAGAGGATTTGTGTTTGTTTATATCTGGGTGCCTGGCATCCTACCAATCCAGTACTACTTTTAAATTTTCGGCTTTAGTTTTTCAGCTCCTCTAATCCAAGTTGCAAGTCTGCATGAGCCCTGTCCTACTGTAATGAAACATGAAGGAGATATTTCCCTGCTCCCCTAAGCACCGAGGTCACAATCCTCTGTCTTGCTGTTTTTGTGGGAAAGATATTTTCCTCCTCTTCTTCACTTGCCTCCTCTTCCAGGTCCTTGCTTTATGGGAGTTTCTGTTAGAGAGTTCTACATGCACGAGGGATGGACTAGATTTATCTTTTAATTTTTTCTTTTTTTTAAAGTTTATTTATTTTTGCAGAGAGAGACACAAAGCATGAGTGGGGGAGGGGCAGGGAGAGAGGGAGACACAGAATCTGAAACAGGCTCTAGGCTCTGAGCTGTCAGCACAGAACCCGACGCGGGGCTCAAACTCAAGGACAGCAAGATCATGACCTGAGCCAAAGTCGGACACTCAACCGACTGAGCTACCCAGGCGCTCCTAGATTTATCTTTTAAAACCAAAGCCACTTGGACATTCTCTTTGGATTCCTGCTTTCACTTTGAGTTTGCCTGAAGATGATTTGCATTCTTAACAGCTTAGCAATT
Source organism: Puma concolor (assembly GCF_028749965.1). Classification (NCBI taxonomy): domain Eukaryota; kingdom Metazoa; phylum Chordata; class Mammalia; order Carnivora; family Felidae; genus Puma; species Puma concolor. The sequence continues at coordinate 43,978,630 of NC_141681.1, forward strand.
TAAAAAACTTCCTGAAAATACTTCTAGCGCATATTTTTGCTCATTTATGTTCTCCTTTTTACTATAATGTTGACATGAAAAGACCAATTTATTTTTAGGAATTTTGAAATACATATATGCATATATATTTTTTAATGTTTATTTTGGGGGAGAGAGAGTGCAAGCAGGGGACGGGCAGAAAGAGAGGGAAAGAGAGAATCTCAGACTCCGTGCTGTTCGTGTGGAGCCAGATGTGGGGCTCGAACTCACAGACTGTGAGATCATGAACTTGGCCGAAATCAAGTTGGATGTCCCAGTTTTTAGGAATTTCTGAAAAACTACCTACTCTGCAGTGGTACTCATACTTTTCAGTGCTATTATTGATTTACTCTTAAAATATTTTTTATTGTTTCCATGTAGTTTTGGGGTGAATGGGTGTAGAATCATTGCCAGTCTGCTACCTTGATTTGGTTTAATTCTTTTTCTTAACTGTCAAAATTTTAATTTCTAAGAACTAGATTTTTTTTTTTTTTTTTACATTTTATTTATTTTTGAGAGACCGAGCATAAGTTGGGGAGGGGCAGAGAGAGAGAGGGAGACACAGAGTCTGAAGCAGGCTCCAGGCTTCCAGCTGTCAGCACAGAGTCCGACACAGGGCTCAAACCCACGAACTGTGAGATCATGACCTGAGCCAGAGCCAGATGCATAACCGACTGAGCCACCCAGGCGCCCCTAAGAACTTCATTTTTTATTTCTACCTTCTAGCAGCCTGAGTTTGTCCTGTGGCTACAGTATGCATCCCTTTGAGCTCACAAACAATATCAATTGTTGAATTTATTTAAAATATCTACTCGTTCGTATAACATCCTTCTCATTTCTTTTTACTCAGCTTTTTCCCTCTTGGGTTAATGATGTTTATGTCTGGATTTTTTGGCTCACATTTATAAGTGAATTTTAAGGTGAATTAATAGTATTAGCCTGGGCATCAACAGGGTTAGCAGTTGCTTCCGTTACTGTCGATTTCCCTTCATACAGTTATCTTCCTAGTGAAGCTTAGATCAAACAAATCTGTTTTCCCCATTGAACCCTGCCTCTGACCTTGCCAATACAATGACTAACTTCTAGCAATACTGTTGCTACAGGAGCCCTCCTCCCAGCACTTGATTGCCTCTCACAGGATTTGGTTTTTCTTCTTTTTTTTAAAAAGTAATCTCTACACCCATCATGGGGCTTGAACTCACAACCCCAAGATCAAGAGTCACATGCTTTTTTTTTTTTTTTTTTTTTGTTTTAACATTTATTATTGAGAGATAAGAGGGCATGAGCATGGGAGGGGCAGAGAGAGGGGGAGACACAGAATCCGAAGCAGGCTCCAGGCTCTGAGCTGTCAGCACAGCCCAACATGGGCTCAAACCATGAGATCATGACCTGAGCCAAAGTTGGACACTTAACTGACTGAGCCACCCAGGCACCCCATGAGTCGCATATTCTTCCAACTGAGCCAGCTGGGCACCCCAGGATTTACTTTAAGCTTGGGGAATCTGAGGTTCCACTTTAAAATTCGTCTTAGCAGGTGGCCACACTTAACATGGTCATCACAAAGTGAGAAATTTGTGTATTTACTTCTAGTGTTCTTTTGACCTTTGTTTGTATTGATCTTGCTAGTGTTTGCTGAACTTTGTAGTAAAGTAATAATGACGTTAAGTTTGGGACCTTTTTTTGTTTTTTTAAGATAGAGAAAGAGAGCGTGCTTGTGTGCATGAGCAGGGGAAGGGGAGAGAGCATCTCAAGTAGGCTCCACACTGTCAGCACAGAGCCCAAGCAGAACTGAATTCCAGGAACCAGGAGATCATGAGCTGAGGTCAAGAGTCAGATGTTTAACCAACTGAGACACCTAGGCGTCCCTTAGTTGGGACCTTTTTAAATTTCAGTGCAAGTTTTTTATCCATTGGAATTTTTAAATTTTTCATTGGCTTTTATTTTTTGTTTGTATGCTTGGGAAATCGTAAATAGGTGCTAATATTGCCTGAAGTACATCACTTTTTCTCTTCTTTATATAAACGTTAATGTTGTAGTCGTCAAAGACAACTTGAAAAGAAAAACAGCACATTGGTTCCATGCATCTGTGAAAGTGTTACCATTATTCGGAGAAATTAGCATATTGGTATTTATTATTGGGAGGTTGGCTTAAAATTGATAAGAATAACCACTAGGAAGATACCCCAAAATTGATTTAATGATATCAGAGATGAATACAGCTAGGCCCTTAATTCGCTGTTAGTTTGCAGAATAGTTTATAGAGTCTTCAAGATTTCTTTTCAGTAAACACAGCCTTTCACATGATCACTAACTGTTAAAGAAAGTTGAAAGAAAATCAGTCTCTTAAAAAGGCCATGATTTTCTTTATGTTTTCTGCCATCTAGAAGGGAAGATTTAAGTCATTTTTAAAGTTTATTTGAGAGAGAGCATGCGGAGCGGGTGGGGGGGGAGGGGGAGGGAGAGAGAGAAAGAGGGAGAATGAGAATGAATGAATCAGTCCCAAGCAGACTCTCCTGTCAGTGCAGAGCTCAATGCGGAGCTCGAACTCAGAAACCATGAGATCGTGACCTGAGCCGAGATCAAGAGTCAGATGCTTAAGGGAGCCACCCAAGTGCCCCTATTTAAGTCATTTTTTATTGACCGTGCAGTAAAGAAGACCATAGGCTTCAAATTATATGGTATATAAAAGCATAAGATTTCTGGTTTCTGCCTGTATTTTTTCTCCAAAGATTTTTTTGAACAAACAACCAAACCCAAGAAAGAAGCTTCTTGTGCCTTGTGCACTGGATCCTCCTAACCCTAACTGTTATGTATGTGCCAGCAAGCCAGAGGTGACTGTTCGGCTGAATGTACACAAAGTGACTGTTCTCACATTACAGGATAAGGTAAGTGTACAGGCTAGTAATCTTCCACAAGGTTCGTTTTCCTTTCCTAAAAAAAAAGAAAACGTAGGCTCCCTTTTGCGGTATAGTTTAACCTGATAACAAACTAAACCACATAATTACTGCGAAAGGCTCTGACTGCTAAAATGCATTGCTCTGATATTCTAGGTTGCTTTACTGTCTGGGTTCCTACTACGTTTTTGGTCTGTGGTTCCAGAATATGTGCCTCACATCCCAGAAAGGAATAGATGAATTTGGATGGAATATGCACCACAGGTTGTACAGAGGTGACACAGTTTCTTGGCAAGCAAGAGACACTGTTAGCAGATAGTGTGTGAATTGTGTTTTCTGACAGACAGTATCCTTAAATGGTCTAGTAAGGGTCCTGATTTTGGTGTGTTAAGTTGGCGTCTTAGGAAATGCAGCATTTGTGCATGTGGATATACCAGTGGCGCTGTGGAGTGAGGGAAATGGAAGTTTAGTGTGTGGTCTGGTCCTTAGGTTCTTCCTAAATTGGTTAGGTTAGTTTCTCTGTGTTTGGGAAGATTTCCAAAATGGCCTGAATGGATGCTACTTCCTACTTTGGGGATCACTTCAGATTGCTTTCTGATAACGTTCATCATCATGTTTCATATTTACCCAACATAGGGGGCATAGACCTTTGCGGCCCAGGCTGCTTGAGAGGGAATAGCCTTTCTCCCAGAATTGATTACATAGGGCAGATTGATTTGAGCTTACGTTTTGATGGAGAAGCAGCAGGATTTGGTATACTGGCCAGCAGAGGCTGATTGCCCCACCCGGTTCCTTAGGAAATAGTTGTAGTTGGTATGTACTCATTCTTGAGCTTAAAGGCAAGTCTACTATTTTTAGGGTAATATGACCTTTAGAGAATTCCCTTGTTATTTTTTAAAAATGTTTATTTATTTCTTTTGAGAGAGCATGAGCGAGTTGGGGAGGGAGAGAGAGAATTCCAAGCAGACTCCACGCTGTCAGTGAACAGTGAGATCATGACCTGAGCTGAAATCAGGAGTTGGACATTAACTGAGCCACCCAGGTGCCCTTCCCCTGTCATTTCTAAAAGCAGCTAGTATTTCACAGATTGTTATCACTCTTTATCCATCTTGAAATTTATTTTTTTTTTAATTTTTTTTGTGTTTATTTATTTTTGAGAGAGAGAGAGAGAGAGAGACAGCATGAGTGGCGGAGGGGCAGAGAGAGAGGGAGACACAGAATCCAAAGCAGGCTCCAGACTCTGAGCTGTCAGCACAGAGCCCCACGCAGGGCTCAAACCCACAAACTGCGAGGTCATGACCTGAGCTGAAGTTGGACGATTAACCGACTGAGCCACCCAGGTGCCCCTATCCATCTTGAAATTTAAAGAGAGATGGCACTTGGGAAGAGGAAGACTAATCCAAGAATCTGTCTTATAAATTTTCCATCTATAGAACATCTTCCACTACAGGATTGGCTGAGAGACTAAGATGAAATGTGTTAAATGTCTAGCTCAGTATCTAATCTGTAGGGAATACCAAGAGCCAGTCGGGAGTTTGCAATCTCCCATTTGGAGGAGGTTTTATCTGAATGTTCTCAGTGGTCAAACATGGGAGTACAAGGTGGACAGCATGGGCATGGAGTAATTGGGTGAATTTCCAGTGCTTTCTGCATGTCCTGGGTGTCCTAAAGAACAACTTGCCCCCTTTCCATTTCTGATGGAACGGGAAAGTATGGGGGGAAAATGTCTGTTTTTTCTTTTTCTTTTTCTTTTTGTATGGTCTTTAACTACATATATTAATATGTTAAATTTTTTTGTCTTCTAGATCGTGAAAGAAAAATTTGCTATGGTAGCACCAGATGTCCAAATTGAAGATGGGAAAGGAACAATCCTAATATCTTCAGAAGAGGGAGAGACAGAAGGTATTACACGTTGCATTTATTCACTCTCCTCATTTGGGTAGAAACTATATACATGAAGAAGTAACATGAGTCTGTTCATTGTGCATATTGCTCGGTATCACAGCTGAAAGGGGCAATGTTTGGTCACGAAAGTGCACTCCCTAGGTGGCACTGTCTTGCTGGGATCACCACAGTTCCAGGTGTGGGGACTTCCATATTGTCAGGGTGTCTCAGGGACTATTTCTCAAGAACCCAGTGCACAGTTATGTTTACAGTGACCATAATGCTCTAGTCCACTAACAAGGACTATCCTTGCCTGGATCCTTGAAGCTAAATTAGTAATGGGAACATTGCTCTGGCCGTTAGGGTAATTTAAGGCTATTAAGGGGTTTTGTTTGTTTTGAGAGAGAGTGCGCATGGGGATGGGATGGGAGGTACATAGGGAGAGGGCAAGAGAGAATCTTGAGCAGGCTCCACACCCAGCTCAGAGCCCACACAGGGCTCGATCACAACCATGAGATCGTGACCTGAGTGGAAATCAGGAGTCAGACACTTAACTGACGGAGCCACCTAGGCACCCCAAGGCTATTAGGTGTTTTTTCAAAGAGCAGAGAAGCCTTGATAGCCTGCCATAGAGCAGAAAGTAGTACTGAAAATCATTGCACACCTTTGGCTTTCCAGGCTTTCTAGGCTTTCCTTTTCAAAAGTTCAAGCAGGTTGTCATCCCTTTTGTTAATGCATTTGTTGTATAAAGTACAAAGCATTTGGTTCTGTTGAAGCTTTCTTAGAATTGGTTATGGTTGTGCTCCCTTCAGACTGTGCTAGTCAATCTTCGTGTACTTAGATGTTCCCACACCTCTTCAGTCACTTTGGCAGCTCATCTCTTTGCGCTGCCATTTTAGTTGATTTCTCCACATCCCCAATTTTGTCATGGTACCATTACTTTGGGCACTGTTTTCCCAAAATAAGATGTATTTATTCACACATTTGTTCATTGGTCATTTATTCAGGACACTATGTCAGATCCTGATAGGGTTATTCAAATGTCAAGCCTTTAAATTAAAACTTAGTGTCAGGATTCCTTTTGGCTGTAGTTTCTAGTCAAGAAATTGCTTGAGATACTAGGTCATGAGTAATTCAAGACCCTGTTTTGGCTAGGTAGTAGTCTGTTTTAAGAATCCAGTTGAATGTTTAAGCCCCATTTTAGCTAGCTGTCTTCATATGCACATAGAAAGTTTGTCCATGACGATACACTCTCCCTTGGTTCTGGCCAGCTCTTTCAAATGCTTGGGCTTTAAAAATGGAAACTGGTCAAGAATCTCAGTGGCTTAAAACTGGTCCTTCTCAGTAGCACATGTAGCAGCATACATGTGCTACTGAGTACTAAGGGTGGGATTTATTCAAATACATTTAGGGCCCTGTGTTACAGGTATAGTCCTGTGTTTATAATTCAAGAATGAATAAGGCAGTGGTCCCTGTCTTGAAGTACTTTAAAGCCTGGAAGGAGAGGAAAGATGGTCAACAAGTGGATTTACTACAATCTAAGAAATAACTGTAGGAAGAGAGCATACAAGGTCGGAAGCCTTGTGAAGGGGAAGGGTCACAGGAGAAAGGACTCCTGGGCCAGTTCTTAAAGAAGTAAAGGCCCCCTGGCAGAGAAGGGAATGTCTACATTTGGGCAGAATCAGCAGCTGCTATAAAACGCATGAGCTTGTGAAACAACGTAAAAGGCTTTCAGAACGTCCAGTTATTTGTTTCACTGGAAAGTAGGGTGCTGTGGGGTTGGTGGTGGTGGCACAGCTGGAGGGCTTCGTGTGGCATACATGTGACATGTATTTGTAGTCCTCCCCCAGTGACCTCCTCCCACCAGGATTTATAAGCAGGGAATGTATTGTATTTACCTTCTAGCATAGTCTGCAGAGGAGGAGTTAAGCATGTGAAAGAAGAAACAGGGGGCCAGTTAGGGAGAAAAAACTGAAGGTAGTGAGGGTTGTTTACTGAGGCATAAGCAGATGACAGAGTTGAGATTTGCAGTCAGAGTTTATGGGTCGGCCAGGTGAAGAAAAGTGTCATTGTTGGGCTTGTACAGGACTGTCGCCAGGACTCTGGCTTTGGAGATGATGTTAATTGACCAGGATAGATGCATAGTAGACTACTTTTCTTTCTAACATGTTGGATCTGAAGAGTTTGTAGTTAAGTAGGGAATATGTAAAAGGGCTTGAGGATGGAAGTCTGGGTAGGAGCTACCATTCTCTAAAGGCATTCCAGATAGATTAAAAAGTTAAAATAAGAAATCTGTAGGGGCGCCCTGCTGGCTCAGTCAGTGTTGCATATCTCGATCTTGGGGTCATGAGTTGGAGCTCCACGTTAGATATAGAATTTACTTTAAAAAAAAAAAAAAACTAAAAGAATTAGAAACTGTCAGTAGTGGGGCGCCTGGGTGGTTCAGTCAGTTGGGCACATGACTCTTGATTTCAGCTCAGGTCATGATCCCAGGGTTGTGGGATCAAGCTTTGCCTTGGGCTCTACACTGTGCATGAAGCCTGCTTAAGATTCTCTCCCTCTCCGTCTCTGTCTCTCAGGTGTCCAACTTTGGCTCAGGTCATGATCCTGTTTGCGAGTTGGAGCCCCACATTGGGTTCACTGCTGTCAGCACACAGCCCACTTGGGATCCTCTATCCCCCTTCCTCTGTGCCCCTCCCCTGCTTGAGCTCTCTCTCTCTTTCTCTCAAAAATAAAAACATTAAAAAAAAAAAAAGATTCTCTCTCTCTCTCCCTCTCCCTCTCTCTCTCTCCCCGCTCTTCTCTCCTTCTCTCCCCCACTTACTCTCCAAAAAAAGAAACCATCATTAGTTTCTGGGTTTCAAGGAGGGGATCCTTTCTAAGCATTTTCCTTACAAGCAACTAAATAATAACCAACAAAGAAAAAGATTATTAGATTATATAGAAAATTACATACATTTAACAATAACTAGAATTTAAAATACAGTTTACTTAGCATGTGCCAGGCACTGTATAGGTCAACAGGTTCTATATAGCGTGTCCCTCATGGAGCAAATATTCAATAAAGTGCACTCTGTTGTGAGGAGAGGGTATAAATTGGGAGCAAAGTGAGGAAGCAGTTTTGTAAATGATACTTGAGTGCTTGTATAGGTTAAGAGAGAGGAGCATCTGAACATTCAGGGGAGAAAGGATAATTAAGGCAGAAAGACCCAACAGTAGGTAGGAGGAGGTGGTGACCTAAAAAGTTGGGTTGGAGGAATTGTTTTTCATGGGAGTATTTTAATCCATGTATCAGGTTTATTGAGTGTTAGGGGGTGCTGTGCTAGGTACTTTGCTGCATGAAGCAGAAATGACATGTGGAAACTAAAACTATAGAGTGATTATTTTTGGGAGTCCCCACTGACTTGTCATTGAGAAATGTTGAAAATTTGTGTTGAAAAACGGAAAGATCCATTCAAATCAACAGTTTTCTCATGTTTCTGTAAAATTTGCTGAAAAGTGAAGTTGTTGTAGATAATCTCTTTGTAAGTAGAATATATGTTGAACAACTCTAAAAGTCGTCTTCGACTCCTTCAGGATTCCAGATTAATTTGGTTTGAATGGGAGAGTGTCAGAATTTCTCACCGTTTGGGGTTTTTTGCAACAGTTTTAATAGTTGAGCTTTCAGGGCTGAATTTCTAAGTGTCTAATATTGTAGTGGACTAGTTTGCTAGGGCCACCATTCCAAAATATGCAGACAGAGTGACTTAAGTGACAGAAATTTATTTTCTCATAATTCTGGAGGCTCCAGGTCGAAAGATCAAATTATCCACAGGTTTGCTTTCTCTTGAGGTCTCTCTCCTTGATTTCTGAGAAAAATGTTGGATTATGCCCAGCCTGACAGCCTCATTATATCTTCATCACCTTTTTAAAAAAAACCACTCTCTCACATTCTGAGGTGCCTAGGGTTAGGGCTTCAACATACGAATTTGAGGGGATGACAATTGAGCTTATAGAGGGGGGATTAACCTTTTTAAAGCTAATGTGACTGCTCTGTGGAAATATAACTTTAGTTTCTAAATTTCTTTCCAATTTCTTAGCTAACAATCATAAAAAGCTGTCAGAATTTGGAATTAGAAATGGGAGCCGGCTTCAAGCAGATGATTTCCTTCAGGACTATACTTTATTGATCAACATCCTTCATAGGTGGGAACTATTAATATTTTAAGTGTAAGAAATTATTTGAATATTTAAAGAGTGAAGAAAAAGATGTTTTCTTACCCGTAAGCCCTGCTGTTCACTTGAAACCACATGGTATATTTGCTTGAGTTGGCTACTCAGTTCCTTTGAGGCTTGACCTACAGAGGAATTTGGGGAATTCTGAAATAAAAGGAATAGGCAAAAAATGTTTAAGGGTAACTATCATCAGTGGTGTCTGATCAGAAAGACCTAGAAAAGGTAGAAATCCAAGCATTTGAATAGTTATAATCAGAGATGAGTTCATTTTGATAGTTGAACTAAAATAAAAATTTCAACCATTTTAAAGATTCATTAGAAGAAAGGAAGAAATATTTCCCTCATAAAACACAAATTTAACTTGTGATCTTAATAATGAGATAATGAAAAGAATTATAGATGTTTGAATCACTTTTTTTTTTTAATGTTCTGCCCATTTTATAAAAAAACTTCAAAGTGCTTGCATTACAGAGTATTTGCATGTATATAACACAGTTAAAATACAGATAGTCTTCCATTTTGGTATGTTTACCTGTCAAATAAAGTGCACTTTTGTGCATGCCCATTGACACACCTAAATTGCACACCAACTTAGGACTTTGGGCATTATCTTACAAACATGGAGGGTTGCTGTCTGCATCTGATTGTTTTGCCAGTATTGCCATCTCTTTACAAACATACAGTTTGTGTAGTTGTTTGGAGAATATCACATTTTATATACTTGGTTTATAAAAAGCATAAAATGACAGGGAAGACTGAATGTGAGTTATTAGTAAGTGAGTTATTAGTTTCACAAAGTTAGACAATTGAGTCAAAGAGAATTTTTGCTAGGGTGTGATCCCTAGTCTCAATTAGACACCGTTGGATGTTCGTGGTGTGCTCGTGTTCAAGTTCACAAGAAAAAACAATGAAAGTAGATCTACAGTAAAATGGAAATATCAGATGGTGTCTAAAGAGGAGGCATAATTAGGGTTTGTTTGTTTTTTTTATCATATTTTTTAGCTCCTTGGGAACAGAACCCTCCCCCCTTATAACATAACATGTAAGTCTTTTGTTTGACTTTCATGCATTAAACTTTCATACATGTTTTTGCAAATGTGTTACAAAATCAGGGTACTGCCAGTAAAGATGGTGGGGAGACCCAGAGTCCATGTAACCCTGTTCCTTAAACGCCAAATTACTTTGGTCAAGATCAGGGTTGAGTGTATAGACTCTTCACCTGGTAGCTAAAGAAATAATGCCTTAAGAGCAACATTGGGCCACAAAGTTTTAGACTCCGTTTTCTGCTCTAGAAGTGAAAGTTATGTAACATTTTTAAAAAACCTTTTCCCTGATTTGAAGGGGCAATGGTATTGAACACTTGAAGTGGAGTTTTGAATTAACAACAGAAATTTGTTGTGTGCAGTGTTATTTTTAATTTTAGCTCTTTGAAAATCAGCATCTGTATATTTGGTGTGTATATAGTAAATGCACTTGGAGCTTTGAGGAACAGTGTCTCTGGTGTGCCTTTGTCATGGGGTCCAGTTTTATAGTGTCTGATTATTTTACAGTGAGGACCTAGGGAAGGATGTTGAATTTGAAGTTGTTGGTGATGCCCCAGAAAAAGTGGGGCCCAAACAGGCTGAAGATGCTGCCAAAAGCATAACCAATGGCAGTGACGATGGAGCTCAGCCTTCCACGTCCACTGGTGAGTCATGGCCCTAGCCAGCCAGCATTTTGTTAATTAATCCACCAAGCAAGACATTATATAGAAACAAACTATGAGTATTTTACGAATTTTACCGTAAAATAGAAATCTGTAGGATTGTTAAAGGTGTAGATTGGTTTGGCATTGGTTGTTTTAATTCTTATGGAAAATAGGAACTATTATTTTTTGTTAGTGGGCTTTTATCAACGTTTTTTTTTATTTATTTTTGGGACAGAGAGAGACAGAGCATGAACGGGGGAGGGGCAGAGAGAGAGGGAGACACAGAATCGGAAACAGGCTCCAGGCTCTGAGCCATCAGCCCAGAGCCCGACGCGGGGCTCGAACTCACGGACCGCGAGATCGTGACCTGGCTGAAGTCGGACGCTTAACCGACTGCGCCACCCAGGCGCCCCAGTGGGCTTTTAAAACTAGAAGTGTCACTGAGTTTACTAGTGTGTGGAGACAGTTCATTCTTGGTAGTAGTTTTGGATTTTGTATGCTTGTTTCCCCCTAAATAGGGGAAGCAAATCAATGCATCTCTGTTGAGTGAACAGATAGAATTTTAGAATTTCACAGTTTCCTGAGAACCGGTATGACTTTGGTAAAGTGCATCAGGAACTCTGTTACCCTGAGTTTTCAGTGCTAGTGCTTGGTGATTTACTGTGCTCGGATTTGGATGTTTACTACCTGCTCACATCACGCAACCCTCCTCTCTTCATTTTTCAGTCAGGAAACTAAAGTTAACTTTTTTTTAACCCCAAGTTTTTGGTGTTCTTTGGAATATGGTTGTTCTTGGTTCTCCTGTCCTCTCAGAATTTTAAAGATGAATTTTGAGACTAACTAGAGCATGGCCCACCTGTGAGCCATGGGTTCATGACCTTTTTTCCCCTCCAGAAATGGAAAAGTCTATCATTTTCCTATGAGGAAGGGACAATGGTCATTTTTAAAAAATCATAATTTGAAATATGCATTGATTGATCCATTACCATGGGGTTTGGGAGGCTTTAGCCATGAGTAAGATAGGCAGGTACTCTGCCTTTGGTTTGGCAGGCGTGGGATGGGGGGTGGTACACAAAACCAACTGTAGTGTAAAGTTAAGAGCATGCACTATAGAGCCCACTGTGTGGGTTTGAATCCTGGCCTCGACTTCTGCTGTTGTGTGGCCTTGGGCAAGTCAGTCTCTGTACCTCAGTTTCCTTTTCTAGAAAACGGATAATATTATTGTCTTCTTTATAGGGTTGTTGTGATGATTAAATGAGTTGTTATATGCAAAGTGCTCAGAACAGTTCCTGGCACCTTGTAAGTGCTATGTATATGTTGTTGTTGTTGTTGTTTTATTATTATTATTACCACCGCTACCAGTATTAGGATATGCACCCTCCCCTTTTTTGTTGGAGAAATAGAAACGAGGAGCTATAATAATTTGAGTTACATAATGCTTGTTACAGTTTTTTTGTTTAGATTAGAAAACAAAAATAGGTGCTCGTTACAGAAAACATTAAAACAGTACAGAAATGTATAATGTATAAAGTGAAGGTTCCCTAAGGGTAGCTATTCTTAAGTTTGATGTATATTGGAAATGCTGACTTTTCACTTTCATAAAATATTAGTGAATCACTAGTAACGCCCACACTTTTAACCATTTTTTCCTTTTTTTTTGAAATAAGCACAAGAGCAAGATGATGTGCTCATAGTTGATTCAGATGAAGAAGGTCCTTCAAATAATGCTGACATCAGTGAAGAAGAGAGAAGTCGCAAGAGGAAATTAGATGAGAAAGAGAATATCAGTGCAAAGAGGTCACGCACAGAACAGACAGAAGAGCTTGACGATGTCATAGCATTAGATTGAACAGAAATGCCTCTAAACAGAACCCTCCTAACTGCAGTAGGTCATCTGGGCAGAACCAGGTTATTTGTTATGTCCTTTGTTCCAAAGGGAAAAAATTGACACCGTTGACCTGAAGATGATTCTGCTCCCTTTGAAAGCATTCATTTTGCTAGAACAATTAGAAACATTGCAGTATGCTGTATTGAAAGTAGGATTATAGTTTTAAAGCCCTTTGAACAAAGTGTGTGCATAACCAGTCATGAGATAAAACACCACAATGCATGTTGCCTTTTTAATGTAAATACCCTTAGGTATCATTTAACAGTTTTAAAATATTGTGGTTTAGTAAAGTTGATACCTGGTTATAAATATTATGCCTTTATTTTTGGTTAGAAGAAGAATTATTTTTAGCCTAGATCTAACCATTTTCATACTCTTAACTGACTGAAACAGATTCAAAGAAGTATCACGTGCTATGCATTGAAACTTGTTTTTAAATGTTAACTGGCACTATGTATATTAATGTAAAACGATGTTAATTTACTCAAGTTTTCAGCTTGTACTGCCTGGTATGTCTGTGTAAGAAGCCAATTTTTGTGTATTGTTACAGTTTCAGGTTATTTATATTTGGTGTTTTGTAGAACTCAAATACGACTACACTGTACTTATGGACCAAATAAATGGCATCTGCATACTTGTTATACGAGCCTGCAGAGTTCACGTTTCTGCTGCCTTATTGGGTTTATATACTACTGCAGGCATGCAAAATTCTTCCCTTCTAAAAAACTAACTCATAATGGATGTGAAGGTTAAAAATCACCTCCACGGTTTGCCATAGATGAGTACTTTCTAAAATAAAATTTTTAATGGCAATGTTGCTTTTTAAGTTTGGATTGTAAACAACTGGGCTTTTGTTGAGAATTCATTTAAGTGGTCTTTGCCTAGCCCCAGTAACATAGAACCTTGGCTTTGAGATTCCACAGCAGGGGAGAGTCTTCTCCATTCTGCAGTCTTCCCTGGGCTGCCCCTCCAACCCCCAATTCATCAAAGTCCCTTCTTGAGTGTACCATTTAGAGCCCAACTCCAGCATACAGATGTGGCCAGACCAGCACTAGATGGATCAGCACCTATGTCTCTGCCCAGGACCTTAGAGTACCCTGGCCCTTAGGGTTCTTCTCTCTTCACACAGATGTGCCTTGAATTTTCAGATAATAGAAACCCCCTGAAGCTGTTTTCCCCCATTCTGTACCTTGGCCGTTGGTGGTTTTGACCACAGTCGATTCAAATTTCAAGTTGATAGCTCATTGTTTTGTTCCCCTTTGTGTAATTCTTATTCTGCCATCTAGCTTATTAATTCTTACTCCTTGTTTTATATCATTTGTAAATTCAGAATGTAATCAAAGCCTTCAGAAAATCATGTTGAACAAGACTCAGCCCTCAGGAGCATGCTGCTTGATGCCCACAAGATGGACTGACTTCCAGCCTTCAGTACAGCAGTGAGCAAGCTGAATCCCCACCTACAACTATAGGAGTCTGTGAGGTTCACTTTACCTTTAGATTTTTAGAAGATGTTCCATTTTCCTCCAGGAAAAAGAAAATCTCAAAATGACAAAACTATGTAACAGACAATAATGAAATATTCTGGAATACCACCTCTCAGAAATGTTTCAGTTAACTGGTTGGTCACTGGTGATCATGGTCAGTTTGGAAATTCCATTCCTAAAACCTCACAGCGCCCCTTTAGACTCAACTGTCCATGTGTTTTCAACATTTTGTATATGTATGTTCTTTTCCATTTTAATGTACATGGCAATGAGTACCAGTTTGATCTGTAGAGATACGCTTGTGTTTTGGGAGACCAGTGCATTTTGTCTCTACAACTCTGTTACTACCTTTTCCAGCAGGGTCTGTCCCTTTTCTACCTGTTTCAATAAAATCAGGGTCAGCAAGGCAGGTCCAACACAGAGGTATTGCCCAAGTAGACTAAGCAGATCCAAGCTGCCTCCACATACCTGGAGCATGGAGACACTCCAGATTTGGCCTTGTGTTCATGGTTTTCCCATGTGAGTTTGTCTTCTCAGTTGGGGAGCCAGACGCAGAGCTCGTCAAGGGTCTTTCCCCAGCAGCTCTATCCTGAAATAGTCTGACAAACCATCTTCCAGCCTTAATGGGAACGGTCTGGTGACTCAAGTTTACCTATGTAGCCTGTTGTCTCAAAGATCAATCTGCATACTTGGCATGTATGAGAAGATTCAGTGTTTTAATATAGAATAGCTTGACCCCTTCATGAAATAACCAATCAGGCGGACATCAATGGATGCCAAAACCTTTTGCAAAAGGCTGTTGAACAGAATCTTTACACAGTGCTCAAATGTTGCTATAAAGATAATTTGCAAAACGAAAAAATCAACCTTTGATAACGGACTGATCTGTCACCGCTATAAACCTGTCTTCAAACCTAGCATCAATAATGGGACAACTTGATGTGTGCTTCGTAATGAGATGATATGAAGAATACAACAGAACGTAGGCAAAAAAACCCATGTTAACCTGAACTTAATCCACCATCTAGACCTGACTTCCAGCTGACAGGAAATAGAGGGGGTAGAGGAACAAACCAAACAACATTAGGAGACAACTACAGAATGTGGGACATTCTGGAACTCAAGTGCAAAATAAATGACTTTAACAATTCTTGTGACAATTGGAAATGGAATAAAGTGATAATGGAATTATTTTCTTAGGTATAATAATGTACTTATGGAGGCTACTGTCCTTATTCTTGGAATATTAGGAATGAAATGAAGCTTCATAACAACTTTTAAATGGCTCAGCAAAATGTATAATAAAGATAAAATTAACATTTATTGAATCTAGGTGGAGCCTGTATACATTGTTCATTGTACTATCCAACTTTTCTCTGAAAACTTTCGTAATAAAGGTGGATATATATATATATAGTCTGTATTTTCCTTTTGAGCCTATGTGACTTTCAAGTTTTGTAATGAATATATTCTATGATTTAAATCAAAAAGGCAATAAAGTTATTAAAAATCTAAGTTGGCATGAGAAAGTGTTGCAGTGATTCCTGGGTCCAACATTTATGAAGTCCTCTGTGTCCTTGTTGCTAGGCTGTGACTTAGGAAGAATTCTCTTTCACTTGAGTCTCCATAGAATCAAGATAGCCAAGTTGCTCCCAGTAGATTAGTGGTTCGCTTAGAAGTTGTAGAAAACATTTGGTTCATAATAGGTGTTCCTGTTCCTGAAAATTGCCCATCGGTAGCAGGCGTCTGAAGGCATCTGGAAAGGACCTGCTCTGTGGCCAAGGAACATGGGCAAATTTAAGCTTCCTACTAGCCTTTTGTAATCTATAGAAAATCGAAACTTAAAAAGTCAAAGCAGGGAAGAAAGGATGATGGCAGATATTTCTAGTCATTGTGTCTTGGGGAGGTGGTAAAGGCCTCCCAGCATCTCCATTTTGACCATTTCCAGGAGGATATATTTAGAGAAGTATTTTTATAGACGCTTTCATACTGGGAATACATTATTTGCATTCTGCACACAGAGGGAAGTTTTTTTTTGTCCCCTGCAACTAATTTAAAATAAATTCCAGCCAAGAGTTTTGAGAAATTTTTGAACTGCTCTCACTAAAAAAAATCAAGTTGAACTACAGGATTATGATGATGCTGTGCAGTTTGATTATATCTGAAGATACTATGTTATTCTGATAAAATAACATTTTGGGGAGTTTTGCTAATTGTCTCTGACTCAGCTTTAAACATTTTTAATCTTGCAACAAGTGATGACTTACATAGGCAAAGGCTCAGAAAAATTTTACTAGAATGTACAAATGCTCCAGGGTCCTCAGGCTTTTACTTTAGAAATCCACCAACGGGATTGCCTGGCTGGCTCAGTCAGTAGAGTATGCCACTCAATCTCAGGGTGGTGAGTTCAAGCCCAATATTGGGTGTAGAGCTTATTTTAAAAAAATGGGTGCCTGGGTGGCTCAGTCAGTTGAGCATCTGACTGTTGATTTTGGCTTAGATCATGATCTCGTGGTTTGTGGGTTCAAGGCCAAAGTGGGGCTCCTCGTGAGCCTGCTTGGGATGCTCGCTTTCTTCCTTTCTGCCCCTGCTTGCCTGCGCACGCTGTCAGAAAAAAAAAAAAAAGATCCACCAACAATTCACTTTCTCAGGTCAATCTCAGAAAAATGTAGGCATTGTGTACAGTGTCATTCATTCTATAAACATGTATTGCATCCCTACTCTGTGCCGTGCCACACTGAGAAAACCTTGACAGCCTGTGTAGAAACCTTTGAAAGCAGTAAGACACTAAGGACTATTCACAGAAACTCAACTTCTTAGAGAAACTCGAGGTAGCAATAGGCGGTAGGATGGGGATCTGAGGACCCACATCTTCTGTGTTGTCCAGGTTCCCAATTGGTCCCAGCATCTGCTTCCAGCAGCACTGAGTCATGAACACCAACCCCAAGCTCAAAAATGTGATACCAAAAGCTGTTGGAATCAACATTCCCAAATGCTCCCCACCCCCTGCCCCATGGAACTGCAGACCTGCTGGGTATTTGTTTGCCACACACAAAGTTTGTGTATAAATGCCCTTTCCTGGGTGCAGGATAAGGTTTCAGGGCAAGAAAGGGAAGGTCCTTCCAAGGAAGGACCAACTGCTCCCTGATGAAGGAAGGAAGGAAGGGGAAATTATCACATCCTAACCCTAATTCTTAGATTGGGGAACCAAGCCTGTCCATGGCTTTGACTCTTCTGTACCTCTGAAGAGGCCAAAGGGGGGATACCAGGACCAGGGGAAATTGGTGGACTCAATCTGATAGAAAAAGCTGGGCCTCAAAGGAGGGGATGGAAAAATCCCTTTGGGGACAGCTCCCAGTACATGCCCTCCCAGTAGAGAACACACACCTTGGGTCTGGTGCTGTGCGTGGGAAGACTGGCCCCTAGGAGCTGAGCTGGGAGAGGTACAATTGGGCTTCAAGTGAAAGATTTCCTGCTGCTCTCCCTAGGAAGTACTATTTCATAAGGGTAAAGACTGCTGCAACCTGGAGGAGGGAAAGAAGAGTGGATCCCAGCAACTCCTCCATGTGGAGTTTGGCTGTGTGCCGTCCCTCTTCCCTCAGAACCCAAGTTAGACAGCCACACTTGATTGGCATCTGAATGTGTCCCAAGACCGTGGGGAAAAAAACCTGACTTGTGTCTATAATTGGGGTCCAGACACTACAGACAGATAAGGGGATCTGATGGAAGCCAGATTACAAGGAGAGACAGGAGGAGGATCTTTTTGTTGTTTTTGTTTAAGGTTTATTTATTTTTGAAAGAGAGCACAAGCAAGGGTAGGGGCAAAGAGAGAGAGAGAGACAGACAGAATCTGAAGCAGGCTCCAGGGCTTGAAGCCACAAACTGGGAGATCATGACCTGAGCCAAAGTCGGATGCCTAACTGACTGAGCCATCCAGGTGCCCCAAGTTGAGCGACTTTGGCTCAGGTCATGATCTCATGATCTCGTGGTTTGTGAGTTCGAGCCCACATCAGGCTTGCGGCTGTCAGTGCAAAGCAGGCTTTGGATCCTGTCTGCCTCTCTCTGCCCCTCCCCTACTTGTGCTTTCTGAAAAATAAATAAACATTAAAAATTTTTTAAAAAACATTTCTTGGAACATTACTGCATAGAGTATTTTTGTTTGTGTATGACGCCATTAATACCACCAAATTGCTCTTCCTGACAGGATGTGCCAACTGACACTCATACCAGTAAAATATATGCAACTTTCACCACGTCCATTTTTAAATAGTAATGTGGTCAGTGAAATGTGATACTTCATTGCTGATTTAATTTGCTTTTCTCAGAGTGTGGAGATCATTTTTCATGCAATGATATCCTCCAGATATTCGCTCCCCCAAACACTTGCATCCACGTGTACCTGCCCTCAACACCGTGAGCTTGGCTGGCGGTGGGTGGCCGGGTGGGTTGGATTTTTGCAAGACCTGAGAGGTGCTGGGGAAGAACTGCTCAAACAGTGGGGAAGCCACTGCTCAAACGCCAACTGAGGAGAATGGCGCTCCTCATCAATGTTGAGGCCGGACACCCTGGTCAGTCTGCACCAACACAATTCCCCATTCAGGCTCCCTGCGCCCAGCGACACTGTGGGCACCTTCCTGAAATCCTCTGAGCAGGGAGTGCCTGCAAAAGTGAAAAGTCTTCCACTCAAGGTCGTTTTCCGTTTTCTGAATCCACCGGGTCTTGACAGATGATGGTTTGCTTTTCTTCTCTACAAGCTGTTTGAAATATACAAGGACAAGAACTCGGTAGCTTGTGCTTTGGGGAGACAAAGCACTAGTTAGCTCTCCTTCACTGCTCCTCCCTCCCAATGTGGTCCCTGAGGCTCCACTCCGTCCCAGTACCTGTGGCAGCGCAGGTGATTCCAGGAGCCTCCTTGGTGCCTCACCCGGGGCCCCTGAAGGCAGATGCTGGAAAAAGGGAGTGTCCTCACAGCTCTTCGTGACTGCCTAGGGTGGCCACATCTGGGGCTCACTAGCCCACTGGATTAGCCTGAGGCCTGCTTCCAGCCTGGCCTGGCCTTGGGGGCCTGCGACCTGTCCCCAGCCAACCCTGGCTCCCAGCACTCGGCCCCTTCCCCACTAAGTAGTCGGCGGCTCCTGAAACCGATGCGCAGCTTGTTGGCTGGCTCCGGGACCGGCTGGGTGGGGGTCGAGGGGTCACTCGAGGTCCTGGGGGCGCATCTGCACGCGACGCAGTGCTCTCCTGGGTCCTGGGGCAGGCGCAGCGCTTCGGCCCTGGGCTGAACTAGTCCGGCCCAGCGCCTGAAAGTGTGGCGGCGCTGGTTAGTGAGATGGGAGGATGTGGGAACCGTTTGTCAACTGCTCGTATTTCTTATTCCGGCCGGGACTGGGGGAGCCGCCTCCAGCTCAGCCCGCGGGAATGTGGGACCTTTCCAGAGGCCCGACGGCCCCGGGCGCACCGCGGCGCCACAGCCGAGGCCAGCTCCCAGCTGCACGCCCCGGCGTCCAGGCCCAGCCTCCGCGCCCCTCCGAGCTCTCGGCGAAGCGCGGCCACCGCCGCGCCGCCGCCGCCGCCGCCGCCACTCCCCCCACATTCCAGAGGCCGCAGCGCCGTCTCCTTCCTCGCATTCCTGCCCCCACAAAGGAGTCCCTCCGCCCCCCGCGCGGCGGCCGGGAGGAGGGGGCGCGGCCCGGCGCCTCCGAGCGCGCATTCCTCCGCCGCGCGCGCCACTCAGCGGAGCGCCGCGGCCCCCGGACCGCGCGTGGCCGGCGGAACGACCCCGGCCCGGCGCCGGCCCCGCCCCGCCCCG
This sequence comes from Puma concolor, assembly GCF_028749965.1. Classification (NCBI taxonomy): domain Eukaryota; kingdom Metazoa; phylum Chordata; class Mammalia; order Carnivora; family Felidae; genus Puma; species Puma concolor. The sequence goes on from NC_141681.1 coordinate 43,998,509, forward strand.
CGCCCAGGGGTCCCGGGGCGGGCTCCGGGCTTGGGGCGGACGATGCGGCGGCGCGGCCGGAGCCGCGGCGGGAAGCGGAGGCGGAGGTGACGCGCCAGGGCCGGCGGGCCGGGCCATGCAGCGCTCCCGGGCGGCCGCGGACGAGGCGGCCCTGCTCCTGGCCGGGCTGGCCCTGCGGGAGCTGGAGCCGGGCGGCGACTCTCCAGGCCGGGGTCGGCGGGGCGCGCGGCCCGCACCGGGAGACGAGGCGGCGCAGGCGCTGGGCCGCAGAGGGAAGGGCGGCGGCGGCGGCCCCGAGGCCGGGGCGGACGGACTGAGCCGTGGGGAGCGAGGCCCGCGGCGCGCGGCGGCCCCCGAGCTCAGCGCGCAGCCTGCGGGCAGCCCGCGGGCCAGCCTGGCGGGCTCCGACGGCGGCGGCGGCGGCGGCGGCGGCAGTGGCAGCGCCCGCTCCAGCGGCATCAGCCTGGGCTACGACCAGCGCCACGGCAGCCCGCGCTCCGGCCGCTCGGACCCGCGCCCCTGCCCCGGGCCGCCGTCGGTGGGCAGCGCCCGCTCCAGCGTGTCCAGTCTCGGCTCCCGCGGCTCGGCCGGCGCCTACGCCGACCTGCTCCTGCCCGGCGCCGGCCCGGCGCCGGCTCGCTCCCCGGAGCCTGCGGGGCCGGCCCCCTTCCCCCTGCCTTCGCTGCAGCTGCCCGCGGGCCGGGAGGGCGGCCCGAGCGCGGCGGAGCGACGGCTGGAGGCGCTAACCCGCGAGCTGGAGCGGGCGCTGGAGGCGCGCACGGCGCGGGACTACTTCGGTGAGCGAGCTTGGCCGTGGCTCGGCCGGGGGAGAGCGCGGGGTGGGCCGGGGTGAGAAAAGCGAGTCTCCGTGGGGCTGGGCAGAGGGTGTGTGAGTGCGAACCGCAGGGTCCGAGGTTTATTTACAGCCGCGACTTCGACTGTAGGTCTCTGGCCTAAGAAGGGGTTCCGGCAAAGTGAGTTGATGCACTCACTGCCTTACCTTTAAGAAAAAGTCATGCCAATAGGCACAATAAGCCATTTTCGGGTCATTTCTTCTTAACCCTTGGCACGTGCCTCTGCTCCTCCTGCACTGTGCTCCGTGATCAGCCGGGCAACCCCAGCACTGTAGGGACTGGTGCCCCCGTTCCCCCCAGGAGTGTGGGGAGTGGACAGGAGCAGAGAGTTGCGGTGGGCCGGGTACCACCGGACCCGCCTGACCTGCAGCTTTGGTAATGGCAGTGGCAAGGGGGCAGAGTGTGTGAGGGAGGGGACGCCCACCCTGAGGCCCACCACACCACACCCTGGGCTGTGTGGTGTATGCGGGCTGCTTCCAAAGGGAATCCTGCTTCACAGCATTTCAAAGCCCACCAGTCTCTTACGGCCTCCATTTCCCAGTCTGCCTTTGGCCTCCTGATCCCTAGTCCTTTGGATAATTCGGAGGCCTCTTACTGAGGCTGGAGGTTCTGAGAGGGGGCCTGGGGAGGGGGCTTCCCTTCCTCCATTACTGATAAGCAGGAAGGCAGACGCACCTGGCTCTGAGGGGGTGAGGGTGGGGGTGGTTATCTTGCTGGGCAGGACTGGGCTGTCCTGGGGTTTGTATCTTTTCATGCATTCATTCCAGCTAGCAGCTCAGGACCGCCCTGAACTGGATCTTGAGAGAGGAGGAGGCTGTATGTGACAGGCTAGATGGGGGCATTCCAGGCAGAAGGAAGAATGTGGGCCAAAGGAGGCATGTGAGGATGTGGACTGTTCTACTCTGCGCCCAGGGGTTATGTGGGCCACAGGGTGGGTCTGCCTTTAGGAGGGACACGCAGAAGAGTTTTGAGCTCATCTGGGAACATGGGGGTGAGCATTTGTGGTTTGGTAGGTGTTGTGGCTGCTGTCAGATGGCCTGGGAGCATGGAGGTGAGTTAGGAAGCTGTTGGCCTCTCGAGCCCGGCAGGTGCCGGGAGCCGAAGCTGCGGTGGGCTTCTGAAGAGAACGCCTCCAGTGCTCTCTCTGGGGGAGACTGCCTGTCTCCTGTCCCCGTGCACCACAGGGCCCATGTCGGGGTGGTTTCTGTGAGCCTCTGAGGTTACTCACGTATCTGTGTGCGAAGCTGAGGTGGCCAGACCCAAGCAGGCAGGGAGAGAGTGAAGGGCTGACCGCACGAGACCGCATAAGCTGGTGGGTCATCCTTTCGAAAGGGCCCATTGAATCCACCCAGGAGTGGGAGGTGAGCAATGGTACACCTTTTTTCCCAAGAGAAGCCAGATCCGGGTAACCTTTTCCTAATTTTTAAAACTATGGGCAACTATTTGCTTGAACTGCTGATAACTTAGTGCTGATATTTGACCTTTCGGAGCCATAGAAGTGGCAATTTCATACAATTCAACTTGAATAATACACAGTTTTGCAAAAGGAAGTCTACAGGTAGCATGAGCTCAAGTGATGTCTGCTATACCACATCCTCAGAGTGTGTCTTCCTCTCTGGGCCACCCCTTCTCCTTGGCCCTGGCACTTGCTGACCTCCGGGTCCCTCTCTCCATTCATTGATGGCTTTAGAACTTTCTCATCTCTCCTCACCAAGTTCCGCTGCTGGGAGCCAGCCAATAGCTTCAGACTTCCAGAACCTCTTGAACTTTGGTGGCCTCCCTGCCTTCTCTTGAGCCACCTCCTCCCAAGGTCACACCCTGTTTTTGTTTCGCTTCGGTTCTGACTGCCTCTTGGTCTCAGGACCTCTGATTCCTTGAATCACCTCTGCCCTGCAGAACTCTGACTCTGAGCCAGGACTGCTGCCCCCCTTTTTTGCTGCTATACCAATAGGCGTTGATGGTCTTGAACCTCTGTGATCTTCTGGGTGCCACCCATCTCCCTAAGCCTTGGTCAGTTCCCTCTTTTATTCCCTCAACAATCTTTCTGTTCCCTCTGGTCCCTGAGCTTGCTTTCTATTTTGCTGAGAAAACTGAGGTCAGCCGTTGCAGGCTGCCTGTTATTATCAGATCCACGTCTGGATCTGAGGATCAGGGTCATCCCACCCCCAACCCCCACCTCCTCCAATCTTCAGCTTTCCTCTTTCCACTGGACCTTTTTCTTTGGTTATAAATATGTCTTTAATGAAAGGGTCTTTCATAAAAAAAAAAAAATGGCAAGGAAAAAGCAAAGCCACACCTGCTTGGTCACAAAGTCTCAGTGGCATGCCCACCTCTTCCCATCCCAGTGTCTGGTTGGCATCGCCTTTGCTCGCCCGCCTCCCATCTCCCCTGAGCCATCTGTCTCCCCTCACGGGACTGAGCCAGCTCTTGCTAGACCCTGGTGGCGGCCCGGTGCAGGTGCTTGCCAGGCCTCGGTGGCCTGGTCTCACTGTTCCATCCCACAGGTGGAGTCCCCTCTCTTTGAAACGCTGTGCTCCCTGAATTTCGTGGGTACTCCATCTCCTTCGTCAGTGTCTTTTTATTAAAGAGACGAAAGCACGTATTTAGAAAAAAAAGCAAATGGAACCAAAAGCTAATCATCATACAAGGTCATAGCCTCTCCTCTTGCCCCACCTCCTGTCCTGCTTCCCGTGGAAAACTGACTTTTACTCTTCACTGTGGATTGTGGTAACTTAAGAAGGTGAGGTCAGGTTTTCAGACTTGATGGACAAGAGTAAGGGTGAGGGGGTAGGTCATTTTTACTTGCCAAAGGGAAGTCTAGCTGCAGATTGTGGGATGAATTATTGGGGGCCAGGCGGGGATACCTTGAGGACACTCTTGAAACGGACTTTAGGATGAGACTTGATGACTTTGAATCAGGCCAGTGGGAGTGAGGGGAGGGAATGAAGTCAAAATTAGGGAACAGAGTTGCTGAGATTCACAGTTGGAGGAGACAAGGAGGGTGGACCTGGATGCTCCCTGAAACCGAGCTACGCACAGGTGCCGTTTCCTGAGCAGGGACGCTGAGGCAAGAGCAGTTTTGCAGGAAATCCAGAGCTCTGCTCTAGACCTGCGGTGGTCTGAGGCCATCTGGGAGCTGGCTCAGTGACTCAGGAGAGAGGTGTGGACTGGGGCAGATCGCCAGGAGCCCTCTGCAGGCTGAGCCATTGCAGCAGGCCGGACTGCCCAGGGAGCCATGGGACAGCCACGTGTGGAGACTTGCAGGCATGTTGGCCTTCTGCATCTTCAAAACATTTGAGTTAGTAATTAATTTCAGTATGGAATAATTGCTGTTCTCCATTCTCCATTCTGGGTCCCCACCAGCCACCTTTACTTTCCTACCTGGTTTTGAGGGCGTCTGAGCTGGCCCTCCCTCCCCTGGGGAAAAAAACCCAGGCATGGGAGGCCCAGGACTGAGCAGGGAGTACCCAACAGAGCTGGGAAGGGAGAAGAGCCAGAAATCTAGGTGTGGGTCATAGCCTGGACATGAAAGAGGAGGAGCTGGTCCCACGGCTAGCAGGTTCGGGATGGGAGGTCTGGAGGTGTGCACAGTTAGGAGATGGCTGAATGTGGACTGAGCTTTCTTTCTTGACTTGACTTTCTTTCTTGACGTGGTGCTGATGGGGAAGAGGCTCAACCGTGGTTAAATGTTAAGGAGAGAGAGAGAGAGAGAGAGAGAGATGGTAGAAAGCGAGAGGGAGAGGGTGAGGGAGCATGTCCCGGAGCATCCAGAAGATTTAGGGTCTCAAGGGCCAGTGGAGCCTGTCTTCATGCCCTGTGGGGTACAGGAGATCCCGGGTAACTGTGAGGGGGGCTTCTGATGTCTGGGCTGGCCGCCCATGTTCTGGGTCTTCAGGAGGGCTGGCCAGGGAATCCCCGGGACTAGTGCCGGGCTTCCCCCTGGCGTTGCTGGTCACCCTTTTCCTTACTACCCCTCCCCTGCCTGCCGGGCACCCCACCCTGTGCTGCTAGGGGTGATCCCCAATTCTACCAGTAATCCCAGATGCCTGCATGGCAACTTCCTCCTTTCTTTCCTCTAGACCTTTGCTCAGATATCACCTGGTCACTGGGGCCTTCTTCACCACCCTAATTTAAAACTCACACACTTGGGGCACCTGGGTGGCGCAGTCGGTTAAGCGTCCGACTTCAGCCAGGTCACGATCTCGCGGTCCGGGAGTTCGAGCCCCGCGTCGGGCTCTGGGCTGATGGCTCAGAGCCTGGAGCCTGCTTCCGATTCTGTGTCTCCCTCTCTCTCTGCCCCTCCCCCGTTCATGCTCTGTCTCTCTCTGTCCCAAAAATAAATAAACGTTGAAAAAAAAAATTAAAAAAAACAAAACAAAACAAAAACCTCACACACTTGTTTCCACCAGAGATATTATTCATTTACCTGTTGTCGTCTGTCTCCCTCCGCTGGAACAGAGGCTCCTTGAGCGTGCCTTCCTCGGCGTGTTGCCGAGTCTCCAGCAGCTACACTGTGGGGCATGTGGCAGGCCAGCAAGGCCGCTGTGCCGATCAAACAAGAGAATCAATTCACCTTAGGACACAGATGAGGAAAGCTTGGCTGGGGTGGGTATGCCTGTGTGGTCTTTATTCTTTCTGGTTCACAGACCGCAGAAAGGATTTTCCCTCAGTCCAAGAGCAGGTCACTGGTGAAGGGATCCAGAATGACTTTCTAATATAAACATGTCATTAATATTTTTTTAAGTTTCTTTTTATTTATTTTCAGAGAGATAGAGAGCAAGCGGGGGGAGGGGCAGAGAGAGAGGGAGACAGAATCTCAAGCAGGCTCCGCACTGTGAGCGTAGAGACTGATGCGGGGCTTGAACCCGTGAACTGTGAGATCATGGCCTGAGCCAGAATCAAGAGTTGGACCCTCAACTGACTGAGCCACCCAGGTGCCCCCACGTATCATTAATATTTTGATGGCAAGGACGGCATCAGTTAGCCCTGACTCTGTGCCCGGTGCTCTGCTTACCTCTGAATCCTGAAACAACATCAAGAAACCCCCAGATACCATTATTGTCGCCAGGTCAGCCATTGGTAAATGAAGGCTCAGGAAGTTTATTCGCTGAGGGTTAGGCAGCATTAGGACAGTCATGGTGCTAACCTGGGCTCTCTCCTGCGTCTCTCCCATAGGTATTTGCATCAAGTGTGGGCTTGGCATCTACGGGGCAAGGCAGGCATGCCAGGCAATGGGGAGCCTGTATCACACAGATTGCTTCACCTGCGACTCCTGTGGTAGGTATCCTTTTCCCCGGCCCTCTTGCACCATGTCCTTGCACCCAAGTCCCAAGCTGATGGACCGCCCAGCTCTGGCCCAGGCTGGAGTGTGGAGGAGGCTGAATTGTAGTGCCTTTCCTCCTAGGCCTGGCCTGTTTGGGAGGTCCACGCCCCTGGGAAGATGTCCTGGGCCCTGGGGAGGGAGGTGTAGAACCAGGGCCTTTGGCGGCCACGGGGAAAGGAGGCCCCTCACCCAGCTTTGGGGCCTCCGTCCTGTGCAGGGCACTGATGTCTCCTGGCTGCCTGCGTGGGGCGCATGGAGCTAGTGCTATGCTTTCTGCCTGCCTGGGGTGTGGGGCTGGTCTTTTCCCTGCAATTTAGTTTTTCTCCCAAGTTTACATACAGCGTAAGCTATAAATGTTGTAATTTAACCTAAACAAAGTTACGAAAAGAAAAAAGTAACCATTATCTAACCAACCTAATACATCTGCTCTCTTGATTCTACTACTATCCCTTGAGGCTTTGCCCGTAAGCAAATATCTTTCATTAATTTATACTAAACATGTCAATGTTTTATCCTGTGGAAGTGTAATACATGCACTGTGTTAAGTCAGACAGTGCTGACAAGCTCTTTTTGCAAGAGTAAAAAACCACTCATCTTTCTACTCCTGGTCCCATTCCCCAGAGGCAGCCACTTGGTATTTTTTGGCAATTTCTTCTAGAAGACACCTCCGTATCTGTAACAAGCATACCGTGCTGTTTCTTGATGTAGCACTTTTAGACTGACTGACACTTTTGCTGTGACAGTTGAGGAACAGGTTCTGCCACCGCCTTTTTCTCTTCTCTCCTGTTTTCTCAGTGTACTTTAATCGTAAACTGTGGTTAAGTCAGTAGACCAGGTTTATGTTTCCTTAACTATTTAAAAATCCACTGCAGAGCGAGGAATTATACTGTGATTACACCCCCTTTTTGTCCTATAGTCTTTTACTTTTCCTGCATTTTTTTCTTTTTTTTTTTTAGCCCCCCCCCCCCTCCCCCCACCTTGTATTGGCTTACTTTGTATAGCTTCACTTCCCGCCTCCCCAGAGGCTCCATTATATCAGGCATCCTGCAGAGTTTCTATTGGGAGGTTCTTACCTCTCTTTACTCTGAGTTCATTGCCCTCTGGGACCCTTGTGGAGTGCTCATTCTGTGCCTTCCCGTGTGTACTCCCTGCATTGAATCCACTATTTCCTGGCAGCTTTTAGCTGCAGATTACAGAGAAACTGCTGAGGAGGCTTAACCTCTAAGAATATTTTTTGGCTCAGTGAACTGGGAGCCCAGAGATTGGGCTGGCTTCAGGCTGAGATTGATCTAGTGTCTCAGGCCCTATGAATAGCTTGGCTGGGTTTCGCTTGGGTTTGGTGTCTTCCTTAGGGCACCTTCTCTTATGGTGGTGAAATGTCTGAGGCAGCTTGAGACTTCCATTGGCACACCACTAGTCTGGAGGAAGAGGGGGCATCTCTTCTGGTTATGTTTTTGGAAACTTCTTTTCCAGAAAGCACCTGGCGTATATCTCCTTGTATGTCATTGGCCAGAGCATCTCACACATCCATTCCTGAACTAGTTTATTTGGTTGTTGGGAATGCTCTGGTTGATTGACTGACTTGCCTGAGTCTCTGAACCATTGCCATAATAAGGGAAGAGGAGTTATGTTTATACTAATCAAGCCCGCCTGTGGATAATGGGAATGGATTCAGGTTTCCCTTGAATGCAGCAGGCTGTCTGAGGTAAGGCTGAATACTGAACGCATCTTGGAGGAGAAGAGAAGAATCAAAGCTGTGGAACAATGTCCACAAGATTTTGCTGTCGTTGTCTAAGAAAGGGCATTTGGGAGGTCAGTGTTCTGAATTCTGCTGTGTCCAAAATGTCTTGATTCTACCCTCACACTTACTTCAGAGTTTGTGAATAGATTTCCAAATTTGAAGCAATTTTCACTCAGCATTTTTTTTTTTTTTAAGATTTTATTTTTACAGGGCGCCTGGGTGCTCAGTCGATTAAGTGTTCGACTGGGGCTCAGGTCACGATCTCGTAGTTTATGAGTTTGAGCCCTGCGTCAGGCTCTGTGCTGACAGCTCAGAGCCTGGACCCTGCTTTGGATTCTGTGTCTCCCTTTCTCTCTGCCCCTCCGCTGCTCATGCTCTGTCCTTCTCTGTCTGTCTCTCTCAAAAATAAATAAACATTAAAAAAAAGATTTTATTTTTAGGGTGCCTGGGTGGCTCAGTCGGTTAAGCGTCTGACTCTTGATTTCAGCTCAGGTCATGATCTCACGGTTTGTGAGTTCAAGCCCCACATTAAGCTCCATGCTGACAGTGGGGAGCCTGCTTGGGATTCTCTCTGCCTCTCCCCTGCTTGTGCACTCTCTCTCTAAAAAATAAATAAACATTAAAAAAAAAAAACAAAAAACCCATCCCTGGTTCATTAAAAGACCCCATGAAGCATTTGATAAAACAAACCACAGGCTCAGTCGGTTAAGTGTCCGACTTCAGCCAGGGTCATGATCTCATGGTGTGTGAGTTCAAGCCCCACGTTGGGTTCTGTGCTGACAGCTCAGAGCCTGTAGCCTGCTTCAGATTCTGTGTCTCCCTCCCTCTCTCTCTGACCCTTCCCTGTTCATGCTCTGTCTCTCTCTGTCTCAAAAATAAATAAACATTAAAAAAAAACCCATATACTGCCACATGCATAAGTTCTAAGGATTATTTTCCACAATATTTAACATACTTTCACATATCAATTAGAAAAAAGGACAAATAATTTAAAGTATTCTTCTATAGTTTGACTCTGATTTGTGTGGCTCTTGGTTTTCTTTTATTTGTCCTGCTTGGGGTTCATTTTGACTTCCAACTTGGGGAAAATCTCAGCTATTTTATTTTCAATAAAATCAGCTTTGATTCAATAAAATCAGCTTTGATTCAATTGCTTCTCTCCCATTCTATTATTTACTTCTAGAATTCAAATTAGAAATATTAGGTTTTCTCATTCTGTTGTGTCTCTTAACCTCTCCCTCATATTATGCACTTCTCTGTCTCTCATTCTGTTTAATTTCCTCAGATCTGTCTCCTGAAAGCTAAAATCCAGACCATTCATTTTTCTCTTCAACTGTGTTTAATCTCCTATTGAACTCTTTCATTGAGTTTTTTATTTCAGTGATTGAATTTTTTTTTATTTCTAGAAGTTCTTTTTGTTTCTTTTCTCAAATCTGCCTCAACATTTTTGATCATTTTTATCAAGATTGAAAATACACAGGGGCGCCTGGGTGGCGCAGTCGGTTAAGCGTCCGACTTCAGCCAGGTCACGATCTCGCGCTCCGTGAGTTCGAGCCCCGCGTCGGGCTCTGGGCTGATGGCTCAGAGCCTGGAGCCTGTTTCCGATTCTGTGTCTCCCTCTCTCTCTGCCCCTCCCCCGTTCATGCTCTGTCTCTCTCTGTCCCCAAAATAAATAAACGTTGAAAAAAAAAAAAAAAGATTGAAAATACACGAAGAGTGTAAAACACATTAATCTTGAGTATATTCCAGCTTGATACATTTGTACATGTCTACGTGCCCATGTAATCACCCTCCAGATCAAAGGGTAGAATATTTCCATCACCCCGTAAGAGTCCCTGATGCCCCTTCCCAGTCATCGGCACATGACTTTTGAGCTGTTTCCATAATTTGGGGATTATAAATAAACCTTTTATGAGTATTGCGTCTGTGCCCATTGATGGACATTTGTATTTATTTTTCTAACAGTGGAATTTCTGGGTCCTAGAGTAGCATCTGTGTGGCTTCAATATATGCTGCTAAGTAGTTTCCCATAGTAGAAGCAATTTATTATCCTGTTGGCAATGTATTAGAATTTCAGTTTTTCCTCCTTCCTACCAGCATTGTCTGTCTTCATTCTAGTGGGGGTGGCATGGTATATTAATGAGATTTTATTTATTTTTTATTTTATTTTTTAAAGTTTATTTCTTTTGAGAGAAAAGAGAAAACACGTGTGCCGCAGCAGGGGCGGGGCAGAGAGAGAATCCCAAGCAGGTTCATGCTGCCAGCACAGAGCCCGAGCCAGGGTTCAGTCCCACGATGGGTGAGATTATGACCTGAGCTGAAATCAAGAGTGGGAAGGCTTAACCGACTTCCCACTGAAAGAGTGGGAAGGTTTAATCAAGGCTTAACCGACTGAGCCACCCTATTAATGAGGTTTTAATTTGAATTTCTTGGATGAGAAGTGAAAACTCATACACCTTTTTATGTCTCTGTTGGCCTTTTTTTTTTTTTTAAAGTTTATTTATTTTTGAGACAGAGAGAGAAAGAGCATGAACGGGGGAGGGGCAGAGAGAGAGGGAGACACAGAATCTGAAGCAGGCTCCAGGCTCTGAGCCATCAGCCCAGAGCCCGACGCAGGGCTCGAACTCACGGACCGCGAGATCGTGACCTGAGCTGAAGCCGGATGCTTAACTGACTGAGCCACCCAGGTGCCCCTCTGTTGGCCATTTGAATGCCTTTGTTTGTAAAAATGCCTGTTGAAGTCTTTTGCCCATTTGTAGGTTGGGTGGTTTGACTTTTTTTAAATTGCTTTGTGCAAGTTCTCTGTGCACCTTGGATACATGTTGTGTGTTGGATATATGTGTTATAAATTCTTTTCCTAACCTATTCTTGCTTCATTACTTTGTTAATGATGTCTTCTGATGAAAAGAAAGTCACAGTAAAGTCCAGTTTACCTTTTTAAATTTGTTTTCAGTTATTGCTTTTAATGTCCAAGAAGTCTTTGTAATCTCATGTTTTGGACATCTGTTTCTATTTTGTAAGTGTATTACATGTTTGTATTCTGTATTGTGTCTAATTGTCCCCATATCTGATGTCTTTGAAGTCCCACTTCAATTGTTTATTGTTTCTCCTCACTCTTGGTCATGATACCTTGTTTCTTCACATGGTTTTATAATTTTTGATATAAAAACCGTATAATTTTTAAAGTCAGTCTGTGGGAATTTGTTGATGTCTGTGTTGAAGGTGCATTTCCCCAGGGAATATTCTATTTATTTATTTAAAAAAATTTTTTTTAATGTTTATTTTTGAGAGAGTCAGAGTGCAAGTGGGGGAGGGGCAGAGAGAGAGGGAGACACAGAATCCAAAGCAGGCTCCAGGCTCTGAACTGTCAGCACAGAGCCTGATGCAGGGCTTGAACTCATGGGCCACAAGTCTATGACCTGAGATGAAGTTGGACGCTTAACGCACTGAGCCACCCAGGCACCCCCCAGTGTTCTGATTTCTGCCACCATAGATTAGTTTTGTCTGTTCTAGAACTTCATATACATGAAGTCAAATGTATACTATTTTGTGACTGATTTGTTGTTGTTGTCGTTAAGCATGTCTCTTTTTTTTAAATTGTATATTAGTAGCACACTCCTTTTTATCGCTGAGTAAGATTTTATTGTATGAATATGCCACAGTTTGTTGATCTGTGCAACTATTGACAGATAATAAGATTGTGCTGTGAACGTTCTCGTACGGGTCATTTGTGGACAAATGTTTTCATTTCTCTCTCTCTCTCTCTCTCTCTCTCTCGGGTAAATTCCAAGGAGTGGAATTTCTGGGTCATAGGCTAAGTGTATGTTTAACTTCATAAGAGACTGCCAAACTGTTTTCCAAAGGGGTTGTGCTATTTTATCCTCCCACTAGAAATGTTAGAGAGTTGGGTTCTGCTACGTGTTTGCCAACAATTGATATTTTAGTCTTTTTAATTTTAACCATTCTAATGGGTGTGAAGTGGTATCTCATGATTTTAATTTGCATTTCCCTGATGACTAATAAGGTTAAGCATCTTTTTGTCTGCTTCTTGACCATTTATATCTTCTTTTATGAAGTCTGTTCAGGTCTTTTGTTCAGCTTTTGAATTGAGAGTTAGTTGTCTTAAATTATTTAGTTGTGAGGATATATATATTCTGAGTACAAGTTCTTTTCAGGATGCATGTTTTGTGAATACTTTCTCATAGTATGAATATTAAAAAAAAATTTTTTTTTTTACATTTATTTATTTTCGAGAGACAAGAGAGACAGAGAGAGTGTGAGCAGGGGAGGGGCAGAGAGAGAGGGAGACACGGAATCAGAAGCAGGCTCTAGGCTCTGAGCTGTCACCACAGAGCCTGTCGTGGAGCTCGAATCCATGAACCCATGACCTGAGCCCAAGTCGGATGCCTAACCGACTGAGCCACCCATGCGCCCCGGTATGAATAATATTTTTAATTAAGTTTATTATTTATTTCTTTTAGTAATCTCTACATCTAATGTGGGGCTTGAACTCATGACTCTGAGATTAAGAATTGCATGCTCTTCTGGGTGAGCCAGCCAGGCACCCTAGTGCCTGATAAATTTTAAATTTTGATGAAATTTAATATGTAATTTTTTTTTGTTTTATGGTTCTTGTTTTTGTAACCTAAAAATTTTTGGTTCTCTTTTAAGTCATGAAGATAGTCTCCTATGTTTTCTTCTAGAAGCTTTAAGTCTCGCTCTCTCTCTCTCTCTTTTTTTTTTTTTTTAATCTTTTAGATATTTTACTTTTAAGTAATCTCTACATCCAGTGTGGAGCTCAAAATCACAACCGGAGGTCAAGAGTTACATGCTCTTCTGACTGAGCCAGCCAGGTGCCCCTTAAGTTTCTCATTTCTATGTTGAGGTAGATAACCCACTTTGTGTTATATTTTTGTGTATGGTATGAGGCAAGGAATGGAGTTTCATTTTTTTTACATATTTGATTTTTTTCCTCCAGTTGTTCCAGCACCTTGTGCGGAAAAGACTTTGCTTTCCCACTTGTTTGTTTATTGAAATATCTATGGGTCTATTTTTGCAGTCTCTTCTGTTTTACTGATCTTTTTGTTTTTCCTTATTCTCATATTACACTGTATTGATTACTTTAAGTTTTAAGATAGGTAGGGTAAGTCTTCCAGCATTGTTGATCTTTTGCAAGATTATTTGGCTATTCTAGGTTCTTTGTATTTTTATATGAATTTTAGAACTGGAAGTCAGCCCTCAGCACAAGGGTTTTAAAGAAGAAAACCAAAATAGAATTGGAATGTCAGTTTCCACAAAAGAAATAAGAATGCTGGGATTTTAATTGTGTGGCATTGAATATATAGATCAATTTGAGGAGAACTGATACCAGAATATTTGAAGTTTGAAGTTGATTGTCAAGGACTGAGGTTTTTTTTCCCCTACTTGCAAGCTGGTAAGTTTATCTGCCACTGTGTCACCAATGCTGACTGAAGACATGAGCCTCCTGGGGGCAGGGACTCAGAGCACGGCAGGCAGGATGAGCTTCACGTTTGAATCATTCTGCACGAGTCCCACAGGGGTGACGCAGAGTGACCCAGGTGGATGCCGCACATGCAGTGGGTCTGGGTCTGTGTCATGGCTAGAGAACCCTGAGTTTAGGGAACCCTGATGTTTTATAATGGGCTGCCAGCAAAGCTCTCTGACCCTTGTTTCTGAGGAACACAGCATCTGTATTATATTGGACACCAAACAAGCCTGCTTTCTACTTCGGAGGGAGATAGCTATCTGTGTTTTTTTTTTTTTTTTTTTTTAATGTTTATTTTTGAGAGAGGGAGAGAGAGCGAGAGGGAGGGTCAGAGAGAGAGGGAGACAGAGGATCTGAAGTGGGCTCTGCATTGACAGCAGAGAGCCCAATATGGGGCTTGAACCCACAAACCATGAGATAATGACCTGAGCTGAAGTTGGATGCTTACCCAACTGAGCCACCCAGATGCCCCACAATGTCTGGTTTGTAAGTGGTTTGGTCCACAAATGTCCTTGGGATGGTAATTCACAATGAAAGCTGCCATTCCTCTGTAAGATGTGCAGAAATGTGAGAGACCCAATGGAGAGCTATCTTCCAGCAATGGTTTATCACTCTATTCATGTAGGTCTTCTGAAATTTCTCTCAGCAAAGTTTGGTTTGGCAGAGCAAGGGGCAGACTCATCTCTTGTTAAGTTTACCTCTTAGTATTTTACAGGGTTTTTTTTTTTTTTTGGATGATAGCATCCAATAAAATGCTGTTTTAAAAACTGTACGTTCATTTTCCAATCATTTGTTACCAGAATATAAAAATATATTTGATTTTCATATTCTGACCACCTGTCCTACAACCTTGCTAAACTCATTTATTACTTCTAGTAGGGTTTGCTTGTTTGTTTGTTTGTTTTGGTAGATGGCTTATGATCTTCTACACATCCTGATTAAAGATAGTTCTCCTTTTTCCTCTCCAAGCTTTTATTTTTTTTCACCCATCTCATTGTACGACCTAGGGCTTCTAGTCCAATGCTGAACCCTAAGGGGAAAAGCATCCACTATTTCACCATTATGTCTGATGTCAGCTGAGGGTTTCTCATGGGGGCCCTTTATCACAGGGAGGATGCTCCCTCCTGTTCCTGGTTAGGCACTGTGGGCTTTCTCCTGACGGGATGCCTCTAACAGCTGTGCCGGGTCTGCTGAGGCTCTTGTTTTGACAAGGACACGTCTTTCACCGGGGCTTTGTTACCTGGTGAGAGTTGTACTTCTTATGTTCATGGATGATGACAGTTCATTCTGGAATGTCTGCTCTGAGTTCCCCTGAAGCAAACGTATTTTATTTTATTTTATTTTATTTTATTTTATTTTATTTTATTTTATTTTATTTTATTTTATTTTATTTCATTTTATTTCATTTTATTTATTTCATTTTACTTTCATTTCATTTCATTTCATATCATTTTATTTTATTTTTGTGATGTTTATTTACTTTTGAGAGACAGAGAGACAGAGCGTGAATAGGGGAGGGGCAGAGAGAGGGAGACACAGAATCCGAAGCAGGCTCCAGGCTCTGAGCTGTCAGCACAGAGCCCGACGCAGAGCTCAAACTCACGAACTGTGAGATCGTGACCTGAGCCGAAGTCGGATACTTAACCGAATAAGCCACCCAGGCACCCCTGATGTGAATGTATTTTAAAATGACAACCTCTTTTTCTTTTTTTAATTTTTTTTTTTAACGTTTATTTATTTTTGAGACACAGAGAGACAGAGCATGAACAGTAGAGGGGCAGAGAGAGAGGGAGACACAGAATCGGAAACAGGCTGCAGGCTCTGAGCGGTCAGCACAGAGCCCGATGCGGGGCTTGAGCTCACAGACTGTGAGATCATGACCTGAGCCGAAGTCGGACGCTCAACCGACCAAGCCACCCAGGTGCCCCTAAAATGACAACCTCTTAACACAACCTGTCAGTGTGTTTAATCTTTTAAAAAAGAATTTTTTTTTAAATGTTTATTTATTCTTGAGAGAGACAGAGCGTGAGCAGGGCAGGGGCAGAGAGAGGGAGCCACAGAATCCGAAACAGGCTTCAGGCTCTGAGCTGTCAGCACAGAGCCTGACGCGGGGCTCGAACTCACGGACCGCGAGATCGTGACCTGAGCCGAAGTCAGACACTTAACTGACTGAGCGACCCAGGCACCGCTGTTTAATCTTTTAAAAAGATTTATTATTATAACAGTAGTAGCCTAATATGAAAGGGAAATGTTAAAATCTGCCCATAATCTGCTTCTCGTCTGTTGGAGGAGAGTCCTGAGACATGGAAGCAGGGGCCCCATCCCCGGGTTCCAGCGGCCCAAGGACCCTTCTCGATACTCGTCCTTGCAGGGAGACGACTTCGAGGGAAGGCGTTCTACAACGTGGGTGAGAAAGTGTACTGCCAGGAGGACTTCCTGGTGAGTCAGAGCTGGGCCCTGGCAGGTGCCAGGGGAGGGGAGGGGACCCTCCTGCTGCACATGGAGACCTGGGCCCAGGAGGCAGGTGCTGGCTGGGCAGGGAGTGCCCCTCTGTCACACGACATCCTGGATCCTTTGTCTCCTCTCAGTACTCTGGGTTCCAGCAAACAGCCGACAAGTGTAGTGTGTGTGGACACCTCATCATGGAGATGGTGAGAACCTCCCCCAGCCTCCTGGAACCCCTCTGACATGGGTGGTCTTAGGACCCACCCTTTCACCTGTTGCAGACCTGCCGAGGGCTCAGAGCCAGAGCCTCTTCTGGGGGCTGTGCTGAGCCTTCCGTCTGCACTGACCCTTCAGTGCCTCCCACCCCCAGATCCTGCAGGCCCTCGGGAAGTCCTACCACCCAGGCTGCTTCCGGTGCTCAGTGTGTAACGAGTGCCTGGACGGGGTGCCCTTCACTGTGGATGTGGAGAACAACATCTACTGCGTCAGAGACTATCACACGTGAGTGGCCAGCACTGTTGGGGTGGGTGTGACTCCCGCTGTTTCTCCTGCCTCCCCAGGAAGCATTTTTCCAGCCTGCCTGTCTGTGTTCTCCATTCTTGGCCTTTTTACTTCCAGCCTCCCCTTGTGTGCTCAGCGGCTGGGGCAAAGCATGGCTCTCTGCCTTGAACCCTCTCTTGGGTGATTCAGCCACCAGCCATCTCTCTCCCCTCCCCACCTTTACCTGCATGCGCCCCTCCTCCTAGTGGTGGGGGCTCTCCTGGCTGCCCCACCCAGCATCTATCCCTTTGCTCCCAGGGCCAGGTTTGGCCTCTTCTGCCTGGGGTGGTGGCTTGGGAGTCTCTGTAGAGTCCCTTCCCTGCCTGTCTGGTATCCATGTGAGAGGCCAGTCCCTTCTCCCCAGCTGTGGCTCTAGGCCCAGCCCTCAGAGTTCTGGTCTTGTGCTACAGCCTTGCATGGGGTTGGTGCACCGCATGGATCCCTGGTACTCCGTGTGGAGCCAGGCTTTGCAGGGGTCTCAGCTAGGGGTGGCCCAAACCTGGATGTTAGGGGGCAGGGAACTCACAGGAAGTGTGAGGGAGAGGGTAGGGAGAAATGGAAGCCGTCCTGGAGGAGGTGATGGGGTGGAAGTGAGTTGGGAACCAGTTAAAAGGCCAAGAAGGCACCGCAGAGGCTGCTCCCACACCAGTGTGTCCACACAAGGAAAGGGGTTCTGACGCTTGGGCCATGTCATGGGGCTACTGTGGGTGGGTCTGCCTTTGGGCCCTTGGCCTCTGGCAGCTGGTCACTTCTGGTTTTCTTTATTCCTCCAGGGTTTTTGCACCGAAATGTGCCTCCTGTGCCCGTCCTATCCTCCCTGCACAGGTAGGAACCACTCACCTGGAGATGATCA
This sequence comes from Puma concolor, assembly GCF_028749965.1. Lineage (NCBI taxonomy): Eukaryota > Metazoa > Chordata > Mammalia > Carnivora > Felidae > Puma > Puma concolor. The sequence goes on from NC_141681.1 coordinate 44,015,771, forward strand.
GGTGTCTGGCCCAGCCTGGCCTCTGCCCCAGGTTGGCCCCAGGTCTTGGGCCCCTGTGGGAGGGATGCGGATGCTCCCGCCCCATATCCCTCAGGGCCGAGGGTTGCGTTGTGCCCATGCACGCAGGGTGCACGTGTCCCTGCATGAGTTAGAGAGAAACGGTGGCCCTCAGCTCCTTTGCCCAGGATCGCCCCCTGTCTGTTAGCTCTGCAGGCTGAGGTGGTGGGAGGAGCACACAAGAGGAGGATGCAGTCTATGCAGGAGACACCATCGGGTGGTGCACCTCTCTTGGCATGGGGTCTCCCACACGTCGGTTCTGCCCCAAGCTACCGTGCCTGGGGAGGCCGGACTGGCTCTGGTCGTCCCTGACTGCAAAGAACTGAAGAGAACACGTATACACACATTTGACACCTGTGTGACGGCTCTCATAGACGTGTGTGTGCGGTTGGGTGCAGCTGCAGGAGGGTGTCCATTCCTGTGCACCTGCTGATGCCATTCTGGCCGCGGAAGCACTGAAGCCAGTGCTCACGTGGGCGTGAATGCACACCTGCCATGACAAGACCGTGTTGTGTAGTAGGTGTGTGCACTACACACAATTGTGTGCAAAACCCCATCTCTTCCTCCAGGGCTGTGAGACAACCATCCGTGTGGTGTCCATGGACAGAGACTACCATGTGGAGTGTTACCACTGTGAGGTGAGCCTGGGCCCTGCTGGAGGGCTGGTGGCTAGTGCGGTCCCCCTCCACATGGATCTCCTTTTCTCTAGGTCTTCTGTGGACCCACCTCCTTGTTTATGTCCCCATTCTCCCTGTCCTCCCTAGAGAGCCCTCCCCAAGATATGTTCTCAGCCCGTTTCTCATTCAGTCAAATATTTACCGAGGATTTACAGCATGTGGGCTGTTGGGGATATACAGAGAATAAAATAAAGAGTCCCTACGCTTATGACAGCGATGAGTACTCAGGCAGGGCTGGAGCATATAGGGCTTGTCAGAGCGTATAGGAGGCCTTGGAGAATCAGGGAAGGCTTTCTGGAGGAGCTGACACCCAAGCTAAGATCTGAAAAATGACTGAGTTAGCCAAGGACAGTCAGTAAGAAAGACAGTAAGAAAGGCACTTCCAGGCAGTGGAAGCAGAATGTGCTTAGGTGTGAGGGTGAATGTGTTGTTTTGTGTCACTGGAGAAGTTGGCAGGAGCTGGGGACATAAGGCTATATATGAGCTGAAGAGTATGGGCTTATTCTGAGGGCAGTGGAGAATGATCCAAAAGGATGACATGATGGCATGAGGATTTTAGAAAGGGTGCTCTTTGCCATCAGAGAATGCATGGAGGAAGAGGGAGGGTGGCTGGGGTTCCCTGAGGAGGTTGTTGGAGGCGAGGTTGTGGTCCTGGGTTCGGGGTGGTAAACTGAGTTGCGTGAAGGTCAGGCAGTAAAAGGGACTGGATTCAGCCAATGACTAAACGTGGCAGTTTGGGGGTTGGAAGGTGTCTATTAGGATCCCCCGAGAGCTAGACATGCTGGAGTTCAAAGACTCTGGCTGCAGGTGTAGGAATTTGGGAGTCATTGGCACGTGTAGCTCTCTCCTTCCTCATACTCCACTCTGAGCTTTCTAATTGCCTTGGCCTCCCCAAATTCTCAATTCAAGAAGACCCCTGGGCCCTCTTTGGGCAGCCTGGACAATCCCTTCAGGTAGTAACTTGCGCAGTTGTACGGCTTACCTCTAGTTTCTCTTCTCTCAGAGATCACTGGCCTGCCTTGTCTGTTGTCTGTCCCCCGCCCCCAATCAAAGTCAAAGCCCTTTGCAAGTTGCACAGGGCCCCGCAGATCCGCCCCGCCCCATTACTCTCAGGCGCCCCCCCCTCGCTCACTCTGGGGTTGGGGCTGTGTTCTTCCCTAGGACTGCGGGCTGCAGCTGAGTGGGGAGGATGGACGCCGCTGCTACCCCCTGGACGGCCACCTGCTGTGCCGCCGCTGCCACCTGCGGCGCCTCAGGCCCGGGCCCCTCCCCTCACCTGCGGTGCACGTCACGGAGCTCTGAGCCGGGAAAGGAGCCCACGCTGCGGACCCGCGTGCGTGCGTGTGTGCGACAGAGAGCGCCCCCGGGCGGGACGGGTGACCCGACCCGGTCGGCGTCGGAGCTCTGTGTCCCACGGGGGGCGCCGCTGCCGCGCTTCCGCCTCACCCCCACCCACGTGCCACCAAGCTGCTGTCCGAGGGGCCGGCCCCGCGGCGTAGCTGCTTCTATTTATTCACCGTCTGTGCCTCCTCCGGCCGCTCCCTTCCTTCCAGCCCCTACCCCCTCGCCCCCCCCCCCCCCCCCCCCCCCCCCCCGCACGCCGGCCTTGCGTTCCCGGGGCTGCTGCGCCCCGCGGCCCCGGGCGGGCTCCCAGACCGCCGTGGGGCACCAGCTGAGGACGCAGCCGCCTTCGCCTTCGCGAGCAGGGGCGCGGGCCGCCTTCTTCCTCCTCCTCGCACTGGCCTGGGGGCGGGAGTGTTTCCTTGTTCAAAAGGGGCCCCGCCTGAAATCGCTCCTGGGGCAGGGGTGGTCTGGCAGGTGGCGGTTGACGGAGGGCACGCGTGTTTGTGTGTCTCATAAGCGCCTTTGGTGGGTGGGAAGGGTGTCCTTTTTGGGCGGGGTCACAGGAGAGGGGAGACGAATGACACCTTTGTGGAGTGGGGCCCTCGAAGGAGCCCTGCCTTTGGCCACCGGGATTCTGAAGGGTGTTTTCAGCCACAATCCCGCCCAGGTCTCCCCATCCCTCCCTCCTGGCTTGGGGTCCGCTTCCCCCTCGGCCCCCCTCCCCTCGCCATCCTTCAGCCTTGGGAAAAGAACCTTCTCACGCAAAATTTCCAGCCACAGGGCTCGGTCGAGAGAGACCACGAGAGGGCGCCCTGTCCCCGTGGCAGGGAGAACACCTGTTGCAGGAAAGCACTCTGTATCGGGCTCCACGACAAAAGCGTATGATTTGACTTAAATTAAGTTTTTCCTTTGAGAATATTTTCATTTTCTTTAAAAGAATATAGTTTTCTTCTAAAAACTTGGCCCACGGTTGTTATTTCTTAGAAAAACTACAAAAAACAGATGTCCAATTTGGAGATCATTTAGCTAGTTTCCAGGTGGAAAAAACGTTGTAGTTTTCACTATTTTTGTGTAAATCCCTCTAAAATTTCAAAATATGTGTTTGCTTTTCAGACTTTGGAATAATGTGGGGTTTTGTTGTGTCAGCGTTTGAAGAACAGTGACCTAATGTGGTTTGGGGGAATGTAGATTAATTTTCTTTCTGACACGCTAGCATTGGGAAGCTAGGACTTCTCAGTGATGGCTTATGTTGGATTTGCAACTGTGGGTGGTTTCTGCGGCAAGAGACCCCTAATCATGATAAGCCATCAATGGGATATTTTTTAATGTTTATTTATTTTGAGAGAGAGAGTGTGAGCGGGGGAGAGGAAGAGAGGGAGAGTGAGAATCCCAAGCAGGCTCCGGTCTGTTCCCACACAGCCTGATGCGGGGCTTTGATCCCACGAGCGGTGAGATCATGACATGAGCTGAAATCAAGAGTCTGACTCTTATCCAGCCGAGCCACCCAGGCGCCCTATCAATGGAATATTCCAATTTAAGTCCATTTGTGCCTGAACCACTTCCTCTTGGCAACTGTTCTTGCCCTGCCTTCCCTCCTCTTAGATGTGGGTCTTTTTGCTTGTAGGATCATCAGCAGGGGAAACTGCGTAGGAACCAGAAGGTTGCCCGGATTGCCTCTTGGGATTCACAGGAGAGGAAGTGGCTGCCATTAGGGACCAGCTGGGCTGAGGCCTGGCGCTGGGAGGCCCCCTGGTGGGCTGAGGAAGCAAGTACATGGGAAGTTTAGTGTTTGTTAACTAAGTGTTTATTTAAATGCAGAAGTTGTCTGAGATGGGGGAAGTGTGTGTTTTCTGAGAAGGGGGCTTCAACAGGATAAGGGTGGCTTCTTGGAGGAGGTGATCCCAACGGGACAAGAGAGATGGCATTTCAGGAATGAGAGGCTGTTTCTGGCTTTCTCTTTCTCTTGAGCTGGGCTGCTTTGCTTTCTAGCCAGTTTTACAAAGCTTTCTTCTCATTGCCCTCTTTATTGCTTCTGATGTCAAAGCTGCTTTGCCGTTGGTTTCTCCTTTTTGCAAACTCAGCTCTTATCTTTTCTCTTCCTTTGTGCTGTGGAGGTGGCTCCTGAGCTTCCAGCCAGGGAGGTCACCATTGCCTTCCACACCTGCTCCAGCCTGGTTACCATACTTCCCTTATTCAGCTGGATTGAGTCATCACAGTGTGGAGCCTCACTTCGAGTTCATGTGTCGTACTTTGTCTCATGACCCTGGGGGGCAGTGGCCTCATCTCTGGCCACACTTTGCCCTTTTTCTTTGGGCTTCAGGGCTCTGTATTGCCTCTGTCAGGACTGGTGACCACCACTATCCCTCTTACCACAGGGCCTTTGCACATGCACTTCCTTTGCCTGGATCCACTCCCTGCTCAGGGCTTTACTTCCTTGTTAAATCCTTCAGATCTCAGCCACAGGAATACATCAGGCTTCCAGTTATTACACTTCACTGAACACATAGAATTTGGGGGCCCTGCTCTGCCAGCTCATTTTCCAAAAGCAGCATCTTCCAGTCCATTTTCAGGAGTTACACTGATCTGATGGTTGTTGAGACTGAAGAAGCAGTGTGAGAGCCAGACTTTGAGCCCGGTAGATTGCCCATGACCCTCCAACACTGGGGGCCAAATCCACCTGCTGCTAGGATATCTCCCCTGATATTGGCACCTAGTGACACTAACTATGCCTTTGATCACAGCTGTACTTTTATGTATCGTATTCAGGTTTGTCTCCTCCCTAGATTGGTGAGCTCTCTAGGCTAGGATCTGTCTGCATTGTTCACTTTTGTCTCCACAGTGCCCAAGCCAGACCCTGCCCTGGCCTTTAGGGTCTCAACTCAAGACCCCACAACCCCATTGGTTTGCAAGTCCCAAGTTCCGCCTTAGTTGCCCAGTGAAGGAGCCACAGGTGGGAGATAAATGTCCAAGAATAGGGTTTACACAAATACTATACACACTGCACATAAGATGTGTGCAGGTGTGTCCCAGGTAGCTCATTCCCATCTGTGCCTTTGTGCTAGGGTCTTGGTTCAGTACCCATGCCTTTGAGTACCAGGTCCACTGCTGTGTGTGTGTGTGTGTGTGTGTGTGTGTGTGTGTGTGTGTGAGAGAGAGAGAGAGAGAGAGGGTGGGGGGGAGAGAGAGAGAGAGAGAGAGTCTGGAAGGTGGGCCCTTGGAGGGTTCTGGGAGTGGGTCGTGGGCATGGGGTGCTTTCATGGTCCTAGGAGGAAGGGGATGGTGCTGACTCCTCCCAGTCAGTACTTCTAACCCCTGGTCAGGAAACAAAGATGAGAGCATGCTGAGCTGCAGGTGAACTTGAGTGACTTCTGCGGGCTTGCTCTGGAGGGTCTGGAAGGGGTGGGCAGTTGGGGCAGTGTTTATGGGACCTGGGAGGGGTTGGGCATGGAAACTCACAAAAGCAGAACTCCGGAGAGCAACATGGCCCAAGGAATGACTTGGGGACAGTGGGCCAGCCTGTGGCGGTAACGGGGTGATGCAGTGATGGGTGGGGCTATGCTCACCACCGGCTTCTCCCACCTTAATCGCCATCTTGCTTCCAGGTAGCAGATGCTCCCTGGGAGGGGCGAGGGCTGCAGCAGCTGTGGGGGATGGGAGTAGTCTCAGTCTTCGGGGGCTCCAGGAGGGCTGTGGGTTGGGATCTGAGGACTTGTCTGGGATTGGGGGAGGCACACAGGTTTGCTGGTGACCTTCCACCCAGTGCCGCTCTGGAGGAACTGGCCCTGCGTGTTGTGTGTGGGCATCGGGTCTCTGTGCCCCCCTGAGTGGGTGTGGCAGGCCCCTGGCTGGGAGAGGGGTGCATGCTCTGGGGACTGGGTGACTGCTTGGAGTGGGCCTGGGTGGGGGGCTCAGAAGGGAGGGGCCGTAATGCCTGGTAGAGGTGGGGAGGCCCCTACAGAGCCATCCTGGGAGGAGTTCTGTGTGGCCGCGTCTCCTGGGCTGGCAGGACCATTCTGAGGCAGTAGACATCAGGTGCCTGGATCCTGGAGAGCCCAGGGTGTGTCTGGGTCCTGGGGAACCTGGAGAACCCAAGAAGGACACAACTGGAGTGGCAGGGTGCCTTCTCCCTTTCTTTTTTCTCTGGCCCGGAGAACACTGCCGGGGTCCCCTCCCTGAGCCTGGGTGTGTGTGTCACAGGTTGACCTTTTCCTGTCCTACAAAGGAGAGCCTTGGAGGCTGTCCTTCTCCAAGGACCTCAGGCCCCCCCCACCCGGGCCAGAGGGACGGTGACCCTAAAACATCTGGTACTTGGCAGGGAAGTGCCCAGTAGTGGTGTCAGTGTGCCTGTCACATCCTGACCTGTCTGTGCCCAACCACTCCCCTGTCATTCCTGTTGTCCCACACCAGTGCACACCCTCTCCATGTCTGCTGTGCAGGTGGACCTGCATGTCACACACACCTGCCCTGCCCACTGGTTACCCCACCTTACTTGCCTGCGTTTACCAGCCTGTCCCAGGCACCTGTGTGACTCAGCTGGCTCACTTCTCTGTGACGGTGCCTGGGCCATCGGTGTCCTTGGCCACGGTCAGCCTTGTGGACCTTGTGGGTGGGGCTCAAGCCCAGGAGAGGCATTTCACCAGGCCCAGTGTTTATCATCCTCCTTGCATCCCAAATTGTTTTGGAAACACCATCTTCCACCTGAGCCAGCAATGCCTCCTTACCTTGGCCCTCTGCCTGGTGTAGATTTCAGCCAGGATCTGTCATTGCAGCCAGATGGGGGCTTTGAGTCTCAGCCTGCCCAGCTCAGCTCAGCTATCTCCCGCCATCCCTGCAATGTGGTCTACCATGACCGTGGGGAGAGGGCCTTCCTCTGATGGTGGACAGGTCTTTTGGGGAGTGGAGAGGAGTGCCTATGGGGATCAAAGAAGGCTGTGTCTGCCAGGGGACAAATTGACGAGGCTGGTGCCACGTAGACTGGGAGGCAGAAGTGGTTGTGTGTGGGGGTCAGGAGCCATTCATGTGAGCGAGGCACCACAGGGTCCTAGGGGAAGACCACAGGAGCCCTGGGTGGGGATGGGGGGGGGTATCTCACTGCTAGGGGTCAGGGGAGAAAGATTGCATTTAGCTGTGAGGTGGGCCCTCCTTTCCTCCGTTCCTCCCTGTCCCCTTCTTCCTTCTCCCTCTTCCTTCCTTCTCTCTCTCTTTCTTTCTTTCTTTCTTTCTTTCCTTCTTTCTTTCTGTTATTTTTTAAAGGTTTTGTTTTTGAGTAATCTCTACACCCAACATGGGCTTGAACTTATGACTCCAAGATCAAGAGTTGCATGCTCTCCCAATTAAGCTAGTCAGGTTCTCTCTTATTTAAAAATAAATAAATAATAAATAAATAAATAAATAAATAAATAAATAAATAAAGACTGTTATATTTGGTCTCACTGGAAAAAAAAAGAACAATTCACTGGCTTTTGGACGGAGCAAATTTATTATCCCTTCTGTGGAGTGTAAAGATGTGGTAGAACACGTTCTTTGTGGGAGTGTAAAATGAAAATTCTGCTTTGCCATATGGAGACGCCCATTATGTGGAGGAGACAGTTGGATAGTTAAGTTCGGAGCTCAGAGAGGAAGTCAGGGCTGGAGACAGAGGTATTCAAAATCATGGGTGAGGTCACATGGAAATAGGGTGAGACAGAAAAGGGAAGGGGCCCAAGCCAGAGCCGTGAGGTGCTCCCACATCTAACTCTTGGCAAGGGGGATGGAGGGGGACTGGCTGGGATGACGGTGGATTAAGGTGGCATCAGAGAAGCTTGTATAAAAAGGATTGAGACAGGAAGGCAGGGTCTGCAGCAGGGGCTTTGGAAAGATGGAGATCACTGTGACCTTGAATCAAGTTGTTGCAGTGCAGCAAGGGGGTAAAAGTAGGTCCGAGTCCATTGAGATGAGAGGAGGGAAGGAAGAGGAGGCAGGCAGCTCTTTCAAGTATATTGGGAGGAGGTGCACAGGTGAAGGGAGCTTAGGGCAGGGAGAGTTCTTTTAGTATGCAGAATCCTGTCTGAAGCTCCTTGTCCATGTCTGTAAGAGCATGTATACCCCACATGGGCATTCTCAGGGTTGTCTTACCCACCAGATCCCAGTCTCCATGGGGACAAAGTCTGTGACTGCGGTAGTCACAGCTGTGTCCAGTCCCCTGCCCAGCATCTGGCTCCTAAGGTACTGAGGTACTGGTGAACGTTGGTTAAGTGAATCGGTCAATGCATGTAAAGCACTGAGAACACTAACAGGTGCATAATAAATGCTCAGTAAAAGTGAGTTACTGTCGTCCGGTGGATGGGGAAGTCACTGAAGACTGGATGGCAGCAGTTCTGGAGACCATGATGCTCCTGTGGTAGATTGACCAGGGTGGTGGCTCCAAGTCCTGGAGGATGGAGAGGTTAAAGACGCCCAGCAGCACCATGCAGGCCAGCTTTGGGAGTCCGCACTGCATCCCTGAAACTGGATTGCATCACCATCCAGGAGCTCACAGCTCCATTATTTGCCCCAGCCCAGGTGAAACCAGGAGAGACCCTGGAAGAAGGGGCTAACTCAGGAAAGGAGTCATTTATTGGACATCACTAGGATGGTGTCTCTCAGATTCATCCTTCCAGCCACAATGATGTCTGCAGTAGGTGCCAACAGCTTCGCTTTGACTGGGGAGGCATCTGGTGGTGGTACCGTGGAGAACATTAGGCAGAGACTGGGCACTGGGGGCCTTTTTGACCTCCGGTCGGGCCAGAGAGATGTAGATCACCCAGAGAGATGTAGATCTGTGAGGGTTGCACAGATCCTCTTTTAGACCAGCTCGACACTCAGCTCAATGTCACTGAAAATGAGTGTCACAGCTGCAAATGCTGTTGAAGATCTCTGAGCAAATGAATGAGGACGACTGAACAGCTACAGACAGAACTAAATGAGATAGACTGGTAGGAAAGCTTGAGAATGCCCAAGCTGAGGCTAAGACTGGATCCAGAGGAAGCTCAGTACCATAGGGGATACAGAGAACATAAACAACAACAGCCAGAACTGGATGATGAGCTGAAGAATGTAGACAACCAAATGCCCTATGCCCAGATGCAGCTGGGCCAGCTGAAGAAAACCAGTTTCTTCAGTGCAACCTTTCATGTCTGGCACAGAGGACAATGTGGTACAATCAGAACCTTCAAACTGGGTCGCCTGCCCAGTGTCCCTGTGCCATGGAATGAAGTTAATGCACTTGGGGCTGGAAAGCATTGCTGCTGTGCACCCTGGCCAGTAAGATGGGTCTGAAATTTCAGAGGTATCAACTTGTTCCCTGTGGAAACCATTCCCACCTGGAGTCTCTGACAGACGGGTCTAAGCAGTTGCCATTGTACTATCCTGGGACAAATTAGACCACGTGATGATGGAGATGTTGAGAAAGATGAAAGGAGAGGTTGAGAAAGGGTGAGACACATTTTTGTCTTCCTCACAGGAAGGCAAGATTGAAGACCCAGGAAGCAGTGTGGCTCCCATTCCGTTGAAACCCAGTTTAGCCCTGACAAACAGTGGACCAAAGTTCTTAAGTTCATGCTGGCAGATTTTAAGTGGGGTCTTGCTTGAGAATAGTTTCATAACAAGACTTCTTTTTTCCCTTACAGAGATGCTCGCCTCAGAAGCTTTACATTTTGTTTGGTTTGCAACAAGAAATGTTTTAAATTAAACTCAGATAACATCAAACAGCATATTAAAAAATTTTTTTTAAACGTTTATTTATTTTTGAGAGAGAGAGACAGAGCACGAGGAGGAAAGGGAGACACAGAATCCAAAGCAGGCTCCATGCTCTGAGCTGTCAGCACAGAGCCTGACGCGGGGCTCGAACTCACAAATTGTGAGATCATGACCTGAACTGAAGTCAGTTGCTCAACCGACTGAGCCTCCCGGGCGCCCCTCAAACAGCATATGTTTACAATACTAGAAAAGAATAAATCCACAAGTCCACTTTATTTTAAAATATTGAACAACAGGGGCGCCTCAGCTCAGGTCATGATCACACGGTCCATGAGTTCGAGCCCTGCGTCAGGCTCTGTGCTGACAGCTCGGAGCCTGGAGTCTGCTTCAGATTCTGTGTCTCCCTCTCTCTCTGCCCCTCCCCCACTCATGCTCTGTCTCTCTCTCTGTCAAAAATAGACGTTAAAAAAATTTTTTTTTTAAATATTCAACAACAGTTTCCAGAGGTAAAGCCTGCCATGTATGGCCATGTATGAATGTTCACTCTGCTCTGTGAAAGACATGAAATTGTATTTGTTACTGTTTGAGACACAGTGTGGAAAGGTTTGATTATCTGTAATAAAAGATTTGCTGCAGTCTGAAAAGAGTGAGTTACTGTTACAACTTAGGTAAGCAAAAGTAAGATAAGGGATTTCTGCAGTTTGACTCTTCGTGGGTCCCTATGCGGGACAGTGTCTGTGTCACTTCAGCAATGGTGTGAGACTTTGCATGTGTGGGCATACCCTGTGTCCATGAGACCTGTCACTGTACAGCTGGGACCACTTGCTGGGGAAGGGCACATGACCCAGAGACGAGGTACAATGTGTGAAGACCTCTAGGCTCCTACTTTTATGGTTCCGGCAGACATTAGTCTGTTTGTTAAGGTCACAGCAGCGTTCCTGACTTAGGTCAGGTCCCTCCTGAGAAGAGACCACTGACCCAGCTGCACATCACTCCCAAGACCATGTCCATGTGGGTGTTGGATCTTCAGGGCCAAGCTTCTCTGACCAGCCCTCTGTGCAAGTCCTTCCCTGGGTCTCATGGCTATTCTGTATCTCTTCCCTTCCTCTTGTGCTGCAGGGGTTCATCTCACCCCTTGGTGCTACTTTGAGCCTCCCTTGTGTGGTCTTGGTTGTCTCCCTTCCCCATCCTGCTCAGGCTAGGGCAAGGCCCTTCCCTATGTCTTCATCAGGAGGAAATGTCTTATATCTGGTAAGAAGTTGCTATGGCCAATGTCAAAGAGGTTGCTGCCTGTGTTCTCCTCTAGGATTTTGATGGTTTCCTATCTCACATTTAGGTCTTTAGTCCATTTTTTTTTTTAAAGTAGGCCCCATGCCCGGTGTGGAGCCCAACATGGGGCCTGAACTCATGACCCTGAGATCCAGACTTGAGCTGAGATCAAGACCCAAGTGCTTAACCAACTAAGCCACCCAGGCACCCCAGGTCTTTAATCCGTTTTGAATTTATTTTTGTGTCTGATGTGAGAAAGTGATCCAGTTTTCATTCTTCTGCATGTTGCTGTCCAATTTTCCCAACACCATTTGGTGAAGAGACTTTTTTCCATTAGATACTCTTCCCTGCTTTGTCAAAGATTATTTGACCATGTAGTTGTGGGTCCATTTCTGGGTTTTCTATTCTGTCCCATTGATCTATGTGTCTGTTTTTGTGCCAGTACCATACTGTCTTGATGACTACAGCTTTGCAATCTAGCTTGAAGTCTGGGATCATGATGCCTCCAGTTTTGCTTTTCTTTTTCAAGATAGCTTTCAGTATTTGAGATTGTGTGTGGTTCCATACAGATTTTAGGATTGTTTGTTCTAACTGTGAAAAATGCTGTTGATATTTTGATAAGATTGCATTTAATGAGTAGATTGCTTGGGATAGTATAGACATTTTAACAATATTTGTTTATTCAATCCATGAACACGGAATGTTTTTTTCATTCTTTGTGTCCTCTTCAATTTCTTTTGTAAGTGTTTTCTAGTTCTCAGTGCAGATCTTTTTCCTCTTTGGTTAGGTTTATTCCTAGGTATCATATGGTGCCAGTGCAGTTGTAAATGGGATCAGTTCCTTGATTTCTCCTTCTGCTGGCTTCATTTTGATGTATAGAAATACAACAGATTTCTGTACATAGATTTTGTATCCTGTGATTTTACTGAATTCATGTATTACATGAATTAGTTTTAACAATTTTTTTTTTAATTTTTTTTTTCAACGTTTATTTATTTTTGGGACAGAGAGAGACAGAGCATGAATGGGGGAGGGGCAGAGAGAGAGGGAGACACAGAATGGGAAACAGGCTCCAGGCTCTGAGCCATCAGCCCAGAGCCCGACGCGGGGCTCGAACTCACGGACCGCGAGATCGTGACCTGGCTGAAGTCGGACGGTTAACCGACTGCGCCACCCAGGCGCCCCAACAATTTTTGGTAATCTTTTGGCTTCTCTGTTTACAGTATCGTGCTGTCTGCAAATAGTCAAAGTTTGACTTCTTCCTTGCCAATTTGGATGTATTTTATTTCTTTTGTTTGATTGCTGAGCCTAGGACTTCCAGTACTATGTTAAATAACAGTGGTGAGAGGACATCTCTGTTTTATCCCTGACCTTAGAGGAGAAGCTCTTAGTTTTTCCCCATTGAGGATGATATTAGCTGTGGGTTTTTTGTATGTGGTCTTTATGATGTTGAGGTTTGTTCCCTCTATCCCTACTTTGTTGAGGATTTTTATCATGAATGGATGTTGTACTTTGTCAATTTTTTTTTCTTTCTGCATCTATTGAGAGGATCATATGGTTCTTATCCTTTCCTTTGTTAATATGGAACAAAGTGTATCATGTGAACAACATGTATCACGTTGATTGTTTTGTGAATATTGAAACACCCTTACAACCCAGGAGTAAATCCCACTTGATCATGGTGAATAATTCTTTTAATGTGCTGTTGGATTTGATTTGATAATATTTAGTTAAGAATTTTTGCATCTGTGTTCATCAGGGATATTGGCTTGTAGTTCTTTTTTAGTGGAGTCTTTGTCTGGTTTTGGAATCAGGATAATGGTGGCCTCATAAAATGAATTTGGACATTTTCCTTCCATTTTTATTTTTTGGAATAGTTTGAGAATAGGTATTAACTCTCCTTTAAATGTTTGGTAGAATTCCCCTGTGAAATCATCTGGCCCTGGACTTTGGTTTCTTGGGAGAATTTTGATTACTGAATCAAATTCTTTGCTGGTTACCGGTCTGTTTAAGATTTCTATTTCTCCCTGTTTTAGTTTTGACTGTTTATGTGTTTCTAGGAATTTAACCATTTCTTCCAAATTGTCCAATTTTTTGGCATATAGTTTTTCATAATATTTTCTTATAATTGTATTTCTGTGATATTGGTTATTATTTCTCCTCTCTCATTTGTGGTTTTATTTATTTGGGTTCTTTCTCTTTTCTTTTTGATAAATTGGGCTAAGGGTTTATCAATTTCATTTTTTTTTTCCAAAAAACCAGCTCCTGGTTTCATTGATCTGTTCTACTTCTTTTGTTTGTTTCTGTATCATTTCTTTCTGCTCTAATCTTTATTATTTCCCTACTTCTGCTGGCTTTAGGCTTCATTTATTTTTCTTTTTCTAGATCCTTTAGGTGTAAGGTTAGGTTGTTAGAGATTTTTTTCTTGCTTCTTGAGGTAAGCCTGTATTGCCATATAATTCCCTCTTAGGACCACTTTTGCTGCATCCCAAAGGTTTTGGACCATTGTGTTTTCATTTTCATTTGTTTCCATATATATAGTTTTTAAAATTTTTAATGTTTTTATTTATTTTTGAGACAGAGAGACACAGAGCATAAGCAGGGGAGGGGCAGAGAGGGAGGGAGACACAGAATCTGAAGCAGGCTCCAGGCTCTGAGCTGTCAGCACAGAGCCCGATGTGGGGCTCGAACTCATGGACTGTGAGATCATGACCTGAGTTGAAGTTGGACGCTTAACCAACTGAGCCACCCAGGTGCCCCATTTCTATATATTTTTAAAATTTCTTCTTTAATTTCCTGGTTGACTCATTCATTCTTTGGTAGGGTGTTCTTTAACTTCCACGTATTTGTGGTCTTTCCAAATTTTTTTCTTGTGGTTGACTTCAAGCTTCAAAGTGTTGTGGTCAGAAAATATGCATTGTGTGATGTCAATCTTTTTGTACTTGTTGAGGCCTGATTTTTGTGACTTAGTATGTGATCTCTTCTAGAGAATATCCCATGTGCACTTGAAAAGAATGTGTATTCTGCTTCTTTAGGATGAAATGATCTGAATATATCTGTTAAGTCCATCTGTTCCAGTGTATCATTCAAAAGCATTGTTTCCTTGTTGATTTTTTGCTTAGATGATCTGTCTATTGTTGTAAGCAGAGTGTTAAAGTCCCCTACTATTATTGCGTTATTACCAATGAGTTCCCTTATGTTTGTTATCAACTGTTTTATATATTTGGGTTCTCTCAATTTGGGGACACAAATATTTACAATTGTTAGATCTTCTTGTTGGATAGTCCCCTTTATTATGATATGGTGCCCTTCTTCATCTCTTGTCACAGTCTTTGGTTTAAAATCTAGTTTGTCTTGGGGTGCCTGGGTGGCTCAGTCAGTTAGGCGACCGACTTCGGCTCAGGTCATGATCTCACGGTTTGTGAGTTTGAGCGCCGCATCAGACTCTGTGCTGACAGCTTAGAGCCTGGAGCCTGCTTCGGATTCTATGTCTCCCTCTCTCTCTGCCCCTCCCCTGCTTGTGTTCTGTCTCTGCCTCTGTCTCTCTCAAAAATAAATAAACATTAAAAAAAATTTAAAATCTAGTTTGTCTTGGTGCCTGGGTAGTTCAATCAGTTAAGCATCTGACTTCAGCTCAGGTCATGATCTCACAGTTCATGGGTTCAAGCCCCACATCGGGCTCTGCGCTGGTAGTGTGGAGCCTGCTTTTGATTCTCTTTCTCTCCCTCTCTCTCTCTCTGCCCCTCCCTGACTTGTGCTTTTTCTCAAAATAAATAAATTAATTAAAAAAAATAAAATCTAGTTTGTCTGATATAAGTATTGCTATTCTGGCTTTCTTTTGACATCCTTTTGAATGATAAATTTTTCTCCATCCCCTTACTTTCAATCTGCAGGTGGCTTTAGGTCTATAATGAGTCTGGTAGGCAGCATGTAGATGGGTCTTGTTTTTTGATCCATTCTGATTCCCTGTGCCTTCTGATTAGAGCATTTCGTCCATTTACATTCAGAGCGATTATTGACAAATATATTTAGTACCGTTTTGTTACTTGTTTTGTTGTTCCTAGAGGTTTTCACTGTCCCTTTGTAGTCTTTGTCATTTTTGGTCTTCCTTTCACACTCAAAGAGTCTCATTTCATATTTCTTGCAGGGCTGGTTCAGTGGTCACAAATTCCTTTAGTTTTTGTTTGTCTGGGAAGCTCTTTATCTCTCCTCCTATTCTGAATGACAGCCTTGCTGGATAGAGTATTCTTGACCACAGATTCTTCCCATTCAACACATTGAATATATATATATCATGCCTCTCCTTTCTGGTTTGGCAGGTTTCTGTGGAAAGATTTGCTGCTAACCTTATTGGTCTGCCCTTGTAAGTTAGGGACTTCTTTTGTCTTGCTGCTTTTAGGATTTTTTTTTTTAATCTCTATATTTTGCAAATTTAACTATGCCTTAATGTTGGCCTGCTTTTGTTGATTTTGATGGGGGTTCTCTGCACCTCCTGGATTTAGATGTCTGTTTTCTTCCCAAGATTAGGGAAGTTTTCAGCTATAATTTCCTCAAATAAACCTTCTGCCCCCTTATCTGTCTCTTCTTCTTCTTGGACTCCTACATTAAAATATTATTGTATTTGATGGAGTCACTGAGTTCCCCAAGTCTACTTTCTTGATCTAACATTTTTTTCTCTCTATTTCACTTTTTTAATGTTTATTTATTTTTGAGAGAGAGAGAGAGAGCAAGCAGGGGAAGGGCAAAGAGAAAGGGAGACACAGAATCCAAGATAGGCTCCAGGCCCTGAGCTGTCAGCACAGAGCCCAACACAGGGCTTGAACTCACAAACCACAAGATCATGACCTGAGCTAAAGTTGGACACTTAACCAACTGAGCCACCCAGGCACCCCTTCTCTCTCTCTTTTAAAAGTTTATTGGAGCACCTGGGTGGCTCAGTCAGTTAAGCCTCCAACTTTGGCTCAGGTCATGACCTCACAGTTTGTGAATTTGAGCCCTGCATCGGGGTCTGTGCTGACAGCTCAGAGCCTGGAGCTTGCTTCAGATTCTGTCTCCCTCTCTCTCTGCCCCTCCCCCCACTCACACTCTGTTTCTTTCTCCCTCAAGAATAAATAAACATTAAAAAAATTTTTTTTAAGTTTATTTATTTTGAGAGAGAGGGGGAGAGAGAGAGAGAGAGAAAACATGAGCAGGAGAGGGGCAGAGAGAGAGAGGGATAGAGAGAATCCCAAGCAGACTCTGTGCTATTGGCAGGGAGCCTGATGTAGGGCCCGATCCCATGAATTATGAGAGATCAAGCTGAACTGAACTGAGTTGAAATCAAGAGTCAGACACTTAACCAACTGAGCCACCTGGATGCCCCTTTTTCTCTCTACTTAGTGCATCTCATTATTTTCCATAATTCTATGTTCTATATCACTTATTTGTTCCTTTGCTTCTTCCATCCTTGTGGTCATTACATTTAGTCAGTCTTGAATCTTAGTTATTGCATTTTTCGTTTCTGGCTGATTAGTTTTCAGCTCTTTTATCTCTGTGGTAAGGGTTTCCCTGATATCATCTCTGCTTTTCTCAAGCCCAGCTAGTATCCTTGTGATTACTCCTTTAAATTCTGAACCAGGCATATTATTTATATCTGTTTCAATTAGATCCCTGGCCATGACCTTTTCTTGTTCTTTCTTTTGGGATGAATTCTTCCATCTTGGCATTTTGTGTAGGTTTCTGTCTTCTTCTCTGTGTAAGGAAAGCCAGTTATGTTTCTTGCTCCTAAGAGTAATGGCTTTATGAAGAAGAGATCATATAATGTTCAGAGCCTGGTGCTTGAGGAAGTGTCTCTGGTGCATTCTGCTGCTGTGTTATGGCTGCTGTATCCCTCAGCTCAGTCTTCTGCAGAGTTTCTTCTTGCCTGCTGTGGGGAGTGTTTTGGACCTTGGCCAGAGTGTGGTGAATGTGCTCTGGTCTGTTTGCGAAAAGAGACCTGATACTATTTCCACTGGAATTGAAGCTATGCAGAACTCTGTGGTCAGTAGATGTGGTGCATGCAGGGTTTTATGCTGGTTTTCTGGAGGAGGAGCCTCTGTACTGGTCCTATGGCACATTTGCTTGAGTAAAGCAGTATCAGCAGAGTGCACGGGGTTGGACTTGGTGTAAGTGGGTTAGGCAGCTAGTGTGGGCTCTGTGTTGTTTACTGAGGTTGGTTTATGCTGAAGGGCAGAGGAGGGGAATGGTACAACCCCCTCCTTTGTCTCTGGAGAGGAGAGTCTGTGCTTGCTGCTCTCAGGGAAGCAGTTTCTCTGAGAGCAAACAATTTCCCCTGGTGCATCACAGGCGTTTTTCACATTGCTGATTTCACACTGTCTCTGGGTTGTTTGTCTACTTGGAGCAGCACAGCACACCTTGGGTTCTACCCTAGCCGGGCCTGCTGCTTTTTAAAATTCCAAACTTCTGGATCCTGCTGTGGCACGGACCTGCACTGGTCCTCTGGGAAAGGGACTCTCTAGGCTGGGACTGATGCAGGTTTGACTCAGAAGGCCAGTTGTGCCAGAGCTCAGGGCCATGGGATTTGGAGCAAACAGGCTAAACAGCCAGTGTTCCAGTTAGCTGCCCTCAGCAGGTATCTGTAGGCCAATGCTGAGGGGTAGAGGGAAATGGCGCCTGCTGGTTCTCCTCCCTCCACCCCTGCCCCACCAGAGGCAATGCCACCTCTCATAGATGCGCTCCAAAAAGTATGAGCAGTCTCTCCCCATGTCCCTTAGGCGATCCAGAGATCTCACAGTCTGCCCCAGGGTTTTTTGTCTGCCTCTGCTTCAGGAGTAGGACAGCATCCTCAGGTCTCTATCCCAGCCAAACCTGGGGACCTTGGAAACTCTAGTCTTTGAACCCCACTGATTGCAAAACTGGCAAAATTCAGCCCTTCTCGTTTTCAGGGCCAAATGCTTTGGGAAGTGTGCTTGTACGTATCCTTGTGCGCTCCTCTGTCTCTCCCTTTTCTCCATGACCAGGGCTCCCTTCCCTTCATAGCACCCGCAATCCGTTTCTCCCCCAAGCCATATCTGTGCATTTCCTACCTTCCTCAAAGTGGGCTCTCCTTCCAGCTGTGCACTTTGATCTGTCAGTCCTCAGGTCAATTTCTTGAGTATTCTGAATGATTTGATAGTTATTTAGCTGTGTTCCAGGGATGAAGGAAGCCTAGACTCCTCCTACTATGCAGCCATCTTAGCTCCCCTTTGAGTTGTATGAGTTCTTTACATATTTTGGATGTTAACCCCTTATTGGATATATCGTTTGCAAATACCTTTTCCCATTCAGTAGGCTGCCTTTTTAAAAAAATTGTTGGTTTCCTTCACTCTGCAAAAAGCTTTTTAGTTTCATGCAGTCCTGTTTGTTTATTTTTGCTTTTGTTGTCCTACTTAAAGAGATAGATCCCAAAAAATATTGTTAAGACTGATGTCAAAAAGCTTACTGCGTATTATTTCTTCTGGGAGTTTTATGGTTTCTGGTCTTACATATAAGTCTTTAATCCATTTTTAGTTTATTTTTGTATATGGTGTAAGAAAGTGGCCATCTTTCATTCTGTTGCACACAGCTGTCCTGTTTTCCCAGTACCACTTGTTGAAGAAACCGTCTTTTCCCCATTGTATGTCCTTTCCTCCTTTCCCTAGGTTAATTGAACATATAAACATGGGCTCTGAGCTCTCTATTCTGCTTTTGTGCCAACATTGTATGTTTTGATTACTGTAAGTCTTTCACCTCCATGGTTACATTTATTACTAGATATTTTATTCTTTTTGATGCAATTGTGAATGGGATTATTTTATTTCTTTTTCTAATAGTCTGTTATTAGTGTATAGAAATGCAATATATTTCTGTATATTGATTTTGTATCCTGTGGCTTTACTCAATTTATTTATTAGGTCTAATAGTTGTTGTTGTTGTTGTTGTTGTTGTTGTTGTTGTTGTTGTTTTGGTGAAGCTTTAGGGTTTTCTACATATAGTATTACATCACCTGTAAATAGTGGCCGTTTTACTTCTTCCTTTCCAATTTGGATGCCTTTTAATCTATTTTCCATTTTATGTTTCGATGTCACAACTTACATATTTTTATATTGTGTATACATTGATGATACATTGTAGCTACAGTGTTTTTATAGTGTTGTTCCTTAACCTTTATTAAAGTTAGGTTATTAACATACCACCATATTATAGTATTAGAGTAGTCTGACTATGACTATATACTTACCTTACCAATGTGTTTTACATTGTCATATGTTTTCATTTTACTAAGTTGTGCCCTGCTATTTTATCATAAAGAACTCCTTTCAGCATTTCTTATAAGGCAGGTGTAGTGCTGATGAATTCCTGCAGCTTCTGTTTGTCCAGGAAGGTCTTTGTGTCTCCTTCATCTCTGCAGAACAGCTTTGGTGGGTGAAACATTCTTGGTTGGCAGTAATCCCCCCGCCCCCTTCAGCATCTGAATATATTATTCCTGGCCTGGAGGGGTCTGCTGATTAATCTGCTGATGGTCTTATGGAGATTCCCTTGTATTTGAGGATTCCAGAGCCTCACCATTTGCCTAACAGGACTCTTCCTAGTCATCACATTTATCAGACTTTGCTTTTGGTGGCTAAGTCAAGCTGTCCAATCATCTTTAATATCTCCACAACCCAGACAAGTGTTATCTATCCAACTGGTATTATTCATGCCGAGGCATAACAGGGTTTATTGTGTTGTAAATTTTCAAAACTTCATATTTTCCTGCTGCCTCTGTATCCTCACAAACAGGTTGCAGTGTCCATCCCTGGTCCCTGGGCTGGGGAAAAGGCTGGTCCCTACCCCTTCTTGCCTTCCTGTGACTAACTTAGTGACATGAAAGTGTGCCAGTGAAATCCCCTCAGGCCTTTTGCTTCCAGACCCCGTCCTCATCCCTGACGAAGGCTCTTGCCTGTGAGTCCTCTGTGTCTCTTGACTCTTCACTTCCTTGGTGGAGCCCGTTCCCTTTGTGCTTCTCCCATCTGGTCCCCTGTGAGAATAATAACGCTTTAATTCCGTATGCCTCTTTGAATATAAGTTCCACAGCCGTGTTGAAGTGATCCTTAACGACCCTGTGGGGGGACCTGCTCCCCCATTTACAACAGACCCAGCCTGTGTGGCAGTCTATGGGAGCAAATCAGCTGTGTCCCTGTGTTACCCCTTTTTGGAACACCAGATCTTTGAGTCCTACTAAACAACCCTCGGTCTCCTCCTACTATTCTCCTTTTCCACCATTTTGTTGAAATCTCAAATCCTCTAACAGGCCCCTCCTAATTGACTTTGGTATGCGAGGTGATCAATTCTGAAATTTCTTCATCCTCCATCTGGTTGGTCACTGGTGAGAGAGGACATGAATGAAGATGCCCAGTCCACCGTCTGTAACTGGAAGTCCCTATGGTTTTATCCCAGCGGTGCCATGTGTTCTTTTGTGTGGACACGTTTCCACTTTGGGCCGTCTTCCTGTTAGCTTGGGGTGGCCAGGACCCTAGAGATGAGGAGGTATGGACTGGCATTGTGGAAAGACAAGGGGCTTGGCCTGAGAGGCCGTGAGAAGATACCTGCCTTCTCTGGGCAATTGTCCCCTTCGACATGTATTCCAGGACCTGCAGTTCCCATGGGTCTTGAAGGTCTGAACTGGATAGGGGGTATTTACTGCCCCAAGACATACCCCAGCACTCCCAGTCTGTATTGGGGGTTTTATGCAGAGAGATGCCTCTAGCAAAACCAACACCCTGGTAGTGGTTTCCAACCACTTTCTGTGGAAGAACCTCACCATCCATTTGAAAAAAAGTCACTACAGCTTCGCTTTAAAAGTGCCTTTCTACAAAGACCATGTGTTCATCGTAGCCCATTAGGGAAATTTAAATAATCTATTTCTTATAAGACATCATCTGTTTTCCTAGCGGACATTTAAGACATTGCTCTTGTGAACGACGTAGGGATAAGAAATATTCTTGTGTCTGTCCTTAACTATTTACCTAGGGTCAAGACATAAAAGCAGAAATGACAGTTTGAGGGATTTTCAGATTTATAATGATGTTGATCACGTTGCCACTTACCCACTGCATCATTCGTGCCCGCGGGCA
The DNA here is from genome assembly GCF_028749965.1 of Puma concolor. Taxonomy (NCBI): domain Eukaryota; kingdom Metazoa; phylum Chordata; class Mammalia; order Carnivora; family Felidae; genus Puma; species Puma concolor. Next base: position 44,036,946 of record NC_141681.1, read on the forward strand.
TTTCTGTCAACCATATGAAAACACTTGCTTTCTGACACCCTCGTTATCCCTGGATTTTGCCAATTAAAAAAAAAAAAAGTCTGTTCTGTTTTGGTGAGAATGTCTTACTTTGCATTTTTTGACTATTTGTGAGGATGGACATCTTTGCTATGTGATGGCCGTGTGCCTTGGTCTCCTGTGACTTTCCTATTTATGACCCTTTCTTCAGTTTGAATGTTCTGAAATGTTTATTCTCGAAGAACTTTAAGAATCAATTCATCACATAACATAAGAGAATAAATATGTGGTAGAGGTTTGACTTGAAATGGTTTCAAATTCTTGATTACTTTGGGCATAATGACATTTTTATTTTCATTTATAAAACGTATTGTATATCAGTAATACTTTATGGATTAGGATCTTACTATGCCTCGCGTCTTTTTCTGGCTCTGTTTCATCGGTCCAAATTCCAGAATGATGGTAAACAACAGTGGAGACGGAGGCCTGTTCGCTTTTCTTCTGGCTGTAACAGAAAGGTCACAGAGGCAGGTGACATTCAGGCTGCACTGTCAGTCTGCTTTTGGCGGTTACTTTCGTGAGTGTGATCGTGGGGTTGTGATGGGTTGTCTGGGTGACTCTGCTCTGTGTGTGTCTGAAGGAGAGATCTCGGGTGGGGGCCGCAGGATAGGGGTAGGGGACACTTCCTGATATGGCATGGTCTGGGTGACTCAAAGAGAGGAAAGAAATGCACTGCAAACAGACTGCAGAGAGAAGGGGCCGAGGTCTGAGGGCAGATCTGAGGGCAGAGCACTTGCTAACAGATCTCATTCTGCAACAGAGACTCGAGGAAGACTGTAGCAGATAAATGTGGGATCAGGGAGGAGTGCAGGGTTGTCCAGGCCAGTGAGCACAGCCCCAGGGGGCTGGATCTTTGCTTTCCCCTTTCTGTCCTCCCTCCTCCTCTGCCCCCGAGAGCACTGCTGGGCTGTCCTCCCGAAGCTGACGGGGCAGTGACAGCTGGAGGTCCTCAGCAGCAGGAGGGTCGCTCTGCAGGACTGAGAGAGCTGGGAGGCTGCCTAGGACATGAGGCCCCTCTGGGCCTCCCAGGGCTGGAGGACTGTGGCTCTGACATACTTCAGCACCTTGGAGGGTGGTGCTTGTGTACCTGGCACACACTCACCTGTTTGTGCCCAACCTCAGGTGTCTCCCATCAGCCCACACCACATGCACACATTGTCCACAACTGCCCATGCCATACACGTCGATCACACACCTGGCACATGACTGGGCGCACACGACTGCCTCACGAACCCCATTATACTTGCCTGAAGTTAAGTGCCAGCACGAGTAACTTCACTTGCATGACAGAGCCCGGTGACACACTTTTCTATGACGGTGCCTGGAGCAAAGGAGGGTTTGTGCCTTCAGCTCTGAGGTCCTGGGGGGTGGCGGTGGCTGGAGGCAAGGGAAATCACTGTGCTTGAGATTATCTGCCTTTTATTCCACTTTATGGAAGGTGGTGAACTTGAGTTGAGCTGAGAGTGGATGAAAATTTACAGCACCCTCAGCCAGGCTCCCTCTGGTTCTCAGTGCAAGTTCTGGACGCGGGGCTTGGGTGCTGGCTAGATTCCTCAGTTGTGTGGGTCTCAGGCAGGGACTGTTTTCCCTGAAGCCAGACAGAGGCATTCCCGCCCTGCTCTCCCGCCCATCAGTGTCTCTGTGGCGCTGCTTTGCGCAGCTCTACTTCTCGCGTATCCACTTCTTTGCCTGTTCTCTGGGATGGAGGAGTCACACCGACCCTGCCAGTAAGATGGCAGGTTGAAGTCATCTTACGTGAAGGATGATGAAGCAGAGGACTAATTCTGACTGAGGATAGTCTTTTTTTTTTTTTTAATGTTTATTTGTTTTTGAAGGAGAGAGAGAGACAGAGTGGGAGCAGGGGAGGGTCAAAGAGAGAGGGAGACAGAATCCAAAGCAGGCTCCAGGCTCGGAGCTGTCAGCAGAGCTGTCGATGTGGGGCTCGAACCCATGGACCGTGAGATCATGACCTGAGCTGAAGTCGGAGGCTTAACCGACCGAGCCACCCAGGCGCCCCTAACTGAGGATAGTCTTAACAAATGTGGGAGCAAAGGTTGACCCTGACTCCCGCACTCCCTCCCTGGGGATGGGGGGCACTTACACTGACCCTGTTTCCCTTCCCAGCAAAACTTCCTATATGACTCTTCTTCCGCCTCTCACGTTTTACCATTTGGCTTTCATTCCACATCCCTGCTGCAGTGGCTCCTGAGGAGGTCACTGCTGGCCTCCATTTATCAGATGGGCACTGCCTTGACCTCGTCTGGGGAGATAGTTCTCCACCAAGGTCATGGTGAAGTATACTGAGAGAAGACAATACAGACATGATATGTTTTAGAGATAGATTTATTAGGAAATCTGGTGGATTGGTTGTGAATGGTGAAGGAAAGGGGGAAACCTAGGTTCCAGAGGTACCATTTATTGCAATGGGGGAAGACTTCCCATGGTTAGGAGGATACATGGTATTTTGGTGGAAATTAGGAATTACATTTTGGACTTCGTTATTTTTTTTTAAATTTTTTAATGTTTATTCATTTTTGAGAAACAGAGAGGGACAGCATGAGCAGGGGAGGGAGAGGGAGGGAGACACAGAATTTGAAGGAGGCTCTAGGCACAGAGCCATCAGCACATAGACTGGTGCGGGGCTCAAACTCATGGACCATGAGATTGTGACCTGAGCTGAAGTCGGATGCTTAACCAACTGAGCCACCCAGGCGCCCCTGTCATTATATATATATAATATACACACATATATATACATATGTATATATTTTAAATATTTGTTTATTTTTGAGAAAGAGAGACAGCGTGTGAGTAGGGGAGGGCAGAGAGAGAGGGAGACACACAATATGAAGCAGGCTTCAGGCTCTGAGCTGTCAGCACAGAGCCTGACATGTGACTCGAACCCATGAACCATGAGATCATGACCTGAGCTGAAGGTGGAGCTTAACCTACTAAGCCACCCAGGCGCCCCTACATTTTGGACCTTGGACAGATATTCGAGAACATCCAATAGGAGATTTCAAGTAGGCAGTTAGCTATGAGTTTGGAAATCAGATCTGGACTGGAGATATAAAATTGAGAGTTAATACCATAAAGATGGTGTTTCAATTTAAGAACATCCATGAGATGATGTGGCGACAGGGAGTAAGAGGAAAAAGAAATGGGTGGGTACCAAACCACCCTCATGTACCACTTGGAATCATATCAGCCTCACCTGTTACTCTGGCCACTGGTGGGACTTACCAGATCCATAAAAGTTTAGATGATCTCTAGACTTCAGAAATGCCTTGCTTACCAACATTTTATAGCAAATGAACCATGCCGATTGTCTCATGCTCATTGAAGTCACTGGTCTAACTATGTTCCCCATCAACCAGAAGCAGTCAGTTTGATAGTAGATTGCATGGCCTTTTGAAGACTCAGATATGATGCTAGCTGGGCAGTGACACCTTGCTGGCCAGGATGCATTGTGTGCTCTAAATCAGCAACCAATGTATGAATAACCAATCAGCTGACTGGAGGAGGCACATCAGCACTTCTTGGGGTCTTCTTGAAGGTTTTTCCCCATAGCCTGGATTCCTCAGTCTGAGGTTTTGAGGGGTTGGTGGTAACATGATGAGATTTGGACTCTGGGAGGAGGTCACTTCTGGTTGTCCTAGGCAGGGGACTGAAGGGGTGACTATGGAGGAAGGATGCCATATCCCAGAAAGATGTTAGTGCCAAGGTCAGCAGTTGGGAGTCCCAAACATCTGAGGGGGAATGACCTCTGTGAGGTGGGTGTGTTGGGGCCAGGAGTTTGAATCTCAAATAGGATGGATTGGATGGGGGTGAGCCTTGAGGGAGGTGTTGGTCAGTGCTGGGTAAAGCCAGAGAGTGGGTCAGAGAGAGGGTGGGAGGCCTGCTCTGAGCTGGTGGTGAGCCTGGCAGAGGTTTAACCTAGAGGTCCTGGGAGGCCCCAGGCCAGCATGGGAGGCCTGAGTTGCAACCAAATCACCAAAATCTCCCTCAGCCTTCCCTGCCATTTTGCTAGGCCCAGGGAGCCAGAGGAGAACTGGTTCTTATAGTCCAGGGGAGATATGCAGAGACAGGTGCTCCACAGTGAATTGGAGGGAGGTGGAGGAGAAGCAGGACCTGGCAGGATGGGCCAGGGTTTTGCCAGGCAGGTCAGGTGAAGAAGGGAGTTGTAGGCAGGAGCCAGGATGTGCTGTGGCCTGCAGGGATGAAACTATTGGTCATGTTCCAAACACTCTGGGTGGTTTTGATGGATGAGAAAAGTAGCCAGAGGCAGGTGGGGTGTGACAGAAATTGTGGGTCTTGAATGATCTGCAAAGAGTCTGCATTTCATCCCAAGGAAGGGCAATCAGGAGTCCCTGAGGAGTTTGAGTGGAGAATAGGTTGCTCAGATGTGAGTTTTAAAAAAGTCACACTAGCAGCTGTGGTGAGTGGTTGTAAAGAGTTGAGCCCGGAGGAAGGAAGTAATTGCCATAATTGAGGTCATTATCAACAGGGATGAAAAATCATTCACTCTTTGTTTGCTCATTTTTCATCAAAAATATTCTGAGCATGTCCTTGGATCCAAGCCTGGTAGGAATGTAATTAAGATCTCATCATAACCCTGAAAGTCACAGGTGGTCCCTAGGCCATATCCAAGAGGGCATGGCCTTGTTAGGTCTCTCTCATTACCCAGGAGGGGACTGAAATTCAGAGGGACAAAGTGTCCTTCCCCCCAAGGTTCTGCACAGACCAAGAGCACAGATCCTGGATGAAGCCCCAAGTGTTATCACTTCCATTCAGCCATCTTTGAAATGCAATATGAATCTCAGGTATGATTCTGTTTACTTACTGTCCTTCCTTCTTCCCTTTCTCCCTTCCTTCCTTCTTCCTCCCTTCCTTCCATGCTTTCATCTATTTAAGAGTGTATAGCATATAATCCTAAACTGCAACTGCTATAGGTGAAATAAAATTATGGTTCCAGATTTGCTTCTCTACCCTTACTCCTTAGATAAGTGGTTCTCCTACTTTTTTGCCTCAAGACCCCTTTACACTCTTAAAACTTGAGGACCCAAAAACTTTTGTTTTATGGGTTATCTCCTTAGATATATACCAAATTAGAAATTAAAACTAAGAATGAAAGAATCTTTATTTGTTAATTAATTTAAATATAACCAATTACATTTGGCATAAATGACATGGTTTTGTGAAAAACTATAGTTTTTAATAAAAAATAAGTGTGGCATTGTATATTTTGCAAGTCTCTTTAATGCCTGGCTAATAGAAGAAAGCCGGATTCTCTTGTGTTACTTCTTCAATCTGTTTTCATATGCTGTTTTGATAGAAGTATAGGAAGAAATCGGGCCTCCTTTGGATATTTAAGGAGGAGTATTTTAGTAGTATTTAAAAAATTTTCTTAAGTTTCTTTATTTTGAGAGAGAGAATGTGTGAGCAGGGGGAGGGGCAGAGACAGAGAGAGGGAGAAAGAGAATCTGAAACAGGCTCCACACTCACAGTGTGGAGCCCAATGTGTTGGTCCAACCAATGAATGGTGAGATCATGACGAGCTGAAATCAAGAGTCAGATGTTTAACCAACTGAGCCACCCAGGCACCCCTTTAGTAGTATTTTTAAACATAACTTTGGGTGTTCTTTGATAGTACACTGAAACTGAACAAGTGGTTTCTTAAAGATTAATTGGAATGTGGATTCTGAAATCATATCAATGAACTTTTCATACTCTGTTCCATTAAAGTATTTTGGAATACCTTGCCCTTTGAATAGATCATGCATTGGTCATTTGAAACTATTGATTCCTTGGGGCACCTGGGTAACTCAGTCGGTTAGGTGTCTGACTTCAGCTCAAGTCCTGATCTCACAGCTCATGGGTTTGAGTCCTGCATCAGACTCTGTGCTGACAACTCTTCTCCTGTTCTGTCAGTTGCCTTTTAATTTTGCTGATTGTTTCCTTTGCTGTGCAGAAGGTTTTATCTTGATGAGGTCCCAATAGTTCATTTTTGCTTTTGTTTCCCTTGCCTCTGGAGATGTACTGAGTAAGAAGTTGCTGCGGCCAAGATCAAAGAGGTTTTTGCCTGCTTTCTCCTCGAGGATTTTGATGGCTTCCTGTCTCACATTGAGGTCTCTCATCCATTTTGTGTTTATTTTTGTGTAAGGTGTAAGACAGTGGTCCAGGTTCATTTTTTTGCATGTCGCTTTCCACCCAACACTACTTGCTGAAGATACTGTATTCCACTGGATATTCTTTCCTGCTTTGTCAATAATTAGTTGGCCATACATTTGTGGGTCCATTTCTGGGTTCTCTATTCTGTTCCGTTGACCTAAGCGTCTGTTTTTGTGCCAGTGGCATACTGTCTTGATGATTACAGCTTTGTAATATATCTTGAAGTCTGGGATTGTGATGCCTCCAGCTTTGGTTTTCTTTTTCAGGATCGCTTTGGCTATTTGGGGTCATTTCTGGTTCCATACACATTTTAGGATTGTTTGTTCTAGCTCTGTGAAGAATGCTGGTGTTATTTTGATAGGGATTGCATTGAATATGTGGATTGCTTTGGGTAGTATCAACATTTTAACAATATTTGTTCTTCCGATCCATGAACATGGAATATTTTTCCATTTTTTTTTATGTTTTCTTCAATTTCTTTCATAAGCTCTCTATAGTTTTAAGTGTATAGATTTTTCACCTGCTTGGCTGGATTTATTCCTAGGTATTTTATGGGTTTTGGTGCAATTATAAACGGGATCAATTCCTTGATTTCTCTTTCTGTTGCTTCATTGTTGGTGAATAGGAATGCAACCAATTTTTGTGCACTGATTTTATCTCCTGTGACTTTGCTGAATTCATGAATCAGTTCTAGCAGTTTTTTTTGTGGAATCTTTTGGGTTTTCCGTATAGAGTATCATGTTGTCTGTGAAGAGTGTAAGTTTGACTTCCTCCTGGCCAATTTGGATGGCTTTTATTCCTTTGTTTTGTCTGATTGCTGAGGTTAGAACTTCCAATACGATGTTGAATAACAGTGGCAAGAGCGGACAACCCTGTCGTGTTCCTGACCTTAGGGGAAAATCTCTTAGTTTTTCCCCATTGAGGATGGATGATATTAGTGGTGAATCTTTCGTATATGGCTTTTATGATCTTGAGGTATGATTCTTCTATCCCTACTTTCTTGAGGGTTTTTATCAAGAAAGATGGCTGTATTTTGTCAAATGCTTTCTCTGCATCTGTTTTTTTTTTTTAATTTTTAATGTTTATTCATTTACTTTTGAGAGAGAGAGAGAGAGAGAGAGAGAGAGCAAGAACAGGGGAGGAGCAGATAGAGAGAGGGAGACACAGAATCCGAAGCAGGCTCTAGTCTCTGAGCTGTCAGCACAGAGCCCAAAGTTGGGCTCAAACTTGTGAACCGTGAGATCATGACCTAAGCCAAAGTCAGATACTCAACTGAATGAGCCACCCAGGTGCTCCTCTCTACATCTGTTGAGCAGATCATGTGGTTCCTGTCCTTTCTTTTATTAATGTGATGTATCACATTGATTGATTGATTTGCGGATATTGAGCCAGCTCTGCATCCCAGGTCTAAAGCCCACTTGGTTGTGGTGAATAATTCTTTTAATGTATTGTTGGATCTGGTTGGCTAGTATCTTGTTGAGAATTGTTTCATCTACATTCATCAAGGAAATTGGCCTGTAGTTCTCCTTTTTAGTGGGGATTTGTCTGGTTTTGGAATTAAGGTAATGCTGGCCTCATAGAATGAATTTGGAAGTTTTCCTTCTATTTCTATTTTTTGGAACAACTTCAAAAGAATAGGTGTTAAGGGCACCTGGGTGGCTCAGTTGGTTAAGCGTCCAATTTCAGCTCAGGTCATGATCTTGTTTGTGAATTCGGGCCCTGCACTGGGCTCTGTAATGACAGCTCAGAGCCTGGAGCCTGCTGCAGATTCTGTCTCTCTCTATCTCTGACCCTCCCCCACTAGCACTCCATTCCCCCCCCCTCAAAAATAAACATTAAAAAATAAATAAATGAACCCAATGAGACCCAGTTTGGATTTCTGACCTCCAGAACTATCAGATAATAATAAATTTGTCTTGTTTTCAGTCACTGAATTTGTGACAGTTTGTCATAGCAGCAATAGGAGACCAATACAGAGACATAGTACCATACAAGGATTTCTTATTTAATGTGCATAGTGCGTCCTGGAGGATGGAATACTATTTTTTTCACCTATCATCCTGGAGCTGGCACTTTAGCTGTGCATTCGGCAGACTGTTCCAATGTTCTATCAGCATCTTCTTGGTCTTCTCTCATATTACAGCTTTTATCTCACAGATCAAGGACCCAAAGTGAGGGTTGTAGCAACTATCAAGTATCTTATCCCAAGGATACACTCTCGGGCTGGAAACTGTCCATCAGGTGGTTTTATAGATCCAGTGGAGCCATTGTGGGCTGGACCAGAACCAGAACTCCAATTATTCCTTGTTTTTCATATGGTTCCACTCGAATAGGGCATTCCCATGACACTCTGAGTCTCAGGTATCAATGTCAACTCAGATTCGGTGTCTAATAGTCCTTGAAATATTTGGATGTTTCTCTTTCCCACAGGGTACAGTTACCAGAATAAATGTCATAGATCTCTTTTGGGAAGAAGTTGAGGAATTATTACTGTATATAATTGCTGGATTATAATTGTAGGATCTTTCCTTTTGGGGATCTGGACCAGAAGACTGGCTCAGACTGAGAAACAGTGTAAATGATTATGGTTTTTTATTTAGGTGACTGTTGTCAGATGCCTGAACATCTATCTTTGATTTCTTCTGCTGGTAGAAGTTGAATAGTACTCTTGTCAACATCCCATTCATTTCGCCCTTAGGACTGGCTATGTTCTATTTGCCATCTCTGTACCTTTTTGTGGATCAAGATCCACTGGCTGCCTTTCCGACCTTGCTGCTTATTAGGGTATTTACATCCACCTCACTTCTGATAGTTTGGTGACTTCACCTGGCTTCTTTTGTATTAACTCACTTCTCTCAGTGAGCTTAGTTCTGTAAAGGTCTCTCCTGTCAACCCTGGCTTCTAGATAGGAGAGGCACCATTTAACATTTCAGTGATGCTAGCGCCCCTTTCACAAACTTATTCCTTTGGCCTTAGTGAATGGTGGATTCCTATGACCTGTCCCATGGAATACGATCATCTGGTGCATTTTCTAGCCTTGCATATCTAGACTTAGTATAATCCACTCCAGCATGTCCACTTTCCTGAGTCTAGCATCTTCCATGGCAATTCTGGAACTCTAATTTAGCTTGGGCTATTCCTTTTTCCATGCTTCTAAGAGTCATCATAATAGTGTGTCAGCTTTCATTGGTGTTGTCCTTGTTGAGTGTTCAATCCTGTATATCTGGAGAGGGCTCCCAAATTAATGAGTTCTTCCTTATCCAATCCAATTAGTCATTCCAGTGGGTAATCCAATGGAAGACCATGACCTGGACCATGATCTTCTGTTCTGGCTCCCTTGATCATCCACCCTTAGAATATAGTCCCATGTGGATTTTCTGGCTCCTTCCAGTACATGTTGGCTGATAAGTTGTTTGATAAGTCCTTTGGAGTACAGCACCTTTCCTACCTTATCACACACAGCACATCCCTGGCTGGGTTATGTTGTAACCTAAGTCTAGTGGCCAGGAGGGATGGTAAGGCAGATCCTGAGGGATACATATTTTGCCTTGCAGAGAAGAGACTGCTTTATTGTCTTTAAGAAAGGGGCAGCTCTTAATAAAGGGGAGTGGCCCACTCTCTGGGCTCAGAGGGCTCAGGAAAACCTGAGAATTCCAGGGGCGCCTGGGTGGCTTAGTCAGTTGAGTGCCCGACTTTGGCTCAGGTCATGGTCTCACGGTTTGTGAGTTTGAGTCCCCCATCGGGCTCACTGCTGTCAGTGCAGAGTCAGTGCAGAGCCTGCTTCGAATCCTCTGTTCCCATCTGTGTCTGCTGCCCCACCCCCCACTCATGCACTCTCTCAAAAATAAATAAAACATTTTATTTTTATTTATTTATTTATTTATTTATTTTTTTAAATTTTTTTTTTCAACGTTTATTTATTTTTGGGACAGAGAGAGACAGAGCATGAATGGGGGAGGGGCAGAGAGAGAGGGAGACACAGAATCGGAAACAGGCTCCAGGCTCCGAGCCATCAGCCCAGAGCCCGACGCGGGGCTCGAACTCACGGACCGCGAGATCGTGACCTGGCTGAAGTCGGACGCTTAACCGACTGCGCCACCCAGGCGCCCCTAAATAAAACATTTTAAAAAAACCCTGAGATTTCCAGATTTGGGAATGGATTAATGTAGATGTCCCCATAATTTCAGGGTTCAGGGCCCCCTTTTTTTCTCATATTCTGGCCTTGGCATAGCAGATCTGCCTTACTTGGTTGTTTAACTTTCTTTGGAACTTGGCCACTCTGATGGTTAAGTTTTGGACCTGGTCTTCAGCTTTCTCTGTTCTCCCACCACAACTACCAGAGAGGCCCTCTGGCTTTCACATTTGGCATTCAGTTGGCCGTTAATCACTTTCAGCCTTTCCTTATATTTTCCTTGCGATATAAAAGAGCTTAGCAATAGCCATCTAATCCCATTACCTTATAGTTATTACTTCCCCTAGAGTTTTCAAACTCTTGATACATGGCACCAACTAGTGCATTCCCTTCTACTGGCATAGCATCCAATTCACAATCAGTGAAAGTTTTAACAATTGTTTCAGAGATTATCTTTGCCGCACCTCCCACCAGTGATGGGCCCTCATTGTTAGCCTGGCAGTTGATGATTTATCATCAAAATTCCATTTTATTGCCTGGTACCATCTGTTGCAGTTTGGGAACTCTACTAAACTAAATGAGACAGAATTTAGCATTCTGAATATTTATTAGGAAGTGCCTATGTAAGGGAGAGGCAGAAATAAAATTGAGTAGAGGGAGAGGTGGCGATTTCAGGCCTTACAGACTCAGCTCACACCATGGAGAAGCCCTGAAGCTGAAATGACCCATCACAGTTGTCCTGCTTTGGAATGAAATGGCAGGACCTTTATACCTTGTTTAATTAGTCATTCCAGTGGGTAATCCAATGGAAGACCATGACCTTGGACAGCAAGGCTCTGTATAGGTAGGGTAATCTCTGAAGATACTGACAAAGGCTATATGTTGAAAGCCATTCACAGAGTTGAGGGATAAGACCTTCCTTGAGGGGGATATGGATGATGCATTTCTGTGTGCACCATAGGAACTGTATCTAGTGATAAGGTAAATATTGTAAAAGTATTGCTTATCCAATTTTCTCTGAAACTTACAATGAGTGAATAAAATTCCCTCTACCCACAAGAAAAGTGAACATCAGAATATTGTTATGAGTAATAGGGTAGTAACCATTGCAGTTAAACTGGGCTCTCATGGGACATTATAATTTTTTAAAAATTACTCGGTTTCATGACAACCTAAAGATCAATGGTAGTCATATGGTAACTGACAAACATTTTCTAGTATTTTCCTTATCTCTTCAAACAAATGGTACAAGCTTTTGCATTCCCCAATTACTTATATCAAAAGCTTCTTTGCCTAAACGTTCAGGACAATTCTAAAATTTTTCATTGACTTCTAGTTGAAACTTACAGTCTTTGTTAAGACTCAAATTTTAATTGCAACTGGATTACATAACTCATGGCTTCTTATTTGAGCAGCTCCAACTAATATGCTGAAATTAATATATTTTTATCTCTAGCCTGACTTTCCTGTGAGCTCCAGATTAGAACATATCATGACCCCTTTGTAATCTCCTCTTGGATTTCTAATAGACAACTTAAATGTAACAAGGCCACTGTGGAGCTCCTGCTCCCTGCCCCAAATTTGCTTCCCTTTCTCAGTAAAAGCATCACCATCTACCCAGTTGCTCAAGCTCAAAATGTGTTAGAGTCATCCTTGATTCCCTGTCCATATTTCATTCAACAGCAGACCCTGTCTGCTTCATCCAACATCTGGGTATCTCTCATCATCTTCACAGCTATACTGCAGAACCATTAGCTGGTCTTCCTTCATTGTCTTTTGACTCTATTGCCCACCACATTAATAGAATGGAAAAATAAAAATCATATGATATTCTCAATAGATGCAGACAAAGCATTTGACAAAGTCAATATCCTTTCATGATTAAAACTCTCGGGGCACCTGGGTGGCTCAGTTGAGTGTCCGACTCTTGATTTCAGCTCGGGTCATGATCCCAGGGTAGTGGGATTGAGCACCTTGTCAAGCTCTGTGCTGAGTGTGGAGCCTGCTTGGGATTCTCTCTCTCTCTTTCTCTCTCTCTCTTTCTCTTTCTTTCTCTCTCCCTCTGCCCTTCCCCCACTCCTTTTCTCTCTAAAAAGAAAACTCTCAACATAGTCTGTATAGAAGGAGCACATCTCAACATAATAAATGCCATACATGATAAACATATCACAGCTAATGTCACACTAAGTGGTGAAAGGTTGAAAACTTTCCCTCTAAGATCAGGAACAAGACAAGGGTGTTCACCCTCACCACTCTGATTCAACAGAGTACTAGAAGTCCTTTCCAGAACAATTAGACAAGAAATAGAAATAAAAGGCATCCAAATTGAAAAGGAAAAGGTAAGGGTGCCTCAGTGGCTCAGTCAGTTGGGCATCTGACTCTTGATTTCGGTTCAGGTCACGATCTCACGGTTCTTGAGTTTGAGCCCCACATCTGGCTCTACACTGAGAGCATGCAGCCTGCTTGGGATTCTCTCCATCTCTCTCTGCCCCTTCCCTGCTTATGCTCTCTCTCTCTCTCTCAGAATAATAAATAAACTTAAAAAAAAAAGAAAAGTAAAAGGTAAAATTGTCTTTGTTTGCTGATGACATGACCTTTTATAAATAAAACCCTAAAGGCTCTACCAAAAAAAGTTAGACCTAACAAACGAATTTAGGAAAACTGCAGGATGCAAAATCAACATACAGAAACCAGTTGTATTTCTTTCTTAAAAAAAAAAATTATTATTTTATTTTTATTTTTTAGAGAGGGAACATGAGCAGGGGAGAAAGGCAAAGAGAGAGAGAGAGAGAGAGAGAGAGAGAGAGAGAGAGAGAGAGAGAGAATCTGAAGCAGGCTCCACACTCAGTGCTGAGCCTAACATGGGGCTTAATCCCACTACCCTAGGATCATGACCTGAGCCAAAATCAAGCGTTGGACGTTCAACCAACTGAACCACCCAGGCAACCCCAGTTGCATTTCTATGCACTAACAATGAACTACCTGAACAAGAAATAAAGAAAACAGTCCCATGTACTGAAATAAAAAAACTTTTGCATAGCAAAGGAAGCCATCAATCAATAAAATGAAAAGCTGATATACTGACTGGGAGAAGATATTTGCAAGTGACATATCTGATAAGGGATTAAAAAAATGTTTACTTATTTATTTTGAGAGACAGAGAGAGAGAGACAGAGAGAGAGGGAGAGAGAGCATGAGTAAGGGAGAGGCCGAGAGAGAATCTTAAGCTGGCTCTGTGCTGACAATGCAGGGCTCGAACTCACTAACCATTAGATCATGACCTCAGCCAAAATCAAGAGTCGGACACTTAACTGACTGAGCCACCCAGGCGCCCCTGATAAGGGGTTAATATCCAATATATAAAGAACTTATACAACTCAATATGACAAAACAAATAATCCAATTTAAAAAATGGGCAGAGGACCTGAATAGACTTTTTCCAAAGAAGACCTACAGATGACCAACAGACACATGAAAATATACTCAATATCACTAATTGTCAGGGAAATGCAAATAAAAACCACAATATTACACCTATCAAAATGGTTAAAATAAAAAACACAAGAAACAAGTGTTGGCAAGTATGTGGAGAAAAAAGAACCCCTGTACACCGTTGGTGGGAATGCAAACTGGTGCAGCCACTATGGAAAACAGTACAGAGTGTCCTCAAAAAATTAAAAATAGAAATACAATATGATGTAATAATTCCACTATTGGGTATTTACCCAAAGAAAATGAAAACACTAATTTGAAAAGATATATGTGCCCCTGTGTTTGTTGAAGCATTATTTACAATAGCGTTATTTACAAGTGTCTGTTGATAGATGACTGGATGAGGAAAATGTGACATATATACATAATGGAATATTACATAGCTATGAAAAGGATGAGATTATGCCATTTGTGACCACATGGATAGACCTAGTGGGTATTGTGCTAAGTGAAATAAATCAGACTGAGAAAGACAAGTACCACATAATTTCACTCATATGTGGAACCTAAAAAAAAAAATCAAATGCATAAACAAACAAAAAGAAGAATCAGACCTGTAAATACAGAGAGCAGACTGATGGTTGCTAGATGGAAGGGGGCTTGGGGATGGTAAAATGGGTGAAGGGGAATGGGAGATACAGGTTTTGAGTTTAGAATGAATAAGTCATTGGAATAAAAGGCACAGCATAAGGAGTATCGTGAGTGTAATTGTAATAACGTTGTATGGTGACCGATGGTAGCTACACTTGTGAGCGTAGCATGATGTATAAATTCACTGAATCTCTGTGTTATACATCTGAAACTAATGTAACATTGTTTTCAACTATACTCAAGTAAAAATTTTTTTCAAAAGAAAATATTCCTGCCCTCCCAATTTCTATTTACAATAGCACCAAAAACAATAAAATACTTAGAAATAAATTTACCCAAGGCACTCACACCTGTCAGAATGGCTATTATAAAAAATACAAGAAATATCAGGGGCATGTGGGTGGCTCAGTCAGTTAAGCATCTGACTTCAGCTCAGGTCATGATCTCGCAGTTCATAAGTTCAAAATACCTGTGCGTTTAAAACTATCAGACACTGGGGCGCCTGGGTGGCGCAGTCGGTTGAGCGTCTGACTTCAGCCAGGTCACGATCTCGCGGTCCGCGAGTTCGAGCCCCACGTCAGGCTCTGGGCTGATGGCTCAGAGCCTGGAGCCTGTTTCCGATTCTGTGTCTCCCTCTCTCTCTGCCCCTCCCCCGTTCATGCTCTGTCTCTCTCTGTCCCAAAAATAAATAAACGTTGAAAAAAAAAATTTAAAACTATCAGACACTGATGAAATAAATCGAAGAAGACACAAATAAATGAAAGCTATCCTGTGTTCATGAGTCAGAAGAGTTAATATTGTTTAAATGTTCATATGACCCAAAGCCATCTGGAGATTCAATGTAATCTCTATCAAAATTCTGATAGCATTTTTCACAGAAGTAGAAAAAACACTCTTCAAATTTGTATAGAATCACTAAATACCGTAATAGCTAAAGCAGTCTTGAACAAAGCTGAAGGCATCACACTTCCTGATTTCAAACTATATTACATAGCTTTAGTAATCTAAACAGTATGTTACTATTTAGATAGCATTAAAACAGATACACAGACCAATGGCACAGAATAGAGATCTCAGAAATAACTCTGTAAATATATGATCAACTAATATTTGACAAGGGAGCTCAATGGGGAAAGAATAAATGATGTTAAAAAAACTGGATCTCCACATGTGAAAGAATGAAATCAGGCCCTTTATCTTGCACCACTTACAAAAGTGATTTTGAAATGAATTAAACACTTAAATGTAAGATTTGAGGGTGCCTGGGTGGCTCAGTCGGTCAAGCGTCTGACTTCGGCTCAGGTCATGACCTAGCCGTTCATAAGTTCAACCTTGCATCAGGCTCTGTGCTGGTGGTACAGAGCCTGCTTGGGATTCTCTCTCTCTCCCGCTCTCTCTTTGCCCCTATCCCACTTGCAAGCTCTCTATCTCCCAAAATAAGTAAATAAGCTTAAAAAAAAAAATACAAGAAATAACAAATGTTGGCAAGGATGTGGAGAAGAAAGGACTGGTGTGCTATTGGTGGGAATGTAAATTGGTGCAGCTAGTATGGAAAACAATATGGAGTTTCCTTAAAAAATTAAAAACAGAACTACCTTATGACCCAGCAATCTCATTTCTGCAAAATTATCCAAAGAAGATGAAATCACTCTCTTGAAGAAATATCTGCACCCCCATGTTCATTGCAGCATTGCTTACAATGGCCAAGATATGGAAGCAACCAAGTGTCCATTGCCAGACTTATGGATAAAGGAATGTGATATATGTACATATGTATGTAATATGTGTGTGTGTATATATATATATTTATACACATTATATGTATATAAATATATAAATAAATATAAATATATAAATGAATATAAATAAATAAATATTTTAGTAATCTCTATCCCCAACATGGGGCTTGAACTCATGACCTCCAAATCAAGAGTCACATGTTCTTCCAACTGAGCCAGTCACCTCCCCCACCGCTCCATTTTTTTTTTTAAAGATTTAAAAAAAAATTTAAGCACTCTCTATCCCCATCATGGGGCTTGAACTTACAACCTGGAGATCAAGAGTGGCATGCTCTACTGACTGAGCTAGCCAGGTGCCCCAGTAATAAACTTTTTAAAAAATGGAATCAGGAGGGCAAGAGGGAGAGCTCTCATGCTCTACTAACTCCACATCAATTACAGAACTAACCGAAAGAGGTGTACCTTGCATTTTCCTATTTTACTACCGCAGCAGGAAAGAAGGTTTTCCCTTGCCCAACAACAGCCCAGCCAATGAGAGACTGTCACAACTCAGCCAATGAAAAACTAACTACTATACTTTGAACGCCTGGTTTACTCCAATAGACTTTTTGTTCACAACAGCCCCTCCCAACGCCATCTTTTTCTCTAAAAGAGAGTTCCTCTTCTTTGGACTCTGGATTTGCATATATGGTTTTGCTTGTCTTGAATTGTAATTCTGTTATTTGTTATGCCCAGAATTCATGATCCCAAGACCACCAGGGAGCTGAGTCCGATGCAAAAGCAAAGAGCCTTTATTCGAGCTAGCTAGCTCAAGCTCAATCTCCTACCTGCACTGAAGCAGCAGTGAGATACCAGAGAGAGAAGAGAGAGGGGAAGAGAGAGGGGGAGAGAGAGGGGGAGAGAGAGGGGGAGGGGAGGGGAGGGGAGGGGGGGAGGGGGAAGGGGAGGGGGAGGGGGAGGGGGAGGGGGAGGGGGAGGGGGGAGGGGGAGGGGAGGGGGAGGGGGAGGGGGAGGGGGAGGGGGAGGGGGAGGGGGAGTTTCAAAAAACACAAAGGTTTTATAGGGATCATGGCCTTAGCCGATTGGCTGGGGAAGGGTCGTGGACTCAGCCGATTGGCTGCCAAAGTGTGGTCCCAGATCAGCAATTATCAGCGTCACCTGGAACTTGTTAAAAATGCAAATGTTGGGCCTGGTGGTCACAGACCTACTGAATCAGAAACTCTGGGGGTGGGGCTCAGCAATCTGTGTTTGAACAAGTCTTCCAAGAGATTCTGATGCACCTGAAGTTTAAGAACCACTGTGTCTGAGGATCTCTAACATGTTTGGCCTCAGTATATACAGAACGTTTCTCACTGGTCACCTATTAACCATTGGCTGTCAGCCTTGCTGTGCTAGATAAATACCTAGCACCAAACACCATCCCCAGAGACTCTGATTAATTGGTTTGGGGAGGGGTAAATGCTCCCAGGTCATTCTAAGCCTGGACAGGGTTGAGGGCTCCTGCCTCTGGCCCCGACCTGAGAGAAGCCCTCCCTCTTCTACTTACACTTTCCACGCCTCTCACACTCCCCTTCCTCCCACCTCAGACTTCGGAAGAAGGCATCAATCAGTAAGTTACTTAAGGGGAGGAGGCATGTTCTGAGGTTTGAGCAGGAACTTCTTTCTGCGGCCATGTCGGGGACATAGTCACTAGTCAGCTGGCCTAGGTCTGCTCTTTCAATTCATGAAGAAACCCATATTGCTCGTGAAATAACTTACTTTTAAAGTCACCATTACATATAGAAAAGAATATTTTTCATCCATTAAAAGAAGGAAATCCTGCCATTTGCAACAACATGCATGGAATCTGAGGGCACAGTGCGAAGTGAAATAAGGCAGATAGAGAAAGACAAATAAGTATGATATCATTTATCTGTGGATTCTAAAAAAAAGCTGAACTCCTAGAAACAGAGAGCACAATTGTGGTTGCCAGGGGTTGATAGTGGGGGAAATGGGCAAGTGTTGGTCAAAGGTACAAACTCTCAGTTGTAAGATGAATAAGTTCATTTGTTCCTCAATGCAGACATCCTGTGTTTTACCCTCTCAGAGAATAAAAGTCCAATCTTCTGAGGTGAGGGAAAGTATAGTTTCCTGGATGTCTGGAGTGGGAGAAGGGATTTGGGAATCTTACATCTTCAATATTAGATTTTCACTTAATCCTGTTTTAAGTCCTTACCTTCACTGTTACTATAAGAGCACTCTCAATTTCCAGCATTTTGGAGGGTTAGGGTTAGGGTTAGGGTTTTCGTCATTCAAAAAAAAATTTTTTTTAATGTTTATTTAGTTTTTGAGAGAGAGAGACAGAGTGCAGGCAGGGGAGGGGCAAAGAGAGAGGGAGACACAGAATCTGAAGCAAGCTCCAGGCTCCGAGCTGTCAGCACAGAGCCTGATGTGAGGCTTGAACTCACGAACTGTGAGATCATGACCTGAGCCGAAGTCAGACGCTTAACCGACTGAGCCACCCAGGCATCCCTTCAGCATTCAGAATTTAGTTGCAGTTTATTTGTTTCTGGTTGCTGTTGTTCTTATGGCTTCACGTCCTAAAAAACAAAAAATCAGTGCTTTCTGTCAGATTTAGTTTTTGTCTGAGTGTTAGAGGTATTAAACTCGTGCGCTCATTACACCATTTTACCTGGCAGTTATGCGAATCTCCTTTTAAAAATGTGTATTGTTGGGGCACCTGGGTGGCTCATTTGGCTAAGCGTCTGACTCTTGATTTGAGCTCAGGTCATGATCTCAACCGTTCGTGGGATCAAGCCCCATGTCAGCCTGGAGCATGCTTGGGATTGTCTCTCTATCTCTCTCTCTCTCTCTCTCTCTCTCTCTCTCTGCCCCTCCTCAGCTCTCTCTTTCAAAAACAAATAAACATTTTTAAAAAAGAAAGAAAATCTCAGTTTTTTAAAAAAATATATTGACAAATTGTTTTCCATACAACACCCAGTGCTCATCCCAACAAGTGCCCTCCTCAAGGCCCATCACCCACTTTCCTCTCTCCCCCACCCCCCATCAATCCTCAGTTTGTTCTCAGTATCCAAGAATCTCTTGTGGTTTGCCTCCCTCCCTCCCTCTCTGTAACTTTTTTTCCCCCTTCCCCTCCCCCATGGTCTTCTGTTAAGTTTCTCAGGATCCACATATGAGTGAAAACATACGGTATCTGTCTTTCTCTGACTGATTTATTTCACTTAGCATAATACCTTCCAGTCCCATCCACATTGCTGCAAATTACCAAATTTCATTCTTTCTCACTGCCAAATAGTATTTCATTGTATATATAAGCCACATCTTCTTTTTGTTTCAATATATGAAATTTATTGTCAAATTGTTTTCCATACAACACCCAGTGCTCATCCCAAAAGGTGCCCTCCTCAATACCCATCACCCACCCTCCCCTCCCTCCCTCCCACCCCCCATCAACCCTCAGTTTGTTCTCAGTTGTTGTTGTTGTTATTTTTAACATTTATTTATTTTTGAGACAAGGAGAGACAGAGCATGAACGGGGGAGGCTCAGAGAGAGAGGGAGACACAGAATCCGAAACAGACTCCAGGCTCTGAGCTGTCAGCACAGAGCCTGATGCGGGGCTCGAACTCACGGACCACGAGATCATGACCTGAGCTGAAGCCGGATGCTTAACTGACTGAGCCACCCAGGCGCCCCTGTTTTCAGTTTTTAAGAGTCTCTTATGCTTTGGCTTTCTCCCACTCTAACCTCATTTTTTTTTCCCCTTCCTCTCCCCCATGGGTTTCTGTTCAGTTTCTTAGGATCCACATAAGAGTGAAAACATATGGTATCTGTCTTTCTCAGTATGGCTTATTTCACTTAGCATAACACTCTCCAGTTCCATCCACATTGCTACAAAGAGCCATATTTCATTCTTTCTCATTGCCACGTAGTATTCCATTGTGTATATAAACCACAATTTCTTTATCCGTTCATCAGTTGATGGACATTTAGGCTCTTTCCATAATTTGGTTATTGTTGAGAGTGCTGCTATAAACATTGGGGTACAAGTGCCCTATGCATCAGCACTCCTGAATCCCTTGGGTCAATTCCTAGCAGTGCTATTGCTGGGTCATAGGGTAGATCTATTTTTAATTTTTTGAGGAACCTCCACACTGTTTTCCAGAGCGGCTGCACCAGTTTGCATTCCCAGCAACAGTGCAAGAGGGTTCCCGTTTCTCCACATCCTCGCCAGCATCTATAGTCTCCTGATTTGTTTATTTTAGCCACTCTGACCGGCGTGAGGTGGTATCTCAGTGTGGTTTTGACTTGTATTTCCCTGATGAGGAGTGACGCTGAGGATTATTTCATGTGTCTGTTGGCCATCTGGATGTCTTCTTTGGAAAAGTGTCTCTTCATGTCTTCTGCCCATTTCTTCACTGGATTATTTGTTTTTCAGGTGTGGAGTTTGGTGAGTTCTTTATAGGTTTTGGATACTAGCCCTTTATCTGATACGTCATTTGAAAATATCTTTTCCCATTCTCTCGGTTGCCTTTTAGTTTTGTTGACTGTTTCCTTTGCAGTGCAGAAGCTTTTTATCTTAATGAGGTCCCAATAACTCATTTTTGCTTTCAATTCCCTTGCCCTTGGAGGTGTGTTGAGTAAGAAATTGCTGCGGCTGAGGTCAAAGAGGTTTTTCCCTGCTTTCTCCTGTAGGGTTTTGATGGTTTCCTGTCTCACATTCAGGTCCTTTATCCATTTTGAGTTTATTTTTGGGAATGGTGTAAGAAAGTGGTCTAGTTTCATTCTTCTGCATGTTGCTGTCCAGTTCTTCCAGCACCATTTGTTAAAGAGACTGTCTTTTTTCCATTGGCTACTCTTTCTTTTTTTGTCCAAGATTAGTTGTCCAAGATTTGTGGGTCCAATTCTGGGTTCTCTATCCTATTCCATTGGTCTATGTGTCTGTTTTTGTGCCAGTACCATACTGTTTTGATGATTACAGCTTTGTAGTAGAGGCTAAAATCTGGGATTGTGATGCCTCCCGCTTTGATTTTCTTCCTCAGTATTACTTTGGCTATTCGGGATCTTTTGTGGTTACATACAAATTTTAGGATTGTTTGTTCTAGCTGTGAGGAGAATGCTGGTGCAATTTTGATTGGGATTGCATTGAATGTGTAGATTGCTTTGGCTAGTATTGACATTTTGTCAATATTTATTCTTCTAATCCATGAGCGTGGAATATTTTTCCATTTCTTTGTGTCTTCTTCAATTTCCTTCATAAGCTTTCTATAGTTTTCAGCATGCATGTCTTTTACATCTTTGGTTAGGTTTATTTCTAAGTATTTTATGGTTCTTGATGCAATTTTTAATGGGATCAGATTCTTTATTTCTCTTTCTGTTGCTTCATTATTGGTGTATAACAATGCAACCGATTTCTGTACATTGATTTTGTACCCTGCGGCTTTGTTGAATTCATGTATCAGTTCTAGCAGACTTTTAGTGGAGTCGGTCGAGTTTTCCTTGTAGAGTATCATGTCATCTGTGAAAAGTGAAAGTTTGACTTCATCTTTGCCAATTTTGATGCCTTTTATTTCATTTTGTTGTCAGATTGCTGATGCTAGCACTATGATAAACAACAGTGGTGAGAGTGGACATCCCTGTCGTGTTCCTGATCTCAGGGGAAAGCTCTCAGTTTTTCTCCACTGATGATGATATTAGCTGTGGGCTTTTCATAAATGGATTGTATGATGTTTAAGTATGTTCCTTCTATCCTGACTTTCTTGAGGGTTTTTATTAAGAAAGGATGCTGAATTTTGTCAAATGCTTTTTCTGCATCTATTGACAGGATCATATGGTTCTTATCTTTTCTTTTATTAATGTGATGGAACACATTGATTGATTTGTGAATATTGAACCAGACTGCAGCCCAGGAATGAATCCCACTTGATCATAGTGAATAATTCTTTTTATATACTGTTGAATTCGATTTGCTAGTATCTTGTTGAGAATTTTTGCATCCATATTCATCAGGGATATTGGCCTGTAGTTCTCTTTTTTTTTTGCTGGGTCTCTGTCTGGTTTGGGAATCAAAGTAATGCTGGCTTCATAGAATGAGTCTGGAGGTTTTCCTTCCCTTTCTATATTTTGGAACAGCTTGAGAAGGATAGGTATTAACTCGGCTTTAAATGTCTGGTAGAATTCCCCAGGGAAGCCTTCTGGTCCAGGACTCTTATTTGTTGGGAGATTTTTGATAACTGATTCAATTTCTTCACTAGTTATGGGTCTGTTCAAATTTTTGATTTCTTCCCTTTTGAGTGTGTGGGTGTTTAGGAATTTGTCCATTTCTTCCAGGTTGTCCAGTTTGTTGGCATACCATTTTTCATTGTACATCCCTGATAATTGCTTATATTTCTGAGGGATTGGTTGTAATAATTCCATTTTCATCCATGATTTTATCTATTTGGGTCCTCTCTCTTTTCTTTTTGAGAAGCCTGGCTAGAAGTTTATCAATTTTGTTTATTTTTTCAAAAAACCAACTCTTGGTTTAATTGATCTGTTCTACTGTTTTGTTTTTGTTTTTTTTTTTTTGGATTATATATTGTTTATTTCTGCTCTTATCTTTATTATTTCTCTTCTTCTGCTGGGTTTGGGGTGTGTTTGCTGTTCTACTTCTAGTTCCTTTAGGTAGGCCGTTAGATTTTGTATTTGGGATTTTTCTTGTTTCTTGAGATAGGCCTGGATTGCATTGTATTTTCTTCTTAGTACTGACTTTGCGCATCATTTTTTTTTTCCCTTTTAAAAAATGTGTATTGTTGGGGCACCTGGGTGGCTCAGTCGGTTAAGCGTCTCTTGATTTCAGTTCAGGTCATGATCTCAACCGTTCGTGGGATCAAGCCCCATGTCAGGCTCAGCGCTGACAGCGTGGAGCATGGCTGGGATTCTTTCTCTCCCTCTCTCTCTGCCCCTCCTCAGCTCTCTCTTTCAAAAACAAACATTAAAAAAAAAAGAAAGAAAATCTCATTTTTTTTTAATAAAAAGAACAAAATAGACATTCTGGAGCTGAGAAACAAGATAAGTATTCGAGCAATATATTAAGGAGCAGATTAGGTGTAGCTGTTGAGAAAATTAAGTGGTAATTTCGATCAAAGGAAAATATATAGAATAAAACAGAAAGATGGAAGAATCTAAAATATAGAAAAATATGTAGGAAATACACGGGACACAGTGAAAACATCCTACATATATAGATGTTCAAATTACTGGTGTGATTCCTGTCTCCTGACTGGACCCAGACTGATAAGTATGACTTATTAGCAGGGGCAAAATCATCAGTGAGTGGCCACAACTATGTAAGGGCCTGAAGTAACTGGATTAATGCAGAAGAATATTCAGCTGCTTGGAAGGTAACAGGGCAATCCCCTGGCAATTCCTAGACTGGGCTATGCTGAGTGGGGTTGCCTGGATGGGGCATTTGTTTGCACTCTGGGCACCCCGAGAACTTCTTGGAAGTGCCAGGAGATGTCCTCTTAAGGGGTATACCGGGCCAAGAAGCAATAAATTGGTATTATCTTAATTAATTCAAGTATAAGTAACATACAATATTGTATTAGTTTCAGGTAAACAATTCTATACATTTCTTAGTGTGGGGCTTGATCCCACAACCTTGGGATCATAACCTGAGCTGAAACCAAGAGTCGGTTGCTCAACTGACGGAGCCATCCGGGCGCACTAACTACGTGCAAAGTTTTAATTAAAAGTTTAATTCTTTAAAGCCATCCCCTTTTCAATTTCTGATTGGTAATTTGTGTCTTTTCTTCTTGATCAGTGGTACAGGTTTATCAACTTTAATTGATTTTTCAAAAAAACAGTTTTTGGTGTCATTGATACTCTTAATTTTTTAAAAAATTTATTTTTAATGTTCTTTTATTTTTGAAAGAGAGAGAGAGAGAGAGAGAGAGAGAGACAGCGCGTGAGTGGGCAAGGGGCAGAGAGAGAGGGAGACACAGAATCCGAAGCAGGCTCCAGGCTCTGAGCTGCCAGCACAGAGCCCGATGCGGGGCTTGAACCCACGAACTGTTAAGATCATGACCTGAGCTGAAGTTGGACACTTAACTGACTGAGCCACCCAGGTGCCCCGATATTCTTAATTTCCTATCTGTTTTCTACTTCATTAATGTCATACTTTCTTTTCTTCCTGAATTGGTAAGTATACTATAATGTTTATAGTAGAAGTGATACCTTGATAAGCATCTTAGCTTATTTCTTATTTTAAGTGGACCTCTTGTAATATCTTACCATCAAGTATGAAGTTTGTCATAGTTTAAAATTTTTTTTAATTTTTCTTTAAAAACATTTAAATTTATTTATTAATTTTTCTTTCAAATTTTAATTTAAATCCTTGTTAGTTAACATATAGCGTAGTATTGGTGTCAGGAGTAGAATTTAGTGATTCATCACTTACATATAACACCCAGTGTTCATCATAACAAGTGCCCTCCTTAATGCCCATCACCCATTTAGTTTTTTTTTTTTTAATTTACATCCAAATTAGCATATAGTACAACAATGATTTCAGGAGTAGATTCCTTAGTGTCCCTTTAGTTTTTTTTATAAATGCACTTTATCATTCTCATGAAAACCTCTTTTATTCCCATTTTGTTAATTTTTGAAAATCGTAAGTGTGCAGTATTATGAAACTTTTTCTGCACCGGTTTAGATGACCATTTGTTTTTTTTTTTTTTTTTTCTCTTTTAGTCTCTTAAGGCAGGGAATTCTGTATTTTTGTAATGCTAAGTTATGTTTACATTCTTGGAACAAAATAAACTTTCCTTTTTTTACAAAATATATATATTTTTTTCAACGTTTATTTATTTTTGGGACAGAGAGAGACAGAGCATGAACGGGGGAGGGGCAGAGAGAGAGGGAGACACAGAATCGGAAACAGGCTCCAGGCTCTGAGCCATCAGCCCAGAGCCTGACGCGGGGCTCGAACTCCCGGACCGCGAGATCGTGACCTGGCTGAAGTCGGACGCTTAACCGACTGCGCCACCCAGGCGCCCCCAAAATATATATTTTTATACATTTTTTAGGTTAGGCTTGCTCACACTTTGTTATTATCTGCATAGTACTGAATTATCCCCAAAGTGTTCTAGAGGAAATGAAAACTCTTGTTCCTGTGGTTAAATACATAGAGCAATGTATTCCATGTGGGCTTATGCTTTTAAATTGTTTTACTGTCTTTTTCGTGGGCCTTTGAGGAGGAAAAGAGAATGAGAGATTTATTTTTCACTATGTTTTTCCCACTTCAAGGCATTTGCTGAGCGGTGGAGTGTTTCATAAGCCTGTGCTTATGCAGGGAGCACATTGTACACCACGCTGCATGTGGGCACAGTTTCCCTGGACCTTGGTGATCAGCCTGCAGCCTGTCTTGCCTTGTTCCTCCTGGACTCCTTCCAGGGTCTCTCTTAGTCTGGGGCTTCCCAGTATTCTTAGGCCTTGCTTTATTTTTTCCCCCCAGGCAACTAGACCAAAATGGGTTAGATAGCTTGCTGATTTATTCTGATTCCTTCTGTGTCTCTCTTGAAAGAATGTAGTATGGGCTCACCCCTCATGGCTTCAGTCTGGAAGATGTGCCTCGGGCTCTAACAGTCCTGTCTTCTTGCCTTCGGCAAATGTCTTCTACTGTACTTCGTCGCCTTTCCTTCTTGATCAGGCGGATGGATGTCGGTCATCATGTCAGTTTGAGTTCCCAGCAAAGAAGACCCAGACACAGGGACATGAGGGCAGGCACTTTATTTGGGAAGCGACCTCAGGGTGCTCCAGTGAAACAGGAAAACGAGAAAAGCGGCAAGATTGGCCAACTGGGACTCAAGACCACTGGGCACCTATCAGAGACCGTGTGGAATTCACTGCAGAACTGACCCGCCAGAAGTTGAGGAGGCTGGGGTCCGAATTGTTTCAGGGTTGCCCTGTAGGCATGATCGGCTTCACACACGCAGAGGGAGCTGAACAGAGTTCCGCAAGCTCCCAGGTGGTGGAGAAAACCAGCGAACGGTGAAGAAAGATGCAAGTGTTTGAAGAGGGAAGATGTCTCCAAGAGGGGATTATCCACCACCGTTTTAGGTCAGACCACGGAGAAGTGGGGCGGGGCTTTTATGATCTCGAGGCAAGGTCATGTGTGAATCAGAGATCAAAAGCGTCACCCTTACGTTCCTGACATTTACCTTTCAAGCCATCTGAGGTTTGGATGTCAGACAGAAAGGGATTTAGAAGGGCATCTGAACCTGAGTTTTCCTTGGCCACAGATTAGATAAAGAGTCCACAGGTTGCAGGAAGGCAGCCAGAGGGGAGGGATTACACAGAAAGCGTCCAGATGTCGTAGGTGCCATCAGTCCCCAGGGAGTTCTGTGCGAGTCTAGCAGCAGTTGGGGGACTGGTTGTGTCTTGGTGAGGACAAACTGCCCGTTGCTCATCGCCTTCTCACCTTTGGGCGGGGTGCCCCTCACTCCCTACACTTGCTGTGGACCAGGGTGAGTCTTCATCTACGACATTGGAAGACCCGGCCCACTCATCTGGGTGACAGCTCTCCTTCTGTAAGCCCAAGAACTTTTCAGTATGTATGGCGGGGGAGTGGTGGAATATACACCCTGGGTCACATATGGGAGGGTGATGAGAAGGGTCTCTGCCCCACAACCTGCTTATGACCTCTGGACTCCCCTTGCTACCATGGGGGCAGCGCTCCATTTCAGAAGTAGCCCCCAGCCAGACCCTGGGGGTCAGAGTGGTGGGCCATAGGCCAAGAGCCAGGTCTCACTCTGGGCAAGGTGGCCTTCCTCTCCTGTCCCCATGACATGCTCCACAGAGAGAGAGAGAGAGAGAGAGATCCCCTCTGGGAACCTTGCCTCAGCCTCTTCACCAAAATGATCACAGAGATACCCCTCCTGGGGGAAGCCCTGCGGTGTAAGTTCAGCAGACTCTTTTCTGGGGGAGAGCTCAGGTGGCGGGGATGGAAGCGTAAGAGAGGAGGCAAGGATCCTGGCCAAGAGGAGACAGATGAGGGCAGCAGGGCCTGAGAAGCCTCCGGAATCATGGCCATAGAGCAGAGCCACAAGAGGAGTTCTGAAGCTCCAGGACCCTGGACATCCACTCTGAGCATTAGACCCAACTTGTAGTGTGTTAAGTACAAGGGGGCAGCCGGCAGTTGGGTGGTCGGCACTAGGGGAAACTGAGGTGCAGGAGGTGACGGGGTTCACCACTCGCACCTTGACCCTTGTTCTTTCTCTCCATCCAGGTGCTTGGGACAGGGGCTGTTTCTCACCCATGATTTTCTGTGGCCCCACCAAAGAGGCCCTGGAGAGGGGAGGTATTTCCATTTTATAGGTGGGAATGAGAGGCCCAGAGAAGGACTAACACGTGCACAGCCACACGGTGAGCCGAGCCGTCTCTGGCAGTGGGTGCACAGATGCAGCAGGTCCTGACGCCCGGGAGCCTGTAATCTTTGGCAGACACTTTACCTCTCCGAGCCCCAGTCTCCTCGCTTGTAAGACTGGGATGATTACTCCCGTCTCTTGAGGTCACTGGGAGGCTGAAATTTGGTAGATAATGCATGTGAGGTGTAGGTCCTGGTCCACGGAAGTGCTCAGACATGCTACCTGTGCTAATGGTCATCACCCCTCCCCCCACCTCTGGGATTCAGGGGAGGAAGGACATCTGACTGCATTCAAATCAAGCGGTTGGAAGGCACACTGGTGGTCCCCCCACTGCAACACCCCTCCACCCCCTCCCCCACCACCCAAGCCCAGCCCAAGGAGCAAGCACTCTCCATGAATTGCAAGGCTTTTATTGCTGGAATCCTCTAGTCAGACACCTGGACATGGCAGGCTGCTGAGACTACTTAGTGATCAGTTCAGTGGCTTCCTTAGGGCTCCTGGCAGTGATGGCTCCATTAACACCCAGGACTTGTGTATATTTTGTCCTGCAAAGAGAAAGTCAGGAGACCTGGTGAGACCTTGAGGGGTACGCGAGACATCAAGCTCTACTGAGCACGCACTGGACACTTTGTGGGGAGGAGCCTGCAGGCTCGTTTGGAGGGTGGCTTCTGGATCTGAGCAGGCCAAGGTGGTTCTTCCCAATCTACTGCACAACAAGAGAATCCCAGGGTGTGCCTAGAAGCTTCCTCCAATGAAACAGAGTGAAGAAGAGGGGTGACTATGATGGGATGGAGGGCAGTCTCGGACAGAAGTGGTAGACTTGGATAGAAAGAGGCTGGCAAGAAGGTCCTGGCAGGGCTCCAGATGCACCTGTGGGCATCTGGGAGACTCCAGGAATGAGCTGGTCCAGCTTGCTTCCTCCTTCTGTCCTTTGGACACTTGTTGCTGAAGCAGTAGCTTGTTCCTACTTTTGGGACAGCAGAGAGAGGATTCACTGGAATTCTCCACTCAGGGCATCCCAGGCCTGGGCAGGGCAGGAGGAGAACTTTTTGGAATCTGCCTCTCCTCTCCTCTCCTCTCCTCTCCTCTCCTCTCCTCTCCTCTCCTCTCCTCTCCCCTCCCCTCCCCTCCCCTCCCCTCCCCTCCCCTCCCCTTCCATCATCCTCTCTCTTGGTATGTGAGGCACAGAATGACAGGGCAGGAGGAGGGCTTTTGGAAGCTGCCTCATCTCACCTCCCCTCGCCCCTCCCTGCCCCGCCCCTCTTCTCCCCTCCCCTCCTCCTCTCTCTCAGTATTTGAGGCACAGAATGGCCCTCTGGGACCCAGGGAATGAAGACAAATGAGGGTTTTTTTTGGGGGGGGGGTGGAATATGGAACTTGAGGAGTTAAGAGAAAAAGAACTGATGTTTGGAGATAGGAAGCACCTAGTGCAAACAGTTTGAAGATCCAGTCTCACGTGCTGGAGAGGCTGGAGTCAGGAAGGCCAGAGCTGAGGGCCTGACACTGAGGCCAAGTGATGCCAGGGACACAGGAGGGCCTGCAGACTCCCAAGCTGGTGGCCAAGCAGCGTTGAGCAGCCTGGGCCAGCCCCAAAGCTTGAGGGGTAGGCTGAATCTTCCCCACATGATCCCCTCTACTTCCCCAGCCATGGCGTCTTTCTCCTCCCAGATTCCCAGGGAAGGGCCATGGTGGAGAAGAAACATGAGCAACCCCCCTCCTGCACTGCCCTGAGCAGACCCCCCAGACAGGCGTCAGAGGCACAGACACAGAGCTAGACCCACCAGCACGCTGAGAGCATTCTCCTTATCCTCTTCTGTCATTTTTGCATCAACGCAGTTCTTCAGTTTTCTGGCATTTGCCAGTACTACAGGTCGTGCATTGTATTGTGCCACTTGCTCAACATATTCGTCGGGGGTTCCCGTCAGGAATAGGTCAACATCCCTCTTCACGGCTGAGCAAATTTCACAATCTGGAACACAAAGACAAGCTGACCCT
Source organism: Puma concolor (assembly GCF_028749965.1). Classification (NCBI taxonomy): domain Eukaryota; kingdom Metazoa; phylum Chordata; class Mammalia; order Carnivora; family Felidae; genus Puma; species Puma concolor. The sequence goes on from NC_141681.1 coordinate 44,066,529, forward strand.
CCCTTTTGAAAGACCTTCATCAGGACACATTCTTCCCTTCCCCTTCCCGCCATGCTCAGAAGTGCCCTGGGAAGGTGTTAGAACCCCTGGAGAATCTGTGTCCCCAGACACTCATGTCCCAGACACCTACTTCCACCCGAGATCAAGAGCAAGGCAGCCCAGAGAAGCACGAGAACACGAGCCCCCTCCATGATGCAGTGGCAGGTGCTCCCTCCCCAGCCTGGAACCCTTTTATACCTGCTGTGGCCGCAACAGTAGGGCAGGGTGGGAGGGCCGCGTCTAACATCCTTTTCCAGGAGGCACCGCCAGGCCTCTCTGGGCTGCAACTCAGAATTGCCTGGGGGCTATGGAGGGAGGAGATGTATGTGTGGGCAGGATCCTAAGTCCCCGAGTCAACAGATGACACTACCTTGGCTGCCCTTCCCCGTCTTGAGGGCTCTATCCAAGTGTCAGCTGACACCAGTAATTTCAGAACTGAAATTTTCTAGGTTGACTGGGGAAAGGGGCAAGAGAGTCTCCCAAATCAGGCCTCCCGAATGATGGCCAATGTCAGCCTGTCATTACATGTGACCTTGAAGATGGTCTGGTCTCACCTTACGGATTTTTCAGGAAACCCAATGCTTAGCTAGTGGACTCACAGCTAGCAAGTACCAAAAGAAGGCTGGTCTCTGGTGGCTCCTGCCCTGCCTTCATCATAATCTGTGTCCTTGACCTGCTCAGTGGCCTCCCTTGAGCCAGTCTCCTGAATCTGATTCTGGAGCCCTGAACCCTCCCCTACATGCTGGTGCCCAGGTTCTAGTCGTCTCTTGACCGAGTCCTGTCACCTGGTCACTTTAATAGCACCTCAGGCAGACACAGAAATATCATTTCCCCCCAACTGGCTTCTTCCTTTGAGTTTCTCTATACTGTTCATAGTATTCACACCATTATCTCTCTGGAGATACGATCCGAGGAAAAGCCAGACTGCTTCTGTGGCCTGGGACCGTCGTGTGCTCTGCGTAACCAGCACCCCACCAAAGACCTGCTGCTTTTCTGCATCTACTCCTGCCATTCTCTCCTCCCTCACGGGTCTCCTTTCTGCTTCTTGACCACGCCAGGGCCTTTGCACGAGCTGTTGCCACTGCCCAGGATGCTCTTCCTAACAAGTACATGATTCATGGCATAATTGCTCAGGGCTCCTCAAACGCCGCCTTATCAGAGAGACTTTCCCACATGCTTGATCCCTTATGTCAGGGCCCCCACCTCCCCCAGCAGCACATGCTGTTCTCTCCCACTTCGTCTCCCTCCATAGCACTCCTTGTCATTTGTTGATCGTCTTCCCCTCCCCCTTAGACGTATAACAAGCCCCAGGAGAGTGAGGGCTCTGCCGTGTGTGCTGCTGCATCCCCAGGATGAGGAGAGGGGCCAAAATGTAGCAGGGACTTCACGAATGTTTGTTAGATGGAAGAAAGGAATATCTCATTTCTGTGGAGTTGATAACCGAGAACATTTGTACTTAATGCTTGCTTGCTGGAGGTACCTGCTGGGCCTTTTCTCTGAGTCTCTGTGACAGAAGGAGGTTTGCTGGAGCCCAGAGCTGAAGGTAAGACAAAAATTTTCTGGTTCCAGTCAGAACTCTATGCCAAACAGGATTCACATCCGGTAACTGCTCTTGGCTAAGAGGAACCGAGTCCTGAGCTCCAGCTGTCAGTTAGCCACCATGGAGCCACTCCAGTCATGAGGCCCCAAGGTCATACCTATGATGGTCACCTCATGACGAGCTCAGGTCACTGCAGATGTCCCTCAGAGGTTCCTGAGCACCTATCCGCCTGGGAACACAAGCTTCATGTGCCCAGACTGGCCATGCTTGCTCTTTCTTTACTGGGACAGAATTTCAGGGTGGTCAGGGCGCTTGGGCAAGGATCACACGTCTGCTGTCCTTCACTAGGCCCTTCCTTCAAGTTCTCCCCAGCTCTGTGAGATGGTGAAGCCAGATTTTGGAGTGCTGGAGCAACACAGTCAGGATGCTGATGTCCGTGCAGACCCACTGGGTGCCACAAGTCCGTCTGAGATATCTCTTCATGTGGGGACATTCGCCGAGGTCAGGGGCACTTGCTGGCTGAAGTCTTGCCAGTATATGCAATCCTTTCCTAATGCAAGTGTTTGGTTTGTTTTTTTTTTTTTTTTAATGCATTTTTATTTGGGGATAGTTCTAGACTTACAGAAAAGTTGCAAAGATTTGTCAAAACTGACATTGGCATATTACTACTAACTAAATTCCAGACTTTATTCGAATTTTACCAGTTTGTTCATTAATATCTTCTTTGCGTTCTAGAATCCAGTCCACATCCTACACACACTGCATTAATTGTCATGTTTTCCCAGTCTCTTCTGGTCCGTGATAGTTTCTTAGTCTTTCCTTGTTTGTCATGGCCTTGATAGTCTTGAGGACCAGGTATGATAGAATGTCCACTAAGCTGACTTTGTCTGCTGTTTTTCTCATAGTTTAAGAGTCTGAACTTTAGGTATGGGGTTTAGGGAGACACCAAAGAGGTGAAGTGTCGTATTGTCACATGGTAATATGTATCATCCCTGGTTACGTTAGCCTTGATCATTTGATTAATGTTGGCTTTGCCAGGTTTCTGCATGGTTTTCCCCTTCTCCTAACTACTCTTTGGAAATGAATTATTAAGTCTAACCCACTCACAAGGAGGGCAGGCAATAAGCTCCACCTCCTTAAGGGAGAGTACCTATGTGTATTATCTAGAATGCTTTTGTAAAGAATATCTGTCTCTTATCTCCTTATTTATTTATTTAAACATTTATATCAGTATGGACTCACACATTTAATTGTATACTTTGGGTTATCAACCAATACAATGTTATTTCTTTTGTTTGCTCAAATTGTTTCAGATTTGGCCACTGGGAGTTTCCTTCTATACTTTCCATGGACTATCTCATCATGTTTGTGCCAATAAACTACTTTCCTAGATTAGAAGGTTGAGTTTAGCTCTTGAGAGCGTTTAAGCACCTTTGGTTGACCTGGCACCTTGGTATGTGGAGCTCCAACTCACAATGGACATAAGAGACAAACTGTACAACCCCACAACGATTCACTAATGTTTCTGGATGGGCTAGTGAGTCCAACCTCCTCTTGGGATTAAGTTTACCGATGGAGGAGGGTGAGACAGGGCCAAAGCTGGAGCTACTGGGAGTCAAGAAGGTGCCCAGGCATTTGCTTCCTTAAGGGTGAGAGGGAAGCAGGTGACATGATCCTAATTTAGAGCGTTACCAGCCCTTGAGGAGGCCTACGTGCCCAAGCGTCCTGAGACTCCCCTAGTAGGGAGTGATTTGTAGCCCAAGGATGGCATCCACCCATTCTCAGGGCTTGATCCACAGACCGCGGCAGTTAAGGTGTTCAAGAGGCTTGAGTTGGGACTAGCACCCCATACTTATCTCCAGGACTTAAACTTGGGCACAAGTAAGGTTTTGGATGCTCTTTTGTCTACCTGTAGTGGTGTAGACCTGTCCTTGACCCCTCCTGTGATTTTCATCTCTTTGTCTTGGGAGAGTATCGCACTTGGGAGCCAGGATAGTTTGAGGGAAGGAGTAGCAGGAAACAGGGGTGACAGTTGGAGCTGGGACAACAGAGCAGTTGGCTCAGCATGGAATCACTTAGACACATCACCTCCAGTTGGTCTTTGGCAAAGAAAAAACCACATCCTCTCCAAGAGCTTTGCCCTCAAGAGTAGGAAGGGCTTCCCACTCTTAACAGCCCAAGGGCTGAGGGAGCCACATGTGCCAGGTCCCTGCCCACAGGCCTTTGGAGCTTCTGGGGGGGGTGTGGGCTGGGCTTAGGGTGCTAGTAGTTTATAAGGCAGCAGAAATCCTGTCCTGAGCAGAGCATTCTAGCAGCTGACACGATGAGGGGGGCACTGCTTGTGCTGGCGTTGCTGGTGACCCGAGAGCTGGGCGTCAAGATGGGTGAGAGCAGATGGAGGGACAGATGACCTTCCTGATCCTTGCCCTGCTCTGTCTCACTCCTTTACCTCCCATGGTGATCTCCAAACAGGTTCTAGCCACAAAGTTAGGCGGCAGCTGGGAGATCATTGTCCAGGAGTCCTGCAGAACCCCCCTGATGTTTTTAGTCGTAGAATGGAGGGAGAGGTTTGGAGATGGAGGGGTCATTAGTTGTGCACACAATAGGGGATAGTTAGTTGGGGGTAGTGGTGCTTATTTGAAAGGCAGAAACAGGCAGGCTGGGATGCCCGGAGGCACCGGTCAGGGGTCTCTCCGGCTGCTCTCTTCTGCTGAGAGTGCCTCATAGAAAATGTTCTGTCTGTCTGGGATGTAAGCAGTCCTGGGAGTGGGCAGGTCTCTGCGGAAGGTGAGTCAGAAGACCCTGGATATATGTGAGTTGCTTTCAAGTGGTGGGCAAACAGGAACCTCCTACTCTGCTGATTCTTTTGTTAAGGTGTTTTCTGTTGTTTGTGTCTTCAGCGGAAACTTGCCCCATTTTTTATCACGTCTTTACTGCGGTGGCCAGTGGAGATGAATTCCTGTTGGACTCCTCCCTCACAAAAGTCAATGCTACTGAACCAGAGAGAACAGCCATGAAAAAAATCCAGGATTGCTACGTGGAGAACGGACTCATATCCAAGGCCTTGGATGCACTAGTCATGGTAATTTCCTATCCTTCCCCGCCTCCCCAACCTTCACGTTGCGCGTGCAGCAGATTGTAATATTCCACATACAGACCATGCAGTCAGGGGCTACATGGCAGGTAAGAGCTATAAACAATCAAGCACATAAACCTTTGCTCCGCTCTACAGCACATAGAATACGCAACCTCACGCCATGTGCACACCCAGCCTGTTCTTCTACCACACGCGTCCCTTGTGTGCGAATTACCTTACGCACAGTTGGAAAATAGGGGACTAATATCGGTGTGGCATAGAAAGCGTGTTGACTCATAGGATTTTTTTCTTTCTAGGTTAGGGGTGTCAGAATTGCAGGAGTAGGATTTTAGCCTTCCACAGGAAAGAGAAAGTTCTTCATTCAGCTCCTGCACATGTAGGAGCCTTGTCAGTTCTAGTTGAGGAATATTGAAACTAAGGCACCTGCCCTCAGACTCTCTTCCCAGGAAGGGACTCCCTGGCTTTGGGAAGCTTCTGGTTTTTGGCTTCTGTTTTACTTCCCCTTGTGCCCACCTTGATGGCTGCTATTCCTTTGGTTCAGAGTCTCACTTCCATCTGTATCATTTCAGGGTCTAAAGTCAGATTTTCCACTCTGTTGTTCTGGTGCCTGAGGCCCTCGAGGCAGCTCCTAGCTACGTGCAGCTGCACCCCAGCGCTAGTCAGTGTATTTCTGGTGAACTATCTTTTTCTGTTATTTTTCTTGTTGCACAGTTAGGTCGATTTGGGTTAGTCTGTCTCTTACCTCTACTTGCCGTTAAGTGCTGATTCTGTAAAATGAGAGCTTTGTGAAGAAGGAGAATTTCTTGCATGACTACGGGCACCCAGGGCACATGGGATTGTTTACAACACACACATACAGATTCCATACATCCAGTACACCTGACAGATGAGTCTCAGGTGAGGGAGACATCGCATGGACCCAGACTCAGCTACCTTGCCCCTCACCCATGCCCAGCCCCCATCACGCCCTCCAGAATCTTCTCCTCTTCTTGCCTCCCTCACTGGTTGTTCAGACTCCCTCCTGACACAGGTGCGTGGGTGATGGGGGAGCCGTCTCTATCCTGGTCTGACTGATCGTGGCCCTCTCTCCAGAAATCGGTCTGTGGGCTAGAGGTTCTTGCTAGGGACAGAGCGGAATCACTGGGGATGAGGCATGAGGTGATCCTGGGGGAATGGATAGCGCTGCCATGCGCTCAGGTCTTCTGTCCCTCCTCATCTTACTCTCTCCCAGATAACCATCAGCTCCAGCAAAGATTGCATCGTTGAAGCAGTTCAGAACACCGTAGAAGATCTCAAGCTGAACACTTTGGGGAGATGAATCTTTGCCGCTGATGCCCCTTCTGAGCCCCATCCTCCTGCCCTGTTCTTTATACCGAAAGCTTGAATCCAGACACCTGTCCTCACCTAATTCACTCATAATCAGGCAGACTAGAATAAAAAAACTGCATCTTAGCACCCCCGGGTGCCCCGTGTCTGTGTTCTGTGCGGGAAGCGTGGGAGGCCTGGCAGGAGATCCTGGGACAAGGCAAAGGGAGGTGACATGTGCTCATTGAGAGCATGGGGACTGGAGGCAGGCTGAATCAGGAGCACATGTGAGCGGTTTCCTCTTCCTCGGGCTATTCTCTCATCTGCAAAATGGGGATTATGTGTGAGGATTAAATTAAATCACATACATGTAACCCCAGGATTTATCACCATGGAAGGATAAAAATGTTGTCCACGTAGCATATTTCCAACTCTGGCATTTGTCACAGCAGCAGAGCCTCTAGTCCCTTAAATGTCATCCTGGCAGGGGCGCCTGGGTGGCTCAGTCGGTTAGGTGACCGACTTCAGCTCAGGTCAAGATCTCAAGGTTTGTGAGTTCGAGCTGGGCATCAGGCCCTGTGCTGACAGCTCAGGGCCTGAATCCTGCTTTGGAGTCTGTGTCTCCCTCTCTCTGCCCCTCCCCCACTTGCACGTGTGCAAGCGCTCACCCTCTCTCTTAAAAATAAACGTTAAAAAAAAATGTCACCCTGGCAATTTAAAGGTGACTCAGGTGATGACCTGAGTGGGTTTATCACAAATCCTCTCTGTGTCTCAGTGGTATTTGCCATTTTCTGCTTCGTTTTTAAAAAATTTCTTAATGTTTATTTTTGAGAGAAAGAGAGAGTGCACACAAGTGGGAAGGAGGGGAGAGAGAGAGAGAGAGAGAGAGAGAGAGAGAATCCAAAGCAGGCTCCAGGTTCTGAGCTGTCAGTGCAGAGCCTGACACGGGTCTCAGACCCACAAACTGTGAGATCACGACCTGAGCCGAAGTTGGACACTTTAACCGACTGAGCCACCCAGGCACCCCACCATTTTCTGCTTCTTTGGTAGATGTCTTCTGAGGAGGCCAAACTTTCTGCAGGAACTCTCAGTTCCACTGCTGTTCTTGGGTTCTGCCAGCGGAACCATGACCCCTATGCAGTCTTGGCTCAGGAGGAAGGGAGAAAAGAAGTGGATGGAAGAAACTAACCCAGAGGGAATGGCTGTCATGGGGGAGATCTGGCTCTTCTCTGGCCTAGTGGTTGAACTTAAGCATTTTAATTCACCTGTTTACTAATTTTACATCTGGGTTTCACACCTACCAAGTCTGCTAGACCTAACATTAACTGTTCAGGTCAGACTAAAGGTCTACAATTTTATTGAGAAGTACAAAATAAAATTTGAATTGATAATGGGCTAAATCATATCCCGTATATGTAGGGGATAAATTGACACTATAGAAATGTCAACTATTCCCAAAGCCATCTAAATTAATCTTTGTTCTAATGAAGATTGATTTAAAGTTCCTCCAAAAGAATAAATTCTTCAATTGATATCAAGCAAGACAATTTAGAAAAATAAGAACCATGAGCAAGATCTTTTTCACTAGGTATCACAATATAGGTATAAGACTAACAATGTAGTTTCAGTAGAGAAATGGATGGTCATTGTGATAGAAGAGAAAACACATAAATAGACTCAAAGAAAGTTTAAGATATAATAGTGACAGCTTATTGAGTCACGGAGAAAGAACGGATTTTTTTTCAGTGGCATTGAACAAAATGACCAAAATATTTAAGAAATGAAGATGGATCTGCCAAGCCTTTCCCTGTGGATTAATGACTTAATTGCCAAAGTTCCAATAGTTAATCATCCATTTGTCATGAGTGATCTCTGTCTCTCTCTTTTGACTTCCGTGATATCATAGTCTGTTGGTTTTTCTCTATTTTATTGGGGCATCTTTCTCAGCTTTTTTCTGGTTACTTGTGTCTTATACAAGCGATCATTGTCTTTGCATCTCTTTTCTATACAGACTTACTTTCTTCCAAATTTAAATCTCCAAACCCAGTACTAAAACACTTAAAGGCACAAAATTGGCTCTCACTAAATATTTGTTGAATTAATTAATATTGAAAAAACCCTAAATTCCTCCTCAGGCCCAAATATACAGAGGACTTAAATAAACAAAAGATTTGAATGGGAATTTTGAACAGCATAAATATGTCATTTCCCTCCAAAAATAACAGTTTATTTATTTTTTATAAACTGGATTTTTGAACAGGATTTTTTTGAAGAAAAAAGTACTTTATTTAAAAAAATTTTTTTGAAAGAGAGAGAGTGAGCAGGGGAGAGGCAGAGGGAGAGGGAGAGAGAATGAATCTTAAGCAGTTTTCATGTCCAGCGCAGAGCCTGACATGGGACTCAATCCCACGAATCTTGAGATCATGACCTGAGCTGCAATCAAGAGTTGGCCACTTAACCAACGGAGCCACCAGGCGCCCCTGAACAAAAATTTTAAAACAAAATCAGGGGCAGCAAGGCCTATGAAATACTAAAATTTATTTATTTATTTATATTTGAGAGAGAGAGAGAGCACATGAGCAGCGGAGAGGGGCAGAGGGAGAGAGAGAATCCCAAGCAGCCTCCATGCCCAGCACGGATCCCGACTCGGGGCTCGACCCTGGGATCATGACCTGAACTGAAACCAAGAGTTGGATGCTTAACTGACTGAGCCACCTAGGTGCCCCTAGGAAATATTAAAACATAAACACAGGCAGATAAATGGACTGCGAAAAGAAGGCCAGACATAGATGTAAATAATCATGGATTTTATGATAAAGGTAACTTGCAAGTAAGTGAAGAAATTAGGATTATTTCATAAATGGAATGGGTGCTGGATCAATTGATTGAACATTTGGGGAAATCAAACTATTGGATACCTCACTTACAGTTTTCTTCAAAATAAACTCCAGATAAGTTAAAGTCTTACATATTAAAAGATGTTTTAAGTTTATTTATTTTGAGAGAGACAGAGACAGTGCAAGTGGAGGAGGGGCAAAGAGAGAGGAAGACAGAGACTCCCAGGCAGGCTCCGAACTGTCAGCATGGAGCCCAACATGGGGCTTGACCTCATGAAACCATGAGACCATGACCTAAGCCAAAGGTCAGTTGAGTCAGACACTCAACTGACTGAGCCATCCAGGTGCTCCAAGGCTTATATATTTAAAGAGTGAGACAGAAAAATCCCATAAAAGTCTTGGAAAAAATTGTAGAATATTTTTATAACCTTAAAGAAGACCTTCTCAAAGATATATGTGTGTGTGTGTGTGTGTGTGTGTGTGTGTGTGTATAATATAATCATAACATATATTATTATATATACATACAGAGAGTATAATACTTTTAAAAAATTGGTTTAGAAAGACAAAGTGTGAGTAGGGGAGGGGGACAGAGGGAGACAGAGAGAATCTTAAGCAGGATCCACACTCAGTGGGGAGCCCAGTGCAGGGCTCAATCCCATGATCCTAGGATCATGACCTGAGCCAAAATCAAGAGTCAGATGCTCAACCGACTGAGTCACCCAGGCACCCCTGAGAGTATAATACTTTTATGATACTTTTTTTTCACATTGAAATTCTATTTGGAATAAAACTCACTCTTTAAAACAAAAGAATAGAATAACAATCTAGATTGGGATTGATAACACATGTAGAAATAAAATGTATGACACATTGCACAACTGCCAGGGGAGAAGAATGGATGCTTACTGTTCTTATGGTATTTTTTATACCATATGTGAAGAGATATAATATTACTTGAATGTTGATTGTGATAAGTTAAAGATGCATACTATAAAATAAAACAAACCACTTTAAAATCACTAAAATATAAGTGAGTATATAACAAAATATTGAATTGTAAAAATAGTTCAAGGGATGCTTGGGTGGCTCAGTCAGTTAAGCATCTGACTCTTGATCTCAGCTCAGGTCATGATCTCACCATTCATGAGCTTGAGCCCTGCATCAGGCTCTGCGCTGATGATGTGGAGCCTGCTTGGGATTCTTTCTCTCCCTCTCTCTCTCTCTCTGCCCATCCCCCACTTGAGCTGTCTCTGTCTCTCTCAAAATAACTAAATAAATAAAATAATTCAAAATTAGGCAGAAAAAGGACAGATGGGACAAATGGGAAATAAATAGCAATGCTGTAGATATAAATCCGATATATCAGTAATCACTTTAAATATAAATGGTTTAAAAATTCTTTTTTTTAATTTTTTTTTTTATTTATTTTTGGGACAGAGAGAGACAGAGCATGAACAGGGGAGGGGCAGAGAGAGAGGGAGACACAGAATGGGAAACAGGTTCCAGGCTCTGAGCCATCAGCCCAGAGCCTGACGCGGGGCTCGAACTCGCGGACTGCGAGATCGTGACCTGGCTGAAGTCGGACGCTTAACCGACTGCGCCACCCAGGCGCCCCTAAAAATTCTTTTTAAGAGATGGAAATTGTTAGAGTGAATACAAAAGACTCCAATATATGCTGCCTATAGGAAACCCACTTTAAATGTAAAGACAAAATATATACGCTAAAAACATAAAACAAATGCCATTTGCATCTTCTCTCTTTTTATTCTGATCAATGTGGCTAGATGTTTAGGAGTTTTTTGAAAAGCCACATATAGGGTCTCATAAATTTGTCTATTATTTTACAGTTATATATTTGAGTGGCTTTTACTCTAGTCTGTTATTTTTCTTCTGCTTACTTTGGATTTTGTCTGCTCTTTCTTTTCCAGTTTCTTAAGAGAGAGTCATTGATTTGAGATCTTTATTTTCTAATATTGGCATTTAGTGCTATAAATTTGCTAGCAGTATCCTACAATTCTTAATGAGTGTTCTTTGATTTTCATTCAGAACAAAGTATGTTCTAATTTCTCATTTCCTTTTTGACTTGTGGATTGTTTAGGAGTATATGATTTAATTTCCCAATGTTTGAACACTTGCCAAATATCGTTTGATTACTGATTTCTAATTTAAATTGATCGAGAGAAGATACAAATGACCAAATTAGACTGCTTTATAGATTTTTGTCTCATAGTGCTTTAGAGATGTCTTCCATAGACCATAATTTCTCACGAGAATTCAGCTGTCGTTCTTATGACAGTACTCCTGTATATGTAATGTGTCATTTTTCTCTGGAAGCTTTTATGATTTCCTTCTCTCCACTCCCCAATTTATTGAGATATAATCGACACATAACATTGTGTAAGTTTAAGATGTATACTGTGTTGTTTTGATACATTTATATATTACAAAATGATCACCACCATAGCATTACCTGGCACCTACATCCCATTACATAATTCCCATTGCTTTTGTGTGATGAGGATATTTAAGACAGACTCTCATAGCATTTTCTTTTTTTTTTTAATGTTTATTTATTTTTGAGACAGAGAGAGACAGAGCATGAGCGGGGGGGGGGGGGGTCAGAGAGAGAGGGAGACACAGATCTGAAACAGGCTCCAGGCTCCGAGCTGTCAGCGCAGAGCCCGACGTGGGTCACGAACTCACAAGACCGTGAGATCATGACCTGAGCTGAAGTCAGACGCTCAACTGACTGAGCCACCCAAGTGCCCCTCATAGCATTTTCAAGTATGTAATATAGCATTTTTAGCTATAATCACCATACTGTACATTAAATCCCTAGAACTTGTTAATTTTATAATTGCAGTTTGTACCCTTTGACCAACGTCTCTAATTTTTTCCACCTCCAGGACCTGGTTAGCTCTGCTGTACTTACTGTTTCTCTGAGCTCGGCTTTTTAAAAATTCCACATATAAATGAATGTATATAGTATTTGTCTCAGTCTAAGATTTTACTCAGTGTAATGCCCTCAAGTTTCATCCAAGTTGTCACAAATGACAGGTTTCCCTTCTTTCTCTGCCTGAAAACTATTCAATTTCTGTGTGTGTGTGTGTGTGTGTGTGTGTGTGTGCGCATGCGTATGATTAGCAATGTCAAGCACGTTTTTGTGTGCCTATTGGCCATCTGTATGTTTTCTTGGGAAGAGTGTCTATTCATTTTCTCTGCTTTTTTTTTTTTAAAAAAAGAGTTTTTAAAATATTGAGTTGTAGGAGTTATTTCTATATTTGAGATACTAACCCCTTACCAGATAGATGGTTGACAAATATTTTCTTCAATTCCATAAGTTGCCTTTTCATTTTGTTAAATTTTTTTTTGCTATGCAGAAGATTTTTATTTTAACTACCACATTAACCAGTTAATTAATTAAACTTCCATCCTTGTCTTTATTCATACATATTTCATGTAGTCACAATCTGGGCAGAAACTATTTTCATCCTGCCTTTTTTTTTTTTTCATCTGTTACATAAACCTGTTTCATGTTTCTCTATGCCTTTATTGTTTTCTTTTGAAATGTCTGTGTACTTTTTTTTTCTTTTCAAATTTTTATTCAAATTCTAGTTAGTTAACACACAATGCAATATTGGTTTCAGGAGTAGAATCACTTACATACAACACTCACTGCTCATCATAACAGGTGCCCTCCTTAATACCCATCATCTATCAAGCCCACCCCCACCCACCTCCCTCCATCAACCCTGTTTGTTCTCTACTGTTAAGAGTCTCTTGGGGATTCTCTCCCTCTTTTCTCTTCCTCCCCTCCCGTATGTTCATCTGTTTTGTTTCTTAAATTCCACATATGAGTGAAATCGTATGGTATTTGTCTTTCTCTGACTAATTTCCCTTAGCTTAATATACTCTAGCTCCATCCATGTCGTTGCAAATGGCAAAATTTCATTCTTTTTGGTTGCTGGGTAATGTTCCACTGTATATATATACTATATCTTTTTGATCCATTCATCAGCCAATGGACATTTAGGCATTCTCCATAGTCTGACTGTTGTTGATAATGCTGCTATAAACATCAGGATGCATGCATTTTGGTATCCTTTGAGTAAATACTTGTTAGTGCAATTGCTGGGTCATGGGGTAGTTCTATTTTTAACTTTTTGAGGAACCTCCATACTGTTCTCCAGAGTGGCTGTACCAGTTTGCATTCCCACCAGCAGTGCAAGTGGGTCCCCCTTTCTCCACATCCTTGCCAACACCTTCTGTTTCTTCTGTTGTTAATTTTAGCCATTCTGACAGGTGTGAGGTGGTATCTCTTCATGGTTTTGATTTGTACTTCCTCGATGATGAGGGATGTTGAACATCTTTTCATGTGTCTGTCAGTGATCTGGAAGTCTTGTTTGGAAAGTAGTGACTTCATAAAGAGGTCCTGGAGTGCCCTACAGTGCAGTGTCCCCTGTTCAGAACCTGGCACTTCAGGAGAAGTGTTGCTTCCACCCTGCTGTGGTTTGGAGTCACTTTTCCTTCAGGACAGTCACCTGCGTGACTCTCCGCCTGTTGGGGGCTCTGCTTCTTCATCCTCCCTGTTTGTGGGCTCCCTGGCATGAATGTCTGTTTTTCACCTTTCTCAGTGCTACGGGTTCCCTCTCCACGACAGACAGCTTTGCTCCCAACCACGTCTTCACCCTTCCTACCTTCTCTGATGTGGCCTCTTTGCTATCTTTAGTTGTGGAGTTTGTTCAGCGAGTCTTCAGATTGTCCTCTGGGTTATTCACACTATTGTGTCATCTAGTTGTGTCTATGGGATGAGGTGCACGTAGGTTCCTCCTGCTCCACCATCTTCCCAGCCCCATATGTTTTTATTTCTTGTGGAATAGCCATTAGTTCCTTTTATAGATAAGATTCCTGGTAATGTGTTTCTAGATCAAAGGATACATGTACTGTAAATTTTAAAATACATTAAATAGACTACTCTTCAAGATATCTACAAAAGATTGACAGCTCCACCAGCAATTTAAGTTCCTGTAATAGTTGATCTTGAGTTATTTTACTTCATGACACATTTTGACTTTTGTTCTAAGGGGTTATGTTACATTTCTTGCTAGAGGACAAGAAGTTTTTCCCATGCTGGAGAAATTGAAGGCGGTATTGTGTGGTTGTGAGAAGTAGTATTCTGCCCAACTTTCCTGCAATCTGAAATTTTAAGTTCCCCAATTTGTGTAGGGTTCAGAAAGTCTTATTTTTTTAAACAGAATCCAATTTTAGGATGAGACCTGGTTGTGCTAAATATACTGCTTCATCACCTGCTTAGATAGGCATGGTCAGGTTTCTCTTAACTGTGTGTATGCAGTTTTAATAATAGGTGTTCATTTAGAATGGCATCTCTAACGTATGAGTGGCATTCGTAAATATGAAGAGTTACGTGGCTTTGGGCAATAGAAGGCTACCTCCCGCCCCAACATTTAAGGAAGTAGGGTTAAACAGAGAGATTTAGGGGCGCCTGGGTGGCGCAGTCGGTTAAGCGTCCGACTTCAGCCAGGTCACGATCTCGCGGTCCGGGAGTTCGAGCCCCGCGTCAGGCTCTGGGCTGATGGCTCAGAGCCTGGAGCCTGTTTCCGATTCTGTGTCTCCCTCTCTCTCTGCCCCTCCCCCGTTCATGCTCTGTCTCTCTCTGTCCCAAAAATAAATAAACGTTGAAAAAAAAATTAAAAAAAAAATAGAGAGATTTAGCAGGGCTTATAACAATGAGTGGATACATGAAGAAAAAGATAAGAAAGCATGGCATTATACTTGGCCCCTTGTTACATGTGAGTACTAGGATTTCTTTTTTAATGTTTATTCATTTATTCTGAGAGAGAGAGAGAGAGAACATGAGTCAGCAGGGGGAGGGGCAGAGAGAATCCCAAGCAGGCTCCATGCTGTCAGTGCAGAGCCCAATGCAGGGTTCAATGTCATGAACCGTGAGATCACTACCTGAGCCAAAGTCAGACACTTAACTGAGCCACCCAGGTGTGCCCACAAACGGGGCTCTTGACACCGGCCCTTAGTTTTCCTCAGGGAACCTGGCCAACCTCCCAAAGCAATGGCTATACACTGTTGGTCAACGTATGCACACTTGACACTTCCCACTGAGTTCACCCTTCAGTGTGAACCTAATACTGGTCATCTAAATAATCGGAGATGTAGGATGTCAGAGTTCCTCAAGGATGGAAGGAGAGAACATGAAGGTTTTCTTTGGAGGCTCTGCACAGGTTCTACACTGGGCATCCTGGGGTCAGGCCTGGGCCAGATTGGGAATGGAGAGGTCTTCCAATCAGTGACAGAACTGGGACTAGACGCTTGGATTCAAAACTTTGGCCTATAGTGCATGTGTGTAGGCTTATTACAAAGTGACAGATGGAGGATGGGACAATAACAAGGATAAGGATCTCTACCAGAGGTCTCAGCAGGAATCTCTCTCCCCATGGCAAAATTATGTCATTTTTTTGATGTCTCTGGAAGCTAGAGTTCCAAACTTACTTATTGCCATGAGTCTTGGAACAGTTTCAGAATCAGTATGAATCAGCTTTTCTTCTCCCAAATTCATATTCTCAAATTTGCCCTGGATTAATTTCCAGCAGCAAAACCATTTACTGTAAATAGTGAGTAACAGAAAACGAAGGCAGGGCTAGTGGAGGAGTGGGTTCAGTATGGCATGTATTTTCCTATCTCCTTACTGATTTCTTTTGGCCCTATTTCCTTTCTCAAGTGACTGGCATATTTAAAACCAGCTTGCTTATTATGCCTGTGACTTCCCGCTCCACCTGCCCCTGGATTTCTCTTTATTCTCTACTCATTAGAGTGCCTCTATCCTTTTTGGAGTGCTCACATGTTAGGGTTTCAGCTTTGAAGCAAGTTCTTTAAGAGCTGGACATAAAGAGCTACTGAAACAAAAGGACTAGCCCTTTATTTAAACTTCTCACCTCTGCCCCAGCCCCATCTAGTCTTTTAAGGTTAGCCACTCCCCTCACCCCACCGTGAACTTAATTTATGTGCCAAATATCTGAAGGCTCATAATGGGAAGACTTCATAATTCTCTCAGGAAGGTTATGAGAAAAAGCAGCAACAATGCAGAATCCGTACGTAAAATTTACTGGATGGACCAAGCAGGGACTGTTATATCTAAATGTAGTTTAAAGTGTTTGCAGACTGGTAGTAATCCCAGAACTTGTCTGAACTTGTCCAGAACTTGTCTGGGGCACCTGGATGGCTCAGCTGGGTGTGAGCACACACACACACACACACACACACACACACACACACACAATCTTCTTTATCCATTCATCTGTCAATGGTCATTTAGGCTCTTTCCACACTCTGGCTATTGTCGATAGGACTGCTATAAACATTGGAGTGCATGTGCCCCTTCGAAATAGCACACCTGTATCCCTTGGATAGATAACTAGCAGTGCAATTGCTGGGTCGTAGGGCATGTATTTTAATATCGAAAAGGCTTTTGCTCTAAAAGAACAATGACCAAGAGATGTGCAATTCTCAGAGAAGGAAATATTAAAGCCAACAGACACATGAAAAGATTCTCAACCTTATTAACGACAAAAGATATGCAAATTTAGGCCACATTGAGCCACAATTTCACACTTAGCAGACTGGCAAAATCTGAAAATTTCACAAAATCAAGTGCTGGCAGTAATAGCTGGCAACCAAAATAACTATCAACCATGCTGGGAGTGCAAATTGGTACAATTTTGGAATACAATTTGTCATTGTATAATAAAGACGTGGATGGGAATATATTTTGCATTGGCAGATCTTTTCCTCTTACATATTGTAACCCTTAAGAAGAATCTAGGTGGTGTCACAGTGTTTTTGCAAACTACTCTTGCTATAGGAATTAAGCACCACACCCACAAGATACATACCGAGGTGGAGGCACACTGATTAATCTGATACACATAAGTACTTGACATATACAAGAAAATTCATAGCCACACAATTTATCATTTAAAAATAAATACAATTGAAGTAAACAATTATAAATTAAAAGAAAGTAAAGGATAAACCCACAGATACACCCGCAGCAGGCTGCTTTGGCCTGCGGACATCTGCAGGTGGCGCGCGTTTGGGTGGGCGGGGCGAGGTCAGCGCTTCTGGGGACAGGGCGGGTAGGCTCTGCCCGTTATCGGAGGAGTGAAGGTCTTTTTCCTCAAAGCGTTCGCTCGAGCCTGTCATTTCTGAGTCCTTCGAGGACCTGTACACGTGACGGCGGCAGTCAGTGTCAGAGCCGCGACGCGACCGCACACATTTCCGGGAAGTGGCGTCTGTGCGCTGACAACTGTTGCCATGAAAGCCCGGACACAGGGCATTTTAGGGAACGACAGGACTGGGCAAGCGGACGCCGAACACTCAAGACCCTCACGTGCTAACCACAGTGGCCCAGGCTTTTGTACGAGAGGAGACCTTCCGCTGGCAGAGGCCAGCTCTCCGCCGGCACCAAGCAAGGGCGGCCCACGTCCCGGCAGGAGGACGTACGCGTGAGCAGACCGGCGACCCGGAAGACCTTTCGCGGCCGCCTAATTTTCTGGGAAGTGTAGTTTCGTGGTTCGGGCGCCATTGTACTTAAGCAAGCAGAGGGCGATCCTGTTGTCCCCTGGATGCTTCGCGTGCGCGTCCCGGTGGAGCAGCTCTGCGACGAGAGCCATCCGCCGGGGCGTTCCTCAGACAGCGCGGCCGTTTTTCTCGCCGGGCGCCCGGAGCTCGCACGGCCGCGCAGCCTTCTGGGAAGTGTGGTTTTACGGGGGGACGTGCGAAGCGCCGGTAACTTGTCCCCGACGCGGAGGCGTCTGGGAAATGCCGAGCTGGTGTGGGCTCCGTCCCCCGTCCACCCCGCGGTAGTGTCGGGAAGGCGGCCGAATTTTCCAGGGATAGTGCGGTTCTCGTGACGGCGGCGGCCCTGGTCCGCGGAGGTGCGGGCTCTGGTCCGCCCGGCCCGGGCCTCGGGGCCAGGGAGGGCCCGCCGGAACTCAGGCAAGTGTGAGTCCCAGCAGGGCGGCGGGGCGCCGGGCACGCTGCTGCCTAGTCTACGCCGCGGGGGGAGCACCGCCTGGGCCTTAGCCTCCTGGGCCTCTCTGTAAAAGGGGTGTCGCTTACCTCCTAAGAGTTGTGACAAGGAAATGGGCGAGTGAGTGTGCAGGGTACGCACTGAAAGAAAACCCCATCCGCAGTGGTGTTTAGCCAATCCGGTCATGAAACTGACGCTTTTCACGTGTGCAGCCTTCAACAGATGGGTTCAGTGTCGATAAGTTTCAGTTTTCTCACCCTTTAGAAGAGAAATATGGAATAATGTGAATGTCCACCATGCATAGTTGTGAAGATTGAAGGAGCTCTTCACATGATTACTGTTGTTCTGTGAGCCTGTCTCGTGTGTGTGTGTATAAAATAAATGTATACTTATATACATATATATACATATATATATATAGACATATATATAAACATATATATAATATATATATTATATAATATAATATATTATATAAACTATATATATATATACACACACACACACATAAATATACACACACACATATATAGTAGATTTACACACCGTTGGCGCCTGGTGAATGATTACCTCGTGCTAAGGAACACTCTGCTAGTTCAGGGGAAGAATGGAGTCTGAGAAAGTGATTCCCAGTGTACTTTTCCTTGCAAGTGTGTTACAGAGCTGCAAGATAAGCCTCATTTTTCATGGCTTCTTTTTTGTGTTGATCTGCCTTCTCAGGACACTACTCTTCTTTAAGACAAGAGCCTGAAAAGAGGACTGTGTTGACTTGGAAATTGCAAAGCCATGTTGCAGGTAAGTGGGTAAGGTCCCCGGATCTTCCTGAAACACCTTAGCAGAACTCTTGAGTGTTTGCTTTGCTTCTCTTACCAGTTCCTACCTAATGAAGTCCATTTAGGGACCGGATCTGTGATTCGTTATAGCAAAGAATGGAGCCCACAGAACTCCCAAAGTACTGTCTACTCTCAGTGCTCCTCTTTTGCCATTTTTCTGCTTGAAGCCTCTGTAGAATCTTGAGCAAAAAAAAAAAAAAATTTTTTTTAATTACAATTCAGAATTCATGTTTAGAATTTTAGGCTATTTGCTTTACAGTTGTCAAAGCAGTATCATGTGGTCTCAGTTAATGGTATGCCAGTCCTTTCAGTTGTTCAAGTCAAGAGATGTTTGGAGTCATCTTTGATTCTTTCCTTTCTCTTGTAACACATTCAGACGCCCTAGTTGAATCTGAAATACATCCCGGATATCTACAGAATCTCACCAATGGTTGCAACATCACCATCGCCACCACCGCCACCACCATCCTGTCATTCCTCAGCTTAAAACTCTTCAGTGACCCTAACTCAAGTCAGAGTTCTATAGTGACTTAAAACGCTTTGTGCAGGGGCGCCTGGGTGGCTCCGTGGGTTAAGTGTCCAACTCTTGATTTCGGCTCGGGTCATGACCTCACATTCGTTAGATCGAGCCCTGCATCGGGGTCCTTGTTGAAACCTAAGAACCTAAGAGTCTCTCTTTCCTTCTCTTTCTGTGCCTCCCCTGCTGGCTTCTTGCATTTGTTCTCTCTCTCTCTCTCTCTCAAAAAAAAAAAAAAAAAAAAAAAAGGAAAGAAAGGAAGAAAGAAACCAAAATGCTTTGTGCAATTACACTTTTATACCTCTGATCTCATCTTACTACTCTGTCTCCTTGTTCCCGTGAGCTCTAGCCACACTGGCTACGGCTTCCAGGCCTTGGAAATTGCTGTACCGTCTGCTTGGAATATTCTTTCCCCAGATATGTAGAAGCTTGATTCTTAACCTCCTTCATAGCTTTGCTCAGTGGTTACTTTCTCAGGAAAGCTTCTCCTAACACCTGCAGTCAACTTTTCTAACAATCACTTCTGCTCCTCCTCACTGCTTTGTTGTTTTCCAAAGTGATTATCACTCACTAGATAACACGCTATTTAGTAAGTGCATATGCTCGTTGTTGGTCTCCTCCCTCTAGGAGGGATTTTTTTCCCCCCTGTCTTGACTGTTTTCAGGACCCAGAGTGGCATCTGGCACAAAACTGATGCTTGGTTGTTCAAAATAATAAGTTTTCACTATAGCCGCACTTTTGGTTTCATGGAGGAAGACTTTATTAATTATAAGGGAATGGGAATATAAGGAATTAAACAATTATAGTAAACATAAAGAGGGAGAGAAGTATAGAGAAGAACAGAGAAGGCTTAATACAGCAAATCAGGTACTTAAAACATCTGACCTTCTGGCTCGGGAAACCCTGCGGTGACCAGCCCAGTTGGAGTCCCAAGGGTCCTGGAAGGAGCATCCTCCCCTCAGGTGAGACTTCTGAGTAGCTATCCTGCCAGGGCAATATATACATATACTACCCTTGTGTGATTTATGGTTAGTCATTAAGTTTGCCTAAGTGCAGTGCTGAGCAAGCTGTTTTTTGTTTCTCTTATCATATCTCACCCAGGAGCCTGGCATCTGCATATTCCTTTTCCCTTCCTGATCCATTCTAGGAGGCCAGCCTGACTTGGCTCAAGGAGGAACATGAGGCATATTAATCCCTCTTGGCGTCAGGAACAGAAGGGCCAGTTTTGATCTTGAGGCCAGATACGGCATACAAGCTGACTAAGCCCCCATGATTGTGTATGTGTGGCTCTGGGCAGAAATTTGTAACGAGTCACATGAACAGCTTTACATGGAACATTAGTAAATCGTTGTTGAGTGAATGAACCTTGAAAAAAACGGTTAGGATCCTTGAAACAAAAGGGTAGGATCATCAGGTGGAAGGTGAAGCCTGGCATATGTTAGTGCCATAGTGTTAGTGGCATATGTGCACGTTGGGCAGAGTCTGGTTTCTTGGGAATATTAGATAACTAGGGGAAAAAACTTTTTTTTAAGTAAAAGCTAAAGTGAACTAGTTGCCAAAATCATTCATTGATACATTTTGTAAACACTTGTGAAATATCTGTTGGGAAGAATCTTACATAGGTTTGAGCGTCCTATCCCGTGACATACAGGACTTCGTAATCTAGTGCAATACTAAGAGAGCTTTTCTTTTCTTTTCTTTTCTTTTCTTTTCTTTTCTTTTTTCTTTTCTTTTTTCCTTTCTTTTTTCTTTCTTTCTTTTTTTTCTTTCCCTTCCTCCCTCCCTCCCTCCCTCCCTTCCTCCCTTCCTTCTTTCCTTCCTTCCTTCCTATTTGTTTTACTTATTTAGAGCACAGGAAGGGCAGAGGAGAGAGAGAGGGAATCCCAAGCAGGCTCCTCACTGTCAGCGTGGAGCCTGATGTGGGCCTCGAACTTGTGAACCATGAGGTCATGACCAGAGCCAGAATCAAGAATTGGACACTTAACTGACTGAGCCACCCAGGCACCCCCTAAGAGAACTGTGGTGGGAATGTTCTTTTTGTGTACTGTCCAATATGGAGCCACCGGCCCTGTGTGACTATTGAGTACTTGAACTGTGACTAAAGTGACTCAGGAACTAAATTTTAAACTTTACTTAATTTTTAATTTTTATTAATTTAAACGTACATAGCCAGATGTGGCTAGTGGCTACTGTTTTGAGCCAGTACAGGGCTGGTAGAAAAGTAAGAAAGCATAAGAAATTAAGATAGGTGCTGGAATAAATATCCTAAGTTCTTCTGGGGACAAGGATGAATGAACATCCCAGGCTGCCCAGGCAACTGAAGGGGCAGGAAGAGTTGAAGCATCCCTGAGGAGGCAAGGCTGGAACTGGTTTTGGTGACCCAGGGTACCAGGGAGGCAGAGATAGAAGTGAAGTTATACCAGACTGCGAGAACATCTTGAGCACAGGTAGATAGGGCTAAGAATCTTTCAAGGAACTGTGAAAATTTTCTAAAGTGGTGGTTCTCCAACAGGGGTGATTTTGTCTCCTTTAGCCCTACCCATAGGGGACATTTGATAATATCTGGAGGAAACATTTTTGGTTGTCACAGCCCTGGGGTGCAGGGGAATGGGTAGAGGCTAAGGGTGCTACTAACTAAACACTCTGCAATGCACAGGACAGCTCCCACCATGATAATCCAGCCTGAAATGTCTATTGACATTGGTCAGTAGACCAATGTACTTGAACTGTGACTTCAGCTCGGGTCATGATCTCACGGTTCGTGACTTCAAGCCCTGCGTTGGGCTCTGTGCTGACAGCTTGGAGCCTGGAGCCTGCTTCTGATTCTGTGTCTGCCTCACTCTCTGCCCCCTGCCCTGTTCACACTCTGTCTCTGTCTCTCAAAAAGTGAAGAAATGTTAACAAAAATTTTTTAAAAGTAAATAAATACACTTAAATAAATAAAACCAAAGACCAGTATCACTAATGAATATACAGGCCGAATATCCAAATAAAATAATAGAATATTGAATCAGCCACTTGGAGTGAAAAATGTATCATAGCCAAACAATGTCCATGTCATCAATGAAAGATAATAATAATGCCGTTTTAAATGTATACATTTTTTGCACATATTATAGTTTGACTAATGAGTAAGCTGTTACTGAACATTTAAGCTTTTTCTAAAGGTTTGCTATTTTAAATAATATCATGAATGGGTACTATTTTCTTAGAATATTTTCCTTGAAATGTATTCTCTGATTCTTTGCCTGTACTTTTCAATTTTTTTTTTTTTTTAATTTTAGTGTTTATTTTTGAGAGAGAGAAAGAGTGCACAAGTTGGGGAGGAACAGAGAGAGAGGGAGACACAGAATCCAAAGCAGGCTCCAGGCTCTGAGCTGTCAGCACAGAGCCTGACGTGGGGCTGGAGCCCACAAACCCTGAGATCGTGATCTGAGCCGAAGTCGGATGTTTAACCGACTGAGCCACCCAGGTGCCCCTCTTTGCCTGTACTTTAAGGTCCAATTCAAGGACTGCCTATGGCATGAAACTGTTCTTTAGTTTTCTTGCCCATGGGTCTCAATTTTTTTAAATTACAGATCATCAATACAAGGTTTAATTATATACCATAAATGGTTTTTGTTTATAAAGTAGTTATATATGTATCTTTCTTTAATATAAAGATGTCTTTTTTCTGAACATACTGGATCATTCTTTTGAACCTTATTGGATCATCATTTTTTATTTACCTGTCATGTAAGCTATAAAAAAAATACAACTAAGTACTTGACTGTATGCTGTCACATGTTGAATGCTGATTTTAAAAATTTTAGAATTTTCTTCCCTTTGGCAGAAAAAACTCTCCTGAAGCAAAAACTCTCATATTTCTCTTACCCTTATTGTAAAACAATGCCAAACACATAATTATCCAATTACTATGTAACTTAGATCCCTGATCATTGCTATAACCACTGAATCTTGTTCCCTTTCTTCTACAACCAGGGTAATTTTGTCCCTTAGTCAGTGACAGAAGTGGCCCTGGCTATGACTGAGCCTAAATATGTTTGCTCTTTCAGGTGACATTTAGTGATGTGGCCATAGACTTCTCTCATGAAGAGTGGGGATGGCTAGATTCTGCTCAGAGGGATTTATACAAGGATGTGATGGTCCAGAATTATGAGAACCTGGTTTCTCTAGGTAAGCATAGCTCCTTCTCTATCCCAGTTGGGGAGATTTTCTGTCAATTACTGGAGATCCTCTTGAGTAAATGGCTGAAATGTTGTTTCAGATTCCCAAGGATGTGTAGAGTTCTGTTGTGCCCTGCCTGAAGCTTATCTTCCCATTTCAGTGAAACTTCCTTTCGTTCCTTTTATGATGATGGCCTCTCCTTCATGAGGACCACAGTTTAAACAGGTTCTGTATTTTTCCTGTAAGCAGGTCTTTCCATACCTAAGCCGTATGTGATCAGTTTATTGGAGGATGGGAAAGAACCTTGGATGGTGGATAAGAAACTGTCAAAAGGTATGTTTCCAGATGAGTCGTGGAGAATCAGGCAAAAGAAGTCTTTCTTAAACATGCTTGTGGAAAGTATGGAGGCATTTTTGCATATTTTAGGGGTACTCTCTTCAGAGATCCCAAATGTAACATATGAGGGATCCTTAGATTTCAAAACAGCCATTCCTCCACCCCGGGTTATTATCTTTCTGCATTACTTACGTTATCTAATCAAAAATGGAGGTTTTGCCATCATTATAATTCAGATTGTTATTTTATTTGCAACAAAATAAAGCAAATTATTCTCTTTTAAGTCCACTTAAGGAAAAATATACAAATGGTTTTAGGCAAAGAAAGGCTGTCAGTTAGATGGCAAATGAGTTTTTCCCTAAGGCTGAGCTTCGAGGGTCAAATGTGGACATGAGTGATAGAGGAAGTAAAGAATGTATAAAAAAGTTTCTAGGAACAATGTTTTCTAATGTCCAATAAATGATACGATTTTACACAGATCCTAAACAAACAAAGCCTAAATCTTTTAGAGCAATAAAGAATATTTATTTTGTTCATTGTTAACTGTGTAATGCAGTACTGTAAATTGTGCATTTTGGGGAGATTGGGTGGCTCAGTCGGTTGGGCATCCAGCTCTTGATTTTGGCTAAGGTCATGCATGATCTCATGGTTTATGGGATCAAACCCCATGTTGGACTCCGGACTCAGCATCGAGCCTGCTTGGGATTCTCGCTTTCCCTCTCTCTGCCCCTCCCCTGTCTCAAAATAAATAAATAAACTTAAGAAAATAAATTGTGCATTTTAAGCATACTAACTGACAGTAAATTGAGAATAACTGAAGGTTGGAGAACCAAGGGTGTGAGACCAAAATGTGGTCTTTCACATAAATGTAGGTACAGAATAGAACGTGGCTTGGAATCCAGAATACCTTGTGCGTTTTTTTTCCTTACAGTTTCACTTTTTTTCCACAGACTGCCTGTATTTAACTCATTTTCCTTATTACTCTCTGTTCCCGTCTCTGTGAGCTCTGTTTTCTGCTCCATTTGAACTTTGTTCAGAAATGATTGAATACATGAGAATTGTCAGTTATGTGCTTTCTGGGGATGAAGATGTGCTCTATTTTTCCTCTAGTTCTCTAATCCTTCCATAGAAGTTTCTTTTTAAGAAGTACAGAAAAAGCAGTGTTTTGCTTTCTTGATATATTTCAGATTGGGAATCAAGATGGGAAAACAAGGAATTATTAATGAAGGAGGATATTTATGATGAAGATTCACCCCAAATGGTAATAATAGAAAAAATTACAAAACAAAGTCATGAATTTTCAAATTTTAACAAGGACTGGGAATTGATAGAGGCGTTGGAGGGGAAGCATGAAAATCAGATAGAACATTTCAGACCTGTGACCCTCACCTTTAGAGAAAGTCCCACTGGGGAAAGTATTCACAAATTCAGAAGCATCCTCCATTTAAAGTCTATTCTTTCTGAACCACAAAGAATTTCTGCTGAAGGGAAATCACATAAACATGATATATTTAAGAAGAGCTTACCAAAAAAACCTGTTATAAAAAATGACGATATCAATGGTGGAAAGAAACTTTTGAATCCTAAAGAAAGTGTGGCAGCCTTCAGCCAGAGCAAATCTCTTACCCTTAACCATTCTTATAATAGAGAGAAAGTCTATACATGCAATGAATGTGGGAAAGCCTTTGGCAAGCAATCCATCCTTAATCGCCATTGGAGAATTCATACCGGAGAGAAACCATACGAATGTCATGAATGTGGGAAGACATTTAGCCATGGCTCATCCCTAACTCGGCATCAGATAAGTCACAGTGGAGAGAAACCTTACAAATGTATTGAATGTGGGAAGGCCTTTAGCCACGTGTCATCACTTACTAATCATCAGAGTACTCACACTGGAGAGAAACCGTATGAATGTATGAACTGTGGAAAGTCGTTCAGTCGTGTTTCACATCTCATTGAACATCTGAGAATTCATACTCAAGAAAAACTCTATGAGTGTCGAATATGTGAGAAGGCCTTCATTCATAGGTCATCTCTCATCCACCATCAGAAGATTCACACTGGAGAGAAACCTTATGAATGTAGTGAATGTGGAAAAGCCTTTTGCTGTAGCTCACACCTTACTCGACATCAGAGAATTCACACTGTAGAGAAGCAGTTCGAATGCAACAAATGTCTGAAAGTCTTTAGCAGCTTGTCATTTCTTATTCAGCATCAGAGTATTCATAATGAAGAAAAACCTTTTGAATGTCAGAAATGCAGGAAATCCTTCAACCAGCCAGAATCACTGAACATGCATTTAAGAAATCACACTAGATTGAAACCTTATGAATGCAGTATATGTGGGAAAGCGTTCAGTCATAGGTCATCCCTACTTCAACATCACAGAATTCACACTGGAGAGAAGCCCTATGAATGTATTAAATGTGGGAAGACCTTCAGCTGTAGTTCAAACCTTACTGTACATCAGAGAATTCATACTGGAGAAAAGCCATATAAATGTAATGAGTGTGGGAAGGCTTTTAGCAAAGGTTCAAATCTTACTGCCCATCAGAAAATCCATAATGGAGAGAAACCCAGTAGTGCAATAAGTGTGGAAAAGCCTTTAGGCCATATGAATCTTTCTACGTGTGAAAAATCATATAAGTGAGAAACTGTATGAATGCGATATTTGTCATAATACACTTAGCCATAGATCCTTCCTGAAAATTTATACTGGAGAAAA
Organism: Puma concolor; assembly: GCF_028749965.1. Classification (NCBI taxonomy): domain Eukaryota; kingdom Metazoa; phylum Chordata; class Mammalia; order Carnivora; family Felidae; genus Puma; species Puma concolor. The sequence goes on from NC_141681.1 coordinate 44,092,992, forward strand.
GTCTTTTGAATGTAATGAATGTGGGAAGGTCTTTAGCAGTAATACAAGCCTTACTGTCTATCACAGTTCACACTGTAGAGAGAATGTTTATTGCCTTCATAAAGGCAATAAATACGGGAAAGCCATTAGCCACTGTTAATCCCTTAATTGACAGAAGTAAGTACACACAGGAGAAAAACCCTATATATGTAGCATATGGGAAAGACATTAGGCAATATGAATCTCTTATTGAACACACAGGAGAGAAGCAATATGAATACAAAAATTGTGGGAAGTCCTTCAGTGAAAGTGTATCCCTTATTCTGTCTCAATTCACACTGGAGAGAAAGCTTGTATGAGAAATGTAGCAAACTGTTCATTGCGTTATCTTGCTAGACCTCACAAGATTAATGCTAGAACAGCCTGAAGGACGTAGGAGTTATGTGTAAATCTTTCTTTACAATGATGTTACTTGTAAGCAGTTCTACAGGAGAGCAAATTAGTAGATTATAAATGAATATGCATTTCTTATAGCAATAGCAAACAATTTTACTCGAGTCCTGCATAGAAGTTTCTTTAGCTAATGGGCATGTGAAGATAAGTTAGTCACCCAGTGGATCCAGGAAATGTTTTAAAGTTAAAAATTAAAGCTGCAAAAGAAGTAAAAGGTGGTGTGAATAAAGTTTTTGGTCTCTAATAAAATCAGTTTGTATATAATGAACTCCTTCACTGTGACACTGATATTTCTTGCAGTTTTTTACTTTCCTCTTGAATCATTAAGCCTTACTGTGTGCTTTAGCGGGAGACTAGCTAAGCTAGAGAAAAATGGCTTGATCTCTGTGCTAAGAATATCCTTATTTTCGTGAAGATAATTCACAGTCCATTTCCAGTTGGCTTAATTCACACATTTTAATTTTTACCAGTGCAGTGAGAACATAGCCAAGAAACAACAAACTATGAAAGATCAGAGCAGGCTTAATGGTGGATGTGCTTTTCAATCTGAATCTTAAAGGATGAGTACTAATTACCTGTGTGTGGGCACATACACTCTGGGAGTCGTTCTAGGCAAAGTACACAGGCCTGTTCTGTCATGTTAACTCTATCTGGACTCCATGATCCAGAGGCGAGTTTCATGCTTTGTGGCTTTGAGGTATCCCTGCTGGGAGCATGACTGATAACAGCAACAGTCATTTCTCCATCCTGGATCATAGTTACGGGAGTTTACATTGAAATTAATAGTACAGAGCTGTCCCCATTACCCTTCCTCCAGCCTGCCTACCAAGTTTGAAAACAGCTACTTGTAATATGTGCCTTCTTGAAATGCTTGAGAGGCATCTTATTTTCTACACTGAACCTTGACAGATAATTATGATTTGTAAAGGGGCTGGCTTCAAGTAGTCTTAAGTTTTAGATAAATGGAATAGTCTTACTTGTCTCATGGTTTCCTATCTTGTGACTAGAAGGATAGTACAGAATCCTGTCTGGGTTGGATTAGGACTGTCTGGACACTTGGGAGTAAACGACACTTATATAGCTTATATTTCAGGTTATGCTCTCTATGGTGTTTCGTGTCATAAGAAAGAAATTATTTTAAAAAGGAGTATTATATCACATGTAATTGTGATGTGGAATGAGTGATAGGGTTTCCAACTTTAGACAAAATACTCTAGTATTTGTGCAACCCTAACAAAGCCAAGAGATGAAGGCACATTCCATAGCAATTCTCAATAGAGATAGTAGATTTGGGATGGGATGGTGAGTTTTTAAAAAGCAGACATTTATCTTTCCTTTGATTTAGTTTTATTTAAGACATTGTAAAATTCTAAGGAATGTTGAAGGATCTTTGAGAGACTTAAGCACAGCATGGTGTCAAGGATTAAGAACTGTTATAATTATGGATAGATTGGCCACTATATATGTACAGTTGTGGGATAATGGCAAGTGTTCTGTTTCTCCCATTCTTTGTCCTTCCTCCTGTCTCAAGCACTGGTACCACACAGTTGAAGTAGTCCTTTAATCCCTAGATTTTATTTGCTTTCACTACATGTAGTTTGATGTTACCTTGTTATTTTGTTACGAGAGGATTCATCCAAATATTCAAACTTTGAATGAATTAAACACATACAATTAAAAAGCATAAGCATGCACATGATAACGTTTTTCAATTCTTGGTTTAAAGTGCCTTCACAGTGATACTGTGGTTCAGGTTGTGCAGATTGTTGTGTTAATCCTCATACCGGTTTTCTAGCAAGATAGTTTAATGTTGATCTGGCTGCACTTCAGGGACGAGAGACACACAAAAAAACTTCCATGCTGTTCTGCCATCTTGGCCCCTCTCTTCACAGTGATACTGAACTAGGAAAAGAAAGCCAGAGTTAAATCAAGACAGTGAGGACTTAAAGTGGTGAGAGTGTATTACCTTGTTGCAGATTGGGCTAAGATCATGATGTTACAGTGTCACTGATGGAGAATCCTACTCCATCATTTCTGTTAACCATTTCTTGAGCATCTGTGGGCCAGGTAAATAAAAGACACTCTATACCTTTCAAGAGCTCAAAAGTGTATGTGTGCATGTGTGTGAAGACTATGCCCAGAAGTCATGTCACCCGACTGTAAATCCAAGTTGCGTGTCTAGTGGCTTTATATGATCTTGGACAAATTACTTCAACATCTATAAATGGTGATAGTAATACCTCACAGGATTTTAGGAAGATAAATGAGTTAATTTGTATAAAATGTTTGCAGTGTCTTGTACCTCAAAAGCATTCAGTGAGTATTAGCTATTAATTTCATCACTCTTATCTACTTACTGTTTCACTTTTCGGGGGGTCCTTATAAGACACTCCCATTTCCTTCCAACACATCCACCTTTCATATTTGAGCCATTTCCAGAGGGAATATGTTTATTACCCTGTATACTCCCAAGGAGACACAAAGAGCACCAGATAAAAGAAGATGAGACAAAAATCCACCTGGGCTGCAGGAAGGAAGAATGGTGCCCTAAAGATGGTTTTGGAGAAAAGTCAGAATAAGGGAGATATTGTCAATTAAACAGTAATATTTTGAAAATAATCTTTTCTTTTTTCTTCCTTCCTTCCTTCCTTCCTTCCTTCCTTCCTTCCTTCCTTCCTTCCTTCCTTCCTTCCTCCCTCCCTCCCTCCCTCCCTCCCTCCCTCCCTTCTTTTCTTCAGCAGTATGTCTTAACTGTGGACCTAAAATACTCAGTAAACCATGTTGTAAACAGATGTGCTGTCATCAGGCTTTGTTGTTCCATTTATAGAGCACAGGCAGAGCAGAATTAGCATAATTCTTAAGGGTCCTAGGATTTTCAGAATGGTAAATGAACACTGGTTTCTGCTTAGAGTCATCAGCTGCATTTGCCCTTAATAAGAGTCAGCTTGTCCTTTGAAACTGAAGCCAGGCATTGACTTTTCTCTAGCTATGAAAGTCCTAGATGACATCTTTTTCCATTGAAGATCTTTTGCTTAGTGTAGCCACCTTCAGTAATTATTTTAGCCACATCTTCTGGATGACTTGCTGCAGCTTCCACATCAGAACTTACTACTTCACCTTGTACTTGTACAGAGATGGCTTCTTAAACTGCACGAATCAACCTCCGTTAGCCCCATTTCCTCTCTGTAGCTTCCTCGCCTCTCCCAGCCTACCAAGAACTGAAGAGGTCGCACTCTGGATCAGGCTTTGGTTTATGGGAATATTGTGACTTCTGTTCACACATTTGTGTGTTCACTGGAGTAGCACTTTTAATTTTCTTCAAGAAGTTTTCCTTTGCGTTTACAACTTGGCTGTTTGGTGCAAGAGGCCTAGCTGCTTTCAGCCTAACTTGGCTTTTGACCACCTTCCTCACTAAGCTTAATCATAGCTTTTGATTTCAAGTGACAGATGTGTAACTCTTCCTTTCGCTTGAACACTTAGAGGCCATTGTAGGGTTATCTGTTGGCCTAATTTCAATATTGTGTCTCAGGGAACAGGGAGGCCTAAGGACCAGACAGAGATGAGCAGGTGGTTAGTGGAGCAGTCAGAACACACTATTGGTTAAGTTCATGGTCATATGTGTGCAGTTTCTGGCACCCCAAAACCATGACAACTATAACATCAAAGATCACTGATCACAGATCACCATAACAAATATAATAATAAAGAAAAAAAAATACTGTGAGAATTACCAAAATGTGACAGAGACATGAAAAGGCAAATGCTGTTTGAAAAATGATGTTGACATTTGTTTGATGCAGGATTGCCACCAACCTTCATCAGTTTGTAAAAAATGCAATATCCGCAAACCACAGTAAAGTGAAGTGCAAGAAAATGAGGTATGCCTGTATAACCTTGGGGAAGTCCTTTCATTTCTCAAGCCTTGATTTCTACATCGAACCAAGATTAATTCCTGTTTTACCAGGCGTTTTTTGAGAATTGAAGAGAAAATACTCCTAAAGCAAACAGTGGAGTGCTGGTACATGTGAGTTGCTTGGTGTGTTTTTCTTACTTTTATTAATCCTCCCACTGACTATGAGGTGAGTGTCATAATCATCTCCATGGCATTGTCAGCAACCTGAGATTCGACAGCTCTAGCAAGTTTCCCAGAGTCACACATCTCAAACATAGGCTAAATTTGAACACCCTCCCAAGAGACCATGCAACTGCCCCATGACGGTATTGTGTCTCAGAAGATTAAGGTTTCTTTTGCAACCACACAGGTCCTCTCATGCCTTTTCGAACAAAAAATATATTCCCTTTAGCATGCTGTTCCTTCAGCCTAGAATGCCCTTCTTATCCCTCTTTTTACCGTGCTCATCTGTCAGAGGGACTACTGTTCACCTTGCAAAGTTCACTTCAGTTGTCATCCAGGCTTCCTCAGGCACTAATGGAGGAAAAGAGGGATAAAAATGCTGTAGGTCATAGAGAAAACCAAGAGCAAAAAGGCAGAAGTTCCTGCTCTCCAGTAATTACTTTTAATGTAAATAGATTAAGTTCTCCGATAAGAGATTGGCAGAATGGATTAGAAAAATGTTCCAACCAGATGCTGTCTACAAGTGAGTCACAGTAGGCCCAAAGACACAAATATGTTAAAAGAGTGGGAAAAGCTCTTTTATGCAAAGAGTAACCAAAACAGAGCTCTGGTGCCTATATTAATATCAGACAAAATAGGCTTTAAATCTGAAAGATTTCAAGTGACAGGGTCACTGTATATTACTAAAATGTTCAACACAGGAAAAATATATACCAATTATAAGCATTTGCACATCTAATAACAGGCCCATAAAAATATGTGAGGCAAAGTTGACAGAATTGAAGGGAGAAATAGACTGTTGTATTAATAGTCTATAATTAATAAGGGGAGTCAATACTCCACTTTAAATAATGGGTGGATCACCACACAAAAGATAAATAAAGGAATAAAGGACATAAACAACTCAACAAGCCAACTACACCTAACAGACAAATAACATTCCACCTCAAAACTGCACAATACACATTCTTCTCAATTGCACATGGCATATTTTTCATGATGGATTTATGTATTAGCCCATAAAACAAATATCAGTAGCTTTAACATATATAAAGTAACTTTGTTGATCATAACAGGAGGAAGTTAGAAATTAAGGAAAAGTGGACAATTCACAAATACACAAAAATTAAGCTATACAGTCATAAATAACTGTTATGGCCTGAATGTGTCTTCCCCCAAGTTCCTATGTTGAAGTCCTACTGTCTGATGTGTTGGTATTAAAAGGTGGGGCTTCTTACAGATGCTTAGGTCATAATGGTAGAACCCTCATGAATGGGATGGGTGCTTTTAGAAAAGAGATCCCACAGAACTCTCTTGTTCCTTCTGCCCTGTGAGGATACAAAACAAATCCTGCAACCTGAAAACCTGACAATGCTGGCACCTTGATCTCTGACTTCCACCCTCGAGAACTGTAAAAAATAGATTTATCCTGCTTACAAGCTATCCAATCTCTGGTATCTTGTTATAGTAGCCTGAATGGACTAAGAAAACAACCAGTGAGTCAACGAATAAATCACAAATTAAATCAGAAAATACTTAAAGACTAATGAAAACACAGCATACCAAAATTAATGTCGTATAGCAAAAGCAGTGCTAGGAGGGAAATTTGTAACATAAATTGCCTATATGAGAAAAGATCTGGGAATCCATAACCTAACTTTACACCAAAAAGCTATGGAAGAAGGAAATAATAAAAAACAAAGTGGAGATAAACCAAATAGAAAAACACAGAGAAAATCAGTGAAACCAAAAGTTGGCTCTTTGAAAAAAATCAACAGAATTGACAGAACATTACCTAGACTGACGCAAAAAAAGAAAACACAAATAACCAGAAATGAAAATGGAGATCTTGCTACCAACATTACAGAGGTAAAAAGGATTATAAGACAATATTACAAACTGTACACCAACAAATTATTTTCTTTCTCTAAATTTTTATTTAGATTCCAGTTAACATACAGTGTAATATTGGTGCCCCAACAAATTATATAATCAAGAAGTGGTCAAATTCCTTGAAACACAAAGATTACCTAACCTGACTCGAGGAAATAGAATATTTCAACAGATCTGCTTTATAAGAGTTAAAAAAAAAAAAAAAAAACAGATTTACTCTATAAAGAGATTGAGTCAGTAATCAGAAACCTCCCAACAAAGAAAAGTCCTGTACCAAATGGCTGTACAAGTGAATTCTACCAAATATTTAATGAAGATTTAACACCAATCATTCTTCTCAAGCTTCTAAACAATTAGAGGAAAAAAAATTCTCTATGAGAACATTGTTCTCATACCAAAGCCAGATAAAGAAATCACATGAAAAGAAAATTACAGAGCAGTATTCTTTGTGGATATAGATGCAAAAATCCTCAACAAAATATTAGCAAATAGAATCCACCAGTATATTAAAAGATTTATTCACCATGACCAAGTACAATTTATCCCAGTAATGCAAGAGTGAGAAGAAAATCAACCAATGTAATCCATTCCATTAATAAAATGAAGGAGAAAACTCACATGATCATCTCAATTTATGCAGAAAAGGCATTTGACAAAACTCAATAACCTTCATGATAAAAATGCTCAGAAAACTAGGAATAGAGGAGAAACTCCTCAACATGATGAAGGCTATGTGTAAAACCCACAGCTAAAATCATTTTCAGTGGTGAAAGACTGAAAGCTTTTCCTCTAAGGTCAGAAAAAGACAAGTAGACCTACTTTCACAGTTACTATTCATCATTGTTCTGAGTTTTATCCCAGAGCTATAAGGCAAGAAAAGGAAATAAAAGGTACCCAAAATGGAAAGGAAGTTGTAAAACTATCTTTTTGCAGTTGAAATGATCCCGTATATAGAAAGGATTCACAAAAGAATTCCCCAAAACTAATAAGGCTATTAGATGAATTCAGCAAAGTTGCAAGGAAAAATCCCCAAGTCAATGGTATATCCATGGAACAGCAATGAATGATACAAAAAGGAAATTAGGAAATTCCTTCCATTTATAATAGTACCTACAAGAGGAAAATATTTGGTAGTAAGTCTAATCAAGGTGAAAGATTTGTGTGCTTAAAACAAAACAAAACAAAACAAAAATGTTGGACAAAATCAAAGATGACCCAAATAAATGGAAAGATATCTCATGTTCAGAAAAACCCAGAAAGACTTAACACTGTTAAGATGTTAATACTACCCAAAGAGATACACAGATTCAATGCTATTAAAATTCCAGCTGCCTTTTTTTTTTTTTTTTTTTAGAAAAGGTAAAGTCAATCCCTAAATTCATACAGAATTATAAAGGGCCCCAAATGGCCAAAACAATCCTAAGAAGAATAAAGAATAAAGTTACCCAACTTCACAATTTATTACAGTGCTACATTAATTACAGCAGTATGGCAGTGACATAAGGACAGACATACAGACCAGTGGAATAGAATAGAGAGCCCAGAAATAAACCCTCACACATATGGTCAATTAATTTTCAACAAGATGCCAAGACCTTTTAAGGGGAGGGACACTCTGAAAAAGTTGAAGAGCAGGCAACATTTCCTAACTCATTTGATGATGCCAGAATTGTCTTGATACCAAAATCAGACAAAGATACTATAAGACAGAAAGAAGGGAAGGGAAGGAGGGAGGGAGGGAAGGAAGGGAAAGAAGAAAGAAAGAAAGAAGAAAGAGAAAAGAAAAGGAAAAAGAGAAAGAAAGGAAGTAAGAAAGGAAAACTACAGACTAGTATCCCTTACAAATATGGATGCAAACATACTGAAAAGACTAGCAACAAACATTTCTCCAAAGAAGATCTATAAATAGCTAATAAACACATGAAAAATGGTCAATATAATTAGTCATTAGAGAAATGCAAACCAAAACCACAATGAGATATCACTGCCAGGATGACTATGAGGAATATTTTAAACAGGGGAAATAAGTGTTAGCGACATTGTGGGGAAAATGGAATCCTTTGTGCAATGCTTATGGGAATGTAAAATGGTATGGCCCTTGTGGAAAACACTATGGTGATTCCTGAAGAGGTTAAATATAGAACGACCATATATTTCAGCAGTTTCACTTCTAGATATATACTCTAAAGCATTGAAAGCAGGGACTTAAACAGATAATTGATCACCAACATGTATGGTGACAGCATTATTTACATTAGGTGAAAAGGATGAAAAACAATCTAGATATCCATCAACACATGAACTGATAGACAAATTGTGGCATATACATACAATGGAATATTATTCAGCTTTAGAAGGAATAGATTTCTGATGAATGCTACAATATTTATGAACCTTGGAAACATGCTAAGCGAGATAAACCATACACAAAAGGACAAATATTGTATGATTCCATTTATATGAGGTACCTAGAGTAGGGAAATTCATAGAGATACAGAGGTTACCAGCCGCTCAGGGCAGTGTGGAAGGGGAAGTTGTTGTTTAATTGAACAGTTACTGTTTGGGATGATGAAAAAGTTCTGGAAATGGATAGTGCTGATGGATGCGCAGCACTGTGAATGTACTTTATGCTAATAAGTTGTAAATTTAAAAATGACTAAAATGGTATATATCCTACAATAAAAAAAAACCTCAATGCATAATAACATAGCCTTCTTGTTCTTGGGAAGTTCAGTGCTTTGTCTTGATTCCAACAGAAGTAAGGGAAAAGGGAAAAACTTAAGCAAATGATCCAAATCTTCTATAAGATAATATATATTTCATGGTAATTTTCAGAGTGCCACAAACCGTACCTGCTAGCTTTTGTCTCTTTTGGAACTGAGCTAACTTATCTCTGAGGGAATTCAGTAGTAGACAAGTTAATGGAAATTACACACTAAGACTGGAATGGAACATGTCAAGAAAATACATAACTGGCCAGGAGGAAGATGGCGGCGTAGGAGGACGCTGGGCTCACCGCGCGTCCTGCTGATCACTTAGATTCCACCTACACTTGCCTAAATAACCCAGAAAACCACCAGAGGATTAGCAGAACGGAGTCGCCGGAGCCAAGCGCAGACGAGAGGCCCACGGAAGAGGGTAGGAAGGGCGGCGAGGCGGTGCGCGCTCCACGGACTGGCGGGAGGGAGCCGGGGCGGAGGGGCGGCTCGCCGGCCAAGCAGAGCCCCCGAGTCTGGCTTGCAAAAAGCGGAGGGGCCTGACGGACTGTGTTCCGACAGCAAGCGCGACTTAGCGTCTGGGAAGTCATAAGTTAACAGCTCTGCTCAGAAAGCGGGAAGGCTGGAGGACAAAGGGAAGGAGAGCTGCTGAGCCCCTGGACGACAGAGCTCAGTTTGGTGGGGAACAAAGGCGCTCGCCAGCGCCATCTTCCCCGCCCATCCCCCAGCCAAAATCCCAAAGAGAACCAGTTCCTGCCAGGGAACTTGCTCGCTCCGCGCAAACACCCAACTCTGCGCTTCTGCGGAGCCAAACCTCCGGCAGCGGATCTGACTCCCTCTTGCTGCCACAGGGCCCCTCCTGAAGTGGATCACCTAAGGAGAAGCAAGCTAAGCCTGCCCCTCCTGCCCCTGTGCACCTTGCCTACCCACCCCAGCTAAGACGCCAGATCCCCAGCATCACAAGCCTGGCAGTGTGCAAGTAGCCCAGACAGACCACCCCACCCCACAGTGAATCCCGCCCCTAGGAGAGGGGAAGAGAAGGCACGCACCAGTCTGACTGTGGCCCCAGCGGTGGGCTGGGAGCAGACATCAGGTCTGACTGCGGCTCCGCCCACCAACTCCAGTTATACACCACAGCACAGGGGAAGTGCCCTGCAGGTCCTCACCACGCCAGGGACTATCCAAAATGACCAAGCGGAAGAATGCCCCTCAGAAGAATCTCCAGGAAATAACAACAGCTAATGAGCTGATCAAAAAGGATTTAAATAATATAACAGAAAGTGAATTTAGAATAATAGTCATAAAATTAATCGCTGGGCTTGAAAACAGTATAGCTGACAGCAGAGAATCTCTTGCTACAGAGATCAAGGGACTAAGGAACAGTCACGAGGAGCTGAAAAACGCTTTAAACGAAATGCATAACAAAATGGAAACCACCACGGCTCGGATTGAAGAGGCAGAGGAGAGAATAGGTGAACTAGAAGATAAAGTTATGGAAAAAGAGGAAGCTGAGAAAAAGAGGGATAAAAAAATCCAGGAATATGAGGGGAAAATTAGAGAACTAAGTGATACACTAAAAAGAAATAATATACGCATCATTGGTATCCCAGAGGAGGAAGAGAGAGGGAAAGGTGCTGAAGGGGTACTTGAAGAAATAATAGCTGAGAACTTCCCTGAACTGGGGAAGGAAAAAGGCATTGAAATCCAAGAGGCACAGAGAACTCCCTTCAGACGTAACTTGAATCGATCTTCTGCACGACATATCATAGTGAAACTGGCAAAATACAAGGATAAAGAGAAAATTCTGAAAGCAGCAAGGGGTAAACGTGCCCTCACATATAAAGGGAGACCTATAAGACTCGTGACTGATCTCTCTTTTGAAACTTGGCAGGCCAGAAAGAATTGGCACGAGATTTTCAGTGTGCTAGACAGAAAAAATATGCAGCCGAGAATCCTTTATCCAGCAAGTCTGTCATTTAGAATAGAAGGAGAGATAAAGGTCTTCCCAAACAAACAAAAACTGAAGGAATTTGTCACCACTAAACCAGCCCTACAAGAGATCCTAAGGGGGACCCTGTGAGACAAAGTACCAGAGACATCACTACAAGCATAAAACATACAGACATCACAATGACTCTAAACCCATATCTTTCTATAATAACACTGAATGTAAATGGACTAAATGCGCCAACCAAAAGACACAGGGTATCAGAATGGATAAAAAAACAAGACCCATCTATTTGCTGTCTACAAGAGACTCATTTTAGACCTGAGGACACCTTTAGATTGAGAGTGAGGGGATGGAGAACTATTTATCATGCTACTGGAAGCCAAAAGAAAGCTGGAGTAGCCATCCTTATATCAGACAAACTAGACTTTAAATTAAAGGCTGTAACAAGAGATGAAGAAGGACATTATATAATAGTGACAGGGTCTATCCATCAGGAAGAGCTAACAATTATAAATGTCTATGCGCCGAATACCGGAGCGCCCAAATATATAAAACAATTACTCATAAACACAAGCAACCTTATTGATAAGAATGTGGTAATTGCAGGGGACTTTAACACCCCACTTACAGAAATGGATAGATCATCTAGACACACGATCAATAAAGAAACAAGGGCCCTGAATGAGACATTGGAGCAGATGGACTTGACAGATATATTTAGAACTCTGCATCCCAAAGCAACAGAATATACTTTCTTCTCGAGTGCACATGGAACATTCTCCAAGATAGATCATATACTGGGTCACAAAACAGCCCTTCATAAGTTTACAAGAATTGAAATCATACCATGCATACTTCCAGACCACAACGCTATGAAGCTTGAAATCAACCACAGAAAAAAGTCTGGAAAACCTCCAAAAGCATGGAGGTTAAAGAACACCCTACTAACGAATGAGTGGGTCAACCAGGCAATTAGAGAAGAAATTAAAAAATATATGGAAACAAACGAAAATGAAAATACAACAATCCAAACGCTTTGGGACGCAGCGAAGGCAGTCCTGAGAGGAAAATACATTGCAATCCAGGCCTATCTCAAGAAACAAGAAAAATCCCAAATACAAAATCTAACAGCACACCTAAAGGAAATAGAAGCAGAACAGCAAAGGCAGCCTAAACCCAGCAGAAGAAGAGAAATAATAAAGATCAGAGCAGAAATAAACAATATAGAATCTAAAAAAACTGTAGAGCAGATCAATGAAACCAAGAGTTGGTTTTTTGAAAAAATAAACAAAATTGACAAACCTCTAGCCAGGCTTCTCAAAAAGAAAAGGGAGATGACCCAAATAGATAAAATCATGAATGAAAATGGAATTATTACAACCAATCCCTCAGAGATACAAACAATTATCAGGGAATACTATGAAAAATTATATGCCAACAAATTGGACAACCTAGAAGAAATGGACAAATTCCTGAACACCCACACTCTTCCAAAACTCAATCAGGAGGAAATAGAAAGCTTGAACAGACCCATCACCAGCGAAGAAATTGAATCGGTTATCAAAAATCTCCCAACAAATAAGAGTCCAGGACCAGATGGCTTCCCAGGGGAGTTCTACCAGACGTTTAAAGCAGAGATAATACCTATCCTTCTCAAGCTATTCCAAGAAATAGAAAGGGAAGGAAAACTTCCAGACTCATTCTATGAAGCCAGTATTACTTTGATTCCTAAACCAGACAGAGACCCAGTAAAAAAAGAGAACTACCGGCCAATATCCCTGATGAATATGGATGCAAAAATTCTCAATAAGATACTAGCAAATCGAATTCAACGGCATATAAAAAGAATTATTCACCATGATCAAGTGGGATTCATTCCTGGGATGCAGGGCTGGTTCAACATTCGCAAATCAATCAACGTGATACATCACATTAACAAAAAAAAAGAGAAAAACCATATGATCCTGTCAATCGATGCAGAAAAGGCCTTTGACAAAATCCAGCACCCTTTCTTAATAAAAACTCTTGAGAAAGTCGGGATAGAAGGAACATACTTAAAGATCATAAAAGCCATTTATGAAAAGCCCACAGCTAACATCATCCTCAACGGGGAAAAACTGAGAGCTTTTTCCCTGAGATCAGGAACACGACAGGGATGCCCACTCTCACCGCTGTTGTTTAACATAGTGCTGGAAGTTCTAGCATCAGCAATCAGACAACAAAAGGAAATCAAAGGCGTCAAAATTGGCAAAGATGAAGTCAAGCTTTCGCTCTTTGCAGATGACATGATATTATACATGGAAAATCCTATAGACTCCACCAAAAGTCTGCTAGAACTGATACATGAATTCAGCAAAGTTGCAGGATACAAAATCAATGTACAGAAATCAGTTGCATTCTTATACACTAACAATGAAGCAACAGAAAGACAAATAAAGAAACTGATCCCATTCACAATTGCACCAAGAAGCATAAAATACCTAGGAATCAATCTAACCAAAGATGTAAAGGATCTGTATGCTGAAAACTATAGAAAGCTTATGAAGGTAATTGAAGAAGATTTAAAGAAATGGAAAGACATTCCCTGCTCATGGATTGGAAGAATAAATATTGTCAAAATGTCAATACTACCCAAAGCTATCTACACATTCAATGCAATCCCAATCAAAATTGCACCAGCATTCTTCTCGAAACTAGAACAAGCAATCCTAAAATTCATATGGTACCACAAAAGGCCCCGAATAGCCAAAGTAATTTTGAAGAAGAAGACCAAAGCAGGAGGCATCACAATCCCAGACTTTAGCCTCTACTACAAAGCTGTCATCATCAAGACAGCATGGTATTGGCACCAAAACAGACACATAGACCAATGGAATAGAATAGAAACCCCGGAACTAGACCCACAAACGTACGGCCAACTCATCTTTGACAAAGCAGGAAAGAACATCCAATGGAAAAAAGACAGTCTCTTCAACAAATGGTGCTGGGAGAACTGGACAGCAACATGCAGAAGGTTGAAACTAGACCACTTTCTCACACCATTCACAAAAATAAACTCAAAATGGATAAAGGACCTGAATGTGAGACAGGAAACCATCAAAACCTTAGAGGAGAAAGCAGGAAAAGACCTCTCTGACCTCAGCTGTAGCAATCTCTTACTCGACACATCCCCAAAGGCAAGGGAATTAAAAGCAAAAGTGAATTACTGGGACCTTATGAAGATAAAAAGCTTCTACACAGCAAAGGAAACAACCAACAAAACTAAAAGGCAACCAACGGAATGGGAAAAGATATTTGCAAATGACATATCGGACAAAGGGCTAGTATCCAAAATCTATAAAGAGCTCACCAAACTCCACACCCGAAAAGCAAATAACCCAGTGAAGAAATGGGCAGAAAACATGAATAGACACTTCTCTAAAGAAGACATCCGGATGGCCAACAGGCACATGAAAAGATGTTCAGCGTCGCTCCTTATCAGGGAAATACGAATCAAAACCACACTCAGGTATCACCTCACGCCAGTCAGAGTGGCCAAAATGAACAAATCAGGAGACTATAGATGCTGGAGAGGATGTGGAGAAACGGGAACCCTCTTGCACTGTTGGTGGGAATGCAAATTGGTGCAGCCGCTCTGGAAAGCAGTGTGGAGGTTCCTCAGAAAATTAAAAATAGACCTACCCTATGACCCAGCAATAGCACTGCTAGGAATTTATCCAAGGGACACAGGAGTACTGATGCATAGGGGCACTTGTACCCCAATGTTCATAGCAGCACTCTCAACAATAGCCAAATTATGGAAAGAGCCTAAATGTCCATCAACTGATGAATGGATAAAGAAATTGTGGTTTATATACACAATGGAGTACTACGTGGCAATGAGAAAAAATGAAATATGGCCTTTTGTAGCAACGTGGATGGAACTGGAGAGTGTGATGCTAAGTGAAATAAGCCATACAGAGAAAGACAGATACCATATGGTTTCACTCTTATGTGGATCCTGAGAAACTTAAGAAAAACCCATGGGGGAGGGGAACAAAAAAAAAAAAAAAAAAAAAGAGGTTAGAGTGGGAGAGAGCCAAAGCATAAGAGACTGTTGAGAACTGAGAACAAACTAAGGGTCGATGGGGGGTGGGAGGGAGGAGAGGGTGGGTGATGGGTACTGAGGAGGGCACCTTTTGGGATGAGCAATGGGTGTTGTATGGAAACCAATTTGACAATAAATTTCATATATAAAAAAAAAAGAAAATACATAACTAAGTTTGTAAGTACTCACCAATTACACTGAGAAGAACCTGATTTTTGGAAGGGTGGCAGGTTCTAACATGTAAACACATTGCTTAGTTATTTGGAGTTTTATTTCTCCTTTAAACATTATTTTTGTAGGAATAATAGTCTCATACAGGATTTCTCATTGATAATCAGTCAGTACTTATGCACGAAAATAACGAAGTGTGCAACCATTTGTTGATGACCTTAGGTTGCCAATTATGTAATTATTTAAATTTTGGAATTGATACGGAACATACAAACCCATTTCCTCATTGTAAATCTTGGGAGAATTGAGGCATTGAAATAAGGCCTAAGACATAGACGTGGGAAATGTTCAGAGAATATGTGAATTCTGGTAATAATTGAATGAATCAGTAGTTTATAGTATGGTCCCTGGACCTGCAACATTAGCATCACCTTGAAACCTGGGGTAAATGCAAATTATCAGAACATTGTTCCTGGCAGAGAGAAACACCTGAACAAAAGCCTGATAGCTGGACAGACTGGGATTTAGGGAGGGAAAGAAGGTCTGTTGGGAAGATATAGTTTGGGGTGGTTGGGACAGCATTCATCAAGGTAGAGAGGGGAGGGGTTGGAGCTTAAACTATTTTTCGTGATATATTAGGGGTTTGGATTTCATCCCAAGAGCAATGGAGAATCTAGAAATAAAAGAGAACCCTCTTCATGCCCCAGGGACAGACTGGGTCATTAATAAGGGGAAAAAATGCTGGGTATGGCTATGGTATACTGAAGAATGGACCACCTCTAGAAGGCCCTCTTGCAGACTTCCAGCCTCTATAGGAGGGTCTTCTAGTTTTTCCACAGGAGAAAAGGCCCAGAGCTATTTTAAAATTACCCAGATTACTGATGGCTCAGAGCCTGGAGCCTGTTTCTGATTCTGTGTCTCCCTCTCTCTCTGCCCCTCCCCCGTTCATGCTCTGTCTCTCTCTGTCCCAAAAATAAATAAACGTTGAAAAAAAAAATTTTTAATTACCCAGATTCTCCACAGTGGAAACTGATTCACACTAGTTGTTTGTTTGTTCACAAACCGTCTGGGGAGACTCAACCTACCCCTCTAGGCTGAAGGTGGACTCCCAAGAAATAACCTGGTTGGAGACAGAGCAGAGTTTGGTCCTCTAAGCCATTTAGTTACACTTCCATACATCAGATACACATACACTCAGTGCAAATAGAAGGAGTATGAATAGATTACTCATGACTATACAAATGCTATACATTTGAAAGGTTTCCTTTTACTAAAACATAAATGCTAATCAGCAATCACCTGAGCCGCCAGGAGACATACTAGAAGACAGACTTACAGGTGCATAAATGCAGAGAATAGAGAGAGGTCTTCATGGCCCTTCTGAGGACCCACCTTTCAAAGGTACTTCCAGAGTTGTCAGTTTACATTTGTTTAAGTAATTTTTGCAAAGCCGCCAGTCTTCCCACTGGAATATTTACAGAAATACAAACATATTCACAGATCATGTCTGAAATCTAATAAAAAATAAGTGGTGATACACAGAAACAAAATATAACCCAGCTGAGGAGAAAAACAAATCATTCGAAATAAGCACAGAATGACAAAGTGGAAGACATTAAAACAGAAAAATGTAGGGGTGTCTGGGTGGCTCAGTCAGTTGAGTGTCTGATTCTTGATTTCGGCTCAGGTCATGATCTTGAGGTTGTGGGATCAAGTCCTGCGTCAGTGCTGAGTGTGGAGCCTGCTTGGGATTCCCTTTATCTCTCCCTCTGCCCCTCTTCCCCACTCACCCCCTCTCTTCCTCTAAAAAAACAAAAACAAAAACGTGTTCCATATGTCCAAGAATCAAGAAGACTGAATATGTTAAGTAGAGACATGAAAGATTTAAGGGAGACCCTAATCTAACTAAAAGAGATAAAAACTATAAATTATGGGGGCGCCTGGGTGGCGCAGTCGGTTAAGCGTCCGACTTCAGCCAGGTCACGATCTCGCGCTCCGTGAGTTCGAGCCCCGCGTCGGGCTCTGGGCTGATGGCTCAGAGCCTGGAGCCTGTTTCCGATTCTGTGTCTCCCTCTCTCTCTGCCCCTCCCCCGTTCATGCTCTGTCTCTCTCTGTCCCAAAAATAAATAAACGTTGGAAAAAAAAAAAAAACAAAACTATAAATTATGGTATGAAATGATGTCACTAAGGGCAAAGTGGACATTGCAGAAGAAAAGATCAGGAAACTGGAAGATGTAGCAGTAGAAACTATTCAAAATGAAACAGAAAATACTAAAAAAGAAAAAATTATCAATGAGCAGTGAGACAACTTCAAAAGAACTACTACACATATATGACTGAAGGCCCTGAAAGAGAAGTAGAGGGACAGAAAATCATTGGAAGAAATAATGACTGAAATATTTCCAAATTGGTGGAAACTATAAACCTACAGAACAAAGGAGCACAAGAAAATTTCACCAAGGCTGGAGCTTGGGAAAATGGTGGAATAGGAGGAAGCTGAGCTCATCCTGTCCCACATTTTCAACTTGGACCCAAAGACTGGCAGGAAAAGTCCACAACTGAATACAGGGAAGAAGCTGTATCTCAAAGGTTAGAAAGGTCAGAAAGGCGAAGGGAGGCTGCCTGAAGGAGGGAAGGAGCTGCCCTTGCAAAGAGGGCAGAGAAACAGGCCCTCACACCAGGGAGCTCACATGGGGGAAAACTAAGCCCCATAGCGTTTGGCTTTAAAAAACAGAGGGGCTGAGGTGAGCCTGGGTGTATCAGTCAGTTGAGCATCTGACTTTTTATTTTAGCTCAGGTCATGAACCCAGGGTCGTGGAATTGAGCCCTATGTTGGACTCCATGCTGAGCACGGAGCCTGCTTAAGATTCTCTCTCTCTCTCTCTCTCTCTCTCTCTCTCTCTCTCTCTCTCTCTTTCTCTGTCTCCTCCTGCCCTTCCCCACTTGTGTGCGCGTGCGCGCTCTCTCTCTCTCAAATAAAAAAAATAAAACAATAAAAACCAGAGGGGCTGAATTCTGTGAGTTTGTAAAACTAGTGGGACTTGGAACCTGGAGGTTTGGAGGTCAGCTAACTCAGCATTGGGGGAGCCAGGAAGGTGAGTGATAACTGGGTTGCTGCCCTTAAAAGGACATCAGCCTGCATGGAGAGACAACATAAAAATGGCAGTTTACACAATGCTGGGGGCAAATAGGAGACAGATCTGTTCATATTGATTTTGGAGTGTGTTAGGGGGACTTCTCCGAAAACAAGGGAGCTGGCACGTGCCATTTTCCTCCCTGTCCCCCTAGCATAAGCACAGAGACACCTGCAGGGAGCAGGGCTGCACAGAACTTGTTACCTAACCCACTAGCAGTGTGCCACACCCATGGATTCTCCTGAGGACTTGCCCATTCCAAGCTTACTAGCCTAGGCCCTGGGCTCAGGGGTTTAAATTTGTTAAAGCCATGAGCACCCTGCCCAGACTTCAAGTGCACATCCACCATGCCACATCCAGTTGTGTGCTCCAGCCACCCCCATGTTTTACCCAATCACACATGCCAGGGAAGTGTCCCATTCTGTGCCCAGCCACAACTCATGCCCCACCAGGAACCATCAGATGGCCCACCCAGTCATGTGCCCCGACCACCTTTGTGGGTTGTGACCAGTCATGCACCCTGTCACCAGTGTGCACTGTGCCGAGCCACCAGGTGCACAGGTGCTGCCGCACGCTGCACCCAGCCACCATGCCAGGCCCAACCACTGCACTCCACCTAGCTTCCCACCCCAGCCAATGTTGTGCACCATGCTCAGACTGGCACATCGAGCCACCACAGTGATTAGGGAGATCCTGCATAGGACTAGCGGCCCAGTGCAAATTTAGCTAATTTGCTCCCAAGTTCCTAGGCAGGTACTACCCCCAAGAGGTGGCCTGACTGGGTCCCACTAACACCACAGAGAACAAGCACAGCCCACAACAGGCAAAGTCAGTGTAGACAGCTGCACTGAAAAGAAAACTGACTCAGACACAGCAGCAGGGCATAAGCAACGCATGTAGGATACTCTCCTGAAGTGCCAGGTTCTGAACAGGAGACATTGCACTGTAGGGCACTCCAGGACCTCTTCTTCATAAAGTCATACTTTCAAGAGCAGAAGACACAGCTGACATTTTTTTAGCTTTTTTTTTTTTTAATGTTTATTTAATTTTGAAAGAGAGGGGGTGGGGAGGGGCAGAGAGAGAGGGAGACAGAAGTTCTGAAGCAGGCTCTGTGCTGAGAGCAGAGAGCCTGATGAGAGGCTTGAACTCACAAACCACGAGATCATGACCTGAGCCGATGTCAGACACTTAACCAACTGAGCCACCCTGGTACCCCTTTATCTGACTTTCTTAACACACAGGAACAGAAACACAGAAGCAGGCAAAATGAGGAGACAAATTTATCCCAAATGAAAGAATAAGACATGGCTATCTATAGCCAGAGATCTAAGCAAAACAGAATAAGTAAATGCCTGATAGAGAATTTAAACCAAAGATAAGGATACTCACTGGACTTGAGAAAAGAGTGGAAGACAGGAGTGAGACCCATAACACAGAGATAAGGAATAACAAAGCAGAGATAAAGGACACAATAAATGAAATGAGAGACACACCTGATGGAATGAAGAGCAGAATGGAAGAAGCTGAGGAATGAATTAGTGATCTGCAAGACAGAGTAATGGAAAGTAAGCTGAACAAAAGAAAGAGAAAAGAATTCTGTAAAATGAGGATAGACTTAGGGAACACAGTGACTCCATCAAACATGATAACACTTACATTATAGGAGTCCCAGAAGAAGGGAGAAGGGGGAAGAAAATGTATAGGAAGAAAGAGTAGTTGAAAACTTTCTTAATCTGGGGAAGGAAACAGATATCCAGATCCAGGAGGCACAGAGAACCCCATAAGATTAACAGGGGATTTGTCAGCAGAAACTTTCCAAGCCAGAAGGGAGTGGCAGGATATATTCAAAGCGCTGAATGGGGAATATCTTCTGCCAAGAAATGCTCTATCCAGCAAGGCTATTATTTGGGATAGAAGGAAAGATAGAAGAGTTTCCTAGAAAAACAAAAATTAGAGGAGTTCGTGATAGCCAAATCAGCTCTGCAAGAAATATTAAAAGGGATGCTTTGAGGGGAAAGGAGAGACCAAAACTGACAGTACAGAGGTAGGAAACAAGAGGAGTAAAAATGAGTATTTCTGTCACAGTCAAGGGAATCACAAAAAAGGATCTAAAATATAATAACATATACCTGAAATGTGGGGAGGAGAGGAGAAAAGAATCAGTTCGAACTTAAACAACTATCAATTTAATATAGACTACTATATGCAGAAGAAGTTATATATAAGCCTAGTGGTAACCATATGTCAAAAAACACTAATAAATATGAAAAAAATTTTTAAAAAATCCAAATATATCACTAAAGAAAATCAGCAAAACATGAAAGAGAAAACCAAGAAAGGATCAGAGAAAATCTACAGAAACCACCACAAAACAAGTAATAATATGTCAATAAGTACATATTTATCAATAATTATTCTGAATGTAAATGGGCTAAATGCTGCCATCAAAAGATATAGGTTGACAGAATGGATATAAAAACAAGACTCACCTATATATTGCCTACAAGAGACCCATTTTAGACCTAAACACACCTGCAAATTGAAAGTGAGAGGATGGAAAAACATGTAAAGTGCAAACAGATGTCAAAGCCAGAGCAGCAATACTTATTTTGGAAACTTTATTTTTTTTATTAAAAAATTTTATTTTTAACATTTATTCATTTTTTGAGAGACAGAGAGCACAAACAGGGGAGGGGCAGAGAGAGGGAGAGACACAGAATCTGAAGCAGGCTCCAGGCTCTGAGCTGTCAGCACAGAGCCTGATGTGGGGCTTGAACTCATGAAATGCAAGATCATGACCTGAGCTGAAGTCAGACGCTTAACTGACTGAGCCACCCAAGCGCCCCTATTTTGGAAACTTTAAAACAAAGACTGTAACAAGTGACAAGGACACTATAATAAAGAGGACAATCCAACAAGAAGATATAATAGTTGTGAATATTTATGCACTCAACATAGCAGCACCCAAATACATAAAAGAGTTTATAACAAACATAAAGGAACTAATTGACAATAATACAACAACAATAGGGGACTTTAACACCTCATTTACATGAATGGACAGTTATTCTAAACAGAACATCAGAAAGGAAACAATGGCTTTGAATGACAGACTGGAACAGATGGATTTAACAGGTATTCTCGGAAGATTCCATCCTAAAACAGAAGAATACACAATTCTTTTCAAGTGCACGTGGAAATTCTCCAGAATAGATCACATATTTAGCCCCCAAAATAAACCTCAATGAATTCAAGATAGAAACCATACCATGCATTTTTTCTGACTGCAGTACTATGAAACTAGAAGTTACCCACAAGAAAAAATCTGGAAAGACCACAAATACATGGAGGTTAAAGAACATGCTACTAAATAATGAATGGGTCAATCAAGAAATCAAAGAAATTAAAAAGTACATGGAAACAAATGAAAGTGAAAACACACTGGTCCAAAACTGCTGGGATGCAGCAAAAGTGGTTCTAAGATGGAAATTATAGGAATATAGGCCTACTTCAAGAAGCAAGAAAAATCTCAAACAACCTAACCTTGCAACCAAAGCATCTAGAAGGGAACAACAAACAACGTATAAAACCCACAGAAGGAAGGAACTAATATAGATTAGAGCAGAGAAAAAAGAGAACATCAATAAAACCAGGAGTTGGTTCTTTGAAAAAAAAAATCAATAAAATTGATAAGCCTTTAGCCAGACTTATCAAGAAGAGGAAGAACTCAAATAAATAAAATTACAAATGAGAGAAAAGTAAAAAACACCATCACAAAAATACAAACAATCATAAGAGAATTATTATGAAAAACTATATGCCAACAAATTGGACAATCTAGAAGAAATGGATAAATTCCTAGAAACATAAACTACCAAAACTGAAACAGGAGGAAATAGAAAATCTGAGCAGATTGATAACCAGCAAAGAAAATGAGTCAGTAAATCAAAAAAACTTCCAATAAACAAAAGTCCAAGACTAGATGGCTTCACAGGTCAAATCTACCAAACATTTAAAGAAGGATTAATATCTATTCTTCTGAACTATTCCCAAAAGTAGGAAAGGAAATAATACTTTCATATTCTTTCTGAGGCATTACCCTGATACAAAAACCAGATACACACACTGCTAAAAAAGAGTACAGGCCAATGCACAAATTCTCAATATAATACTAGCAAACAGAATCCAATAATACATTTAAAGAATCATTTACGACTCATCATCCGGAAATACAAATCAAAATTACAATGAGATGTCACACCTGTCAGGATGGCTAAAATTAACAACACAGGAAACAATGGGTGTTGGCAAGGATGTAGAGAAAGGGGAACCCTCTTAGTCTGCTGGTGGGAATGCAAACTGGTGCAGCCATTCTGGAAAACAGTATGAAGGTTCTTCAAAAAGTTAAAAATAGAACTACCCTATGACCCAGCAATTGCACTATTAGGTATTTACCTAAAGGATACAAAATACTGATTCAATGGGGTGCCTGGGTGGCTCGGTCGGTTGGGCGTCCGACTTCGGCTCAGGTCATGATCTCACGGTCCATGAGTTCAAGCCCCGCATCGGGCTCTGTGCTGACAGCTCAGAGCCTGGAGCCTGTTTCAGATTCTGTGTCTCCCTCTCTCTCTGCCCCTCCCGTTCATGCTCTGTCTCTCTCTGTCTCAAAAATAAATAAATGTCAAAAAAAAATTAAAAAAAAAAAAAAACAAAATACTGATTCAAAAGGATACAGGCACGCCAACATTTATAGCAGTATTATCAACAATAGACAAATTATGGAAACAGCCCAAGTGTCCATTGACTGTTGAATGGATAAAGAAGATGGGGATATATATATATATATATATATATATCCCCACACACACATATATACACACACACACACACACACATATATATATATATATATATATATATATATATATATATATATATATATACATATACATATATGTATATACATATATATATCCACACATATATACAATGGAATATTACTCAGCCATAAAAAAGAATAAAATTTTACCATCTGCAAAGATGTGGATGAAGCTAGAGTATTATGCTAAATAAAGTAAGTCAGATAAAGACAAATATCATATGATTTCACTCATATGTGGAATTAAGGAAAGAAAACAAGTGGATATAGTGGGGGGAAAGAGAGGCAAACCAAGAAACAGACTCTTAACTATAGAGAACAAACTGATGGTTACTGAGAACAAACTGATGGAGGGGAGGTGGTCGGGGGATGGGTTAAACAGGTGATGAGTATTAAAGAGGGTACTTGTGATGAACAGTGGGTGTTGTATGCAAGTGATGAATCACTAAATTCTACACCTGAAGCTAATATTACACTATATGTTAACTAACGAATTTAAATTAAAACTTAGAAAAAAATTAAAAATAAATTACTAATTCATTCTCTTATTAAAAAAAAGTTCACCATGACCAAGTGGGATTTATTCCTAGGTTGCAAGGGTGGTTTAACATTTGTAAATCAATCAATGTGATACATCACATCAATAAGAGAAAGGAAAAGAAACATACGATCATTTCAATAGATGCAGAAAATGCATTTGACAAAGTTCAACATCCATTCATGATAAAAACCCTCAACAAAATAGGTTTAAAGAGAACATACACTAACATAATAAAGCCCATATATGAAAAACCCACAGCTTATACCATCCTTAATGGGGAAAAACTGAGAGCCTTTCCCATAATATTAGGACAAGACAAGGATGTCCACTCTTACCACTTTTGTTCAACACAGTACTGGAAGTCCTAGCCACAGCAATCAGACAACAAAAAGAAATAAAAGGAATCAAAATAGGTAAGGAAGAAGTAAAATTTTCACTATTTGCAGATGATATGATACTATAGAAAACCTGAAAGTCTCCACTGAAAAACAGCTAGAACTGAGAAATGAATTCAGTAAAGTTGCAGGGCACAAATCAATTTACAGAAATCTGTTGCATTTCTGTACAATAATGAAGCATCAGAAAGAGAAATTGAGAAAACAATCCCATTTACAATTGCACCCAAAATAATTAGATGCTTAGGAATAAACCTAACCAAAGACGTGAAATACCTGTCCTCTGAAAACTATAAAACCCTGATTTAAAAAACTGAAGATGACACACAGACATGGAAAGACATTCCATGCTCATGGGTTGATAGAACAAATATTGTTAAAATGTCTGTGCTACCGTAAGCAATCCACACATTTTAGGTAACCCCATCAGAATACTAACAGCATTTTTCATGGAAGTAGAACAAACAATCCTAAGATTTGTATGGAATTACAAAAGACTCCAAATAGACAAACCAATCTTGAAAAAGAAAGACAAAGCTGGAGGCATCACAATTCCAGACTTCAATTTCTATTACAAAGCTCTAGTCAACAAAACAGTATGGCTGACACAAAAATAGACACATAGATCAATGGAACAGAATAGAAAATCCAGATATAAACCCACAATTATATGGTCAGTTTTAAAGAAGGAGAGAATATCCAATGGGAAAAAGACGGTCTCTTTAACAAATGGTGTTAGGAAAACTGGACAGCAACATGCAAAACAAAGAAACTAGACCACTTTCTCACACCATACACAAAAATAAAACCAAAATGGATTCCACACCTAAATGTGAGGAGTGAATCCAAGAAGAGAACACAAGTAACTTCTTTGACATCAGCCATGGCAACTTCTTTCTAGATATGTCTCTGAGGCAAAGGAAATAAAAGGAAAAAATACACTACTGGGACTACATCAAAATAAAAAGCTTCTGCACAGCAAAGGAAACAATCAACAAAACTGAAAAGCAGCTTTCGAAGTGGGAGAAGATATCTGCATATGACATATCCAAAATACATAAAGAACTTATAAAACTCAACACCCAAAGAACAAATCATCCAATTAAGAAATGGGAAGAAGACATGAACAGACATTTCTGCAAAGAAGACATACAGGTGGCTAATAGACACATGAAAAGATGGACATCTTCACTTATCATCAGGGAAATGCAAATCAAAATTACACTGAAATATCACCTCAACAACACAAGAAACAACAGGCTTTGGTGAGGATGTGGAGAAAATGAGTGCACTTTTTTTTTCTCTTAAAAAAAATTTTTTTTAAAACGTTTATTTTTGAGACAGAGAGAGACAGAGCATGAATGGGGGAGGGTCAGAGAGAGAAGGAGACGCAGAATCTGAAACAGGCTCCAGGCTCTGAGCTGTCAGCACAGAGCCCGATGCGGGGCTTGAACTCACTGACTGCGAGATCATGACCTGAGCCGAAGTCGGACGCTCAACTGACTGAGTCACCTGTGCGCCCCGAAAAAAAAATTAATTTTTAAACTTACATCCAAGTTAGCATATAGTGCAACAATGATTTCAGGAGTAAATTCCTTAACACCCCTTACCCATTTAGCCCATCCCCCCTTCCCACAATCCCTCCAGCAACCCTCTGTTTGTTCTCCATATTTAAGAGTCTTTTAAGTTTTGTCCCCCTCTCGATTTTTATATTATTTTTGCTTCCCTTCCCTTATGCTCATCTGCTTTGGATCTTAAATTCTTCATATGAGTGAGGTCATATGATATTTGTCTTTCTCTGACTAAATTTCACCTAGCATAATACCCTCTAGTTCCATCCACATTGTTGCAAATGGCAAGATTTCATTCTTTTTGATTGCCTAGTAATACTCCATTGTATATATACACCACATCTTCTTTATCCATTCATCTGTCAATAGATATTTGGACTCTTTGCATATTTTGGCTATTATCGATAGCTCTGCTATAAACATTCAGGTGCATGTGCCCCTTCAAAACAGCACACCTGTAACCCTTGGATAAATACCTAGTAGTGCAATTGCTGGGTTGTAGGGTAGTTCTATTTTGAGTTTTTTGAGGAACCTCCATACCATTTTCCAGAGTGGCTACACCAGTTGGCATTCCCACCAGCAGTGCAAAAGAGATCCTCTTTCTCTGTGGATGATGCAAGTTCTAAGGCAGGGAGGTGGTGGTAGTGGCTGTGGGGTCTGACATATGAGAGAGGCACAGGTTAAAAAACAATGTGCACATGCAGAGAGAATATGAAATAATGTCAACAGGGCCCTCGTATTGGTGACAGGTGAGTGTCCAGGGCTGTCCCAGAGCAACTCAGAGCAACAGACCATAGGAAAGAAAACTAAATATTACAAAAAGAACCTCAGAGGAGGACATTTCAAGAATAGCCCATGAGCTACGTAAGTATTAACAATGATGTCAGTAACTATAATTCCTAGACTAGGCAGATATAGGGATATATCAGCTAAAAAAGGGGATCAGAACCTGGGGCAGAGAGGCCACCTGGCCAGCGAGGGAAAGCAAGGTGGGATCCAAAAGGTTGACTGCAAGATTCCTGACCCCTTCCCTCCTGCAAGGCTTTGTGGCAGCTGGTAATGGGGCTGCATGAGAAGAGGATAGGGCAGTGCAAATAACTCCCCAACAACCAGAGCACCTACCCAGGGAACTGGGGAAGGAAGCACTGTGCATGGTTCTGACTAATCTGTCCCACAGGGAAAAGGGAAAGGCAGAGCCTGGCCTGAAGCACTGGGGTGGATATGAGAGTCTTACCTAGAGAGGCCATAATGCCAAGTTTTTCAGCATCATCACACTGCAATATATGATTTTCTAAGCCTCCTCTGGGGGAGCCTATTCCTCCAGGAAAAATACACAGCCATGTCCTCACAGGTTACACTGCCTGCCATGATGGGAGAGCTGAAGCCATGAACAGTATCTCTCCCAAAGACCCCCAATCCATCTCCCTACATATTGACACCATGCTCAACATTCTCCCAAGCTGCACAACTCACATGAGTTATCACCCTGGTGCCAATGAGACCTCATGCATCATTAATTCCTGTGTCTGTGTCTGGCCCTCAGCAACATTAGGCAGGTGGGCACATAGACATCATTTAAGCTTTGGGCCTGCCATGCAGGGCTCCACCCATCCTGCCAGGCAATTCCCAGAAGATCTTCAAGATGGTGCCTCCTAAATCCAACCACACTTGGGTCCCTTCTTCACCTTTAATTCCCCAATGCCCAGGCCCTGGTAACATCAGTTTATTCTCTCTCCACACACACATTCAGATGGTACCTCTCTCATATTTCCAGACCCACAGCCACCACCACCACCTCCCTGCCTCATGCCATAAATCTCTCCTTGGCCTCTCTATGTGTTATTCACCACATGACATCAAGGTTGTGCTTGGCAAATATAAGCAGGATTCAGTACCATTCCAGACCTTCAATGGCTCCCACTGTCAAGGGTAGCCATGAATAACGGCATGAAACCCTTACTTGTTGGCCCTGTTGCTTGTTCCTCAGTCATTCAGAACCATATGATTCAATACTTGGGAAGATCAGGACTAAGTGCCCAGAGGCCCAAGTAAACAGGGAAGTTGACATGGTTTCCAAGTTTGTGGGATAAGCTGATAGGTCATTATTTACTTCTAAT
The DNA here is from genome assembly GCF_028749965.1 of Puma concolor. Lineage (NCBI taxonomy): Eukaryota > Metazoa > Chordata > Mammalia > Carnivora > Felidae > Puma > Puma concolor. The sequence goes on from NC_141681.1 coordinate 44,120,955, forward strand.
TCCCAGGAACCAGGGCCTCACTCTTTCTCCTGTCTTCCTGCTGGCTTCAGGATAGTCAGGCACAGTTACAAATGTGTGAATGTGATATAGCCCAGACGTCCAGCTCAGGGGCAGTGGGTCCCATTCCTCATCGAGACCCCATCAGCATGACCGGAAACTACATTCCCCAAGGGAGCACTAAATCATGTTAAAGTGAAAAAACAGGGGCGCCTGGGTGGCGCCGTCGGTTAAGCGTCCGACTTCAGCCAGGTCACGATCTCGCGGTCCGTGAGTTCGAGCCCCGCGTCAGGCTCTGGGCTGATGGCTCAGAGCCTGGAGCCTGTTTCTGATTCTGTGTCTCCCTTTCTCTCTGCCCCTCCCCCGTTCATGCTCTGTCTCTCTCTGTCCCAAAAATAAATAAACGTTTGAAAAAAAAAAAAAAATTAAAAAAAAAAAATTAAAAAAAAAAATAAAGTGAAAAAACAAAACTACTAGGGTCAAGGAAGCAAACTCGAGCACAAAAGAGAAAATGTAGTGAAGATAACACTGCACAATCTTTTATTAGCCACAACTCTTTCACATGGCTCCATACCACATGTAAGAGAAGCTGGAATGTTTGTCCTCCTGAGCATCCGAAAAGAGAAAATGGGATGGTGGTGGGGCATTTTGTCAGTTTGTAGGACAAGCCATCAGTGTAGTCATCAGAGAGTCATTTTTTTATTCCTCCAGTGCCTCAACACTCTCAGCTGTGGACTTTGCTCTCTGACCTTATGTCAAATTGGAATGTTAATCTTTCCAAATAGCAGTTAAGTAATAAGCATCTTTTTAAATGGAAAAATGGGGCGCCTGGGTGGCGCAGTTGGTTAAGCGTCCGACTTCAGCCAGGTCACGATCTCGCGGTCCGTGAGTTCGAGCCCCGCGTCAGGCTCTGGGCTGATGGCTCGGAGCCTGGAGCCTGTTTCCGATTCTGTGTCTCCCTCTGTCTCTGCCCCTCCCCCGTTCATGCTCTGTCTCTCTCTGTCCCAAAAATAAAATAAAAACGTTGAAAAAAAATTAAAAAAAAAAAATAAATGGAAAAACACATTTTTGTTGGTAAGAAACCATATCAAATATCAGACATTTTGCTAATTTTCATTCTGCTTTGCTTCAAAAACTCATGTAAAAACATATCACACATTTCTAATGAAATAATAGGATAGCATACTACTTTTTTCACACTTTATTTTAGGTGAACCATATGAAATTATCATTCATTTAGGTCAAAAAGAGCCAAATATCTGCAATTTCATTTTGCCCAACCTAATAAACTAAGCACTTCCCAATTTGAATACTTTAGTTATGATCTTGATACCAGTGAATATTCTCTTTTAATAGAATCATGTTTTCCAAAGTCAAGTATTTTAAAAGCTTTCAACTACTTTATGCTCAAGCAGTGCTAATATGCTTGGCTATGCCTTTTACATTCCTGCCTCAGCCTGCATTTCCTTTGTGTGGAGCCTAAATATCACCCAGAAGCGAAAGCTTGGGGTCTTTTCAGGTGTTTTCTAAGCATGCACTTGCCCTGGGAATGTACATGGCCTTCTAGATTCTCTGCTATATGTGGGAGCTTTTCAAAGCCCTTAGTCCTCCTTGTACCTCCTTCTCCAACTGGCTTCTTCCTAGAAATTCTGCTCTGTCTACTGCTTCCAATGTTTGTTACCTCTATCCATGGCAGCAGTGGCTAGTATATGCTTTTAGTTGTTTTTGGCAAGTGTTGCTTGGAAGGCTGTTCCAGCCCTGAGAAAACCCCAAGTCTGCCAAAAGAAAGGCAAATAAACCCCTGTGTCAAACCCTCTGAGAGCTTCAGGGGGGTCAAAAACACAACCACAATTCTTTGAGAATGGATCCATATTGCCCCCTTCTTAGCAAAAACTCCCATCCCTCTCTGTCAATAGAAGCGAAGTTGACATCAACCAGAAAGTGTTGCATTCCCCAAATTTCCATTGTCTGAAGGATCCCTATGGAGAACAGCCAAGACCAGCTGATTAACAATATTGTCTGTGGGTCTCAGGTTGTCTCTAGTAAACATACTCATGTTATAAAAAGAAGGGTGAAGTTTCTCAGGATTCCAGCTTTCACCTAAGTGAGGAAAATAATCCACGTTTCTAAAATGGTCAAATCCATCACATTAATATCTAGGGAGTATGGATTTTAATTTTACTCATTGAAATCTAGAGGAAAATCACAATATCATACTAACGTCTTCCTTATTCCCTTAATGCTTAACCCACGTTTCCCATTTAAAATTAACATTGATAATCTGTCCTGAACCATGCAAACACTTATTCATTGAAGTAATATCTCTAAAGTGAAATAAACTATAAACTACTGAAATGTTCAACAACAGGGAGTCTGCTGAATGAACAAAGCCTCATTCACACAGTATACTGCTCAGTACAGAAATTTCAAGCCATTATAAAAGCAGGAGATGGGCAGGGGGAGAAGAGAAAGAAGAAAAAGATGAAGGAGGAGGAGGAGGAGGAGTGGAAGTTGTTGTTAATACGCTGCACTACAGTCTTTCCATTTTGCAACTTCTTTTCTAAGGAAGCAGAAAATGAGATGTTTTTGGGTTTCCTTACATAAAAAGAAACAATTTCAAAAACAAATAAAATTAAAAGCTTATATTGGAGAAAGTTAAAAGCTTATATTATACATATAATTGACATAATTATTGAACATATATTGAACATAATGAGCTCGGCTCCCCATTTCCAGGCATTCACCTCCTGATTCCCCCGGGATCCGCTGTGAGTTAGCTCCTCCTGACGCAGGAAAATTCAGTGTGCAACACGTCCAGTCTCTACTAGTCCACTGCATTTACGACCAGGAGCCCTACCCCCAATTCTGAGCCTTTCCTTGAGCCTAGGAGCCACCCCTCAGTCACATTTGGAGGCCCTGATGGGCAGTAGCAGAGAGGCACTCTCCCCAGTGTCTGTCTTTACCAGTCGATCCGTAACTGGTTTCGCAGTTACCTGCTTTCCAGCGTTCAGGAAGGACCTCAGCCACCTGGGCTTCCAAGCAAGCCTGCCTTTGCCTCTGATGAAACTGATATGGCCACAAAGCCCCTCCCAGGGTCCGTGTGACATGCCCCCCCACCCCCTCGCCGATAGATTTGCTAGCTCTCACCCTATGGGCAATCTGGCAGTCCCAGTACAAGCTCCAGATTTAACCTCTACTGATGCACAAACCCCATCGAGTATTTACAAACAAATTGGCAAAAGCCGTGGAAGACCTACAGTCCCAAAACCATAGAGCAGTGGCTTCAAACTTTCTCGAAAAAAGCCCGATAATACATATATATTATAGCTTTGTGGATGACAGATCTCTGTCACATATTTCTCTCTCTCTCTCTCTCTCTCTCTCTCTGTGTGTGTGTGTGTGTGTGTGCGCGCGCGCGCGCGTGCAGGGGTGTTACAACTAAAGTTGCCAGCACGGTTCTTAGCTCTGGGGTCTTACAAACACAGGCCATGTGTGGAATCTAGCCCACAGGCCTCAGTGTTATCCTAGGTACCAAATATTGCCGAGAGAAAATTCCAAAGCCCTGAATAGATGGAGATACAGAGCATCTTTGCCGCCTGGATAAATTAGCGTTAGTAAACTGCCGAGTCGGACTAGGATTCCGAAGCCTGGTCTATGGACTGATTCTAAGAACTGTCGGTGCCTTCCGGGCAGGAGTTCCCGGGGCAGGGGACCCTGGGCCCCTCCCCCTCCCCCATGCGCACCCCTGTCCCTGCACCTGGGAGAAGACGCCTCACTGACAGCCGCGGGGTTTGCTGCGCGACTCAGTTCCGGGAGCAATCTGCCACCGAGATGTTCTGACCACGCGTGGCCCCGCCCTCATCTTCTGAGAGACAGAGGCCCGGTGTGCCCAAGGCGCACTTGCAAGTACCCCCGAGTTGGCCCTCCGGGGCGCTCATCCATCACTCGTGTGCCCCGGCGCCGAGCGCCCTAAGGACCATCGAAACAGAACACAACGAAGTCATTCGTGACGTGCGCGTGACGAGGACTCGCCAGGATCTGATGGTTCCAGGTGTGCCAGGCAGCCCGGGTCAAGCCCTGGCAGGGCCGCCACCACCTGGGCGAGCCGAGGCAAGTTCTGGGCCTTGAAGACCGTGTGCCCACATGCGTAGAGCTAAGTGAAGAGGCCCTGCCCTCCGGGACCGGCTGACGTGGGGGCGGCGGGCGGGCAGGTCGGGGCACCTGGGTGCCACCTCAGGATCCCGGCGGCGCAGCTGCGGGTGCCGCGGGCTCAGCTTCCCCGGGCGGCCGCGCCGCCGCCGGCTCCGGGATGCCGGGCCACCCCGTGAAGCATCTGGAGGTGGCTGTCCCGGGCCCTGGGCCACCCGCACGCGGCGGCGGGGCGCCGGCCTAACTGCTGTCCTCCGCGGCGGCGCTTGGAGAGACGCGCCCGGGGGCTCTGGCGCCCGGGGCGCTCTGTCCCGTGTCGCTCAGCACCTGGACGCTGGCCCCGCTGCCGCCTGCCCGTCGGCCTGGGGCTCTCCCTCCCGGGGCCAGCTCCCCCACGTCCCCGCATCCGGCCGAACCTGGCTGGCCCCGCCGCTGAGCCCGGTCCCCCATCGGAGGGTCCCGGCTGCCGGGACTCGCGTGCGACAGGCGCCGCCCTCGGGGATCCAAGGGAAAGGGTGGAGGACCCAGGGAGCTGAGGCGGCGGTTGGGCGCCCACGCCGCGGTCGTGGCCGGTCCCACCGAGCGAGGCGACGCCTGGTCCCTCCAACTGCAGCCCGGTGCGCGCGGCCAGAGGCTACCGAGTCCCGCGGGGCCAGACCGTTGGCCTCGCCCTTTGCCCTCGTCGACTTTTCTGGAGCCCGTGCGTGGCCCGCTGCGCGCCCGTTCTCTGTCACCCGGCCCGGTGGCCCTCGCGAGCCTGGGGCGAAGGGCGCGCTGGCCGCCGAGGGGTCGCAAGCTAGGACACCCCGCTGACTTTTCTACAGAGTCCAGGGATTCGCCCGCAAGCGGACGGCTCTTCGTGACACCTTGTGCAGGCAGCTCCCCCGCCCGCCGGTGCCCCCCAGTGTCCCCATGGATCCTGGGTCACCCCTGTCCCGCCCCTCACCTCGGATGCTTGCAGCCTCCTGGGCCTGCACCCCTCGCTGTTGGGTCGCCCCCCAGAGGCCGTATCTGACCCCGCGGCCCCGCGGCTCCCCTCGGGGTCCCTGCTCGGTGAGCAGGCGGGACTCCCAGAGAGAAGCCACTGTGTCTGCTGGCACCTCCAGTGTGTTCGCCGCTCAGGAAGGATAAAGATCCTTCCCCAAGGGCGCAAATACTCTCCTCGGCCAGCCCTCCTGCCCCACCGGGGGAGAGGAACTTCTATGAAGCTCTGCTGTCCCAGTCACTCTCCCAGACCCTCGTCCAAAGGAGGCTGACCTGAGAGACACATGGAAGGGCGAGGACGAGGATGAAAAGTGGCAGTGGCAGTGGCAGGATGATGAGAGAGGGGCCACACCAGAGCTGGAGCGCATCCCATCCACGTCTAAGTCCTTGGAGACCACATCTTTCTGGTGAACTCCTGGCTTTAGGGAAACCTCCATTTCTAAGAATACTCTGTGGTAAGGGTAGATGAATTCCAGACCATGGGTCAGGTATATGTGTCATCTCCGGACCCTCCAAAAGCTCATCACATGTCCGGAGATGACAGCCAAGGAAGAATTCTAGAAGACACCTTTGGTGCAAAAAGGTGATTGTATTAAAGCACAGGACCGGGCCCGTGTTGGCAGGAAGGGCTGCAGTGGGATTGTGTAGAAAGGCTGGTTATATACCATGGATTTGAGGGAGGTAAAGTCAAAAGGAAAGTTTCCAAGGACTTTCATATGCTAAAGACTCAGAGATCAGTGCAGGCCTGCTGTTGCCAAGCTAAGGTTGTTTTTCCTCTAGCAAAGCATTAACATCAAGTAGGTAGGGAGTCCCTGGAGAAATGTTTTCCTCTGCCAGCCTCAAGTATTTGTCAATGGGCCCCAGGTTATAAGGAAATTCAACACTGTCTGCCATTCCCTTCTTGCCTTTGTTCCCTACATCACTCTGGAGGGGAGGGTGAGGTTGGGGCTCCAGGAAACTGAGTCTATAGGGCTCTGGAGATCTGCTGGCTGGCCATTGATAAGATTGCCTTTTTCTTGTAATTTACTAAGATATGTGTAAACTAATGAAGACCCCCCCTCCCCCCACCCGTCCTGCAGGACCGTGATCTCTATCAGTTAAGCATTTGTTTTCTTTCCTTTCCTTTGGTCTTGGGCAGCCAGGAGTGACTAAGGGATATCACACAGATCCCACCTGTGGGGGAGGGGTGTGCGAGCTTGTATGTTGCCCTCATCCTGCCTTATGCTCCCTCATCATATATATATATCTGTATATATACATATACACACATATATATATATTCCTTTTTAGACAAATTACAAGAACAAAAAGAGATTCACATTCTTTTTAAAATTTTACTTTTCATTTTATATGTATGTTTAACATCTTTAAATGTGAAAGGAGGGACCTACACCGGCCGACTCCATCTTGTTCTGTGTCCTCCACCTTGACCACACCTCCTCGCCTTGAGTAACCTCCCCCTCACCCCTTGAAACTTCCAGATCAAAACATGCCCAGCGACCTAGGTAATAGGACTCCGACCCTTCCCCAGCCAATCGGCCGAGGCCATGACCCTTCCCCGGCCAATCGGCTGAGGCCACAGCCATTACCTCACCAACTGTCCCTAGACCCCTATAAAACCTTTGTGCTTTTGAAACTCGCTCTCTCTCCCCAGCATCTCACCGCTGCTTCGGTGCAGGTAGGGGATTGAGCTGGAGCTAGCTCGAATAAAGGCTCTTTGCTTTTGCATGGGACTCAGCTCCCTGGTGGTCTTTGGGGATCAGGAATTCTGGGCATAACAAAATGCTCTTAAAAACATTTTCAATATTCCACCATTCTCATTTCACTTTTAAGTGGCTTTCTTTTTTTGCTGAGTTAGATTACATTCTCGGGCTGTATTTAGGAAGTGGCCATCATTGTCATGAAGATGCTTTCCTTGCTGGTGGTAATGATGTGAAATGTTCAGGTCTGGAGCAAATGGTCAACAAAGAATTCTTGCAGGGTTTTCGGTGCAAAAAGGGAGGTTTTAGGAAAGCACAGGGACAGGACCGTTGGGCAGAAAGAGCTGCACTGGGTTGTGTGAAGTGGCCCATTATATACTTTCAAGTCGCGAGGGGGTTAGGGATAGCAGAAGTGTAACGAATTTGGAAGGAAAGTTTCCAGGTGCTCACTGGTGTTAGGAAAAGGTCATTTATTACTTTCTAGAAACACTTCAGTCATGAGATACTTCAGATGTATGTCAGTGGACCATATGCTTGGAGGATGATTGCTAACATACATCTGGGGGAGGGTGGGTAGAGATAAAGGAAGTTTCCAAGGGAATTTTTATTATGTTAAAAGAGACTTACAGGATCCAGGAGGTTGGACTAATGTTAAGCTAAGATTGCTTTTTGCCCTTAGCAAACTATTAACATCCAGGCAGCTGAGTTCCTAGAAGGTCACTGTCTGTCGTCTCAAGGACTCGTCAATGGGCTGTAAGTTGTAAGACTGTTCAATTGTTTTTCTTCTGCCTTTGTTTTCCACATCAGTAAATGTGGCCTGGAAGCTGGAAACAGGAGGAGGAAGAGGTGCTTCGTGAGCGTCCCCTGGGCCCTGGGCAGGGCTTCCCAATCCCCTCAGAGGAGCAACCACAGCCCCCTGACAGACCCCTTCTCTCCTGTTCCTCAGAGCTAGTTTGCCTCTGGCACAACGGAACAATGGCCAAGGTACACAGAACATTAGACCTGCTTTCTTCAAACTTAAAACACGGTGAAGGCAAATCATTCCAGGTAGAGTCCACATTAAAAAAAAGTTTTTTTGTTTATTTGTTTTTGAGACAGAGAGACAGAGCATGAACGGGGGCGGGTCAGAGAGAGAGAGACACAGAATCTGAAGCAGGCTCCAGGCTCCAAGCTGTCAGCACAGAGCCCCACGCGGGGCTCAATCACACGGATCGTGAGATCATGATCTGAGCCTAAGTCGGATGCTTAACCAACTGAGCCACCCAGGCACTCTGGTAGAGTCTACATTGTTAACAATAGATGGCTTTCACACTTTACAAAAGCAACCAATGTTTTGGCTAAAGCCCAACATGAGAAATGAGAAGGGATAGAGCCACAACCCTGTTCCTTTGCAGCTGAGTTGTGGGGTCATGTAATGCCCCAGATTTCGAATCCGAGAGACCACCAAGGAGCCGATACCGATGCAAGCGCACGAGGGTTTATTTGCAAGCTCGAGCTTGGGCCCAAGTATACCCGACACAGCGGAGCAGGGACTTGGACCCCTAGGTTAAGAGGCGTAGCAGTTTTATAGGAGCCAGTGGCCAATGAGATTGTAACACACACAGAAAGTTGCATAGTCATGTCAGTCCACACGCAGGTGGCCAATTGAATTACAATTTACCGTATAGTAACTGAACTAGCCTATCACTCTGGTCAGAATTGGTGTGCAAGTTTGGTGATCAAAAGGCGGGGTTTACATTCTTTGGCAGTTAGGGGTTTTATATTCCTATATGAGCCGGTTTCCAGTAAGGGTGTGCTCAGCGGCTTGACTAGGGTGGGGGAATGTCTTAGGCAATAAGTAGGTCATGTGGGGGTTATACATGAGATGGTGGGTGTAGCACAAAATGGAATTAGTTTTGCTCTGCTTGTCCAGGGGTAGGGGATTTTTGTTAAATTCTTTGTGTCCCACAGTCAGAGGTGGGCATGATGTCTCTGGGGGTAGACAGGGCTTGAAAGGTCTGAGAGGCCAGCTCTGGGAACCCCCTCCACTCTGAAGATGTGGCTGCAGGACAGAGGGAGGAAGGGGACAGGAAGACCTGAGAGCAGGATTTCCTTCTGCCACAGGGTCTGAAGCTCCACTAGCCCCACAGGGACACTGCAAGTTTGCATTAGGGACAAAATACGTTCCGAATGATCTTAGGGAAAATTGGTTACTCAGCAGTGGCACAGAAAAACATACAATTTAGAATTAGAGTTTAAAAGCAAGAAAGGGCTATTGGTGACTTCCCTCTGTGTTTCACATGTGAAAGGGAAAAAAAGCAGGGCAGGGAAATGCAGGATTTCAGGCTCTGGATGAAGGACAGTGAAATCCCTTCTAAGAGGTTTCCATGACAATTACCATCTAAAAATACACATATTTTCAGAAAATAGGGAACTAGCAAGTCCCCAAAGTTACTAAATTGCTACCTTGAGTGTGGGGCTAGGCAAGCAGGGAGGGCATGGGGGAAGTCAGGAGAGACCTGCTTTGCTCCACTGGACAGACAGCAGCGCTGTGGGGTGAAGAAACCAAACGTGAGGAAAGGGGACCTTTGTGTGGTTCTGTGGTCTGCCCCCGCCTGCATCCTAAAGGGACTCTTCAACCTCACAGGTTGTTTTCAGCTTCTGAAATGAGATAATTTGACTTAAAGCTGAAGACTTTTACCTACTGGTTCAGAGAAAATATTTGCAAATCATGTACAGTAAAACCTTGGCTTTCCCTGTCCAGCCTGCATTACCCAGTTGTAGCAAAAATATTAAGCTGGTTTACCTAAAATCCCCTACACTCAATATCCAATCAAATTCCTTATCCCCCCCAATCTACCAGGTTCTATCCAATCAACTTGGTCTGCCTTCAATAAGACTCCTATTAAGTCTATTCTGCCAGAATCCCTCTTACCCTTGATATTTCCTGTCAGTAATTTTCTACTCACTGACCTCCACCCTGTTTGGATATTCTTTTAGGGTACCCAGCTGCAATTTCAACATGCACGCATAGGTTTCCTCCCCACAACACCAAGCAATTTTCAGCTCAACTCTGCCACAGTCTACCTGGAGATAGCAACAGACTCCACAGGTTAAGGGTTCAGTCCTACAAGACACCTTCCACCCCCCACCGCAGATGTCTTTTGACCACCTGCCTACACACTGAAGTTTCCAAGAACCTCCTCCTTAGGTTTTTTTAATTTCTTAGAGCAGCATGGAAAACTCAGGGAAACACTCCCTTGCATTAACCAGTTTATTAAAAGATGTGATAAAAGATTCGAATCTGTCTCAGACTTTGAGCCTGGAGTTCTCTCTTGTCCAGCCAGAAAGCAGATGCAGAATTAAATGTGAGAGGGGCTAATGTCCAGGTAGAGACAAGAGCCCTGAGTAAGGGTCCTTCCTCCTCTTTTATTTGGATCAGAAGGCTAACAAACATGGTGGACAATGAAACAGTTATCATTAACAGCTATCACACACTCAAGTATGTGAAAGAGGGTTTTGAAGATACGCGGTGTTAGGGGTTTGGGTCAATACAAAACAAGATCCCAGCGCCAAGCAGATGGCTGTTTATGGCAGGCACTGGACACCAGGCGCCTTGTCTGTTATCTTAACTTGCCTAGGGGATAAGACAGAACATGCTACCTCAGGGTCAATGAGGCACCTTTCTTTTGCAGATTAGCTCCGCTCTGGGCAATTTCACCCTACTGTGGTGGTCTATTACCCTGTTTAGCTATTCTGGATGCTTTTGTCCTAAGCCTTGTTAACCCACTGGTGCAAGCTCAGGGAATTCTTGAACTTATTTCCCACATGAATCAACAGCTAGATGAAGAAATACATAGAGGGAGGTCTGGGGAAAGGGTGTGGAGCTCTCATGCCTTCTCTAGGCCCACCATTCTTCCCAAACCTCCACCTGTTCACCAACCGGGAAGCTCTCTAAACCCAGTCCTTTTGCTTTTAGGGAGGCCTCATCGATAGTCACTATTGACTAAATCATTGGCTGATTCAACTTCCAGCCTCTCTCCCCTTCCCAGAGGTGGGGGTGGGGCAGGGCTGAAAGTTCCAGTTCCCTGATTACAGGGTTGGTTTTCCTGTCAACTAGCCCTGCCCTTGGATGGGGTCTAAAAGTCACCATCATTAATAACAAGACACCCCTTTTTACGTGTATGGCTCTAAGGAGTTTTTAGGAACTGTGGATGAAGAGTAAACATAACAGAAATATATATATGTGTGTGTACATATATAAACACACACACATATATATACACATGATTTGAATGATGAAATATATATATTTTTTTAATGTTTATTTTTGAGAGCGAGAGAGAGGGAGACAGGGAGTGAGTGGACGAGGGGCAGAGAGAGAGAGGGAGGCACAGGATCCAAAGCAGGCTCCAGGCTCTGAGCTGTCAGCACAGAGACCCATGTGGGGCTCCAATGCAGGAACTGTGGGATCATGTCCTGAGCCACAGTCAGATGCTTAACCAACTGAGCCACCCAGGTGCCCCTGAAATATATATTTCTTTATAAATCATTATATTACAGCTATAAATCCTGACTTTGACTTGTATTCAGAATTGAGCCCAGTTCCATTGAGTCTGAAGTCTAGTGTCCCTATTGCAATAGTTCCTGAAGAAAATTTGTTTTTACTACTTAAAGCAGTCTGGTTCTGGTTTGTTTTGGTTTGCTTGTCTTTTTAAATTTATTGTCAAATTGGCTTACATACAACACCCAGTGCTCATCCCAACAAGTGCCCTCCTCCTCAATGCCCATCACCCACTTTCCCCTCTCCCCCACCCCCCATCAACCCTGTTTGTTCTCTGTATTTAAGAGTCTCTTATGGTTTGCCTCCCCCCCTTGTTTGTCTTTGTTTTTAACATACGTAAGCTTATGAATTAAGAAATATTATCAGGATAAGACAGTGTTGCTCCTGGATTGGAAATAGACTGGGAAGTGTTCTGTTTGAACCAGTGGCCCAGCACAACCCTTGCGTTATACCCAGAATTCGTGATCCCCAAAGACAGCCAGGGAGCCGGGTCCGATGCAAAAGTAAAGAGCCTTTATTCGAGCTAGCTCGAGCTCAATCCCCTACCTGCACCGACGCAGCGGTGAGATGCTGGGGAGAGAGCGAGTTTCAAAAGCACAAAGGTTTTATAGGGGTCTAGGGGCAGTTGGTGAGGTAATGGCTGTGGCCTCAGCCGATTGGCTGGGGAACGGGTCGGAGTCCTGTTACCCAGGTCGCTGGGCGTGTTTTGAGCTGGGCATGTTTTGATCGGGAAGTTTGAAAGGGAGAGAGGGAGGTTACTCAAGGGGAGGAGGCGTGGTCTGAGGTTTCTGTGATTTTCCCAGAAAAGGGGCCATGTCGGGACATTATCACTCAAGGTGGAGGACACAGAACAAGATGGAGTCGGTCGGCATAGGTCCGCTCTTTCATTCCCCCCTTGTCATGTAGCTTGCGGACCCAATCATGGGACCGGCTGCATTTCTATTTTGTAATCTGGGAGCGTATGGTGACAAGGGGAACAGTTTGGAGGTCTATGCAAAGTTCTGGGAACCAAGTGTCCCTGGGGTGGCTCTGGGAGGTCTGATTAAGTATTGTCTCCGAGCTGGTGTCTATGATCTGCCAGGTGATATCTTGGGGGGCATGGGGACTCCCGGCAGCATGAGCAGTGACAAGCAGAGCTAACAGAGTTACCAATATTAGGTGGGTCGAATGCGCTGTAGCTTGAGCTTGAGTGGGTTGTGTTGGTCCCGATTGACGGCCCATCACGTGATGAAGTCCTTCTGGATCGAGGAGGGGTCCGCTGGCCGAACGTGGGTGTGATGGACCCAGGTCACGATGCCATCTACTTTGAGAGCGGTGGAGGTTGTCAGCACCACGATGTAGGGTCCCTTCCAGCGCGGCTTGAGGGTCTCTTGGTGGACCCAGTCTCCCTGCCTGTACTGATGAGGTGTCGGGGTCGGGCCAGCCTCGTAGATGGCACGGAGGTGTGGCCAAATGTCCTCGTGCGCCCTCTGGAGCCCTCTCAAGGAAAGAAAAAGTTCTTGCTCTTTAAACTCAGCAAAAGTTCAGCTTGAAGGTTGGGAATAATAGGGGGTGGCCTGCCAAACATGATCTCATAGGGAGTAAAACCCAAGGTGTAAGGAGTGTTCCTAACCTGGTAAAGGGCATATAGTAGGAGAGTCACCCAGTCCCCGCCAGTCTCCATGGCTAATTTGGTAAGGATCTCTTTTAGGGTTCTATTCATTCTTTCTACCTGTCCTGAGCTCAGGGGCCTATAAGCACAATGTAATTTCCAGTTTGCCCCCACCGCCTTGGCTACTGCCTGCATTACCTATGAGATAAAAGCTGGCCCATTGTCTGATCCTATGGTGGCAGGAAAACCATACCTGGGTAAGATGTCTTCTAGTAGCTTCTTAGCCACCGTCTGAGCCGTTTCATGCTTGGTTGGGTATGCCTCCACCCAGCCAGAGAAGGTGTCTGTAAATACTAAAAGATATTTATAACCATACTTTCCTGGTTTGACTTCAGTGAAGTCGACTTCCCATTGGGCTCCCGGTCTGGTGCCTCTGAGCCTGGTTCCTTTTTTAGTTGATGTGGCTCTCGCGTTGGTGAGTTGGCAGGTCTTGCAGGCAGATACAACTTGCTCTATTTTGGTGTCCTGTTGGTGAATCTTGATTCCGGCATGTCGGATTAAGTCTTTTAATTTTTGGGCCCCCATGTGAGTAGACCGATGCATGTGCTCTAATATTGAGTCTCCGAGCCGGTCTGGCAGCATGAGCTCCTTGTTAGCTGTATACCACCATCCCTTTATCTCCTGGGCCATGGGGAGTTTCTTGATCCTCTGTAACTCCTCCTGGGAGTATTCGGGCTGGTCTGGTAAAACTGGGTCTCCAAGTCCGGTAGTTGTTAAGCCGTTTTCTAGCTCCCAACGTTAGCGCCTTGGTGAGGGCTATGAGCTCTGCTCGCTGGGCTGCCGTCCCGGAGGGTAGAGCCTCCGCCCATACGGTGTCTGTTTTGGTGACCACCGCTGCACCCGCATACCTGTGTCCATCCCGCACAAAGCTGCTGCCATCAGTGAACCAAGTAGCCTCGGCATCGGGGAGGGGCCTGTCGGTCAGGTCTGTCCAGAATCCATGTACTTGTTTCATGATTCCCACAGTCATGTAGTGGAGCACCTAGGGCAGGGCCGGGCAGCAGGGTTGCAGGATTGAGGGCTGCACTGGGGTGGAACCGCACCCATGGAGGGTTGAGTAGGAGGCTCTGGTAATAAGTCATATGTGTGTTGCTCATCCATCTATCAGGAGGCTGTTTCAGGACCCCTTCAATGGCGTGTGGGGTCATGATCCAGATCTCCTGTCTTAGGGTCAGTTTGTCTGCGTCCTTGACTAGGAGTGCTGTCGCTGCAATAATTCTTAGGCATGGCGGCCAGCTGGCAGCCACTGGGCCTAGTTTCTTGGACAGGTAAGCCACCGGGCGGTTCCAGGGGCCTAAGGCTTGAGTTAGAACCCCTTTTGCTATTCCCTTATGTTCGTCTACAAAGAGGTGGAAGGGCTTCGTAATGTCTGGTAGGCCCAGGGCTGGGGCACTTAGGAGGGCCTTTTTTAACTGATTAAAGGCAGTTTCTTCTTTTTCAGCCCATTTAAATGTTTTCCCCTCTTTGGTAGCTTCATATAGGGGACTGGCGATCTCAGCAAAACCTGGAACCCAGAGGCGGCAGTAGCTGGCTGATCCTAGGAATTCCCTCACTTCTCTTCGGGAGGTGGGAGTAGGGATCTTTAGGACAGTTTCTTTTCTGGCATCTGATAACCGCTGCTGTCCGCCCTCCAGGATATATCCCAGGTAACTTACCCTCTCCCTGCATATCTGAGCCTTCTTCACGGATGCCCGGTACCCTAAGGCCCCCAGGGTAGCCAGCAGGTCCTGGGTCCCTCGCTCACAGTCTTTGGCCATGTCAGCAGCAATCAGGATGTCATCTACGTACTGCAGGAGGGTGAGGCCAGGGTGTTCCCTTCTGTACTCACCCAGGTCCTCGTGTAGTGCCTCGTCGAAGATGGTGGGTGAATTTTTGAATCCCTGAGATAGCCGTGTCCAGGTGAGTTGTCCACTGTAGCCCTCCTCCGGATCATGCCACTCGAAGGCGAACAAGGGTTGGCTCTGGGGTGCCAGCAGCAGACTGAAGAAGGTGTCCTTTAAATCTAGTACAGTATACCAGACCTAGGAGGGCGCCAAGGAGCTCGAGAGTATATGGATTGGGAACAGTTGGGTGTATGTCCGCGACCCTCTTATTTACTTCCCGGAGGTCTTGTACCGGTCGGTAGTCATCTGTGTGAGGCTTTTTGACCAGCAGTAGGGGGGTGTTCCAGGGAGACTGGCAAGGAACTAGTACCCCTAGGCTTCATAGTCTCCGGATGTGTGGCTGGATCCCCTTCCAGGCCTCCTGAGACATGGGGTATTGTTTGATCCTTACCAGACTTTCTCCTGGCTTGAGCTCTACCAAGACCAGGGTCCTGGGAGTGGCTAGTCTTATCCCCCCCCCCCCCTCCCCCGTCTCTGCCCAAACCGAGGGGAATTCTTGTAGCCATTTGTCTATAGTATCCTCTCTCGGGAGCGCCTCCTGGTGGAGGCGGTATTCATCCTCCAGTTTCATGGTCAGGACCTGGATGGGGTGGCCCTTGCCATCGGTGAGGCCACCCTTGTCTGAAAGTTATCTGAGCTCCAATCTTGGTCAGTAAGTCCCGTCCTAACAGCGGGTAGGCGCATTCTGGTATTACCATAAAGGAGTGGGATACCCGGCCTGGCCCCAAATCTACCGTTCTTCGGGTAGTCCATGAATAGTGGCTCATACCAGTTGCCCCTTGTACCCAGGACTTCTTGCTGGCTAGTTTTCCTTGTGGGGTGCGGAGGACCAAATGTTGTGCTCCAGTGTCGATGAGGAGGTCAACAGGGGTCCCCTCCACTTTAAGAGTTACCCTGGGTTCGGGGAGAGGGTCCGAATCCCGACTCCCCTAATCACTCAGTTCATCTAGCTCTAGGACTTTTACTCTATCAGTCTTGCTTCCCTTCCCGCCGGCCTTTTTCGGACAATCTCGGGCCCAATGCCCTATCTCCTTGCAGTATGCGCACTGATCTTTCTGCAGCCTCTGCTTCCCCCCCTTGGTGGTTCCTTTACCTTTTCTTGCGTCGTCTGCCAGCTGCCGGAGACGGCGGTCTCGTTCCTCGGGGGAGTCGGCAGTGATAGCTAGTAGTATTCTGGCCAGGTCTCGAGTCTGCTTACTGCTGGCAGCCGCCATGGCACGAAGCTGCTTGTCCTCAGGAGGCTCCTGGTTATTATATACCTTTTCGGCTACCACCAGTAAGTCCTGCAGACTTTTTTCTCCTAGTCTATCTATTTTCTGTAATTTTTTCCTAATGTCTATGGCCGATTGGTTTACAAAGGCCATGATAACAGCTGCCTTGCTTTCCGGAGCTTCTGGATCCATGGGGGTATGGGTACGGAATGCCTCCATGATCCGTTCTAAAAAGGCAGCCGGAGATTCATCTTTTCCCTGTTGCGCATTTCCTACTTTGGCCAAATTGGTTGGCTTTCTAGCAGCCATTCGGAGACCCCCCATTAGAGTCTGGCGGTAGACCCGGAGCCTCTCCTTACCTTCTGCCGTGTTGATATCCCACTGGGGCCGAGTTAAGGGGAAGGAGGCATCTATCTGAGCCTGGTTGGTGGTGGGATTCCCATCTGCGCCCGGAACTAGTTTTCGGGCCTCACTGAGGATTCTTTCTCTTTCTTCAGTCGTGAACAGGACCTGCAAAAGCTGCTGGCAATCGTCCCACGTGGGCTGTTGAGTAAAAAGAACAGAGTCTAATAAATCAATAAGCCCTGCCGGTTTCTCAGAAAACTTAGGATTCTGAGCTTTCCAATTGTAGAGGTCTCTAGTGGCGAAAGGCCAATAGTGATGGGGCTGATTCCCCTCCGTGTCTGGGGGTCTGGTGTCTCGCAGGGGCGGAATACTGGAGTCGGCGGTGGAGGCGGATTGCTCCCTCTGAGCCCTTTGTCTGGTAAAGGGCGGGCTTCCCACTGGAGCGTTTCCGCCTCCCACTCTCGGAACAGTGTCTGCCTCCCCCGGAGGGGGAGGATGGTGTTCTTCCGGCATCCTAGGGGGGTTATACGGGGGAGGAACAATTAATTCTTCCTTAAAGTGATCAATCATTATACTTAGAGGAGTAGTCTGAGTCTGTCCCATAATGTCCGTCCAGTAAGTCCACAGAACAAAACAGAGAAACACAGAAACAGACAAACAGAGGGCCCCTAGAAAGTCTTCCAACTCCATGGAAGCAAAACTGAAAGCTAGTCGACAGCCTCACGCTGACCGGCGGGAGCGACCTGCCTCGTCTCAGACCTTTGAGGGGATTCCACGTCCCGCCAAGACTGATGAGGGGATTCCACGTCCCTCCAAAAGGGAGGATCCAAACGTCTTCTGAAACTCCCGGCCCGTGGTCCTCCAGTGCGTCCACTTAGACCGTGTCGGGCACTACCAGAATTTCAGAAATGAGCTCACACAGAAAAGACGGAACAGACACTAACCGTGGCCAGTCAGGCTCTCCGGGTCAGGGGTCCCTCGGGGGTCTTGGGGATCCTGGGCCGAGCCCCCAAATGTTATGCCCAGAATTCCTGATCCCCAAAGACCGCCAGGGAGCCGAGTCCGATGCAAAAGCAAAGAGCCTTTATTCGAGCTAGCTCGAGCTCAATCCCCTACCTGCACCGACACAGCAGTGAGATGCCGGGGAGAGAGAGTGAGTTTCAAAAGCACAAAGGTTTTATAGGGGTCTAGGGGCAGTTGGTGAGGTAATGGCTGTGGCCTCAGCTGATTGGCTGGGGAAGGGTCGTGGCCTCAGCCGATTGGCTGGGGAAGGGTCGGAGTCCTGTTACCCAGGTCGCTGGGCACGTTTTGATAGGGAAGTTTGAAAGGGAGAGCGGGAGGTTACTCAAGGGGAGGAGGCGTGGTCTGAGGTTTCTGCGATTTTCCCGGAAAAGGGGCCATGTCGGGGACATAGTCATTCAAGGTGGAGGACACAGAACAAGATGGAGTCTGCCGGCATAGGTCCGCTCTTTCTCTTGTTCACCTAAAATTTCTCCTGAAAGATGCCCCTCATAGCCTTGTCTGGAGTGTTTTCCCCTCTCCACCTTGAGGAAATAAACTGAGGCTCACAAAGTGAACTCTAAAGCTTCAGTCCACATATATTTGTAAAGAATCAAAATAGCATCTATTAGCTCCCACCTAATAGGGAACACATTTTGTATCAGACTGGCATTGGGATATTTTCCAGCTTTGGAGGACATCCAAAATCCAGTCTCTAAACATCCATGATCAGTTGCATACTACACTTCATGGAAATCGGAGGGCGTCTCTTTAAGAAGAGCGAAATTCCCTCCAGTTCTCAGAGCTTGGCGGGGGCCGGGGGGGGGGGGGGGGGGGGGGGGGGAGGGGCATCATTTCTCAGCGTCTACCCCTTCCTAGGTTCGTGCCCCATGCCACGCCTGCCGGGAACGCGTCTCACTAAGGTCCGAGGCTCCTGGGAACTACATTACCCAGATGCCCCTGCGTCGTGCATCTGCAAGCGCTGGGCCAATGAAGGCCCTGGACAGACGCCTTTCTGAGAGGGGGGAATCCCCCAGACGGGACTTCCGGCTTCTCTTGGCAGTGGTCCTTTTTATCACTCTTGAGCCTGGCCGTTTGATCCGATTCTTAAATAATTGTTGGAGCCCAAGATAAAGTGAGCGGGAGGCATGAAAGTAAATGTGTCCCCACTGACAGAGGCGGTGCTGAGACTTGGTGAGAGTGCCGCCGGTGGTGATACTGTGTGTTTGGCTGAGCCTGCAGCACTGTGGCCTGGTTCCTGGCAACTCCCGGCTTTGCCTTACTGACGGGCCTTGAGGGTCCTGTGTGCCCTGATGGAGCCAGTGCAAGTTGGTACTGTATCCCTCACACCCACACCAGTGGGAATCCCATCTCTGAATCCCAAAGACCCGGATGAGTCCCTATGCAGTTCGCTTTCAGTCACACCCTTTGTTCCGGACTGTGGCGCCTTCCTGGCAGGGATGCCCATTTTTGACTTTCGGTGTGATAAGGAGTTGAATAGTGTTACAGGCAGAGGGACTGTCATGTGCAGAGGCTTGTAAGTGCTACTGAGTGGAGTGTTCGGGGAAACCTGCAGCCTGTTTCCTGTATACAGGAAACAGATAGTGAGTGGTGTGGCAGCCTGAGCAGTTAGGCTTTCATTCCGAGGGCCATGGAGAGTTTTGAATCGAGAGACCTGATGTGAGATAGGATTTTAAAAGGTTCCCAAAGGCCGCTAAGTGTGGAAGGGACTTTGGGGAGGGATGATGAGAGGAAGTGGGGAAAGTTTGAGAAAGTTCCTGTAACAGAGTCTGGGAGCATTACCATGAGGCTGGACCAGAGGGGTAGCCAGAGGACTGTCAAAGTAAAACTCCCCCCTGGGCAAAGTTGAAACAAGCAAGGAAGACAATTCAAGGCTATTGCAGTAGGAGAGAGGGACTGAATTCAACTCCAATGAAATGAAAGGCAGGAGGGTTTTTAAGTGCTGGAGTGAGCCATTGGAAAAGTGCTGGAGGATGTCAGATGGCGAGGTTGATCAGTGGGATCTGCGGGGCACAGGGAGTTACTCCTGAGATTGCACGTCCTTTTTTTCTGTGATTAAGACGTATGTGTTTTCTAATTGGTATTTGTAGAAGTTAGGCTTCTCCTGGCCCACGGAGACTGAGAGATAGGGCTGCTGTGTTTTTTTGGTGTTCACATTGCAAAGAGATGGTTCCCAAGTCCTTGAGAAAGTCATTTCCTGGGTTGAAAACTGGGCCAGGAGAAGATTTACATATATTTGGGGGGGAAAAAACGGAGAAACAATTTACAATTGCAAGTTTCCTAAAGTAAATGCTCTAAGAAAAGGGAGTTTAGGAGCCTATAGTCAGGAAGAAACCTGATTAACACTTAGTCAAGCTGAGGAAATGCTAAGGCTGTCTTGGTAAGGGGGTAGAAATGATACGAGGTAGACCCTAAGGAAAGAGGACTATTTTAAGTATAGAGTACTATCATCTGCCCACCTGCCAAGGCCTATCCTCCCTACCCCCTATTTTTAGCTTGATGAACTTAAGGAACACCATTTGTTTTAAAATTAAGCAATCACTGTTTCTCTAAATGTGTTCCTATAGGTAGTCAATTAAAATTTAAAATGGATTTAGCAAGGTAAATTAAAAAAAAAATTTTTTTTAACGTTTATTTTTGAGAAGGAG
Organism: Puma concolor; assembly: GCF_028749965.1. NCBI lineage: Eukaryota > Metazoa > Chordata > Mammalia > Carnivora > Felidae > Puma > Puma concolor. The sequence continues at coordinate 44,141,086 of NC_141681.1, forward strand.
ACAGAGCGCGAGCAGGGGAGGAGCAGAGAGAAAGGGAGTCAGAATCTGAAGCAGGCTCCAGGCTCCAAGCTGTCAGCACAGAGCCCGATACAGGGCTCAAACTCACAAACCGTGAGATCGTGACGAAGTCAGATGCTTAACCGATGGAGCCACCCAGGTGCCCTGAGCAAGGTAAAATTTTAAAAGCAATTAATACTTGGTTTACCCTTAATACGCAGCTAAGCAGTGTACTAATATACTAAAATCAAAAGTGTTAAATATCATATTTTCTTAAATGAATAAAATATCTGAAACATTCAGAATTTCAAAATCCATCACTTAATTCACATTGAGAACAATAACAAATATGATAGTCATAGCACACACTCAGCACTTAATATGGACTAATGTGTTTGATCCCAACACCAGCCCTATGAGGTTGGTTCCCTTAACTATCCCCATTTTACAGAAGAAGACACTGAAGCAAGGAGAGGTTGAATTGTCCCAAATCACACAGCCAATGAGGTCAAGCTAATGACTGAGGCTTCTAAATTAGACATTCAAATGGAGGTCACCTTGATTCAGGGCAGTGATGAAGGTTTGGATGAACCCTTGAGACCCTACCATGGATACGTATCACTCACAGTCTTACTCTTCTCACAGGGACCCATGGCTGCAGAAATGTTTGTGGATCATGCACAGGTGAGTGGGGGGTATCTCAGTCCCTCACCCACCCCATCTTTACCCATATAGTCTCTGGGGTGTCCTGGAATGCTGTACCTGCCACCCTCATGGCTATTGGGACTGGGGCCCCTGGATTCCTTGAGATTCAAGGTCCTGAACCCACACCAGGCATTATATGAAGGGGTTTCCATTTCTGACAACCAAGAGGATGCTATTTAGGGGTGTTATAGGCACAGAGATCAGCATTTGCAGATACTTGGAGGTGAAACTGAGTTGGCGGGATTCAGGGAATTGCACGTCTCCAATATGTCTGGTGGGACCAAGGAGCAAAAATGTAGGAATCAGGTCTAGAATGGCAGTCTCAGGAACTATGCCTCTATTCTGAGGATGTTAGGAATGTTGGAACATTAAGAGTAGAGAAGGGAGGTCATTTGAATCATGTTTTAACAGACTTCCTCTGGCTGCAGACTGGAGAACAGAGAGTAGGGGTGGGGGAGGAAGGTACTGAATAGTCCAGATAAGTATTGGTAATGACTGGATCAGGATGTTGGTTGTGGAGGCAGGGGAAAAACGTATGGCTTCTGGGTTGGTTTGTAAAGTAGGTCTGACTACTTTGTGATATGGATGGTTAAAGAGAAAGAGAGGAGCTGGAGATAATTCCAAGGGTTGTGGCTTTTGCAACTGGAAGAAAAGAATTACCCTCTACTGAGATGGAGAAGTCATTTGTAGTGTTATGGAACCAGGCTGGAACGCTGGTGGAAAAACCAAGCGGCACTCGGAGATCTTGGTGGATCGGAGATTTATTTTACATCGGCGGGTGGGCTCAGAGGGGACCGTTTCTCCAAAGATCTGAATCCCGGGTGAAGGGGGGAAGGGAAATTTATAGTTGTCAGCTTCCATATCTGTGGCGGGTTTTCCCGCACAGCAAACAGGGCAAGAAGAACCCGGAAGAGGGGTCTCTAAGCTAGAGACCAGAGCTTGTTTTAGTCCTGTCGCCATCTTATGGTATAAAACTTTATTCATTTTCCCAACAGTAGGAATAATTTTCAGAGGGAATATCAGGAGTTTGGTTCAAACGTGTTGAGTGTGAGAAGTTCCGGAGACTTCTGAGTGGAGGCATTGAATGGACGGCAAGATGCCCATGTCTGGATTTGAGGGTAAGGGCTCAGGTTCCAGACACCACGAGGTGATGTCCTATATGGGGACCAGGGTAGAGCTGTGAGTCACATTTGGGAAGGGACATCTTCAGGTCATGGTGCCTGAGGGGCAGAGAAGGGGAGGACAAGGCCAGAGGACTGGATCTGTGCCTTGGGCACCTGAGTGGTGTTGGTGAGCATCACAAAGACAGCTGAGGGAGGGTGGTGGCCGTGGGGGAGGAGGTGGGGCTTGTGAGGGTTTGAGGCTTCCATAGAGGAGTGCACATTAGATGGATGTGGAAGCACAACAGTAACGGGAGTGAGATGACAGTGAGGCCAAGGCCAGTGCTTCCTCAGCCCTCTGCGGGCTGGCCAGGCTTTTGTGGTGACCTTGTGGGGCCTGGAGAGGTTTACACAGGCTGGTAGACGAGCTCAGGAACACACAAGGCCAGGGGACAGTGGTGGGAGTGCTGGGTGAGGCTTGACTGGAAAGAGGGAGGCCGAGACTAGTGAGGGGACAGTGTGTGCAGCACAGCAGCAGAAGGGCCTTAAGGTGTGGACCCCTGAATGTGGTTCCAGGTGGGTGAGGCCGAAGCAGGAAAGGATGTGGTGCAGAGGCCTTTAAAGCAGGGCTGGGGGCTTCCCCTGCCAGTGTGGGCCACCCGGGGACCAGCGCAGGATGGATCTTCATTGTATTTGCCAAGTGCTCTTTGGGTGCCAAGGGCAGAGTGGAACATGGGGAGGCCAGGGACATACCCTGGATGGGGGCTGGGGTGGAGGAGGAGGTGGCCGTGACCATGGGGGTGATGGATGGGAGGGCAATATGGTCCATGGAGTGATGGGTCAGTGGAGAGAGAAGGAACTGAGGGTCCCAGGGCCTCACTCCTAGCAGCTTAAGGGAGAAAGCTGAACCCGTGTTTGCTTGTGTCTCAGAGGCATGATCTGGGAACCCCTGGGGAATTTGCTGGCAGCAGAGGAGGTGGAGCCTTTCATGCCATGCCTGGTGCTTGAATGACATTTATTTATTTGCCATCATGCCTGTGTGGGAACGATATGGGGTGACACAGGAATCAGTAAGAAGGAGGAGAGAGCTAGCACCAGGAGCATCCGGGCCTTGTCGATCCTGTGAGGGGATGTGCATGGATTGGATGTCTGGGGGGTAGACGGAGGGTCCCAGTGAGAGGTGGCTCAGGGCCACTGCTCTCCCCATCATGGTGGGCTGTTGTGACCTTGGAGGATGTGGCTGTGGACTGGTCTCAGGAGGAGCGGGAGCTCCTTGACAGGGCTCAGAGACTCCTGTACCGTGCTCTGGTGCTAGAGAACTTTGCACTTGTGGCCTCACTGGGTAAGTCTTTCACACTCACCCCAGCGTCCTTGACCAGGCTCTTTCATTCTTCGTTTCTGCTCTAAATAAAAGAGCATCCCCTAACATTTAATTTTTTGACGGCACGGTTTGCATCTTTTTATGTTGTATATCCATTAACTAAGTTATGTAGCTATGATTATCTTAAATACTTTTTTCTTTTAACCCTTGTATTAGAGTTAAGTGATTTATACATCACTATTACAGTAGTAGAGTATTCTGAATTTGACTACATGTTTACCTTTACCAGTAGTTTGATACTTTTATATGGTTTCATGCGACTAATTAGCATCTGTTCATTTCAGCATGAAGAACTCCCTTTGGTGTTTCTTGTAGAGTAGGCCTAGCCGTCATGGATTCACTCAGCTTTGTGTTTCTGGGAAAATCTTTATCTCTTCCTCATTCTGAAGGACAGCTTTGCTGGGTAAAGTATAAATATTGGTTATCACATGTTCCCCCAGCACTTTGAATATATCATCCTACTCTTTCCTGCAAGGTTTCTTTTGAGAAATAGGGATGTAGGTTTATGTGGGTTCCTTTGGATGAGATGACCTTTTCCTTTTGCTGCCTTCAGAATTCTGTTTTTGACTTTTGACAGTTTTATTATAATATGGCTTGGTGAAGTTTTCTTTGAGTTTAATCTATATGGGGACCTTTGAGCTTCCTGTACCTGAACATCCATATCTCCTCCCTGAGAGGTTTTTAGCCATTATGTGTTAAATAAGCTTTTTGCCTCCCTCTCTCTCTTTTTTTCTGTGATTCCCATAATGCAAATACTGTTTATTTGTTGGTGTCCCATAATGCACAGAGGCCTTCTTCACTCTTTTTCATTCTTTTTTTCTTTCTGATAGGGGAATTTCAAATGACCTGTTTTTGAGTTCACAGATTCTTTCTTCTAGTTGATCAAGTCTGTTGTTGATAACCTCTATTGCCATTTTCATTTCATTCATTGTATTCTTCAGCTCCAGAATTTCTGTTTGTTTTATTATTATTATTTCAGTCTGTCTGTTGAACTTCGCAGTTTGCTCCTGTATCATTCTCTTGAATTTATTGAATTTTCTGTGTTCTCTTATAGATTGCTGAGCTTCCTTAAAATTATTTTGAATTCATTGTTCAGCAGTTCATAAATCTCCATTTTTCCTCCTGGTCACTTATCAGAAATTATTGTGTCTCGTTTGAAGTGCGTGTTTCCTGTAGCCTGCATTCGCATCTGTATGTTTGGTTGAAAGTCACCCCTTCCAGACTTTACGGACTGGGGGTCACCCCTTCCAGACTTTACGGACTGGTTTGCGTGGGAAAGACCTTCCCTGGTAGGTGAGTGCAAGGGCGCCAGCTGGGTGGGGTGTGGCGGTTCCAGCTCTGGGGAAGGCCCAGCTGCATAGTCTCCACGAAGCCCTTTCAGTTGAGGCAGCGACAGTGAGGATTGCAGCAGTCCTCAACAGCCAGTGTTGTAAGGTGTCCACAGGGCCGACGAAGACCACTGGGATCTTTGGTGGCAAAAGTGCTGAGGACCACCTCATCTCTTTTCCTCTCATAGCCCATGTTGTGGCCAGGGGGATCCCTCTTGGTAGCAGGTGTGGCTTTCGGGCACCCTTGCGGTTGTGGTAGCACTGGTGTCCCGTGCATACGTGCCACGGAACAGCCATGGACCTGGAGTCTAGAGTTGGGTGCTCACAGAGCAACAATGTCTCTGGGGTCTTGAGAACTGGCTAGCCTACAGATGCAGTGGTTCCGGTGTCTGAGGCACGGGCATGTGCAGAGCAGCCACAGAGCCAGGGACTGGAGCCCATGTACCAGTGGAGCAACAGTGGCTTTGGGCATTGGATGGTCTGAAGCAGCAGTAGCTCTCCTGCCCAAGATGTGGGCACACGTGGAGAAGCTATGCATCTGAGATCTGAAGTGTCGGCACACGCAGAGCAGCAAGGACTCTGGGATCCAGGGCACATGCAGGCAGGGGGTGGGGGGGCTGGTAGCCCTGGTCCCGGGGTAGCGTAATAGCAGCTCCCTCAGGGAAGGACCTGCAGCAGCGATGCCCTCCCCGAGGGTTCCAGGGTGGCACGGCTGTGGCAAAAACTGCTGGTGCCCTCTCTGGAACGGAGTATGGGTTCTGTGCTGATTAACGCAAGGTTCTCTGCCGTAAAAGCTGCAGGTGTGGCTGATGTGGGGGATGTTTAAGTTCTCGGTGGCAAGGGCTGCCAGGCTCCTTGCAGAGCAGGCTCTGGGGGTCAATGATGGCACCCACCATGTGGTTGATACTGATGAAAGGTCTCTGCCCCTTCTCTCTTCTGCTAGCCATCTCCGGACATCTCAGGTAAGCAGAGCTCCCCGGCAGTCCATCCTGTGAGATTATTCTTCATTTTTTTGCTCTACTGTGTTACTGTAGGTTCTTTTTTGTTTTGTTTTGTTTACTTATTTATTTTGAAAGAAAGCGTGAGCAGGGGAGGGGTAGAGAGAGAGAGGGAGAGAGAGGGGTAGAGAGAGAAGGAGAGGGATGTGGGGCTTGAACCCATGAAACCATGAGATCATGACCTGAGCTGAAATCAAGAGTCAGACGTTTAACCAACTGAGCCACCCAGGTGCCCCTGTAGGTTCTTAATTGAACTCTTGAGTCCTCTCCAAACTATTTTTAGTCCTGGATAGTTTTTTTAATTGTTGTTTTTCTGTGGGAGGATGAAGGCTTGTAGCTCCTACCCAGCCATCTTGATGACATCAATCTTCCCAGAGTCTCACGATGCAGCAGTGTGTGGACCACCTGCTACTGGTGCCTGTATGAGCCTGGACCTAAAATGTGATATTTTAACATATGTATATATCCGTGAAACCACCATAATAATGATAATGAATATATAGATCACCCTCAAAGTTACCTCATGACCCTTTATAGTCCCTGTCTTCCTTCTTGGCTCCTTATCCCCATGATCAGAGATTAACTGTCTTTCATTCTAGACTTGTTTACCTTTTCTAGAATGTTATATAAATGGAATTATAAAATATTTATTCTTTTTTGTTTGTTATCTCTTTTCATTTTGTTCAATTATTTGGAATTCATTCAAGTCATATGTTTGAGTACTTCCTTCTTTTCATTACTGAGTAGTGTTTTCTGGTATGAACATACCCTGATTTCTTATTCTGTTCATCTGTTAATGAACCTTTGGATTGATTCCAGTTTGAGGTTATTATAAATAAAGCTGTTATGAACATTCATGAACCAGTCTTTTTGGGGGGTTAATACTTAGCAGTACAATGCCTGAATCAAGGGATTGGTGAGTGTTTGTCATTCTGTGAACTGACAAAACTGTCCCAAAGTGGTTTTACCATTTTACATTCCCATCAGCAACTGATGAGAGTTCTAGCTTCTCTGGAGCTTCATCGACACTTGGTAGGTCAATCTTTTTAATTTCAGCCATTCCCAGATGTGTGTAGTGATATCTCATTGTGACTCTAACTTGTATTCCCTTAGCAACTAGTGTTCTTAGAAATTTTACATATGATTTATGACATTCTCCTATTTTCTTTAGTGAATTGTCTGTTAAAATCTTTTCCTCATTTTAAAACATTTGTTTTGTTATTTTATTGAGTTTTAAGAATTCTTAATAAATTCTGGATATGGGAAACCTGTTAGATATGTGGTTTGCCTATATAGGCATCCAGTGTGCGGCTTCTCTTTTCATCTCTTAACAGTGTCTTTCCTATGGCAGAAGTCTTTGATGTTAGTGAAGTCAGATTTGTCTTTTTTTTTTCTTTTATTGAACCCATTTTTTCAGTTATATAAAAGAAATCTGTATAACTCAAGAGAAAAAAGTCTCTAATGTAAAGGAGGATCTATAGTTAGATTTATAATTCATTTTCAGTTAATTCTCCTTTATTGTGTGAGACATGGGGGTGAAAGTTCTCTTGAAAAAAGGACATCCGATTGCACCATCTAAATTAGTTGAAGAGTATCTTTTCTCACTGAATTGGCTTTGCACTTCTCTTAAAAAATCAGTTGCTCTTATATGACGTTATTTTTGGATTTTCTATTCTGTTTCATTCATCTCTTTATCTGTACTTTGGCAAGTATCTTAAAGTCCTAATATGATTTTATAATATGTCTTGAAATTGGATAATATAGTCTTCTAACTCTGTTTTTCTTTTCCAATTTGTGTTCGCTATTCTAACTCTTGCATTTCCATATGGTTTTAGACCCCCTTGTCAACTTCTACTGAAAACATACTAGGATTTTGACTGGGATTGCTTTAGATTAATTTGAAGATAATTAGCACATTAACAATAGTGAGTGTTTCAGTCCATAAAAACAGAATATATTTCCCTTTATTTAGATATTTAATTTTTCTCAGAAGTATTTTCTAGTTTTCTGTTTATATTTCTTGTACATTTTATCTCCAAAAATTTCATGTCTGAGGCTCTTTTAAAAAGTATTTTTTGTGTCAATTTCCAGTTGTTGTTTGGTACTGTATAGAAGTGAAATTGCTTTATTTTTATTTTTTATTATTTTTGTATTTTTAAATTTTCTTTCTTAAATTGAAGTATAATTAAAATACAGCATTGTATTAGTATCAGGTGTTACAATATAAGGATTCAGCAATTTTGTACATTACTCAGTGCTCTAAGGGTACTCTTAATCCTTTTCACCACCTCCCCTCTGGCAACCACCAGTTCTCTGTATTGAAGTATCTGTTTTTTTGTTTCTTTTTTTCTTTGTTTGTTCCTTTGCTTTTAAAAATTCCAAATGTGCATGATATCATGGTATTTGTCTTTCTTTGGTTGACTTATTTCACGTATCGGTTGCACTCTTGACTGTATGCCCCAGATCATGAGTACTTAAGTTCATGCAAAAACTTGTGCCCAAATGTTTATAGCAACTTTATTCATAATAGCCCCAATGTCATTCAGTAGGTGAATGCTTAAATAAACTGTGGTCCATCCATACTATTTGGCAATAAAAAGTACCAAACTATTGATACATGCTACAACTTGAATGGTTTTCAAGGGAATTAAGTGCAAAGAGCCAATATCAATAGGGCACATAGTGTGTGGTTCCATTTATGTAATATTTTTAAAATCACAGATTAGTGGTTGCCAGAGAAGAATTAGGTAGCTAAGGAGGGAAGAAGGTGGCTGTGGTTATAAAAGGGATCCTTGTGATGGAACAGTTTTGTGTCTTGACTGTCACACAAATCTACACTTGACAAAATTGTGTAGATATAAACACACACGAGTACGTGAACTTGAAATATTAGCCTGGTGAACTGTATCATGTCAATTTTCTGGTCTTGATATTGTACTATAATTATGCAAGTTGATGCCAAGGGGGAAACTTATGGGTTATCTTTTTGTTTCTTACAACTGTGTGTGAATCTACAGTGACCTCAAAATGAAAAGTTAAATGAAAGTAAGGGGATGGAAAAAGATATGCTACACTAACGCTAGTCTAAACAACACTATTATGCCTATAGTGAAATCATACAAAGTAGGTTTATCAACAAAGAATATTACTGAAGTAAAATAAGTATATAAAAGACTGATAAAGAGGCCTTTTCTAAGAGATTATGATAATCATAAATGTGTATACACCTAACAACAAACCTTAAATTACTTAAACAATAAGTGAGAAGCTAAAGTAAAACATAGACCAATCCACAATTACAATACAAAATTTCTGCAGTTTTCTCAATAACTGATAGAACAATTGAATGAATAATTGGTATGGATATAGGATCCTTGAAGAAATCAGTCAGCTAACTTGAACTAATTCACATTTATTTTTAGACTGCTCCATCCAACAACAGAATACACTTTCTTTTCAAGTACCCAAGAGATGTTCACCAAGATCGCCATATTCTAGGAACTAAAATCTCAACAAATTTAAAATGATTAAAATCATGAATGTATTTCTCTGGTCACAAAGAAATTATACTAGAAAGCATTAAAGTACATGATCTGGGAAAATCCATGAACATTTGGAAATTAGACAACATATTAATGAAGACTCAGACACAGAATTATAAGGCAAATTAAGAAATACTTTTAACTGAATGAAAATGAAAATCCAATATAGAATTGATACATCTGCAAGTACAAATAGATGAATCCACTATTATAGTTGAAGACTTCAACACCCCTCTACAAAAAAAATGAACAGATCTAACGGGCAGAAAATCAATGAGGACATAACTGAGCTTAAGAGCACCATCAGTTATTTATTCTGGTATATATAGCATCTATAGAATATGTCATCCAACAGTAGTAGAATACACATTCTTCTCAAATGTGGAATATTCACCAAAGAGACTACATTCCGAGTCATAAAACACAATTTAAACTTAAAAGAATAGAAATCATGTAACATGTTTTCAGACTACCATGGAATTAAACTAGAAAAGATAGCTAGAAAATCTCAGAATATGTGGAGATTAAACAACACATTTCTAAACAATGCGTGGATTGAAGAGGAACTTGCAAGAGAAATTTTAAAATATTTTGAAATAAATGAAATGAAAATATAATCTACCTAAATTTGTGGGATGAAGAAAAATCTAAAATCATTCATCTAAACCAGAAACTTTAGCCATTGAAGAAAGAAAGGAAAATTAAATCCAAAGTAATAAGAAAAGAAATAATAAGAGGGTAGAAGTCAATGAAATTGAAAGCAGGAAATCAACAGATAAAATCAACAAAACCAAAAACTAATTATTTGAAATATCAACAAAATCAATAAGCTTCTAACTGGGCTAGTTCAAAAGAGAGAAGACACAAATTACTAATATCAGAAATGAAAGAGTTCACAGCACTACAGACTCCATGGATACTAAAAGGATAATAAAAGAATATTATAAACAACTCTATGCCCACAAATTTAATAACTTAGGTGAAATGAACCGATTCCTTAAAAGACACAGTCTGACAAAATTCACGCAAGAAAAAACAAACTGAATAGGCTTTTTATGTCTATTAAAGAGTTTGAATCAATATTTAATAATCTTCCAAAACAGAAAGTACCAGCTCCAAGTAGTTTCACTGGTGAGTTCTACCAAATATTTAAGAAGTTATATCATTTCTCTACAATCTCATTCAGAGGATAAAGGCAGAAGGGATACTTTCTAATTCATTCTATGAGGCCAGCATTGCCCTAATACCAATGTTAGACAAAGACATTACAAGAAAAAAACTACAGATCAATATCTCCCATGAACATAAGTACAAAAATCAACAAAATATTAGCAAATCAAATCCAACAAGGTATGAGAAGTTCTACACCTCAGCCAAGTGGGATTTATTCCAAGGATGCAGTCTGACATTGGAAAGTCAGTTAATGTCATCCATCACATCAACAGACTAAAGGATAAAAATCGCATGATCATATCAATAGATGCATAAAGAGCATATGACAAAAATCTAGCATTCATTCATTATTTTAAAAAACCTCAGCAAAGTAGAAATAGAGGAGAGCTTTCTCAGCTTTATATAGAACAACTTCAAAAACACTACAAATAACATCATACTTAATGGTGAGCAGCTAGGAGCTTTCCTGCTAAGATCAGAAACAAGGTAAGAATATGCTTTCTCATCATTCCTTTTCAGCATAGTATGGGAAGTCCTAACTAAGGCAATAAGGGAAGAAAAGGAAATAGAAATATTTAGGTTGGGAAGGAAGAAATGAAAATCTTTGTTTGTAGGTGACTATATTGTCTGTATAGAAAATCCTAAATAATCAAGAAAAAAAGAACTCCTGGAATTAATAAGTGATTATAGCAAAGTTTCAGAATATAAGTTAATATTCGAAAGTGTTAACTGCTTTCGTATATACCAGCAATGAACAATTGGAATTTAAAATTAAAAATAATACCATTTATATTAGCTTCCCCCAAAATGAAATACTTGAGAGTAAATGTAACTATATATATAGATATATATAAGATGTTTGTGAGTAAAACTACAAAACCAATGAATGGAATTAAAGAACTAAATAAATGTAGAGATACTCCATGTTCATGGATAGGAAGATTCAGTATAGTCAAGATGTCAGTTCTTCCCAACTTGATCTATAGATTAAATGCAATCACAGTGTAAATCCTAGCAAGTCATTTTGTGGATATTGGCAAACTGATCCTTAAGTTTAAGTTTGTATGAAGAGGCAAAGGATCTGGAATACCCAGCATAATATTGAAGGAGAACAGAGGACTGACAATACGTAGTATAAAGCTATAGTAATCGAGACAGTAGGGTATTGGTGGAAAAATAGACAGATAAATGGAACAGAAAAGAAAGCCCAGAAGTAGACCCACATAAATATCGTCAACTGATTTTTGGCAAAGCAGCAAAGGTAATTCAGTGGGAAAAAGATTGTCTTTTCTATAGTTGCTGCTGGACAATTGAACATCCACATCTAAAAAAAAAGTAATCTGGACACAGACCTTATACCCTTCACAAAAATTAACTCAGAATGGTCACAAACCTAAATGTAAGAAACCAAACCAAACAAAAAACCCACAAAAACTCCCAGAAGATGGAGAATTAAAGTGACCTTGGGTTTGGTGATGATTATTATATTTATTTATTTATTTTTATTTATTTAAAAAATTTTTTTTTACATTTACTTATTTTTGATAGAGACAGAGCACAAGTGGGAGCGGGGCAGAGAGAGAAGGAGACACAGAATCTGAAACAGGCTCCAGGCTCCAGGCTCCGAGCTGTCAGCACAGAGCCCGACGAGGGGCTCTAACTCACAAACCACAGATCACGACCTGAGCCGAAGTCGGACGTTTAACCGACTGAGCCACCCAGGTGCCCCTGGTGATGACTTTTTAGATATAACATCAAATGCACAGTTTGTGAAAGAAAACATCATTTAAACTTTATTCAAATTGAAAACTCAGGATTTGCAAAACATGGTGTTAAAAGAATGGGAAGACAAGCCACAGACTGGGAGAAAATCTTTACAAAACACATATGTGATAAAGGACTGGTATCAAAAATATGGAAATTTCTTAAAACCCAGCAATAATAACACGACAAACTCAATTGAAAAGGGTATAATAGGTCAGAATAGACATGGTCCCAGAGAATATATACAGATGGCAAATAACCTCTGAAAAGATACTCAACTTCACGTGTTATTAGGAAATTACAAATTAAAAAACAATGAGATACCACTACGCAACAATTAGAATGGCCAGTATCCAAAACAGAAACACCAAACAAAGGAAGTGTGTGGAACAAGAGGAATTCTTCATTGTTGCTGGGAATGCAAAACAGTACAGTCACTCTGGAGACTGGCAGTTTCTTTTACAAAGCTAAATACACTATTACCATACGATCCAGTTGATATTTACCCAAATGAGTTGAAACATATGTCCCCATACAATACTTCCCATGAATAATTTCCCAAACTTGGAAGCAAGAAAGATGCCCTTCAGTAGATGAGTGGAAAAACAAACTGATACAACTATAACATGGAATATTATTCAGTGATAAAAAGAAATGAGCTACCAAGCTACTAAAAGACATGGAAGAAACCCTTAATGGATATTGCTAAGTGAAGGAAGTCAATCTAAAAAGCTACACACTGTATGGTTCCCGCTACATGACATTCTAGAAAGGCAAAACCATGGAAAGAGTAAAAAGATCAGTGTTTGCCATGGGATCAGAAAGAGGGAGGGAGGGATGAATACACAGGTGGAGCACGGAGGATTTTTAGGGCAGGTAAAACTATCCTGTATGATACTATAATGATGAATACATGTCATTATACATTTGTCAAAAGCTATAGAATATACAGCACAAAGAATGAAACCTAGCATAAATTGTGGAAGTTAATTAATGATAATATATTAGCATTGGCTTCTCATTTGTACCAAATATACTAATGCAAAGGGTTAATTATAAGAGAAATGGTATAGAGAGGGAGAAGGGGAGTTGGCTATGGAAAATCCCATGTTCTGTCACTTTTTTTTTTTTGTAAATCAAGAACTGCTTTAAAAAAAAAAGTCAAGTGGGTGATGGCAATTGAGGAGGGCACCTGTTGGGATGAGCACTGGCTGTCGTATGGAAACCAATTTGACAATAAATTATATTTAATATATATATATATATAAAAGAAAAAAGTCTATTTAAAAAAATGTAGGAAACCAGAAATTAGACTGTGTTTCATTTTCAGCTAGGTGGAAGGGCCGAGAAGTGCCCCTTGAGGCCTCTGGCTGGACAGAGGTCTGAAAGGATGGAGAGGCCGGTTCTGGGACACCCTTTCACTCTGGAGTTCAGGGTAGACCGTGGATCAGGAAGGGAAGACCTGGACTGCAGGACCTGCTCTGCAGCCACAGCTGACAGTCAGGCTTCTGTGATCCTATGAGGATATTTTTATCTTGGGGCACCTGGGTGGCTCAGTCAGTTAAGCATCCAACTCATGATTTCGGCTCAGGGCATGATCTTGTGGTTCCTGAGTTTGAGCCCCGTGTCAGGCTCCCCGCTGATAGTGCGGATTCTGCTTGAGATTCTCTGTCTCTCTCTCTCTCTGCCCCTCCCCTGCGCATGCTCTCTCTCAAAAATAAACATAAAAATTTTTTTTTCATCTTGCATAGAGAGGAAAACATTTTTCCTGAATTATTCTTGTGTAGAAATAAGTTGATCAGTGTTGACACAGAAAAACATACAACTTGAGAATCAGAGCCTTTAACAGTTGGAAAGGGCCCTGAAATTAGTAAAGTTTGCTGCCAACAGAAGAGAAATAAATGTTGCTCCTGTGCAACTTGCCTCTGCCCTTTGTGTATGAGGGGAGAAGCAGGACCAAGGGGGATGCCAGATTTCATGACACATAAGAGCCTTGTTGAAGGACACCAATATCACTTTAAAGTAAAAACAACAGGTTCTCATGAAAATTACAAACTTCCTATTATCATCTACACATAGGTTTACTTCAGCTAAGAGGACACTGGCAAATCACTAGTAAATTGAAACCGACACAGAAGCAGTCAGCAGGGGAAGGGGAGGCAGAGAGATCTATTTGTCGCTCAGTGGACAGCTGGCAGTGTTTGGGGATAGACAAGAAGCCAAGCACCAGGAAAGGATGTCTTTTTTGGTGTCACTTTATTCTTTTAGTTTTAACAAGGAAACTAAATGGAAGGCTTGCGGGCATCTGCTTGGCCAAGGCCAGAGCAGGCCCGTGTGTGACTTTGTGCCACAAGAGACAGGAGACTTTGTGTCTAGGAACCTCTTCCTTGTTTTGGAAACGATCTTATCTCCGATCCCTGATATGTTAGGACAAGGTGAGACCACCCACCTCCTCCATCCTGAAAAGCGTTGGGAGCACACAGTGAGAATTTAAAGTTGATGGCAACTCAGGAACCATGCTTGAATTCTGGAATCAGGCCTGCCTAAGAGTGTGTGTTTGGTGTATGGCGGTAGGGGAGGACGGTACAAGGAGAGCCTACATTTGGGGAGATGGTGGGAGGCATCGGCAATTTTTCTCAACCAGACAGGAAAAGGAAGAGGGGTTATACCGTTTCTGGGTAAAACTGGTTTTAATTTAATGCCAGGAAGAAGATGAGGGCTGCCTCACCATCACCTCAGTCCTTTCTAGAAGCTTCCTTTGATAAGTCTTGATTTCCTGGTGCTTCTTCCATAGTCACAAATCCAATGCACTTTATGTTGGAAGACAAGTTGATACCTGCTGATCCCAGGTATTGTGCAGCATGTTGTGATTCCCCAGGTACTCAGGGCAGAGGACCTTGGAGGGTTTGTGGTAAAGCAGATACTCGTTCCGGTGGCTCTCACCATGCCTCGCAGCTTTGATGTGGTTGGCTTGGTCGGCCATTTGTGCCTTGTGGCGGGCCTTGCTGAGCCTGTAAACCTCTGGCACTGACCCCCCAAAAAGGCCCCTGTGTAATGAAAGTCCCCCTCATCTTCAGGAACACGGGCTTGTGACTGAGGCCAACGTTCATACGGGAAGTGGGTCCGACTGAGCCCACGGTAGCCAGGATGCAGGGTGCGGAACAAGGAGGAGAGGATCTCCACGCCCGTGTGGTCGCTGAACTTCATGTCCGCATCCACACACACAAGGTTATCTGCTTCCTGGTGGAAGCGTTGCTGGGGAAAATTGATTATCTCCGTGCGGTGAGTGGAGATGTCCTCCCAGTGGGCATGGCTCTGGACCTTGAGGATGACTGTCTGCCCACCTTTTTGGATGTTAATATGAGGAACGTAGTCTGGCTGGTCAGTGAAGACGTAGTAGTTCACCCTGTGTCCCGCCATGAAGTACATCTCTGCAGTTCCAGCAATATCTTCAGGTGGGTTTTGGGTTTTTTAGCAGAAACGTGATGAATCCAATGGTGGCATTCTGGAGCTGGACCTGCTCATTCAGGATGTCAGTTTTTAAAATCCCCTCCCAGAGGATGGGAGCCAGCCGAGGGGTCATGACAAGGACATCTTTCCCAGAGGGTGTCAGAACATCTGGCTGGGGATACGTCATCTTTGATGATTTTATACTTTCCAGGCCATGGATTTTGCTAATAACCTTTCTTGTCCCAGCTGAGCTGCTTCGTAGCATCTGGTTTCTTGGATTCAGTAGTAGCAGCCAAAGAAGGCCAAGGCAAGAGCTACTAAAAGAAGGAAGTTCACTCAATGAGGCGAGTAACATTTTACGTCCTCTGAGAATATCCTCAGCAGCTGAGCCATGACCCCACTTTCAGTATTGCACCCTAAGTCTCCTGGATGCTGCTAAGGACCTGCACCTCCTCAAGGCTCCACTCACAGCAGCCTCCCCTGGGCAGAGTGAGGTGGAGCGCATTGACTATGAGGTGCTCATGCCCTCTGCTTCTCCTGAGGTCCCACCTCCACGCAAAGGGCCCCTGGAAGCTGGGAGTTCAGGGTCACCAAGCTAAGTAAGATTCCTAGACTGGCAGAACATTGATAAATTCAGTTCTGATTTGAGGTTGTATCAGATAACCAGGTAGCAGGACTCAGTCAATGGGCCACTAGAATCTCCGGGCCAGCATGTAGGAGGGCAGTCCAGACTCCTGAAACTGGCTCATGGAGGCCACTGAGCAGGTAAAAGGCAGAGATTGTGATGAAAGCAGGGCAGGGCAGTAGCCACCAGAGAGCCTGAACAGGAGGGTAGAGGGCTTGTGCTCCAGCCTTCCCTTGACACTTACTGGCTGTGAGGCCTTTACATAAGCACAAAATTTCCTGAAAGTCGATAAAATTGAGAACAGAATGTCTTCAAGTTCACATCCAGGCAGGTTCATGTGGGCCATCATTCAGGAGGCCTGATTTGGTAACCATGCTGCAAGAGAGAGAGGATCTACAGATCAAGGATTGTTTTCCTTTATTCCTCTAATAATCACTTAAAATTCCACTGAGCCCTTACTCTGCAGATTCCAGGCCTTATACTGTGGTGAGGATTAGGCTGCTAAACCTTATGGGCATTATGTTGCTGACTCCTCAAATCAAGGCCAGGGGCTGGATGGTACACTACCCTCAAGGTCTAAGTGGAGAGACACACTCAGAGAGATGGGTGAACAGCCCATGACTGCATGGCCAGCTGGCAAGTGTCAACTAAGCAGCCAGACTCCAGGACTGGGTTCTTGGCCACCCTGTACTCTGATTCTCTGCCTTGCCTGTGTAGACTTTGCAGTTTCCTTTTTCCGGGCTCTTTCCCCCATCACGTTCCTTTGGTTTTCACCCTTATGCTTGCCATAGGGTCCGTTGACCCTAGGCAGGGCCCTCAAGGTGGAGAAGGGAACTTGATCCAGGG